>NC_072000.2:102618920-104042670 GCF_028885655.2 Pongo abelii | reverse complement strand
CACAGCAAGCACTTCCTCTATACCTCTGCAAGATGGCCACGCTCTCTTAGCTTGTTCACCTCTAGGGACAGGGAACTCACTACCTTGAGCCTGGGACAGGGCAGACTCCAGTGTAGCCTTCAGAGAATCCGCACTCTCATGGGGAAGTGAGCTGGTGGCAGTGGCGGGGCCGGCCTCCAGGTCTGACTCCTGCTACTCCTTCAGAGGGTGTCCCCAGAGGGAAAGGGGCTAGAGTGCTCCAGAGATGGGCCCTGCCCGGAGGCCTGGGCCCCCTATGTTCTGCAGGCAGATGGAGAGTGGCCCTTATGCTCAGGCAGCCAGCCAGAGCCCTGGGAAGCCGAGACCCCTCTTTCCTGTGGAAAGCTGGTAGGTGACTGCCCACAAGTGACTCTCCCACAGCGGCCCCTGTCCCCCTTTCCCTCACTGCTCCTGACCCGCCCCCCAACTGAGTGGTGACAGCTGGGAGGGGCTGATGCCTGCCCTCAGCCCCGCTGGGAGGAGGAAGGGGCTTCCTTAAGGAGGAGCCTGGACACCCCTCTTCTCGTGCCCCTCAGAGGCTGGATCTAGCCAGGGACCCTGACCTGGATGTGGGGGTGCCGGGATGGGGAGGGAGAAAAAGGGGGAGGGCACTGCCTGTAAGAGGCCCAGGTCAGGGCAGGGGCTCCTGGACCCTCAGCCAGCCATTCCTGTCTAGCAGGTTGGAGGGGCCAGGGGCCAGAAGCCCTTTGTTGTCTGGAAGGGCAGAGGGATTATCTGCCCACTGGATTTCAAGGCTTCCTTTCTGCCCTCTCCCAAAGCTGGTGACAGACCTGACTCCCTGGGGAGCTGAGGGACTCTTTTCTTGTTTCCTGTGACCTCCACAGAGAAGAATCCATCACCGGCTGGCTGAGCAATCCAGGCGGGTCCAAGAAAGATGGCATTGAGTCACCTGGGCCCTCATTGCCCTGACAGCCGTGAATGCATCATCCAGCTGGTAATTAGCTCTTACAGGAAAGGAAAAGGTCTGTCATTTTCCTCCGGAAGTGCCAGGCGGGGATTGCTGGCTGCCCCTCCTTGAAGCCGGGGAAAGGCCGGATTCTCATCCTGGGGCCAGCCTCTGCTAAGGATGTGGATTGGGGGTGGGAAAATATCCCTCCTTCCACTCAGGAATCCCACTTCTGGGAACTTACCCCAAGGAAGCAATCCAACAGGAAAGCAAAGCTGTGCACAAACACGTCCCCATAGGAGTTCTGTTTAATAGAACTGGCGCCCAGCAGCAGGAACAGCCATGCACCACAGCTGGGCTAAATATCACCTGGCTGTGAAATAGGGCAAATGGGGAGGATGGGGGGGTGGGGGGCTTGGACGTCCTGGCTTAGCACTCTAGGGTTCCTGAACTTTGACATACCAGCCTGATCCCTACTCTGACACTGGCAAACAGACCAGTTCCAGAACTCAGAGATGGTGACTCCCATCTCTAGGTAGGGGACCTTGGGCAAGCAAGTGTCCCACTGAGTCTTATCATCACACGGGCGTGAGAACCCCTGCTTACATTGCAGCTTCAAGGATGCATTTATTTAAACTCTAAGTCTTTTTTTTTTTTTTTTGAGATGGAGTCTTGCACTGTCGCCCCGGCTAGAGTGCAACGTGTGATCTCGGCCCACTGCAACCTCTGCCTGCCAGGTTCAAGCGATTCTCCTGCCTCAGCCTCCCAAGTAGCTGGGATTACAGGTGCCCGCCACCATGCCTGGCTAATTTTTTGTATTTTTAGTAGAGACGGGGTTTCACTATGCTGGCCAGGCTGGTTTCGAACTCCTGACCTCGTGATCTGCCTGCCTCAGCCTCCCAAGGTGCTGGGATTACAGGCGTGAGCCACCGCACCCGGCCAACTCTAAGTCTTAGTTGTGGCATCTGTAAAATGGACCCTGCACCAGGGCCAGTCCCCGGGGCGCCGGGAGGGATAGTGACATCATGGTGAGGCTCGGTGAGGCACTGCCACCAATTACAAATTACACAGCTCCTGTCTCCCTCTCACCCTCCCCAGTCCCCAGGCCACACAGGCTGCTTTGAGTACATCCCAGTGCCCAGAGCTGTGCCCAGGCCTGGCACGATGTTTCTGCAGGGCTTCTCCATGCTCCTCCTGCCCGGCCGGGCCCTGCTCCAGGCTCTGTAGAGAGGAGTTAGCTCCAAGGTGCACATGGCCAACCCCATACACCAGATGTGCACCCCTCGCATTCCTTTCCTACCTGGGTCCCTGAGAGCCAGCAGTGTTCCTGGGGTGTCTGAGCCCCTGCTCTGTGCCCACACCGGCCTAGGCATTGGGAGGGGCCCCATGGAGAGGAGGCACCTGAAGGAAGCAGCTGAGCTGAGTTCCAGAGAATCTTTGAGAGAGAAGGAAAAGCCAGACAGAGGCTCTGCCGACGCCGCTAGGTTTTCAGCTGGGTGGGTGGGGCCAGAGCGGACCTCAGGCAGTAGCTATACGCACAGTTCAGGGCTGGAGAGGTAGACTTTAGGGACATCAGGCTACAAGGGGGACTTGGAAGCTGAAGCTCATGCACCTCCTGGCAACCATGAGGCCAAGAGAAGCCCTCAGTGTGGAGCCCAGTGGGGAGCTGGGCGTTTCACTCCTTGGGTGAGTCCCTCCTAATGGGGCTCAGTATCTCCAAGTGTTCTCTAGGATCGGACCAGTCCAGTGTTCCTCAGGCCTGGGTGCACCTTCCATGGGTCCGCCAGGCAGCCTGGCCACTTCTCAGACCAGCTCTCCCATGGGCTTCCAGGACAAAGCTCTGGGATTCCCAGGATGCCAAGTCTTGTGCAGCCCCGGTTGGTGCCAGCCCTTCCTCTTTGGTAGCTAGCGGTGTCCCCTCTCTAGGGCAACCCCCACCTGCTTGGTGAAGGGCTCCCTCTGACAGACACTGAGGGTGGGATGTGTGACTAAGAACAGATGGTACAGTCAAGGGAAGGGTTTGTAACCACCCTGCTGGGAGCCCCTGGACCAGGCAAGGTGCCTCCCTGCTCTGAAATTCCAGCTGGGACTGCCTGTCCCTTGCTCTTGGGCAGGTCCTCCGCCTGCCTTCACTGGCACACCTGCCATGGGAGAAACCTGCTACAGACCCCCAAACACACACCCGAGCCCCAGCTTCTGCAGGTAAAACGGGCACAGTCATCCCTGCCCACCTTGCAGGCTTGTTGGGAGGATGGGAAGAGGAAACAGCCCAGAGAGTGCTTTGCAAACTGGAAATGAATGGGGAAACTGAGGGCCTGACCAGGCTTCCTTCTCCAGCAGGCAGGCCCGGGCCTGCGGTGTTGCTGGTGATGGTCTGGTCTGGGGGCTTCCATCAGGGAATATTCCTCGCCCTCCTTACTTGTTTCACGCGCCACAGCCCACAGCCCAGAGCTAGGTTTTATCACTATTTAAATAAATTATACTGATATTTAAATAAAATAATGCATGCTCTTAGGGTAAAAACAATCATGTAACACTAAAATGCTTGCAAGGAAATGAGATGGTTCCCCGATTCCCCTCCCTTTCCCCACTCCCCAGAGCAACCAGTTTCCACATTTAGTTGTTCTTTCTGGCTTTGCAGTCTCCACATTTCTCATAAGATGTTTACGTTGCTATTTCTTGATTTTTCAATTCTAGACATTTCTGTTGCTTTCTCATGGTGACAGATGAGGCTTCAGCTCTCTGAAACCCTCCCACTCCCGCCTCCCCTCCCTCAGCCTCTTTAGAGGGTTTTATGCGTTTCTTAGTTAACAGCTGGTCAAGGGTTTTATGATGATGATCGCATAAATGTTATTCCATGAAAGTCAGGAAGTGGTCAATGACGGTTTCTTGTACAGTTTTGTTTGTGTGTGCCTTGGAGTGAATGCATTTATTTATAACTTGCAAGGTATTATGTGTCTCTTCTTAATTTTTCATCTGATCTACTCTAAACCGAGTGCTAGTGTTGTCAAATGCTCTGACAGTCTGTAATCTACTCCGTTGTGCCCTAAGCTCCCCATCTTCTGCTGTGGGGCCACTTCTCAGCCCCCCGGGAAGGATCCTCCTTCCTGGGTGATCGCACAGTCCCTGGTTGTTCTCAGCTCCTATGAGAGCATGTGCAACCGAAGCTTCCTAGAAGGTGCACAGTCGTTATATTCTATTTAAACTTAAATTTTATTTTGAGGCCTTGCATTTTTGCAAGGTTTACAAGGTTGATCCTTCCCGCGGGCATAAAATCCAGGCAGGAAATCCTTTCTCCCAGATTTTAAAGGCAATTGATCGTTCCGTGGTTCTCTAGCTTCCATTGTCGCAAGGAGAGGTCCAATGATAGGCTTATTATTATTATTTTTTAATTTAAAAACACATGCACAGAGTTTCAAACATAAAACCATAAGGCTTATTTAAAAAAAAAAACCAAAAAAGTCCCTGCCTTATCTCTCTCCACCCAATTCCTACTTCCCAGAGGCAACTTTTCTCTATATTTGATTCTGCAACTTTTCTCTATATTTGAAAACAACACACTTGTACTGTTCTTTACTGACTCTCCAGCTTGAGACACTCTCACTTGCCTTTCTCTTACGGATGAGGAGGCTTCAGGCCACTTATGACCCTACCCTTCCCCACACAGGCCAATCCCCTCCCCTATCCTCCCAATATTGCTACACCATAATTTTTGCTTAAATTAGTATTGTTTACATATTATGCTACAGTCACGTGTCACTTAACGACAAGGATATGATCTGGGAAATGCGTCATTAGGTGCTGTCATCATTGTCATGGAGCATACAATGCTAGATGGGCTAGCCCACTGCACACCCAGGCCAGATGGTCTAGCCTATTGCTGCTAGGCCACAAATCTGTACAGCATGTGCCTGTACTGAATATCGTAGGAACTGTAACACAATGGCAAGAATTTGTGTGTCTAAACATAGAAAAGGTACAGTAAGAACACAATATTATCTGAAGGGACCACCGTGGTGTATGTGACCCTGACTAAAATGTGATGAAGCAGCACGTGACTCTATATAAACATGATGGCCAGCTGAGCCACGGTATGGCCTGATTGGATTTCCTTCCTTGTACAACTTCTGGGTTTCCCTGGGGATTAATAATTGCCTCCTTGTTTTGACTTGCTTGGTTTTTTTGGGGCTTTTCACTAAACTCCGACAGAGCTCTAATATTTCTCTCCAAACGCCAAGCACCCCAACCAAGGGAATCCATGAGCTTGGGCAGCTCCTCCGGGAGCCTCCTTTTCCAATCTGCGCTGATTGCTTCTGTCTGCAAAGTCCTCACCCTGGGCCTCCCTTTCTCTGTTGTCTGAATCTCATGTCTTGTTTTTCTTTTCTTTTCTTTCTCTTTCTTTCTTTCTTTCCCTTCCTTTCTTTCTTTCTCTTCCTTCCTTTCTCTTTCTTTTTCTTTCCCTTCCTTCCTTCCTTTCTTTCTTTCTTTCTCTTTCTTTCTTTCTTTCCCTTCCTTCCTTCCTTTTCTTTCTCTCTCTCTTTCTTTCTCTTTCTTCCATTCTTCCTTCCTTCCTTTCCTCTCTGCCTTTCCTCTCTCTCCCTCTTTCTTTCTTCTTTTCTTTTAACTGCCTTCCTTTCTTTTCTTTTCTTTCTGACACAGGGTCTCACTCTGCCACCCAGGCTGGAGTGCAGTGGCACAATCACAGCTCATTGCAGTTTCAACCTCCTGGGCTCTAGTAACCCTCTCACCTCAGCCTCCTGAGTAGCTGGGAGCACAGGCACGCACCACCAAGACCATATTTTTAAATTTTTTGTAGAGATAGGGTTTCCGCATGTTGCCCAGGCTGGTCTTGAACTCCTGGGCTCAAGCAATCTGGGAGGCTGGGCTCCCAAAGTGCTGGGATTACAGGCGTGAGCCACTGCGCCTGGACTTCATGTCTTATTTCTTGGTTTAATTCCTAATTTTAGAGCAAGGATGTCTGGGAAATAATTTTTCTATTTTTTTTGTAATTGGAAAATGTCTCACTCTGCCCTCCCCCTGGACTGCATCGGTACTAAAATAGTTTTCCTTCAGGATGCTGAGACACCGCTTCATGACCTTCTAGTTTTTGGACTTGCTGTTGAGAATGTCAACATTATTCTAATTCCTTTTCTCCGCACTCTATGCACCATGGTTTGAGGATTTTCTCAACCCTGGTGTTGTGAAGTTTTACAATAATGTGCCCAATATGGTCTATTTTCCACTTCTCTGCTGGCCCTTTTTATGGAGAGACTTGTGTCCATGAGTCCCAGATAATTTTTTGATTTTGTATCTTTATTACTTTCTTTCCTTTCATTTTATCCCATTAGATACGGGACAAAAAATCAGGGCATTAAGTGAACGCTATCCTGGCCTCCGGAAACCCTCGTCCCCTCCCGCGTCACTGGGTGTATGCATTCAAAGTAGCACATTTGAGGATTATTTGGGGAATCTGGATAACATTAGAGAAAGATCTCTATGGTCAGATGCTTGGGGAGGGGTGTACCCCACAGCAATGGGGGTGTCTCCTTCTAGCTCAGCCTGATGCCAACAAACAAGTGCCTCATGTAGCTCAGAGCAGATCTGGCTGCTAAATCACTGTCTCCCAAGATTCTGATGGACTTGGTCTGGGGTGGGACATGAGCATCTGCATTTCACATGCTTTCCAGTGATTCTAAGGGTGGCTGGGGCTGAGATCCCAAGGGCTGACCTGCTGCCCTTGCTCCGAGAGCCTGACCAGCTAGCTGCCTCTCGGGCTCTGATTTGCTCACAGGAGCTCTGTGAGTTCAGGGTGCTGAGATGGAGCTTCCTTATTGCAGAGTTCTGTGGCCTGGTGTTGGGGCTGAGCTGGGCGAGCTACTCTTGAGGGAAGGCTTGGCTCTTCAGTTCAGTTTTCAGACGCTCAGGAAGACTCTGGGCTTCGGGGCACCCACAGGACTCAGCCCTTTCTCAAGGAGAGCATCCCCTCCCACCTCACCGTGTGGCCTGGGGTTCACACCTCCTTTTCTTGTCACTTGACTATCTCCTCATCCTACAAGGAGGATGAAATGGTCCTATTTTCTGGTCCTGATCCAGAGGCTCAGAGAGGGGGTGCAGCTTTGCCTAGGGCCATCTTGCTGGTAAGGGTCAGGCCAGAGACACAGATTTTACATCCAGGGTTTTTCTACTTAACTCAGCTTCCTCCTTTATCATTCATTCATTCAACAAACATTTACTGAGTTCCCAGGCTCTATGCTAGGAATTTTATTTTTATTTTATTTATTTATTTTTGAGATGGAATCTCACTCTGTCACCCAGGCTGTAGTGCAATAGCATGATCTCGGCTCACTGCAACCTCCCACTCCTGGGTTCAAGTGATTCTCCTGCCTCAGACTCCGGAGTAGCTGGGATTACAGGCGTGCACCACTGCGCCCGGCTAATTTTTTTGTGTTTTTAGTAGAGATGGGATTTCACCATGTTAGCCAGGCTGGTCTCGAACTCCTCACCTCAAGTGATCCGCCAACCTCGGCCTCCCAAAGTGCTGGGATTACAGGCGTGAGCCACCGTGCCTGGCCTGGAACTTTAAATTTAAAAACACATTCAGAGGCCGGGCGCGGTGGCTCACGCCTGTAATCCCAGCACTTTGGGAGGCTGAGGCGGGCGGATCACGAGGTCAGGAGATCGAGGCCATCCTGGCTAACACGGTAAAACCCCATCTTTACTAAAAAATACAAAAAAAAAAAAGCCGGGCATGGTGGCAGGGGCCTGTAGTCCCAGCTACTCGGGAGGCTGAGGCAGGAGAATGGCATGAACCTGGGAGGCGGAGCTTGCAGTGAGCCGAGGTCGCGCCACTGCACTCCAGCCTGGGCGATAGAGCGAGACTCCATCTCAAAAAAAAAAAAAAACAAAAAACAAAATACAAAAAAAACAAACACATTCAGGCCTGGCAACGTGGCTCACACCTATAATTCCAGCACTTGGGGAGGCTGAGGTGGCAGATTGCTTGAGCCCAGGAGTTCCAGACCAGCCTCTACAAACAATATAAAAACTAGTGGGATGTGGGTATGCACCTGTAGTCCCAGATATTCAGGAGGTCGAGGTGTGAGAATTGCTTGAGCCCAGGAGGTCGAGGCTGTGGTGAGCTGAGATGGCACCACTGCACTCCAGCCTGGGTGACAGAGTGAGACTCTGTCTAAAAAAAAATTAATTTTAAAAAACCACATGCATGGGGTTTCAAAAATAAAATTATAAGGCTTATTAAAAAAAAAACTAAAAAGCAAAAAGAAGTTTGTCATCGGGGAACAGTGGGCCTCCTGGTCTGGTTGTTATAGTTAACTTGAGTCACCACTTCTCTCTGGCCAGCTGGGGCTCCTCAGACAACTTCATTTCAGTCCAACCTCGCCCAGGGCAGGTCACAACAAGGCCTGGGGTGCAGGAGGAATTACTGTTACTGCTGTTGTTGTATCAAACAGGAGGGGGCTGGGAGGGCTGGGCCTGCAGCCACATTAACAATTAAGGTCTTTGCGACTTTCATTCCACCCTCACTGCATGAAATATTCAGGCACTGGAGGAGATTGGTCTCAGATCTCTGCAGTGGGCAGGGCAGGGTAGGGCCAGGTGGGGCGGCTTTGTGGGGTTGTAGACCTCAGGCCTAGGGCAGCACCCAAGGCCTGGTATGTGTGCCATCCAGAGGCTGTGGGGGCTGGAGGTACCTGAACCAGAGGGTGCAGCTGCAGACTCCCCCAGGGCACCCTGGGGGCCAGGCACTGAGAGTCCCAGAGAAAAATGAAGCTTAATCCTCCAGGAGGGCACCGCTGGGGAGGAGACAGAAACACCCCCATATCACGGGTGGGCTTGGGCCTCACCACTCCCAGCACAGTGGTGCAACAGTTACAGAAGTACACAGCTGGGCTCAAAGAAAGACCATGTGTCTGGGGCCTGGAATTTGTCACTTGATGTAAACCCCGTAATTATCTTATAAGTAGCATAAATCATGTTACATTGTATTTGTGTACCTGTGAAAGCATCAATTTGATTAATACAAACACTGCAATTAAATCCCAAGTGAGTAAACCTGCTGTGCTGTTTCCTCTTCTTCTCTGGGTTTTATTCCTAATACATGGGGCACCTCCAGTATGAAATTTGGCCTGGGCTTCTCTTGTGCTCTGAGAGCCTGATAAGCCTTGGCTCTGTGTCCCCACCCACATCTCACCTTGAATTGTAATAATCCCCACGTGTCAAGGGCGGGACCAGGTGGAGATAGTTGAATCATAAGTGCGGTTTCTCTCATCGTCAGTGAGTTCTCACGAGATCTGATGGTTTTATAAGGGGCTCTCCCCATCGCTCGGCTCTCATTCTCTCTCCTGCCACCGTGATTGGTAAGTTTCCTGAGGCTTCCCCGGCCATGCAGTACTGTGAGTCAATCAAGTCTCTTTCCTTTGTAAATTACCCAGTGTTGGGTATTTCTTCATAGCAGGTGAGAATGAATTAATACAGAGCCTCAAGAAAGACAAAGCGGGTTAAAGAAAGTACAAGCATCTTTGCCCACCAGAGTGACAACCCCAGACATCACCGAGGATGGGCAAGGCACACACCATATCCTTCTGGCAGGAGTGTGAATTAGCCCCAGCTCTTTGGAAAGCACTTTGGCACTGTCTAGCCAACCTGTGTGTACTGTGTGACCCTGACATTCTCTGTCTTGGTATAGATGTGAGCAAAGTTCATACTCATGTGTGTTGGGACATGGGTATAAGAAGGTCCACAGGGCATTGCTTATAGGAGAAAAAAAAACCCAAAAACTAGGATGGGCATGGTGGCTCCCACCTGAAATCCCAACACTGGGAGGCTGAGGCAGGAGGATCACTTGAGGCCAGAAGTTCAAGATCAGCCTGGGCAACATAGTGAGAACCAATCTTTCTTAAAAAAAAAAAAAGGCCAGGCACGGTGGCTCACATTTTTAATCCCAGGACTTTGGGAGGCCGAGGTGGGTGGATCACCTGAGGTCAGGAGTTCGAGACCAGCCTGATCAACATGGTGAAACCCTGTCTTTACTAAAAATTAGCTGGGCGTGTTGGTGGATGCCTGTAATCTCAGCTACTCAGAAGGCTGAGGCAGGGGAATCACTTGAACCCAGGAGGTGGAGGTTGCAGTGAGTCGAGATAGTGCTACTGCACTCCAGCCTGGGTGACAGAGTGAGACTCCATCTCAAAAAAAAAAAAAAATTACAGGTGGTGAGAACCTGTAGTCCAAGCTACTCAGGAGGCTGAGGCAGGAGGATCACTTGAGTGAGTCTGGGAGGTTGAGGCTGCAGTCAGCCATGACTGAACCATTGCACTCTGGCCTGGGTGACAGAGTCTCAAATGAACAAACAAACAAAACTGGAAACAAATGTCTTCAGCAGGAGAAAAGTAAAGGTAATACATGCGTGCAATGGATCTAAGATAGCAGTAGTTCTTAGCCAAGGGCAATTCGGCAATGTATGAAAATATTTTTAGTTTTTAAAACTGGCGACAGGGGTACTACTTCCATCAAATGGGTGGAGGCCAGGGCTACTGGTGAATGTCCTACAATGCACACAGTAGCCCCTCACAACCATGCTGAGGTTGAGCAACCTTGCTATATGGCTATGAAAACGAATGAACTACAGCTACATGTACCAACATAATGAGGGCAGAAGCACGCTGCAAATGAACATGAAGTACCATGCCATGAAAGAGTTCAAAAGCATGCAAAATCAAACACTATCTTTTTTTTTTTTTGAGATGGAGTCTTGCTCTGTCGTCTAGGCTAGAGTGCAGTGGCATGATCTCTGCTCACTGCAACCTCTGCCTCCCAGGTTCAAGCGATTCTCCTGCCTCAGCCTCCTGAATAGCTAGGATTACAGGTGCCTGCCACCACACCTGGCTAATTTTTGTATTTTCGGTGGAGACGGGGCTTTTGCCATGTTGGGCAGGCTGGTCTCGAATTCCTGACCTCAAGTGATCCACCTGCCTTGGCCTCCCAAAGTGCTGGGATTACAGGTGTGAGCCACTGTGCCTGGTCTAAACACTGTCTTACAAGGGAGAAATATGGTAAGCTGAAAGCACAGGAATAACCAACACAACACTGAAATTCCCAGATACCCCTGGGTCGGGGAAGGTTGCGACCTGTGACCAGGAGGGGCTGCAGGAGCATGAAAAGCAGAAGTGGTGATACTTTAGTCTGGGTGGTGGGCTCCCAGGCATATGCTTCTGGGTGTTCTTTGTAATATGAACCGGTTCATCATAAGAATAATATTAAGTGCATTGAGGCGATAGCCAGCCCTGCAAAGAACTCCCCTGACTCAGTTTCCCCAGTATGTTGAGCCTCCCTCTTGTCTTGCTCCATCAGGCGATGGTGTGAGGAGATGTCAGCAGCTAAAGGGGCAGGGGGAGAATTTCCATGGCTCTGGCTGCGAAGTCACGGAAAGGGAGGGGTCAGATGCTGACAGCTCCCATCAATCTCTTTATTTCCAATTCCCGCTTGGCTCTGGCTCTGGCCTGCCTGGCCTCAAAGCCTTCTCACTGTCTGCTAGGCTCAGTGATCTCCCCTCAAACCTCCTGTTGAGTGCTTTCTAATCACACACAAGTCTGGCCAGATCTCTCCTCTGCTCTAAGCCTTTCTGCAGCTCCCCACTGCCATCACATTATACTTGAGGCTTTTTATCAACATGTGAGGCCCTTTGGGCTTCAGCTGCACCCTTGCCTTGCAACATCAGCGGTTCTAGGCAGCCGTCCTGTGCAGCGCGGACTTCCTGAGCTCCAGAAAGGTGCCTGGCACACTGGTTAACAGTGGGGATGAAGGAACCCATCCTCCCCTAGCCCTCTCACTGCTACCCCTGGGGGTCCAGCAAGTAGTGAAACTGGTAGTCCCAGCTTCATGCGGTTTCCCCACCTACAAATGTGGGAGTTGAGACACATGACCTCTGAACTCTGTGTTCTTGAGGATCCCCATATTCTGGGCTGGACCCACCCCAAAAGGAAGAAGGTGGCAGCCCAGGGCCATACCCAGAATCCTTTGTAGCCCAGTCTGCCAGGGGCAAGCACGGGGTTTCCTGGACAATCCTTGTTTCACTGGACCTCAGTGTTTGCCTCTGGAAAATGGGTATAAATATCCTCATGGGAAGACAGTCCTGGCGCAGAGGATGGGAAAGGAAGCGTGGCTCCCCTCCCCAGAGCTTTGCAAGAGCTCTGCCAAGTGCTTAACACTAGCTCTGTCAGGGAGGGCTTGGATGAGAATACTGGGGGTCTGAGAGGACAAGGGACTGGTCTAGGGTCACCCACCCAGACAGTGATGGAGTTGCTGGGAGACTGAGCTAATGACATGCAGTGATCTATCAGTAGAAATAGCTGGAGAGCTCTGACCATAGGTGCCATCCAGAGGCGTCAGAGTCCCTGAGGCTTGGTCACAACATGGAAAAGCCTGGAGCAGGAGGAAGTGGGTGGTGAACATGGGTCCAGGCACCTTGCAGACACCCAGCATCACAGAACCAGAGTCACAGCAAAAGAGACATCGCAGAGCATCCACCCCATTCCTCCTCCTTGAGAAGGGAAACTGAGGTGTGGGAGACAGTAGTCTATGGGGTCAGATACACTCTGGAGCTCAGATGGTCCTGGGTTCAAATCCTGGTTCAGCCACTTGCTAGCCATGTGACCTTGGGCAAGTGACTTAACCTGTGTGAGCCTCAGTTTCTTACTCTGTAAAATGGGAACAGAGGGTTCTTACCGCATCGGTGAGGAGTCAATGAGACAATCTATGTGAAACTCTAGCACAGTGCTGGGTACCTAGAAAGTACCCACTCAACATTGTCCATATCAGACACTTAACCACTTTTCAGGGGACCCTGACTTCTTGCTGCTGGTAGCCTTTCAGGATGATACCTCATAGTCTGGCCCAGACCTGGTCAGCCACCATTGCCTCACTGTCCTGAAAAAGATTCAGCTACCACCAAACACTTTGTTGGCCATACCAGAGTCCTTGGGTGTCCACAAGCCTCTGAACACTGCCTGTAAGTTCACACCCAATGAGCTGAGCTTCTTGGAGGCAAACAACCAGCCAATAAGAACCCACATTCAATCCTCAAAGGGCTAATGACACCTTCTCATAGGTTTATTATAACCCTCAAAAGAGAACAGGTTAGAATCATTGGCATATACTGAGTCTAGGATAAGTGGCAGGTGGTGTTGGTTATTGTCATTGTCATTGCTATTATTATTAGATATCAGAGCTCCCAGGGAAAGGGTCCAGCTTCCTTCTGAGGCTTACAAAGCCCTCCTCTGCCCGGCTCCATTGCTCAACCTCTTCCAGACTTTCCCCACCCTGGTGTTCCCTTCTGTATACCCCAGCTGCAAGGTGTAATAGTGTCTCTCCACACCCCTCGCCTGCTCACCTCTGGGCCTTTGCTTGTACTGCTTCCTCCATCTGGAGCCTCCTCCCCACTCCACAAGATGACAAACTCCTTCAAGATTCAACTCCTCTAGGAAGCCACTCCCAGTGCCTGAGCATGCTCCCATAATGATGTGTTCTGCCCATTCTCATCTGCAGTACTTACCACAACGCATTGCAATGTGTATATATATGCCCATTTAAATGTGTTTGTGTATAAATGCATATATACTCATAGATTTCCTCTATGTTCAGTGAGCTAATGAATGAAAGTGACCTTGGGCCAGGCATCTCCCTTCTGGGACTCTGTTTTTCCTCACCTTCAAAATGAAGGCCTCAGACTCAATCTGTCATGTACTGAGAAGTTTGACATTCACTCAGCAAACACCAAATGGTACTGCCTCTGGGGTTGGAGCTCAGAGCCCCAACCATAGAGAAGAGTAAGAAAGTCCATTCCCCCTGGAAGTGAGGGGCATACTCTGCTTGTCACCAGCTTGTACCAGCTCTCCCCCCATAGACCCTAGGTTTTGGAGTATTTTGTCTACCATGTGTTAGCGTACTGGTTCTCAGCCCCTGCTGGCTCTCACAAATGTGTGTGGCTCTAAATGAACACACACATCCTGGGAGATTCTTTAAAAAAAGGGGGGTAGAATGTTGGTGGGGCACCTTTATTTTTAAAAGACTCACAACTACTTTCCCTGGGCACCTACAGTATGACTGTTAGTGCACCATGATTTGGTTTCACTGTTTTCATAACAAAGCAGAGTTGTCATGACCAAGGGGCTTAAGAAGCAAAGTCATTGAGGCAGGAGGATTGGATTGCTTGAGCACAGGTGTTTGAGACCAGCCTGGGAAACACAGTGAGACCCTGTCTCTATGGGGTGGGGGGGGGGGGGGAAGAAAATAGCCAGGCATGGTAGTGCCTGTGGTCCCAGCTACTCAGGAGGCTGAGGTGGGAGGATCTCTTGAGCCCGGAGGTTGAGGCTGCACTGAGCCAAGATCATGCCACTGCTCTCCAACCTGGGAGAGAGTGAGACCCTGTCTTAGACAAAAAAAAAAAAAAGGCAAAGTCACGTTGACATTTTGGGATCCTGATTCTGTTGGGCTGTGAGTACTCCAGGGGGCATGGCACCCACTGCTGGACCCTGCGATATGGGCCCTCCAGGAGGGGGCTCTGGCCTGGGGAGTCCCTTTTCCTTCAGGACCCTGTTTCAGCCCTGGGCCCTCTCACCTCCTCTGGTCCTGTCCTGTTCTGCCCAAGCATTCCCAGCCCTGGTGTGGGGAACAGAGAGACCCTCCCTCAAACCACCCAGTACCACCACCACTAGCACCTTGTCTTTGTTCTACCCTGAGGATGTGAGCAAAGCTATCAAGACTCCACAGACGAACTCTTGGTCCTTGGTCCACACAGCCTGTAGATGACACAAACAAACCCCATCTAGATAGAGGCTTCACTTTTTTCTTGGAAGTTCAGCGGAAGCTGCCAGCTCTGGAGGATCAGGGGGCAGAGATAACAGGCCCCAGGAACCACCAGGAGCCATGCACGAATGGGGAGGGGGCTCTCACAAAGCACAGTGCTGTCTCAGCAACTTCCCTGGTGAGCTGGTGGGTTTTTCCTATGGCGTATCCAACGTTTACGCTTCGATCTCCAGGGAGCAACTCTGTGCACAGGCTTCATTCTGCAGGGAGCCTGCAAGGAGCTCCTTGAAGTTAATCTGGCTTCCTGGGGGTTGAGACAGACCTGCAGCTCCCCCAGGCAGAAGCTGAAAGCCCCTCCCTCTCTAAACTCAAACGGAGCTGTGCTGGACCAGCAGAGCAGTGCCTCAGAGGGGAGGATGTCCCCTCCCCTCAGGAGCTGCTCACTTGGGCAGAGCCTGGGAGACCCTCAGCATTCCTGGGGTTTAACCTTGGAAGCTGTGCTCAGCCCATCCTCTCCCCACCCCCCGCCCCGACCATCTGTCTAGAGAGAGTGGCAAACGGGTGGGAGACGAGATATTGAATCTGGACCTCTCTGTGTACTCCCTTCCATCTCTTCTCCACATGTGGGCCAGGGTGAGCCTCTTAAAAAGGTAAACGAGGTCATGTTGCTTCCCTGCTAAAACCCTTACTGCCTCCCCAGCTGCCTTGGAATCATACATGATCTGGACCCTCTGACCTCTGACCTCAGCTCTCACGCCTCTTCCCTGGCCCACCCCCAGCCCCACTGGCCTTCTTGGAACAGGTCCGTAACAGACCAGCCCTAGGGCCTTGGCGCTGGCTGTTCCTGCTGCCTGGAATGCCCTTCCCTTTATCTTTGTACCTTGCCAGTCAGACTTCAGCTTAGATGTGCCTCCCGACCTCCCTGACCGCTGGATCTAAAGCAACTGATTATGCTTTCTATGACAGCAGCTCGACTTAATGCCCCGCACAGCACTTAAGACAAGTCTCATCCTGATCTAGCTCGTCTGTCTTCTCCCCATCCTGCTCCCAGGACGCCAAGTCCCCCGCAGAGGGCAGTCTGGTGCCCTGCAGAATCCCCCGGGGCTGGAGCAGGCCCCGCGGCGAGTAGGCGCTGAGTACACAGCTGAATGAATGGCTTAGCAACTGTAAATGGGGCATCAGCTGCTGCGCGGGCGCGCGCTCCAGGCCGTGGGCCGCTCACTGTCGCGTGCGCGGATTTGATCTCGTTGCAGGTTCCGGGGGAGGGACCCCCCCGCCTGCTGGCGGTAGACGCGCCGTAAATGCGCTTTGGGGACCGGAGGATAACGAGACAGACTTACAGGCAATGGGAAGCCCGGGGGTCCCGCGAGGCCGCCGGTGGGGAGTTCTGTGGCCGGCTCGGCGCCCCCGGACCCCAGCGTTCAGGCCCCAGTGGGAGACCTTCCCACCCTTCCCAGTGGTTTCCACCCCGCGAATTGCAGATTATCTCCCGAATGCCAGGGATTTAGCGGTCGAGTGGGCGGAGGTGGAGCGGGGCTCCGAGCGCCGCTCCGGGCAGGGGGCAGGTTCCCGGCGCTCTCGCCCCATCGGGGCAGAGAGTACGGACAGCGCTGCGGGACGCGGCTGGCAAGGCCCTGGTCCTGCCGGGGCGCGGACGCCAGCGTTTAGCCCAGCCCCGGGCTAGGAGTGGAGACGCAGCCCCGCCGCGTGCTCCGGCAGGGGACCCGGGTGGGGACGGGGGCGGAGGAGCCTGGGGGCAGGGAAGGGGACAAAGAGCCGCCCTGCTGCGGAGAAGAGCGACCCCCATGTCACAGTCCTATTGTTCGCTGTGTCTCCGACTGCCCTGAACTCTGGTGCCCCCGGGAGGGAGAAGGGGCGCCGTCGCCCAGATCGTGGGTATTTGTTTATCTGGGGAGAGGGAGGAGGACGGGGGACGCGGGCCGGGGAGGGGGCTCGACTGCTATTTTCGCGCGTCGCCTTTAAGGGAAGCCCGGCCCTACCTTTCCCACCGTCCCCCTCCCCGCAGCCGTACCTGCATTTTAAAAGCGCCCTGTAGCCCTGGGATTGGCCAAGGCCGCGTCCTCCGGGCGCAGAAACTTGAACCGCCGGGAGCCGGCTGCGGGCGGGGGTCGGAAACCCCGCGGATGGACCGTACCACCGTCGCAGCTCCCCCCGCGCGCGCCCCGCCCCTCCCGCACACCCCCGGAGCGGCCCAATCGCACGGCCGGGAGGGCGGGACCGCGGCCGGAACGCGCCTCTGAGAGGGCACTGGACGGGCGGGCGCACCGCGCAGGGGGACGGCGGGGGCCGCTCCTCTGCTCCCCAGTCGCCCTCGGGGGCGGGGCCGGGCCTCGGAGCCCCGCCCACTCCCCGCCCGGGGTGGGCGGGGCGGCGGGGGCTCCGGGAGCTGGGCCGGGGGCGGGCCTCCGCCTGCCTCGCCAGAGCCCTGAGAGCGCCCGGCACCGCGGCCGCCGACGCAGCAGCCGCCTCCGCTCGTCAACCCCGAGGCGCACGGGCTCCCGGGCGGCCCCGGCGGGCGCGGCGAGAGGACGCGCGAGGCGGCGCGGGGCGGGCCGCACGCGCCCCCGGCCGCCCCCAGCCCGCCCGCGGACCGGCCCAGCGGAGCCCCGGCGCGGGGAAGCGCCGGCCGGGCGAGGGCGAGGGCGATGCCGCGGTGACGGCCCCGCCATGGCTAAGCCCGCGGCGACGGCGGCGGCGGCGTCGGAGGAGCTGAGCCAGGTGCCGGACGAGGAGCTGTTGCGCTGGAGCAAGGAGGAGCTGGCGCGGCGGCTGCGGCGCGCCGAGGGCGAGAAGGTGGGCCTCATGCTGGAGCACGGCGGCCTGATGCGCGACGTGAACCGGCGGCTGCAGCAGCACCTGCTGGAGATCCGCGGCCTCAAGGACGTGAACCAGCGGCTGCAGGACGACAACCAGGAGCTGCGCGAGCTCTGCTGCTTCCTCGACGACGACCGGCAGAAGGGGCGCAAGCTGGCGCGCGAGTGGCAGCGCTTCGGGCGCCACGCGGCGGGCGCCGTGTGGCACGAGGTGGCCCGCTCGCAGCAGAAGCTGCGCGAGCTCGAGGCGCGCCAGGAGGCCCTGCTGCGCGAGAACCTGGAGCTCAAGGAGCTGGTGCTGCTGCTGGACGAGGAGCGCGCGGCACTGGCGGCGACGGGGGGCGCAGGCGGTGGCGGCGGCGGCGTGGGCGGCGCCGGCTCCCGCAGCTCCATCGACAGCCAGGCCAGCCTGAGTGGGCCGCTGGCGGGTGGCGCGCCCGGCGCGGGGGCCCGCGACGTGGGCGACGGCAGCAGTACGTCCAGCGCGGGCAGCGGCGGCAGCCCCGACCACCACCACCACGTCCCACCCCCGCTGCTGCCCCCCGGGCCGCACAAGGCCCCCGACGGCAAGGCAGGAGCCACACGTCGGTCCCTGGACGACTTGTCGGCGCCGCCGCACCACCGCAGCATCCCCAACGGTCTGCACGGTAAGGACTACACGGGCCGGGCAGCGCGGGTCTCCCTGGCTGCAGCCCCTTTCCCAGGCTGCGGCGAGAGGAGGTGGTCCCTGGCGGTCCCACTCGTGCGGCCGCCACTCCAGACACCTCCTCCAGCTGTCATGGATCCCGCACCCACCGAAAGTGGGGCTTGGGGCGGTGTGTGGGCCGGTTCAGTGGTGGAGCGTCTTTTTGTCCAGCTCAGAACCTGCTGCCGGTCCGGTCCCAGAAAAGTTTCTAGCGGGTGTAGTTGCCAAAATTAGGGTCTGTCACTGCTGGGCTGGCGGTGGGCGCCTCATCCCAGCCTTGGAAATCCTTACCTAGTAGCCGGAAGTTCTAAACAGAAAAGGATACAAAGCCCCTTGAGCGCAGGTGAATTTCCCCTCTTGCAGCAACAGGTGTCCTCCAAACCAAGCAGTGTCCACGTGTGTGCGGTGGCTGGAGTTCTGCAGTCGGGTGTGGGGATTGGGAGGGTGCACAGGCAGCCGCTTGAGACCCACAGGCAGCTGGGAAGAGGCCTGGGGCTCAGAGCCTTTCTGGTTTGCCATAAATTCCGCCCTTCTAGTCCTGGGACCTTTCTCAGCCGAGACTCTAAGACTTTCCCGAGGGAGATGTATTTGGAACGGATTCTAGAGCTTTTCTCCTCTGTGTGCCTCAGTTTCTTTGTCTGTAAAATGGAGATGATGACCTCTGTATCGTGGGTTTGAGGTGGAGATAAACCTTCTGAAGGGATTTCTAAACTGTTGATCGCCTTACAGGAAGTGCCGTGGTCATCCGTGACCAGGGTGTGGGTGGGAGGACCTTTGGCCTCTGTCAGCGTCTGTCTTCTACGCCCATGTTACTGCTGCGCCCAGTGCAGAGGGTGGCCCCAGCTTGGGGCTGTGGGATCCTGCAGCCTGCTCCCTCTCCCAGCCCCCTGCTCAGCCCTTCTGCGCCCTGCCAGCTTTCTCCTCCTTGCCGATGGATACAGGGCCTCCCTGTTCTTCCACGTTTTTTTGGTAGCTTGGCTTCCACTTCTGTTGGTAGTTGCAACTGCCTGAACTTTTTGCCTGAAGGTGGAGAATGAACAGCCCTTTCTGGTTCCCTTTAAAGCTTTTCCTAATTCAGAGAAAGTGTGTCTAAGCCTGAAATAACTGCCCTCCCCAGAACCCCTCAGCCTGAGCTGGGGAGGGACGTTTTCTCCTTAGTTTGGTGGCCAAGTGGCCTCTGCAGGCGTGTTGGGGTGGGGGCTGGGGTGGGAGACATACCCGTGGAGGTGGGGCGGGGGCAGTGCAGCATATTTTTCCTTTATTTACCATCCTGAGCCTGTGGGTTCAAGGCAGGACTGGGTTTAGAGGGATATTTTGTTACTGATTAGCAATCTATGGCTACAACTCAGGTTTCTCTTTGTAACACTGTATCTACCCCCACCTCCCACCACAGGCTGCTTCAGGGCAGTGGGAGTAGCGCAAAGTTAGGTGGTTTAATTTGTTGGGGCTGGTTAGAGCACCTCAGCCCCTTTGACTTTGCCGTCCTGGGGGCTTTTGAAGGGTCAGTTATCTGGGCCTCAGTTTCCCCAAGTGCAGTACAAAGGAGCAGATTGCTGCAGTCTCGTGGCTGGAAAATGAAATGTTTCTGGTTTTCAGCTGCGTCATCAATGACACTTGGCAAGAGTGCCTCTCTGCAGGCCACTGGAGGGCTGGAGTGTTTAGAGCATACTTGCAGGAAAGGCTCTGTCATGTTTTGGGCAAGGAGATGAGGCCCCAGTCTGGCCCAGCATGTCAGCTGCGAGAGTGAATAATACAGGAGTGGAGGACTAGGCTACACTGAGTTTTCTCCCCCACTGAGGGTCAGTGGGGGGTTGAAGTATAGGGTTTCCCACAGAACCCATCCTCCCCCAAGCCCACTTAGCACAGGACTGCTGCAAATGTTGTGGCAGCAAACCTTTGCTTTGGGATGAAATGAAAATTCAGCATTATTATTACCAATTTCAGTTACAGATGGAATTATTATTATTTAGTTTTGTCTCTTAAAGCCACATGTGGCCTTGGGATATGGCCCCACTAATATAAATGGAATGCTTGGAAACCAGGAAAGGCCCTTCTCTTAGAAACTGAGCTTTTCTTTCTTTTTTTCCCCTTTTTTCGAGACGGGGTGTCACTCTGTCACCCAGGCTGGAGTGCAATGGAGCACTTATGGCTCACTACAGCCTCAACCTCCCAGGCTTAGGTGATCCTCCCAACTCAGCCTCCCAAGTAGCTGTGATTAGAGGCATGAGCCACCTCGCCTGGTGAAACTGGGCTTTTCTATTCTGGAACTTGTAGCTTTAAATTGAGCAAAGATTGGGCCTGAGCTGAGGGAGATAATGAGTCTCTGTCTGGGTGGTGTCTAAAGTGGGGTCAGACACCAGGCTCACGCCTTATGTGTTTGATCTTTGCTTCTCACAGGAACCCTGGGGAAGCAGTATTATCCCCATTTGACAGACAAGCAAGTGGAGGCTTAAAGGGGTTCCTACCCTTGTCTGGGAAGGTGGCTGACATTGGAAGTACCTGTCCTGGGTGGGTTTGCTGCCATGATCATCTCCTGTTCAGGCCGTGGGTCTGAATCTGTTGTGCCCTTGGCCTGTTGTCATGTTTGCTGTTACTATTAATCAGGGGACACTGGTGACTCCCTATTCCTGACCCAGGTTTGCCCTCTTTCTCCCATGCTGGAAAGTGTCACTTCCTTATCAATGACCACTGAGCAGATGGCTGATAACCCCATTACCCAGAGGCTCAGGGTGTCTTGAGTTTGAATCTCAGCTCCTCCATGTCTATTGGGCAAGTTATTAACTGGCCAAGCCTCTCTGTGCTCCTCTTCTGTAAGATGGACAGAACCCAGAGTGCCCCATTATCCACACAAGGTTGAGTGAGGTCAGGTTCTACACACAGTAGGTTTCTCCTGTTGTTAGGGTCCTTGGGGCTCTCCCAACAGACCTCGGTTTCCTCTTCAAAAGTGCTTGCTGCTTAGGCAGCTCACCTGAATGTTTGCATCTGAGCCTCTTGTGTGGCTGCACTTGCTGATGAGCTAGTGAGGACGGTGGCCCTGCTGTCCTTTCTGGGAAGCTGGTGGCAGTTGCTGCCCTGCTGGGTGCCCTGAGCAGACTGTAGTGGCTGAGGTGGGAGGTGGCCCATCTGTATGCAAGGCAGCCCTGGCTGAGGCTGGCCTGGCGGGCCTGTGTATTGTGTATATACATGCAAATAGGCTTTTCTCCTTGGCTGCTTATTTATTTATTTATTTATTTATTTATTTATTTAGAGACAGGGTCTCACTGGTCACCCAGGCTAGAGTGCAATGGCACCATCATGGCTCACTGCAACCTCAACCTCCTGGGCTCAAGTAATCCTCTTGCCTTGGCCTCCTGAAGCAGCTGGGATGACAAGCATGTGTTACCATGCCCAGATAATTTTTGATTTTTTTGTAGAGGCAAGGTCTCACTATGTTGCCCAGGCTGGTCTCGAACACCTGGGCTCAAGCAGTCCTCCTGCCTTGGCCTCCCAAAGTGTTGGGATTACAGACGTGAGCCACTGCAACTCGCCTTTGCTGGCTTTGGTAGAGGTCTGGTCTGGGCTGACTGGACTTGGGACTGGGGTGTGTGTTGCTCTAGTACAGTGTGGCACACTGAGGCAGGTAAACCCCAACACCAGAAAGTCAGGTTCTCCTTCATGAACTGATAGGATTTTCAAACAAAAGAATTTTCAGTTCTTTTTCCAGCTGCCCCTCCGCCTGTCTCCTGTGCCCCGCTCCTGCCCGTTGCCAGGCATTTCCTCCCCTCCCCTGATAACCTGCTCCTCCACGGTCCACTCCCCTTTAGCCAACCCGGAGGAACCAGGATTCTAGCAAGCCTGTGGATGAGCCCCATTTACTTTTCAAAGTTCGGATTAAAATTTTGAGCTTCTCAAAATGAGACAGATTTGTTCTCCTGCTTGTGTTTTTGTTGGTTTAAGAGGGAGGATGGAACGGGGTGGTCTGGGCCTTTAGAAGACAGAGCACGCTAACTCTGAATAGGTCTTTTCTGTGCAGCAGCTTGGCTAATAAGGCTGCTTTTCCTAAACCCAGCCAAGCTCAGGAGCAAAGGTCAGTGAAGACAATGGGGTGGGTTAGATAAGCCTTTCCCCCTCCTTCCTCAGCCTGTCCCAAGGGATCCATCAATGGCCTTGGGATGCTGGGCCTCAGAAAGGAGGGCTGGCCTTGAGAGGCTCCCAGGCAGGTGACCCAAGGGTGGGTAAGCTGTGCCCAGTGCTTCACAGTTTGCCACAAACAGCATCCCAGTCCCAATTCCATTCTGTTCAGAGCTTCCAAATGGTCCCAGGAGGGACACCTCAGCATCTCCATATCTTAGATGGGGAAACCAGGGCTTGGAGTGGTGGTGTGGTGACTTGCTCTAGGTCCTGTGGGGCTGGTTGGGGGGGCCTAGGATGCGTCTTGGGTCTCCTGTGTGAGAGTTCTGAGCCCATGGCCCTGTGCCTGCCGCCCAGAGAGTTCCAGGGGAGTGGTGACCTCTGCCACAGAGACAGGGCACCTCCTCCCAGGATGCCAGGCCCGGGGCCTCATTCCTGTCTCCCTGTGTCCTGGCATGGAGGAATGGGGGAAGGCGGTGCAGGGCGGGCCACCTTCCCTGCGATGGCTGTGCCTCCCCACCTCTTGGTTTCTCCTTCCCTCACTTCTCTGCACGAGGCTGGCTTCCCACCACAGCAGTCGCCCCACCAGACCTCTTGCTCAGGCTTGGCCTCTGAGTTCCCAGGACCAGCACGTGATACAGAAGGAAATCAGCGGTTGCTCCTAATCCGTTTTCCGCCTGTGGGGATTTTCCAATCCATGCTTGTTGCCTTCATTTGCGCAGAGAATTGGAAGTCTGTTAAGCAAGTTCCTGAGCCTCCATGGGCCTCTCTTTTCTCTTCTGCCAAGTGGGAAAATGTTACTAACCTTTGGGTTGAGGGAGGAGGGTGTATAATGAGTGATATGTGTAGCCTCTGGTGGGTAGCAGCTCCTGATGTGCGAAGGCTCCGTCTCCCACTGCAGCGCTCGGCACCCTGCATGCCGAGGGGCACTGTAGCCCTCTGGTTAGTGATCTGGCTCCAGGGTCAGAGAGCCCTGGGTAAATCTTGGCTTTGCTACTTGCTTTATGGCCGTGGCAGCTTACTGAACCTCCAAGCCTCAGTTTCTTCATCTATATCCTGAGGCTAATAATGTCTCGATCCTAGAACTGGGCCTTAAAGGATGGGTTCCATGTCCTTTCATTATTTCCTGGCCTCTGCGGATTTGCCTCCCCTGGGTGGGAGTGGGAGATCCCCTGACACATGCTGGTGCGCAGTGTAGGGTGGGAGCCAGCTGAGTCCTCATCTAGTTGAATGGAGGGAGCCAGCATTCCAGGCAGGAATAAGAATGGCTAAGGTCCGGAAGTGGGATCTGGAACATGGCATTGAGAACCTGGGGCCTGCAAGGTGGAGGACCCAGGATGTGTGTGGGGAGATAACTCTTAGGGGGGTTAGTGCTGTGTGCAGCCCCACAGGGCGGACCCCAAAGTCCCAGCTTTTCAGACTTCAGTGCCCACAAACAAGAGTGGCCCAGGTGGCCTGTGTTGCCTCCAGGGCTGGGGAGCGCTGCGTCAGGGGAGGTTGTGTGGATGCTGAGAAGCGGCATTCCTGAATCCACTGAGGATGGGGCTTGTGGACACCCCAGACAGCTCTGGGAATCTGGTTGAGATGTGGGTTCTA
The DNA here is from genome assembly GCF_028885655.2 of Pongo abelii. Taxonomy (NCBI): domain Eukaryota; kingdom Metazoa; phylum Chordata; class Mammalia; order Primates; family Hominidae; genus Pongo; species Pongo abelii. The sequence continues at coordinate 104,018,702 of NC_072000.2, read as the reverse complement.
AGACACACCCCACATTACAACTGGGAAGGGAAAATGCCAGCTTTGAATGTGTGTGTTCAACCCAATCTGGTTGAACCCAGAGCCAGCTGGGAAGTGGGACTTGACCTCACAGGTGATAATTTGCTCTTCAGGAGGAAGGGAAGCGTCTGTGGACTTCACTGAGCATTTTACTGCCTCTGAGGTCTGAGTGCCTCCTGAGCAGTGATTCTTGGAGTCTGGCTTCGAGGGTGGTGGTTCTGGAGCATCACTCTGGTGACCACTGTGGTGTGGGCTGGGCTGGGGGAGCAGGGGCTGGAAGCTGAGGGCTTCTGTTGGGAGGAGGTCTTGGCCAGGAGAGTGGCCACAGGAGAGAACCTTCTGTAGGTTCCAGACCTGGTGAGCCTGCTCCAAAGTCCTGCTCTCAGCTGCTGTCTGCCTTCTCATGACCTCTGTCCTCTAGGGCAGGTGTCATAAGCTTTTGGGTGGGGCTCAGGCAGGACAGCGCCGGTGGGAGATGCTGCCACTCCCAGGTGGCTGCTGTGCCCCCCATCCCTAGCGCTGATGCTGCTCCCCGCTACTCCCACCCCTACATCTAGAGTGGTTGGGATCAGCGTCTGGGATCTAGGCAGGGACTGCTCTGGGGTTCAGAATTCTCATCTCCCTGCTACATAACAACAAGAGACCCTATTGGCATCCCCAAAAGCTTTGGGATAGAGGAACAAACTTGTCTGCTGAAGGGACTTGATGCTTCTTTGGTCATAACATGTCAAGAATGGTCCCCTTCCCCTAAGCAAGCACCCAGGATTGGACACTCATACATCCCCTGTCCCCACAGGCAGAGGGTTCTAGGCAGGCCTGGAGCCGGGTCATCTGGGGATGGGTGCCAGCTCTTCTGCAGGTCACTGCTGACCTCCAGCTCTTGTGGGGAGCAGAGCAGAAAGATCAGGATTGTATTGACTGCCTGTAAGTGTTCTTGGGTTTGCCTTATGTATACTGTTCAGACAGAGGCGTGGAGCATGTTTAACTACAGTGGGTGGCCCTGGGGAGGAAGCGAGGGTCTGATTCCCTTTCCTTCTTCCTGATTCCTCAACGGCAGAGACATTCTGCCATTTCCTCAATTCAATGCTGGGCATTTTCCCTTCCCAGCTGTAATGTGGGGCGTGTCTTAGGACCCATGTGCACATTTGCTGGCAGGTCTTCCCCTCTGTGCCCCTGGAAAAGCTCTTGAGTAGACTGTATCTGTGGCTGATGGTATCTGAGAGTGGAGCAAATGCCAGGCCTGGGAGAGCCGGAAACCCCTGAGCAAACTTCACAGAGTCCTAAGGCACTAAGAGACTTGAGAAAGACAGGGGCCCACCCCAGGGCCAGCCACATGGGTGCTGGGGCCCTCCCTGCCCGCCTGGGGCCCTCTGTCATTACTGTCTGTTCGTCTGGGAGTTTATGAGCCTGGGACTCTGGTCCTCTTGACTCCCAGCCTTGGCACAGAGTGGCAGGTTCTGAAAGTCTTTTGGATGGAACAAACGTGTGCCTGGCACTGTGCTGACAGCAACTGGGTTTTCTCTCACTCGCCTCGCACAACAGTTGCTGGTCCCCAGTGGGGTCCCCGTTTCATCTAAGGAACAGGCCCAGGATGGTGAGGCAAGTCACAGCAGGGGCAGGGTGGGGCTGGGCCGGGTCAGGGACTCCCGTCCAGTTGAACCCAGAGTCTGTGCCAGCCGGTATGTCCCGGTTCCCTTGCCCTGTGGGTGTGATTATTCATCATGCCCCTTTCCCTCAAGGAAATGCCCAGGTTGGGCTCTTAAGCTCTTCAGGTGTGCTGGGAGCTCGGAGGAGGGGTGGCTGAATTGGGAACTGAGATGGGCCTTGAAGATGGAGTTAGTAAAAGCAGAAGAGAGCAGGTAAGAAGAGAGACCAAGCTTCGCAGAAAGAACAGCCGAGCCGGGCGGATCACCTGAGGTCAGGAGTTCAAGACCAGCCTGGCCAACACAGTGAAACCCCATCTCTACTAAAAATACAAAAATTCACCAGGTGTGGTGGCATGCGCCTGTAATGCTAGCTACTTGGTAGGCTGAGGCAGGAGAATCTCTTGAACCCAGGAGGCAGAGGTTGCTGTGAGCCATCGTGCCACTGTACTCCAGCCTGGGCCACAGAGCAAGACTCATCTCAAAACAAAACAAACCAAAACCAAAACCAAACGAAACCAAAACAAAAAGAAGAGCCGAGCAAAGGCATGCAGTGGGCATTTGCCTGCACCTTGGGTTCAGCTGGGGTGATGGATGAGTGGGGACCCGGGACAAGCACTGGGGCAGTGAGCAGGGCCAGGGCAGGTGGGGTCTCTGAAGCCTCTTCCACTGTCCCTGAAGTCCCTGGGTTGGGCTTTCCTTTGGGGTGTGGGCAGTTCCAGCTCTAACCTTTTCTGATGGACTTTCCAAGAGGACCCAGAGTTACCTGTTAGAAGTCCTGTTAGAAACTGGAAACTTTTTACAGCCTGTCCCCATCTTTCCCCTGCTCCCCACCTGATAAATATGCAGACACATCACCTGCTGGGCCTGAGTGGCCTTGTCAGCTGACATGCTCCCTGCCTAGGGGTCTTGGAAGATTACTACTGTTCTGTGGTGGACAATCCAGACAGAACCAGTGGCTTCAGCCCACTTGAGACCCAACCATGTGTAAGTCTGTTCCTCTCCCTGGGCCCTCATTTTCCCATCTGTAAAATGGGAAGCTTGGATGGGCTGAGCTGAGAGTCCCAGGGACCCTCATCTCCTCTGGCCCTTTGACTCAGAGCCACAAGGAAGGGGTGGCCTCCCCTGCCCGTCCTGCCTCCTATCGGTCACTCTGTGGTCCTATGAGCCAGCTCTTTTATATTCCTGGGGATTCTCTTCCTATACCCTACAGCTTGGGTTTTATCACCTGCCTGGTGGTTGGTCCTTGCCTTGGGGCAGGTGTGGGGATGGTGAGGCTGCCTGTGACCACATGGGTCCCACTGTGGGGCCTAGAGATGGTGACCTGTCTAAACGCTGTTTGAGGCTGAGACCCCGGCCCAGGCCAGCCTCCCCTCCTGCAGGGCCCCAGTGGAAGTACCTGCCTCCCCTATCTAATTGCCTCTGCTTAAAGGACTCAGTAATGGGTTTAGTGCAAGAGGAGAATGCTGAGCTTTGATTCCTCGTGCAGGTTTGCTGGGGACAAGGCTGCATGTTCCTGGACTCGAGGTTCCTCCGCTTTCAGTCCTGTCTCTCTCCCAGTCCAGAATGTTGTTGCAATGCATAGTCAGTGTTGGAGGGAGGAGTGAACAGTCCCGGAAGGACTGACCAGGTGCCAGGTAGTGGTTGACCCACTTTGCCCACCTGTCTTTCTTTTCTCATTTGTACACTTGGCACCGAGTTAAATAAGTTACTCCCCACCCCCTGCCCCCGCCCCTGCCCCCAGCAAAATCAAACCTCCTCAGGAGTGTGGTGATTTACACAACCCCACCTTCCCCATTTCCCCTGAAAAATTACTAAAATATATACCTTTTGGCTTTTACCAGTGGTTCCTAACTGTGGCTGTATATTAGCTATCACTTAGAAAACTTTAAAAAATACCAGTGCCTGTGCCCAGCCCCAGAGATGGGTGCAGTTGGTCCTGGTGTCATTGGAGGCTGTGAAGGCTCTGGGGGTTCTGCTGGGTGGCCAGAGCCAGGATCCCGGAGAACAGCCATGGGCCCTGCCAGCAGGCCAGCTAGGGGCGAGGATGCGCCCACACTGGGCACCACAGAGCCTGGCCGGCCAGGGTTGGGAGGCCGGTGTCAGTTCACGTTAGCAGTGAGGGGTAAACGGCCCTGCCTGTGTTGCCCCCTCGCTGACCTGTGCTGCATGGACGCCGGGGAGATGGCTTTGGCGAGGCCGTGGAATGCCGTTTTGGGCCCTGGATGCACCCTGGCTTGCACCCCTACCTCCCTGCCCCAGGAACTCGAATCAGCTGCCATGCATCCCCATGGAGGCGGCTGCCTTCGCCACCCCCCTTTCGCAGGGCTGGACAGGTGAGGCAGAGGCCTTTCTGGGCTGTTTTGAAGGGGACAGAGGCAGGCAGGGCCGGTGGCACCAAAACGGCAGCTACGGAGAAGAGTCGACCCATTTCCAAAAATAGACTATCCACTGTCAGGGGAAGCATCTCTTTGTCTTCCCAAATCTGTCTTTCCGTTGGCTCCCAGGTTGTAAGGCAAGAAGGAGGCCCGCTCTTGTCTAGGAATCAGAGGCTCCTTTGAGCGCGGTGCTCCCCCGCCCGCCACAAGGGCCCGATTGTGTGGGGCCCTGAATGCGCCCGCCTGTCACCGTGCACGGCACCGGCCCGGCTCTCTAATGAGCCCGCTCTGGGAGTGGCCCTTTGTGGCGGGTTCCGGCCACACTGCCCGTGCCAAGGCTCTGTTTCCCGGCTGCTTAATATCCCTCAGCGGCTGGTGGGACAATGGGACACTCCCCCCACCCACCCACCCTTTCTCCAGAAAATTAAGAAGCTAGTTTCTCCCTCTTTCAGCACCTTCTGTCCTGGCTGGCAGGGGAAGTCTCCCCTCTTCTCCCCCTCGCCTTTGCCCAGCCCCTCCTGGGGGACCTCTCTCGGCTTCCGCCATTGTCTCCTTTCTCTTGTTCCTTTTGGGTCTGTCCTCTGGCCCCTTCCCCACAAAGAGGCTCACGTTTCCTGGTCCAAAGCAACACAGAGTCCCTCCTGTCTACCGCTGTGCCCCTTGGCCTTCCTCCCTTTGCCAGAGGATAAACCCTAGAGGCTGAGGCCACCTCCTTCCCCATGTTTGCTCCTTGGCCCTGGGCAATCCCAAACCCTGGGAATGGTGGCTCTGGCTCTGTCCAGCCGCCTCTTCTCATCTCAACTTCCTGGTGGCATTTGATGTCCCCCTGGGCTTGTCTTCCAGAATGGGGTGGTGTGCTGGTCACCTAGGACCTCCCTGAGCAACTTCCAGCACTCTCTCCAGCCCCTCCTGCCCAGAGGGAAAACATTGCCCTGGGCCGGGCTGAGCAGTCTCTCCCTACCTCTTGCTCCTGGCCTTGAGGCTCAGGTGTCCAGATTGCTACTGGTCACTATGCTATTCACCTTGTGTCTTCTGGGTTTGGGTCCCTTCCTCTCTCCCCTGCACTCCTGCTCCCCTGCCTAACCCACGACCCCTCACAGTCAAGGTTTCCTGGCTCTAACCCCGAGTGGTGTCCACTAGCCATATGTAGCTGCTTCAATTCACTTTCATTACAATTAAGTGACATGCAGCCGCACCGACCACCCTGCCTTTGCACGGTACTCCACCCTGCCTTTGCACGGGCTAGTACCGTGCTGACAGCGAGATGAGGAAAATTCCATCGAGGGAATTCTGCTGGGCAGCGCTGGTCTAGACGATTCTTCCTTGGGCTTTGCAACTCCTACTTGTCCACGGAAAGAAACCTGAAACCTGGCTGGGTGTGGTGGCTCATGCCTGTCATCCCAGCACTTTGGGAGGCCGAGGCGAGCTGATCACCTGAGGTCAGGAGTTCGAGACCAGCCTGGCCAACATGGTGAAACCCCATCTCTACTAAAAATACAAAATTAGCTGTGCATGGTGGTGCATGCCTGTAATCCCAGTTACTCGCGAGGCTGAGGCAGGAGAATCTCTTGAACTTGGGAGGTGGAGGTTTCTGTGAGCAGAGGTCATGCCACTGCACTCCAGCCTGGGTGACAGAGTGAGACTCCATTTCCAAAAAAAAAAAAAAAGAAAAAAGAAACCTGACACCTGAGTATGGAGTCGGGGCTTCCTGCCACCTCCCCACCGGCTGCAGCGCTTTACCACCCTGGCCCTGGAGTTGTGGCCCCAGGACCACTTGCCATGCAGAAGGCACATTGCAGGCCCTCAGGTGGCCCCCCATCCTGCCTCCTGCGCGGAGTGAAATCCCGCCCTTCCTCTGAGGTGCAGGGCAGCCTTTGCAGGTGGCTGGGCTACAGGATGTGGGACCTGCAGCCCTTGCGCACTCAGCATCCGTGGGAGCCGCGGGAGCCTCCGCAGCCCCAGGCCAGGCTCTTGGAGGATGTCCTGCGGCCGTGGGTGCAAGGCCTGCCCACATAGAAGAGGCTGGTAGCCTTGAGCGGGCGCATGTCGGGGTCCACGTGTCTGGGCAGGAAACCTAAGCCCAGAGACGGCTGCACAGCTCCAGGGGTCTCCCCGGCAGAGCCCAGCCAACTGGTTCCCAGCCGCCATCACCTTGTTCTCAAAGCGAGGCCACAAAGGCTTCAGGATCAGAAAACAAAGAACGTGGCTTTTAAACGGTGGGGTGGGGGCGGATTGGACATCGGCCAGCGAGGCACCCCCTCCCTCCCAGAGAGGCTGCAGACTGTCCTGGCCTTGTCACTAGGGTTTTGAGCGTCCTCCCCTCCTGTCCTCTGTGCTGCCGCCTCCCCTTGGCAGCGGCTGTGGCAGGCAGGTGCCTGTTGAGGTTAAATGAGCTGCCGTGTCCAGCTGCCGGCCGTTACCCTGGCCGTCCCTGGTAGATGAGGCCATTAGCACTGCAGCTGAGGCTCTGACTCTGGGCTTGGCCCCTGCTCACTGCAGCCTTGTGCTTTCCTGCCGTGACTCACTGGGCCTCTGGTGTGGTAGTCGGGGGTTGGGGGGTGTCAGGGTGGCATCAGTGTGATTACAGCAGCAGAGTGCACAGGGAGACTGGACCTGGGTCAGACCGACCCCAGCCCAGCTCCCAACCTGTCCCCTGCTAGGACTTGGCTGGGACACTTGCTTCATCCATAAACAGAGGCTTCCCCGACCTTGTTGGTTGGGAAGGTCACACGAAAGCCCCTTCTATTTTCCTTTTTTTCGCCACTAGACCACCAGGAAGAAAGACCTTTCCAAACTGCCTTATTCTGGAAATGCAATGGCAGTGTTGATGGTAGGGGGAGATGTGGCAGGCAAGGGGGTCTCTGATGTCAATGGCCCTGGAGGCCCCCGGTACCCGCGTCAACCCCAGGCCTCCCAGTCTTCTCCTGCTGCTCCTTTTTTGGTGAGCTGTCCCCGTCAGCCGAGGGTTTCTGGTGAGCCTGCCACCAATGCCTCTGCCTGCTCCAGCTCTGCCCTGTCACACTCCTCCTGCTGACAGGTTGGATGAACAGCGCAGGGAGTGTGGTCAGGAGGCCCTCCGGATGCTGCCTGCCCTCCTGCTGGTGCCCCCACCCTGGAGGGTGGTCCCCAAGACTGGAAGTTTGGAGGACCCCAGAAGTGGTCAGGAGGCCTTGGGATGCTTCTTACCCTTTTGCTGGCGTCCCCACCCCAGGGTTGCTCTGATCTGCAGAGACTCTAATCCCTCTCCACTGAGTTAAAAGCTTGTCCCCCATGAGTGCTGGTCTGGTGTGGGCAACATGATCTGCTCGGAAGTGTGTGGCGCTGAAATGTTGTGCGAAACCCTGGATGAAAAGACCTCTTGTTTGGTGCGACCCAAACTCTGAGCTGGAGGGAGGCAGAGGGAGAGTGGCCATCCCCGGGGTCTGCCCTCCTGCCTGCAGCAAATGCGCCATAGGCGTGGCTGCAGTGGAGGGGGTCACTTGGGCTCTCGGACCCCCTGGGCGCAGGCAGGGGTGTAGGCAGCGGTGTGATCCTCCTGGCTATTGCTTTATTTTGGGGGTCATGACAGAAGGCAGATACCTGGGCCAGCTCAGGGCCGCCCATGGCCCCATAGCAGCTCCTGCTTCCTCTCAGCAGCCTGTCCTCCTCTCTGCACTGGTCACATGGGCAGTGGCCTCTGCAACCCATCAGCCAGTGCATCCACAGACTCCTTAACTGGGACCCCTGAGCCCCCAAAATGACTGTGCAGCCCTGCATTTTTCCTGGAATAGGGACTGCAGCTCTAATCAGAGCCAAAGTGGTCCATGACTCAGGAAAGATGAAGAATCCAGGTAGGAGGGTTGGTGAGGCTCCTGCCTGAAGCCTTTAAAAAATAAAAATAGATCAACTGAATGCATGTTCGTGGTCGGGAAACTCCACACAGAACACAAAGGCATAGAGTCGAGTAAAATCCAACAGCATTCTGCGGGTGCCGGTTACCCTGGGCGCCCAGCCGTCCTGGCTGTGTCTGTTGTCGGGCGGATCTGGTCCGTGGCTCTGTGCTCACCCCTGCCTGCTGTCCTCAGCGCTCACTCTGTTGATCCGGGCCGTGGCTCTGTGCTCACCCCTGCCTGCTGGTCCTCAGCGCTCACTCTGTTGATCCGGGGCCGTGGCTCTGTGCTCACCCCTGCCTGCTGGTCCTCAGGGCTCACTCGGTTGATCCGGGCCGTGGCTCTGTGCTCACCCCTGCCTGCTGGTCCTCAGCGCTCACTCTGTTGATCCGGGGCCGTGGCTCTGTGCTCACCCCTGCCTGCTGTCCTCAGGGCTCACTCTGTTGATCCAGGCCGTGGCTCTGTGCTCACCCCTGCCTGCTGGTCCTCAGGGCTCACTCTGTTGATCCGGGGCCGTGGCTCTGTGCTCACCCCTGCCTGCTGTCCTCACGGCTCACTCTGTTGACGCTGCTTGAGCCTCTTTCCTGAAGCTGTTTTTTGTTTATATGAGGGCTTTAGGGTTGGGTCGATGTTTTCATGAAAACATCTGCTTCCTGGACTTCTCCCTCCTGATTATTTTCTTTCTGCCTCAGTCTGTGACCAGTCTCCCCAGGCCTCAGTTTACCCACATGTGAGGTGAAGCAGTTGGTTCACATCCATGGTGCTTGGAGACCCCAGAGGAACTTGGGGAAGCTCTAGGAGCCCAGGCCATCCTTTTTGTCAGCCTTGCCCCAGGCTGCTCCTAGCTTGGCCTCTTCCCTGCACCTAGTAGAACCAGTACTTTTGGGAGCTTTTTTGGGTATTCCTGCTGCTTGGGGCTTTGAAGACCTGCAGTAGCCTGGTTTCTTACTTCAGGACCACCTTCCAAGTGCTTATCCGGGTAGAGGAATGACCTGACCCCAGACCAGAAAGGGCAGCCAGGGGACCCTTTGCCACCACCTGTGCCAGGCTTGCCTCCCCCCAGCTCGCTTCCTCAGGCCTCCTGGGCCAGCGCCATCGCCAGCAGGAGCAGAATAAAAATGAGAAAGTCTCATTTTCTTTTGAATTACAGCTTTGATCTCTCCTTCGTACTCCCACACCAGGCCTCTAGTGACTTTTGGATGGGTCCGTGGGCTCTCTTTTCTCTGGGTAAATATACAGGCATTGACTGGCATTGGCATCTGGAAATGGCAGGCTTAGGAGCACCCGGCGGGGCCTGGGGTGAGGAGAAGGTGGTTTGTGCACAGGACTGGCCGGCCTGGCTGAAGCCACCCTGGGTGGGTGTCCTCACCAATGTTTAACTCAGAAAGGTGCTGGTGTACAACCATGCCAGCTGCATCCCAAGCAGGTTGAACTCGGCATTCCTTTGTAGTGGGAAAGGCTGCCCCAGGGTGACTGTTGTGTTCGGCTGAGATGCTTGTCTCCCCAGTCAGCCCTACCTGCCCCTTGTTGGTCTGCTGATTGGCAGCTGGAGGAACTGGGACGACAGACCCAGTGGGGAATCCAGCCCAGGAGGCCTGTGCAGGCCTGGGGGTGTGGAAGGGGATTCAGGTGAGGGGTGGCAGGCACAGGCGAGCTGGGAGGGCCGAGGGGAGACCGGAGGGCGCTGGACTGGGGCTTGCCACATTCTCCACGAGAACAGGGATGAAGAAGCTGGCCAGGAGGGCAGTGTGGCTCTGTTATTTGTATGGCAGACATTTCTGTGGCTGGCTGTGATGTGGGGGCTCCAGGCTAGAATGGCCGCCTGCCTGCTGCACCGTCTTACTCAGCGCCCGGGGATGAGACTGCAGGAGAGGTAGAGTCAGCCCCCGTGCAGTAAGGGGGTGCAGAGGTCCTCAGGCGCATGGCTGTGTGGGGGTTCTGCTCCAGGGTCCCTGCTTGGCCGGCCTGCCTCCTGAGATGCGTGGCTGCCCTCAGGTGCTTAGGCCTCTCCCCAACGCCAGGCCCATGGCCTTTCCCAGTTGGGAACAATGAGCAAGGCAGTGTGGTCCAGAAGTGGGTGAGTGACTGACCTTGCGGAGGGGCTGTGAGGGACAGGGCTGGCTGGGAGCCTTGGAAGGTCTTTGTCCCCTGTGAGGCAGACACTTGGCTTAGAGCTCTCTGGGCCATCCCATGGGGGATGGAATAAATCCATGTGCCCTGTTCTTGGTTTTTCTTTTCTTCCTAAACAAAATCTCCCCCAGAGGCCTTAAATGAGGCTTAGTTCTGACCATTAACTTTAGGCACTGAGCTATTTTTTGGTCATGAGGCTCTGAGGGCTTTAGCAGACAGTTAATTGCCCTGCAAGGATGTTGGGGAAGGTCTTGGAGGGACAGGCCACGGTGACTCATCCTTGCTCTGAACCCGGGATTCTCCCGAGGCAGGGGCTGCCTGGGATCATGTGCCAGCACCCTTTATCTCCGTCCTGAGATTTTATCCCTTTAATGCCTCACGGTGGTGTGAGACCTCTGGCAGGCCTAGGGAGGAATCTGGGAGGAAGAGGGAGGTCTCCTTGCCGAGGCTGTCCAGAACTTCAGGATGGTGGGATGGGCCTTGAGGGGCTGGTGGGCCTGGCTGGGACCTTGGCTATTGCTCTGTTGGGGTGTCCCTCCCACTGTCACCCCCAGGAGCAAGCAGGCCCCCGGTAGGAGGGCAGAGACCCTCTGTGAGCGCAGGAGTGCTGCCTGTGGCTGCGGGCTTGGCTGTGGTGCCCCAGCCCTGAGGCCGCCTGGTGGGATTTGGGGTGTGCTATAGGTAGGGCTTTCCTCTGGCCGGGGGGCCTTGATGGACAGTGGCAGGCATAGGGTGGAAGGGGCGGCCGGTGGAGCAGAATGGCTGGCTGGGGGTCCCCCGCCGACACATTGCTGCTGTCCACGTCTCCAGTGGCTCAGACAGGGAGAGGCTCATGTGTGACAGTGATGAGTTGGCATCTGGAAATAATGCCTCATTAAAGAGCCTTCTTTCTAAAAATGGATGCGTTTATCATGAAAGGGCTTCAGGAGGAGGAACCCTCGGGGCTGCCTGAGTGTCGTAAATGTGCAGATGGGAAGCGGAGCCCCTGAGCCCATGGCATGTCACATGCACCCTATCCATGCCTCCACTCTAGCATATTCTAGTGGGTTCCCTAGTGTGGTGCTCAGACAAGTGCCCCTCACCACGTGCCTCAGTTTCCCGCCTGGGGAGGTGGAGGTTTTGGTGATTCAGCACCCTGGACCTTTTCCATTCCAGACTGGGCCATCTTCTTCAGCAGTGCCGCCGCCTGTGAGGGGCATTTGTGGCAGAGAGGATTGTGCCTCTGGTGCCTGCTGGTGGCCACGTCCTCACCCTCCAGGCTATGCCTTGCTTGCTGGTGCTTGGGAGACAGATGGGGCCTGGTGTCTCTGAGCTGGCCCTTCTGGGTGTAGGGAGGGGCGGGGGCAGAGTTCTCTGTGGGAGAACTGGCCCTGCACTCGCCCTGCACTGGCTCTGGCCCCGTGTGGCCCTGCACTCATGGTGGGACTTTGGCCAGGTGCCCCCTCCTTGGAGCCTCATCTATAAGGGGTCCCTGAGCTCCCCTCCAGCCCTGCCTGATTCTGGGCCTCAGAGTCATGTGGGGTCATTGTTACTGCTTGGTCTAGGTGCCACCCAAGGCAGGGAAGGGCAACCTGGAAAGAAGGTCCTGCCCAGAAAGGGACAGCAGAGCAGGGCCGCCTTCTAGCTTTAGGCCTAAGGTCCAGGGAAGAAGGGTCTTGGTCTTAACCTCCCTGCTGTGTTTGGCAAAGGGCTGGGACAGCCACACCACCTTGCCAGGTGGCCCCAGGTGAGGAGGTCTTTAGTTACCTGGCTGGTGCCCCGAGGGTCTGTGCTACCTGAGGGGGCCCAGAGGGAGGGTCTTTGCATCTGAACGCTAGTTGTGCATCCACCCGTGTGATCTCCGACAAGGCTGCAGACACGCGTGCCACACCTTTCTGTCTGTTAATGAGGTGTCCCAGCCATCCCATCGTATGGGCTCTTGAGGATCAAACAAGACGCGTGTGTGGTGACAATAATAGTAGGAACAATAATAGCTAACAGTCACTCAGCACTTCCTACACATTCACTCATTTGACCCTTGCAGGGCAAAGACACTTATGTTCCCCCATTTGAGCAAAGAGCAAATTGAGGCACAGAGACGTGAAGTCACTTGCCCAAGAAGGTCCCAGTGGAGGAAGCGGCAGAGCTGGGGTTTGACCCTAGCACTCTGGCTCTGGGGTCCCCACACCTGATACCTGCCCACACCACCTCTCTGTGCTCTTTCCACATAAAAGCAGCCTTTCCCCATTAGTAACTTTTTCTTCTTCCCAAACTATTTCCTGTTTATTGTAGGAAATTTAGAAAAAGAACTAACTACCTTTGACCCCAGCACCCAGAGAGTCTCTGCGTACCACTGTGAGTGTGGCCCACAGTGACATGTTATTGGTTATTGGCATGTGTCTTTGCTTCCCATGGGAGGACTGAACAGGTGTGGTATGGAGGCAGTTCTTCTTTTTGGGGGTGGAGGGGACAGGGTCTCGCTCTGTGGCCCAGGCTGGAGTGCGGTTGCCCAGTCTTAGCTCACTGCAGCCTCCAACTCCCTGGCTCAAGAGATCCTTCTGCCTCAGCCTCCTGAGTATCTGGGACTACAGGTGTGTGCCACCATGGCTGGCCAATTTAAAACAAATGTTTCTCTGTAGAGACAAGGTCTTGCTGTGTTGCCCAGGCTGGTCTCAAACTCTTGAGCTCAAGCAATTCTCCTGCCTCAGCCTCCCAAAGTGCTGGGATTACAGCATCCACTGCGCCCAGCCCCGAGGCAGTTCTTATTTGGAGTGTGATTTTTTTTCCCCCTCTGTGGGCAGTGGGGCAGTTACGTGGACTTGAAAGTTGAGCACTGGTAAGAAAACTTATTCTGGCTGCAAAGCCATGAAGGATTTACATTTCAGTGTCCACCATGTGATAGTTTTCTTCTCGTGCACTGTACACACCTGCCTGAGTTCTGCCTTCCTAATTTATCCTGAGATTCCACTGAGAGGAGCTCAGGGAGGCTAGAACCTCTGCTGACGTAACATGACACATAAACCCCACCAGGCTTGGGGAGCAAGGTAGCCCGCTTCTTTGTCTGGTCTCTGTGCAAGGGGGAGTGTGTGGTGATGGTGTGCAAGGATGCTTGTGTGCTCTGGGTGGCCTGCTGGACAAGCACCCTGCCTGGATGGGGGCAGGAGGACCTCCCAGCTGCTATCTCACCTGGTCCTTGGACCACTGGCTCCACTCCCCACCACCACGTGATTTATCGCTGGTGGAGGTGCAGAGAATCATCTGCCCCTAAATAATCCATTGCTCATTGTGGAAACACTTGGAAGACACTGTAATGTTCAAAATTATGATTTAAAAATCATCTTTAATCCTACCCTCACAAAAAGTTGCAAAAGTAAGTCAGGCACGGTTATGCATACCTGTAGTCCCAGCCACTTGGGAGGCTAAGGCAGGAGGATTACTTGAGCCCAGCAAGTTGGAGGCCAGCCTGAACAACATAGTGAGCCCCCCTTTTCTAAAAAGAAGAAAAAAATGTTGCAAAAGTAGTACAAAGGGATTCTGCGTACCCTTCCCCCAGCTTCCCCCAGTGGTGACATCTCACGTAAGGAGTGCATTATCAAAGCCAGGACCATGACAGCAACACAGCGCAGCCTCGACTGCAAACCTGAGCTCAGATTGCACCCGCCTATTACACACACTCATTTCTGTGTGTGTGCAGTGTTTTATGAGATTTTATCACATGTGTATGTTATATGCGCTTTTTTTTTTTTTTTTTTTTTTTTTTTAAAAGACAGAGCCTCGCTTTGTCACCCAGGCTGGAGTGCAGTGACGCGATCTCGGCTCACTGCAACCTCTGCCTCCCAGGTTCAAGCGATTCTTCTGCCTCAGCCTCCAGAGTAGGTGGGACTACAGGCGTCTGTCACCACGCCCAGCTAATTTTTTGTATTTTTTTAGTAGAGATTTGGTTTCACCATATTGGCCAGGCTGGTCTCAAACTTCTGACCTTGTGATCCGCCCGCCTCGGCCTCCCAAAGTGCTGGGATAACAGGCGTGAGCCACCGTGCCCAGGATTTTTTTTTTTTGAGCAGGAGTTTCGCTCTTGTTGCCCAGCCTGGAGTGCGATCGTGCAATCTTGGCTCATTGTAACCTCCGCCTCCCACGTTCAAGTGATTCTCCTGCCTCAGCCTCCAAAGTAGCTGGGATTACAGGCATGTGCCACCATGCCCAGCTAATTTTTTGTATTTAGTAGAAATGGGGTTTCACCATGTTAGTCAGGCTGGCCACAAACTCCTGACCTTAGGCAATCCATCTGCCCTGGCCTCCCAAAGTGCTGGGATTACAGGTGTGACACCATGCCCGGCCAGTTATACACACTTTTAAAAATGAACTTTGTTTTTTAGAGCAGTTTTATCTTTTAAAAAATTTTTTTAGTTTAATTTTTTTAAAAGGCATTTAAAAAGAATATTTTAAAAGGCTAGTCAAGCGAAGCAGTGGGAGTGGAGAAGGAACAAAGAAATCTATAACTGACTGTGATCAATTAGTTGTAAATAACGCTGCACTAAGACCAGCCTAGGGCAGATTTTAAATTTATGGAAAAATTGAGGAGATACAGAGAGTTCTCGTATAAACTCTGTGCCCAGTGTCCCCTATTAACTTCTTAACTGGTCTTGTGCATTTATTACAATGAATGAACCCGTATTGATTGGTATCAATTAGAATCTATTCTTGATTCACATTTCCCTAGTTTTTACTTAACATTTTTTTTCTTTTTTTGAGACGGAGTCTTGCTCTATCACCCAGGCTGGAGTGCAGAGGCACGATCTCAGCTCACTGCAACCTCTGCCCCCTGGTTTCAAGTGATTGTCCTGCCTCAGCCTCTCAAGTAGCTGGGATTACATGCACGTGCCACCACACCTGGCTAATTTGTATTTTTAATAGACAGGGGGTTTCACCACGTTGGCCAGGCTGGTCTTGAACTCCTGACCTTAAGTGATCCACCTAGCTTGGCTTCCCAAAGTGCTGGGATTACCGGCATGAGCCACCGCGCCCAGCCGACTTAACATTTTTTTTTTTTCTGTTCAGGATCCTATCCAAGACATCCATTTTCAGCTGAGATCAGGTGCGTTCACTGTAGTATGATCATAGACAAGACATCCATTTTCAAAAACACATTTTGCCACATGGTATTCCTACCATTTTTGATCCCAACTCTTTTTACATGCGCAGGTGGAGAATACCTTGTCACATCACTGCCTGTTCTTTGTACACCTCATGCGAAGTGGCTGTTTGCTTGTTCCATGGTGTGGACGTCCCCCCGGGGACCTCAGGGTGGTCATCGTCAGAAGTGCAGCTGTGTCTGCTAGGCCGCGCCTACCCCTTTCTGACAGTGATGTGGGGCCAGGCCTGGTACCCCCGTCCATGTCAGGAGAGGACAGCCTTGGAAACACACAGGCCTCTGCCAGCATCCCCCCCGCCCCTGCTGGGTGTGGCCACCTGAGATGGCTGATCCTGAGTGAACATGGGGATGTGTGTCTGAAACAGCTCAGACTAGGTCACACAAGGGGATGTGCCTCAGCTTCCTGAGCCTCGGTTTCCCCCTGGGGAAGTGGGGCACACTCTGACGTCCTTCACAGCCTTGTTGGGAAGAGCCAAGGGGGGTTCACACCGGGAAGTGACTTGCCGTGATGCGTCAGTCATGGTCAGTCACGGGAAGACGCAGGTTTTAGTTGTTACGACGGAACGACCTTTCTGACCAGCTCCTTATCCACCATGCAGCCCGAAGATGGCTCGGTTTAAAATAGTTGCTCACATCTGGGGTCATTTACAAAGGGTCGTTGGCCCCCATCCTGCTTTGTGGCCTTTCAAGGAAGGCTGTGAGCAGCAGGTCCCGCCGACAGGATGTTTCCCTGCGAGCCCATTGAGAAATCCCCCTGGAAATCCTCCTTTGGCCTGGCGCAGGCAGGCGAGAGAATTGCAGACAATGGGGAGCCGGGGAACAAAGGGAGCGATTGTGCGGTGGCCGAGGCGAGGGTCATGGACACCCCAGGCCAGGCAGGCAGCCCTGCACCGGTCGCTGGGTTTCTGCCCACCCGTGGAGTGGCTGTGAGTGACCACGGGTGGGGAGAGCGAGGCCAGACCCCAGGTGTGAGGCTCCATACGCTGTCCTACCTGGCAGCTCTGTCCTGGAAGATAGAACTTCCACGATTATCTTCAGGGGCTGTGTTCTTTGCAGGCGGGGTCCAGCATCTGGTGGGTCTGACCAGCTTGGTGTGGCATAGTTGGTGGTCTGCTCACGGGGCTCTGGGTTGACCAGGCTGTGTCCATCCTGTCTTGCCCAGGTCTTTGCCCTGGAGAGCCCAGTGGTTTGAGCGTGGTTGTGGCCTTGGCCAGGGTATGGTGGCACTGGGCACACCTGCCACTCCTTCTCCAGTACCGATGGCGGGGTTTCACCCTCCCACTCCTCCTCTTTGCTTCAGCGATCGTGGAACCAGCCTCCCAGCTGGCCTCCCTGCCTCCAGGATGGTCTCCTCCAGCCCTCACTCTGTCTTTCCTGAAACACAGCCCCTACCCAGCCCTCGGCTCTCTGAGGACCCCTCAGCATCAGGTTCAGGATTCTGAAAATAAAGTTGGAGGTGCTCTGTGATCGGGCTCGGACGCCTTTGCCACATTCCTCTCCCATGTCTTCTGGAAGAAGATGAACAGCAGTTCTTTTTTTATTTTCTTGAGATGGAGTCTTGCTCTATCACCTAGGCTAGAGTGCAGTTGTGCAATCTTGGCTTACTGCAACCTCCGCCTCCCGCGTTCAAGCCATTCTCCTGCTTCAGCCTCCCAAATAACTGGGACTACAGGCGCCCACCACCACGCCCAGCTAATTTTTGTAATTTTAGCAGAGGCGGGGTTTCACCATGTTGGCCAGGCTAGTCTTGAACTCCTGACCTCAGATGAGCCACACACCTCAGCCTCCCAAAGTGCTGGGATTACAGACGTGAGCCACCATGCCTGGCCATGAGTGGCAGTTCCTTAACACCGTTACCCAGGCGTTTTCATACCTCCCCGCTTTCCCTGGCTGTCTTCTCCACCTCCAGTTCCCTCCCTCCCCACCCCCTTCCCCTCTTCCCCTCATTGAGGACGTCCCGCATGTCTCCAGCCTGTGGCTGAGATGCCGCCCTCTGCTTGCTTTTCCAGCGACCTCAGTGTCCAAAAGCCCCTCCTGCCTCCCCCACTGTACTCACAGTGACTCTGGGAGGTATGCTCTTCTGTCTGGGCTAGGCTGTGTTAATGGCAGTCTCTGCCTTGAGCCTTAGGACAGCGCTATATCTTAGCTGGTCTGTCACCCACTGTGCATGTGGGCTGTGTCCCTGGGGGCTGGGCCTGCTGAGCTCCGGGGCCACACCTGAGCCACCCAGCCTCTCCTTCCTCTGGGTGTGCTGGGGGCCAGGCCTGCACGGCTGTCTGTCCCAGCAGCTCCAGCCACTTTGCTGATCGAATTCCTGGAAGGTGTCTACTGTTTAGGAATGTGAGGCCAAGAGGAAGGGGCCAACCCTGCCCAAGTGACTCACTCCGGGGTATGTGGGGTGTGTGGGGTTTTTCACTGTGGCCCGCTGCTGAGGTCATTAATGCCCTACCCTGGCCGAGACTCCCAGAGTCTTGGGACTGAGCCAGACGGGGGTGGGCAGGGTGGCCTGGCCTTGGGCGACCTCTGGTAGACAGCCTAACAACCAACAACCGTGTGTGCCTCAGTTTCCTCATTAGTGAGATGGGATCCCCCACCCCCACTCCTGAGTGGGATGGGGAAGGAATCAGGAGAGGTGACAGCAGGCAGGAGCTGACATGTGGGGACCTCTCCCCCGCTGCCCTGGACTCCCCCAGGCCTGACCCTGCCTCCTGCTGCCTCCCCCAGGGAGCTGACCATAGCCCCCACCTCAATCCCGAATCCAGTCCTCGCCTTTCTGGCCCCACCTCTTCCTTCTGGGTTTCTTGCCTGGGCTGTCTAGGGCTGGGCCCTGGAGAAGGCTCCAGGAAGAGTTGGGAGTGAGGCAGTCAGTGGGGCAGCTGGGAACACATGCCCTGGAATCTGGGCAGAAGGACTAGGGCTGGGAGGGCAGGATAGGGGGAGCCCCCAACCCCAGGCCCCTGCCAGCTCCTCTGTAGGTCCTACTCACTGTGAGTATCTCTGAGCCCACAGCAGACTCAGAGTCACACTGGGCCTCCCTGCGCCCCTCCCCCACTTCTCCTCCTCTACCGGCAGAGCAGGTTCCACAGGTGTGCACAGGGACACTGCGTCCAGGACGGTGCCTGTGGAGGCAGCCCTGCCACTTCTCTGGCTTGTTTGGCACCAAGGCTGGAGGCAGAACTTCAGCCCCAGGACAGGGGGTTTCCCTGATGTCATTTCATAGGGGAAAAGGCACTCAGGAGCCCAGGGGACTGTGTGAGTACCCAGGCGGGCACCTCTGGACTCAGGGCCACCTGGGTCAGACAGGCCTCCATGGTGTGACCTGAGCAGCTCTCTCGGACTCTGTGCCTCAGTTTCCTCACCTGCAGTAGGGGCTTCATGAGCAATGGAGAGTCTGCGGGTTCTCAGCCCGAAGTGTTGGTAAGAGAGCACCCTCCTCCATGCCCCAGCAGGGCTTGTGGATGGAGGCGGGGCAGGGAGTGTGTCAACACCAGCAGGGTGACACGGACCACATCCACCTGTCACCTAGAGCCTTCCATGGCACGGTCACACCTCCCAGCAGATTATTACATCCTCACCCTAGGGAAGCGCTTAGAGAAGCCACCTCCTGTCTTGGAAGGCGGCTGGGGCAGCAGCGCTTGTATTAGAGGAAATAAAATTGTCCTGTCTCCCGATTACACGTGATGAACTCACCATCACACCAACAGCCCAGCAGCTGTGAGCATTCAACTAAAGGTCACAAGCAAAAATAGAAGCAGTGGGGAGGGATGCTTTTAAATCATTGAACATGACCAAGAGGAGGGTTCAGGCTGTGGAGACTCACACACACAGTGACAGGGGACATAGGTACAGGCCATGTGGGTGTGGAGACATGTGCACACTCACACACACACAGTGATGGGAGTTAACATACACGCACTGAATAAGCAACCACATCACTACCATTTAAGAACCTACTGCATGACGGGGAACACAGGTGTGGGCTGTATCGGTGTGGAGAGGTGTACACTCACACACAAACACACCGATGGGGATACAGGACGGGCTGTATGGGTGTGGAGATGTGTACACACACACAGACACACACTGATGGGGGATACAGGATGGGCTGTATGGGTGTGGAGATGTGTACACACACACACTGATGGGGGATTCAGGATGGGCTGTATGGGTGTGGAGATGTGTACACACACACACTGATGGGGGATTCAGGATGGGCTGTATGGGTGTGGAGATGTGTACACACACACACACTGATGGGGGATACAGGACGGGCTGTATGGGTGTGGAGATGTGTACACACACATACACACACAAACACAACGATGGGGGGGATACAGGACGGGCTGTATGGGCATGGAGAGGTGTACACACACACCGATGGGAGATACAGGACGGGCTGTATGGGCGTGGAGAGGTGTACGCTCACACACACACACAAACACACCGATGGGGGATACAGGACGGGCTGTATGGGTGTGGAGATGTGTACACACACACACACACACACACACTGATGGATTCAGGACGGGCTGTATGGCCATGGAGATGTGTACACACACACATACACTGATGGCTACAGGACGGGCTGTATGGGTGTGGATACATGCACACACACATGCACTCGCAGACACACACCTCACTCCTTCCCACCCCATCCTGCACCTTCCCAAGTGCAGCTCCTCAGCTCCCCACACAGGTCTCGTTCACTGCAGGAGTGTCCTGGAGCCCCTTTAGCAGCTGAGGAGACTGAGGCTCAGAGAAGTGAGGCGGCGTGCCCAGCAAGTGGGCGGCAGACATGGAGTCACCCTGGGCCTCCCCGTCTGTCCCACCCACCCTGTCCTGGGCCCAGGGAGCCCAGTGTGACTCCACATCTGCCGCCCACTTGCTGGACACGCCGTCAACCTTCTCTGAGCCTCGGTCTCCTCAGCTGCTAAGTGGGTTCTGGGACACCCCTGCAGAGCTGTGAAACCGGAGGCTCACAGTGGCCTGCAGTAGGTTCTGAAATGGCAGTGATGTGGTTGCTTATTCAGTGTGTGTTTATTAAGCACCATGGGCAGGGCTGCCTGGGAAGGGGGAGTGAGGAGTAAGATGCCGACTTGGAACCAGAGAGGAGATGAGCCCAGGGATGTTGTTTTCTGGGGTTTGGAATTGGCCCAGCTCCATGCAGCCCTGTTCCTCGACAATGTCTGCTCTGACTCCCCAGGCCTCCAGCCAGCTGTGGGACTGATCAGGGAGGGGAGGGCAGGGGTCCTGGGCATGGGCGTTCGCTGGTGTCCACCGTGCCCCCAGGCAGCCTGGGGGCGAGGGAGAGCTCAGCAGTGGGTGTGGGTAGGAGCTGTGCTGAAGGTGTCCAGGGTGACCCGGACAGAGTGCTGCCCCGCTGTGCTGTCTTGGGCATGTTGCTTACCCTCTCTGAGCCTCCACTTTCCTGAGAGTGACTGATAATCCGTTCCACCCTCTGAATCCCCAGGGTGTCATGGGTAGGAAGATTGTAAACCTGGAAAGAGGCCGTGAGATTGTTTGCTGCTATCCAGGCAGCCCTAGTCAGGAGCCCGGATCCTACGAAGTTTGGTGGGAAAGGGCAAGGCTGGGGGGTTGGGGCAGGTGTGGGGGAACTCTGGAGCCATTTGCATCCTGCCTGCCCCTGGCATCCCTGTGTGGACTCCCTGGGCCTCACAGGTTCTCAGAGACCGAGCTGCTGGGCCAGAGAAGCAGGTCACACTGGTGTGGTTCATGAGAAGTGCGTGGACAGCACCATCCTGTGCTGGGAGGTGACAGGTCAGGAGTCTCCAGGCAGAGGTGAGGGTGGGGCTCCCGGGAGCTGCTGCTCACAGGGACTCAGTCCTTCTCCTGGGCCAGCTTGGTCCTGTATGTCAGAGCAGGAAGGGGTGCCTTAAGCCATGTGGCCTGGGGACCCTTGGGACCACCCTCGAGGGGCCCTGGCCCTGGATTTTAGATGGGGTCAGAGGGTGGGCTTTGGGAGGCCTGTGTGCAAAGCAGCCATGCTCTGAGTTTTACTGAAGGGCTCTTGAAATCCTCACCCAAGGTCACAGTTTGACTTGTGGTCTGTTTATGCCTTGGATGTACCCCTGGGCCTCTTTGTGGGATTGTGGCTACTTTTTGGGGATGGAGGAACATGTGGCCATTAGTGTGAGCCACCCTCATTAGAGAGGCACAGATCGGTGAGGTTTGGAGGAGTGGGGTGGTCACAGCAGCGGGTTTCCCCCGGGTTTTCTGCTGCAGTTCAGTTTCTGGAAGGGAGTGGATGGGGTGTCATCTCAACCCACATGTGTGATTTGGCCTGGTAGGTGATTTGGATTCCTGATGTCCGCTTCTGCCCCTTGTAGGCAGCTGTGAAACACAGGCAGTCTGTGGGGGTTAGTCCGTGTAGCAGCGCACCAGCTTCCAGCCTGGGTGTCCCTGGGTGGGCCCCTTGCCCTGGAAGCCAGCTCCCTACTTGTCTTGTTTTATCTCTGACAACCGGTGATGGCCCTGGTGGCTCAGGGCAAGCCAGGGGAAGCCTGGGGAGGGGTGACCTCACGGCCTGCTCATCCCTGGCAGCCTGCAGGCCCAGCACATGCGGGTCCGCTGTGCACAGAGGCACAATTCATACAGGGTCCCCCGGCAGGTGGGACATACAGGGCTGCCACCCTGTTGTCCATTTAAGGGGAAGAAAGTTAGTGGTCACATATGTTTGTGGGTGATTTCCTCTGGTGTTGGCAGCTTGCATTTTTGTGGTGCTTGAGCTCTTGAGAGAGTTTTCTCCCTTTCTCAGCAGGTCCTTCTGGCAACCCTTCGAGGTGCGTTACCAACAGAAGGGGGTGAGGGTCGCTGAGTGATTGCTGGGCGCTGATGCCAGCTGAGCTCTGGATGGCAGACAGTAGGCGGCTGAGGCCCTGGTGGCAGGGGGACCCAGGAGCCACACTCATGAGTCATGGGGCCTCTCCCAGGTTCCTGAGGGCCTTGGCACTCCCCTGGCACAGTCACTAATGCACACTAAGTGTCCTAATCCCCTGCGCTGGCTGAGGGTCAGGACGCGGCCTCACCCCACAAAGACTCCTGTGTACGGGAACTCAGGTGGAACAGGGCCGGATCCTGGGGCCAGCCAGCAGGAAGGAAGGGCACCCTGACCATCCCCGTGGAGCCTGGGACCAAACCCCGTTCCAGATGCCATCCAAAAGGCCACCTTCTGGCTGCAGTCTTGACCCTCCAGGAAGTCTTTCTACCCCTCCTTGAAGGCATTTGCCCTGTGACCTTGACCAGTCACTGGCTTCTCAGGGTCTGTGGGTGCAACCCTGGGGGTGGCCCATGGGATGGCCAACATCCCACAGAATGGCTTCTACAGCCTGTCCCTCGGTGGGGATCTAGCCCCTGACCTCCTTAACCTCCTAGAATCCCCTGCAGGCCATCCACCAGTCTCTTTTGCAGATGTGGAAGCAGGTTCAGGAATGTGCCTGGGTCATAGCTGTGAGTGGTCAGGCCACCTGACCCGGCTGGTGCCCCTCGGGCGGACACAAGGACCAAGTAAATCAGATGGTGCTCATGAAGCTCCTTCCCAGCAGGCTAATGCCGTCAGCACCATTGCCTCTCCTCTCTGCTCTCCCCTTATCTCCCTGCATTCCCTAAATTCCTCGCAGGCCACCCTGCCTCCCCTCGTCACAGGCCAGGAGCTCCCCACCTCCCTCAGCTTTATTGCCTCCCTGCCTAAGGTCTGGATTGAACTTGGCAGGGTTCCCTGTGCCTCGGCCTGTGAGGAGTGAGTGGGGATGGGGTGAGGGGAGCCTGTGGGAGGGTGAGGGGAGCGTACGGGGTATGTCAGGACCTGTTTGGGGGAGAGTCAGCTGTGGCCGGGATACAGCACGGAGAGTGGCTCAGTGTCTTCCAATCCAGGAAGGATTCCAGCCGAGATCAGATCTGACTGCTTCTGCCAGACAAAAAAAAATCCCCGGAGCAATGTTCACTTCTTTGTTGAGCTTCCCTGGTGGGAGGCTGAGGTCTTGCTAGTGTTGCTGGTGCTGAGGGCAGGTGGCAGGTCAGAGAGCACAGCTGGGTGGCAGCTTGCAGCACATGGTCTTGTTCTGGAGGCTGGGCAGGCACGGCAGAAGCAGGAGAGAGCAGCACTCCTGTCTCAGAATTTAACTCCTGCGTGTTGCTGGCATGTGCGCTGAGCCCTCTTGTCAACGAGGACATTCCATCAAGATCCAAATGCCAGTTCCAAATGGCAGCTCATGAACACGGCCATCCCTGACCACCCTTCGCATCCCAGGATGAGACGAGTTGATGAGACAAGGAGAATTCCACCTAGGGAGGGTGTGGGAGGCCCCAGCGCATGAGTGAGGGAGGCCCCTCACTCACATAGAGGCCCTGGAGTGCTTGGCGGCCCAGAGGAGTGAGACCATGGGCTCTAACCAGGCTTCTGCAGGGCAGGGGCAGAGGGATTGGGTGGGTTGTAAGGGGTGCATCTCCTGGAGGGCTGCCATCCCACCAATGGCAGCACCTCTGCCCTGTGTCATGGGGACTGCAGGGCCACCCCAGGGCTGTGCAGAGCAAGGAGGTTGGCGTCATTTAGAGTCAAGCTCTGCGGCTGCAGGCCCCTGCCCTGGAGGGAAGTGTTGGCGTCTGGCTGCACCCTGTCCTTTGAGCCAGAGCGTCCAGGCCGGGGCTGCCTCACTGGTGACTGCCATCAGCAAGGCTCTGGATAGCCAGCACCTCCATGGGGAGACTGAGGCCCAGGGTGGGGGAGGGGCACTGGACCTCAAAGGTGTGGCCTCAGCTGGTTTTCCTGCATGTGGGTGACAGCTGAGGGTTCCCTGCTTCCATTTGAGACTAAATGACCTTCAGTGGCGCTCAGAACAAAACTCTTCCAAGGGGATTGGGAAAATGGGGGCCTGGGAGCATCTTCTGAAACTGATGAGCACCTCAACCCATGCACCAGGCAGAGCCGGCTCCCTGAGAGTTCCTGCTAGAGTCCTGGCCACCCATGGCTCAATCCCCTGCAGGGAGCACCTGGAGGTCCTGCTTGCTCTAGGTGGGAGGCTGAGTGACGCTGGACCGCTGAGCAGCAGGCCCCGCGGGGACTCCGAGGCACTGGGGGAAATGAAGTGGTGCCCAGGCAGCCGCATGCCTGAGTCCCTGCCTGGTCTGAGCGCCCCGGAAACAGCCGAGGCTTCACTTGTCCCCTCTCATTTTTAGCACCAGGCTCTGTCCTCTGCCTTTATGTGTGGTGTCTCCCGTGGTCACCAGGGTGCCTTCTGCTCTGAGGCTGCTGCCATCCTATCTTGTAGGTGGTGAAGGCAGGGCTCAGAGCTAAGAGAAGGTGCTGCCTCAGGTCCATGCCTCCCCCACCCTGCCTGCGACTTGGGCAGACATTGCTTCCTCAGCCGTTTATTGAGCACCTGTTACACACCAGGCCCCATTTCCATGCTCGTGGGACACTTCCATGAAGCAAGACAGACAGAAGTCTCCTTTGGAAGATGGATAAACTGGCAAACAAATCCACGGACGGGACAGTTTCATATCCTGGTGAGTGCTAGGAAGAGCAGAAAACAGATGGTGGCAGGGGAGGCCTCTTGAGGAGGGGCCAGGTCACTTGGGGCTTGGATGATAAGAAGCTGTCGTCCCTGGAAGGTTTCCAGCAAAGAACAGACGTGAGAGCTTTCCCGGAGCTGACCAGGCCCTGTGGCTGGACTCTGGTGACTGAAGGGGGCAGAGTAGGAGGAGCTGTTGGGGTTGGGATTTTATCTAAAGCCTGGCGGAGGTGTGATAACTGATCATTTATACTTCTGAGGCCCTCTGGCTTCCCTGTGGAACAGGGGCTTGGGGTGGGGGTGGGAGCCGGGATTGCAGGCTGAGACACTAGCCCGCAGCCCCTGTAGTGTCCCGTGAGGAAGGCCACATGCCACGGCTTTCAGTTTCCTTGGGGAGAGTAGTGGGGAGGAGACGGCAGTGATGGCATGAAAAGACCCATCCCTGGGGAGGGAGGGACTCTCGGGGAGGGCCACAGCCTGGCCATTCACTAACGCTGCTGGGGCCAGGGCCACTGAAGCCCACCCTGGATGTCTGTCTAGGGACCACCACCCTGTGAATTTGAGCCTTCAGGGTTGGGAGGGTATGTGGGGAAGCTGGCCCTTGCCTCTGCCTTCCAGAGACTTCCGGGTGCTGGGTTAGGGCTGGGGGCTCTGGGCGTCATGCTCTGAGATGCCCCGTGGGAGGGTGCCTACAGCAGGCAGTCTCCAGCTCCTCGGCCCACGTGCCTCACTCCTTGTCCCCTCCAGTTCCTTCCCCTGAGGCTTCGGGGCCAAGCTCAATGAGGCAGGAGGCTGGATAGGTGTGATGTTTCAGGCCACCCACGTGCCAAGAGGTGCCAGAAAGCAGGAAGAAAAGGGGCAGGTGGGATTTGTTGTTCTGATCAGCTCACTGGAGACAGGCTCTTGTCACAGGGGGCATTGAACTGGGCACCTGCCTGCCTGAAATATTTATATTGGCAAAGGCCCGGACAGGCCACAAATTACCCTGTGCATGTGATTCCATTTCCCAGCCACTTTTTTTCTCCAGGGAGTTGCTGGCATCGTAAATCTTACTGCGAACAGTGGGGAAGAAAAGAATCTGAGATGCTACAAAGCATATTTAACATCCATGACTGTGTTTGATCTTTCCAGTGGTGGAGGGGCCCGCCGGCTCCCCTGCAGACGTGGCTGAACCTCCCGGTCAGGGGAGCCCAGTGCTGCTGCCTGTGGGCCTTTGGTCTGTGTCTCAGCCTTCCAATGGGGCCTACAGTACGGCACGGCTGTGCACCTTTGGCACCTGCACGCCCAAAAGGCACTTGGTCATCACAGCAGCTGGAGCTGGGGGTTTATCGTAACTTGGTAGCCATTATTATTATTATTGTTATTATTACTATTGCTGCTGCTGCCTGCAGGCAGGCCTCGGCGAGATGGCTGGGGAGAGGGTTTGTGAGGCCCAGGTTAGAGTCCTGCACGTTGGTTCTGGAAGGGACTTCTTGTCTGCCAGCCCCTCCCCCACGATCCCTGTCTCTGGCTGGCCCCTCACTGGGCGGCTGCCTTTGTCTTCCTCATCCTTTGTCTTCATTCTTCCTTCCCATGAGGGTGGGGTGGTCTGCTGGAGAGGGAGTGTCCTTGGCAGGTGGGGTCACTCGGGCACAGGCAGGGGTGGCACGGCTGGCTGGACAGCAGTTGGGAGTGGGGGAAGCTCCAGGGCTGGCTTTGTGCTGGCTGTGAGTTGGAGAAGCCCCTCGTGGGATCCAGGAGGCAGGGGTAGGTTGCCTTCCCCCGCCTGCTGGGAGGGAAGGAGGCCCCTTTCCATTTCCTGGGACCACCCAGGCCAGAGGCCTGTGCCCACCCAGCGGGGTGGCTCTGCCCTTCTCCTTTTCTGCTAATGCCCCACCGTTTGTGTGTAGGTCTGGCTCATTCTGCCCCTCCTCCAAAGCTGCACGTGCCTGTGAGCTCCACACTTTCTGTTCTGCTCAGGGGCCCGGAAGGTGAATATCTAGATAAGGAGAATCTGGTGCCGGGAAGACCCCCGGGGACTGTAGGATAGCTCTCTCGAGGTCCTGGAATGCATTTGATGTCTCCTGCCTGGCCTGGAAGGTTATAGCCCTGGCCCCACACCCTCCCATGACCCTCTCCTGCTGTCCCCCTCCCTGAAAAAGAAGCACCCGAGGCCCAGCCCCGAGCCCCTGTCATCTGGGCTCTGCCTGGACCCCTCTGGCCCCTGCCGTGAGTCCTCATCCACAGAGTGGGGTCCGTTCATCTGTGTGGGAGGATCAGGGTGTGGCAGGGGCCAGGCATGCAGGTGCTGCCAAGCTGTCTGAGGTCAGCACCTCCCCCACCGTCCTGACCATTCTGAGCCTGGCAGGAGAAAGAGTCCTGTCCAGGGCCCCAGGGTCTGGCTCACAGCGGCCCCAGCATTGGTTGCTGTGTGGCCCTGGGCTTTGTGAACCTCTCTGTGCCTCTTTCCTCAGGGGTAAAGTGGGGAGATGCTAGAACTTTCCATATTGCAGGACTGCAATGAGGGCTGGATGGGATGAGGTGTGTGAGGCGCTCAGAACAGATGTGAAAGCTGCGCCTGGATGCCCCTGCCTGGCAGGGGAGATTTGGTCTCAGGGGGCACATTTCGAGCCCCACTTCCTTCCTGGAGCCCTCCCTGTCCCCACAGGTCCATGTCCTGCCTACCTGTGAGCCACTTGGTAACGCTGGGCCTGAGCTCAGGCTCTTTCTTTCTTTTTTTTTGAGATAGTGTGTTGCTGTGTCACCCAGGCTGGAGTGCAGTGACACTATCATAGCTCACTGCAGCCTTGACCTCCTGGGCTCATGCTATCCTCCCGCCTCAGCCTCCCAAAGTGCTGGGATTACAACAGGGGTCTTTCTAACCTCCAGTATCCGCAGATGTTCCAAATCAGTCCTGCCTGTGTCTAGATCCCTCCCCGTGTCGTCTTGGAGCATTGCACCTGAAATGTGGGGTGTGTGACATGTTGGGGGGAAGCAGAGGTGCAAAGAACTAACAATGTCTTAAGTGCTGATGAGGTCGCCTGGGGTGGTGTAGGATCCAGGTTTGAGGCTGGATGTGCTTGGGTTCAGCTCTTGGCTCTGGAGTGTCCTGGCTTTTTGGCCTGGGACCGTTGAATCACTATCTCTTGTCTTTTCAAAGCCTTCCTGGGTAGGTAGCATTGGTTTTTGTGGCTGTGGGTTTGGTCCCAGCCCTGGGGCAGCCGTAACTGCTTAGATCCCCAGGCAGTGGTGGGTGCCTCTGTGGGGCAGGGCAGCCTGGCGGAGCTGGGGCCCAGGTGTGGACATCCAGGGAACCCTTTGGAATACTGTCTGGTGGAGCCGAGCACACACCCCACTGGCCCAGCAGCCTGTTTGTTTTGGGGACATCAGCGCTTCAGAAACCAGAGCCCTGTGTCGTGTGATTCTGTTCTTGGTTCCTTGTTTTCAGCCTTCGTACTGGAGGGCCACCCCCGGGAGTTGGGAGGATTTAGATCTTCCTTCATGAAGATGGGTCGACTGCTTTATTCTTTGGTTAAAGATGGATATTGCTGTGGCTGGGTCTGGGGACGGGGCTTGGCAGACAGTGAGGACACAGGCCAGGGGTGGGGATTTGATGTCCCCTCTTTGAGCCGCCTCTGTCTGCAGTGACCCCTCCTGGGGTCCCCAGGAACCCTCAGCTAGCCCATGGACCTGGGGCTGTGCCAGGCGCCAGCCCTCCCAGGAGAGAGAAGTTCCTCCTGCCTCCAGAACCCATGTTCAAGGTGAGGGGAGGCGAGGACCCCACAGAAGTCTGCTGGAGTGCCCCCCATCACCGTTTCCCGTTCTGTCTGTGACATGCTGACTCTCCGCTTTGTTGATGGATTGGTAGAGAGGCTGACTGAAGTCACGTTTTATCTGCCCTTTTCTCAGAGCCTGTGTCTGGCTTTGGGCCAAATCACTAATAATAAAGCAACTTGAAGTACTCCTTACATTTGTGGGATGTGCAGCCCAGCGGCCCTGTCCTCCTGCCCCGAGGGAGGCCCAGCCGCATCCTCCTTGAGGGTCTCACCCTGTCGCCCCCTGTTAGCTCCTCTGCAGCTCCCTCGGGGTTGGCACTGGGTCCAGCGGCCACATCTTTCCTGAGCGGGGTCCTCATGTCGTCATGCAGGCTTGCCTGTGGTACGTGGGGGTGCTGTCTTCTAGGTGTGCAAGGGCTTGCTTACCACCCCCCAAGGAAGCTGGGGAGGTGGGATGTGCCCTGAGCTGCCTCAGGCAGAGGTTCTGAGAGGGGAAGACCAAGGAGGAAGGAGGAGTTAGGAGGGGTCCGGGGACCTGGGACCCCACCACTCCAGCCCTTTAGAAATGCACATGAACCTATGAGACAGAGGCTATAGTGAGCCGAGATAGTGCCATTGCACTCCAGCCTGGGTGACAGAGTGAGACTCTGTCTCAAAAAAAAAAAAAAAAAAATTGGGCAGGTGGCCTCCAGAGAGTGTCTGTGGCTTCCCCAGGGCTCCCCTTCCCTGCTCTCCATGAATTTGTTCCCCAATACGGGGCCTTTTGGACCTGGGGCTGCTAGGCCAGGGCCATTCAAACTGGGCAGTTGTACCAGCCTGAGCCCCTCCTGCCTCTCTGCCTAAAGGGACCAGGCCAGTCTGGGACCAGTGCCCTGGAGTCTGCATCTAGAACTGCTTCAGTTCCTGGGTATTTAACCATTTCCTCTGGGGGTGGGAGTGGGGGACAGTCTTATGTATTTGGAGTCATCCGCAGCTGTCGAAAAGAGTGCTGGCATCTTTGTGTGGCTGTAGCACCCTGAGTGATCCAGGTCCCCAGCCCCAAGGTGGCAAGCTGGAAATCTGGAGACAGGCATGTGCATTTCTTTTTTGTTTTGTTTTGTTTTGTTTTGAGACAGAGTTTCGCTCTTGTTGCCCAGACTGGAGTGCAGTGGTGAGATCTCGGCTCACCGCAAGCTCCTTCTCCCAAGTTCAAGCGATTCTCCTGCCTCAGCCTCCCAAGTAGCTGGGACTACAGGCATGTGCCACCATGCCCAGCTAATTTTTGTATTTTTAGTAGAAACGGTGTTTCACCATGTTGGCCAGGCTGGTCTTGAACTCCTGACCTCAAGTGATCTGCCCACCTCAGCCTCCCAAAGTGCTGGGATTACAGGCATGAGCCCCAGTGTCTGGCCTTCTGCCATATCTTAAGATTAGTTTTATCTGTTGCACCTGGGCTGTCGTGGCCCAGGGGTCCCTTCTGCTGGTGAGAACGCAGCCTTACCAAGCTCTTTAGGAAACTGCAGGTGCCCTGATGGGCTCTCGGCACCACCATGCCTCCCCTGGTTGTCACGCCCCCAGCTCATCCACCCAAAAAACTTCTGTCCCTCCTGTGACCCCCCTGGGGTGACCAGAAGTCCCATCTGCTGTGTTCCTGTGGGTCTGCCCCGTGTGGCCACATCCTTATCACAGTGTATAGACCGTGCCTGGCTGGAGCGAGCTTTAGGGTGACTTGTGAATGTGTGGGTGAACCTGCTCTCCCAGGCGCTCCTGTGACTGTGCACTCATCGTGTCCTCCTACATCAGCGCAGATGAGAATCGGGACGGAGCCGCTTCCCATCTCACAGATGAGGAAGCAAGGCTGAGGCCCAGAGGTGGGCTGCGTTGGAGGGGAATCTAGGCCTGGACAGCTTGGGAACTTGGGCGGCTCTCGGCTTGGCTTTGAAAGGGCAGAGGGGTTCGGGCCCTCTTGAGGCTGGAGCGCTGCCTTCTGGTTTTCTGGGTGTACTGGTTGTTATGCTAGCATGCTCACCTCAGGAGGCCAGGGCACAGCAGAGCACCACCTTGAGAGTGGAAGCCATCTGGGCCCCTTCCCTTCAGTAGAGGGTGCAGGACAGTGAAATGTCCAAGGCCTTGGTCGCCCTGAGAGCTACCTGCCTCCTGCAGGCCCCCTCGTTGGGAGGGACCGCGTGATGGGGTGGTTCGTGCCAAATGCTGCCCACGTGCAATGGTGGCCAGTGGACATGGGGCAGAGTTTGCTTACAGGCCTTTTCAGGGTAGCAGGTGCCTGGTAGGAGGTGGGCGCCTGCCCAGACATTGATTCCGTGAGGCTGTGCTGATGTAAATGGGTGCAGAGTGCATGGGGCCAGGCAGGGAGAACAGGCATTTGAGACCTGGAGCAGCCGAGGCCTTGCACACACTGCAGGCCAGTGTGAACCTGAAGCCCCACCTCTCCGGATGGAGGGGAGGGGAGGTGGGAGGCCAGGGGTGTATCGCTGAAGATCCCGGCTCTGAGCCAGTCAGCCCTGGATTCAAAATCTCAGGCTACCAGGAACTATTCTTGGTGAGTATGTAATTTACAGCACTGTCCAGAGCTTCGGTTTCCCTACCTGTAAAACAGGGCACTGATAGTGCTTACCTTGGAGGTCTGAGATGATCCATGCAGTGTGCTTGGCCCTGTGCCTGGCACATGGCAAATGCCAACAAGACATTGGCAGTGATGCTGACTGGCAGGAGTGAGTCGTTCACCGAGTGGGTGGTCAGGAAAGACCAGTTTCCTTTTCAAGTAGCATTCAGTACGATTCTGGAGCGTAGGGCTGGGAGAGCACAGAGCCCCTTGCAGCTTCCTTCCCTAGTCTCCTGTGACCCTCTATAAAGTTGCCTGTTTGCTGTTGGAGTTGTCTCCATCAGTTGGCTTCATGGTCAGCGGTGCCCAGGACATTTTGGCGCTGCGTTATGACAGCTCATTGTGCCTCTGGGCTCAGGGCTGGAGCAGATGGGCGCAGCAGCCCTGCGGCTGAAAGCCACCTTCCCTTGCCTTGGTGGAGGCTGCTGGCATGCCCTTGTGTATCCTCCTGCCTCTTCTCTGGGGTGTCCCCACCCTCCTCCCTGGCCTGGCCTTCTGGAAACCCATTTGTGTTTGTTGCTGTTCTGGAGTCTTTTCTGCTTGGGTTGGGGTGTCCACTATAGACTCTTCCGTGAACCCAACAGCCAGACAATGAGTTATTAGGCAGGTGGGGTGGGGGCCGGTGTCCTCCCGGGCTTCTGTATCCACCTGCACCAGGGAGAGAGAAGGCAGCTCTTCCCAGCTGCCCATGCAGTCCGCTCCCCTCCCAGCCTCTCTCCTGGCTGCATGAATCACAGAGACACACTCTGCCCCTGGGTTCATGCACCTGGAGCATGTGACCAACCTAATTTTTAGGCTTCCAGTTATTCTAGAACTTGAATTTGTCCAGGCCAGTGCTACTCAGGTTTTAGATGATCTCTTGTAGAGGGTTCTAGGTTGTCTCCCTTTTATGGGAGGGATTGAAGCCTTTCCTCCTCATCCTTCCCTTCTCCGCATTGTGCCAGGCATTGCATGTCAGGGGGTGCCAGCCCGGGCATCCCTCTGCACTGGGGGGTCAGACCTCCATGGCGTGAGAGAGCCTGCTCAGAGCTGAGCCCCGCAGGGGTGGTGGAGGAGGAGAGGATTGTGCACACGATGGGCTGTGGAAGGTGAGAGGGGCAGCTGGAATTAATGCAGGGGGATGGGCTCCAGAGACCCCAAGAACAGGGCCAAGTCCCATCATCCCCAAGTGGCCATGCTTTAGTTTCAGCAGCTCTTGGTGGAAAACCAGTTGGGGGACAGTGAGCTCACTGGCCCATGACTAAAAGCCAAGTGCAGCCGCCTGGCTGCATGATCAGAGGCCACGGGCTGCCGGGAGAGGGTCTGCTTCCCCTCTCCTTGGAAGGTGGTTGGTTGCCCCCGGTGGCAGCTGCCGCCACGCAGATCCTGCACCTTCTGGAGCTTCCATGGACGAGTGCACATTCTCCAGTGAGTGTTTTCTCTGCACTTGTCCCCACGCCCTCCCCACCCGTGTCCAGTGTCCCTCTAAGCTGAACTCAGTCTGTCCAGAAGGCTCAGGTTGGCTGGGTTCCTAGCCTTCTGTAAGGAAAATTTAATTTGGATGGTTGCCAAGGGGACTTAAAAGGCTGGATGTTGTTCCTGCTGTTGTGAGATGGGCCTGGAGGAACCAGCAGCCAGTACTGTCTCAGCCTCCTGATTGCCCCAGCCAGATACTTCCTGCCACTGGGACTGCATGACAGGCCTTGGGGGATGCACACACCAGCCAGCTGGGGCCTGCCCCCCTGGGGGGCTCAGAGTCAGGTGGTAGAGACATTACAAGATGAGATAGAATAAAAAAGAACTAGAGGCACTGGCGCCTAGGACAGATAAACGGTGTCGTGCAACTCAATAGGGAAATCAGGAAGGCTCCATGGAGGAGGCTTCAGAAAAGTGCTGACTCACTCCTGCTGACCAAAACCTTAGCATGCTGCAAGGTGGGCCCAGGCATATGGGGCATGTCCTGCGGTCAGCTGGGCCCTGCTGCTGCTGGCTTCTCCACCCTCTTCCATCTTGTGGGTCTGGGGAGGGTGCAAGGGGGAGGGTGCAAGACCCTGGTGCTTCTTGGTTATCAGGACCAGAGAGCAGCAAGGACACCGCAGTGGGTGCGAAGAGGTCTCCATCTGTCTGTCCCCTTCACTGCACAGAACAAACAACAAAACAAGAAACCTCTGTGGAGAGACAGTGCTCTCTTCCATGGCTAATGGGAGTGAGGTCCAGCCTCTATGGAGCGTAATCTGGTAATTTCTAGACAATTGCAAAGGCATGTCCCCTTCAACCAGCAATCCCACCACCTGTGTACATGTAGGCTGGAAATTTTTACTGCGGGAAAACGGGCTGCTTACACACTTGCAGACGGCCCGCGCCCAGGCTGCTTACTTGAAGCGATGCTTGAAATGGCCAAGTTTGGGAACAGCCCAGGGTTCCATTGCCAAGGACCTGCGCCCACCCCCTGCCCCACATACCCTGGAGGCTGTGCTCAGAGGGCAGACTTTGCTGGCCCATCTGGCTCGTGCCCAGGAATGGCACAGTGAATTTATTCCTGCCTGTGCCATTTTGCAGGTCCCCTTGCCCACAGAGAGGCACAAGGGATGCTGGCACATGGAGGCCAGCACGGCCCACGGGAGCGAGTGATTTATGTCTGCCGGCTGGTGAGCGCCGTGCCGCTGCCTTCTGCCAGCCTCGTGGGAAGCATGGTGCCTGACATCTCCCTGCCTGCTCTCTCACCCTCCCATTTCCTCCCCATATCTTGCAGATGCAGAGTGACCACCCTATTATCCGGTGCTTCTGCCGGCTCCCCCTTTGGAGGATGTACCTGCCCGAGTTATTCCCAGATGGCCCAGTTGTGCTCGAAGCTGCCTGTGCCTGTGGGCTCAGGAGCAGAAGGCGGCCAGGGCAGGGTGAGGGGGGCGTGGCTTGGGCCAGTTTCCCAGGTCTCCTGCCCACAGCCCTGCTGGGTCCCGACAGCGTGAGCGATTGGCTTGCAGAGGCTGCTCCCCGCACCACGCCATCTGGCGGGGCTATTGTTGACCACACAAAGGATGGAACGCGGCAGGGCAGGGGCCCAGGCCCGAGGAGTGGACGGAGAAGCAGGAGGGAGGATGCCTGGCCTCCCAGCGCACCCGGTCCCTGCCATGGCTGAGGCATCTGTTTTATTGCTTCTTGGGTTGGGGAGTGGAGGGGGCAAAGGACCCCCCTCTACCCTTCCAGAATCTTCAGCTAGGATGCTTTAAACTCTGGTTCTGAGCTGATCTATTACCCTGCTAAGATGCAAAGGCAGTTTTATGTACTAGGTAATTAAGTGGCATTATAGATGGCTCGAGAGTAAGTGGCTGTTGTTTTAATAATTAAAATAAATGACCCCTGGACTGTTCCCCAGCTCAATACTCTTTCCGCAGTGTCAAGACCCTGGAGACACAGAGTGATTGTGTGAGTGTGCATGTACCTGCGTGTGTGTGTGCATATGAGGGTGAGTGTGTGAATATGCACTTGTGTGTGGATGTTTCTGGGGGCATGCCTTTGTGTGTACATGTGGGTGTGTGCATACATTTGTACACACGTGTGTCCATGCATGCGTGTGTGAGGGTGAGGTGTGCAGGAGGGATGGAGGAGGAGGTGGCTCCTTTGTGACCTTCTGTTTCCGTGAGAACCCGTGGGGCACACCCCTCACCCAGGTGGGGGGTTCCCTGTCCTGGAGGAACTTTTGTTTCACCTGGAGGCCAGGCCAGCCTAGGCAGGTTTCGGATATCGTCTCCTGTGTGGGCCAGCCCTGGTTCCAACCCCAGCTCTGGCCCCATGTGGCTGTGGCCAACTGCCCTTCCTCAGAAGCTTGGTTTTTGTGCCTGTATAGTGAGGGTGGCCGTGTCCACCTCATGCACCGTGTGTCTGATGTCCAGCAGCGCGTCACTGTTCCTCAGTGATTGTGTGGCATTGCGCTGTGGCTACTTGGTTAGGGCTTGTGGAGGTAGAAGGGTGAAACTGGCTGGCCACTGCCCTCAGGGGTGCCAGAGGAGGGAGGGGCAGGAGCCAAGGTGATGGGCAGAGATGAAATGGGGAGCAGGATCTGGGGACCCCCAGGTAGCCAAGGGGTTTGCATAGGCCCGGGGGCAGGGCGTCAGCTTGCTGGAGGGCATCACTCTCTTCTGCCTCGTTGTGCTTTTGTTTTGTGGAAGGGTGGCCTTTTCCCAGAAGACACGGGCCATGATGACATCATCATGTCCTCACCTGTGGGGTAACACTGGGCTGGCTCCCTACTGGGCATTTCCATGAATAGGTGGAGCTGAAGGAAGCAAGTGTTCCAGTCAGTGGCTCTGCACTGAGGTCCTTGCGTGGGGAGCCCAGGAAGAGGGATGAGGAAGGAGGGGATAAGCACGTCACTGCATGCCAGGCAATGGCCAGGCCCCCTTGGTGCCGTTCCCTACTGGGTGGAGTTTCATTTAATCTCACCAACGCCGTAGTGCAGGGGATTCTTTCACAGCTGGGTTCCAAAACCTAAGGCCGTCTCCCTGCTCCCACCTGGCATCCCTCCTCTGCCCCCTTCCCACATTTACCGAGCTTCATGTGTGCTGGGCACAGTGCCTGGAGCCTGTGGGTTCTCCAGGCTGGGGCCCTGGGTGGCTGTGGTGTGCGCCTGGGCCCCTGGGGGCTGTTTCCTCATCTGCAGACTGAGGAATGGAGGCTCTGCCCGCTTGCAGCACAGAGCAGGTCCTGCAAGGTGTGAGCCAGGAGCCACTGCATGGCGCCCGCCCCTGGTGCCCGACAAAGGACAGTAATGCTGATTTATGACCTGATTTTCCAATGGGGGAGGGACTGCCCTGTAGGCGTCCCCTGGAGGGAGACCAAGTACCAGCAGAGCGCTCTGCTGCCGTGGAGGATGGCTGGGCAGGTGCCTAGGCCCCACCCCTGCTGAGCCACATGCCGGTCCAGCTGGTCATGGGGCTGTCCACTGTCTGTGACATGGGTTTGTAGGAATGGATGCTCTGTGCCTGGAGGGACCAGGTGCCAGCTGGTGTCCCTGAGGCCTGTGTCCCTGGACACTGGGTCTCCCTGCCTGACCTTGGGTCTGGTGGCATTTTTCACATCTGATCTTTCAGAGTTTCCCTCCTGGCCTTGGGTCCCAGGAGGCCAGGGCCTCCATGGCCACGTGGCTTGTCGGGAGCCCTGGAGGCGTGTGGCAGCAGGCACCTCCGATGCACGCAGTGGGTGGGGCTTCAGCACTCAGTGGCTTGTGGATTCTGCCGAAGGGAGCAGCAGAGCCCCCTCTGCAAATGCTCCCCTGCCCTGCGGAGACTGAGGGAGGCAGGGGAACTGTCCTGTGGCCTGGCCCAGGCTTCTAGTGGACACAGGTGGCTTTACCCTGGCAAGGCTGCTTGTGCGCCTGGGGGTGGAGGCCTTGTGGGAGCCCCGTTCTCTGAGGAGGCCCGTCCCTCTCCAGACCTTGCTTCCTTTCTGCAGAGATGGCTTGGCTCCCATGGGCCCTAGTGTCGGGCAGAGCTGGGCTGCGGCTGTTGATGAATAAACCTGCTCGCTTGGTGTTCTGCGACTCTGCCCAGGCGGCCACTCTCTCCCCTGTTTCCCTGCCCTCAAGACCTTTCTCTAGGCCATGGGGCTGGGGCAGCAGGGAGCAGGCGTGCATTGAGTACGCTGGGCCTGGCGAGCACAGCCCACTCTGCACCCTCCTCCAGTGGCATTTGAATGCCCAGGTGGACAGAGCCTGCGCAGACCTTCCCCTGTGAGGCGAGCGTGACGCTGGCGGTCTGGGGGCTGCTCTGAGAATAGAGAAGCAGTGCTGGGGCCGGGCCTGGCGCCTGGCGTACAGGTGCCCTGGAGTGTCTCTGTGCAGTACTCATGGCTCTCCTGCCTCCCCTGAGGTTCTGCTGATGGTGCTGTGAGCAGTCGTCCCTCCCAGGGATCTCGTTGAGTGTGTGGTTTTTATCATTTTACAGATGGGAAAACTGAGACCCAGAAGATTCATGGGCTGTCCTAGGCTCTCCTGGGCCGGACCCTCCCACCTTCTGGCTGCCCCTTCACCCTACCCAGCCCTGGCTGTGGCATTGATGCCTGTGGGTGGGCAGGCATGAGGGCTGCGTGTGTGGGTGGGCAGACCCCCCTCCTTGCCAAGAGGGCAGCCTTTGATGGAGGCCCCTCTGGGCTGAAAGGTCCTGGGTCCCTTTCCCTGGTGTCCAGGGAGCATCTATCCAGGGGGCAGCTGGTGTGAGTCATTTCCTACAAGGAGGGAAAGAACACCTGGCCGTGTTGCAGGGGGTGAGTGGGGCCCAGGTGCAGGTTTGATTTTTTTTTTTTTTTTTTAATTTCAAAGGAGATGTGTTCCCTAGAGAAGCTTAGGAAGATGGGGAAATGTAGAAGAAAAACCCAGATCCATGCAGCCCAGTCCCGCGGCCTCTGCTGGGAAGATTCTTTCCCCTAAGATTGATCTGTGCGTTCTCTCCCGGGCAGGGGTGTGCTGGCTGCGGGCCCACCTGCTGTGGGTTTATGTGGAATCTGGCTTTTTCAGTCCACTTTGTGTCAGATGCATTTTTCCTCTTAGTCTGTGGCCACCCTGTCAGTGGCTACATCACAACCCTGCAAGCGGGTTAACTAGAATTTCCTTAACAGCTCCTCTGCTGGACATGGGCACGTTGCTCCCTGATGGAAGAGACAGCCAGCCTTCCTCACTGCAGTGTTTTTGATTAACAGGTGACTGCTGGATGGTGAAGTTGTGATCGGTTTGGAGGCTGTGGCAGGTGGCTCCGAGTTACCTCCATGGAAGTCACTTTGGGAAATGAGGCAGAATGGTGCGCAGGATGGCGAATGTAGGGGGTGACAAAGTGTGTCTGGAATTTGCTCAGCCTTCTCCTCTCGTCAGCGATGTCATGTTTACCCTTAAAAATCTATAAGAGAAGGTGTAAGAGCTTCCTACAGCACTCCCACGAATGGCCACATTATGATGGTCATTTGTGATGGCAGCCACAGCAGACGATCATGTGGGAAACCCTAGGGGTCTTAAAACAACAGAAATTTGTTCTCTCACATTTTTGGAGGCCAGAAGTCCAAAGTCAAGGTGTCAGCGGGGCCAGTTCCTTTTGGAGGCTCTCGGGGAGAATCCTGTATTCAGCTTTTCTCGCATTGCTGTAAAGAAATACCTAAGATTGGGTAATTTATAAATAAAAGAGGTTTAATTGGCTCACAGTTTTGCAGGCTGTCCAGGAAGCATGGCAGCACCTGCTCAGCTTCTGGGGTGGCCTCAGGAAACGTACAATCATGGCAGAAGGTGAAGGGGAGGCGGGTGCATCTTGCAAGCGGGAGCGGGAGAAAGAGGGGAGTAGAGTGCGGGGAGGTGCCACACACTTTAAACAACCAGATCACAGAGGAACTCTATCACAAGAACAGCAATAGGGGGATGGAACTAAACCATCAGAAACCACCTGGATGATCCGGTCACCTCCCTCCAGGCACCTCCAGCACTGGGGATACATTCAACATGAGATTGAGTGGGGACCCAGATTCAAACCACATCACCTTCCTTGCCTCTTCCTGCTTCTGACGACTTCTGGTGTTCCTTGGCTTGTGGCCTCATCTCTCCCATGTCTGCCTTTGTTTCCACCCAGCCTCCTCTGTTTCCATATGCCTTTTTCTGTCTCTTACAAGAACACCAGTCATTGGATTAATTATTTTTATTTTTATTTTATTTTTTTGAGACAGAGTCTCGCTCTGTCTCCAGGCTGGAGTGCAGTGGCGCAATCTTGGCTCACTGCAACCTCCACCTCCTGTGTTCAAGCAATTCTCCTGCCTCAGCCTCCTGAGTAGCTGGGATTACAGGCGACTGCCACCACGCCCGGCTAATTTTTGTGTTTTTAGTAGAGGTGGGGTTTCACCATGTTGGCCAGGCTGGTCTGGAACTCTTGACCTCACGTGCAGTCACTGGATTTAGGGCCACCCTAATACAGTGTGGTCTCCTCTGGACCTTACCTTGACTACATGTGCAAAGACCGTATTTCCAAATAAGATCACATTCTGAGGTTCTGGGCGGACATGAATTTGGAAGGACACTACTCGGCCTGCTACGGTAGGTGGCAGGGAGGTGGAGTGACTCTTCTGCTGTTGGGCAGATGATGAAGGCCAGTGGCTTTCACACGGCTGAGTTCTCTGCCGTCGGTCCACACTGGAAACCTCGTGGTTTCAGGGAGACCCTGAGAAACCGTGGAGGTTTGTCCAGGTTTTTCCAGGATCGACTTAAATAGACCGCTGAAGTGGACCTGGTTGATATTTTTTTCCCCTAAGATTAAGCTGCACACGCACTCTTCTGTGATATTTCATCCTTTCAGCTATTTTATATTATGTTTGGAAGGGTGTGGACTAAAATAGTGATTGTTTCTTTTTTCTTTTCTTTTTTTTTTTTTTAAGGCAGAGTCTTATTCTGTGTCCCAGGTTGGAGTGCAGTGGCGCGACCTTGGATCACTGCAACCTCCACCTCCTGGGTTCAAGCAATCCTCATGCCTCGGCTTCTCAAGTAGCTGGGATTACAGGCGTGCACCACCACACCTGGCTAATTTTTGTATTTTTAGTAGAGACGGGGTTTCACCATGTTGGCCAGGCTGGCCTCGAACTCCTGGCCTCAAGTGATCCACTCACCTCAGCCTCCCAAAGTGCTGAGATTACATGTGTGAGCCACGTGGGAGCCACCTGTACCCTGGGCATTCCTTTGTCTGAGCCATTGTCTCCTTCCAGCCTGGCTTCACCGCTGCTGGGCCCAGGAGTGACTCGGTGAAGAGCCAGACACAGCCTTTGCCTTGGGGCTGGCAGATGTTTAAAGATGGACAGTAGATGACCCTTGTTTCTATATGGGGAAATGGCACAGACAGGGAGATGGGTGAGCTCACCTGTCTGGGGTCACAGAGTGAGCCAGGCAGTGGCTGAGGGACCAGCATCCCTCAGATGCTGGCCTTGTTAACCCAGCTCTTGTCTCTTCCTCCAGCTGAGAACAGCCTGGGCTGTACCTGGTAGACGATCTCTGAGACCACGTGCCCTGGTGAATTAGAGCCTGGGCCTTGGGAAAGGGCTTTGGGCTCAAATCCCGACTACAGCACTTTCTGCTTTGTGATCTTAGATGAGTCTCTTCATCTCTGCGAGTCTCAGTTTCCCCACTTTTCAATAGGAATAATTGCATTTTTCTCCGAAGGTTACTGTGAGGATCTGAGAAGGTAACAGAGGTAAAGTGCTTAGCATAACACCTCCCACGTGGTTCTATAAATGGAGGTGAAGATTTTTCTTTTCTTTTGAAATGAATTAAAACTTACAGAAAAGTGGCAAGAATGTACAAAAGGTGCTGATATAGCATTCATTTCGATTTGCCAACTGTTTTGACCTCATTGCTTATCATTCTCTCGCTGGACTTTTTTTTTTTTCTGAACTATTTTAGAGACGTTAGAGTTAACACACCCCTTTCACACGAAATACCTTGGTACACATTTCTTAAGAAAAAGGACTTCAGCGGGGCACAGTGGCTCACACCTGTAATCTGAGAACTTTGGGAGGCTGAGGCGGGCAGATTGCTTGAACCTAGGAGTTTGAGATCAGTCTGGGCAACATAGTGAGACTTTTACAAAAAAGTAAAAATAAAAAATATTAGCTGGGTGTGGTGACATATGTCTGTGGTTCCAGCTCTCTGAGAGGCTGAGGTGGGAGGATTGCCTGAGCCTGGGAGTTCAAGGTTTCAGGTGAGCCATGATCACACTGCTGCACTCCAGCCTGGGCAACAGTGAGATCCTGTCGCAAAAAAAGAACGAGAACTTTCATACAACATAGTGACAAACGATGATCAATATCAGAACATTTAACGTTGATACTATTAATACTTGTCCCAAAATGATGCTCTAGAGCAAGTTTCTTTTTTAAGAGACAGGGTCTCATTCTGTCACTCAGGCTGGAGTGCAGTGGCATGATCATAGTTCACTGCAACCTCAGCAGGGCCCAAGTGATCCTCCTGCCTTAGCCTCCCAAGTAGCTGGGACTACAGGCACGCACCACCATGCCTGGCTAATTTTTAAAATGTTCTGTGGAGGCGGGATGCCGCTATGTTGCCCAGGCTGGTCTTGAACTCCTGGGCTCAAGTGATCCTTGCTCCGTGGCCTCTCAGTGCTGGGATTACAGGCGTGAGCCACTGCACCCGGCCTGAGTGAT
This sequence comes from Pongo abelii, assembly GCF_028885655.2. Lineage (NCBI taxonomy): Eukaryota > Metazoa > Chordata > Mammalia > Primates > Hominidae > Pongo > Pongo abelii. The sequence goes on along the minus strand of NC_072000.2, from coordinate 103,977,494 downwards.
TATTTTCTAATGCAGGATCATACGTGGTCCATTCTCTCTTTAGCTTTCCTTCATTTGGAACTTTGTCTCAATTTTTCTTTACACTGACATTTTTCCAACTGCATTGACAGTACAGACCGGTTCTTTGGTAGAAGATCAGCCGATCGGGCTGTCTGATGTTTCTGTGTCATTAGGTTCAGGCTGTGCATTCTGGGCAAGCACGGCCCACAAGGGACGTGTGTCTGATCAGGGGCACCTGAGGTGTGCATCTTGGGGTGTGAACTTGATCACGTGGTTTGGGAGGTTCCCCCATTGTAAGCTGAGCATACAAATCTCTGTTAGTAATAACTGGTTTGCGGGAGGCTCTTGGAGACATGCAGATGTCTTGGTCTCCAACAGACAGACACACACTTGTCTCAGCATCCACAGTTAGCTGTCTGGTGGTGACAATGCTGATTTCTAACTTCTCCCGTCCTTCTACCTCCTTCCACATTTAATACTTGGCCTTCTCCTGGGAGGGCCGTTTCCCCTTTCCCTCAGTGACCTATGTATGGATGCCTTTTTATCAGCATGGACTCAAGGATTTTTATTTCATCCAACAGGGTTGTAATCCCTGGCTCTTATTATCATTATTGCCACTTGGCCTGGGAGAAAAAAGTGGCCGTGTGCCGGGGAGGAGAAGGGATTTGAAGGCCCAGGTGTGTGCGCTCACAGGGCAGCTGTGGGGCGGAGCCAGGGCACCTGCTGTCACCCCGGCCATGCCACTGACTTGACCTGTAGCCTTGGACAAACCGGCGGACACCCTAGAGTCCCAAGGTCGTCCTGGTGGTAGGACAGGTGGGGACAGGCTGACCTTTAAGGCCCACTTGTCCCATCCCATGAGGCTCTGAGGGCCCATGCCATCCTCCCTGTTGAGACCAGGAGTTGGCCGTGGGGCAGTTCTCAGCAGCTGGGCTGTCACCTGTCACCTGTGGGCGTGATTACACAGAGGGAGGCTCCCTAGCACCCTGTCCCGCCCGCCTCACTTCCAGCAAGGCCATCCTCTGCAGGACTGAGGCCTGTTTGTTCTCATTAGTAACCAAACATTGACCTCATCCTGGCACTGGCTCTCCCCTGACCTTCAAGTCTGTTGTTGCTCATACCTTTCTTAAAGAAACACAGTCTTGTGGGCAGGCACCAGACCCGAGGCCCCCATGGGCCTATGTCCATCTGTGCCCACCTGTGCTGCCAGAAGGGTCCTTGGAAGCTCTCAACTCCTTTCTTGTACAGAGAGGTGCTCTGGGGCCCAGAGAGGGAAAGAAACCTGCTCAGAGTCACACAGCAAGGAGGTGCTAGGACCAGGAGTCATGAACTCTACTGCACTCACTGTGGGTGCCCTGTGCCCCGTTTATGATGACGAGCTTCGAGGTGGGACCTCAGGCATGCCCATTGGCTTTTCTGAGAGCCCAGTTAGGTGTTGATCCTGCAGAAAGGCTGGAGCAACCCGAGAAGAGGAGCTTGAGCCTGGGTGGGGACCAGGTCAGACCTGGACCTGTGGGTGGTGGTTTCCCATTGACCGGGGTCCTCATTTGACGGCAAGGCTAACGGTTCCTGCTGTCACCTGCTGGGAGCTGGCAGCATGCAGTGATGTGCGGGCTGCCAGCATGCGTTAACCCCCCGCCCACCTGCCACAGCTGGGGCTGCAGATCACGCCGTGCCAGACACAGCCCTGCAGGAGCCTGCAGAGGGACATGCACACTCCAGTGCCAGGCTTTCTGCTGTGCCAGGCGGGCACACTCAGGCGGAGGCCTTGCCTGCCACGATGGCCAAGGCCGGGTGGGGGTGTATCTCCCTAGAAACGAAGGATCTGGTTAGAAGTGCAGTGCCGTGGCGGGGCTTGTGTGCTGGGATGGCCACAGTCCCGGGCTTGGTTAGAAGCACAGTGGCGTGGGGGAGCTTGTGTGCTGGGATGGCCACAGTCCTCTTCAGTTACTGGAGCTGAGGGTGTGGGCTGAGGACATGGGGCAGGGGACTGAAGCTGGGGTGGGTGGCTCTGGAGAGTTCATGCAGGAAAGCAGTGTAGACAGATTCATGGAGCAAGTGGAGCCGACCACACTGGGTGGCAGGGAGAGGGTCTGCAGCAGCTCTGAGAGCAAGACACAGTCCTGTCCCTCTCGCCACCTGCACTCTCCCAGAGTGCAGAATCAGTGGCTTCCTGGGATGGGAGAGGCAGGACCCTGGACCCTCTGTCCCCCAAGTTTGAGCCCATCTCTCGAGGTCATGGGGAGAAGTGACCGTCCCCAGCACAGCCCCGGGGAGCTGTTCCCGTGAGTGGACCCTGCTCTCAGCCTCGGGTCCTTGCCCTATCCCCGCCGCAGGTGCTCAGCCTAGCCCTGGGCTTGTGTGCAGGGCTTTGCATCTGTGCCCCTGGGGGCTCAGCATGCAGTCATTGAACAGCCTCCCTTCACAGAGGCGCTGCCGAGGCTGAGGGATGCCACGTGTTCAAGAGCCATGCCGGGTGCAGTGGCTCACGCCTGTAATCCCAGCACTTTGGGAGGCCAAGGCAGGCGGATCACGAGGTCAGGAGTTCGAGACCAGCCTGGCCAATATGGTGAAACCCCATCTCTACTAAAAACACAAAAATTAGCCGGGCGTGGTGGCACATGCCTGTAGTCCCAGTTACTTGGGAGGCTGAGGCAGAAGAATTGCTTGAACCCAGGAGGTGGAGGTTGCAGTGAGCTGAGATCGCACCATTGCACCCCAGCCTTGGTGACAAAGCAAGACTCTGTCTCAAAAACAAACAAAAAAACCACACAGGGAATTAGTGGCCCCTGTGTGGGATTTGAACCCGGAGTTTGTGCTTGTGAAGACTTTGGAAGGGCCTGCGAGAAGATTGTGACATTCCTCTCCCCACGTCCTGAGCTGGAGGGATCTGGCCTGGGTGTTCTGGAATCCAGCATCCTCTCGGTGGCTCAGTGAGGGGGCCTCATCCTTCCCATTTACAGATGAGAACATGAGAGGCTCAGAGACAGTTAGTCACTGGTGTGAGGTCACACAGCTGTGATGTGAGACCAGTGTTTCTGTGATTACAGAGAGGCCCAGCTGACCCAGGCCTCTCCTCCCTTCCATCTGGCACTGCCAGGGGAAGCCTAGGGTCCTTCTCCCACTGAGGGCCACACCCCCAGGCCATCCCCAGTGGCCTGGGGTAACCAAGTCCCTGGCCAGCAGGACAATGAGCTCCTGGTCTGTCAGTCCTATTTTGGGTCACCCAGTGATGTCATGGTACCAAGAGCCATGCAGGAAGCACCGGGTTTTCCAAGCCTTGTCCGAGGTGAGCAGGTGACCTTTGAGCCCCAGAAGCTCGTGGCCCCCTTGCGGGGAGAACCTTGGGTCCAAAGGGCGATGATTCCAGCTGCACTTACTGGGTGAAAGGTAGCCTGGCCTATGGGTCGTTGGCAGCTGAGCACGTGAAGTGGTGACAGGATGGGGAGGGCCTGGGTGGAGGTTGGCTTGGCAACCCCTCCCGCACCTCAGACGCCAACAGCTCCATCAGTGCTAGCACCTTCAACTGGCTGGGCCCCTCTCCAGAAGGAGGCTGTCAGGGTGCCTGGCCTTCCCTTTGGGAGGTCTAGAGAGCCTGACCTGGTCCCACTGGACTGAGGGGACACAGGCTTGGGCAGAGACACTCCTGCCCAACACACGCAGCCAGCACAGACCTGCTGACTCTGTGCCCAGACGCTCTCTGAAGCACTGTGGGGCTCAGGTTTGCACCTCCCCCTCCCTGCAAGGGCCTGGTCCTGCCTTGCTGAGGTCAGTCTCATGAAGGCCCCCAAGACCCCTGTGGAGGGCAGGTGTGTCAGCCTCCGCAGAATGCTTGGGCCGTAGGGCAGGATTGCAGCACCCCAGCAGTGTGGCCCAGGTCCTGCCTACCTCCTCCCCAGTGGTGCAGGGGCAGCTAGAGGGGGCTCACAGCCTGATCAACCTTGGGGCTTTTTGGGGCATGGCTAGCCAGGCCTGGAAGGAGCTTCGCCTCCTCCACTCCCTCCTGAGCCTCCCACCTGGACCCCCAGGTTCAGGGTTAGTGCCCACCCTTGAGGCTTTCAGTTGAGACCTCTAGGTTGTCTGGGACCAAGGCCATCCTCCTTGGCCTCCTCTTAGCCTCAGGTCCTCACTGCCACATGGGCTTGGGGCCTGGAATTGATTTTTCCTCTGCTTTCCTTTCTTCTTTTGAGACCCAGCTGCTGTTGCTGGTCCTACCTGTCTGCTAGAATTTGGCTTAGGCTGTCTCTTGAGCCCTTTTCCCTAGAGGCTCTGACCTAGGGAGGGGGCTTGCTGGGGAGTGGGAGGCTGAGCCTGGCTGGTGGACTCCGGTCTCACCCTGCACTCACCTGCCTGCTGCGTGCTTACTCACTTGCTCACTCACCTGCTCACCCACCTGCCCACATACCTGCTCACTCACCTCTCACCCACCTGCACACTCAACTGCTCACCCACCTGCACACTCATGTACTCACCTGCACACCCACCTGCACACTCCCTTGTACACTCACCTGCTCACTCATTCACCTGCTCACCTGCACACTCATCTGCTCATTCACCTGCTCATCTGCATACTCACTTGTTCACCCATTCACCCGCTCACCTACCTGCTCACTCATTCACCTGCTTACCTGCACACCTACCTGCTTACTCATTCACGCGTTCACCTGCTTGCTTGTTCATGTGACCTTCCCCCCACTGCCTCCAATCCCGTGTGGCCTCTGGCAGGATGCGCATACCAGTTGTATGAACTTGGTGGTCAATCTCTAGTGTCTGTCCAGCCCCAGTGCTCCGTGCACGCGGTGACCCTCACCCCACCCCAGGACTCTGTCAGGGCTGGGAGGGCATCTCCTCTGCCGCATATGGAATTAGCTTTGGTTTGTCATTATGTCACAACCAGCTAGTGGTTCCAGTACTTCATGCTCTACAAAACCTCAGCTTGAGAATAGAGAAGAGGCCACGTGCTGTATGGATGATACCACATTGGCTTTGGATCACCTTGCAGTGTGCATGCCCACACTGGGTAATGTTGGCAGTGATGTGCTAGCCTTTGCTGGATTGGTGATGGAGGCCGGTGCCAGCAGCTTGGTCGAGCTGGGCCCAGGTGAGCAGTCGTGCATTGGAGGAAGAGTGTGGCCTGGGCACCCCAGGCCTGTTATGGTACCACTGTCCCCATGGTCAGCTGGTGCTGGTATCTCGGCTCAGAGGGTAGCGTGCAGGCCTCAGCTGGCCCTTCCTTTCCATCAAGGTTGGACAGTTAGAGTGTGAGCAGTCGGGGAACAGGGCAGTTTTTGTGAAGCATCTGCTAAGTCCAGGTCCTGTGCCAGGGCTTTCGGAGCTGGTCTTCTCCTAGTCTGCACTGCAGCCTCCTAAGGTTGGGTTTTTAATCTCATTTTTAAGTGAAACCGAGGCTCAGAGTGGCTAAGCAAGCAACCTAAAGTCACACAGCCATGACTTTTAGTTCTTGTGTTGGTTTCCTATGGCTGCTGTCACACATGCACATGACTACAACCCTGGTGGCCTAAACAACACACATTTATTCTCTTACAGTTCTGGAGGTCAGAAGTGCTCAAATCACGGCATCAGCAGGGCTGCATTCCCTTCCAGAGGCCAGAGGGGAGAGCCCGCTTCCCTGTCTTTCCAGCTTCTCTCCTTCCCCATCTTCACAGCCAGCAGTATTACACTGGCCACCCCACCGTGGTCACATCTCCCTCTGAGCTCAGCGGGGAAAGGCTCGTTGTTTTTAAACATTCATGTAGTTAGATTGGGCCTGCCTGGATAATCCAGACTGATCTCCTCCTAATTTTGAGTTCCATAACCTTGATCTCATCTGCAAAGTCCCTTTTGCCAGGTCAGATAGCATTCGGAGATCCTGGGGATTAGGGCGGGGGCATCTTTGAGGGGTTGTTATTCTGCTGACTATGGTTCGCAAGCCCAGGCTGAGAACTTTATCCAGAACAAGGCCCTTGTGTTGTCATTTGGGGAAACTGAGGCCCAGTGTGTCATGGAGGGCGCTGCCAGGGCTGGGACTCCTGACCCAGTTTCTTCCCCCACACTACACTGCCTCTTCTGAACAGCAATCGCAGCAGCCCTCATGGGCACACAGCTTATGTTGTTTGCATTGCTCAGCACCAATTATCTCCTCTTGCAACATGCCCTGGGCATGAAAGGAGCTGGTCCTTCTCCACGGCTGGAAGAATGCGTCCTCCCCAGGACCTCTGGGAGGATGGCACTATTAAGCCAGGCTTGTTGATGATCATTTCGGTCAACAATCACCCTGCTGTTAGTTTTATGTGAAACGCGGGAAGCCCAATTTGCTGTCCTCAAACTGAGTCTATCTCGCTTCTAACCGGGCAGGTCACTCCGCTCTGCCTAATTTCAGGGACACTGTCTTGCAGGAGACCCAGTTGCGTTCCTGTCCTGCCCTCTGAGTCCTCTGAGTTATCTGGGCCTCCTGCCCTCATTTCTCTGGGGCCTGGGAAAGGGAAGGGGCTTGTCCAAGGTCACAGGGCAGGTTGGGGCAAAGAGGGGGCCTGCTCTGGCCGCTGTGTGCTGGTGGGTGGCTTCCTACCACCACCTTCCAGCTGGACGCCTGTGAACCCCTCATCTCCCTGGGGCTCTCAACTGCTGCTGTTGGGCTACTCCTACTGGGAGTGGGTGGCACCCAAGGAGTTCACTGCTGGGGATGTTTGTGGGGTTTCCATATGCAGCCCAAGAATGGGGACCCGGGGAGGAAGTGGTACAACATCAGGAGTTTCCAGCATCTTTTCTAGAACAGCTGTTGTGCCGCCCAGACTTTCTTCCTTTAACTTACTTCTTATTAAGAAACAGATAAAAAGGAATAAGCTTGGAGAATAATGAGACAGCAATTACTCCACAGCCCGCCTTTATCACACTGTCAGCAATAAAGCATTTTAGCTTCAGATCTTTGCCTTTTAAGAAATCAAGCTTGGCAGGTGGAGCGGAGGCACCCTATGTGTCATCCTCCTCCCTCCCCAACTTTTCCCAGGGAGAGTTGAGGCCCAGAATCGGAGCTCAGCATTCTTGTGCAGTTTTTAAAAATTTCTCCTGCCTGGCAAGCCTCTAACAATGTGAGGATGCTTTGCAGGTTTTCAGACTTTATAGAAATGGCATCACATTGTGTGTCCCTCAGTGACTTGCCTCCATCCTCTTCATGTTTTTGAGATGTATTCCTATGGGTATGTGTGACTCTATTTGGTTCATCTTTTTGTTTTGTTTTGGTTTTGGGTTTTTTTGCTTTTAGTTTTTAGAGGTGGTCTTTTTTAGATTGCCCAGGTTGGACTCACATTCCTGAGCTCCAGCATGCGTCCCGCCTTGGTCTCCCGAGTAGCTGGGACTACAGGAGTGTGCCCCTCTGCCTGGCTCTTGTTTGTTCATTTTTATCTCGCTACAGTATTTCATTGTTGGGTTAAACCACAATTTGTCTGGTCTCCTGGGGAGGGCATTTGGGTGGTTTACAGTTTTCACTAGTACAGCTGGTGTTGGCAGACACGGTCTTGTGCCTGTCTCGTTGGGCGCTTGTGCTGGGCTTTGTCAAGGGTGTGAGCATCTTCAGCTGCAGGAAACCACGCCAGGCTACTCTCTGATCCACTGCGCCAATCATCAGCATCCCTTGTGCGACCCGTTCTTACGTGTGCACCATCACACAGCATGACCACTTTTTACTCTCCGCCAATCCAGTGGCATCTCATTGTCGGAATTGGTGTTTCTTTGATGACACCTGCGGTTGGGCGTCTCCTCACATACTTCTTGGCTATCCAGGATTTGTCTTTTGTGGCTCTCCTCTTCCTATACCTCTGCCCCTTCCCATGTGTTTCCTTATTGATGTTAGGGATTCTGTGTATGATCCTTTATCTGGGAGGGGACTTACACATGGCTCCTCCCGGATGGCAGCTTGTCATCCAACTCTGCTCACTTAGCCACTCTCTGGCAGTGTTTGTAATCCTCATATAGTCGGGTTTCACGGTCGTTCCCTTCATGGTTTGTTCTTTTTGTTCCTTGATTAAGAAATCCTTTTCTACCTGAAAGTTCAAGTTTTTATTCTTATTTCTTAAAAATGTTCTCTCTGTTTTAAAATAATAGCTTTATGGAGATAGAATTCACAAACTAAAAGTATGCTATATGTATATGTATGTGTATATGTGTGTGTGTGTATATATGTATGTGTGTATGTGTGTGTGTATATATATATATATACACATATATATATATACACACACACAAATATATATGAAAGTATGCAATCCTGTGGTTTTCTTTTTTTTTCCTTTGGGACAGAGTCTCACTTTGTCACCCAGGCTGGAGTGCAGTGGCGAGATCTCGGCTCACTACAACCTCTGCCTCCTGAGTTCAAGCAATTTTCCTGCCTCAGCCTCCCGAGAGTAGCTGGGACTACAGGTGCCTGCCACAACACCCAGCTAATTTTTGTATTTTCAGTAGAGACGGGGTTTTGCCATGTTGGCCAGGCTAGTCTCGAACTCCTGACCTCAGGTGATCCGCCCGCCTCGGCCTCTCAAAGCGCTGGGATTACAGGCGTGAGCCACCGTGCCCAGCCAATCCAGTGGTTTTCAGTATAGTCGCAGAGTTGCACACTCATCACCACTATCTAATTCTGGATTGTTTTAGTCACCCCAGAAAGGAACCCCGTTTCCATTAGCAGTCACCCCCTGTCCCCTCCTTGCCTGCACCAGCCCCTGGAAACCACTCATCTACTTTGTGTCTATGAATCTGCCTATTCTGGACATTTTATATAAATGGAAACATACAGTATGTGATCTTTGGTGTCTCACTTCTTTCCTATAATATAAGAAAAGCCCAAGTTTTTGTTATTTTTATTATTTTATTATTTTTAGAGATGGGAGTTTGCTATGTTGCCCAGGCTGAGGTGCAGTGGCTATTCACAGGCGTGATCATCGCACACTACAGCTTTGAACTCCTAGCTTCAAGTGATCCTCCTATCTCAGCCTCCTGAGTAGCTGGGCCTACAAGCGTGTACCACCATGCCTGACCTCAGAAAAAAAGTTTAAAATTAAAAAAAGAAAAATCACAATGGGGTCTCGCTATGTTGCTCAGGCTGGTCTCTAACTCCTGGGCTCAAACGATCCTCCCACACTGGCCTCCCAAAGTGCTGGAATTACAGGCATTAGCCACTGTGCCTGGTCAAAATAGTTTTTTCACATAGAACTCTCTGACCTTCCTGGAACTGTTTTCTGTATATGGTGTGAGGCCGAGATAGAGTTTAACTGTTTTCTGGGTGAACAGTTGGATGCTGCCGCAGCCCCGTTCACGAAGCACTCTGTTCTTTCCCCACCGGCACCATGGCCACACACCAGGTGTGTGGGTCTTTTCTGGGCTCCACCTTGCCTCTCCACGTGGCTATGTTATCTTTCCTGTAGAGTCCGGTGCACATAGAGCTGTCTTCTCTGAACTCCCATCGCCCTAGGAATCCTACCACCTGGCTGGTGAGGATTTATTCTTGTTTTCATTGCCTCAGTGAAACGCAGTCCAGATGTGTTGCTGCTGCCAGATGGAACCGCCCAGAGCCCCCTCTTTCTCTTGCTGCAGGGCCTTGGATTCCCACCGCTGCCGCTCACCGCAGATCAAGTGCCTTCCCTGAGCCGCTCTCCCGGTGCTGGCTGTGATGACCCAGCCACGCCTGGATTTCCCTGTTTCCTGAGCTGCCTCCACCTGCTGCACCTCCCACCTCTGCAGGTGGCTGAGATGTCCCACCCCTCCCACGCCTCCCCACTGTTCTTACTAACTCTGTTGGAAAGCAGGCTCCGGGGCAGAGCTGTCAGGGGAGGGCATCATCCTGGCCCCCCAGCTCTTCCCACAGAGCCTGGCACTCGGTAGAGATTTGGTTGACATCTAGTGACGAAAGCAGCCCCCACACACTTTCTCCTGAAACCAGCAAAGGTCTCCCCTTTATGCTACTGGGGGGCTTGGCACCTGCATTCTGGGGCTCGGTAAGGGTTGTTTATTCTCCCCCCTTGCAGACTTCAGTCCTACGTGATTAGTTGCATCATAATCCCTCTAGCTTTTGTTGCATTTGCTTCAGAGTTCAGCTCCACTAATTAATAGTCAGGGACAGGAGGGTACAGGGTCCCTCGGAGTTGGAGGCTGGGAGCTGGATGATTGGAACAGTGACCACAGAGCTGCATGTTAAAATCACCCACGGGGTGTTTAAAATGCAAACTGATGCCCAGGTCCCTCCCCTAGAGTGTCCAATTCAGTTAGTCTCAGGGGAAGAGATCAGGTTTTAAAAGCTCCCCAAGGAGCCAGGAGGGCGTACCTTTCAGCCTGATGCTGGGAGCCGCAGGCTGAATGTGATGTGACCGCTGTGTGGTGAGATGTCTCTCCTGGGCAGGACTAGCTGACGTCTGCACACAGTCCAGATCTATCACTGATTCCCGACTTTAGCAGTGAAGTTGGGGTTGGTAGGGGAGTGTGATGGACATTAACAGTGCCGACACCTGCACCACCCCCTCACACACACAGGTCAATTTCCAGATGCATGAAGGCCTTGAAGGCACAGGGAAGGAATTCTTTTCCCCTTGTCCCCATATTTGAAGCAATTACAGTTTTCATTTGGCTTGTCAGGCTTCCCAAGCAGCGGATGGAGAAATGAGTTTGAGTTTTGGTTTGAGAACACTGGTGGTTCCCAGGCAGATCCAAAGTAGGGCACATGCTAGATGAACTGAGCCGGAGCGGGGCTTTCCATTCAGCTGCTCCCTCCAGATTGCAGTGTCATTGGGAAGCCTTGTGGCTTTTCCTGGAATTAAGTGCTGGGTGCCCAGTGGCCCCTGAAGCTGGGGAGAGGCAGGCAGCCGGTGTGGGAGTCCCCAGCCCAGAGCAGAGTGGCCCACGAGGGGACAGATGGGACCGAGAGGACAGGCGTGCACTCATCGGGGAAGGCTGACCGGCCAGCACCAGGAGATTTCATTCTCATTAGGGCAGCCGTTCGTTTTCCTCTTCTCTAGCTACTTTTTTTCCCTGGAGGCACTGGGAAGGGTGTCCTCGGCATGTTTGATTTCCAATCCGGCTGTGGGAGTGTGAGATGGAGAGTGTGGGGCTCCGGTCGTGGGCAGCTCCATTTTTGCCCGCATCTGCGAGGTGGGACTTTAGGTTCCCATGATCCCGCGTCTCCAGGCATGGAGGTGGATCTCAGGAGAAGCTGGTGCCAGCCTGCAGGCCACGTGTGACCTGGCGAGGCTCAGAGGCTGTGGGGTCTTTGGCTCAAGTCTTTTCACATCTGGGGCTGGGTGCCTTGGAGGCGAGGTCTCGGAGGAGAGATGGGTCAAGGATAATGGAGTTCAGAGTGACGTTCCCTGGAGCCTGGGCCCTGAAAGTTGCCTTGCGTCACGAAGAGAATTTCTGCTCTGGGAGAGGAGGGGAGTCAGGCTGTTTCCCAAGCCCCATCCCCTGCCTCAGTGGGTTGTCTGGAAGAGCCCTGGGTGTGGGAACACACACACACACACACACACACACACACACACACACACACACCCCCTTCAAATTTTAACCCTGGTTTTATGAGTTCTGTGACTGGGTGGTTATGGAGCCCCTCGGAACCTCGGTCTCTTTGTTGGGGGAGTAGGTGAAAGTTGCTGTGCCTCCTTGCCAGGCAAAGCTTAGAATGAACAGCCCTGACAACCATGGTGATGATGTCTTGAGAGGCCCAGGGTCAGTGCGCCAGAACCCCGGGGTTGGTGTGGAAGCTGCAAGTTAGATGGAGAGAGCCTTGGCTGTAGACAGACCCAGGTTCAAATCTCAGCCCTGCAAGGTTCCCGCTGGGTGACCTTAGCCTTGCTGCCGAACATCACTGAGTCTCAGGCACCTTGTCGATAACACAGTGGTAGCAGTTACAGGATGTCCCTCATCAGCTTGGTGTGATGGGGTTGTGCTCAGTATGTGCTGGCATATGGTCGGTACTCAGCAAAATGTGTGTGTGTGAATGGGAAAGATGGTTCTCTTCTTTATGCCCCAAGTGGATGGGAGAACTCTTTTGCATGCCCATTTGTGGGCTGTGGGCACTGAGGCCTGCCTGGCTCCGTGCAGCCACCACCAAAAGCTGTCCTCACAGGAACCGGATGCCCCCTCTCAGGCCTCTTGCCTTCATCCATAAATCATGCCCGTTTCACATTTAGCCTGCCCCTCCGAGAGCTGCGATGCCTTCCAGGAGCTGGTGTCAGCTGGGATTGGCATGGCCACTGATGCTAAGGGGCACAGCACAGGTGTACCCAGACCTGTTGTGGCTCCACCTCCCTGCCTTTGCTCAGGCTGTGCCTTCAGCTCATATGTGCCTTTCGTCTTCTCCATCCTCACAAACTCTGTCAGAGTCCTGCTTGCTCTTCAGTGCTCAGCTCGAGTGTCACCTCCTTCAGGAAGGAGGCCCTGATTTCTCCTGATCAGCACACCCCTGTTCTCTGCCCCTCTCTCCTGGGCTGCGCCTCCTTACTCCACTCTTTGCCTGGCAGTAGATGTGGTTATTCCTGCAGCTCCTTCATTAGGCCAAGTGTCCCTCACAGGAAGGGATGTGCCTTTGACCGATAATATACTGCCCCCCGCCCGCCGACCTCCGCTGGTCCTGTGGCTGGCTGGCTTTTTGACCTTGGGCAGATTCATCTACTCTGAGCATTCGTTCCTTTTTTCCTTTGTAAGACGGGGTTCTGCCTGGCGGGGTTCTGCCTGGCAGGGTCCTGCGGAGATTGGGGGAGCAGAGTTAGCTCTTCTGGCACTGGGGTAGGTAAGCAGCTTCCTGTGCCATACTGGGAACCTTCATTGTTCCAGAGGCTTCTGCCCAAAGAAAGACTGTTCAGCCGCTGCTTTCTCTCCCCCTATGATGGGGAACTCACCACCCGACTGGTAGCCTGGACTGTGATGAAATCGATAACTCCTTTTGGGTCTCAGATTAGAGGATACTCTCTGCTCTCCAAGAATTTCAGTCCTTTGGTGACCCTTTGGAATGCTGGGATCCAGGGAGTAGGCAGGTCTGGAGTTGCCCTATCTCCCAAGTCCCTTGAGAAGATGGGGCCATCCCAGGCTCTGCTGGCTCAGCTCACAGGGCTCTTTGGTGAACCCACACAAGCAGAGCGCCCCAGGCCTTGCTGGGGGAAACCCGGAAGTGCTCATGCATCAGAGGTGCAGGGCGGCCAGGAACATGCAGCTGCAGGACCCGCTGGGCCTGGCGTGCGGGCAGTGGCTACCTCGGGATGAAGCAGCGGCCAAGGGCTAGCGCCTGCTGGGTGGGATGGGGCACTGCAGGACGTGCGGCCAGTGTGGCCCTTCTGTTGCCTCCAGCCCAGGATGGGTGGTGCTGAGCCGGAGGGTGCGGAGGACTGCCTGGGAAGAGGAGGCCGGCTGCTACCCAGAGCCTCTAGGCCACCACTCCCTGGGTCTGTAGCTGCCACTTTGCCTCCTTGACCCTCAGTTTCTTCATCTGTGAACTGGGGGGGCCTGGTCACCTGCCTCACAGTGAGGAATGTTGAGGACTAATGTGTGTAAGGCACACGATTGCTGTTCGCTAGATGAATGTGGTTATGGACAGGTTTTTCTGGAATCTGCATCTCCGTCCGTGTCCCTGGTGCTTGGAGCTCCCCCCAGTTGGTGGTACCAAGAGCACTGGCTTAAGAGCCTGGAGCCTGGTTCTCCCTGGCCCTGCTCTGCCTGTGTTACTTGGTGCACCCTTGCACCTTGTTTCTGCACTTTGTGGGAGGTACGCGTTCGTTTAATGAGGCCCTTCCGCCCCATGGAGCCACCAGCCCTGAGGCTGCAGCTGACCCCTCTTAATGAAGTGGAAGGAGAAGGGGATTTAATCAGCCAAGCTGCTGCACTGAACAGTGGTATCAGCTGCCTTGCACAGGGCCCGTGGAGCTGCTGGGCATGAGCCCTGATGGAGGCCCGTGGCTTGGAGTGGCCAGGTCTCCTGCTAATGACCTGCCACAAGCCTGCCTGGCCCCAGACCTTGCAGAAATTGACCAGGGCTGGGAAGCCATGCCATAGGGCCTTGCGCAGGGGGAGGGGCTGGGAGGCAGACCTGGGGAGGGTGCGTAGCAACTGGAGAGTCAGGCTCTGTGTGTCACCATGTGTCACCATGTGTCCCTGTGTGTCACTGCAGCTCCCTCACCCCCAGCCTCCACCTTCTATGGAGAGAGGATAAACCATATTTTCTCCTGAGTGGTCACAGACACTATTGACGCCCAGCCCCAATCCCTGAGGCACTTCCTGCTTCTGAGCCCACGGCTGTATCACCTGCTGGAACCTGCAGCTCTGCCTGGGACCCCTTCCTGTCCATTCTCCTCTTGGGCAGTGCTGGGACGTTAATACTCCCAGTGAACCATTGGACAGGTGGGGTGACTCTGAGCCCTAGAGCTCACCGGCAGGGTGGACACCCCTTCCATTGGCTTCTTCCCTTCCCTGCCTCCCTTCTCTACCCGTCTACCTGGGCTTCCTGGGGTTGCCTCCCACATTACCCACATGAAGTTGATTCCTCCTCTCTGAGTCTGCACCCAACCTGAGATATAAGATCATGGGGAGGCGTGCGTGAGACAGGAGCGTCAGGCACCGCAGAGTCAGATGCAAGGAGCGTGTGCCCACAGCCCAGGATGCTCTGCCCCCTGTAGCCTCGGCAGCTCCTTGTCTGGGGTTCCCCAGCTTGGGGTGTGGGGTGCTGTATCACATGCTTGGCTGAGTGCTCCTGAGGAGCTCGTCGCAACTACTGCTGGTAGGAGATGGTGGGATGGAGCCAGGGAGGCAGCTAAGAACAGGTCCCTCCAGGGATGAGTTCCTATTAGGGCTGCAGACATTTTTCTGGGGGCTGACTGTGTGCCAAGTGCTCAGCTAGGGAAGGAAGGTCACAGAGGTGATGGGACATGGCTTCTGGTCCCCCAGTTCTTACTGTCTGGACACAGCAAAGTCTGGAAGGGAGGTGGAAGTGACATCATCTTGCCAGTGTGAAAACCAGGCCGGGAGGGGCAATACCACCCAGCCCCTGCCTCACAGCTTCCCAGAAGGCCAGTGAGCCCTGGTCCCAGTGGCAGGACCCAGCACAGGGTATCTGGGATGGAGCTGGCCTAGCGCCAATGGGGAGGGCTTGGCAGACCTGCAGGCTCTGTGACTCCCGCCCACCGTGCTGCACAGCTTTCCCCCAACCCCTCCTCATGGGAGCAAGGGATCCATGAAGAGGGCGGGGTGAGGAGAGCTCAGGTCCGGCTCCTGGACACAAGAACATTGTAGGGAGACACCCTCCTGCCCAGTTGGCAGCTGGATAGGGAATCCCCCAGAATTGGTCCGATGGCCCCCAGAGGGGTTAGGGGAGCACCCCAGGGGACCCCATGGCCAGGCCAGCCCAGCCCAGGGTCACCTCCCTCATTTTGCCCTCAGGCAGCCAAGCTGGGAAATGATGTCCCCTCCCCTGTGGCTTCAGCACTCATTACTGTAAACCCTGGGATTAATTCTATTACCCACTCATCTCCAAGAGGCTGGGGCTTGCACGCACCCAGCGGGATCACGAGTTTTGAGGCTGCCAGGAAGGACGGTCCTCCCAGGGAGCCGGCCCTTCCCAGGGTCTCCTGCCCTCCAGCCCCCGCCTGGGAGTGCCCAGATCACTCTTGTTCTTCCTGTCTGAAGAGGGCCTGCTCCTGACCCAAGGGTGACTGATGCCCGGCTCACTGGCTCCCAGCAGCCTGGAGAGCTCTTCTAGGGAGCTGAGTGTGGGGAGAGGGTCAGGGTGTTGGGTTTCAAATGTCCGTTGCTTCATTGGGTGGCCATGCATGTAATGTGAGGGTGCAAGAGTTTAATCCGTTCTCCTTTTTTTTTTTTTTTTTTTTTTTTTAAAGACAGAGTCTCGCTCTGTTGCGCATCTGGAGTGCAGTGGCATGATCTCGGCTCACTGCAACCTCTGCCCCTTGGTTCAAGCAATTCTCCTGCTTCACCCTCCTGAGTAGCTGAGATTACAGGGGCCCACCACCACTCCCAGATAATTTTTATATTTTTAGTAGAGATGGGGTTTCACCTTGTTGGCCAGGCTTGTTTTGAACTCCTGACCTTAGGTGATCCGCCCGCCTCGGCCTCCGAAAGTGCTGGGATTACAGGCATGAGCCACTGCGCCCAGCCATTCTTTTTTTCTGAAAGAAGGATTTCAGAACTAGATTAGAAGTAGGTTATTTGAAAATTAACAAGAAATGATGTGAATAAATAAAAACCCACTGGTTCCCTCATCTGAGCAGCCGCACAGTCAGGGTTTCTGTGGACTTCCTTCCTGAACTCATGTCAGTGCGTGGATATTTTTAAACGTTGCAGCCGTTATGCATGTCATTTTGTGTCCAGTTCTTTCCACTGGCATTTTAAGCGTTTTTCCATATTGTTTAGGAGAGAAACTCTTTCTAAACATCATTTTAATGATGACAGGGTAGAACCCTCAGCTGTTGTTGGACAAATAGTTATTTCCAGTTTTGGCCACTCTAACAGTCTGCTTTCTTCATAATTATAATTAATTCTTTTTTTTTTTTTTTTTTTTGAGATGGAGTCTCACTCTGTCACCCAGGCTGAAGTGCAGTTGTGCGATCTCGGCTCACTGCAACCTCCACCTCCCGGGTTCAAGTGATTCTCCTGCCTCAGCCTCCTGAGTAGCTGGGATTACAGGTGCCTGCCATCATGCCCAGCTAATTTTATATTTTTAGTAGAGATGGGGGTTTCACCATGTTGGTCAGGCTGGTCTTGAACTCCTGACCTCAGGTGATCCACCTGCCTCGGCCTCCCAAAGTGCTGGGATTACAGGCATGTGCCACCGCGCCCAGCCTAGAATTAATTCTTTAGGATAGATTCCATTGGAATTACTAGATGGTCTAAAATATTTTTTTTAAGAGTGTTATATTGTTATTTTGAAATTTAAAAGAAAAACCCAACGAAGCCTGGTGGTCTGCAGTGTATTTTATTCTGCATAGCTGCCTGGGGTTTGGGGTAAACCTCAACAGATGGGTTTGTCAGGGGCAGCCCCTTAGTCTGGGGCCATGGGTGTGTGGCCACCCATCTGTGCCTACAGGTGGCCCGACGTGGGGGATGGTGGCCTGTGGGTCCTGAGGTGAGGTGCTGGCTATTGGCAAGCGGGGCATTGCTGGTGACCTGTGGGATGGCCTGTCTGTGTCCCTTCTCCTGATGCCACCTGCCAGCCTGATCACTGTCTTTAACCCTTACTGGGAGGTGGGTGTGAAACCCCAGTTGTATCTGAGGGGGCGGACTGCTCAGACAGGAGCAGGGGCACCCAGCGAGGGTGCTGAGGCTGACGGGGCAGCTGTGGACTTGGGTTCCAGCCCATCCGTCCTCCGATTGTGGGCTCGCGGAGAGGGAAGGGCTGGGAGCTACTCGCTCACCCTGTGGGAACCGGCAGGGGGAGGCGAGTGGGCTGAAAGTGCACCCACCTCCTGAATGGTTCTGTGGCAGTGAAGGGCAGAGAACAAGTTAGTGCCCATCTTGGGCTGTTGGTCACACACAGTGGCTGGGTCCTCCCCCTGGCTCAGGGCCACCCCTGGGAGCACTGTCCCATGGGGGTGCTGCGGTGAGCAGGGGCCCTGTGGCTGTGCCAAGGATTGTGCTGCGGAGAGCCTTCGGGAGAGCGGTGTAACTGGGAACGGCGTCTTCTTTCTGAGTCTCTGCCAGCTTCTCTCCAAGGCTGGGGCTGTCAGCTCTGCCCATGGTGACCAGAAACACTGGGTCCTAAAGACTGACCTGTGGGGTGGGCCTGGGTAGTGGGGAGAGGGGCTGGAAGGCTCACCTGCTGGTGGTGGGGACACTTTGTTCCTCGTGGCCTCTGCACCTGGAAAATGAGGATGGTAGCTGCTTGTCCTTTACGAGGCATCAGATGCAGGGGGTACCACGTGTTCCACATGGGACAGTGGGCACCCCCCCACCTGACTCCACCCAGAAGGAGACCCCACACATGGGTCCATAGTCATTGGTGCGTTCTTGTCCTAGGTCTGTCAGAGTGAGGGAGCCGGAAGGGTCTCTGGAGTTTACTTGGTCACTGCTTCCCAGCTGGTGTTCCAGGGAGCCCTCCTGTTAGTGGGGTACAGGACATGAAGGTTTGGGGAGCCTAGGCTGCACCCTACCTCCCAGTGCTCAGAGGGACCCAGCACACCCTGAATGCTGAGGCGTCTTCCCATCACACTGCTTTGCTTGGGTGGACATGGGAACTGCTTGTCAGGGTTGATAGAGTAATGAGTAAACTGAGGCCCGGGAGGGAGGGATCAGGGCTGGTGAGGTGTGAGCCTCTGAGGTCATCCTGAGGGCAGGGGTGGCCTGTCTGGCAGGGCGGGGAGGCTGGGCCTGTATGGGGAGCCGCCCTTCTCTCCTCTCTAGAAGGCCCCACATTCCTGGGAGGTGACTGGGCTAGAGGAGGAGGGGAGGCTGGTTTGTGCTCTTCCCCAGCAGTGAGTGCGGCCGGGCTGGGCTCCAGTACCCGCTCCTGCCTGTGGCTGGGCCAGTGGCTCTGCTGGGCCCTGGGCCTGGTCCAAGGCTGAATAGGGGGCTCCCAAGCGTCCTTTTATTGGCGTGCTGGGGGCAGACAGATGCTTCATTGGTCCTGTGGTTGGCATGGTTTTCCTGGCTTGTCCCCAGCAGCACCCAAGCCCCTGTCCCCCCAGGCATGTTAACAGCCTGTGGAGTCCATCCCCAGCCCTGAGGTGGTGATGGGGACTAGACAGTTGGCTGTGTGTGGTCAAAGGGGCTGATGTCTCTGCTTCTGCAATCGACGGTCAGCGGCATGAATCTGGGAAGACCCTGCGTCCTGTTGTCGGGTGGGCCGGTGGGTGGACAGCTGTCAGGGTGGATGGGGTCTGGGCTGGCATCTGGGCCAGGTGATGTCCGCGAGAGATGTTAATAGCCCATCCCTTACCAGGTGGCTTCGTGGCTCACCGGGGTGCTTGGGACAGCCTTGCTTCCCCCTTGCCTCCTCCTTCCAAACCTGCTGTTGCTGGGTGGTCCCCCGGCCTGTGTTCCGGGTCCCGTTCCTGCCTCTCCTCCCTTCCCCCAGCCCTCTGCCCTGAGGGTTTGCCCTGGGCATCCTGGTGGCTGAGCCGACTCCCAGCCTGGGGAGAGGCAGGGCCAGGGGTATGGGATGGCTGGACATGGGGGTGGGGATGGGATTTTTTCGTGTTTTCCTGATGTGACTGGAAAGCAGGGTCAGTGTGGTGAGGGTGGGGGAATTTCACCCTGCACCAGTGGTCTGCACAGATTGGGCTCCCTTGGCCTGAGGTCAGAAACTGGGGACACATGACCGGGGGTTCCACGGGGTTCCCGACTGTCGTATGGGGAAGGTGGCTGCTCACCTGCGGCATATGCTGCGGGCACACATCGCTTGTGAGAAGTTCCTGGGTGATCAGGCGAAGTGGACTGGAAGGATCCCAGATGCTGACTTGGCAAGTTCAGGAGTCTATTTCCCCACTGTGTAGGGGAGGGGGCTCCCCGGACCCCGACCCTGGGGTGGGCTGTGCCCTGGCTGTGTTTGTGAGAGCTCCGTTTGAGCCTGCAGCATCTTGGAAGCTGAAGGAATTGCTCCAGGGCAGGCTGGCAAAGCCACCCCCCACCCCACCTTTCTACAGGTCCTGAAGGTCCTGACAACGGCTCAGAGGCCCACAGCGAGGGTGGCGGCGGGTCCTGCGAGGCTGGCCTCTGTGTGTCATGCCTTGGTGTCAGGTGCTCTGTGGCTGGAAGGCTTTGGCCACAGGCTGTGCTGTTTCCACAGGGCAGGCGAGGGCACGGAGGGGCTGGGGTCTCACTTGGCTGTGGGTTGGGACTCCTCAGACCCAAACCTTCCATGCTGGGTCTGGGGCCAGTCGGGGTTGCGCACTGGGGACGGAGTCTGCTGGAGGCTAATGTCCCCCTTCTTCTTGTGTCCTTCCAGATCCCTCATCCACCTACATCAGGCAACTGGAGAGCAAAGTGAGGCTGCTGGAGGGTGACAAGCTCCTCGCACAGGTAGGCCGGCTTCGGGTGGCGCTGCTTTGAGGACCGCGACCCAGCACCCACCCCTCCAGCTCACCCAGGGCACCCTTCCCCTTGGCACCCATGCCATCCCCCCACCTGCTCCCACTGCCACCTGTCACCTCCTGGAAAGTGGGGTCAGGGACCTAACCCTGGCTCCCACGCCTCTGAGCTTCCCTCTGCCCAGCCTTCCACGCTGACTGCCCAGTATGCAAGCTCCTCGGGGCTGGTCCAGGGCCTGAGAGGGTGGACAACACCCAGTTGATGAAGAAATGGGCTGCTTCACTCCTCTGGCAGACGGGCAGATCCAGGCAGGAGATGGGGCAGACTCACACGGAAGCCTCCCTCCCTCTGCCATGCTGGACTCACCAGCTGGTGCCTCCCTGGGCTGGTCCCCTCCTCCCTCCTGGGCCCAGCCTCACCTACAAACAGATGAGGCTGCTACCCCTGTGCGGAGCTGGGCAGCAGGGGCACAGTGTGGGAGGGGTCGGCTGCAGGGGGGAAGTGGCATTGGGTGAGGGGCTGTGCCTGTTGAGTGTGGCTGGAGCTCGGAGGGGACGTGTGACTGCCAGGACAAGGGCTTTCCCTGCTGCAGGTGGCACAGGCGTGGGGGCTACCGAGAGGAGGCTATGGGCAGTCATGCTTGGGTGTTGGGGGCCAGCTGGCTTGGCAAGCCCTCAAGCCGCTCACTCCCCCAGACTCCGAGCCCTCGTGCACATCCCTGGCTTCATTCCAGTCTCCCTCTCCCTGCTTTTCCCACTGCGCCGTGAGCGGTCAGCCTGGGATACCCAAAGCGTCTCTCTGGGAACCAACCACAGGGATGGCTCAGTTGCCTGGCCCTGTTGCTAGGTGACCAGCCCGGCTTGGTGCCGACTGCCCGGCTCAGGAATTCCACGGCACCCTCTCTGCCCACTGGGTGGCTGCTGGGAGGCTCACGGCCCCAGTAGGGAGCACAGCTCCCACTGAGGTCATCCCCACGTCTCACCCCTGTGTGGGTCGTGGGTTAGGTTCCCAGGGCCTGGTGGGACTTAGCAGAGTACATGTTCCCCATTTGGCCTCTTGTGAACTCTCCTCCACACCCCGCCCCCACTCCCCACCACCATACAGGCGCAAGTGCGTAGCCAAGCTCTGAATGGCAAGGCTGGCTTTTGTAATTTCATGCCTTGCTGTCAGGTGCCCTATGGTGAAGGGCTTTGGCCACAGGCCGTGCTGGCTTCCCAGGGCTGGTGAGGGCAGGAAGGGCTGGGGTCTCACCTGTCTGTGGAGTGGGGCTCCCTAGATGCAAGCCTTCCATTGCAGACCTGGCGGGGCCATTGTGGTTGCTAAGGAGGGTGTGTGAGAGCTGTAGGCAGAAGTGACACCAGGAGAAGGTCATGGCTTAGGGACTTTTGCTTTGGGGAAGGTCCCCATGCAGTGTGTAGGAGAGGCAGTCCTGCCTCTGGGTGGTGGCAGGGGGCTACTGCTCTGCAGTGCAAGGGCCAGGACTGTGCTCTGGTGGCTGAAGCTTGGGCCCCCGGGTCAGTGACCTCACGCGTCTGCCCTGATCTGGAGTTTCTTTGTCTCATTGTTCCTGTGAAGAAGTGGGTTGGAAGCTCCGGCTCTGAATTTGGGATGCTGTTTGCAGTGTTCCTTCTTTCTTTCTTTCTTTCTTTCTTTTTTTGAGATGGAATTTCGCTCTTGTTGCTCAGGCTGGAGTACAATGGCGTGATCTCAGCTCACCGCAACCTCTGTCTCCCGGGTTCAAATGATTCTCCTGCCTCAGCCTCCTGAGTAGCTGGGATTACAGGCATGAGCCACCACGCCTGGCTAATTTTGTATTTTTAGTAGAGACAGGGTTTCACCATGTTGGTCAGGCTGGTCTCGAACTCCCGACCTCAGGTGATCCTCCCACATTGGCCTCCCAAAGTGCTGGGATTACAGGTGTGAGCCACTGTGCCCGGCCCTGCAGTGTTATTTCTATGAGAAGTGTGTTCCGCAGTCCAACCAGAGAGCAGCTCATGGTCCTGTTTCCACCAGGACAGGAGTGTCCCTGACCCCTTGGCCCCTGCAGGCCACAGTGTCCCACTGGAAAAATACATCCCAGTTCCTGACCACGGACCTGCGCCCACGCGGGCTGTGGAGGAGCAGCCCTTCTTCCTGCCTTCCTTCCTGGGGTGCCCCCGGTCTCACGGGGGCCCTCCACCATAAGCTGTGTCCACCTGCCCTGCACCCACCTGTACACAGGTGGAGGTGGATGGGAGCTTCAGCCTTGAGCCCCAAGGATGGACGGGCTGGCTCTGCCCAGGGCCCCCTCCCTCCCCAGGCCTGTTCCCACCTGCTCCCTGGGGGTAGCAGCAGGGCTCTGTTCACATCCTCATCCATGGGCCAGGCCTGCGGGGCATCGACATCAGATCTTGATGGCTGGGGAGCTGCTGGCCCTTGCCTGGACACAGGCTTGCTGGCTGCAGGCAGTTGGACTGGAATTCAGGAACGGAAACCCGCTGTTGCCTGCTTGTTGTGACATACAACCAGGGCGCGGAATTCAGAGATCATCCAGTGCAGAAAGGGTTCAAAGTGTTTCGTTTCTTTAGCAGAAATTTGCTTTCTCACCAAATGATGCCCGGTCAAGCCATGCTGCTGGAGTGGTGGCTGAAGGAGCTTGTATCTCTGTGTGGTGTGGCAGGAGGGCACCCAGGGCCTATCCCTAGCTGCTTTCTCAGCATGGACTCTGCAGCAGGCAGAGGTCTTGCCCTGGGGCTCCCAGCAAGTGTTGTCAGGGCCATACCCAGCACTCTGAAAGGAGGCAGCCGTATGCTGCTGGGGCCTTGGCCCCAGTGCCCTGTCCCCATGCTGCAGTGGAGGCCCCTGAACCTCATAACAAAGGCTTCAGGAGCTGGTGGCATCCCCAGAGCCCATGGCATCAGCAGAACCAGAGGAGCCACGGCTGGATGTGGTGGCTCACACCTGTAACCCCAGCACTTTGGGAGGCTGAGGTGGGTGGATCACTTGAGGTCAGGAATTTGAGATCAGCCTGGGCAACACAGCAAAACCCAGTCTCTACTAAAAATACAAAAATTAGCCTTGCATGGTGGCACGTGCCTGTAATCCCAACTACTTGGGAGGCTGAGGCAGGAGAATCGCTTGAACCTGGGAGGTGGAGGTTGCAGTGAGCCGAGATTGCCCCACTGCACTCCAGCCTGGGAAACAGAGTGAGACTCCACCTCAAAAAAAAAAAAAAAAAAAAAAAAAAAGAAGAAGAACCAGAGGAGCTGGGATCATGGGCAGGGTTCCTGCTGGCCACGGAGGAGGGCACTGCCGTTCTAGCCATGTAGGAGAGAGAGACAGAGAGACGGGGTGAGGGAGGGGCCCCTGGCTCTCGGCAGCAGTGGGTCCCAAGCCTGCCTTTGGTTTCCTGGGGCAGCTTCAATGGCAGCAGCTTTATGGGGATCCTTAAGCCACTTTCTCTCCCAGACCTGGGTTTGCTCATCTGAGAAGTGGGCACTCATTCGCTCAGTGTGTAACTGACCACCTACTATGTATGTGGCCCTGGGGATGCAGGGCTGGCCAGGCAGAGGCCTGCCCTCAGGGGGCTGGCAGGACGGTCTCACCCTTGTTCCTGCCTGACCACCACCTTGCCCAGCCCGCAGGACCCACATGCACAGAAAGGCCCCTGGAGGATAGGGGAGGTGAAGAGAGCTCATGGCAGGGCACTGCCTGTGAGGAAAGCGGTGGCCCCATTCTCAGGGAGGCACCAGGAAGATGGGGTTTACTTAGTCTCCGTCCTCCTGGCCTCCTGTCTGCAGCCCTCCCTGACTACCCACAGGTGGCCTGGTGCTTGCCCTGAGCTCTCTCAGTCCCTGGCCTGCCTACCTTTGCTGATACGGTGTCATGACCCACCTTGTGGATCCTGGCCCCCACCCCTGTGGGACTGTCATCTTCTCCAGGACAGGGCTACAGGGTCTGAGTGGCCACATCGGTGTCTCCAGTGCTCAGCATAGTTGAACTGGGTGGATGTGCCTTGGGGAGCCTGTGGCTGATCCCTGTCCAATCTCCACGGCCAAGAGGGGAGGCTGTTCTTGCTCAGAATAAGGAAGGCCCACTTAACCAAGGGAGGGCTTCAGCAGGTAGTGAGGGTACCATCTTTAGAGATAATCAAGAGATGGCTGGGTGACTATGTTTGGGAATCTTGAAGAAAGCAATCGCAGCCTTGAATGAGATGCTGTCCTAAGCCTCGTGGACTCTGGCTCGTGAGATTCTGTGATTCTGGCATTTAAATCTTGTCAGGGAAATCAAGTTGTACAGAAACCCCCACCTCTGCGCAAAGCAGGGACTCTTCCTGTTGGTGAAAAGCAGGAGAGAGGAATGCTCTTCTCTGGAATATCATAAGGTGACGTGGCTTTGGGGTTTGGGTGGGAGGGTAGGATTCCTACTCCCCACGGTCCCCGCCCACCCCCACCCGTGGCCTCTATTTAACTCCAAAATAGGTTTAATTAAAAATGTACCAGCATGTTCACAGACTCAATTACGGTATTGCTGTTCGTATTTTCTTTCTCATGTTGGCTTTAAAATTTCATCAACACAGCTGCTTCCTCCGCGATGATTCATCTCAAGACTCCGTGCACGTTATTATTTTTCCTGTGGATTCTCTGTGCCCAGCCGGGCTGGGCTGGGGGCGGCTGTAATTGACGCTGGGACCTCTTGTTAACTCCCCTGCTGGGCTGATAAATGAAGCCTCCATTGTGCGCCAAAAAAGCCAGCTTTACAAAAGAGCAGGGAGCTCTCCTGATATTCTCTCTCCCTAGACCAGAGGGCCAGCTTGGGGAGCGAGGCTGGGGTCTGGGCTGGTGACTGAAGGGCCCCCAGCCCGCCCTCCTCCTCCCCGCTCTTCCCCTGCGCTGTGCCCACCTCTCCCCTGGCCTGCCACGTACCAAAGGGCTGCTGAAAGAGACCCAGAATTCACACTAGGCACAGATGGGGAAACTGAGGTCTGGATGAAGGTGGATTTCCTGACATGGATGTTGTATTCATCTGGTAGGGCTGCCATAACAGAGTTGCACAGACTGGGGGACTTAAACCACAGAAATTTATTTCCTCACAGTCCTGGAGGTTGGAAGTCTGAGATCAAGGCATCAGCAGGGCTGGCTCCTTCTGAGGCCTCTCTCCTCAGCTTGTAGACAGGCTCTTCTCCCTGTAAACTCCAATAGCCCCCGCCCCAGCCTTCACCTGCTGTGTGGCTTCAGGTGAAATCCTCTCTCTCCCAGAGCCTCAGTGTCCTCACCTGGGAGGCAGGGGTGATGGTGATGCCCAGTGCAGTCTGATGTGGCCCCTGGGAAGCACCCCAGGCGGTCCCAAGGGCCTGGGATCTTTCGAGGTCTGGCTGACCATGTGCCCTCTGCTGCCCCTTGGGCCTGGCCCATCCCCGAGGAACCGCTGCTCTTTGTCCTTTGAGTTCTGAGCCCTTCAAGTGTGGGGGAAGAGGGGATCGATCTGCCGCTGTCTGAATCCATGGCCACCGCTTCAGTTCTGTGTCCCGAGGAGGATGGGCTGTCCTGAGCCCGGGTTCCTCCGGAGATGCTGGCCTCACGGTGGTCCTCGTGGGCATCTCTGTTGGTCAGCGTTTCCATGCTTTGGTAGCAGGCTCCAAGCCCTTCCCTGCCCTGCGTGTTTGGCGTCCTGGGTTGGCCGCCTTGCCGCATCACCTCTGTCATAGGCAGTGTAGTCTCTGGGTCTCTTCCTTAGTCGAACCTCAGAGTCAGTTTGGCCTCTCCCTTGCCCAGGGAGGAAACCCCCTCTTTCCAGCCTTCCAGCCAATGAACAGATGGTCAGTCTCGCAATGTGGGCAGAATGGGAACAGGAAATTCCACCTCCGTGCCCTAGCACCAGCAGTGTAAGGAGTGTCCACCGTGAGCCAGATGCTGGGGGAGAGTCACCAGGGCTGACAGGCCAAGTGCAGGATGCCAGTGCCAGAAGGCCTGGTTCAAGTCTCACTGGTGCCACCTGCCAGCAGAGTGGCACTGAACAGGTCGCTTAACCTCTCTGCACCTCAGTTTCCCCCTCTGCAAAATGGGGACACTAATGGTGTCTGACACATACATTGTTCAGAGGATGAAAAGGCAAATTGTGGAAAGGACTGGGAGTCGGGCTGTCGGCGGTAAGGGTGGCGGGTTAACCACCGTGATCTTTCCTGTCCATCGTGGGCCAGCCATAGCCTCCGCCAGCCTCCGCCTCACGCCAGTTTATGTGCAAACAGAGGCCCGGAAAGTTGAGGAGCTGCTCTGGCTTACTCAGCCAGGGTAGGATTTGGGTTTTGCAAATCTGCACCCCTCAGCTAGGTGCAGTGGCTCACGCCTATAATCCCAGCACGTTGGGAGGCCAAGGCTGGCAGATCACCTGAGATCAGGAGTTCGAGACCAGCCTGGCCAACATGGTGAAACCTCATCTCTACTAAAAAATACAAAAATTAGCCAGGCATGGTGGCCGGCACCTGTAATCCCAGCTACTTGGGAGGCCGAGGCAGGAGAATTGCTGGAAACCTGGAGGCAGAGGTTGCAGTGAGCCGAGATTACAGCACTGCACTCCAGCCTGGGTGACAGAGTGAAACTTCATCTCAAAAACAAAACAAAACAAAAAAACCCAAAAGAAACAAAACACACACACACACACACACACACACACACACACACACACACAAAACTGCATACCTCAAAGCCTCCCACAGGCCTGTCCCTCACTTACCTCACTAGAACAAGTAACAGGCCTGCAGAGGGACCTGGGAAGGGAGGGATGGTCATCGTGGTGAACAAGACCTGGTCTGCGTGTTACCTCATCAGTCACAGGCTGCATGGCCCTGAATGGCGCCTACACCTGAGTTTGAAAAATGGGATTTCGGGTGTGAAATGACATGGGGACCAAGGGAGGAGCAGTGCCAGCCATGGGTAAGTGACATCAGCCACACATGGCCGCACCCTTCTGAGTGCAGATTGGGAATATGTCTCTGGACCCCCAGCTGAAGCGGCAGCCCCCTTATTCTTTTTTTTATTTTCCTTTTTTTCCCCATCGACTTTTATTTTAAGTTCCTGGGTACATGTGCGGGACATGCAGGTTTGTTACACGAGTACACGTGTGCCGTGGTGGTTTGCTGCACAGATCAGCCCATGGCCCAGGTACTCAGCCCAGCATGCATTAGCTCTTCTTCCTGATGCTCTCCCTCCCCCCGTCCCCCTAACACGCCCCAGTGTGTGTTGCTCCCCCCTACAAACGAGTTCTTTCAAAATTAAAGAAGAAAAAGAAAGTAAATCCAGTTGGTATGGCTGTCTAGCTCTTGTGGGCGACCTAGCAGGTCATCTTCGCCTTGAGGCTAGAACAGGGGGCCAGATAGGGCGTGCATCTCCTACCTGGCCTCTCTGAGCTGCTGGGATCTTGGGGTGCCTCTAGGCCGGGGCACCCCATCCCAGGGCTTCTCAAAGGGTTGCTTTTCCCTGGGAGGGTAGCAGGGCACTTGGGGTGGCTCCATCCTGGTGTGAGTTTTGGGGCGGGCTATGGGGGGTGGTGGGCGCTCCTAGGGACCCAGTGCCGGGCACATGGCAGGTGTTCAGTGAGTCCTTGTGAATCTGGAGTTTCTGAAGACGTGGAGCTCCTGGAGTCGCCTTGGTGAGCCCCAACCCTGGCCTTCGGTGTGGGAAAACCACTCCGGCTCAGCTGAGGTCCTGGTGGCTTTGGGCTAATAGATGTCCAGGGAAGGCACTGGGCAGAGTGATGAGCATGGTTGGCATTTACTGGGTGACACTGTTCTCCTTCCTTCTAGCTGCCCCGCCCCTATGGCCGCCCAAGAAGCTGGCTTCAGGTAGAGCTGCCTGGTGGGAGGCGTGTTTGCAGTGGTGTTTGTGGGGGTCGGGAGGCTGCTTTGTGTGCTGTGCGCTGCTGTGTGCTCTGTCCCCCACTCCCCAGCACCCTCCCGTTCTTTCCTGGGAGCACTTCCTTCCCAGGCTGCGCTGGCCCTATCTTTGGAGTCTTCTTGGGATCTGCCCTCTCCTCGAGCTGGCATTACTGGCAACACTTCCAGCTTTGCAAAATAATAGCAAGACAGTCATGCAGCGACTGCCCCCGAGGGCTCTCCGTGGTGCGAGCCCCTTTTCACGCACCTTGCCCAGGTGCCCGGGATCCTCCCGCCTCTGGAGGGCGGCAGGGCTGGTGCTAATCCCCACTTTGAAGCGAGACACCTGCAATGCATGGCAGGAGGAGGGGCTTGCAAGTCTGCATGAGTTAGTGGAGACGAGGCCGGGGCCCACATGCCCACCCAGCTGTGGCTCCCGGCGGGAAGCTGCCTAGGTCCTTGAGGGAGGTCTCCAGGGCTGCTGAGCTGGGTGGGCACTGGGCTGAGGGTTCTGCGTGGTTTGCACAGTTCTGAGGGTCAGCATGAGTCACCATGCCAGGCACCCTGGGCTGCAGCCAGATCCCTGCTGGACAGGGCCTGGGACTGGGGAGCTGCTGGGTGAACTCAGCTCCCACCTGTGCCCAGCCTCGAGACCCGTGGAGCCAGGCCCTTTAGGCACCGGCCACTCTCCTGCCAGCTCTCAGGCCTCCACGTGGTCTCATCTCTGTCCCTTCTCCCCGTCCTGAGACTGCCCGCCCCAGAATACCTGCCCCGCATTACCCTCCGGGGGTCTTCCACCCCGTGCCCAAGCTGACACTAAAAAGTGTCTGTAGACACTGCGAGTTGTCCTCTGGGGGCCTCACCCCCATTTGAGAACCAGTGACCAACTGTGTGCCAGCCCTGGGCTTGGGCTGGGAGGTGAACCACACCTGTCCAGCCACGCAGACAGACGATAAACCAACAACGTCATTACACAGTGCCAAGT
This sequence comes from Pongo abelii, assembly GCF_028885655.2. Classification (NCBI taxonomy): domain Eukaryota; kingdom Metazoa; phylum Chordata; class Mammalia; order Primates; family Hominidae; genus Pongo; species Pongo abelii. The sequence continues at coordinate 103,948,662 of NC_072000.2, read as the reverse complement.
CTCCCTCCCCTTCCAGAGCAGCCCACAGGCACGACTGACAGACGTGTGGACACAAACCTCCTGCTTGCCCTCGTGGGAACAACTCTGGTGCGGTTCCCGTGGGGTCAAGTTGAGGCCTGTCTTCTGTGGAGGCCGCTGTGCTGCGCTGCACAGCCCCGACCCCAGCCCTGTCCTGCGTCCTCCCTGCTTTCTCTGCGCTCTCCCTCTGAGGATCCCCCGAGACAGATGACAACTGAATCTCGGTGGGCTTTAGTTTGGAGCAGGACAGTGGAGGCCAGGCTAGTCTGTGGCCCCAGCTGCCCCTGGAGCTGCTGGGGCCCCTGGTGGGAGAATGGTCTCCCCAAGTCACGCATTCGAGCCTCTGCTTCCAGGTGGGTCCCCCAGCGCAGCCAGCTGAGGGTGCACTGTCTTCCAGCACTTCCTGGGTGGAGGTGTCAGCCTGACAGGCCGCTGAGGTCCTGGGTTTATTACTCGGCACCCAGACCGTTGATTACGCATCACTGACCAACCCTAGGAGCTCCCACAGTGCTTCCTCTTCCTGGAGGGACGTTGCCAGGTCTTGGGGATGGGTTGGTCACTGGGCCCTGGCCTTGCCCCCGCTTCCTCTTCCTGGAGGAAGGTCGCCAGGTCTTGGGGACGGGGTGGTCACCGGGCCCTGGCCTTGCCCCCTGGGTCTCACCTCTCGCCTCCGTAGCCCCTGGGATGATGGCTCATCTGTGGGAGTGGGATTGGCGGGAAATGTGAACTGGAAGGAGCTCTCTCCAGCTCCCTGTCCTCCAGCCTGGCCCCCATCCCAGCCTGGGGACTGCACAGTGACCACGGGGACCTGGAGACCATCTCAGCACACGCTCAGGGCAGAGGCATTGTTAGTGCCTGCAGGAGCTGCACAGGGCCCGGGCTCATGTGGCTTTTTCCTGCCCAGGTTCCCATTGCTCTGAGGGTGGATGTAGGCCCCTCCCTGCAGACGGCACCTTCAAGCTCTTCAGCTGCGGTGAAACTGGCCTCTTGTGACAGATCCCCTGGAGCCCCCACAGGCCAGAAGCAGGAGGGCACCTGACCCAGGAGAGTCTGGGCTGGGGGAGGCCTGTGTTGGGGTCCTCTCCCTGAGCCCCACAGTGTCTCCTAAGTCAGACACAGTCATTGGCATGACCTAAATTTGGGAGGGGGAGAGGGATGTGGCTGCGTTGCTGTCCACTGTGGTCCTGGACCCTGGCCACACCTGGCTGTCCAGCTGAGCCGAGCTGTGCTGTGCCACACGGTGCCAAGGGCCCACGCTCAACTGTCAGGCATCCTGGAGGGTGCTGAGGAGGGAGGACCCTCGCAGGCACCCACCCATCCCTGCACTGAGCACTGAGACACCCGGTCCAGAGTCGCGCCAGGTGGCCCCTCCACGGGGATGCCTTCCCAGGGCATTCCGTGTGAATCAGCCTGGGGCTCCGAGTCAGGTGGTCCAAGTGGTCACTTGCGGGCAGGCTGCCCAGGTGGGGACACAGGGCACCCCCTCTTCAGCGCCTGCCTCCACCCCCAGCCCTCACTCCCCTTTAGTTGCTGCCTCCCTGATGGGGCACAGCGCGGTGCCTGGCACACAGAAGGTGCTCTGTTTGTGCCTCTTGGTCACATAACCGATGCAGCAGAAGGCACATTTGAGGCCCCAAAAGCTCTCTGGGAGCAGGAAGCAGGGTGAGAGCAGCTCCCCTGAGCACAGCCCAGAAAGGCGCTTCCTGCCCGCAGTCACCCCACCCATCCTTCCCAAACAAGCAGCCTCAGGTGGGCAGGCTGGGGTGGGCGGGCTCTTTGTCTCCATGTCTCATCCTCTTTCTGTTCAGCACCCCCTCTGACAATGCTCCCTAGGGGTCACCCCACGGTGGCCCCACATAGGCCCCCTGCAGCTTTGCAGGCAGGCATTCCCTGCAGGACGGGGTTCCCCCTCTGGGGAGAAGGCTGGGCCGCACTGCAGAGGCCCAGAAAGGGCTGGGGAACGACTGGAGTTCACCCAGCGAGTCCCCACTGGGCCCCGAGTCGGGCAGTGTTGCAGTGAAGGCCCTGGATACAGGCTGGGGGTATCCTGAACTCCGGTCCTCAGTGGAAAAGGGGGCCCTGCAACCTCCTGGGTCTCTTCCTCCCTAGTCCGGGACACTCATGCTGCCCTCTGGAAGCCCTAGAAGTGAGTAATGCGGATTGCGCCTGGCCAGGGTGGAAGGGGCCATGCTGTGTGTTTGGCAGGGCTGGGGCCACGCTGTGTGTTTGGCAGGGCTGGCCCCACCATGTTAAGGATTCGGGAAATCTTGTTTGAGCTCTGAGCTGGCAGCTCTGTGTGTAAGATCCCTTCTCCCTGGGTCCTGAGGGAGCCACCCCAGGAAGACTGGGCAGGTGGGTGTTCCTGGGGAGCGGCAGTGGACCCCCCACCTCCCCACCCAGGAAAGGCCAGCACCTTCCTTAGCTGCGAGCTCTTCTCTGTGTGCAGAACAAGCCCAGCAGGTGATTTCAGCTCCTGCTTCCCCTCCTCGGGGAAATCCTAGGGAATCTCATTCTGCAAAGGGAGTGACCTGTCTCATAGCAGGATTTTTAATTTGGATTTAAGTGCAATAATGGTTACTCATTTGATGCGTCATTAGTCACATTGCCCCTTAATGAGAGATTGTGTGTTTTTCCTGCCTGGCTTTGTGGCTTGCTAATAAAGTTCTATGGACATGCAAATGTTTATAGAGGCTCACCGAAGGCAAGGGTGGGAATTGCGTGCAGCTAATTAAAAACCTCCCTCATGCTCACGCAGGCACATCTTCTCCCAGGGAAATTATCTGGGGGAGGGGAAGGGACGGCAGCACAAACCCGCGTTTTCAGTAACAGCACGTGGGAGCCCTTTTGGTCGAGGGCCAGAGAGGATGTGGAGGAAGGGATGCCGGAGTCCAAACAGAAGCTGAGCAGGGCAGGGCAGGGCCGGCTGAAGGGGAGGGCAGCTGTTCCAATCCCAGGTGTACCCTTCCTGGCTGTGTGGCCCAGTAGTCAGACTGTGCGTATGTGCGCGCACGCATTCAGAGTGTGTGCTGGCTTAGAATGCATTCTCCATTGGAGAAGATTTTGTAACTCTCTTACTGTTGCAGAGTCCTGGCCAAGAAAATCAGGTGGTTTGGAATTTTTGCCCTTAGGGGTACATCTCTCAGGAGAGGTGACCCAGGGAGGCATGGGTGGCTCTGATGGGGTGGGGGGAGGGGTGTCACTCATGGTTGGGGGAAGGTGAGTGAGTGCTGGGCCTAGGGGTGGGGGCTGTAGCCTCTTCCTCTTTTTGGTACCTGGTGGGTGGGGAGGGGGCTTTCCTTGATCTGACCTCCACCTGGGGGCCATGAGTGCCTCTAGTTAACCTAGGCAGGGTCAGCCAGGGTTAATACCTTGGTCAGGGCATGGCAGTCCCATTTGATGGTTCAGGGCTGTGCCCAAGGCCCCCGTGCTGAGACCCCTTTGCAATGCTCGCCAGGGTTATCTAAAACCCATCATCACACTTTGGGGGCCCTGCAGGAAGGTTTGTTCCCACTTCTCTCTCTCCTTTATGTCCCTCCCTGGCCTTGGACCACACCCAGGTCCTCCCTGAGGCCCAGGAAGCAGCTCCCAGCCTCCAGTGCCCAGCTGCCCTGGCTGACCGGCGTCTGGTGGGCGTGGGCTATTTAATGAGGGGAATCACTGCCCGGATCCCTGCTTTCCTGTCTTGGCTCCGTGGGCCTCCGTGGGAGCTGGTAATAGAGCATCCACTTGCCTCCTCACCCCCCGGAGGACACGGCTGTTTGCTGGCCCTTGAGCCAAGCTCTTGAGACCTCCCAGCCCCAGTGGGGGGCCTGGCCAGGGCTCTGATGGGGCTGGGAGAACACAAGAGCTGGACCTCAGTGAGGCTGGGGCTTGTGAGAAGTGCGGGGCCAGGTCCAGCTTTTGAGGGAGGCAAGCAGGGTGTGTGGGGGATCTTTCAAAGCCAGGCCGAGGGGCTGGTGAGTGGAACTGGGACCCCAGACATGGCTGCAGCCTGTCCTGCCCTCCTTGCCCCTGCCCTAGCCCAGCCCCAGCCTGGGCCTCCCCTGCCCCTGCAGTTTGTTTGGGTAACTCAACAGCCTGCTGATTTATGGGACATTCCGCAGTGTTTTATCTGCCCAGCCGCTTTCTCTCAGTTCCTTTGAAGTAGAAAAGGGTGTTTCGGCCAGAAACACCCACAACCCTTTAGTGATGCAGAAAGAAAAGAAAGGCCGGGCCTTCTGCTGGGCCGGGCCAGGGGAGGGCCACGGTGGGACTGACCTGAGAAGTTTATGGGTGGGACCTGTGGATTCATTCTGGCTCCTGGTCCCAGCCCCAGCCCCAAATTCTGGGGGTTGGTGGTGTTTGCTTTGCTCTTAAGCAAAGGGTCTAAGGCCAAGCCTTCCTCCCTCCCTCCTGTGTGCAGGGCATTAGTTAGACCCCACAGCTTGCACGAGTTCTCAGGGATTCAGAGGCAGCACCCAGGACCTGCTTTAGGAGCTCCCTGCCCATCTGATGGGGGAGGCAGCCTGGGCGGAGCATCCCTAGAGAGCCCTGAACCCGTGGGAGGTGGGAGGCCTCACCTGTGGATGTGGCCCGTCTGCTGCCGATGGCTGGCCCAGGCCCTGTGAGTAGTGCCATCTGTGCAGGGACCCAAGGGCAGGAAGTTGGAGCGGAGGAGCCAGGGTGAGTCACGGGGTGGGAGACACTCTCTCCTCACTTGCTCTCACTGGCTCTCCTTCATTCATTCATTCTGTTTATTCAGCCATCCAACAAATGTTTATGAAGCCCACGTTGGAGAGTGGATCGCTGACATTTGAGCTGGGGAGAGTGAGGATCGATTAATCCCGGCTCGGGGGACGGATAAGGGGTGTGGAGGGGAGGGTGGAGGGGTCCTCCGGGGCCGTGCCTTTGAGCAGACCCTGCTGCTGTGAGGAGCCATGCCCAGGGCCCTTGGCCTCCTCAGCCTGGCCCTCCGTCTAACCCCTCTCCTTCTCTCCCCTGCAGCAGGCAGGCTCCGGAGAGTTCCGCACACTGCGGAAAGGCTTCTCGCCCTACCACTCGGAGTCCCAGCTTGCGTCCCTGCCGCCCTCCTACCAGGACTCCCTGCAGAACGTGAGTGTGCACCCCAAAAAAGCCCGCATGTTCCAGATGAGGGGCTGAGGCTCAGGCGGGCCAGTGACCTGCCCGGAGGGGCACAAGAATCTGGGTGCCCGAGTTCAGCCTCAGCCCTAGGCCGTGTGTCCCTGTGTCCCTGTGTCCCGTCCAGTGTGGCAGTTAGAGGTGGAGCCCCAGGTGGGTTGACGCTGCCGGAGGCGCGGGGCAGTCTCCAGAGGCCACGTGCGCAGGGCTGCCCGTGCCGAGCCGCTGTCCCTCTGAGCAGCTTATTAGCCTGTGCCACTCCTTGGCGACAGCGGGGAGAGGGTGCCCAGCCAGCCCTGGAGCTTGGGGTTCAGGTTTGTGGATTCTGCACTGAAATGACCAGCCTGATGCCTCCAGGGGTATCCTCTGCCCCTACCTGGCTGACCTGGCCTGGAGGGAATGGGGTGGGCGGCTCGGAGCCAGCTCCCGGGAAGTGGAACCTAGCTCAGGGCTGTGCCCTGTAGATGGATATGATGGCAGTGGGGAGCCATGGGAGTCCAGGCCCACTTGCCCTCCTAGGACTGGGGGCCTCGCCTTGTGGGGCTTAACGCGTCCAGGAGCCCTGGCGGGTGCGTAGCTGATGCTTAGGAAGCACCTGTTCTCATTGCGGCACCTGCAGAGCCGTGTATGGAGGTGCTTCTTGGGCAGCACGTGCGCTTGTAGCAGCTGTGCCCCCTCCTCCTCTCTCCCTTGCACCCCTCGCCCACAAAGCTGACCCCAGGCCCCCGCCACAGAGCTTGCTGGGCCTCAGTGCTGGCTGCTGGCTCTGCGATTTCTCTTTTGCTGCCCTTCCACCTTCTCCAGGAATGCAGCTGTAGAGCCTGTGCAGGCAGCAAAGCCCGTCAATGGCCGATATTCCAAGCATTTATCCGGGAGTCCCGTGGCTGAACGAGGCTCTAACTGTTTCATGGTGGAGGGCTCTGAAAAGCCAAGGGATGCCCTCACGGGGCTGGCTCCTTAGTCTTCATGCTCCATGCCTCTCATCCATTCAGATCGTGGGAGGGAGTAATAGCAGCTAGCAGTTCCTCAGTGCTATGTCCCGAAGTCCTCCGCGTGGCCTGCCGGTTGGGAAGTGCTGTGCAAGCACAGCTCTCACATGTACCAGGCCTGCCAGATGCTATCTCCCTGCAGGCCTCTGGAGAGCACAACCCAGGCATGGGCCGAGCCTCAAGGCCTGAGAGTGCAGATAAAATGCTGTCAGAGTTTGGGAACGTTCAGGAAGGCTTCCTGGAGGAGGCAGCCTTGGGAAAGAGTTTGTTCCCCTTGCCTCCTTTTTTCCTCTAGACTGCTCTGTGCATGAGGGGGTGTCCCCTACTTTGGAGAGGAGGAAGTGAGGCTCATAGGGGTGGGGTGGATGGCCAGGGCGCCACGGTGAGTGCGTACTGGTGCCTGTGTGTGCCTAGAGGTCAGGGGCCAGCGTGGGGGCTGTGCACGGGTCGCTCCTCCATGAGGCCGGGAGGCCGGATGATAAACTGAAGTGCAGGGGCCATGATCGGGGCTGGTCGGCGGGCAGGCCCCCAGGAGTGGGATGGACTGAGGTGCAGGGGCCGTGATCGGGGCTGGTCGGTGGGCAGGCCCCCAGGAGTGGGTGTTGAGGGGTCAAGGTGTCTCATGGGAGGGGCCGCCATGAAGCCTGGAGAAGTGGCTGCTGTGGAGGGGCCAGGGCCAGAGGCCCAGGGGCTGGACCTCGTGGAGTGTTCACAGGGCACCGGGCCCTTGCTGGGACCTGGAGAGCCCATGTCCGGCACTTGGAGAGTGAGGGGGTTATCTGGAGAGGGCCATCTCTGGGCTCAGACGCTGCCTGGGACACAGGCCCTTCCAGACCCAGGCAAGTCTCCTTTAAGGCTACCTGTGGGTTACGGGCACAGTGAGGGCATGCTGGAGAGTCCCTGGATAAAGCAGGTGACTCTCTGGGGTGGACACCCCCTCCCTGCCCACTGCTGCCCATACCCTCCATCCGCTGGCTGTCAAGGCAGGTGCCCAGGCTGGTCCCCAGTGGAGGGTGGGAGGTGGTTTATACCCATCAGCCTCCTGAGGGAGGACACTCAGAGTTGTGCCGTCATCACAATAGAACATTTTCATCACCCCAGAAAGACACCCTGTACCCATCAGCCATCACTCCCGTCCCCCTTCCTCCCAGCCACCGGCAACCACCGACTGGTTGGTGCTTTCTGTCTCCACGGATTTGCCTATTCTGGATATTTTGTATAAATGGAATCACATGACGTGTGGCCTTTTGTGTCAGGCTTCTTTCACTCCAAATCTCGTTTTCAGGGTCCAGCCACAGGTACCTTGTATTGGTCTTCATTGCTTTTCATGGCTGAATACTATTCCATCGTGTGGGTGGAACACATGGTTCCTTCATCTGTTGCTGCACATTTGGATGGTTTCCATGTTTGGGCTCACACGAATGGTGTTGCTCTGAGCGTTTGGGGACAGGTATTTTGTGGATGTCTATTTTCAGTTCTCTCTGGTGCACACTGGTATCCTCACTTTGGGCACCAGCTCAGGAGTCCCACAGACTTGGGTGCAACGCCCAGCCCCATTGTTTACAAGCCGTTTGGTCTTGGGCAAGCCATTCTCTTAACCTCACTCTCCTTGTCTGTAAAGTGGCCATGTAGGCCAGGCTCAGTGGCTCACGCCTATAATCCCATCACTTTGGGAGGTCAAGACAGGAGGACTGCTTGAGTCCAGGAGTTCAAGACCAGCCTGGGCAACATGATGAAACCCCGTCTCTACCAAACAAACAAACAAACAAACAAAAAAGCCGGGCATGGTGGTGTGCACCTGTAGTTCCAACTACTCTGGAAGCTGGGGTGGGAGGATTGCTTGAGCCTGGGAGGTCAAGGCTGCAGTGAGCTGAGGTGGTGCCACTGTACTTCAGCCTGGGCGACAGAGTGAGATCCTCTCACCCAAAAGAAAAAAAAAAAAAAGGGGGCATGTATGAACATGTAAAAAGATAGTGCCTGCTGGGACAGTGTGGCAAGGACTCAGTGGGCCCATCTGCCCTAAGTGGGTACCTAGTCAGTGGGAGGTGTGTGTGGCCCGAAGGAGCTGAGTTCTTGTGCAGTTGGGGGCCCCGTACCCCGGGAATGCCCTGGAGGTAACACTAGGACTTTGTCTAGTCCTGGTGTCACTTTCAGGATCCCAGGCCACGCCCTCGCTGGCACCCACCACTGCCCAGTGAGGCGGGCAGGAGAGAGGCGGCTTGCACAGCCCACCCCCACGCTCCTGGTTTCCCTCCTGCCTGTGCTGCAGAAATCCCAGCCCCCTAGAGCTGGGGGCTGTAACAGGACAGGCAGCCCAGGGGCCTGGTGCAGATGGGGACATGAGGCCAGAGGTGCCAGGGGCCGGCTGGCACATGGCCTGTGTTCTGCAGCGGAAGGTGCAGGAAGGTGTAGGTGCCCAGGTCTCCCAGGGCCGTACGTGTGCGACTGGCGCCCCCTGCTGTCCAGCACGGGGAGTGCCGCCTTCTGCATCAGGCCAGGGCGCCCCCTTGCGCTGCCCCAGGGGGAACCCCCAGCATCCCTGTTGGGTTCCCTACACTACAGAGACCCAACAGCCTGGGCTGGAGTTAGGGGTCTGCACACACCCTCGGGCAGAGGACCCTTTCTGTTGTCCAGACGAGGAAACCGAGGCTCAGTGTGGGTTGGGCCCCACCTCAATGATGCTTTCCTAGACCCCAGGGCTCGGGGGGCCTCCGGAGGTAGCAGCTCCCAGGCCCCCTAGCCTCAGGGGTGGGGCCTGGTTTCCATGTGGAGGCAGGAGCCGGTCAACCTGCCGGGCGGGGACAGCACCAGGGGTTGGCTACCAGGCCTGCAGGGGGTTCCGGGCCCTGAGGGTCGCAGAGCCCAGCCCTGCAGTGTTAGGGCCTGGGTAGGGTTCCAGCCCAGCTCCCTGAGCCTGCCAGGCCATTGGGAGTGTCATCAGGGCCCCATTTACAGAGAGGGCGGCAGACTCAGCTTCCATGGTTGGCCCAAGGATTGCCAGACGTGGGAGCCCCGAAGACGTCCTGGAAACCCCGCTTCCAGGGCCCACAGGGCACCGCTGGGTGTTTTCTGTCTGGCTCTGGGCACTTGTAAGTTCCTCCCAAGCCTCTCCCTGCATCTTGTGATCTGCTGGTTCTGTTGGGCCCCCGCGGTCCCCACTGCAGCCCGAGGCAGAAGCCCCGCACCTGGCTTCCCAGTCACATGGACCCTTCCAGGCAGGAAGCTGCGGGTGGGACTGCCTGCCCCTGGGTAGACACGCAGCTTCTGACAAAGGCTGGGTCCCCTCCCCAAGGCCTGATGTGGGAGCTGGGCACCTGGCGGCCAATTCATCCCGCAGGGCTGGGAGGTGGCAGCTGGGAGGCAGGCCCCAGGGAGTGCTCAGGGCGAAGCCGGCCTCGCCCACCGGTGGCTCCAGGGCAGGCAGGGGAAGGGAGTTTGGAGTCAGGTGCCAGGGTTGAGTCCAGACTTTCCTGGTCTTGCTGCGATCTGGGTCTCTTGCCCTCCCTGGGCTGAACTTACTTTCCCTGCAAAACAGATGCCAGGTCCTATCTGTGGGGTGTTATAGGGGAGCCTGAGAGGTGTGAGTAGGCCCTGGACCGCCCCTCTTGCCTCTGTGCTATCAGGGACCATTTCATCTGCAGAAGACCTGGTCGGTGGGACTGGCCAGACTGGCTGCGGGCTCCTTGGGTCTCCGTCCTCACATCTGCCTACTCTGCCTCACCCCGGTCCCCTTTTCCTCCTGCCTGGGCCCTGGCCCCTCAGAATCGGGGCCTTCTCTGAGCCACCGGTCATTCCTGTGGGAGCCAGCCAGGGTGAGCTGAGATGTGTGATTGCCTTCCCCAGGGCCCGGCCTGCCCCGCACCTGAGCTGCCCTCGCCCCCCTCTGCTGGCTACAGCCCTGCAGGACAGAAGCCCGAGGCTGTCGTGCATGCCATGAAGGTGAGGGCCACTACCCGCTCCCTCAAAAGTCCTCAGATGCTGGGTACACCGCGAGACTGTGGGACCTTTGCACCTGGGGGTATCCAAGTGGCAGGGGTGGGGGGTTTCATCTGTGTGTGGGTGGCTGGGTGACCATGGCTGCCTGGAGCACTGTGAGGCAGAACTCAGAGGTGGCAGTCATAAGTGTGTCACCTGTCTGCCATCCCTGAGCCACTGCACCTAACAAGACTGAGGCCTGGGGTCGGGGAGGGCAGGCACCCCACTAAAGCCAGAGACATAGGGGCAGGAGTGGGGCTAGAACGAACCTCAGGTCTGCCAGGCCCAGCCTCTGCAGGTGCAGACTGGTGAGTCCGATGGGCTCCGGTTTCTCCAGGCTATGCACACCGTGCGTGCCCCACGACATCCCACATGCGTGCGCGGACACGCCCACGCCTACTCACACCCCTTCCACGTGGCGAGTGCCCACTCATCTCCAGCGGGCCCTGGGTTGGAGTGAGTCCACCTGTCTGAGGGTCTTCCCTGCCCAGCCTGTCTGCTTCCTCCCAGGTGGCCCAGCCATGAGCTGCTTCCCTTGTAGGGCATCCACAGTGTCAGCAGGGTGAGATGACGACCTGCCCCTCAGTTTTTTCCATGCTTGTCCCCAGGGGCCCAGCGGCTCAGGGTCCTCAGCTTTGGTTTGCAGCAGGGGAGGCTGAGAATCAGGGGCCAGGTGACTTGCCCGAGGTCTGCCGGTGGCCTCTGCCCCTGACCCCGAGACCCGTTCCCTTCAGGTCCTGGAGGTACACGAGAATCTGGACCGGCAGCTCCAGGACAGCTGTGAGGAGGACCTGAGTGAGAAGGAGAAGGCCATCGTTCGCGAGATGTGCAACGTGAGGCTTCTAGGGGCTGGGGGCAGAGGCTTGGCACTGGGAGTGCGACCAGAGCCACCCAGCATGGCCATACCCTTCCCCATGTGGGACTCCATTTCTCAAATGCTCAGTGAGGGCTAGGTGGCCTTGGATGGCTGGGGGGAGGCCTCAGAGGTGCTAGGAGCCCCGGCCCGTCATCATCTCGCTGCCCCCTGCCCTTCCCAGAGGGCCCCTGGTGTCTGCAGATCCGCCCTCCCCAGGAGTGCCGTGCCTGGGGTTCTGGACAGAGCCTGAGCCTCCCACCCCCCGGGACTGGTTTGTTCGCCCCAGGTGTTCCCTGGGTGCTGGCCCCCAGGCCTCCCAGCTTGCTGGTGCCCCCTGTGGCTGCCGGCTGGGCAGATGGTGCTCAGAGCAGGAGGTCCAGGTGGAACCCTCCAGCCCACCAGGATGGGGCCGCCCAGGAGAGCCCCGTGCCCGACCCAGCTGAGCACCATCGGCAGTCTCCTTGGATGCTTGCAGGAGCCATTGGGGAAGGAGTTTCATAGGGTCTGAACCCAGGGCTTAAAGTGGGGTGAGGGGCTCTGAACTGTGCAGCCCCTCCCCTGCATCACTTAGCGGGGCCTGTGGACCCCACTGGGCAGCTGCAAGGCTGAGCCACACCCCAGCAGTGACCTGCTCAGGCCCGATAGTTAGCGTGGCATGCAAAGACCTGGTGTGGGTGTCTCTGGGCCTGCAGTGGCCTCCGTGTCCCTCCTGGCCCCATGGCTCTGAGGACGTGGGCGATTCTGCCGTGATGAGGCGGCGGATGTGCACAGGCTGCAGGTGGACGCGGGTGAGTCCCACCACTCATATCTCTCTCCTCTCCACAGGTGGTCTGGAGAAAGCTGGGAGATGCAGCCAGCTCCAAGCCCTCCATACGGCAGCACCTGTCTGGGAACCAGTTCAAGGGGCCTTTATAGGGCCACTCTTCTGTGGACGTGGACTGGCCCTGCTGGGGGTCCCCAGGGGGAGTTTCAGGCCCCAGACATGGGCAGGACCTCCAGCCCAGCCCCTGTCTTCTTCCTCTGTGGTGAATTGTACATAGGATGCTGCCCGCCCTGGCCCAGCTGCCATGGGTCCGATGCACTGGCCCAAGCCGCCATCTCCCGCCTCATACACCAGCAACCTGGGAAGACGAGACGCTGCGACCGTTCCTGCAGCAGAGCGGCCCGGACGCCTCTTTCCCTCTCTGGGCCCTGGGCCCTGGGCTCCATGAGCAAGAGGCTGCAGGCTGCTTCTGAGATCCAGCCTGGGGACTGTCCAGGCTCCTGTGTCCTGCCTGGGATGGACGGGCCACTCATCAAACCCTCTACTCCCCGGCTGCCACCCACACTGGACAGAGACCACCACTACCTGGGTCTTGACGCAGGTGGCACCACTTGTCGCCCACATGCCGTGGCCTGGCCCCAGGCCCACCAAGCACTGGGGTCCCTGGCATGTGGACAAGGCCACTCACCATGTCTGTGGCTGGCTGGAGGCTGCCCTGGGCCCTTCCTGTGACCCTCAGCCTTGGAGCTCAGGGTGCCCTCACACCTGGGGATCCGTGCTCAGCCACCCGATGCCCGCTGCTCCTTGCTTTTGGAGGTCATCCCCCTCCCCCGCAGTCTCTGCAATGTCCCCCTGCCACCCTGTCCGGGCTATGCCCTTTTTGGGCTCCTCCTGCCCCATGCCTGAGGCACATCCCTTTTTGTGGTTTACATGACAGGCCAGTAACATAGGAAGGGCCTGGGGAGAGTTTCTGGGCTGAGCCACATGTGATTTTCCTGATGGGCAGCACTGGGCCACAGCTGGGGCTCTGGTTGGCTGTGACTTCCCCCAGGACCTGGCTGCATCTTGGGTCCCTGTGGACAGAGCTGTCCGGGCTGCAGATGAGAGTTCTGTTCTTTTTGGGAAGAAGCGGGTCTGGCCAGGTTCTCTGCCTTTAGTTTGTGGTGTGACCTTTAGCAGTTCACTCAGCCTCTCTGGGCTCTTGGTGGAAACAGGTCTCTGAGGTTCCTTTTCGGCTATGCTTACGGCTCTAGGTCATCCAGCGCCACAGGGCAGGAGTCCTCACTGAGGGGGTGTGAGCCAACAGCCGACAGCTGAGGGCGGGCCGGGTGGAGCTGAGTTCTGCTGCCTTGCAGTCGCTGCGGGTGGACAGTTGCCTCCCCACTGTGAGCCTGTGTCCTCAGTAGTAAAATGGGCAGCATAAGGCCCTCCTCACAGGATTCTGGGCATCAAGTGAGATCTTCAGTGTAAATGACCATGTATAAACTGTAAAGTGCAATAGAAAATTGTGTGTGTGAGGAAAATAAGGCCTAGAGGGGGTGATGTGTGGCACATGACAGGGGAGATCCCACAGCTGCAGCGTGGGGACAGGCCGCTTCCCCATATCCGCTCATGCCACTGTAAGCAGCCCTAGCTCTTGAGTCCAGGACCTCACCAGGTCCTCATCAGACTCCTGTGCTCTTCCAGGGGGTGCTCAGAGCCCCACCTGAAGAGCCCAGAGAGGCTGTCTTCCTACCCAGCAGGTCTCACGCAGGCCCAAGGCTGGGGATGCAGGCAAGAGGAGGGAGATGGCCGCCCTGTCCCTCTCCCTAGCTGGCGGCTCTATTCTGAGCAGTTCTTGCTGCCCGTTTGCTCTCAGGGGAAAGGCTCACGCCCCCCCATCTTAGCCCCGGGGGGTAAGTGGGTGCTGGTGATGGGATGGTGTGGCGCTCCTGCCGTGGGTGTCGCCAGGAGGCTCTTTGGGAAGGAGTGTCACCAGGTCAGGTGGTGCGCTCCCGGTCACTAGGTGTACACGTGAAGTTGGGTGAACACCTGCTGCTCATGGTACCCAGTGATTCTTGCCCGAGTGGACAGCTGAGCAGAGGCCCTTCTGGGTCTTGCAGTCCAAAGAACCGCAGAGTAGCCCAAGGGGTGTGGGTCCATTTTGAGTGGCAGCCAAGTCTGGGAGCCCGTGTGCGTCATGTTTGGGTCAGGTTGGCTTGGCCACCACTGAAATAAGCAATAAGTATGGGCTCCTGGTACCTGCGGATCTCCTGCAAACAGGCCCAGAGAACAGCCCTGAAGCCACCTTTCCCCTCAAGGGGACTGACCCTGTCTTTAATGCTGCAGTGGCGTCCAGGGATCAGTGGAACGTTGCTTTGAGAACCCTCCTGCCTGTTATGGAGGCAGCACAAAGTTGGTGTCCCCTGAGCCAACACGGCACTCGGATGGCTTTCTAGGACAGAACCCTGTCGGTGACAGTCACATCTCAAACTAACAGCTGATTTTAAAAGCCAGCAGTAGCGACGCCATGTACCTGAGTACAGGTAGCAGTTGCAAAGCCGTGGGCTGTAGAGGGTCAGATGGGGCTTCCCACAGGGGAAATCTGGGCACGCTGCAGCTCAGGGTGACTCCCAGCTCAGGGTGACTCCCAGCTCTGTCACTAGCAGGGCGACCCCTTCCTTCTGGAGCCTTAGCTCTGAAAGCCCCCAGTGGGGGTGACCTTTCAGATGCACCCTTTCCATTTCAAAGGCTCTGATTCTTGATCTTGAAGCCGGACGCGGCACTGGCACTCGGCTTCAGTTTCCACTGTGACAGACGGAGGTCTCCTTTAGCCCCAGCCCAGGCGGCCAAGCCCATCCTGGCCTCAGAACATGCTGAGCACATTTTGTAGGGTGGCACCTTTTTATCCAAGTTACTAGCTACACATCAGTGTTTAAAGAGAAAAAAGTGACCTTTCATTTTTTTTTTTTCTTGAAACTTGAGGAAACAAGATACATACTACTGATTTTTTCTTAAAACTAAATGCATGACTGCAGAGCTGTAGAGGTGTATATTTTTCATACTGTGGGGGAAAGTATTTGTGCTGCTTTTTGGAGATGGACTGGAACGTCTGGTTTCTGTCCCCGGGCCCGGCAGCTACGTCTATTTTCTGTAGAAGGTGCCACAGTGAGACCTGGAGCCACCCCTTCCTGCCCTGGCGCCGTTTAGAGCTGGGAGCCCGTGGACTCCCGGCCTGTTTCTACCTTCTATTCAACCACTCTGACGTGGGGAGACAAGAAGAAATAGAACTTTTTGATAGTGTGGTAAAAACATTGATTTGAACTATTTTAGTAAAAGGAGTAACAAACAAGATTGTGATAGTGTCTACTTTGAGCTAGATAAATAAAGGCCTCTTTGTGAGCCTCCTGGCTGGGTGCTCAGTGCTTGTTTCTGTCGTGGGTGGCAGGGTCAGCAGGCAGAGACAGGGCCAAGCCCCCTCAAGCACCGCAGATGGGGGCTCAGTCGGGGACCCTTCCACAGACAGACAGAGCCCTAGCCCCTCAAGGTGGATAGTGAGGCCGCTGCTCCTCCAGCTGCCTCTGTCTCATCACAGGCCAGAAGTGGAAAGGGTTTCAAACCCAAGCCCCATGTTCCTGTGTGTGTTCTATGCAGCAAGGCTTAAAAGTTTCAAACTGGTTTGGAACTCAACCAGGTCCTCCAAAGGAAACCAAGGCAGGCACAGGATGGGGGCAGGCTGGCTTGGCAGGCAGCTGTGCCGATCCACCCAGAGTGCCTTGGGAGGCAGTGGGGTTGGCTCTGGCTGCTGTGAGCTGCAGCCAGGCCTCTCCCGCGTCCCCAGGGTCTGGAAGGAGGGCTTCTGCAAATTTTATAAGCCAGGGACTGCGAAGGCCTGGAGCCCCACCTTCCACCCATAACAAAGAAAGGGATAGTTTCAGAACTGCTTTTATTTGGATAACTGACTGAAGGAGTCTCATTTGTAACCAAGATGGAATTCACAGTATGTTGTTACATTCACACTTAAAAAATATATCTCTATGTACAGGAATCTGCAAATAGATGTAAACATACATTACTTTCCAAGTACATTTCTCCCCTTCTCCCTGGAGGAAAAAAAAAGCCATCCAACAAGGCAACCCCTTCAAAATAATTTTAATACAAAGGATGCAAACATGTATAAATCAAAAATGTGGCTCTTCTGCCCCTTCTGCGTGTCATGGGAGAGAATGTCACTGAGTGAAAATGGCAACAGCTTGACTTCAGATGGAATTGGACTATTTAAAACTGACTTTCCAGGAAAAGTAGGCACTGATTTCTAGAAGGAAATTAACTCCTTACCGAAGCTATTTATTGAGCCAATATGGCTGGTTAACATCTTCACTAGTATAAAGTAACCCAGTGCAGGACTCTCAGACATTAGCTGAACCAAGTGTACACAGTCAGACTGCAAGGGCGCTGATGAGGCTACTCTGAAAGCTGGTTGTCCCCGTCCTCTAGATGTGAGGACCACTCTGATTTTATCCCGGGGCCCAGTCCATTCTTCCCATACTGCAACTGTCGCGCATTATACAAGGTACCCTGCTGCTTACCCACTTCAACTACTCTGCAAGTCGATTAGAAAATCTTGTTAAAAAAACAAAGAGGGAAAAAAGGCTCACGTTATCTCATCCAGGCTGCCCGCCCCAGCCCCCCAACTGGAGGCATGCCGGGTGGGGGAATGGGCGGGGGCACAGGAGGCTGTCCTCCAGGGGGGACGGCAGGAGGTGGGTAGCTGGCTGGCGGCAGGCCCAACCCTGGAGGAGGATGAGGGGGGACTGCGTGGGTAGGCGGGAGGCGTGGGGGTGGGGGTGGGAAGTTGGGGTTGTAGGTGGGTGGGGGTGGGGGGTAGCCAGGAGTAGGGGGTGGGATGGCAGGTGGGGGGAAGGAGGCTGGGGGAGGAGGCACAGGTGGCGGGGGCGGGTTGGGCGGGTAGACATGGGGGTGGTAGGGCAGGTGTGCAGGTGGGCCGTAGGCGGGGGGCAGGGCGCCGTAGGAGGGTCCCTCGGTCTTCATCATGGACTGCAGGCTCTGGTAGCCCTCTCCAGACATGTAGGAGCTGGTGGTGGACATCCCGGTCATGTAGCTGGAGGGGGGCGGGGGCGGGGGCCGGTGTGGCAGCGGCGGTGGCTGGTGCACAGGGGCCGGGTGGGCCGGAGGGGGAATCTGGACTTTGGGGAGGTCAGTGGCATCCACAGGGCCCGGCGGCTCAGCCTCACCTAAGGCAGCAGCGAGGGGAGGCTTCCGGTCTGCAGGAGAGAGACGCATCAGTGCCTGGCCTCCGCCAGCAATGGTTGCTTTTTCAGTGCCTCCTGGCCCTTCAGGGCCATCTTTACAGAGGAGCAGGGAGCAGCTGCCCCCCTCCTCTGTGGCCCAATGCATGGGCCCATGCCCCATGTCCTGATGCCACCAGATGTCTCCCCACCATCTGTCAAAAAGGCCCTCCACCCTGTCTGCGACGACCTGGGGTTTTCCCTCCCTCAGCCCTGACCACACCACCTGCAGGCAGTCTCGGCAGCGCCCGAAGCCCCCTTGTGCCCTGGCCCCAGCCCCCTCTTCCTAGTGCAAAACGTGTGGGGGCTCCTCTGTTTTTCTGCCTTCAGAAACTGACCCCAGGGGTCAGGGCCACACTGAACTCCTGTCTGCAGCAGTGGCATTTTGCAGAAAGTCTCAGATTAGTCAAATGAATGTGATGGCACTTACAACAATTCTCTACAAGTCTCTGACATTCCCGGTGTACCCATCGAAGCAGCAATTCAGGTTCTATTCTACTCATGAGAGGCTAGATCAAACCCCACTGCGTGCTCTCAGACAGCAGCCTCCTTGAGAGGAGTGTGTGCATGCGTGTGCGTGCTGTGTGTGCGTGCTGCGTGTGCAGCAGGGACAGGCAGCACTAGGTGTTGAGCACGCCCAAGATACTCGTGCTCAGAACCAGCCTCAGGCCCCTCCCACAGCGCCTCCCAGCCCATGAGCCCTCACGCCCCCTTCTGCCAAAGCCTTATTTAACATGTTTTGGCCTGTGATCCCCGGGTCACCGTCAGACCACTGGAAAATGACATCGGAACACTCCAACACAGGTAGCCAAACACACAGAATGAGTGTCCTTTCTCAAGACAGCCCAGGAGACAAACCACAGGAGCAACATTTCTGGTTCCAGAGAATATAAAGAGGACAAAGCCATGAAGATGCTTCTGGTTCCCCAGGCACTTGGGTTAGTTAGGCAAGGCACAGCATGACATCCTGGTTGTGTAGACGTGGCCATTGGCACACAACCCGTTTGATCTTGCCAAAGCGAGCATGAGCAGGATTTCATCAGGTCGGTAACAGGTGTGCCACTGGGACCTGCCTGTGCAGATCAGCGCCCCGCCAGCCCACCGGGTAGGAAGGTCATACGTGCCTGGCCTTAGATAACTGGCTTTGGCTCCAGGTCAGGGCCAGATGCCCTGTGGTTCTAGAAGCTGACTAAAAAAGAGGTGCAGAAAAGTGCTGACACCCTTCAATGCCTCCTGTGTGTCACTCCACAGCCACCTGGGCCCACAGGCCTGCTCCTCCACCTTGCAGAGGTCAACTTTTCCAACACTCGACCCTGCAGCCTGAATCTTCAGGTCACCAGTGCGCCCGCCCTTGTGCTGTGTGACTGAGCTGGAACAGCAAGTGGGGGTCTCTCCTCGGCACCCCATTCCCTCTGTACACTTGCTCCTGACTAAGTGCCACACACTGCCACCAAACTGTTCCCTAAACATCACTGCTGACCTGAACGCCTCTTCCCATGGCCTAGGGCCTCCCAGGAAGCGTACTTCCCTCCCTTCCTCACGGCCCAGCTTTACTGCGCCTCCCAGGCCCTGCTCTCTTCAGCCATGGCCTCCTGGCAGTGTATCTGGCTCCCAGGTCGCACTCAAGTCCCAGGCCTACTCCTGGCTATCTGTAATGGGGGAGGGAGCAGAGCTCTGAGGCCTCCACAGCAGCTACTCAGTGCCCTGGAGGCAGCAGCACCCCTCTGGCTGCCCCAGGCTCCCCAGATGAACCACCCATCTCCTCAGTGAAGGCACAGCCCCAGGCTCGGACCAGGGGAACTGCACTTGGCGAGGAGGTGCTCCATAAATGCTTCATGAGCAACCACAGGCAGTTTTTTAAGTAAGGTTCATATTGAATTGGGGGTTTTGGGATTTGGCCCAAAGTGGAAAATGACACCTCTGTTCTCCCAAAGCACAAACACTATCATGATTGAGTAGAAACAGAAATGAAATCTGTGGCACATCTGCTATGGGCACACGGTGCCGTGAGCCCCAGTGTGAGCCACGTGCACCGACCAACGGTGAGTGTAGCAGGCTGGAGGAGCTGCTGACAGAGGCTCGGAAGCCTCCGGAGTATCGACCACCTTTCGTAAAGCAAGCACAGGTCACTCCGGCCTTCTCTAGCGCATCACCTTCTGAAATGGTGCCACAGGTAAAGAATGCCATCTACTTTACAGCTTTTCTCCTCTACTGCCAGCGGTATCAGAGAGGCTTTCCAGCTTACCATGTACTTGTTGAGAACTTTCCACTCTTTCATTTACTCTCTGTACAATTGCTTATTCTTCAGAATGCACTAAGACGACACACTGCCAACAGGAAGCAGGTGTGGGAGCGGCCGGAGCCTAGTAGCCACAGTAACCCTGCCTCCATCTCAGAAGGCAGGGTTTGGCTTTCTTTCCTAAAACTGATTCTAATACAATGTGTAGTTTAGCATTTCTGGATGTGAGAGGTCAGAAAATATTCAGATATACTTAATAATTTACAACATTCTCAAAATACCTGGTCAAAATGAGAACTTTGAGACACGGTCTCCCTCTCACCCAGGCTGGAGTACAGTGGTGCAATCAGAGCTCACTGCAGCCTTGACTGCCCAGGGCTCAAATGATCTTCCCATCTCAGACTCCTAAGTAGTTGGGACTACAGGCGTGTGCTACCACACCTGGCTAATTTTTTAGACAGGGTCTCACTTTGTTGCCCAGGCTGACCTCAAACTCCTAGGGTCAGGTGATTCTCCTGCCTCGGCCTCCCAAAGTGCTGGGATCAAAAACACAAGGCATTGTGCCCAGCCCAAGAACAATCTTGCAAAGATTCCTGCCCGTGGCTGACATTGTCAATCTGGGCCCCAGTCTCCCTTTTCTAAGCTCCCAGGACCTGCTGCGTCCATCATTCAGCGGCGATGTGCACAGCTGGCCAAGCTGCTTCAGCAGATGCTTACCTGGAGGTGGGTGGGCTGGAGGCAACGGTGGGTGAGTGGTCTCAATTTTGGGGATTTTAGGTGGTGGTGGTTCTACAAAGAAAAAGCAGATTAGAAAACCACTCATACTTCTTCACATGAATAAGCATGTCATAAAGAAAAACGTACTGGCAGAGATTTCTTTGGGAGAAAAACAACAGAGATGACCAAGGCTTTAAGGGAACTTGAGGAAGGTTTCAGCTAAACCATTATGCACGAATCCTGTTAACAAATTAAATGCCACCTCCGTCCAAAAGACCTGCGAGCTTCCCACAGGCAGCCCATTTTCCATGTCTACCTAAGTTTCCTTGCTGACCACTTCACACAAGTCCTTCCAACCATGTGAGACCAGCAGAGCAATGTCTTCATAAGCATGTATGACCTATCTGGAGTCCTCCCTGGTACAGAGGACACAAAGAAAGGTCCAGAGTAGCAACATCATGTCACTGAGTCCCCTGAGGGTTCCACAAGAGAATCTCTATCTTTTCATTCTTAGACATAGTTTATTCTCTCTCTCCCAAATACTGACTTCCAGTTGGCAGCATGTCAGAAGCAGCACATTAACTGGAGTCAGCAGAGCTCTGGAGGTTGACACACTGATGGCAGGAAGAATGTGCCACTCATAAAAGCCCAGCAGTCGGGACCCCTTGAGGTGGAGGAAACAGCCCACCCTTCCGGGGTCAGGCAGCAGCACGTAGCCAGAATCCACAATGACAGCACTAGGTCTCCAGGGCAGCCCAAGGGAAGTCCAATCTCTTCCGTTTAAGAAGGCAGCGTGCATATCACAACTGAAAAAGAACCCTATTTTTCTGTTTGCATGCTGAGGCTTTTTCTTCCTGAAATGTACTTCTGGCTTGTACACCACTCAGATCCGAGTCTCCTCTGCCATCACTGGCCTCTTTCTCTGGATTTCCTCCATCTCAAATACAGGCTCAATTCAAGGTCCAGGGACTTCCTTTCTCTTCACCCTCTTCCTCAGAGTCCAAAGCCCCTCTCTAAGTGGACAACTACAAACCTACATTTCTAGCGTCCATCTTGCCACCAAAACCATGGCCCATCCCTAGACCCACCAATCAGCACCTCACACTCTACCTTTTGCCTCTGTATCCTGTAACTGCTATTACTCTCACCTCAGGGACCCACCTCCTGCCTTTTTCCACAGCTGTTAATAGTTAGCTAAAGCTGTCTACATCAGGGCTGTACAACAGCAATATAACTGAGAGCCACATATCTACAATTTTAAACTTTCCAGGAGCCATTTTATTTTTTGAGACAGGGTCTCGCTCTGTCACCCAGGCTGGAGTGTAGTAGTGTAATCATGGCTCACTCGCAGCTTCAACCAACCAGGCTCAAGTGATCTTGCTGCCTGAGCCTCCCAAGTAGCTGGGACCATAGGTGTGGCGCCACCACGCCGAGCTGATTTTTAAATTTTGTGTAGTGATGGGGTCTCCCTATGTGGCCCAGTCTGGCCTGGAACTCCTGGGCTCAAATCATGCCTTGGCCTCCCAAAGTGCTGGGATTACAAGTGTGCCAGGAACCACTTTAACAAGAAAAAGGAGCACTCCAGCTTGCGTAACAAAGCAAGACTCTGGAAATAAAAGGAGAAAGGATAAAAATTTATTTAACCCGATAGATCAAAAATTTTATTTCAACATGTAACCAATATAAAGCTTTACTAATGAGATGTCTTACGTTCTCCTTTCTTGGAAATCTCTGTGTATTTTGCATTGTCAGTGCTTCAGAATTTGACACAGTCATATTTCGAGTGCTTGCAGCCCTCTGCAGCCAGTAGCCTCTGGCATGGCACAGTGCAGCTAAGCTCCTCTATAAAGCTTCCTCTGGACCTGCCCTTCCTGCCCTGCAGCCAGCATGCTGAAGCCACCATGTTTCACCATGTTTCCCATGAGTGCCAGCAAGATTCTCCCCATTCCCAACTACTTGCCCTATTTACTGCTGCCAGGGGACTCGTTCTCAAATGAATTTAGACTCTGCCATTCCCCTGCTAAATCTCCACTGGCTTCCCTTGCCTCTGCCAAACTCACAGTCCTCCAGGTAAGCTCTGTGATCTGGTCCTAACCCACATTTTAGATCCTATCAGAAGCTATTGCCTTTCAATCATCACATTCCAGAAAGACTCCTCTCCATTTCCCCTGATTCTCAATTCCTTTGCTCACTTGCGTACTTCCAACCTACTGCTCCATCCACCCCCTCCGCTCTCGCTGCTCAAATGCAACTCTTCCTTCAAGGTCGTATATAGCTTGTTTCCTGCCTCTGACAGACCTGCATGTCAACTCAACTCAATTGCATTTCACGTGGCATGGAGTGTAGCCCGTTCTTGTGTCTAACATTTAATGTCGGTCAATTTGAAGCTAATTAAAAAATTCACCTGTAGGCTGGGCACAGTGGCTCATGCCTGTAATCCCAGCACTTTGGGAGGCTGGGGCGGGCAGATCACCTGAGATCGGGAGTTTGAGACCTGCCTGACCAACATGGAGAAACCCTGTCTCTACTAAAAATACAAAATTAGCCAGGCCTGATGGTGCATGCCTGTAATCCCAGCTACTCAGGAGGCTGAGGCAGGAGAATTGCTTGAACCCAGGAGGCGGAGGTTGTGGTGAGCTAAGATTGCACCACTGCACTCCAGCCTGGGCAACAAGAGTGAAACTCTGTCTCAAAAAAAAAAAAAATTCACCTGTACCGAACTCATCATTCCCTCAAATATACTGGGAAAAAAAAAAAAAAAGTAGCTCTATCATAACTGGAAGATTTCACAGCAGTTTAATGAATGGAACTAAGAACCGAGAACATGGTTCTAAGAACCAGGAACTACTGGAACTAAGAACCAAGTAACAAAGAAAGACAAATGAGTCAATAGGGTCTGTGCCTTCAAAGAGTTCAGTATGATAGGTGGACTGACCCTGTGACAAAACATTTCTAACTTTCTGTTCTGTAACTGTTCCAATTTTGCTCACTCCTTCTGTTTATTTCCAATATAGACATGAACTAACTTTGGGTTCTAGACATGTGACAGCCCCTCAACCCAAGTGTGTTTAAAAGAGGCCTTGCCTGCATGGGCAGCTGGGCTGGGCTGGGCTCGGCTGGGCTGGGCTGGGCCGGGGCTGTCCGGGCAGCACACCACCCCCTACTGCCCACCCCATCTGCTGTGGCTTGATGCTTGGGAGAGGACTCCTGCTGCTGTGATGGGGGTAACTAATCTCTAAAAATAAAATTGCAGCAACAGTTCTCCTACACCCATAATTATACTTTTATATATGTTACTGAGTACATTTTTATTGCCAGTAATGTTTTCTGTATTGATAGCTTCGTAAGAGAACAATTTTAAAATCTATGATCATGTGATGAATAGAAAGACAATGCTGATGGAAAAGTTTTGTATGAGCTCTAAAGTTAAGATTTAAGGCCAATTTAGATCTGAAAAGAAACAATGTTGGCTAAGAATTTAAACTTTTGCATATAAACACATAAAACTAAAAAAACAAAACATCAGAACAGGAAATTACCTGCTGCTTTGTTCTCTTCTTTGGGAGAAACAACCTGTTACAAAAGAAAATATACAATTGTTAACTGGGATCCTGAGTATGACGAGAAAAAAATGGATTATCCAGGTACCACCAGAATCAGCCTCGGACAAAAATTATTTCTAGCCTGAACTTTCAGGGCAAACCACGGCACCTACCAGATCATCATTTCTGCTCCCTCCTCTTTCCATTTACCAAATAAGACAGAATGACTAGCTTTCCTGAATGGTGAGTTCTGAGTAAACACTAAGTTTCAGGACCACTTGGGTGCAGGAAACGGTCCACTGTTTGGGGTCAGGCAGCTGCATAGAAGCAGCATGCACAACGACACTGCTAGGACATGGCAACGACACCCTGACAGGCTTCAGAACCCTGACAGGGATGAAACAGGCAGCAGGGCTGGAGCCGGGCAGAGAGCCCCCTCCTGGTTCTCAGAGGCAGCCTGTCCTTGGAGCACCTTCGTTTTCAGGCTCCCCACCGACGAGCAGTCGGACTGCGAGTTTCGGTGAACACCCCCTGCTTCCGGTGTTCCCTGTGCTCGCGTAGAAATGGGAACAGTGCTCAGGTGTTGCTGCCACCTGGAAAGACTGCTCTACCCAGGGCCTACTTTAGCCCACTCACCACGGCTCGCTTAACCTGTCGGGGAGAACTGGGCTGCGGAGAGGGTTTCTTGGGCTGTTGGGCTGGCTGCTGCTGCTGGGCTGGTTGCTGGGGGTCCTTCTGCTGGGGCTGGGATGGTTCGGAGCTTTGAGACGGCTGTGACTGTTGTACTTGCGGCACTTGTGGTGTAGGCTGAAGAGATGGGGGCTGTTGCAGCTGATGGGGGGTGTGATGAGGCATCTGTTGTTTTCCTTGTGAGTAAAGATCCAGGATTTGGTGGCAGATGTCTAAATGATAGCCAACAATTACATTTTACACAAATTGGTATTTTAAATAAAATTTTACCTGGATAAAGAATCAGTTATGATACCCCTACGAGGACCTAAGCATGAATCACATTTACAACTCACCCCATCTTCGTTGTGTGCAACACTGGTGTGTATTTTTAGTTCACCAAAAGTATGTGTTTGGACAAAGTAGAAACTATTAGATAATTTAATTAACGATGCTTCTGAAATATTGCTCACATATGTCTATCTGGGAAAATCCATTCTTGGGAACTCAGGGTACACAAGGAAGAATAATCTCAACATGGAACACCCTCAAAAGAAAGCCTGGCATGCCTGGTACCTTCCAAAACGTCGACTGGGACATCCTGAACAAACTGCTCCCACCATCTCCTATACATGGGTTTGGAGGTCCATTCTTGTATTTCAAATTTGCACAAACGTCCTGCGAGATACATCACTGCTACTGCTATGATCTCTGGTTCCCACTGCAGTGACAAGGTGGTGCAGAGACTAATTCAACAAGAAAAAAAAAGGTTAGATTATATGATCTAATATTTATGATTAAACCAGTGCATGGAGATGCCATAACTAACCATTAATTTGCTTATTCTCCCCTAAATTTAATTAAAGTACTATAAATAAAAAAACTCAAGTCTTTACTCTTCTAAAGGTACCCAACTAAGTTACTTTAACCATAGTTAGTAATTTCTCTATTCCTTAAAGAATCAGAAGAATTCTAGCACATCCAAAAATTGCTACATCAATGAAAATGACTTATGTTATTTAAACTGTTGAAATCCTAGCCACTCAACTGTTTCTTCAAATGAAATCTTATGGGGGAAGTCAAATGTAAGAGAAGCTTCACTGACTGCAGTGGGATGGGGCTGGCAGCAACTCCATTCACAGGCATTCTGTTTCCCACCATGGCCCCTCATTAGATCCCTGGCCTCTCAAAAGAGTGTCAAGGCTCTAAAACTATACCAGGAAGTATATTTTTGCAGAACCAAATGCGGCTCTAAGTAATTAGTTTTCAAAATTCTCCAGTGTATTGTTTTGGACTTATGTTTCAGACTGGTGATAAAATTTCAGCACCTCACACCACCATGACACGGCAGGGCAGAAGGAAACCCTCTGCTGGGAAGCAGATGACCTGGACGTCAGTCCCAGCTTTGCCATTAACTGGCTCCTCAAGCCAGGGCAAGTCAGTTTCTTCTGACACAAAATGAGGGGTTTAGATGAAATGGCCCATGAAGTCTCTGCCTATTTTAAAATACTATAATTAATCAACATTTGAACATGTATACCTGTCATTTACAAATGTCCATGCCATTTGAACCAACTTTTGAATTTTGTTTTTATCACCTAGAAATGGGGACAAAAAGGTAAATTAATAGCAATAGAAAAAAAAAATTCACAGGCAGCATCAAGTATTTATTAAAAACCTACCATGTGTTCAGCACCACTCAAATACACAGCAAAGAGCTTTTGCGTGGGAAACAAGGATGAATGATGTGGGTCCACGTCCTACCCCTTCTTCCTCCTCATGACCTACGCTGAACCACCATGTATGGAAAACCTGGCTCCAAGGCTAAGTTTATTAGTCCATTTAAAAAATTCTGACTCATTTTCCTGCCTCTCCTATCACTTGGCAACTGGATGACAGGGCCTGTTTATACATAAAAGGAAACAGCATTAACAGCTGCAATACTGAATTGACTGAACAAGCCATGTCTTTGGTATTTTACACATCAAACTTTGTTTTCCTCTTTTGAGAAGCGTAATTTGAGTATCATCAAATTATAAAGACTTGATTTCAGAATGAAAAAATTCTTCTGAAAACTTTCTTCTTACCTTTGAGTTGCTTTGCATATTTGAGTAGGAACTGGTATGGATGTTCTACCTGTAAATCAAACTTGATGGTCTGCAGTAAGATTCTCTCCAGAACCATTACTTCCTCCTAAAAATCAATCACAAATGTTAGGATAGTAATTACAATTGCAGGTCTCAAGCAGCATTACAAAAGTGAGCTTTCCTGTCTATTTATTCTCTCTTCAAGTTATATTTTAGCAACTGCTTTTCCTTCTTTTCTCTCCCACTCGGACTTTTAACATGCTCAGAGACACTGATAAATTCTGAAAAGATCTCAAACAGGAAGACAAAGCAGAGGTTTAACGTAAAAAAAAAATACTGAAAACAAAAGATCCTTAAAAATATTATTATTTTCAATACATACATGAGTCTCCCTTTACAAAACAGATCTTTACGTTATTGATAATTTGACTAAATTGTAATTTCTTTCAAGACCTCAAATTTTAAAAATGCAATTTTTTAGGAATTTTTATTGAAAACATTTTAAGCAAGAAAGAGTTTATGATAGCCAGCCTCATGAAAACTCAGAGATAAGTTGTACCACTGTGTGTGTATGTGTGTGTATGTGTGTGTATATATACTCATGTACACATATAGTGTATTATGTGCAAATGGGGGCAAATCAATTTTGTGTTTAAATCTTTCATTTATTTGAAATAAATCATCCCAACAACACTTACTGAATAAATGATCATTTCCAATTTTATTTAAAATGCTACCTAAATCACCTCCTTAACTATGTGTGTATGTCTGCCTACACACACACTATCTTTTCTGTTCACTGATCTGCCTGTCTACTCCTGGACCAGGATCAAAGGGATTTGGGTGGGATACAATAGCTCCAGTATTACTTCTCTTTTTCAAACAGTTTCTGGGTTCTGCATGTCCCCCTCACTCAAATTTTAGTAGCCATTTTACTTAGTATCATTCCAGAAAACATACATGCTATTAATATTATCATTGGAAACTCAGAGGATTTATAGAATTAGGGAGAATGGAGATTTTTAACCATATTGAAGTCTCCTTCCAAAAATTTATTAATATCTTTTCAGTCCTTTAGTTGTTTTAAAGTCCTCCCCACCCCACTAACGAGGTTTCCACAAGGTTTAACCTTGGATATTTTACTGTTGCTATCGTTAATGGAATGTCTTCTTTGATGATACTCTCTAACTAATGTCTTGAACTCAGCCCCTGTACAGCCGACTGTACCTACTGCTTAAAGACAACATAAACCACAACCAAGACAATGTGTGTGGGGAGGACAATTTGAGAGAATTCCTTGTTTGGCATCAAAGACAGGGCTTTGTAGAGGACTGTAAATCTCATCAACAGGTGCAGAGACCCACAGGTCATTGGCTTTCATTTAGAAGCATGGTATTATTTTATAGGATACAGAGATGATTCTATAATGATTTATTATTCCAAATTACATGGCAAGACTAGGTTTTTCAATCTTAGTTTCCCAAGCATTTTCTCATGAAAGTTTTTAAAAATCTTAGAAACTTTCACACAGTGTAAAAAAAACTGGGCCAGACATGGTGGCTCATGCCTGTAATCCCAGCACTTTGGGAGGCCGAGGCGGGCAGATCACTTGAGGTCAGGAGTTCAAGACCAGCCTGGCTAACATGGTGAAACCCCATCTCTACCAAAAATATAAAAATTAGCCAATTGTGGTGGCAGGCGCCTGTAGTCCCCTACTTGGGAAGCTGAGGCAGGAGAATCGCTTGAGCCCGGGGGGCAGAGGCTGCAGTGAGCTGAGACTGTGACACTGCACTCCAGCCTGAGTAACAAGAGTGAGACTCCAACTCAAAAAAAAAAACAACAAAACAATTTTTTTCTTTGTCTGTCATTGTCACCACCTGCTTCCCAGAAGCTTCAACACTTCCTCTAAATTTAGAAACAATTCTTTTTACCAAGTGTACCAATTGGCTTGCAGGCTGTAGCCCATATACTGTTACAGGATAGCCCAGGGCCTGCCCTCCCTCTGTCTTCCAAATATTCAATTAATGGGGTCACTATAGGTCTTTGAGTAAACATCATTCCTCAGGAACGCTTTCCCTCAGCCCCTATTTATCCGGGGGACTTGCCTGGGTCCCTGGGTGGAATGCTATCACAGGACCTTAAATGACCTTTTATAGCGTACACCACAACTCATAATCAAATAGTTATATACTCATTTGATTAAAATTTATTCTGCCACTCAACTGCAGAGTCCATGAGAGCAGAGACCATGTCTGTTCTGCCTCGTGCCTCATGTCTAGTGCCCAGCACAAAGGCTGAAACAAATAATATTACAGAGAAAAGCCACACAATTAAAATAAAGCTAATTAAGACAAAAAAATGTTCCATGGGACTCATGATCTTATTTTTCCTAAATACTTATACTGCCCCCACAAAAGAACTGCCCTCCTCTCTGCCGAGGAAAACATCTTCCCCAATGTGTTCACTGCTCCCAGTTCCAGGTGTTTTCCTTTGGCCCCGACTCCAACCAGGGAAGACTACATGAGATAGGCAGGGGGCAGGTTGCAAAGCCCCCTCCCCCATTCAGATCTAATTGGTATGGTGACCCCTCTTTTCCCATATTCTGGGGCACAGGAGCTTTAGAACTTCTACTTTCACTGTTCCTGGACTGGGGCTTGGTTTCCTGACTTCACGGTACAGTGGGTAAAGGCTAAAAGTAAAGGAGGCTTCTCCAAGGCACCCTGGGATAGCACAAACCAGCAGCTGCCATGAGTCCATGCCCTGCTGTGGTCCCAGATCTGTGTGATGTCTTATCCTTAAGCACAGCTTGCCAGCCACAAGGTTCACCTGCCCCTGCGACGGGGCGTGACTGAACCACGGCATGTTCCTACAATCAGACTTATCACATTAGGACACAGGGCCCCACTACTCAGTAAAAATCAAATACCCATGCATATTGAAAACATTATCTGATGGTGAAATTATTTCTATAAAACCGCATTTTTGGTTACAGTTAATATGAGTTCCTAATAGGTTCAAATGTTTATAAACAGATTAATGGATTTATAATTAAGTTCAAAAGAGTTACCCACATTGGCAATACTTAGAAAATACTAGTGTTAATCACAACCACAATATGTATAAAAGTGTTCTGGGCCCTTGTTAACTCCTCAAAGCAATGAGGAGAATGACTATACATTTTGTATATACATACATAATGCTTGGCAGAGAAAAAGATAACTATTGTGAGACAATACAAGCTAGTTAGGAAAAACAACACCATGAATGGTGCTGAACTTCATAGCTTTAGCTTTAACTGTGATTTAGAAATTTCCTCAGACCATTAGTTTGACATTTATTCCACGAGTACTTGCTGAATGCCTACTCTGTCCTGCCACTGTATGAGGCATTAGACAAAACAGATAGTCTTTGCTCTCACGCATCTGACAGCTGAGAAGGGGAGGGAGTTATGTGTGTGATAATTTGATAAAAATCATCTAACGGATACTACTATCTAAATGCACATCAGTAAGTGAAAGAGACCAATCTGAAAAAGCTACATCCTATATGATTCCAATTCGATGACATTCTGGAAATGGTGAAACTACAGAGACAGTAAAAATATCAGTGGTTGCCAGAGATTAGGGGGGAGAAGGAGACAAACAGGTGGAGCACAGAGAATTTTTAAGGCTATGAAAATAGACTACATGATACTATAATGGTGGCTACATGTTACTATACGTATGTCCAAACCCATAGAATGTACAACACTGAGAATGAACCCTAATGTGAAGTTTGGACTCTGGGTGATGTGTCAATGCAGGCTCATTAGTCATAGCAAATGTACCACTTTGGTGGGGGGGATGCTGAAAATGGGGGAAGCTGTGCATGTGTGGGGTGGGGGGTATACGGGAAATCTCTGTACTTTCCACTCATTTTTGCTGTGAACATAAAACTGCTCTAAAAAAAAATAAAGTGGTTTTTTTTTTTCCCCTGAGGTGAAGTCTTGCTCTGTCGTCCTGGCTGGAGTGCAGTAGCGCGATCTTGGCTCACTGCAACCTCTGCCTCCCAGGCTTAAGCAATTCTCCTGCCTTAGCCTCCCAAATAGATGGGACTACAGGTGCGTGCCACCATGCCTAGCAAAAAATAATAAGGTTTTTTTTTCTTTTAAAGTAATATTAGTTTATTTTTTAATTTTTTTTTGAGATGGAGTCTTGCTCCGTCGCCCAGGCTGGAGGGTAGTGGTGCCATCTTGGCTCACTGCAAGCTCCGCCTCCCGGGTTCACACCATTCTCCTGCCTCAGCCTCTCGAGTAGCTGGGACTACAGGCACCCACCACCACGCCCGGCTAATTTTTTGTATTTTTAGTAGAGACGGGGTTTCACCATGTTAGCCAGGATGGTCTCAATCTCCTGACCTCGTGATCCGCCCGCCTCGGCCTCCCAAAGTGCTGGGATTACAGGCGGGAGCCACCACGCCTGGCCAGTTTATTCTTATATAGTAGAAATGGGGTTTTGCTATGTTGCCTAGGCTGGTCTTGAATTCCTGGGCTCAAGCAATCTGCCCGGCTTGGCCTAAAGTATTTTTGAAAATCTATTTAATTGCAAACTGTGATAAATGTTATGAAGGATAATTAACAGGTGTTACAGAGGTTGCAATAAGGGGAACTTGATGAGAATGGGAGTGGAGGAACACTGCCATGTGTCCCTAAAAGTGGTATTTTAAAAACACAATAAAAGAATACGTACAATTATTTGAGCACCACTTGCTGACACTGGTGTGAGTTGTATGGAAAGGACAGGATGGCTGGTGTGACCAGTATCAAGCTTGGGTGCATAAAAATGCTGCAAATGTTGATACCTTCCAACATTCTTTAGAAGCAAAAGACACATGGCATATGTAGGCATGTGTATGTGTACATATAGCATACATACTTTTGTTTGACCCAGAAGCTAGCTGGAGTTGTAACCCTGCCATCACCACTGCACTTAAGAAGTGGAGTCCTAATGGCAATTAAGAGGAGTTTTGCTCATATCCATGAAATGTGCCATTGCCTCAAAGTGCTTAGAATACTGTTGGGCACATAAGGAAGCACTGAGTAAGTGTAGGCTACACGATCTTCCCTCCTTTCTTACAAAAGCATAAAGTAACTTCTACAGAAGGCCCTCTTAGGAACTCAAGAGACTGGCAGACACAAGGGCTACAGGCACTGTCAACATGTGGAACTGTATAATACTACCATGAGGAATCAAGACCAGAAGGCAGGAAGTTATTATCATTCTTACCTTTGGGTCGTCTCCAAACTGGCCAAATTGTACATCATTTAATAAACTACGAGCTGTTTTGATGATATCTTTACATTTTTTTGGTGTTTCTTCTACTTTCCCAGCCAGAAATAGGCAACAGGCTCCTGTCACCTAAAAGGGAAACAAAAGTCCTTGATTTTTGTTATCAAAGGTCACATAGAAATAGATACAATAAATTTTGGCCTTCATAATAAACTGGTCTTTCTCATTCCCCTACCTTTCTTTTTATCATTCACAAATACTCTGATACTCTAGAAGCTTGAAGGAAATTTTATACATATAAATTCCCCAAACTCTAGCTTCATAAATTATTTAAAATTTAACTTTCTTAAAAAAAAAGTCACGTAAACAAAGAAAATGCCCAAAAGGAAGAGAGTCACATAAATAAATTTTCTTCTCATATTCCAATCTGAAATTAACTCCCTAAACAGCAAGCTTTGCCATGGAAAAAGAAAGAGCACAACTAAACACAGTCCCGTGGAATCTCTCTCTGCAGCACTGCCCATGCTTCCTTTTCCTTCTAGCACAGTCCTGTGGAATCCATCTCAGCACTGCCCATGCTTCCTTTTTCTTCTAGCACAGTCCTGTGGAATCCATCTCAGCAGTGCCCATGCTTTCTTTTTCTTCTAGCACAGTCCTGTGGAATCCATCTCAGCACTGCCCATGCTTTTTCTTCTAGCACAGTCCTGTGGAATCCATCTCAGCACTGCCCATACTTCCTTTTCTTTCTAGCACAGTCCTGTGGAATCCATCTCAGCACTGCCCATGCTTCCTTTTCTTTCTAGCACAGTCCTGTGGAATCCATCTCAGCACTGCCCATGCTTCCTTTTTCTTCTAGCACAGTCCTGTGGAATCCATCTCAGCACTGCCCATGCTTCCTTTTCCTTCTAGCACAGTCCTGTGGAATCCATCTCAGCACTGCCCATGCTTCCTTTTCCTTCTAGCACAGTCCTGTGGAATCCATCTCAGCACTGCCCATGCTTCCTTTTCTTTCTAGCGCAGTCCTGTGGAATCCATCTCAGCACTGTCCATGCTTCCTTTTCTTTCTAGCACAGTCCTGTGGAATCCATCTCAGCACTGCCCAAGCTTCCTTTTCTTTCTGCTATGGTCTGAATGTTTATGTCCTAATTCATAGCTTGAGACCTAATTCCCAAGGTGGCGGTATGAAGAAGTGAGGCCTTTGGGAAGTGATTCTGAATGGGATTACTGCCCTTATAAAAGAGGCCCAAGGGGCTTGTTCCTCCCTTCCACCACCTGAGGATGCAGCAAGAAGGAGCCCTTTTATGAGGAACAAACCCTTACCAGACAGAATCTGCCAGCACCTTGATCTTACACCTCCCAGTCTCTACAACTGTGAAGAGTTAAGTTTCTGTTGTGTGTAAATTATTGGGTCTAAGGCATATTGTTATAGCAGCCTGAATGGATAAAGAAACTGTCCCTCCAGTTGCTTCAACCTTAGCTCAGTCCCTATATCACTGGGGTCTGAAGTGCTCTGTCTTCAGCTTCTCTTTGCCCACTCCAATCCTTCCTACATGCCACTCTCCTCACATAATCCTGATCACACTAGATGTCAGATACTCTGCCGG
Source organism: Pongo abelii (assembly GCF_028885655.2). NCBI lineage: Eukaryota > Metazoa > Chordata > Mammalia > Primates > Hominidae > Pongo > Pongo abelii. The sequence goes on along the minus strand of NC_072000.2, from coordinate 103,915,530 downwards.
GGCTACAAAACTGATTCCAACATGGTCTCCTTCTTCAAGAACTTCACAACCAGTGAGGAACACATGTATATAAATCTTACTAAAATCTTAGCAAACAAAACAAATCAACACAATGACTTTAATGTTAAGTCTGCCATTTTCACGAAACCTTTTAATTACTGCATTGTTCACCCACTGAAGCCAAATTTCTGAAGTCTGGCATTCAAGGCTTATCGTGGTCTGACCCAGTCTACCTATCCATCCAGGGTCTCATCATTTCCTTCCTGCCAAATCAAGCTCCTGGCTGGGCTGACAACGTGTCACATGCTTCCCCCTGCCTCTGCTTATGCTAGCTTCTGTTGGACCACTGACCTAGCCCATCACGGCATGGCTATGCCCTATGTATGTTTAAGGCTTACCTTAATGCTGGCACCTTCTTCCTAGCACTTTCCCTGCTCTCTCCAAGATGTAATTCGTCTCCTCCTTGAATGCCACAACTCTTTTATCAGTATCTTCCGATGGCCTCACTTTCCATCATGTGTTCTGTGCATGTCATACCACTTATCCTGGACTGAAAGCTACTCTATCTCCCACAGAGAGTAAGACACAATGCATGCCTTGAGGAGTAACCAAAGAATGAGTGATATGGCATAGACAACTTCTGTTCCATTTTGCTTTCTTGGACTTTGTTGAGTCTCAATTACAAGCCCAAATTTATGTTGGGAAAGGTACCACGGGAGTAAACTTTCATACAAAGCGCAATATGACTATGGTCCATATTGGCCTAAGTGAAAAGATTTGAACATGGCTAATTGGAATAAACAAAGTTCAAACTTGATTTTGTTTATATATAGTATATACCATATAAAAATAAATACTTTCTGGAAAATATGAGAAAAATAGAGCCTATAATTAGTCCACCAAACTGTGTGGAAATAATAACATATGACAGAGAATTACAATAAAATTCAAACACTTACATATCTTGGGAATTGCTTGAAGGAATGAAACATATAGAAGCGATGAAAATAAATTATTCCAGTTGCCAGGGTATCATAGTGTCTGTTGTTCTGGTTAAGGACTCTAACCAATAACTTTTACAGGTTATATTCTTAGTTAAATGTAGAAAAACAAAAAGACAACAACAACAAAATCATTGGTAAAGTAAACAATATTAGTGGCAAAGTAACGAGATGGGAATCTCAGGGTATCAGAATTCTGGTACAAGAATTAGCAAGCTGAAGTTTTATACTTTTAACACCCTTTAGAAACACTTCAACTGTGATCTTTCTTTACTGAGACAGCGTCTCTGTCACCCAGGCTAGAGTGCAGTGGTGTGATCTCGGCTCACTGCAGCCCAGGTTGGTCTCGAACTCCAGATTTCAAGGGATGCTCCTGCCTAGGCCTCCCAAAGTGCTCGGATTACAGGCATGAGCCACTGTGCCCAGCCTCAACTGTGATCCTAATGGGTGCCTCATATCCTCCTGGCTGGCCACCTCCTCAGTGGCTAAGTCTACACCTTTAAAATGACAAACCAGAAAGAGAAAACCCCCCACCAGAAACAACATTCAAACAGATATTTAAGAACTGCTCTAGTATAGAGAAATTACTATATATTTTGTCTACAGAATCTAATTTGGTGGTGAGTGGGGAGCCTATCTGTAACAGATTCCAAGGAGAGTCAGGATACAGCCCCAAACGTGTGCCCACATCAAAGATGAACCGAGCGCCCTCTCGGCGGTACCGGGCCTCAGTGGCTGGATCAAGTCCTTCAAGCTGTGAGGGTGTATGAGCCAGGTCTTTCTTATCCCAGTACCAACATGGCTTTGTGTGGTCCAGGTTTGCTGAAGTTACTGAAGGGCTTGAATTTTCTTTATTCTCCTTCATTTATTGAAGTAGACTTGTTCTTTCCAAAAGGTTCTCTGAAAATGTTAGGATCCTATGAGAAAGAGAAAAGCAAAGTTGGAAAGGAATACTCCATACTATAAGCAATCTAGAATCATAGATTGTACCTGGTTTGGGATCACTATTTCCTATAGAAACCATACTGTCAATTGCCAGTTACAAGCCCAGGCTAACTCCAGAGCCAATTTAACACAATACTGTAAGATGACCCCAGTACTAATATTAATAAATCTCAAATTTCATGGTAGTTTAAAAAGAAGAGTATTTCCTCCCTCTCTCGAGATTAAAGGGTTAACCTTATTTGACAAAGTTTTGGAAGAAACGAAGTACATCTCACTTTCTTCTGGTTTTTCTTCACTAGACATACAGGTCCTCTAACGCTGGTCCAGATTCCATTCTTCAGTAAAACCTGGGCCTGTCTTAATCTTGACAAAGATTTATGTTCTAAAACTAACCATCTCTTCCATCCAGCACCCCTTTTCAGTTTATTCCATGTAGGCACTTTCACTTAGACAAGTCGTGGGATTGGGTTAATTCACATCTGCACAAATCACTGAATTCACTGATGTAAACCAAATGTGCATCTTGTGATTTGGGGAGTGGGTGGATGGAAGTGGTCCATGAGAGAAGGAGCTCCTTTAAACTGTTCTTGCTTTTTCATCCTCTTCCTTTTCTTTCACTCAGAATAAAGACATTCTCCAAAAGCTCCATGCTGAGAGAAAGAAAGAAAGAAAAAAAAAAAAACAAAACAACGAAGGATCTCATCTAGAGACCACTGTTACAAATAAGTCATTCGTAACCTGGATCAAAGACAGCAGATACTTTCAAATAAGGTATCAAAAGGGTTCCGAAAGAGCTGGCTGGAGCCAGGTTAGTCTGGTTAGCAAGAAAACAGCAGCTCTGTGGCCAGGTTCTGGGCCAGGGCTCCCACCAGTTCATCTGGAAACCTAACCTTTTCTGTGTATCTGCCTCATTTCTGGTGGGGAAGGTGACATGGCGGGGCTTGAGTATTCTCCTCCTTCCACCGGGCAGCTCTGAAGGAAATCTGATCTTCCCTCCAAGAGGAAGAATTAAGTACCTGGAGAAAAGCTTGAACTAATAATTTACATTTTTGTGTGCGACTGATTAAATTGGGCACTGTTCAAAGGGCGGGGGAGACCAGTTAATTAAAACCTCAGAAAATATGACCTGTTCATAATCAGACATCACACTGAGATACAATTCTCACCTACTGGATTGGCAAAAATCCCAAAGTTTGACAATTTGCTCTGTTGGCAAGGCTACAGAGAAGCAGGTGATCTTATAAGCTTCTGGTGGGAGTACAAAATGGTCCAACTGTCACAGAGAAGTTGACGATATCCAACAAAATTACACATGCATTTGCTCTTTGACCCAGGATTCCCACTGCTGGGAATCGACTCTGAAAATATTCTCGTAACTATGAAATGTCACAACTATGAAACAACATGTGCACAAGATTATTCACTGTAGTGTTATTTATAATGGCAAAACTATAAACAACCCAAACGCCCATCATCAGGGGACTGGCTGAGTAAAATATGACACATGCACACAATAGCATACCCCACAGCTATTAAAAAGAACGAGAAACATCATTAAGTACTGGACAGAGAAATTTCCAGATCAGCAAGGTATAGGATAGTGTACACAGCATGTTAGCATCTATGTAAGACAGGAGGGGAAAAAAACAGACATCTCTTTTTTTTTTTTTTGAGATGGAGTCTTGCTCTGTCGCCCAGGCTGGAGTGCAGTGGCATGATCTCGGCTCACTGCAAGCTCCGCCTCCTGGGTTTACGCCATTCTCCTGCCTCAGCCTCCCGAGTAGCTGGGACTACAGGCGCCCGCCACCATGCCCGGCTAATTTTTTTGTATTTTTAGTAGAGACGGGGTTTCGCCGTCTTAGCCAGGATGGTCTGGAGCTCCTGACCTCGTGATCCGCCTGCCTCAGCCTCCCAAAGTGCTGGAATTACAGGTGTGAGCCACCGCGCCCAGCCAGACATCTCTATTTTTTGAAAGTAATTCAAAAAATAATTACCAATAAGGAATGGGGAAAAACAGGATGGAAAAGACAGGAATGGAAACAAGACTTCTCTATGTATATATCTTTTTATACAGCTTTGCCTTTTTATGAAAGCCTTTATTTTAAACTAATTGTAGGCTTACAGAAGAGCTGTAAAGATAGATGAGTTTTTGTCTATACCCTTCACTTAGCTTCCCCAATGTAAACATCTTCCATAACCATGGTTCATTTATCCAAAAAAAGAAATTAGCTTTGGTATAACCACTATTAACTACACATCATATTTGAGTGCAGGTGATATCAGAACAACTTACTGCTGTTAACCATGAGCTCTCGGTTAAGATGAAGTCTACCAGGTTTCTCACTGTAAATTATTATTTTTCCCTTCCTATCTTCTATTCCTTAGATGCAAGTCACGAGGTCCAGCCCACACTCAAGGGTAAAGGAATTAAGCTCTACTTTCTGGAGGGAGAGATATCAAAGAAATTGTGGACATATGTTAAAACCACCCACTAGTAAGTAAATATTTTGGGGGAAATATTTTACAATGCAAAATACTATACAAATGTCTGTTTCTCCTTCAAGTTTCATCTACTAATTTTAGCATTCACCTGAGATGATTATAACTGTGGTGTTCTAATGGTGACTTTCTATTTCCTTCACTGCTTCAACATTTATTATTTGGAATCATTTTGTTAATATTTGTTTCTTCTCTCCCATTTGTTTATTTACTTTAGTACAGACATGTGAGTATTTTATTCTTTGGGTTATAATCCAATACTATCATTATTTATTTTGTTGCTCAAATTATTCCAATGTGGCCATTAGGTGCTCTTTCAGCTTGACTCCCTGCCGAGTATTTTTATAACTTTGATGTTTGAATCATGTAAATATTTAACATACTCATAAACTTAACTAAAAATAAAAAAGCAAATCCTAAAACTCAAACCAAATGGGCAACAAAATCACACAGAAAATTACTTCCAAGTAATTTCTGATATTGTTACATGCTTAGTGATATATTCTAAGGACAAAAATAACTGAAAAGAATTATTTATTTATTTATTTATTTACTTACTTACTTATTTATTTATTTTAGAGTCAGAGTCTTGTTCTGTCACCCAGGCTGAAGTGCAGTGGCATGATCCTAGTTCACTGCAGCATCGAACTCCTGGCCTCAAGTGATCCTCCCACCTAGCCTCCCAAAGTGCTAGGATTATGGGTATGAGCCACAGTGGCTGGCCCCAAGGAAATTTTAAAACTTCATTAGTGTACTGTTAGTAGTGTCATTAATGTTGTAATTTTCAAACAAATTTTTTTTTGCATGTTGTGGAATAAAGCAAATATGTAAATGCTAATGTTGTTAGGAACCAAGATTTTCAGTGCAAAGAAAACAAATGCACACATGCAGAAAACCAAATGTTAAGAAAAAAATCTGTAATGTTAAACTTTAACTGAAGATATCAAAATAAATCATGGTTAAATATATATATATATATATGTATTCCATTTCTCTCCTTTTCAAGTACCAAGAAGGAATGACACTCCTAGTTCTGAAATCTTAACTTTTTCAATACCAATACCCTTTAAAAGGAAGCAGGTTTCTTTCCAGTCTGGGCTTGGAGCCTGCCTGGGATGTACTCAGACTAATCAAAGCTTATCAAAAGACATAGGACTGCTGAAGGAATGATTTGCTAGGAAAAAAAAAAAAAAAAGACATAGGAGCCACCATGATGGGTGCCCACTGGACTAATCCAAGGTAATTTGAATAGCAAAAAGAAAAATGACAGTGGTTGATCATAAAATAGTGAATATACAATCCAAGTGTCCATAATATTAATATATAGAGAGAATAATACTTTGCTAGCACTGACAACTACTGATAATAAAATGCTACTGATAATAAATGCGACTTTGCTAGCACGGATATTAACTACTGTAAAAAAAATACAGTTGATCCTTAACAAAATGATCACACTTGACATCACTAATAGGGTGAAAACCTGACATTACATGGCTTCTGATGTGATGCAATGTGAAATAAATATCACCTACCTATGGAGCATTCTTGTCCCCCAAAAGCTTAACCTAAATTTAAGCAAACTTTTGACCGAACTTCCAGTTTACAATAAATACTGGTGGTAGAAGAGTAAGTGAAAAAGCACAACATGGAAAGTATCAGTCACATCCAGAAGGTGAGACACTCTACTCAACAACTGACCTGGTCTCTTCAAAACAGTCAGTGTTATGAAAAAACATTTTGAGAGACTGTCTTAGATTTAAAAAGGCTAAAGAGGGCTACAACAAAATGCAATGTGTGAACCTTGATTAGATCCTTTAAAAAAAAAAAAAGAAATTTCAAACAATTAGGAAAAATTTAAGTATGAATTGTATATTAGAGGAGATTAGGGAGGGAATTACTGTCAGTTAATTTTCTATGGGGGTAATAATGATATTGTGATTACACAAGAGAATGACTTTATTCTTAGCAGATGAAGGCCGAAGTATTTTGGGTAAAGTGTCATGATGTCTGCAACCTACTTTCAAATGGTTCAGCTAAAACACAACCACACAGTAAACATGGCAAAAAACGAACATGTGTCCATAGGTAAATAAGTAGTCATTGCACTATTCTTTCATACAATAAAAAGTTGGGGAAAAAGTCAGATGAGACTGAATAGGAGACTAGAAGGACTCCTTATCTTCATCAATCCCTCGACAGCCAAGCAGTGCTTGCCTATGTGTGGGTACTGGTTTCATAAATCACAACATTGTGATTTGAATTATAGCATACAAAAAGAAAAGTGCACTAATTATAAAAGTGTATGGCTGATTGTTTTTCACAAAGTAAACACACCTGTGTTAACACTATTCAGTTGAGAAATAGAACAGTACCAACATTCCAGAAGCTCTCTTCGTTCTTTTCCTAGTGACTATCCTCCCAAAGATAACTATTCCGACCTCTATTTCCATCAATTTGTTTTGCCTGTTTTTGAAGGACTGTGCGATGACACAGTACCACTTTTACATTTGGTTTCTTCTGCTCAATATTAAGCTTGTGGGATTCATTCCTGTTGTTGCATAAAGCAGTATTTGTTCATTCTCATTGCCGCAGAGCAGTGGTTTTCAAACCTGGGACAATTTTGCCCCCCAGGGGACATTTGGCAATGTCTGAAGACACTTCTGGTTTTCCTAACTGGGGGGTTGCCACTGGCATCTAGTGTGGGTAGAGGCCAGCAATGTTGCTGAATGTCCTCAGTGCACAGAACAATCCCCCATGACAAGAAATTATCTGGTTCAACATGTCAATAGTGCCAAAGCTGAGAAAGTCTGCTGTACAGTACAGTTATATCCTATGAATGCAACACACTTTATCTATCCATTCTACTGTTTGGGCATGTAAATGTTTCTGGTGTTTGATTATTAATAAGTGTTAAACATGTACATATATTCTTATAGAACAGAAGGCAACTGGACAGTTGGCTGAGGGAATCAGTATCTTAGCACATCTTAGCAATTTATTCACAGTTGGGAATTGCTACTTTAAGATACATACGCCTAACATTTTTCCATGTACTTTTTCATTTAAATATTTCCTGAGCATTTACTATGAGCCAGGCCTTAATGGCATGGCAGGGAACAAGATAAATAAGGTCTTTGCCCTAGGACTAGCTTACATTCTAGTGGGAGAGACAATAAGAAAGAAATATATGATTATTTGTCAGGGAATCTTAAGTGCCACAAATAATAACGCATGTAAGGGGAGAGAACATAATGAGGTAAGGGCTGTTTAGAGGTATGCAGAAAGAGGAACAGTTAGGAGATTATAGTAGCAGTTCAAGTAATGCCTAATACACCTGTCTCCACACAATGGCAGTTGGAACAAGGGGTGTGTGTGTCATAATTGGCCATGAGGCAAAGAATGGAAAAAGATGATTTCAAGTTTGACTGACACAGAGGGTGATACTAAAAAGACAAATGGATAAAACAAGAGAAAAAGCTGGTTTTGATAAGGAGGGAGGAAAAGAATTTGGCTCTATAAATACTAAGCTTGAAGAACTGTAAGATACTTTTGTGGAAATATCTATCAGACAGATAAATAGGCCAGTTGAAGTCTCTACGGAACATATCTACTTGGGATTCATCTACACAGAGGTGACAACTATAAAGTCATGTTGACGGATGGCGGGATAGAGAGTGAAGAAAGAAGGGGTCTGGGTACAGAACTCTGTGAACTTGTACCAAGTAGGAAGAATCACCAAAGGCGAGCGTTTGCCCAGTGACAGGAAGGTAAAACAGACTTGAATGTACTTATGATTTACCCACTTGCAGACTAAGAATCACCAAATTAGAGAAAGGGAAAAAGATTGGTCCAAGAAGTAGGGAAATCTGCATCCTTTGTTGCAAAACAAACCAAGGGATGTCAGCTTTAAACAAGAGATGGTAGTCAACAGTGACAAATGCTAAAGAAAAGTTAAAGGACAAGGAACTAAGGAAAGTTTACTTTAATTGGTGATTAGTTGTTTTTTAGGGACACTGAAAATTGTGATGGTTGCACAACTCTGAAAATACTAAAAATGACTGATTTGTACAGTTTAAGTGGGTAATTTGTATGGTATAGGATTATACTTCAAGAAAATACATATATACACATATAAATAAAATAACATTTTTAGAAGTGCAATAAGACAGAAGGTGTAGAAACTGCAAGGGGTGGTAAAGAATGAACAGACTAGGAAATAGGTTATTCTTTTTTATTCATTTTTAAATTTTTTGAGACAGAGTCTCCCTCTGTCATCTAGGCTGGAATGCAGTGGTGCTCACTGCAACCTCCCGCCTCCCAGGTTCAAGTGATTCTCCCACCTCCCAGGTTCAAGTGATTCTCCCACCTCAGCCTCCTGAGTAGCTGGGATTACAGGCATGAGCCACCGTGCCCGGCCGGAAATAGGTTATTCTTTTGAGGCATCTGTTTCAAAGAGAGTAACAGGGAATACTAGGGAGTAGGTTTTGTTATTGTTTTGGTTTTTATATATTTTTCAGCATAAAGGAGAATGAAAAATGTCTGCAGCCAGTAAAAACAAAAAGGAATCACTAGAGGAGTCAGAACAAGGGAGGCTAACTGGTTAAGGGATAATAAAAAGCATAGTAAGAAAGTTAACCTTAGAAAGAAGGCTCTTTCTTTCCCTGAGAATGGAAGCAAAAGTTTGAGAAAGATACTTTTAAATAATCTTTTAAGGGGGAGGAAGTAACTAAAAAATCTCAGAGTACCTCCTTATTCTCTAGGAAGTATAATGCCAAGATATCTGTTGAGGGGAAAGGGGCAGAATGGGGAACAGTGTTAGGAATAACCCAGTAGGGATGAAACTGGAATGGAAAAGAACCTCGGTTCACAAGTGGATAAATCGTAAGTATATTCAATTGTTTTACCTTCTGTAACTGGCCAAACTCCTGGTCCCTTTAGGTTCCAAGGCAGAATATAAACAATTCATGAAATGTAGTGAAAATATTATGGGCATAAACAGAATAGAGACAGTCCTCAAAATCGTAGAACTCCCTGAAAAAGTTTTTGCCTCAGGTCTATAAACCTGTTCCCTATTACTCTTCAATTATTTTTTCACAAGACCCTAAAGTTGTAAGTTTTCTCATTAGTAGCTCGCGATTCCTCTGAAAATGACTGACATTTATGAACTCTGCAAAATGAAAATCCATAAACAAGCAACCTGTCAAGGCATTTTAGCAGCACCTTTCAGGAATGTGCTTCATAAATATCATTTTACATCATAAAAGACTAAATATATTTTCAACATTTAGAATTATGGAAACAATAGTAAATATCACCACTCAATTATCTCACCCAATATCGAAATCCCCTCTTTGTAATATTTGGCCACTTATCAATGAAACCTCATTGCTGGGTATCAATAACTGGTGTTCACATAATTCCTGTATTCCTATATTGATTTTTATCTGTCCTGTTCATCCCCTAGATCTGCTACACAGATGGCATAAAATCATGCATGAATGAAATCTACCTTTTAGCGACTCTTTAAGTTCTACCAGGGTCCTTAAACTAAGCCTTGAAAATACATTTCTCTTATCTATTGATTGTCTTTCAAACAGGTAAAAGCAATTTTTACATTCTCTTCTCTAGGGTAAACAAATCTAACCATTTTTCTCATCATGTTTTTTTTTTTTTAGTGTTTCAAGTCTCCCCTAAATATTAGGAATCAAAACAGATATGATGTGCATACCACATGGGAGGGGGGTGGTAACTAACATTCAGTAACATGTCCATTGTGTGTCTGCTGCGTTGCAGCATGTCTGCAAGCTAGTTTTCTTATCCTCACAATTTATCACTGAGAAAATGGAGCCAGAGACACGAAACAACCTAATTCACAGCTAGCAAGCAGCAGTCACAACTAGTCTTACTTTATACCAAGATACTGCCTTCCCTCAATCTAGACACTGCTTTTCTTCTGTAAGTGGAACATTACATCCTCGAACCACTTTTGTCAAGCCAGGAAAACTCAGGTTTTGTAAATGTAATCACACCAAGTAAATTTATTTATTTTTAATTTTTTTTGAGACAATCTCATCTAGTAAATTTATATCTGGCCAGTTCTGGCCTATTATTATATTTCAGCCTTTAAGAAATCTTTGATTTCTGAGTGTCATCTAATGTGCTAATTATCACTACATGGTTTGAGTGCATTTATTAACTTGAGAATCATGCTGCTTATATATTTAAAGTTGGTATTAAAAAAGTGTTAATCCGAGTAAGGGCAAGACCAGAGTCCTGTAGCATATCTCCAAAGACATCTCCTCAGGCTTACATCAACTCATTAATCAACATTTCGGGTTTGGTAATTTGCATGGATATAAATCCATCTAACCACACCTTATCCAATGCACATTTAACTCTTGTGTCTAGACACAGTATTAGAATCTTGTTGGAAAACTGTGTCCTAAATAAGCTTAAATGAACTTATGTCCAGCAATCCCCAATCACCACCAGTCTAGTAAACTGTAACAAAAGGAAATATGATTTGTGTCACCTGGCTTTTTCTTGAGACAGGGTCTTGCTCTGTCGCCCAGGCTGGAGTGCAGTCACCTGATCACGGCTCACTGCAGCCTTGATCTCTCAGACTCAAGTGATCCTCCTGCCTCAGTCTCCCAAGTACCTACTACAGGCATGCACCTCCACATCTGGCTAATTTTTTGATTTTTTTTGTAGTGGTGAGGTCTCACTATGTTGCCCAGGATGGTCTTGAACTCCTGAGCTTGAGTGATCCTCCAGCTTTGGCCTCCCACAGTACTGGTATTATAAGCGTGAGCCACCACCTCTGGCCTCACCTGAGCTTTTCTCACTGAAGCTCTGCTGGCTTGAGGGAATCAGCTCTCCTTTCCCAAGTACTCATAAACTTGTTGGCTCTTCCAACAAGATTCTAAAACAGATTATTAATAGGTTCCTAGCAGCCAAGAGCCATCGAATGGTTCTGGGAGAAAACTGAGACATTTACCAGATTCTAGTCTTCTATCATTAACTGTACTTTTAGGATTTTTCAAAATCTATGAATAATGATTTTATAAAGTCATCTGCAAATACTCTGGTATACAATTTACCTGAACTTAAAAATATGATCACTCTGTAATCTCGTCAATTACCTTGAATTTAATTCCTCTAGATTTTTTTGTCCTTATCCAATTTTAAAGAAAACAAGCAGAAAACACTGTCCTCCCTTTCAGACACTCAGCAGAGTCACTGCTTTCAAATATAATGTCCTGAAATGAACTAGCCCATTTTATAGGCCACAGCTATGACCAATTTTTCTTTATGACATTCAACTTTAGAAACAGCATTTAAAATTTAAGAACCTCATTAACAACTCGAATAGTTCTTATTGCTTGTTGGTGCAAACTACATTTTCAAAATGGAACAAATTTAAACAGGATTTGCCCAGAAATCAACTAATATGCTTGAATAATGCATCACAATATAATCGAAATGAAATAAAAGAGGGAAAAAAACCCTAAAAGACACCAGCGGTAGTCACTCTGAATAAGACAATCTTGGATAATTATTATATTCATAGTCAAGTTTATTTAATAGGTAAGCATCCTAAGGGCACAACTTTAATCCAAATGTCTACTACCATCATCCATCCATTCTTTCATTCAGCAATACAGAGAGCTTATCAAACGTCAGGCAGTGTTCTAGGCGCTGAAACTCCTCGCTTTCATTCTAGCAACATCATTCATACAAACCTTTAGCGGCACCTACAATTGCAAGGCATTGTGCTAGGTATCTGTAAACAGCGATTTAGATCGAGATACACAAACATCACCAAGTTTCTCTTAAAAACACAGAAGACCACCCTTAAGAAATGCTCTTAGAAATAGTTCCTAACCTCAGATGACTTAGCGAAAGCTCCGTTTAACTGGCAATCTAAATTTAGAGAGCATTACCGAACCTATCTTGGGCAAACAATCGTTTAGGAGCTGTCACATAACCTCTAGACTTACGCTCCAATTTTCTAAAGAACAATTTCTCTCATAACAAACCAAATCAACCACCAGGAGCGGGTCCGTAAAGACGATGTCTCGGCAAGAACGAAATCTAATCGCGGAAGTGCCTTTTCCTCATTCTTAGTCGCACCCTCGTTACGTGGCTCTTCAAAACTCCAAAGTCGGAGTACCCTAGACATGGAACAACCTCCAAAAAGTCTCAGGCCTAGCCAAGGTTGGGACTAATACGCCGCGCAATAATCGGGGAGATATGAGGAGTCTGTGGCTGTGAGACTGCGCGGTTAACACCGCTGCCCCTTTTGCCCAACCCCTAGAAAGTCTCCGAACTTTGACTGCCCCCCAGTGCGAGGGCCGCTACCAGTTCTAGGGTGAGTCCGGCCTCCCTGCCCCGCCCCGACGCCTCAGACCCTCTCTACACGCCCGCCCCACAGCCCCGCGCCCGCCCGCAAAGTTCAATGTGTACCGGAGGTTAGCGGAGGGAGGCAGAATCCGGAAAGAGAGACTCCGCCAGTGGATGGCGACGGTTGGCCATAACCTACTCCGACCTCCAGATACGCGGGAGGTGGGCGGCGCTGCCCTCAGTCGGTGGGTCACTCACCCCTCGCTTCAGGCAATCCCCTCAGCGACGTCTCTCCTTGCCGACTGCGGCCATCTTGCATGTGGAATGTCGGGGAACTACGTCATCACGCTGCGTCCTGAGACGACACCAAGCGATCGGAGGGGCGGAGAGAGCAGGATGCCTGTCAACCAATGGGAAGAAAGCAGAGCTCTCAAAAGAGGAACGAGCCGCCGCTCTCCTCCCCGCCCGCCCCGCGGGTCAGTGGCTGCTGCGTGCAGGGGGAGGAGCCAGCCACAGGGCCCATCCCGTCGGTCCCGCCCCTAGGGGCGAAAAGGCATTCTGGAGCAACCGAACCTGCTAACGGAACTTGGGCGCGTAGGCGGGGCCCGGGTCGAGATTCGCCCAATCAAAGCTCTGGCGGGGGCGAACGCAGCCAGTTGCGACATCGGGGTTGGCGGCGGCTGAGCCGGCCGCTCTTGCCCCCGGGAGCTGCCAGCCCACTGGCTGGGGAGGACCCCGAACGGAACGCCGGCTGGGCGGCGGGGCGGGGCCGCGCCCATGCGTCCGAGGCGTGGGCCAATGAGCGGCGGCGGCGGCGGCCCGGGGGCGGGGTCCGGGGGCGGGAGGAGAAGGGTTGGGCCGCGGCCGCGGGGCCGTCTCAGGCTGCCGTCCCGCCCCTCCCGTCCGGCCGCCGCCGCCGCCACTGCCGCCACCGCCTGGGGGTTGGTTGAGGCGGACGGCGGGGTCCGGGCCGGAGTGCGTCGTTCCCGCTGCGCTTGGGGAGGCGGGCAGGTGAGTGCTGGCGGCGGTCTCTGCGCGCGCGCGGCCCGCGGGCTGCGGGGGAAACTCGCGCCGCGTCTCCGAGCTCTGCGAGGCCGTCCCTCGCCCTGGCCAGCGCCCCTCGGCCGAAGTCCGGCCCGCGCCCCCGCCAGGGTCCCCGCCGGCCGCTCTGGCCGCGGGGCTTGAAGGGGCAGGTGTGCACTCGGGGGCCGGGGCGGGGAGGGCCCGGTGGGGTCGCAGGGCGCCGGTCGGCCTCTGCCCGGGCTCCCTGCGGGGCGGGAGGCGCGCGCTCGCCGCTGCCCTGTCCCCTCTGGCGCCCACGCTCCCGGGCCCCGCGCCACCCGGTCTCGAGGTGGTGGAGGTGCAGGCAGCGCTCTCCCCAAGCTTGCCCCACTGTCCCCGGCCCTCGCGCCTGCTCTCGGGTGGGGCCCGGGCCCCTCGCGCTGGTCGGCTCGGCTCTGCGCGCGGCCGGGTCGCGCTCCCATTTCCTTCCTTCCTTCGGTCACCCCGCTGCTCGGGGAAGGCTGTGCGGTTTTATGTTCCTCTCTGCGAGTTCTCGGTGCCCACCAGGGTGCCCGGGGACCAGCCCCCGCCTCCTCCCGCGCCGTCCAGTTAGGAAGACGGTCGTAGAAAATAGGTCGTCTTTCTTCCCACGCGCCCTTGGCCGTGCTCCACGCGCGCAGTGCCCTACTAGGGAGAGGCATTCGGTGCTTTAGAGTTTGTCATTCCGGCGTTAAACTCTTCCTCCTCGTGGCTCCAGCCCGGCGATGCAACTCTTGTCTTTTCCCCGTCTCCACTCGGGAAAAGGAGCTGACAGTGACGCGCGCCCCTGGCTGCGGGGCTCACCCCTGCCGGGCCGGTGTTGGGAGGAGGGCATTTCAGTGTTGCAAAGGCATTCGCGGGTTAGGACCGCTCGGACCGTGTTATTTTGCTTTTCTAAATAAATAAGGTGATGTTTCAAAAGCAAAAATACTTTTAAAGTATACTGACAAATTAATTTTGCTTTTAAGAATCCTCGAAGAGTTACCCCTCTCTTCGTAGCCTGATTGTGGTGCTGATGAGGCCACTATAAATGTGTGTGTCAAAACTCAGAACCGGACACGGAAAAGTGTGAATTTTATCTTACCTAAAATATACCTCTCCCTCTCCCGTTTTTCTTCTTGAAATGGCCTTGCCAGTATTTCAAAACTGAACTAACCAGTAATAATCTCGGAGGAGTGTTTATTATTTTAAGTGAATACATTTAACCCAAGAATATAGCAAAATAAAAGCAGTCTTCCTCTCCACTGTTAAAATTTGCCAAGACTTGCTTGAACCTTGCTGTATGTACTGTGTTTATACGGGCTACCATGCGTGAAGGTCCAGCAGTACCGGATTAGTCCCAAGGGCTGCCGTGATTGATACTTTGGTGAAATTCCAACAGTTTTCCGAGGAGTTTTTCTCTGGCTAAGAAAGTAGTTTGCAAAGCCAAGTTCTCAAACAGCTACAGAACCTCTTTATTGGGACCCCAGACAACTTGGATTTTAGCCTTCTGCTACCCCTTTCCTGTCTGCCCTCCAAGTGATTGTAAGTTAATATCTGAAATGGAACTGTAGTTTGAAGGAGTAAAATGGTTGCTTCTCCAGTGTGCTAACATCTCAGTGCTTTTTTTCCTGGAATTGGAGTGGTGTTGGATTTGAAGATTAAAACGTCTTATGTCTGTATGTACGATAATAGCGAAAGCTTCTCGTAAGAGCACAGTGACTGTCAGTAAGAAAGTGATGGCTGCTGCGCTGCTCTTCCGTGCCGTGGACATTTAGGCCACATTTTAAATGATAATTAAGCTTTTGCTTTAGAAGCCACTGGATAATAAGAAAAATATGGAGGTTGTACTCAGATATTTTTCCTATTTAAAGCTCAACCACTGGACAACTGTTTTTGTTTTGAGAGTTCTGATAAACGGTCACAACAGCCTCCTTGAAACACAGTACTCTCCTGCCTGGAGGAGAATGACAAGATGACGGCACCGGGGAAAGTATGACCATCAGCGACGAAGGCTTGCTTGGAGTGAATATTTAGTAGACAATCATTGAATTCAATGAAAACCAGGTGCATAGTTTGTACTGTGTAGAGTTGTAGTAAAAATATGAGCAAAAATCCTACCTCCAAGTCAGGGTTACTCTGAATGCTTTGTGACTAGATGTCAGTGTAGTTTGAGGCGTACCAGATTTCTTAAATGTTTGAATTACATAGAGTCTTTTTTCTTATCACGAATCCGAAGTAGGGTTTAGAACTGTAACTAATAATACTGTATCTTTCTTAGGTGTAGTTGGATGATTATCCTTCTCTGAGAGGTTATTTATCTTTAGAGACTGGTTTGCCTGTTCCCTGGCTGCTGTGCCTGGTGCTTCTGTTGGGGGTGGAGAAGAAGAGTTTCAAGTGTGTTTCTTTCCCTTGGACCGAAGTCCTGGGAATGGAGTGGTGACTTTGTTCCCCCAAAGAGAACTAGGAGTCGTTTATTGCTATAGCATTAAATGTTTTTAACAGAACAGTGAACTTATCTTTATTCTTGTTACTTTGGATGTTGCTTGTGGCCATTTATAATATTTGCTTTCTCAATTACCTACCCTTATTTTTGGGCCCTTTTTTTATCAGTGAAAAATCTTTTGATTAGCCGTACATCTTTTCTCTCCTGCTATAGTCATAGAAGTGTTTATCTGGGTAACAGTTTGTTCTGGGTCATATTTAACCAGTCGAGAGTATTAGACTAAAGAGTCTTGCTTTTACAGTTTTCTATAGTTTTCACTTTTGTTGCCTTTACAATGGATTTCTGTTATTGAATTTCCTTTTATCATCTCATTTTTCTGTTCATAAATTGGAGAGGTTAATTTGATATGCAAATAGAATTAATTTACATATTTACTCTCATGGTAAAAAATTTCTATCAAAATATTAATATACATAATATATTTTCCTATTACAAAGAAGTTGAGACTTGGCTTTTTTTTTTTGAGATGGAGTTTCGCTCTTGTTGCCCAGGCTGGAGTGCAATGTCTTGATCTCGGCTCACCGCAATCTCTGCTTCCTGGGTTCATTCTCTTGCCTCAGCCTCCTGAGCAGCTGGGATAACCGGCATGCACCACCACGCTTGGCTAATTTTGTATTTTTAGTAGAGACGGGGTTTCTCCATGTTGGTCAGGCTGGTCTGGAACTCCCGACCTGAGGTGATCCGCCCGCCGCAGCCTCCCAAAGTGCTGGGATTACAGGCGTGAGCCACCGCACTTGGCTGAGACTTGGCTTTTTAAAAAGTTACTTAATAGTCTTTTGAAAAAAAATTAGCATCTGCAAGATTAAGAAGTCTTGCTTTTTAACTCAAGCCAGAGATTAGCTGTGTTGACCCCATTTCCACTTGCGAGTCTCCTCTAAGTTTTGGATATAAACAGACCGTAAAAACAAGAGATAAAAACACAGATAGATATTGAACATTTTCGACTGAGATAAATTTGGATGGAAGAAAGCTAATTCCAAATGATTATAAAATTCAAATACCGAAGTTAAGACTTTGCAGTTCTTTTTTTTCTTATATCAAGTACTTTCCAAGTAGAAGTGAACTAGTAAGTCCAAACAGTCTTGGTTGACAGTGGAAGACACATCTATCTTTGAAGTTAGGATTTTGAAAGGAATCTACTGATTACTAAGCCAAAGTGAATTCTTAGCCTTTTACAAGCCTAACCTCAGTACTGGGATGGGGAAGTAGGGGAGGGCAGAGGGACAGAGCAGGAAGAAATGTTTCCATCGTTTTTTTAGAAGGACAAAAAAAATTGTCTAGAGAATGTAGATAAATGTCTACACGGAACTTTTTATTTTTAATTTTTAATTGACAAAAATATATGATGCATAGAACTCTTAATAAAATATGCACTTATCTTAGGTTTATCACTATCTATGATCCTGAGTTTCACGTTCCATTTAAGAATACAATTCATTAGGACAGAACAGGTCTAAGAAATTATTCCGACTAAATGGTTTACAATGTTCAGTCTCAGAAAATAGACATGCCTTTTCAATATCAGCAGTTTCTATTACACATATTTGAGAGGAAGTAAAGATTAGTGTTGACAAGTACTTATTAAAGTTGCTTTTACCATAAGATGTTTACTAGTGTCTAATAACATTTTTGATTTGTTGTTTGTAATAATTTAGCTTCGCTGCATGTCATGGTCACCTCATGGTTCTGCGTTTTTCCCCGCAACAAAAGTATGGCATTGCAGAGATCACTGTGAGATGTGGTAGATTGGATGGAAGCTCTTTTGGAAGTTTTGCCCATGTCCCAAATTTAACCTGCAGCTCCTCCTATGTATTTGGACAAAGCCAGCAAAATAACTGTACTTTTAAAAGGCCAAAAGATAAAACCTTTACATGTGTATGTTTTATCAGTGCAAGGGAATAGTATTATTTTGAATATTAGGGATAACAGTGAACCTTTGGAGCTCTCATAAATGGGTTGGTTTTGAGCTGAACTCATGAAATATTATTGAGTATCAGTAAGATTTATCATTGAGGTGTGCTGGTGAGGCTCTGACACAAACTGAGTCTATCATTTTGCATAAATTACTCAGTCTCTGTAAGCGTCAGCTTTCTCATCTGTGAAAGGGGCTTGTTAATACCTGTCTTATATTGTGTAAAATGCTTACCTCAATTCTTGATCATATAATAAATGCCCAAATGACATGATTGTGATGGGGACGATCATATTGGAGAACTGCCATAGGACACAGGACGTGGCAAGGATGATCCTGAAATAAAGAACATGACAGCATGAATAGTTGCATTTAGGTTCAAAAACTCAGTTGTTTAACATAGCACATCTATCTTGCTGAAGATCACGAAAGGCTTTAGTTGATTACTGTCTTGTCCTAAAGGCTGTGGGACCATGTTGCATCATCTTTGTGTTTGAGATTAGAGTCTCAGGAAATGTGCAGGAATGAGGGAATAAATTCACTGGGCTCATAGAAAAGCTAGGGCAGTCTTAGGAATATTAGTCAAATTTCTTTGAGTTCCAGGAAGGTGGGTAGTCCATCTCAGAGCACATCTGAAGGGTTTTGTTGACTTTTAAAAAAGCAGTTCATTGAAGTATAATATGCTTAAGTGGTTTTGCTCACTGTAGTAATGAGGGGCACATTAAGCCTGGAGAAGACAAAACTTTGGGGAGACACAAAAGTTGACAGGTCAGAGAGGATGGTGAACTTCTCTGCAATATCGTACTGGAGGGGCTCACAAAGCAGGAGATTGCCTTGGAAGTGAATGTGCAGCTCTGCTGGCCGCCTAAAGGCGGAAGCTTTGGATCTGCCTTTTTCACTTACTGGCAATCCGCCTTAGGCTGTGTTTGTTAATCAGGAATAACACGCTCTCTCTGTCCTGCCTGTCTTATATCCTTCTCAGACTTGGATCAGGTGAAGTACTGATGGTGACTGCTCCATAACATCTGGCGCCATGATCTTAAACACGTGTGGGATTGAGAGCTACTATACATAACCCTAGAGGTCTCCTCTAATCCTGTTGCTCCTTGGTTTTAGAATCCAGAATCCTTATGTTAAGGAATGTGGGTGGTTTGAAGGTAATTCCTTGACGGATTACAGCTGTTTCTTCACACATAACATTGTCTTTTTTATTTTAGAAAGATATAATAGGAAATGATTATTCATGATACCCAATGATTTTTTGCTTTACAAAAGGTTTTTTTGGTAACTTCCGTTAAATAGGAACCTCATGTTAATTTGTTTGCAACTTCATTGAATGGCAGTTTAAAACAAACCTACTATGTAACGAAAAGTCAGTCAGAAATGTTTAGTTATTTCTAAAATTATTGTGTTAGTGGAAAAATAGCAAAAAAAAAAATTGTGAAAAGCAACAACTGTGCTTATTTATTTATTTATTTAATTATGTTTGAGACAGAGTCTTGCTCTGTGGCCCAGGCTGGAGTGCAGTGGCACGATCTTGGCTCACTGCAACCTTCGCCTCCTGGGTTCAAGTGATTCTTTTACCTCAGCTTCCCAAGTAACTGGGACTATTTTTAGTAGAGACAGGGTTTCACTGTGTTGGCCAGGCTGGTCTTGAACTCCTGACCTCAGGCGATCCGCCCGCCTTGGCCTCCCAAAATGCTGGGATTACAGGCATGAGCCACTGTGCCTGGCCAACAACTGTATTTTTAAAATCTCAAGTTATAATACTTATATGGGACAGCCCAAATTGTTCTGTATCAAGATTAAACTTTGATCAAATTATAATTTTATTTGCATGCAATTTATAGATCTTTATACATCCTGGTACTTAAGTAGTTACTGAGTTGAAATTAATTCCACCTTCTTCCATGCCTGCTTGCCTTGACTTCTTGGTACTTTTGAATTGTGGCACATCAGTTCTTTTATTTATTTATTTATTTATTTATTTATTTTAGAGACAGAGTCTCACTCTGTCGCCCAGGCTGGAGTACAGTGGCTGGATCTCGGCTCACTGCAATCTCCACCTCCTGGGTTTAAACATTTCTCCTACATCAGCTTCCTAAGTAGCTGGGATTACAGGCCTGCGCCAGCATACCAGGCTAATTTTTGTATTTTTAGTAGAGATGGCGGGGGTCTCATCACGTTGGCCAAGCTGGTCTTGAACTCCTGACCTCAAATGATCCACCCGCCTTGGCCTCCCAAAGTGCTGGGATTGCAGGTGTGAGCCACTGCCCCTGACCCAGTTCCTCTTTTAATTAAAAGATTGGAACGATAGGTGCCAGTTAGCCGTGTAAACTGATATGAGTTGGTATGGCATGGCGCTGCTGCTAGGCCCTGCTACTGTGCAAAGCCAGAACACGTTTCTGATATGTATAAGTTTCAGCTAACACGGTACCATGGCACTTTATCAGTATCTGTAGGAAAGGAAACATTGCACAATTAAATACTTTTCAGTTTGGGAGTGCCTTCATTTTCCTAACTCATCATCCTGTAATTTGTGTATTTAATTCTGAATATAGCAATCTGATCTGCTGGCCGGCAAAGTATTTCAGTAAGAGTGAGAAAAGAGTATTTCCTGTTCTTCCTACACGAAGATTAGGCCCTCACACTCTCTCGAGTGTGCTTTACGGCTGAGAGCCTGAGGTGGAGGAAGCCATCCTTAGGACCATTCTCTCCCTTAGTCAACCCAGCTGTGAAGTTGGGTCAATGCAGGATACATTGAAAAACAGATGCTGTGCTTGAGCTAAGGTTTCCTGGATAAATTGCCAGATAAGTGTAATCAAAAATGTTTATTCTAGTTCTGTTTAGTTGAAAGCAGCATTTTTGAGGGAACTCAAGAAATACACAAATAAATATCCTTTCCATTTAGTGTTTGAAAAAAAATGCAAGTGAATTACATCCAAATCAGTTCATTATGTGTGAACTGTACTTTGTAAAAATGGGTTAGGTATTTAGCACCCCTTACGCCACCTCCGCTCCCACTGCCCACATTAGCCAAGGTCACTAAATGTGCTTTCTTGTTTCTCCTGACCCATTTATTCCATGATTCAGATTAGATGGAAAAGAATCACTTGATTGGCAGAGGTGGTGGTTGATTACAGATGCCCCTGTATATTAGTCAGCACTTTAAATAATAATTGAGTATGTCATTCATTTCTCTGTCTTCTAAAACCTGTCTTGTCTGTTAGATGGGGAGGTTGTTGGTGGACTTGTAAGTGGTAGGTATATGGTGTTTTAAAGGGCCAAAGTTTAAAGATTCTGTAGATTTTAAAAATATCTTGATGGTGAAGAAATGTAGATATGTGTGAAACTCTTGGCTTAGCTGTTCCTTTTTATAGATATCCCTTCCTCTGAATGACTGACTGTAATTGTATAATTCATGTATCAATCCTGTATTGCTACTCTTCATATTTTCTTTTGTCTTAAGTATTATTTAAATCATTTTTTTGGTCCTATTTTCCTGTTTTATTTAAGATAATTCAGTAAGTATTTGTAAATTATACCCGATTTCAGTCTAAACTTTGTGGAAAAAAATTTTGGATTTAGCATTGTACCTTCTGGCTAATACTTGTAATTTAACTTGAGTTTGTATGTGTATACACATATAATTAATTTAGTATGCATTTATATTTTCCTAATATAAATATCGGAAATAAATATTGAAAATAAACATTTGGTCTTTGTGGGAACTTGATGAATGTTTAATATATTTTTTTCATGAAGAGCATGAAGGATGTTCAGAATACCTATTTGACTGTTTCATTTTTTTAAACTTGTAATTTAGCCCCAAATTCAGCTGAAATGATCATGAAAATTATTCACTGTATATAACAGACTTTCGAATCATAAATGAAAAGGGTAGTTATTTAAATCCATAAGGTTGGGGAACTTACACGGCATGAATCTTTTTTGATCGCTAAAAGAAGGCAATATGGGGTGAATTTAGGAAACCACACATACTGGATACTAACACCTTCTCACACTGAATCTTAAAATTTGTCATCCTTCTTGAATTGTACGTTATTTCTTGCCCTTCTATGTTTAGTTACTTATGTGTTTTAGGAATTATCCATGCTGCTTTATTTTGAGTGTGAGTCTTGGTTTCCCAGCCTCATCCTTGGGAACTGCAGGCCTGGTTTTGTCCAATTTTGTTGTCTTCTGCAACAGCGAACATAGTATAGGCACAGAGACGTTGTGCAGCTTAGTTTAATCAAGCTTGCCTATACTTAGAGTCCACCTATATGCTGGAGCTAATGCAGGGTTTCAGGTTTGAAGCTATGGGTCTGCTGCTTGGCAGCTGTGGTCTCTTGGCCAAGTCACAGCCCTCTCAGCCTGCTGACAACTGGCTGTGGTCACTGCCGGCCTCAGTGGGCTGTGGTGGGGGTGCAGGGAGGTCATGGACGGATGCTCGTGTCCTTGGTCACAAGTGCCCACGGAGCTTTTCCCTGTGCTTGGGCCGTAAGCTTTCCTTTTCTATCAGAAACAGACTAATTCCTGCTTTATTGCTTTCTAAAGACCAATAATGCTTTAAAAATTCCAGTGTGTTTTTCAGAGTCTCTCTTATTAAATGTAATGTCCTAAAGCTTTTCTATCTAAAACTGGATTTTGAAAAGAGATCATCTTAAAAAAAATTTTTTGAGACAGGATTTTGCTGTGTTGCCCAGGCTCCAGCCCAATGGCTGTTCGCAGGTGTGATCATAGCTCGCTGCAGCCTCGAACTCCTGGGCTCAAGAGAGCCTCCCACCTCAGCCTCCTGAGCACCTGGGATGATAGGCATGTGCCACTATGCCCCACAGAACCGTTTTTTAAGTGTGATATTACATAAGCTTAACCCTAACCCCTGTCCTTCATGGTATGGCCAATCTATCTCTAATTAACTACATCTCTGTATATAAATTTATATTTTTACTTCTAAGAGTTATCATAGTTCATTAGTAGAATTAAATATTCAGTAAATGTTTTATTTTGACAACTGTTTAATCACTGTTGGGAGCAATGTGAAAATTGGTAACACCAATATATTCAAATATACTATCCAAAGATTTTCTTTTACTCAACAAATTTTGACCTTCTGTGTGTCTGTGACACTATATTAGACTCTATGGGTAATATAGAGATGGAAGCTTTGGGTTTTTTTTCTGCCACAAGACAGTGGGTAAAAGAGTTTAGACTGCGGTGGGTGAGGTCACAGAGGTTCAGGGACTGTGCTGTGGAAGTGTGGTGAGGAGACCTTGTTAGTGAGGTGGTGTTTTAGCCAGGTAAATTTTAGGTGGAGGACCCTGACATACTCATCAAGGGATCAGGGCATTTCGGCTAAAGTAACAGAGCGAAGAGCATGTATGTCAGGGAATGACAGCCAGGCCAAGGGGCTGAGGGAAGGTGGGATGTGGGGAGCTGGCAAACTCACAGGAAAACCTGATGTTTTAGGGCTGAACGAA
Source organism: Pongo abelii (assembly GCF_028885655.2). Taxonomy (NCBI): domain Eukaryota; kingdom Metazoa; phylum Chordata; class Mammalia; order Primates; family Hominidae; genus Pongo; species Pongo abelii. The sequence goes on along the minus strand of NC_072000.2, from coordinate 103,891,821 downwards.
CTACATATAGGGCATCTGCCTTCAAGGTGCTTTGAGTTAGGGGTGTCCCACAAATACTAGAATTAGTGCCAAACCATACTGAACCCAGAGACAAAGAAATCTTACAGACAGTGATCGTTCCAAGTTCATAGTAGATGGGTTACAGAACTGGTACCGAGAAACACTTGCCTTCAGTGACTTAAGTTCACGCCCGACTGCCTGGGATTCAGGGTACAGGGGACTGAGGAGAGCCCTCGGACAGGGTAGACCCAGCCGATGGGGGAGGCTTACTGGAAGAGCCCTGGAGACTTGTTTTTTGGGGGAGCAGATTGAGGAGATGGCTAGGGTCTGGGATCCTGTGCCCTAGGGAGATACATTTACTGGAAGAAGGATAGGCAGCCCCCCTGCCCCCATCCTTAATTAAGACAAGATTCTTTCTGCCTAACCTAGGCTAGCCACTTTTTCTACCTTACAGCCTGTATCCCCACGGGAGAGAAACAGCCCAAAGAGGTTGCCGAAAGACAGAATCCCAATATAAGCCAACTCTTTAGCGTCTGTAATAACCTTGAGTTTGACCCTTTCTTACTGACTTTGTTGGGCATGAGGGTTGCATGGAAGAGTCTAGAGTTTCCCTTAATGCCACAGGGGACATTTTGGTAGAGCCTCGAAGTATGTGAAAAATCTTGCCAGGAGAAGACAAGGGGACAGGCAGTGGGGTAGCTGCGTTCCAGAAAAAGGGAGGAACATGAGCAGTCCCCTGGAGCTGTGTTGTGTAAAGGTAGGATGAAGCTGGACATGTAAAATGGGGTGAGGCAGTTCAGTCCTCGAAGACCTTGCTAGGGAGGTTACGCATTATCCTGTGAGATGTGGAAAGACGTGTGAGCGAAAGAAACCTACACAGTGTGGAATTCCACTTATATGAAGTTTAAGAATAGGCAAAACTAATCGATGGTAATAGAAGTTGAAATGTGGGCTACTGGGGGAAGGACTGGTTGTGAAAGGGTTCATCAGGACTGCTGTCAAGGACTGGTGTGTTTGCTGCCTTCTGCAAGGGTGGGGCCTTGCATGCATGAAGATGAGTCCATGAATTCGTGCACTATGCGGTTTGTAGGTTTCTTTTTTTTTTAGTCAGGGTCTCCCTCTGTTGCCCGGGCTGGAATGCAGTGACGCCATCACAGCTCATTGCAGCCTCTGCCTCCTGGGCTGAGGGGATCCTCCCACCTGAGCCTCCTGAGTATCTGGGGAATACAGGCTTGCACCACTGTGTCCAGCTAATTTTTATATTGTTTTGTAGAGACAAGGTTTCGCCATGTTTTCCAGGCTGGTCTCGAACTCCTGGGATCAAGCAATCCACCTGCCTTGGCCTCCCAAAGTGCTAGGATTATAGGCGTGAGCCACTACGCCCAGCCTATGCAGTTTGTATTTTATACCTCAATTTATTAAGGCTGACTGTTGACATTGTGGTGGGGGAGGACTTGTAGGCAGGGAAATGAATCACGAAGGGATTGAAAGAGCTGGAGATGAGGGTCTTAGCTAGGAGTGGCTTCAGTGACTGCATAAACATCACCCAACAGGACTTTTGAAGATTGCGTTCTAGCATATCTGCCCTCCCAGGGGTTAATGTACTGGTGTGTTTTGAAGTTACACCTCTGGGGTATTTATACACCTATTACTCATTTCTAAAAGCCAGCAGTTTTCTGGCTTAAAAAAGAAATCTTGAGAACAATTGGAGTTACAAGTACTCGACTGTAGAATTACTGTCAATGGAATGTATTTTGTTTTCAAATCATTGTAACCCTATTTTTAATGGTCTGTCACGTGGAGCAGGAATTAGACATTTCCTTTCTGTTCCAAGGGGATGGAAACCTGGATAGAAGCTTCGGAAATGGAGATTGTAACCTGACCTAAGACCTGTGCAGATGCTTTTCCCTGGGAGCTCAGGGTGGCATCCTCTGTGTAGCACCTGCCATGTGTTGAGGCCTAGGCTGTATGTCCTCAAGGAGCCTGTTATCTGAAGGGATGCTGGTATGTGAGCAAGTCTTTTAGTACAGTGGGGCCCAGCAATAATGGAGAACATACAAGGAGTTGCAAAGGTGCAGAGAAGAGAAGATTGTGACTAGGGGGACCAGGTAGACTTTAAGGGGATTCCTGGACAGCATTTTTAGAGAAAACCAAGAGTTTGTGAATAAGTGACTAAAATATTACAGTCAAGGGGTGAACGGGGAGGCAGAGATAGGAGGTACATGATGACGTCTGTAGAGGGACTGGGAGCCCTTGGTGTTGCTGGGAGGGTGTTTTACATGTTTTTGCTGGTTTCCTTTTATTCCAGGGTGACTGACACTGTATATTTTACACTGATTTTTAGAAGACTTATTAGATTAACGTGTTACACATTATTCTTTATACATTAGATACATAAGAGAAGATAGCAATGTTAGCCTGTTAAATAATGTGATTTCCTACTATTTAGGGTGGTGGCAGCGGGAGGGTAGATTTAAGCAGCAGGGACAGTCTTGGGCAGGGAGATGTATGAGACTAGTGTTAGGGTCTAACCATGAGGACTCGTTCAGGAGGTGCAGGAGGAAGTGGCTGGAGCTGCCTAGGTGTGGGCTGAGTGGCTGCTGGCAGGGGTGTGGGGGTGTGTGGGGCCATATCCCATGGTGTTTGATCTGGAAGACCCCGTGCTGCCATGTACTTTTTTTTTTTTTTTAATCTGTATTTAAACAGAGGCAGTGTGGTAGTGGTTCTGGGTTCAGGTTCTAGCTGTACCTCTTACCTGATGCATGACCTTGGACAAAGAGAAGGGACTTAACCTTTCTGAGAATGTCAGCTGAAAGATGAGGATGGTATCTACTGCTTAAAGTGCGAGGAAGATCAAATGAAGAGCTCTGACTTAGTCCAGCACCTGGCAGAGGGTAAATACTGAGCTCCAGGGAACAGCTGCTGTTACATCAATGAGCAACTGCAGTTGGGTGGATCGCTGAGGGAAGACTTTGGGGGAGGTGAGGGGCTGCAGGCAGAGTGAATAGAGCCGGTTTTGTAGCTGTTGGTGGGCACCCCATGAGGGCCGGTGCTGAACAGCCCTGTCACAGGCTCACTTACTGTTAAGAGAAGGGAAAGGGTCTTGGAGCTCCTCATCAGAGTGACGTTCTTGTCTCGTTTACAGGCTCCCACAGCAGAAGGTCTTTTAGGCAAGGCTGAAGGGAGAGGCCAGCTAAGCCATTGCTGACAGGATGCTTCTGCGTCTCCTCCTGCCAAGCCAGCAGACCCACTATATTTGGAAGTGTGATTAACGTCCTTATTACCAGACTCCTTGGTGGTTTTAGTTGTTTTCAGGTTAAGATCGATGGTCCTCCAGAGATGCCCTCTGCAGATGTGGGAGGGCTGAAATGCCCAGAAGGGTGGAGGTGCTGTGTCCAGGCTGTGCCCTTGCTCTTGGCTGTGAGCCAGAATCATGGGGAGCTTTTTTTCTCTTCTAAGAAGACAGTTCTTAAGCACAGGAAAAGGTGCTTAAGCTGTCTGTCATCCTGCCCTCCCCTCACTTAAATTTTCTGCTTTCGATCATGGAAAAAAAATTCCTTTTATTGCTGCAAAAGTTTTAACGTATTTTTACTGGTTTCCTTTTATTCCAGGATGACTGACACTGTGTATTTTACACTGATTTTTAGAAGACTTATTAGATTAATGTGTTACACATTATTCTTTATACATTAGATACATAAGTGAAGATACACATGTTAGCCTGTTAAATGATGTGATGTCCTACTATTTTAGCACATGACCATATTTGCATGGACTCAGTTACAACAGAGTCAATGATCATCTGTATAGTGGGAGAATATGTTTTAAACCTTTGTCCTAGCATAGTTCTTCACATGGTGATAGTTACTACTTTTTGTAAAAAACAAATGGACCAAAGTCTGCTTTTTGATTCTCATTTGAGATAAAGTGTAACTGACTGGGGCTCCTGGAGGCCATCCTCGTGGTGGTTTGTTATTCATTAGCTTATGGATTGCCCTACCAGCTTCTTGGCTGGACACTTTCTCCATCTTCCTAGGTCATCATCTTAGCCTGTTGTCTCTGGAGAATCAAAGCCAGACTCCTCTGGCAGTGACTGTCATCCTGTCTTGAGTGGCTGCCTCGCTAGGCTTCCCTAGAGACCTCCTCTCCAGCTGGGTTCCCTTCCTCACTATGCTTCCCTCACGCTTCTAGTCCTGTCCCTGTCTTTGAATTGCCCCACCTGTTCTTCACACATCCATGTCCCTTACTTTCTTTGAGACCTATTGTTAAAAGCACTTGCGAGCAAGCATTATCTCATAGGGTCTTTACCCAGGACACCATGGTGTGTCCTATACCACATGGTCTCATCTGCGTGTGAAAATATGCTTGTCATTTCTCACGTGCCCACAAACAGAGGACCCGTGTGTGGCACACTGGAATGCGATGGGAGACCTTGTTCAAGTCCCGAGTCTGCCATCAGCTTCCTGTGAAATCCCAGGCAAGGCACTTGGGATTTCCCATGGAACAAAATGCAGGAGTTAGACTAGCTCGCCAGAGTTTCTTCCAGCTCTAAAAGATCTTCAGCATTTGCCCAGAGAGTGTAATCAATTGCTTATGATACAGTTATGGTTAATGGGAAATGATTATTTTAAGGCAAAGTGGGGAGAGAATATATAGGTCTTTATGCCCATATGTGTATGATATATGCATGGGTTTTATCTCTCTAGTATCCTGGAATATGTTAGTATGCACAGTGAAATCTATGTAATTAAAAAAAGATCTAGAGTATAATTTGCTGTACTATAGTTTTTGTAGGTGAAAAAGAACGAACTTTTTTTTCCCCATTTGAGAACCTCTAAATACTAATACTACACATTTCTTTTTCTGGAAGAAAACTTCAGGATATGGCATATGTAAGGTAAGATCTTAGCCTGTGAAGACTAAGACACTGCCGTGTGTTGGACATGTTTTATTACTTGATTTTGTTCTTTGGTAGTGTAATTTTTTTCTCTTTTCTTTCTCTTCTCTGTAGTCAGAAAAATGGGTAAGAAGAGTCGAGTAAAAACTCAGAAATCTGGCACTGGTGCTACAGCAACTGTGTCACCGAAGGAAATCTTGAACCTGACCAGTGAGCTGCTGCAGAGTAAGTCCTCCTCTGGGCTCTCCCTGCCTTGATGTGGTGGCTGTGCCTTTTCCTTCTTTGTCACCAGAATGGGGACGTGTGCATCAAACAAGCTGGTATTCAGGTCCAAGCTTATTAGCTGTGGGCCTGGGCGAGTCACAGAGGTTCCCAGGCTTGCAGTCCTTATCTGTGAGGATGGAAATGCCTGTCAGAACTGTGTGGCTGTTAACAAGGCTTGGGTGAAGTAATTGTGAACTTCCATGGCACAGTCACCTGGAACATGGTCTTCCCTGAGGACCTGTGGGCGAGAAGAAGCTCTACTGCTTTTTCACAGTGTGCCCCTTGGCAGATTACTGAACCCTTCTGAAACTCAGTGTTCTTCTCGGTAAACATAGATAATAACTGTCTCAGCGAATGAGCCAAGGGCCTTGTGAGATGTGGTGTGTGAAGGTACTTCACGGGCTTTTAGCCCAGGGGAGTCCAGCGTGCCTCTTGGAGACCCGGCCTTCAGAGCTCTGCCCCTCACTGGAATGGCTCGCCTTTCTTTTTGGTGATTCAATTAACAGTGCTTTTGATTTTTTTTCTTTTTTTAGACAGGGTCCCGCTCTCTCGCCCAGGCTGGAGTGCTATGGTGGCACTATGACGACTCACTGCAGCCTCGATCTCCTGGGCTCAAGTGATTTTCCCACTCCATTCACCTGAGTAGCTGGGACTACAGGCCTGTGTCACCACGCCCAGCTAATTTTTTTGTAGAGATGAGGTTTTGCCATGTTGCCCAGGCTGGTCTTGAACTCTTGGGCTCAAGAGATCCTCCCACCTCTGCCTACCAAAGTGCTGGGATTGCAGGCGTGAGCCGCTGCACCCGGCTGTGTGTGTCTGATTTTTACATGCTGTAGTTTGAGAGTTCTTGGTTTAAGGAAATGAAATATCTATTAAGTGCCTCTACTTGTTTTAGCAAGTTAGTGTAATTTGGTAACTTTAAAATTATGAATTTGAATTGGTGCAGTTAGTACCTTGGCTGTAGCTGTGGTCACTCCGTTGCCCTTTGTCCATGTTTAGATTATGTGGCAGGCTAAACCTCAAGTAAAAATGCAGCTTTCCCTTTGAGATGGAAAGCAGGCCGCAGCCAAGTTGGAGTCAGGTCCCTCTCGAGTGCTCCCCTGGACCCTACTGGCCGATGGAGTGTGGCTGTCCTGACCATTCCTCGCCGAGCTCCCCTGCCTCTGGCAGCTTGAGGACAGGCTCGCTGCTGCTTCATCTTTGAGGCCTGTTCCAGGCCTCAGTGAGTGCTTATTGTTGGAGAATGAAGTAAGACTGGCCACCCTTCATAGTTAAGACTCAGCGTGTATGTAGTTATTGTTAGTTATTTGCCACATATACTCTTTTAATAGAGAGCAAAGGGGCCCCAGAGGTTAAGCAGGAGTGTGGGAAGGGGCTGTCTAAACCAATGCAGTTATGTGAAAAGAAAGAGCTGCCAATAGGCGGGGTGCCCAGTGTGCAGCCTTTCAAACTCACACCTCAGCCTCGGGTGTTGGTCTTTTGGTCCTGGCCCCACAGTGGAATCTTAGCTTCTTTTTTAGCAGTGACTATGCCATCTCATTTTGCAACTCCCCCAGACTGCTGAATATAGTGCCGTACACATGGATGTGAAATGTTTGTCGACTAATTGTCCTTATGTCCAATTTAACTGGTTCCCTTAGGGAATCAGTGTTATGGGATTTAACTAAAAAGAAAGGTTGACTTTTACTATTAACTTTTACTATTAACTTCTTTTTGCCATATAGAAGAGTTTTGGGGGGATAGTTGGCATTTTAGCTTAGCTTTTTATCATAGATTTTCCTGTTAGTATATTCTAAAAAGAGTTAACTAAGAATAAGGTGGATGTGAGCTAGGTGCTCGCTCAGTGCTCTCTCGGGTACGTTAAGTGGGGGATATTTTTGTGATTCCCCAGAGTTTGTCTGCTTTGACAAGTGCACCTGCCTTGTACTTCTCACATTCATTATCATGGCTGTCATATGTCTGTCTTTTAAAAGTAAACCAACCCCAGAACAGCAACAACAAAGTCCAAATCCTTTTTCTTGTGCAGACTAGTAGGTTAAGTTGAAAGAGAGAAGCGTTTCAGTACCATGTCTCTTATGTTACAGAATGCAGCAGTCCGGCGCCTGGCCCAGGAAAAGAGTGGGAAGAGTATGTGCAGATCCGGACTCTAGTTGAGAAAATACGGAAAAAGCAAAAAGGTAAAATTGCTAGAATGATAACTGTGTTTTAATAATGTCATGTAGAAACTTGATTAGGTCAGAGGGTTGGTGAGTAGTAAAGGTCTCAGCATCATTGGTGTCACTCTGAAAGGTCTTGTAGTGGGGCTTGCAGACCGGGAGAGAGGGCAGTTAGCGGGATTTCCCCCCTTTTTGAGATGCTATTACCTGCTTCGGAAAGGGTGAGAATGTTGAGCTTTAGGAGAATAAAATGTTTGTATCTGGGTGCTAAAATGACACAATTTTATTTATTTACGTTTTATAAAGTATTTATTTAAATCTGGTTTTTATACTGTTATTTCCTTTTGAGTTTCAGGACAGTGCATGTAGTGTATATGGTCAACACACAAATAAATGCTGATTGGTTAATGCATTAGCAAGGTTTATGATGAACTCACACACATCTCAGTTAAATAAGAGGTGTGGTCATATTCCTTAAGTTGTGTTTTTACAGGACGTATGCAGTCGCCATTGTAATGATTCTCATCCAGGCTGGCATGGGGCTAAGTGTGAGTTTGAAAAAGCTCCTTCAGTATACCTGTTGTTTTTGTTCTGTAAAGCACAAAAAGTAAAGATTATTATGCAGGACCACATGGAAGGTAGAAGCAGAAAACATCCTAAGGAGCAAGCATTGGAATGTGGGGCCATCTTCTGAGACTCCCTTTCTTATTGTCGTGAAGGGCCTCAGGAAAGGGTTTGTTTTTTATTTGCTGTCTTTAAGTAGTGGTTTCATTGCTCTTCCATATACATCTCTAAACATGTAGTCTTCAGTTTAGATGGTCTCAGACTCCAAAATGGTGAGTTCATAATGCGTGTTTTCAAACAGGTTCGTTCATAATGGGTTTATTTGCACTAAATAGGAGTCTGTGCTAATCCTTTGTCACCAAGCGGGTAGCGCCTTAGTTTGTCTTCTGCGTAGATACTGTTTACTACACCTGACACTGAGGGTAGAGCATTTGCCAATTCTCAAGGAGTGAATAGTAAGTTCCGTCTTCGAATATTCCTCATTCTGGTCATTTTTGCCATTTAGCAGGTATCTTCGCATATCCAGCATGCCCTCTTCACATATCAGGTTGACTGTTAATTATGCTGTGGTAAGATGGCCACAGGCGCCTGAGCTATGTGCCACACCCAGCTTCCTCATAGTAAAGTTCCTGTTCCTCTCCTTTTATTCATCCAAACAGAATGGTTTTTTCTATGCATGTCTTTTCATCTTTTTGACTACATAGGACATGCTGAAAAGTTCAGAAATTAATATAACAGATGCCTAAGAATCTGCTACCCCAGCTGAGCACATGTCAAAGTTGTATTCTCATTGTCCTTTCTTTTATTCTCACCCACTGGTCAGCTTTCCTTTCCCTTCCTCAGCCCTTGGTTTTGTTTTTGTATTTGTTTTTAAGAAATAAAACATCACAGATACAGCCAAAGCCTCACATTTTCATCCCCTTCCATTCCCTCCCTCCTTGCAGGGTGTTCATCTTCACTGTGAATGTTTTCTACTTCGTAAATAACACCATAAAAATATATGGTTGTAATTGATATTTGAAAAATTTACATAAATGGTGTCATATTACATGATTTTTTTAAAAAACCACCGTGGTACATTTAGTGTTATACTTATGTTGATACACATAGCTCTAGCTCATTTAAATTGCCTTACAGCCTTCTGGCTTACAGCTCTACAGTTTTGTGTTCTTAGAATCAGGGCTGTGGGGCTCATCGTTTCCCATATCTGCTTGTGCACATATGCGAGCTACTCATTTTTGTTTTAATGGAAATTTTGTTAAAGCAAATGTGAATATGAGAGATGGCATGTTTGACTTTTAAGGAGAAAACTGCTCTATAAATCATAGTAATGGTAATAGAAGCTCTCTCCCCTTTGCCGTCATATAACCTAATAGTACCTAATAGTCAATATTTATATTACCTAGTGTTAGTATATATTTCACTGTAACTGACAGGGAGTTTAGGATTTTAATTCTTCTTCCCTGTCACCAGTTAAGGTATGTACTGTGACCATCTGGTGATTAGTTTTGATTTCAAGATTGGCGTGTTAAGACTATTTCCAGTGTTAGTTATGGCCTGTTTTTATTTTCTGAGAGACGTGTGAATGATATGTGTCCTAAAAGTAGCTCTTGTTTTCTAAAACGTGGATTAATATAGGTCTGTCCGTTACTTTTGATGGAAAAAGAGAAGATTACTTTCCTGATCTAATGAAATGGGCCTCTGAAAATGGGGCTTCTGTCGAGGGTTTTGAGATGGTTAACTTCAAAGAAGAGGGCTTTGGTTTGAGAGCAACAAGAGATATCAAGGTGAGTTTATAAAATGTTGGTCTCAAGGGGTCTATGTGTTTTTGAACTGTGGTGTGCTGTAGAGGGCACAGGGTGAAGAGGTAGACGTGTGGTGGGGGAGTTCTAGTTCTGAGCCTGTGGGCAGATAGGCAGCCTGGAAGGGCCTTGGGCTCATGTTCTAAGCAGCTCCTCCCACCTTATCCTCCTGGGGAGCCAAGTTGCTAATCAGTGACTGGGGCAAGTCAGTTCACATTTCTGAGCCTCTGTTAGGAGACCATAGAACATGCCCCACAGGATTTTGAGATTTACCTAAAGATAAGGAGGTGGACTCATGGTTTGGATTTTGTAACTTACTGGAGGTGAGTGGGTGGAGGACTGGCGGTGTGGGTATGCCTACTAGTGTCTGAAATGGATGACTATGAGGCTGAAGATACTAGGAGCTCACTGAAATGGCAATACCAGTGGCAATAGGGAGAGAAGAGAGAAACAGCCACCTGCTAAGGGAGAAGGGCTTTTTCTCCCCTCTTGGTTCTTGGTTCTTCTTTCCACTTGAAGGGAGCAGCAGTCACTGGCCATGCCTGGCCTCTCCTCACCCCTCACTCATGTCTCTTCTAAGAGGAGGCACTCCTTCATTTGTTGGCCAAGTTTGGGAGAAAGAACTGGACTTGGCCTTTTTCTCGGTAGGAGCTGGTTGCCCGTATGCATTCATTCCACTCTGCTCTCTGCCCTGGAAGCTTTACAGGGGCAGGCCACACGTGGGGAGGGCGGTGGGGATCCAGCTCTGCCTGTAACTAGGTGGGGGAGTCTGTCTAATTCTGGGATTCAGTAGGTGATACTTTGGTGACCATCTGTTGTATTGTATCTCTCTCTCAGTTGCTTCAGAACTTGGGTGGAGGAAAGGGTGTTATTTGGGCCCCCTCAAACCTCTGGCAACATTTTTGGCTAAGTTGTAGTTAACCTTTCATTGATAGATTGATAAATCACATGCTGGTATATTAGATACCTGTTAAATGTCTACTGTGTGAATGGTAGTATCTTGCTTCCAAAAGAACCAGTCTCTTCCTTCATGATGCTTATAATCTATATAGTAAGGGACAAGACACATACAAATAACTTAATAGTTGACATTGGTGAAAGCAGGATGCCACATGTTCTTCTCTTGTGTCAGATTGAAGGCAGTATTTGTGTGGATGCTGCCCAGAAGATCCGAGCTGTGGACTTCCTCACTATGTGCTTTTGTGGGGAGGCGAGGGTTGGGGAGGAGGTCTTAAACAGCAGACATTTATTTCTCACAATTTGGAGGCTGAGTGTCCAGGATCTCAAGGTGCTGGCATGGTCTGTTTAGGTGAAGACATTCTTGGTTTGCAGACAGCTGCCCTCTTGCTGTCTCCTCACATGTTGGAGCACCATGTGCATGTGTTTTGCAGTGTAGATACACAGGACACAGCAAAAGGAAGCATCCTGTATTGCCAAAAAATGAGAAAAAGCTTTGGGAAACAAATTTGTAAATCAGTGTGTCTTCTGGGCATGTGATTTCACTAGTAACTGTTGTGCTTTAAAGATAAGTATGTAGAGGAAGGAATGTTACTCTGGCTTCAAAACTCAGTAGTAGTAGTAATTCACATTGACAGATTAGGGTTTTTGTTGGAGGCAGGAATTTTGTTTTGATTTGGTCTGGTTTTAGAGCTTAAAAGTACAGTAAAGAATACAGTAAACACCTTTATGCTCTACTCCAAATGTTATATTTGCTTGAAGTTAAAGTTGAAAGTCCCTTTTTTGATTATTTACTTCTCAGCATATGTAGTTTTTAGTTTTTCTGTTGGAAACAGGATTTTAAGCTATACTTCTACTCATTTAACTGTAAGATAAATGCTTACATTTTAAAATATATTTGAATATTTATTTGAAGTGCTGATATGCAGCCTTAAGTTGTACTTCACGTGTGATTGGATTTCTGACTGTAGGTATAGTTGGATTGAAGACTGTACCGTGTTTTGATGATTCTCCTATTATTTTTTTTCCCTAGGCAGAAGAATTGTTTTTATGGGTTCCACGAAAATTACTAATGACTGTTGAATCTGCTAAAAATTCAGTGTTGGGTGAGAATAATTTCTGACTCTTCAAGGCAAAGTACAAATGACAAAAATATGTAAAATTCCATTTTGTGGCACTAAGGATCATACTTGGTTTTTCTCGACTGGCGAAGTATCCCCTCAAATATGCATTAAGTGTTTTTCATTTAATGTTACAAAAAAGATGTACATGACCTTTATTTTATTATTATTATTTTTGAGATAGGGTCTTGCTTTGTCACCTAGGCTGTAGTGCAGTGGCACCATCATAGCTCACTACAGCCTTGATCTCCCAGGCTCAAATGATTCTCCCACAGGTGTGCACCACTACATCTGGCTAATTTTTTTTTTTTTTTTTTTTTTTTGTAGTGATGGGGTTTTGCTATATTGCCCAGGCTGGTCTCAAACTCCTGAGCTCAAGCAGCCCTCCCACCTTGAACTCCCAAAGTGCTAGGATTACAGGTGTGAGCCACTGCGCCCAGCCTGTACCTGACTTTAAATGTTCCCGAAGTGCTAGGATTACAGGTGTGAGCCACTGCGCCCAGCCTGTGCCTGACTTTAAATGTTACAAGACCTTTTAGTTTTTCTGTAATTTGTAAACGTATATTTAAATGAAGTTTTTAAGAAGTTTGTGGAACTTAACGCTGTTAACTTCTGGGTTAATTCAGGGCCGTTATATTCTCAAGACCGAATCCTTCAAGCCATGGGAAACATTGCACTGGCCTTTCATTTGCTGTGTGAGCGAGCTAGCCCTAACTCCTTCTGGCAGCCCTATATTCAAACCCTCCCCAGTGAATATGACACTCCTCTCTACTTTGAAGAAGATGAAGTTCGGTATCTTCAGTCCACACAAGCTATACATGATGTCTTCAGCCAGTATAAAAACACAGCTCGACAGTATGCCTACTTCTATAAAGTCATCCAGGTGAGCAGCTGTTTGCGATTTAAGTATATATTTCACAGAGCAGGGAGGAAAGAGGAATTGAGTCCATAAATATTCCATTTGACGTCTCATTAAGGATACTTAAACATTTTACTTTTTAAATTGAAAATATAAAATACATTTCATTGTTTATTTTTACAGAAATATCAATGAAATGCGGTTACATATATATATCTGATTTCATCAGTGTCCAGTGTTAATACAAGCAGCAGTTGTTCCTGAGTTATTGAAATCACTAAGTTTTTTTGTAAACAAAAGATCACAATGAAATTTTAAAAGCCTTAAAGCGTATCTAATGCAATAAGTTACTCTGTGTATAAATTTTTCAAGAAAATGAATGTTAATTTTTTTCTATATATGTTAGTGTAAAATATTGACAGTTAATTTAGCAAATTATAACATTTATGTTTTTCAACATGTACTGTGTATTAGTTTTAATTTGTTCTCAGTAAAAGTTTCTCATAGAAATCTCTATAAGGCTCCAAGTATTTGAATTATCTGTGATGACACCTTTCTGTATTTTGGTGGTGTGGCTACTGTTATCTTTCATTTGCAGTTGAACAGCAGTCAGAAGGAACAGGGCCAGTGCCACAGTCCCCACCAGGACTGAGAGGCGGTGTGGCTCCTTCTCCTGACTGCACAATCTCAATCACTCAAGAGTCAGCTCCTGGGCTGCTGTTCTTGAGATGTGACAAGTGGGCAAGTGAACTACTTGCTTGCTTTCCTTGTCTTTGGGCGGTGTGACAACCTGAATTCGGTTTGATTTCGTTGTTCCTTAAATGGTCTATCCTTGCTATGTTTTATTTGCAAGAAGTGGTAACCTCATTTCATTGCTACAGGTGATAGTGCTTTCCATTTATTATTTTCACTTTGTAGCATGCTTACTACACAAGAATGTTACACTCAGTTACATCTCCTCCTCCAGCAAACACTTCAAATATGTCAAAAATTACACATGACTGTTGTCTTCATGTGGAAATCAATCATCTGGTTTTTCTAAACTTTAGGAAGTCATTAGGAATGGTCATACGGTATGTATATAGCTTTTATTTCAAGTTGGCTTAATTTAAAAACTATTGATGAAGCCAAATCAAAACTTTGCTTCTTCATATAGTGTGCACCTGCAGTCCTACAGTCTAAGGTTGGTTTGGCTCTTCATGACCTGGAAGGGTTATACTTTTTTCTTAGTTCTCAATGGTGTATCTTTCATGACTAAAGGTTAAGCTGACTTTAGTAGGTCTAAGTATTTGTCATTTTCTCTTGCTGGACAATGAACTACAAGCTGGCTCTTTTTACTAATGTGCCTCTAGTTTGCAAACGCTGGTAGCCTGCTCTGAGAGGACTCTCTTCTTTTGGCAGGTTGGAGGGTCTAGGATGATGGCAGGTCTTCTGATAACCGACTTGGCGTGAATGAGCTTTGGCTGTTTCTTTGTATTAACTGGTCTGTTTACTTCAGTATTAACTAAGTAGTGCAGCTTTGCTTCAAAATTTGATGAGGTTTTCAATGGCTGTGAGTCACTAAAATACTCTGTTCGTATAGATGGAACCATTTTTTGTCAATTTGTTTAAGAGCCAGGTCTCTTCATAACCCCCTGAAATAAACTGCCTTAGATGATGCTGAGATGCTAAGGGGATTAAATTATACCACCTTCTATGTAGTAAACGGTGTCATTGTAAACATCTCAGGAATTAGAGAACATTCTGAAGGTGAACTCTTAATTGAGAAGTTTTCCCAAGAGTAATAAAATTCCTACATGACTAATAAGAACAATTTGTATAATTTATAATGAATACAAATATCCTTTTTAAAAACAACAACATTCTTAGAGCATTAATCTTTTTAAAGAAATTATTCCTCTTTACTGAAACATTTAGTCAACCACTATCAAATATGGAACATACAAACGTGAAATTACCAGGTAATCAAATGTCTGCACAGTTGATTATATTTTTTTGCAATTAAGGCAGTCTAAATATTTGAAAAAAGTATCATGATTTAGAAATCAAACTGGTTACTTTTCTATCAAAAGTATGAAACTGAGGAGAGCAAAATATGTCTGGTCATACATATAAGTTCTTTTATTTTATATCAGACTTTTTTTTCCTTTTGTGAGATAGGGTCTTGCTGTGTCACCCAGGCTAGAGTGTAGTGGCATGATGATGGCTCACTCAGCCTCGACCTCTGGGCTCAAGCGATCCTCCCACCTCAGCCTCCCCAGTAGCTGGGACTACAGGCATGTGTCACCACGCCTGGCCAATTCTTCGTATTTTTTGTAGAGATGGACTTTTGCCATGTTGGCGAGGCTGGTCTTGAACTCCTGGAGTCAAGTGATCCGCCCGCCTTGTCCTCCCGAAGTGCTGGGATTACAGGCGTGAACCGCCTCGCTCAGCCTGAAGACATTTTTTCTTGTTGAATTGGGAGTGTGGGGTACCACCGGCATCTAGGTTAGAGGTGCTGCTACACTTCTACATATAAGGCAGCCCCTACAACAAGGCATTTTCCAGCCCCAAATGTTAGAAGTGCTGAGGCTGAGAAACCCTGCTTTGTATTTATATACAGAACAGAGCACCTCAGATACCTATATGATTTAGAAGATCACAGTTCTTCCCGCCTAATGATTGGAAGCCTGAGGCCTACCGACACTGGTTGTGAGTGACTTTCACCATTTTCTCAGAATGTCTTCTCGTTAGCTGATTCCAGATCCCTTCCTGGCTGTAACTGCATGCTGTGGTGAGGAGAAGGTATTTTAGAGCACTTTTTTGGTCACTGGCATTTAACACATACCCCTTCTTTTTAAGAACCTACAAATAAAAGACCAGGTTTAGAGATACTTGATTTATTAAGGATACAAATACAGGGGAACAAACACTGAAAAAATGTAAACCTAAGATTCAGGTTATAAAATCATGCAGATTTGGAGTAAGGGGCTGAGTTGAGATCCTTGGCATTGCGTGTTGAAAATGCAGTATGCATGATGGGGTGGGGTCAGTTCTCTGTGTTAGCTGGGGGACTTCACAGGAAGGAGCATATGAGTGATGGGAGGGAAGGAACCCTGGCCTCTGGGCCGGGCAGTCCTGACTGAGTGTGGTTAGGAAGAGTTGAAACAGCTGTATCCACTGTGCAAGTGAGAGACGCTGTGGCTGCGTGGAAAGAGTACGTGCTTTGTAGTAAGACGAACCTGTGTTGTGTAGCTCATTTGCTATTTACATATAATTTGGAATTAGTTGCTTTACTTCTCTGAGTTTGTTTCCCAGTCTGTAAGATAAAAATATGAAGACCTGTTTTTTCGTGTGACCATTGTCAGCCCAAGTTGGATTGTTTATCAAAGCAACTAGCCTAGTGCCAGGCTATAGCACCTGTGGTTGTTAGGAGTCAGTTTCCTCTGGGAAACTGTGGAAATGGTGGGGTGAAGCTCCCTCAGCAAGTGCAATGTGGTAACTGAGAGGGTGGGCTCTGGAGCCAGCCTGCTAGGGCTGAAATCTCTGCAGCACCACTTAGAACTGTGCCATTTTGGGCCGGTCACCGTGCCTTCCTTCCCGTATCTGTAAAGGGGGCTAATGGAGTGCCTGACTCCCAGGGTTGCTGAGCAAGCAGAGTGAGTTGATCCATGTGAGGCCCTTAGCGCTGTGCCTAGCACACAGTGCTCATTGTAGAAATGCTCTATTTATGCTATTACCATTTTGTGTTTGACCCTCAGGCCATGTTATTTGGTTTTGTTTTGTTTTGTTTTAAATCACTTCTCCTTCTGTCCCTACGGTATCTTATGTTAGTATTTCTTAGTGTTTTCTACTAAAACAAAACTCCTGGTGGCCAAAAATAACATTCCTGCAAGTCTAGGGGCTAAACCCATAGTGACTCGTCACAAGCTCAAAGTTGCTGTCAAGCCTGGGCAACCCATCTCTACAAAAAATTAGCCAGGTGTGGTGGCATACACCTGTCGTCCCAGCTACTCGGGAGGCTGAAGTGGGAGGTTGGCTCGAGCCTAAGAGGTCAAGGCTGCAGTGAGCTGTGGTCACACCACTGCATTCCAGCTTGGGCAACAGAGCAAGCAAGATCCTGTCTAAAAAAAAAACATTTGCTTCCAAGATTCATGTTTTTGTTGTTGGTTTTTGGACTTGTGTTTTTAAATCTTAAAAATTCATGCAAATGATAATATTTGCTATTTTTAAAACCATGTTAAGTGACTTACCATCAAGTCAGATGGGTATTGCGGGAAAACAACCCTGCTTTCTCTTAAGACCTTGGGTTGTCTCAAGCTCCAGTGTGAAAAGCGCAGTCTTTACCTGTAATAAGTGCCATTAAGCTGACCACGTGGGCAGTTCAGGTGTGGTTCTTTTTCAGAAGAAGAAAATGTGACAGTCACTTAACATGTGTAAAACTAAGCAGCTGAAGGGATCATTACATATTGATAATACATAATAATGAGCTTTTTTTTTTTTTTTTTGAGGTGGAGACTTGCTCTATCACCTAGGCTGGAGTGCGGTGGCATGATCTTGGCTCACTGCAACCTCTGCCTCCCGGATTCAAGCAATTCTCCTGCCTCAGCCTCCTGAGTAGCTGGGATAACAGGTACCCGCCACCATGCCCAGCTAGTTTTTTGTATTTTTAGTAGAGACGGGGCTTCACCATGTTGGCCAGGCTAGTCTCGAACTCCTGATCTCTGGTGATCCGCCCACCTCGGTCTCCCAAAGTGCTGGGATTACAGGCATGAGCCACCGCGCCCGGCCAATAATGAACTTTTGTAGAAAATTTCTAATGATTTAAAGTAAGTTCCTGTTGGAATAGGAGCTGTAGGCACCCTAGAATGAGGTGCACTGCTGTGACAGTTAGGAAGGAATAGGCTGTGGGCTAAGAGCTTTTGAATGCGGGTTCATGACAAAGCAAAACACACTTAAGCAAAAGTTATCTTTTTAAAAAATTGTCTTTTGAGTCTAGCTGTTTTTCTAGTTTTAGAATGTTCTCATCGCTTCTAAAAGTCTTAAGTAATAAATTGGAGTGAACACAAATGTAAACATTGCATTGCTGTTGTTTTATAAGAGTGTCATATTTTCTCATCTCAGTACCAAACCATGTATCTTTCCCATGCTTTTCCAGGATCAGACGTTAGGCCTTTGCTCCTTTTAGTAGGTCACCGCATCAGTGCATTGTCACTCAGGGAGAGAGAGAGGATTATTACATCAGTTCCCAGTTCATATTCCATTACTGTGACCTGCTCTCAGTTTTTTCTGTTTTCGGCATTGACATAACCTTTTCCAGGGTCATGGGGACCCTCTCCCCAGAGAAATGAACTTGCAGATCATTTGGCAGGGTGCTCCGAATTCAGGAACCTCATTTGCAATTTTTATCTGTGATTTCCCATTTAAAATAGTTTTCTTGGGGGCCTGTACCAAACTCTGCATGTGAACTGAAACCTATTTTTTTCCCCCCTGATCTGCCTGCTGGCTCGGAGGTCTACAGGCCATGGCTTGCAGCCCCTGTCTCTGGGTACTTTGGGAGTGACAGCAAGCACAATTCAGTTCTGTGCATCCCCGGTGGTGATCCTGGTTTTTGGGAGAGGAGCATGGAGAAGTGATAATAGTCCATTCAACCTTACAGCTTGCTTCAGGCTTTTAGGGTTTTTAATTCTAAAAGCACCAGTACTAACTTCTGGTATTTATACATCTCTTCATGTCGATTTCTCTGTATTGCATTTTTTATTTATTGTTTTTCTGTCTTTGGTGGTGGTTGCCTAAAAACTAGAAAAATAATTTCCTGTGCTCTGTCCTCCCAGCAGATTTCCTTGATCCAGTACCTTTTAGTGTGGGCCCTTAGTTCAGATCACCTTCTGTCTTTAACTTGCTTTTATAGTTTGTTTAAAACAAAAGTCTTGGGCTGGGCGCAGTGGCTCATGCCTGTAATCCCAACACTCTGGGAGGCCAAGGCGGGCAGATCACGAGGTCAAGAGTTTGAGACCAGCCTGGCCAACATGGTGAAACCTCGTCTCTATTGAGAATACAAAAATTAGCCGGGCGTGATGGAGCGTGACTGTAATCCCAGCTACTTGGGAGGGTGAGGCAGGAGAATTGCTTGAACCCAGGAGGCAGAGGTTGCAGTGAGCCGAGATCGTGCCACTGCACTCTAGCCTGGGCGACAGAGCAAGACTCTGTTTTGGGAAAAACAAACAAACAAAAAACAAAGTGTTTCTGGGCCCCTGCTCTTCCTCATGTGTATAGCAGGGGCTTGGGCTTTATGAGTTTTGAGGAGTCCTTCCAGTTTTTACATTGTAAAATGTAAAACACCTGTATGAACACCTGAAGGCTACATACAGTGTATGTCAAATATCTTCTTCTTGACATCTTCTTCATGAGATGTTTGACACACATGTATGTCAAACATCTTCAGGTGTTCAACAGATGATAGTGTGTAACCAGAAGCCTCAAGCTCCAGGAATTTTGAGAGCATTTGTTGTATTAAGATACAGCACCTGGGCCAGGTGCGGTGGCTCACGCCTGTAATCCCAACTCTTTGGGAGTCTGAGGTGGGAGGATGGCTTGAGTTCAGGAGTTAGAGACCAGTCTGGGCAACATGGCAAAATCCCATCTCTACTAAAAATACAAAAAATAGCTAGGCATGGTGGCACACGCCTGTAGTTCCAGCTACTTGGGAGGCTGAGGCAGGAGAATTGCTTAAACACAGGAAGTTGAGGCTGCAGTGAGCCGTGATCACACCACTGCACTCCAACCCTAACCCTAATCCAGCGACAGAGCCATACCCTGTCTCAAAAAAAGAAAAAAAGAAAAAAGATACAGCACCTGCTGGTGAAACGTCATACTGCAGCTTGATGGTTGAGGAATGTCTACCACCCAAACTCCAGAAGCTAAGTTTAGAAATTGTGGCTGAGCCAAAGGCTAGAAGAGGCTTGTATGAAATGGAGCTAAAATTTATGTCAGTTTGTGAAACAGAGGCCAGGGAAGAAGAGAGGGCTCATGGTGGAAGACTGAACTTGGCATTTAAAACTGTTGCAACTTTAACCCTATAAAAATACTAGCAGATCAGAACACACCAAAGTTCAGCTGTAAGTTCAGACTTTTGCATGGAAAAGGATGACCAGTTTTGTGATAGAAATAAGTGGAAAAGTAGGGTTTGGCTTAAACCCTACTTTGAAGTACTGTAATTGTGTGAAAGCAAAGTATATCCTATCAGATTTTACTTACCTTAACATAATTGAATGATTAGCTCAGATGTTTTTCATCTATGCCAATGAAAAAGAAATTAATAGACCCTGTGAATGAACTGTTTAATTGATAATCAGTACCATGTAATGGGCCCGGTGCTGTGACGTGGGGCACCAGCTTGTCTGAAGATTAGCTTATCTTAGAGACATGTACATTTTTCTGTTGTTGAGATTGAATGTAATGCTTTTTAAGTAAATGCAGGCATACAGGGTTTAACAGAATAGAGGCATATCTATTAAATTGATTACTACTATTTTTCAGTTGATCTCATCACTTAAGTGATTTGTCACACCTTACTTGGATTTCTTCTTTTGTGTTGATCCAACCATTTGAGAGGTGCAGGGGAAGGTATGGAGATGGAGAAACTCATATGTGTATCAACTGCCATGAATTTTGTTTCAAGGCAAGCATCATTGCAGCAGCCTCCCCCTTTTCCTGCCTTATGCTTCAGGATGGAGTAAGGCAATTTCAAGTTGGCCATCTTCCTCGAATAGGCAACTCCTACCTAGCTAGAGCTGAGTGGCAGAAGAGACAAGCAGCCATGTTCACAACTTACTGTTGCTGCAGCCTGTCTCTGAAAACAGGGCCCGCCAAGAGGCAGAGGAAGATGTCACTTTTGGTTCTTGGCATCCTGTGGCAGTTGTGGCTAAATACAAACATTTCCCGCTGTTCTACTTGCCTCCGACAGAGCTACACAAGAATAGCACAAGATGTGAATTCCCAGAGATGTATTTAGCCTATGTTTTCATAAAGCTCTCATCTACATTTAGAACTCTGATAATACATGAGGCCTTCAGGAATGTGTACCAAATTAGAGTGAAAACCTCTGGGCATCAGCTTAAAGATCCCAAGGCCCTGAAATTCACGGAAAGGGTTTAGACGCTCAGTAGCATACGCTGTATATAGCTACGTGTCCTTTAGCACTGTAAGGGAAAATACACATATGCTTTATATAACTTCGACTCCTCTGGTGGCAGAGGTTGTATACAGGAGTGTCCCAGTTTATGCACAGATTATATTCCAAATTGTCACTCTGAGTTGGCATGGGACTCCTCTCCCTATTCAGCTTCTATTCTGTTGGTTTCTCTTAAGTGTGAGGTATCACACCAGGGATAGAGACTAGTATTTCTGGGGATATGAAGTTTGTCTGTTTGTTTTTTAACTTTTTATTTTGAAATAATTCTAGACTTACAAAACAGTTGCAAAATTTGTGCACAGAACTCCTATATACACTTCACCTAGCTTCACTTAAAGTTAACATCTTACCCAACCTTCAGTTTAATGATCTAAACCAGGAAGTCAACCTTGGTACGGCACTATTAACTGATCTGCAGACCTTGTTTGAATTTCACCAGTTGCCTTGGCATTAATGCCCTTTTTTCCCTTCCAGAATCCCATATTGCATTTAGAATCTTCTCAAATCACTTCCAGCCTAGGATAGTTCCTTGGTCTCTCCTTGTCTGTCATGACCCCGGCACTTTTGAAGAATACTGCTGGCCTGGCTGGTTACTTTGTAGAGGTCCTTCAGTATGCATTTGTTGGATATTTTATCATGTGTAGACTGAAATTATGCATTTTGTGCAAGAATCCCATGGAAGTAAAGTGTGTCCTCCTCAGGGAATACATGAATCAATATGTCTTTTTGGTTTTTCCATCAGAAGTTACTGTTTTTCTGTTATAATTAATGAATACCTTATAGAAAGATACTTTGAGACTATGCAAATATCCTGTTTCTCACCATCAAATACCCTGTTTCTCACCAGATACAAAAACCTGATAGATCCTGGTTTTTGTATCTATCATGATTTTTGTCTGTAATAGTTACTACCGTAGTGTTTGCCAAGTGGTGATTTTCTGTCTCTGTTATTTCTTCTACATGCATTCATTGGGATTTTACTAAAAGGAAGAGCTGTCCCTTCTTCCACATTTATTTACTTATTCAGCTGTTCATATCAGTATGGACTCATGGATATTTATTTTATTTGATAGACTATGTAATCCATTACTATATATTTGATACAAAAATTGTTTTAGATGGCTCTTCATGTAAAGATACCTGATTTCCTCGTCAATGATAATTTGAGAGTATGTGTCTTGTGCAGTTTTTGCATGGAGTACTTAATAAAAAATTGCTGAAATTGATGCATAATATAGCAGATTATTTATAAAGTTCACTTGGCCTCAGAGTTCAAAGAGTGGCTGTGGCCACTGCTTCCTGCGTGCCGTTTTCCTGACCTCAGTTTCACTTAAATGTTTCCCTAGAAGCAAACGTGTTCCGTATGTGACATTTTTTGTTCTCAGCCAACTTCATGGTAATGTTGCATCTGCTGACTGAAGGGTATGAGCTACAAATTGAGGAGGGACGGAATAGAGTCAAAGATGATGGTGAGGGTACAAGGCGGTCAGTTTCATAGGCCGGAGGTGTTGAGGTTGATGAGCCGTGAATCTAGATTTAATCCTTGCATTGTATGGTCGTGGGAACTGGGTAGATCTTATGGGGCATAGAAAGGAAAGAATGATGTCTGTTTTCAGGTTATTCATCTGGGTTGGCTGGAGGACTTTTCCAGTGGAGGTAAGTAGCATTCTTCACAGTGTGCCCCTGGAACTGTTCTGTCGGAGTGGCTCTTTTCCACGTCATAGGAAACCCGTGGCTGCAGATGGAAGACATTGCGTGAGAAGGGGGCTGAAGCTGTGCTGAGAGCTGCAGACGACGCTTCTGCCACTGCCACTGTAACGAGGACAGTGGATTCAGTAAGAGTCACTCTCCCTGGTGCAGTGTCGGCTCTCTTCTCAGGCTTTGATCCTTACCCGGTGAGGGAGTTTGAGTCCTCATTTTTCAAATGGGGAATGCGGGGAGAAGTTGAGCAGCCTGCTGGAGGCCAGTGGTACCTGCACCCTGGAACTGGACTCCAAGCAGGTCTGTTAGACTCAAAGCCTGTGCTCCTAGCCACAGGGGCTCACCAAACCACTGTCTTAGTCTTTAAGGTCGTGTCTGGTCTTAATTTTGAGACAAAGAAATAGTCTAGTTTTAAGGACAGAGCAACCTTGTTTAAAATCTCCTCTCTTGCGCTGGTATTTCACAGAAAGCTGGGTGTGGCCCTGCTGAGGACTGTGGGCCTGTCAGTCCAGCCTGTGAGCTTGCTAGCAGTCTCTTCCAGCTCCCTAAAGAAGATCGCTCCAGCTCTTCGTTTTACTGTGTGTTGGGATTGAAAAATACTCGTTCTTAGAGGAAGTAATAAGCCTATTTGCTTTTTTCCCCCCAAGCTATGAGGAAGCTGGTTATGCTCTATTTTTTCCTTTTATTGTTATCCTTACTGGTTCAACTTATTTAATGATACGAAGACTGAAAAAACTAGGACTTAGGACATCAGTTCAGGCTTGCCTGTTCTCTGGAGAGTTGCCGGTGCCTTTATAAAGTTTGGTAGAGCCACTGGCTGTCTTGGTGAAATGCTCTGACCTGTGACCTTGCCTGTTCCTGATAGCTGACCTTGAGATTAATTTGTGTTCAGTGTGTAAGCACTGCCTTCATTGTGTCCTATTTAAGGTTTCCAATTTTGTAAATTACTCATTCTAAACACGTATCTCATTTTCATCATTTCCATAAATGAAAACTGTAGCTATATCATTCAAAAAATCTGTGCTTTTAACTATGTTCTCGTTTTGTAAATGTTATAAATCACATGGAGACTTCACCTTCTGTGAATTTAGTGTTCTTCATTTTTTCTGTTTTGTCCAGCTTTAGTTCCAGTGGCTTTTGGGGGGCTGAAGAAATGACATGGGCCGGGTGCAGTGGCTCACGCCTGTAATCCCAGCACTTTGGGAGGCTGAGGTGGGCAGATCACCTGAGGTCGGGAGTTTGAGACCAGCCTGGCCAGCATGGTGAAACCCCGTCTCTCCTAAAAAATATAAAAATTAGCTGGGCATGGTGGTATGCGCCTGTAGTCCCAGCTACTTGGGAGGCTGAGGCATAAGAATCGCTTGAACCCGGGAGGCAGAGTTGCAGTGAGCCAAGATTGTACCACTGCACTCTAGCCTGGGCGACAGAGTGAGACGTTGTCTCAAAAAAAAAAAAAAAAAAAAAAAAAGAAATGAAATGCTTTTTCTCTGTCCTTGGGGCTCTGCCTGGGGTCTTCTCGGTGGTGTGTGTCCCTGCCTTGGAGCCTCGGGGAGGGTGCCACTAGCGTACACTGGTGCGTCCACCTGAGGCGGTTTGAGTTCCCAGGTCAGACCCCAGCATCTGCATCCTCCCCTGGGGACTGGCAACGCTTCTGCTCTGTCTTCCTTGCTGACCCTTCTCACTGGAAGCCCTCCTGTTAAACCATGGCCTTCCTCCTCTTCCTCATCTCTTTACCTGACTGCGGTCCTTGGCCCTTTTAGGAAAACTGTTGCTTTTGTCAATCAGTTTGGGAGCTGATGTCCAGCACAGTGATGCACGTTGTCCCCAGCCTCCACCTTACCTGTGACGCAGGTGTTTGCATGGGAGTAGAGGCACCCATAGGGGCATGGAAAACAGACTTAAAGGGCAAACAGTTACCATGGAGTCCCAAGTGATGTAACTTGGGGCTGGCATCCTAACCAAGGAAGGTTAGGCAATGCCCGCTATGGGCCGAGCACTGTAAGACTTTTCTTACTTTCTCTTCTTATATAAGGAGGTATCTGGAACTATACCTTCCTAGAATAATCTGAGACAGAATTAACCAAATTAGAAGAAACCGCCAATACCAGGTCTAGGCTGTCATTGATAGTTTAATTTGTGTACTGAGAAGTCAGAATAGAGGACAGAAATACAGGGCTTCCTCCTAAGACGGTGTTCCTTGGCACCTCCAAATGTCAGTGGTGGGCTGAGTGCCCTGACAGAGGCTCCCTAACCCTCACCGTTCCTCCAGAGCTGGGCATTGATCCCCATTTTATAAGCGAGGAAGCAGGTGTAGGAACAGGAAATCTCGCTAGAGCTACTGAGTAAGCCCAGTCAAGGCGGAAGGTCAGACCTGTCTGACCCTAGACACAGTTTTTCCACCGTCTCCTCTGTCTCCACAGGCGTGTCCCGTTCTGTGATTCCTTCTCTCCCCCACTCCAATCCCAGCTTTACTTGTCCTGGGCCCTCTGTACGAGTCTGATCAATAAGAGCTTTGTGAAAATCCCTAGAAGTTTAAAAACAAAAGAAACTTCAAAAAATTCCTTTTTGAAACCTGCTTTAAAACAAAACAAAACCTAAGATCTTCCCTGAGTAGATTCTCTATCCTCTGGGACAGGATTTTTAGACCTTGTTTTTGTTTTTAATCTGTATGTTAGAAGAGGGAACCTGCTAATGTTTTTGAGGTGACCCTGACTAAGTACCCTTATGAGAACACTTCCACATTACACACATTTGTAATCACTCACATTCGTTGATATTGGTGTACCCACACTCTGATGTCCCTGAAGAACTGTGCCGTTTTTGTAATGTCTTCTGTTCTAAATGGTTTAGACTGCAGCTATCCTGTGGCCACCCTTTGTAGCTATAATCTACTCCCAAGGAAGAAAACAGAGGTGATAAAAGCACAAAAAGGAGGAAGGGGTTAGAGGAACCTCCAGGACATCAGTTATTATTAATATGTAACTTTGAATCTGAGTCTGGGACCTCTCAGCAGCCCAGTGTGGAAGCACAGTTGTGACTTTTCACCCCTGCTGCATTTTAATATCAAGTGGCTAGTAGATGGCTTAACTTTAGTTGAACTTGAGTGAATTTATAGTGAGTTGGTGAAGTGATTGCCTTAACAGAAATGCTGGTGCTGATGGATCTTTGTAGACAGAGAGTGAGGGCATAGTATATTCTGTTGCCTTTAGTTTATAAGGTGCCATTGATGAGACCAAGTTCAGGTCCAGTCTTCCTGATTTCTTCGAATTTGAGAGCCTGAGTATTGGTGAGGCTTGGCTGCCGGTATTCATTTGGGATATTTGCCAAGGAGGATTAGATAACTTTCTGCATTTACGTCGCATATTACCTCTGCCTGGAATTGGAATTGATATGGCCTGAATGCTGTTTTTGAATATTTTTTGCTTCATTTGAGTCCTTATGAGCTTGTAGTCCACTCCAGGTGGACCATATCTTTTACCATCGTGGCCTTTTTAAAAAAAACCTTCCTTCTCTTATTTTTACATTTTTTCAAGATGGTTAAAAACATATTCTTTAATTGGCAAATGATAATTGTACATATTCATGACATACATCAAGTTTTTTTTTGTTTTTTGTTTTTTGTTTTTTTTTTTGTTTTGAGACAAAGTCTAGCACTATTACCCAGGCTGGTGTGCAGTGGCTCAATCTCGGCTCGCTGCAGCCTCCACCTTCCAGGCTCAAGCCATCTTCCCATGTCAGCATGCACCACCATGCCCGGCTAATTTTTATATTTTTTTGTAGAGATGAGTTTTTGCCATGTTGCTCAGGCTGGTCTCAAATTCATGAGCTCAAGCGATCTGCCCGCCTCGGCCTCCCAACGTGCAGGGATTACAGGTGTGAACCTGGCCCATTGGTGATGTTTTGATACATATAATGTTTAAGATCAGATCAGATGGATAATTAGCATAGCCATCATCTCAGTTTTTCATTTCTTTGTGTTGGGAATGTTCGGTATCCTTGCTATCTGAAACTATAAAATGTGTTAATGTTAACTGTGGCCATCCTACAGTGCCATAGGACAAAAATATGGAACTCTTCACTAGTGTGTGTGTCATCCTTGCGCAGGTGCCATGCTCATCTTCCCAGTGTTATTCCAGTTTTAGTATATGTGCTGCCTAAGCGAGCATGGAAATTCATTTTAGCTGTAAGTTTGTGCTGGGCAGATTATCCAATAAAAGTGCCCTTGTAATCTAATAGTTCTGAAATAGCCTTGTGAATGGCAGATCCCCTGACTGCCCTGTCTGTTCTGCACCCAGCCTGCCAGCTTTGCCTTTTCCACTGATGTTTTTGTGGGATGCAGTGGACCCCAGAAGAACTGTACCTCACATTTCAAGCTTGTGACCCACTAGCTCAGCCTGGCCAGGTTAAATTGGTGTCTTAGGTTCCCTGTAGAAAGGGTCTGTGAATGTCCGTCAGCCCGGCTGCGTGGGAGTAAAGAAGGTGATGTCTGTGACAGGCCCAGCACTCAGGGACTGAGTCCTGCACTGATGCAGGAGCTGTGTACTCAGCAGTGGAGTCCTGGCCTCCTTCTAGGAGTCATGGCCCTGCTCAAGATGTGATTTTGCAAGGCAGCCCTTTCCAGAGCGAGAAGACTATAGTTACAAAGCCATTCCTTATATTGAGGCAAAATAGGCCTCCCTGTAACCTTCATCTTATAGTTTTGTTTCTGGTTTTTAGAGCAAGAGAGTCAATCTCATATTCTGCAGCATGAGAATTCTTTTTACTCACCAGTGAAGCATTCATAACCTCTGTCAGGCATCTGCTTAGAATTACAGGTTTACACAATTAATCAGAATAAATCCTGTCTTCCAAAGCATACATTCTAATCATATATAATTCAGTAAAAAGTGATGTCAGAACACACATTAAAAACAAAATCATGGGGCTGGGCACAGTGGCTCACGCCTGTAATCCCAGCACTTTGGGAGGCCAAGGTGGGCAGATCACTTGAGATCAGGAGTTTGAGACCAGCCTGGCCAACATGGTGAAACCCCGTCTCTACTAAAAATGCAAAAATCACCCAGGCGTGGTGGCATGCGCCTGTAATCCCAGCTACTCGAGAGGCTGAGGCAGGAGAATCGCTTGAACCCGGGAGGCGGAGGTTTGAACTGAGTGCCACTGCACTCCAGCCTGGGCAGCAGAGTGACACTCCATCTCAAAAAAAAAAAAAAAAAAAAAAAAAAAATCATGGGAGTCCAGAGAAGGAAGATTGCTTTATGGAGAAATTTGAGGAGGTTGTTTTATTTTTGTTTTTAAATGGGAAAAGTGGCATTTGGAGAAAATGATCATGATGTAAAAACCCACATTTGTTTAGATCCTTATAAAATGTGTTCATGTCTAGCTTCACAGCTCGCCCTCACAATAACCTTGTAATATAGGTATGTAACTCTCCCTATCAGAAGATAAGAAAATGAGGCTCAAAGGGGTAGCTTGGCCAAGGCAGATGGGGTCTGTGCCACAACGTCAGCGCCTCTGTCCGCGTCAGGGTGTGTGGTTGGTGGGCGTTCTTTGGGCCGCTGTTCCAGTGTCTTAGAGATGCGCCTGGGTATTCACTCCCCTCTTACCTGGCAGTCAGTACCTATCAGCACGTACATTTGACTCTTGAACAGCACAGGGGGCAGTGATGCTGACCCTACCCCATGCAGTCGAAATCCATATAACTTCTAACTCCCCGAAACTTAACTACTGTTGACCAGAGGCCTTACCAGTAACACAAACAGTTGATTAACACATATGTTGTCTGCTAAATGTATTATATACTGTATTACAATAAAGTAAGCTGGAGAAAAGAAAACATTATTAAGAAAATCATGAGGAAGAGAAAATACATTTCCTATTCATTAGTGGGAGTGGGTTATCATCAAGATCTTCATCTTCGTCATTGTCACATTGAGTAAGAGGAGAAGGAGGAGAAGGGGTGGGTCTTGCTGTCTCAGGAGTGGCAGATCTGGAAGAAAATCTATGTATAAGTGGACCCACTCAGTTCACACTCATGTGGTTGAAGGGTCACCTGTATATTCCTTCATTTGTCTGTCTGTCTTCTTAACTTGAATGTAAGCCCACTGAGGACAAGGACTTTGCTTCATTCTCATCTAGAATGTGCCCAACACAGAGATGGTGCTCTGTAACTGTCTGTTGAATTAATAAAGCACTCAGTAGCCAAAACAGCAAACAACTAACATTTGATAAAACTCAGCCAGAAACTGTGTATGTCATTTCATTCTTTTAATAACGCAATGAGAAGGTATGATTACTTTTATTTTACTGAGGAACTGAGACTCCCTGAAGTTTCACAGCCGGGAAGTGGCTAGGTAGGGGCTGATTCAGATCTGATGCAGAGCCGGTGTGCTCAGTCAGTGTGCTGTGTTCTCCACGGCCGCTTCATAGTCAGAATTCATGCCGTGGGCGTCTGCACACCAGAGGTCATGAGTTTTGGTCTGGAGAGATTGGGACTGTTTAAAATGCCTGGGGGCTTTCTTACCATGATTTCTCTCACTTTAGATACATTTTCCTTAGCCACGACTCCATCACCCAGTCCTGGCCACTCTTCTTTATTCCAAAGAGTCCCTGTGCTCTTGACCTCCTCAATGTAGCTCCACCAAGGGGCTCTTTTTGGAATTTAAATAGTAGTCCGTGTCTCCCCACTGTTTTTTCCTTACACTTAGAACAAACTCAGAGGGCTGGGCTGCCAAGATGGCCCTGCCCCTGCTGCGGCCTCATCAGGGGCCGCTTCCTCCCTCACTGCAGTCCACTCCCTCTGGCAGTGATCAGGGCCCAGGACTCGCCAGCCTCTTCTCCTCAGGACTTTGCTGTGGACCCCCTTCCTGCCTGCCGCAGGCTTCCCTGGGTTCTTCTAGCCTTGGCATAGAGTCTCTTCTGACTGTGAAGACCCCCTGATGTCTGTGCTAGCATGCTGTTTTGTCCTCTTGCAGATGTGTCGCTGCCTGTGATTGCTTTTGTGTTTGTCATCTGTCCCCTTCCCTGGAGTTTGAGCTTTACAAGTGGGGCCTTTCTCTCCTTGGGCACCACTGTGGCACTGCTGCCTGGCCTAGTGCCTGTCACACAGGAGGGCTCAAGCAGCGCTGGTTGAATGGGGAACTGATTGCCTTGTTCTCCATGTGTAAGTCACGTGTGGCCAGGCTCTCTGAGGGCTGTGAGCCCTCTGTGCACACAGAAGCACCTGATTAGGTCCTGTGGTTCAGTTGTAAGTGCTATAAGGAGATATAAAAGGGGTGAAGTCCAGCCCATCCATCACACCCCACGCTGGGTCCCCACTGGGCTGGGGCCCTCACAGACAGACAACTTTTCCCAGTTTGTACAAAGGTCCCTGTTAGACACTTTTGTCCCTCTGTGACGGGTTTACCCCTGCTGGGATGAATACTAAACCTGAGAGGAGTTTGCAGCAGCTTAGGTGAGGATTGCCGAGGGTGTGGCAGCGTACTGTCACTCTGCTCACAGGCGTCATTGGCCCTGAGCATCAGCATTCCTGTCCTTTCTTTGTCTTCTGAGAGAGAAAATTCACAGTGAGGGAGGAATTTATCAGATCCTTAGCTTTTATTAGATTTAATCGAGCAGCTCTCCAGATAACTGGCTTGTGTTCTCTTGGGCTATTGTATTTTTCTCTTTGTTTTTTTTTTTAAGTGCTTTCTGTATTCTCCAAAAGATGGGGTGATGTGAAATATACTCCCACAACACTGTCAAGCCCCTTTTGTTCTTTTTTTTCTCACCCAGGGTTCCCTACAAGGCCTGTTACCCACCCCCCAGATTCTGAGAGCTCTCTTCAGGTGTACCCTATGCCCTCTTTCTGCACCTCCTTACTGGCTCTGCTTTAAATGCACAAGCTCCCATTGCCACGTTCTACCCCTGAGTCCTCTAGCCAGGGCTCACTGACCGCAGTGAGACTTAGATTCACTCTCTGAGCTGTTCCAGTGAATCGCCCTCCCCTGTGCGTGGTGTAGACACCAGAGGCTGTGTATATTGCTCCTGACCCTCTCCCCTGCTGGCTTTACTGGAAATTACTGGGTATTTCCACTTCCCACGTGTAGTGAAATGCGATTATCGACAGTTCGAGCCTGAATTAAATTTTTGGAGAGCTGCTACTTTTAGGCCCACCTGTGTTGGTTAGTCCCTGAGCTTGGTCACGTGTTAATGATTTGAGTAATTTTGTCATTTTGCAAATCAACTTTATTCTTTCAGCTTAAAGGAAAAAGTGAGTTCTAAAAATTAGTAACAGAAAACATAGCATGGATACTGTTTATTTTTATTTACATTCAGTCTCATCGGGAAAAACATAGTAACATTCATATTCTTTTAAAAAGAAGTCACATTACTATTTATTGAAAATATTTTCTGCTGGGCTTGGTGGTTCACGCCTGTAATCCTAGCACTTTGGGAGGCCAAGGCGGGGAGATCACTTTAGTCCAGGAGTTCAAGACCAGCCTGGGTAACGTGGTGAAACCCCAACATGGTGAAACCCTGTCTCTAAAAAAAAAAATACAAAAAGATTACCTGAGCATGGTGATGTGTGCCTGTAGAGCTACTTAGCAGACTGAGGTGAGAGGATGGTTTGAGCCCAGGAGGTGATGGTTGCAGTGAGCCAAGATTGTGCCACCATACTCTAGCCTGGGTGACAAAGCCAGACCCTGTCTCAAAAAATAATATTTATACATATAAATACATATATCTATATGTATAAAAAATATAAATACATATATTTATATGTATAAAAATATAAATACATATATTTATATGTATAAAATATAAATAATATATACTTACATATTTATGTATATATAAATATAAATGTTTATATTTTGAATAAATAAATGTTTTATATATTTATATATAAATATATGTATTTCAGAATATATATGTAACGAGTTTTGCTGAATGCTTCTCCTGTGGTTCAGTCATAGGTGCTATAAGGAGATATAAAATCAACATGAGGTCCTTGCCTTCTAGAAGTTTATCATTGGAAATAGAAGGAAAACAAACAGGAAATGTTGATGAGCAAAAGTGGTAAACTGAGGCAGTGCTCTGCTGTCTGATCTCTGTGAAGCTTGGGGCAGTCAGGTGATACCTGAGTGGGGCTTGAAAGGCAAAGTTGTCTGGTTGGAGGAAATAGGTCAGCAGCAGTCTGGAGTTGGGGGTGAGAAGGGCATGTATGGAAGAGCTTGAGAAGAGCAGCCTTTGCCTCTCAGAGGGCACAGCCCTGGAGCTGAGAAGCCTGTTGTGGATTTCCAGCAGGAGCTGCTCCCATGAGTCTGTCACCTGAATCTCCCAGGGATGCCTGTAGCACCTGTGGCTCTGGCCAAAGTTGGGGTCAAGTGACTGCTGCTTTAGCGGTTCTCTTTGTGTGATACCTGCTGAAGCCACTCGGATGCCCTGAACCTCAGTTTCCATATTTACAATCTACCCTCTCTGACAGACTTGTGAATGTAGCTGAGCTATCATGAATATAAATGTATTTTTTAAGTACAATCATTCTTCTAATGTAATTAACCTGAAGCTGGATGTGAGCACCTTCCTATGATGTTGGAAAGCAAAGTCTCCGTATTGGATGTAAAAGGCAAAAAGATGAAACAGAAAGGCCTGTTCACGGTGAGAGGGAGAGGACTAGGTCCTGAAGAGCCTCCAGCAAGCCTTGCCAGGTAGTTGGGATCTTATCCTGCAGGGGACACATGGTCAGACTGGCACTGGTTTGGTTGCTTGCTTAATGACAACCCCAGCGGCAGGGAGGTGGATGGTTTGGAGGCCGTAAGACTGCTTAGCCTGGTGAATCCGAGAAGTACCTACAGGTAGAATTGACAGGATCTGGTGACAAACTGGATGTGAAGAGTTTGGGAGATAAGGATGATCTTGAGGATTCTGGAATAAATTGGTTTTAAGTTTACCTTGCTCATAACATGACATTACTAACCTTTCTCTGTTTTGAAGCTTTATGGTCTAGAAAGGAAATCTTCAATGCTAAATTCCTAGCTTATTCTAACTTGTCTAAACCAGAGACACACCACAGGTAATCTACTATGCTTTGCATCCGAGCTTTCAGTTCAGACAGGTTTATTTTATTCTTTGGAATATATATTTGAAAACTTTTGTATGCAAAAGTCAAGCCTGGAGCAAATTTTTATTCTTAAATTATAAGCTTATGAAAGTGAAGGTTTTAATGGAAGTGCTCACCCAACCTTAACCGTAGTGACACACACATAGTAGCTATATCTGTACGAAAAGCTGTCAGAAGGAGCAGATTTCAATTTAAATATATCAGTGATTTCAAGACCAGCTCTAATGAGTTTCAGAACCTTTGTGTCAGTCTCATGTTTTTTCCTTAAATGCTCTGAAGTCATTTAAAATTAATAAGCCAGTTTTTATTTGATAGAGTTTACAACAGAAATGCTGCCATTGGCTTTGAAGTCCTTGTTCTTGTGTGGTCTTTAAAGTGAATTAGTGGCTGTGGTTTCTGGAACCAGAAGGAGGTTGGCTTCTCATTAATGGGCATGTGGACTGACCTGAGGGACTGCTTATGTACAGTTAACTGGTATCTAAATGCAGATACTGCATCAAGTGAATGTAGGTGATGTAGTGACAAAGGAAGAATTTCAGTTAATGTAGATGTGAAATGGAGTTTCTTTGAGTTACTGAAGTGTTGAGCCGAGTTACATTGAGGCTTTTGAAATAGTATCTCAAAACTGAAAGAGATTTATTGAGACGAATCAATCTTTCTGTGTGTCACACACACACACACATACACATACAGGCACGCACACACATCATATCACACAGTCACACACAAGTCTCACTGATCTAGTGCCTTTTCTTTTTTGGCAGTTACCTGTTATCAAGCACCACTGACGTGTGAAGAACATCGTTAGGTGCTGGGATTGCAGAGAGGTGCTGGTGTAGTTTCCATTTGCAAGGAGCATTCAGTCTGGTGGAAAACCAAATGCAGTACATAATGTAATCACATTGAGGGGTTGGTGGAGTAGCCCAGAGGCAGGGAAAGCAGCAGAAAGAGTGGGAGTAGGGAAGACTTCACAGAGGTGGGACTGGTCACTGACCCCTGAAGAGAACGCAGGAGTTTCCCTGGTGGAGGGTAGCGGGTACAGCGTGGCCACGCAGTGGGACTGGAGTGTGGTGTGCACAGGGAGGTGGCAAGGTAGACATGCCGGAAGGGAGGGAGCAGAACTCTTGAGGTAGCACTTTACTCAGTGCCAAGATCCGCATTGACACAATTCCACTGAATCCTCCGCATGCCTGCGAGGTCTGGGTACTTCTGTTCTCATTTGACAGTGAGGAAATTGAGGCCTATTTGCTGGCCTGTCTGTTTCAGGACCTCAGTTCATACCTAGTTGGTGATAATCCCCGGACTTAATCTCATATCTAACTGAACTATCTTCTCTATCCACTGTACTGTGCTGACTTCATCTCGTAACCATGGGAGCTGGTCATTCATTCCATAAACATTTATTGAGACCTGCTCACCTACTGCTGATTTACATTTCAACACAAGCTGTGGAAATGTTTTAAGCAGTGGAGGGAGGTGCTCAGGAATCTTGCTAAAATGGAAGGACTTAAACCGGTGCTGGCACATAGTAAGAACCCAGGGAACACTTACTGGATAAAAAAATACAACTCCTGTGTGGGGCCACGAGTAGTAGTGACTGTGTTGTTTGCAGGGTCAACACTTTTCAGCACAGTGCTAGATTTTTCTGGTGTGTGGGTAGGTACTTCCTTCCTGGAGAGGCTGCCGAGAGGAATTAAAAGCACCATAAGAACACGACAGTGGACCGAAGCAAATTTGCATTAAGAAAAGGCCATTCCAAGCCAAACTCACTTACTTTTATTCTTTTGAATTTAAGGAGGGCTGCTTAATCTCAGCATAACACTTAACCCCGTGCTGTAATAGAGAATGCTGTCTGAGCATGTCTGGGGAGTACTAGTGGATGGTGTGAGGCTGCAGTGAGGTGCTGGTGGCCATGTCCAGGCTCTGTCCCTGACCCTGTCCTGCCTAACACTTCTGTCAGGAATGCAGAAGACCCTGTTTCTGGATGATGGAAAACTGAGAAGGAAAGCTCTATGTAGACCAGGCCCCTCTTGATTTAGAAAACTATTTGACACAAGCTGTTTGATGAACTTTCCTGGGAGTCATTTGGAAGGCAGAAGTACGGTGGTGATCTGGTTAGGCTTTGTGTTTCCACCCATCTCATCTTGAATTGTAATCTCCATAATTCCCGTGATCACCACGTGTCAAGGGAGAGGTCAGGCGGAGGCAGGTGAATCATGGAGGCGGTTTCCCCCATGTTCTTCTGATAGTGAGTGAGTTCTTACAAGATCTGATGGTTTTATAAGGGGCTCTTCCCCCTTTGTTTGGCACTTCTCCTTCCTGCTGCCTTGTGAAGAAGGTGCCTTGCTTCCTCTTCCTCTATGATTGTGAGTTTCCTGAGGCCTCCCCAACCATGCTGAACTGTGAGTCAATTAAACCTCTTAGCTTTATAAACTACCCCGTCTTGGGCAGTTCTTTATCGCAGTGTAAGAATGGACTAATACAGGTGGAAAGACTGATGACCAGACATTGGAGCCCTGGAGTCGTCTTCTTTCTTTGTCAGTTATTCACTTTGTGACCATAGCCAAGTCCCTTAAGCAATCTGAGCCCCAGTTTCCATACTTAAAAAAAAAAAAAAAAAAGGTGGGGGGTGGGAACCTGCCTTGTTTTCTCCTACAGGTGTGAAATGGAACGAAAGATATTTCTAGATATAGAGGATTTTTACAAGTGCATGTTTTACAAATGGAGCTTCCTGTCATGGCCCTTTAGGGGTGCTGAAGAGGGGATTCTTGGACTAGGTGTGAAAGACGTTGATGGCCCAGGATAGTCCTTGCCAGTTCTGTGAACTATTAATTGTTACATTCAGGGCACTCGTGGGTGTTAAAGGCACCTGCTTCAGCTCCGTTCTCTTGAATCCCTAGTTCACAAGCTATCGGGAAGTAAGACACATGGGGAGAAGCTAAATGTCAATAAAACACTTGAATAACAGCTGATCACAACAAAGGATTTTACCAGTCAGCATAGGATTAACTACCAACATTCTAGGTAGAAATTGCCAAGAAAACTTAAGAGGCAGGAAAGAGTCAAATGATTTATGAGTTTACTACCTAAAAAAAATATAGCTATACTTTAAAGACAATTAACGATAGCTTCCAAACATTGAGCATTATAAACTTTTAAAATAAAGTTTATTCATAGTCCATGAATAAACATGGCAATATACATGGCAAATAACAGAAAAGGATAAAAATATGTACCTGGTGGTAAATGGTATCAGAGTAATAACGAATAGGCCTTTAACTACTTTGTTAATTATTTAAAATAGCCGGTATTAATAGAATAAAAATATAATTTTTTTTTTTTTTTTTCTTTTTTTTTTTTTTTTTTCCCTTCTTTTATTATTATTTATTATTATTAAACTTTAGGTTTTATGGTACATGTGCGCAATGTGCAGGTAAGTTACATATGTATACATGTGCCATGCTGGTGCGCTGCACCCACCAACTCGTCATCTAGCATTAGGTATATCTCCCAATGCTATCCCTCCCCCCTCCCCCCACCCCACAACAGTCCCCAAAGTGTGATGTTCCCCTTCCTGTGTCCATGTGTTCTCATTGTTCAATTCCCACCTATGAGTGAGAATATGCGGTGTTTGGTTTTTTGTTCTTGCGATAGTTTACTGAGAATGATGATTTCCAATTTCATCCATGTCCCTACAAAGGATGTGAACTCATCATTTTTTATGGCTGCATAGTATTCCATGGTGTATATGTGCCACATTTTCTTAATCCAGTCTATCATTGTTGGACATTTGGGTTGGTTCCAAGTCTTTGCTATTGTGAATAATGCCGCAATAAACATACGTGTGCATGTGTCTTTATAGCAGCATGATTTATAGTCCTTTGGGTATATACCCAGTAATGGGATGGCTGGGTCGAATGGAATTTCTAGTTCTAGATCCCTGAGGAATCGCCACACTGACTTCCACAAGGGTTGAATTAGTTTACAGTCCCACCAACAGTGTAAAAGTGTTCCTATTTCTCCACATCCTCTCCAGCACCTGTTGTTTCCTGACTTTTTAATGATTGCCATTCTAACTGGTGTGAGATGGTATCTCATTGTGGTTTTGATTTGCATTTCTCTGATGGCCAGTGATGGTGAGCATTTTTTCATGTGTTTTTTGGCTGCATAAATGTCTTCTTTTGAGAAGTGTCTGTTCATGTCCTTCGCCCACTTTTTGATGGGGTTGTTTGTTTTTTTCTTGTAAATTTGTTGGAGTTCATTGTAGATTCTGGATATTAGCCCTTTGTCAGATGAGTAGGTTGCGAAAATTTTCTCCCATTTTGTAGGTTGCCTGTTCACTCTGATGGTAGTTTCTTTTGCTGTGCAGAAGCTCTTTAGTTTAATTAGATCCCATTTGTCAATTTTGGCTTTTGTTGCCATTGCTTTTGGTGTTTTAGACATGAAGTCCTTGCCCATGCCTATGTCCTGAATGGTAATGCCTAGGTTTTCTTCTAGGGTTTTTATGGTTTTAGGTCTAACATTTAAGTCTTTAATCCATCTTGAATTGATTTTTGTATAAGGTGTAAGGAAGGGATCCAGTTTCAGCTTTCTACATATGGCTAGCCAGTTTTCCCAGCACCATTTATTAAATAGGGAATCCTTTCCCCATTTCTTGTTTTTGTCAGGTTTGTCAAAGATCAAATACTTGTAGATATGTGGCATTATTTCTGACGGCTCTGTTCTGTTCCATTGATCTATATCTCTGTTTTGGTACCAGTACCATGCTGTTTTGGTTACTGTAGCCTTGTAGTATAGTTTGAAGTCAGGTAGTGTGATGCCTCCAGCTTTGTTCTTTTGGCTTAGGATTGACTTGGTGATGCGGGCTCTTTTTTGGTTCCATATGAACTTTAAAGTAGTTTTTTCCAATTCTGTGAAGAAAGTCATTGGTAGCTTGATGGGGATGGCATTGAATCTGTAAATTACCTTGGGAAGGATGGCCATTTTCATGATATTGATTCTTCCTACCCATGAGCATGGAATGTTCTTCCATTTGTTTGTATCCTCTTTTATTTCCTTGAGCAGTGGTTTGTAGTTCTCCTTGAAGAGGTCTTTCACATCCCTTGTAAGTTGGATTCCTAGGTATTTTATTCTCTTTGAAGCAATTGTGAATGGGAGTTCACTGATGATTTGGCTCTCTGTTTGTCTGTTATTGGTGTATAAGAATGCTTGTGATTTTTGCACATTGATTTTGTATCCTGAGACTTTGCTGAAGTTGCTTATCAGCTTAAGGAGATTTTGGGCTGAGACAATGGGGTTTTCTAGATATACTATCATGTCATCTGCAAACAGGGACAATTTGACTTCCTCTTTTCCTAATTGAATACCCTTTATTTCCTTCTCCTGCCTAATTGCCCTGGCCAGAACTTCCAACACTATGTTGAATAGAAGTGGTGAGAGAGGGCATCCCTGTCTTGTGCCAGTTTTCAAAGGGAATGCTTCCAGTTTTTGCCCATTCAGTATGATATTGGCTGTGGGTTTGTCATAAATAGCTCTTATTATTTTGAGATACGTCCCATCAATTCCTAATTTATTGAGAGTTTTTAGCATGAAGGGTTGTTGAATTTTGTCAAAGGCCTTTTCTGCATCTATTGAGATAATCATGTGGTTTTTGTCTTTGGTTCTGTTTATATGCTGGATTACATTTATTGATTTGCGTATATTGAACCAGCCTTGCATCCCAGGGATGAAGCCCACTTGATCATGGTGGATAAGCTTTTTGATGTGCTGCTGGATTCTGTTTGCCAGTATTTTATTGAGGATTTTTGCATCAATGTTCATCAAGGATATTGGTCTAAAATTCTCTTTTTTTGTTGTGTCTCTGCCAGGCTTTGGTATCAGGATGATGCTGGCCTCATAAAATGAGTTAGGGAGGATTCCCTCTTTTTCTATTGATTGGAATAGTTTCAGAAGGAATGGTACCAGCTCCTCCTTGTACCTCTGGTAGAATTCGGCTGTGAATCCATCTGGACCTGGACTTTTTTTGGTTGGTAAGCTATTGATTATTGCCACAATTTCAGCTCCTGTTATTGGTCTATTCAGAGATTCAACTTCTTCCTGGTTTAGTCTTGGGAGGGTGTATGTGTTGAGGAATTTATCCATTTCTTCTAGATTTTCTAGTTTATTTGCATAGAGGTGTTTGTAATATTCTCTGATGGTAGTTTGTATTTCTGTGGGATCGGTGGTGATATCCCCTTTATCATTTTTTATTGCATCTATTTGATTCTTCTCTCTTTTTTTCTTTATTAATCTTGCTAGCGGTCTATCAATTTTGTTGATCCTTTCAAAAAACCAGCTCCTGGATTCATTTATTTTTTGAAGGGTTTTTTGTGTCTCTATTTCCTTCAGTTCTGCTCTGATTTTAGTTATTTCTTCCCTTCTGCTAGCTTTTGAATGTGTTTGCTCTTGCTTTTCTAGTTCTTTTAATTGTGATGTTAGGGTGTCAATTTTGGATCTTTCCTGCTTTCTCTTGTGGGCATTTAGTGCTATAAATTTCCCTCTACACACTGCTTTGAATGCATCCCAGAGATTCTGGTATGTTGTGTCTTGGTTCTCGTTGGTTTCAAAGAACATCTTTATTTCTGCCTTCATTTCGTTATGTACCCAGTAGTCATTCAGGAGCAGGTTGTTCAGTTTCCATGTAGTTGAGCGGTTTTGAGTGAGATTCTTAATCCTGAGTTCTAGCTTGATTGCACTGTGATCTGAGAGACAGTTTGTTACAATTTCTGTTCTTTTACATTTATTGAGGAGAGCTTTACTTCCAAGTATATGGTCAATTTTGGAATAGGTGTGGTGTGGTGCTGAAAAAAATGTATATTCTGTTGATTTGGGTTGGAGAGTTCCGTAGATGTCTATTAGGTCCGCTTGGTGCAGAGCTGAGTTCAATTCCTGGGTATCCTTGTTGACTTTCTGTCTCGTTGATCTGTCTAATGTTGATAATGGGGTGTTAAAGTCTCCCATTATTAATGTGTGGGAGTCTAAGTCTCTTTGTAGGTCACTCAGGACTTGCTTTATGAATCTGGGTGCTCCTGTATTGGGTGCATATATATTTAGGATAGTTAGCTCTTCTTGTTGAATTAATCCCTTTACCATTATGTAATGGCCTTCTTTGTCTCTTTTGATCTTTGTTGGTTTAAAGTCTGTTTTATCAGAGACTAGGATTGCAACCCCTGCCTTTTTTTGTTTTCCATTTGCTTGGTAGATCTTCCTCCATCCTTTTATTTTGAGCCTATGTGTGTCTCTGCACGTGAGATGGGTTTCCTGAATACAGCACACTGATGGGTCTTGAGTCTTTATCCAGTTTGCCAGTCTGTGTCTTTTAATTGGAGCATTTAGTCCATTTACATTTAAAGTTAATATTGTTATGTGTGAATTTGATCCTGTCATTATGATGTTAGCTGGATATTTTGCTCGTTAGTTGACGCAGTCTCTTCCTAGTCTCGATGTTCTTTACATTTCGGTATGATTTTGCAGTGGCTGGTACCGGTTGTGCCTTTCCATGTTTAGCGCTTCCTTCAGGAGCTCTTTTAGGGCAGGCCTGGTGGTGACAAAATCTCTCAGCATTTGCTTGTCTGTAAAGTATTTTATTTCTCCTTCACTTATGAAGCTTAGTTTGGCAGGATATGAAATTCTGGGTTGAAAATTCTTTTCTTTAAGAATGTTGAATATTGGCCCCCACTCTCTTCTGGCTTGTAGGGTTTCTGCCGAGAGATCCGCTGTTAGTCTGATGGGCTTCCCTTTGATGGTAACCCGACCTTTTTAAAAGGCTGGGGCCAGTTAGTAACCTCCTATAGCAAAGATGAGCCAGTTTGGGGAGTTTTCTGTCAACTTTTAATTTTTTAAAAATTGAGATTTAACTTGTACATAATGAAGTACATGTATATTAAATGTAGGTTTTTTGTTTGTTGTTTTTTTTTTGAGACGGAGTTTTGCTCTTGTTGCCCAGGCTGGAGTGCAGTGGCGTGATCTCGGCTCATCGCAACCTCTCCCTCCTGGGTTCAAGCAATTCTCCTGCCTTAGCCTCCCGAGTAGCTGGGATTACAGGCTTGTGCTACCACGCCCAGCTAATTTTGTATTTTTAGTAGAGACGGGGTTTCTCCATGTTGGTCAGGCTGGTCTCAAACTCCTGATCTCAGG
The DNA here is from genome assembly GCF_028885655.2 of Pongo abelii. Lineage (NCBI taxonomy): Eukaryota > Metazoa > Chordata > Mammalia > Primates > Hominidae > Pongo > Pongo abelii. The sequence continues at coordinate 103,851,050 of NC_072000.2, read as the reverse complement.
TGATCTGCCCGCCTTGGCCTCCCAAAGTGCTGGGATTACAGGCATGAGCCACCACACCCAGCCAGGTTAGTTTTTATACTCAAGTAGCACAACCAAGATGAAGACATGGAACATTTTTAGCAACCTAGAAAACTCCCCACTGTCCTTTCCCCGTCAGTGCCCCGCCCGTTTCAGGGGTAAGCACTCTTCTCATTCTAAGGCCTTTGGGTGCTTTGCCTCCTTGGGGTTTTTGCGTTGGGGGAGCATGCAGTAGGGACTCCTTATCTCTGGCTTCTTTGGCTCAGTCTCTGGAATTCACCCATGTTGCTGCGTGTAGCTGTATACAGAAAATTTCTGTATAGTTTCTCTCTGTATGAATGTACCACAGTGTTTTATCTGTTTCTTCTGTCGATGGACATTTGGGTGGTTTCCAGTTTTTGGCTATTACAGGTGAAGCTGCTAGAAGTAATCTTGTGTTTATCTTCTTGTGGACATATACATTCATTTCTTCTGGGTATTCTCTTGGGAGAAGAATTATTGGGGTATTGAGTGATTGTATGTTTAGCTTCAGTAGATGTTGATAAACTGTTCTCTGAAGTGGTTAAACCAATTTACACTCGCACCAGCTATCCACAAGCATCCTAGTTGCTCCACTCCCTCATTAGCGCTTGGTTTTTTGGGATATTCTGATGGACATGTAGTATTATTTATGGTAATTTTGATTTACTTTCCTTGATGGCTAATGGTGTTGAGCATGTTTTCATTTGCTTATTAGCTACTTAGATATCTTCTTTTGGGAAGTGTCTGTTCAAATCTTACGCTCATTAAAGAATTTTTAAGGCCAGATGTGGCGGCTAACACCTGTAATCCCGGCACTTTCAGAGGCTGAGGCAGGTGGATCATGAGATCAGGAGATCGAGACCATCCTGGCTAACACGGTAAAACCCTGTCTCTACTAAAAATACAAAAAATCAGCCGGGTGTGGTGGCACGTGCCTGTAGTCTCAGCTACTTGGAAGGCTGAGGCAGGAGGATCGCTTAAACCTGGGAGGCAGCGGTTGCAGTGAGCCGAGATTGCACCACTGCCCTCCAGCCTGGGCAACAGAGTGAGACTCCATCTCAAAAAAAAAAAAAAAAAAAAAAGAACTTTTAAAATATATATTTTTTAACTCAAGATATCTGAAATATCCATTAAACATGTAATTAATATAAAAATTATTAATATATTTTACACTGTTTTTATAAGTTTTTGAAATCCAGTGTGTATTTTGGGGATGTATATTACATTATTTGTAAAATTGTAAAACACACATAACATGAAATTTGCCATTTTAACCATTTTTAAGTGTACTAGTGTCATTTATTGCATTCACAATGTTGTGTAACCATCACCACCACAGAAAATTTTTAATCCCCCCAAACAGAAACTCCGTGACTGTTAAGCATTAACTCCCCATCTCCCCTCCCTGCCATTGCCTGTCTTTAACTTGGCTTTTTCTTCTGGACGTGTGTCCTTTACAAGATATACATTTTGTGATTATCTTCTAGTTTGTGATTTGCCTAGGCACTTTCTTAATGATATTATTTGATGAATGGAAGTTCTTAATTTTAACAAAGTCTAATTTATCAGTTTTATTTTTTAAAGATAGTGCTTTTTGTGTCCTTTATAAGAACTCGTTTAGCCCGCCGGTTCTCCACCAAGAATGACTGATCCCTTGGGGGAATAGAGACATTTTGGCTGTCACACCTGGGCCTGGGGTGCTGTAAACACCCTGCAAGACACAGGACAGCCCCACAGCAAAGAGCTGTCTGGCCCAGAGTGTCAGCAGGTTGAAGCTGGGAGCCTCTCAGCATGAGATGGTGAGAGTGTTCTTGTGTGTTTGCTACTGGAAGCATTGTTGCTTTGTGTGTCACTGTTAGGTCTGCATCCATCTCTTCTTAATCCTTGTAGATGTGATGAGAAGAATTTAAGAGAAATCTTGGTCATTCCACATCTGTGCCCTTAGACTTGTTTAGAACAAAGCTCAGTACATTAATTATGGGAGCTTTATGTGGACCATATTAGGATATGGAACTGAAGTTTTGCTTTTTGGTGGCTTAAAAGCAATACTTAAAGTATGAATATAAATGGCTTGGCATTTGCAGAAACCAGAGATTTTTTTCCCCCTTTGATTCAATTATTAAGAGCTTGATTTAGCGTTTTTGTCATTGTTGCTTTTTAACTTTCAGATTAGAATTGTAATGAAGACTGAAATACTGACATTTTTTCCTGCACAAAATATTCAATTCAGAAAATAAATGGACTCTAAAGCGTGCTGTTAATTTTTATCAGGACTCTTACGGGTTCTTTGCACTCAGTGCCATGCTTAACTAACTGGACATTTGCCTGGTAGAAGGGAATTTGTCCTTTAATTTTTTTCATGTAGTTCAGCGTATTTTTACTTGTCAGGTATTCCATAAAACTGACCACTTAAATATACGAATCTTAGTAAAGTAGGTGGTGGCATTTTAGGGTAGTTAGAGGAGGGGAAGCAATACTTTCAGAAGAGGTGTTCTTGAATGACAGCTGTCATTCAAGATGGATCATGATGAAGAAGTGGTGTTATGAAAACTTCTCTGTGTATTCATGACCATGTTGAGCAGATTCATAGTATTCCTGAGTTAAAATTGACTTGTAATAAGAATTTGTGATGGTAGAGTGGTCATCCAGTGTGTGTTGTGGGATGGCAGTTGCTTTGCTGTGTGAGAATGACCCTGGCAAGGGGATCAGTTGCTCTAGGTTTAGACGCTAGGGTCTTGTTTTAAAATCCCTACTACTGGAATCCCAGCACTTTGGAAGGCCGAGGCGGGCAGATCACCTGAGGTCGGGAGTTCAAGCGCAGCCTGGCCAACATGGAGAAACTCCATCTCTACTGAAAATACAGAATTGGCTGGGTGTGGTGGCTTGCGCCTGTAATCCCAGCTACTCAGGAGCTGAGGCAGGAGAATCGCTTGAACCCGGGAAGCGGAGGTTGCAGTGAGCTGAGATCGCGCCACTGCACTTCAGCCCGGGCAACAAGAGCAAAACTCTGTCTCAAAAAAAAAAAAAAAAATTCCTACTAATGCATGTTGCTATTTTAGGCCACTGCTGGCTCCCTCTTGTACTTTTCTGCGTTTGTGTGAATGGTGTGCACTAGAAGGAGTGCTAGAGTTGGAATCAGAACTCCTGCGTTTGAGTCACAGCTCTGCCTGTAAATCACCAAAGGGGTGGCAGGTCACTTGGCCACAGTTTCTCCATGCGGTAATGGGGTTGCCAATCACTGCCTTAGGTTGGTATTGGAAAGATTGGATGAGAAGTATGAGAGCACTTCATGAAGTATAAATCTTCACAAAAATGTAAGGGACCCACTTGGTGGAAATAGCTATTTAACAAAATCCCTATTATGTGTTATATTTGTGCAGAGACAGCACTTGAGGTGGTTAGGTGAAGAGGATTGAATCTTCTGTACTTTCTGGTTGGATGACCTGGGGCAGGGCTTTTCTGGGCCTTTTATCTGTAAAACGGGAGTGATGGCCACTGTGTAGTTTACATTTGTTAATACATAGAAGATGCTTAGGACATTTTATTGTGTCTGGCACACAGTAGGCACTTAGTGTTATTTTTATTGTTACTGTTAGATTAGAGCTGATTTGAGTGAGTGAAATTTAGGACCTGCCCCATTTCTGCACATACTGACCAGTCCGCTGGACCCAGGTGAGATTTGTCCTGGAATATTTAGTCCTGGTTGCCAGCCCTTTGTGGTGGCATGGTGCTCGTGGAGGATCTGTTGTGAGAGGAGAAGGTGGCGCCTGGGCTCAGCAGTGCCAGGTTCAGTCACTCGCACTGCATCACCTGCTTCCTCTCCCTCATTTCCTCAATGGCGCCACGTGAGCCCCTAGAGGCCTGAGAGCAAACTCCCTTCCTGCTACAGTTCCTAGCCTAATGTTTGCCACTTGATAAACGTCTGTTGAATAAATGTGCGTTATTTGCAGGTCAAGTCAAAAGGTGTATTAGATACCCTGAGGAACAAGTAATTAATATAGCTGGAGTCTTTGGTGCTGGTGTCAGAAACCTTTGACTTTTTTCCCTATTTTAAAAACATGAAATTATTTTTGAATGTTAAGTCATATATACATGGAATAGAAAATACTAGAAAATATAAACTAGCATCAGGCAGAAAATTAAAGCTTCACATATTCTGTTTGACAGGGTTTCAGTGACCCAGAACCTCAAGTGGGCAGATCCGGATGGGCCAGAAACCTCAGTGTGAAATTCAGCTTCTCCCCGACTCCACTCCCAATGTGCATGTGTGTATGCATATCTGTGCACCCAGGGCAGGGAGGGCTTTATTCAGAGAGCAGAGATCTTTCTTTCCTCTTCTCCTCCTCGGTGGGAGCCAGTGCTAAACTTGGTTCCTGGATTCAACTCGAGTGAGCATAAGTCACCTGAGAAACTTACTGAAAATGCTGTTTCCTGGGCTTCCCTCTCTGGGCCCATCAGGCCCATCTTGAGCCATCAAGGCTGGGCTCACTCCCCCTCCCCTCTTGTTTAATGGCTGGAGGTAGTGACTGCTTGTCTTTGGACCCACTCCAGAATATCTTACCATTTCCTCTATACTTCACAGTTTTCATCTGTTTCAAAGAACGAAAACAGGTGTGTGGAATTGAGGAGACCAAAATAAATCCTTAAGCATATAAGGTAGGCCTTATGGAGGCCTTAAAATTACTTGATTTTCATAAGTAACTTTGGGACTTAAAAAGATTCAGATGGGTTTCTATATTGGATTTGCTTCTGTTCAAGACTCCTGGTGTTGAGGCACCTCTTCCTCGCGTTTTAACTAGCCAGTGTCTGTTTGGAGTACAGAGCACATGTTTCAGAGAACTTGGATATATCCAAAAGCCATAAATTTAGGACTGAAATAGGATATTAGTTATCAGATGACTGAGTGAATGCTGAACATAAATGGAAACAAAAGAGACAAGAAATGGTATAACCGTATTAATGACAATCATGACACAGACCAAATGCCTCGCACCCTAAGCAAAGTCTCTTGCCTCCCGTTTAAGAGAATCAGGGTGCTCTGTTTATGTTTAGGTTTCTTGGCTTCTTTCCATTCCATCTCAGTTTCCCCTGCGTCTCACCAGTGCTCCTTTTCTTCGCTTTTCTTTTCTTGTCCAGCCTGTGCCCTTGGTGGTGTGATGCCTCCTGTGTCTGTGTTGTCACTTACTTGCCCTCCCTTGTGTCTTTCTTGTTTCTTCATCCTTTTAAATCTTTTTTTCCTGCAAATACGTTTGGTTCCTGCGAACAGAACAGTTCAGTGCAGAAAGGCACTAACATTTACTGGGTGTCTGGATCTTGGAGTGGAGATCCCATGGAGCAGAGGCACAGGCAGCACCCAGGGAGCATGCAGTGAGTGAGAAATGACTCCTGGAGACACTGTATTATGGCAGATTCCAGCCCATCTTGACTAATAGTCATATGTTTGTGTGAATTTTTTTGAGAAGTACACCCAGAAGTTCATAATTAAATTTTTTTTCTTTGCTTCTTAGAGGCTTAAAACACACATTTATTATCTCACAGTTTGTCTGGGTCAGAAAGTCAAGCATGGCTTAGTTGGGCTGTCTCTCTCAAAGCTGCAGTTAGGGTGTGGTCTCATCTGAAGGCGTGACTGGGGAAGGGTGCCTTCCATGCCTACTCCTGTGATTGGCAGCAGGCTTCAGTTCGTCAGTGCCTGGGTTTCTTGCTGGCAGTTGCTAGAGGCTACCCTCAGTTCCTTGCCACATCAGGCCCATAGATTTTATTAGATTCTCAAACTTCACTTACCCCCTCCCCACATTTTCTCACTTCCTCCATCACTTGTTTTGTTTTTCTTTCTTTTTTCTTGAGACGGGGCCTTACTCTGTCACCCAGGCTGAGTACAGTGGCATGATCTCGGCTCACTGCAACCTTCACCTCCTTGGCTCAAGCAATCCTCCCACCTCAGCTTTCTGAGTTGGTGGGACTACAGATGTGTGCCACCACACCTAGCTAATGTTTGTATTTTTTGGTAGTGATGGAGTTTTGCCATACTGCCCAGGCTGATCTCGAATTCCTGACCTCAAGTGATCTGCCCTCCTGGGCCTCCCAAAATGCTAGGATTACAGGCGTGAGCCACTGCACCCAACCTCTCCACCACTTGTTTTGATTCATCCTTTGGCAGATTACTTTTCCTAAATGCTGAAGACCAGGGGGTGCTCAGTGTCTACGAAGTCCTTGTTCCTGGATGGATACTAACTTACTGACACCTCTCAAGTGCCAGCAAACTCTGGTAGTAGGTGTTGTCTTCATTTTACATGTGAAGTAACAGACCAGATGGGTAGCACTGCTTGGGGCCACATAGCTAATACTCTAATGCTCCTGCTGTGGGCACTGTGCCACCCTCTGCAGGGCCTCATGTGTTGGGACTGCAGAGGGTGGCACCTTTTCATCCCTCTGTGTGCCTATTGATTCTGCAAACCCCAGCTGCTCAGCTTCCCTTAACAAGCCCTCCTTTCCCTGCCTCTGCCATTTCCGGTACTCTCTGTCTGGGATGTCTCCCTTCCCACATGGAAAATCCTGCCCATCTTTAGAGACTTAACTCGCATGCCACCTCCTCTGTGAGTCATTGCCAGATCCCCGTCTTCCCGACAGTGACTGCAGCCTCTTTTCTGAATTCCAGCACGTGTCATGTATCCTGGTGTGACACGTCACAGTTTGCCTGTCTGGGCTCCCTGCTCCAAAGTCGTTAGCTCCTTAAAAGCAGGGAACTCATCTTGCTCATTGTCCCCCCACAATGCCTTGCACACAGCAGACACACAGTGCAGGTTTGGGGAGTTGATGGACGAAGCTTTGCTAGGAAGCTTTAAGATGAGATTAAAGTGGCTCTGAAGCTGCAGAAATGTGCATTAGTATATCAAGGATAAAATTATACCACTTTATACCTTGGCCTCCTTTATCGTTTTCTATAAAATAATAGCTATTTTACTTTGATAACTTTTTTCAGATTAAGCAAAATCTTTCTTGAAAGTTTAACACCTGTTCCTTTTCCTACTTTTTTGCAGATATAGTTCATCCTACAGTTTTCACACTTACTCACAAGAGTAGCACAGTAAATATTACATTTATTTCATTATGTCCTGTTTTTTAAAACATGGACATATATTTTAAGCAGTTAAAGGCTAAAAGATGTGGTTATTTTGGTTATCCTTATGATGGGGTAACTTATTTTCACTGAAAGTCAGTGGGCATCTTCCAGTCAAATGGAGAAGTTGTGTGTTTCGTAATCCAAAGGTTTCCTTGTCAGCATCATGTGCACCATTATGTTTCTGTGAATAATTTGAAGTACCTAGCTTTATTTTTCGAGCTAAAAGGTTAATTTGCAAAATGACCACACTTGGGAAGTTAGCAGACTCGTCATAGGAACATGACAGGAGGCGCTCCGGATGCTCCCCAGCTGCCCCCCACGCGCTCTTGCCTGCCAAGTAAAACCCTCACATCACCGCCTGCTTCTCCCTGCGTCCCCACCTGAGTTACTGATTGCAGCATGTGGGACATGCAGTGTGCGGGAGGCAGAAGATGGGGAGTAGGTAAATATGAAAGGCAAGGCCTCTGCCCTCCTTGGCCAAGCGAGGTGTAAGTGGGCACTTTGGAGGCTGGGATGATCCTGAACCTAGGAACTGAACCTGGGAGGTTGCTTTTCTGAGCTTGGCAGGCCGTTCTGGTGTGAATTTAAATATGCTCCCACCTGGGAGAGGACACCTTAAAAAATAAATGAAGGGCAAATTTTAAAGGAAATCTACACATTGGTCAGTGATCACTACTAGATGGGCAGTCTCTTACTTTTCTTCCAACCTACGATTATGACTTCTGGGGAAAATAGAAAGTGGCAATGGTGAATATGGAGTCAGTTCGTGTTTATCAGCACCTTCTGTTTGCCAGGTCCAGCAGGAGAGCTAAGGACTCTCTCTGCTAGGTCCCCTTCCGCCCTCTCCCCACATTCAGGCCTCAGCTGCTCTGCTGCTCTCCGTGCTCTGCACACCCCAGCACCTGTTCCCTGTTGTTGCTTCCTTCCTGTTTGCGACTATTTGTCAGTGTCCACCATCCAGCAGACGGGAAGATCTGTGAGGGCAGAAGCCAGGTCTGTCTTGCTCCCTGGTTTTCCACTTCACTCAGAGTGGGCGCTCTGAATATTTGTTGAATGAGTGAATGAATGAATGAAATCCATGAAGCAACTCAGGAGCAATTTCATGTGGCATAAACCAGAGTGCTGCGTGGTATTTTGTAGACTGCATGGGTTAGACATTTAGAGGTCACTGGAGGTCACATGTAGATTTGAAGGCAAAGGAATCTTAAACCTTGTCTTAGGATTTGGCTAAGTGGATGGGGGGGCAGATTATTCCAATAATTGGATTATTATTCCAGTCTGGAAAGTTGTGAAAATGTGTGTGTTTGGGGGAGGGGGGTTTGAACTGTTTTCCACATCAAGTTTTTTTAGGGATTAACAATCTAAGATTACCTCTAGGTTAATACAACAGCTTGGTTTTTTTAGAAATTAAAAGGTAAATAGGAAAAATAATGGTCATTTTGCTGAGCATAGAGTCTTAACTGACAAAGCTAATGATCTAGAAAAACCTATGTTGGAAAATGTCACTTTATTATATGTGTCTGGAAGTACAGATGGGAAAACAGATTTTTTTCTTTTTGCAGTAGATTCATTAAGTGCTTAAGAAGAGATTCTCTTCCGTACCATCTTCTACAGCCTGAGTAATTGGAGGCTAAATCTAAACTCCACATTGTCTTATGTCTCTTACAAAAAAGGTAGCTGGATTGCTGTTTTCTAACACTTAAATGGAGGTCCATTTCTAGGCATCTGCCAGTGCCTTGCTTAGAGCGAGATAATCCCTTCTGCAACTGCTGTGTACAAAGCGATTATGGCAGAAACTAAAGACTAATAACAGCTGATGCCTACTGACTGCTTACTGTTTGCTGAGAATGTTCCACTGAGCACAGAAACCTTAGGCACTTGCTCCAGGTCTTCCAGGTTCAGAGCTGGTGCTAGGCTTTGCAGGGCTAGATGCCAGGCAGGTGCTCTAACCACTTTGCTCTGCTGGGCCACACGGCAGCTCCCAGTGCCCGCTAGCAGGCCTTTTGTGTTCTTGCATGCGCCTAACCCCTTGTGGCTCCTACTCTAGGAGAGTTAAATACCAAGGTGTGCACGTGGATAGCGGAGTTCCTCCTTGACCCCCTGACTTTGGCAAGATAGTTGGCTAACCATCTTATAGAGGGTAGCACTCCTTAGTTCAGCAAACCTGCTAGAGTGTTATTTTGTGTGCCAATGCAGAAATTAACCATTATTATTTGTAGTCCTGTTTCTTTTGGTCTGGTGCAGTTTAATTTAAAAGAAGTAGGGAGAAGTGGAACTGGTTTGCCGTGATTTAGTCCATCAGCCCTCCCTCTGGACTGCCTCGTCCCTCCTGTTCTATAGGACACTCTCCGAAGCCCCGTGCCCTCCCCACCATCCCCTTTCTCAGCTTCTGCTCCTGTTCTCTCAACACAACGCGCTGAGTGTTGTGAAGTTTCCAGGTGCCATAACAGTTAATGCAAGGTGAGTCTAGCCTTCTCAGCCTGGCCGGTGAGTCTCCTTCCTGCCTGGAGAAAGGCACAGTTGTGTCTTACCGGCTTCTCTCTCACTTCCCTGGGTACAGATTCAGGGTCTCTGTGTCTCACCTCTTCCTGGGCCCCCCTCATTCCTGCACTGCTGAGAAAACTGAGACCATGTGACAAGAACTTCCTTTCCTTTTGTCTCCACCTGAGTTTCTTATGTTCTCCTCGCCTCCCCTCCCTCTGAGGAAGGGTCCCCCCTTGGAGCTAAGGGAAGCCCTGGGGCCTGGTCAGGAATTCTGGTCAGGAGCTTGGCGACACCGGCCCTGCGTTTTCACTCTTTCTTTCTGTCCTGGCTTTATCCCCTTGGTTTACAGACAGCCCCCATGCCTTTGAGATGATGTCCTGTCTGTCTTCCACCTTTAATCACAACATTTATCAAGAACATTCCACACTGAGAGTTCTTCCAGCCCCAGCAGCCTGTCTCTCCCCGCCCTGAAGTGTGATGCCCTCTGGGAGGGCCTGGGGTCTGGCTTCTCTCCCTGCCCAGTCTCCTCATCCTCCCCACGTTCCTGCTTCTTTCTTCCTGCTCTTCTGAATCTCCAGGCTTTTCTGACCCTACCATTCCTGTCCCCTGAATGTAAGAGCTCTCCAAGTTTCTGGGCTCCGAGTTGGGAGTCAGCTGACCTGGATTTCAAAACCCAATTCTGAAGTCTTTTCTCATCTATGACTGTAGTCAAACATCTTATAGTAAAAGATAGCTTAAGTCAGTCTGTTGGATTTCCTGCAATTCTATTCCAAGTGGACAATTTAATAATTACCTGTTTTCTAGGTAGTGCTTAAAAGATCTGCACTGATTAAACTATTCTTTCATTGAAAATTTGTTTCCAGAAATTGAATGCTCAAACAAAATGGTATCATTCTTAACAATGTAAGATAGTATTTCCTCTGGAAAAAAAAAAAGAGAGTGAAATCCATTTTACCACTATTGATCAGTAGAGCATTTAATTAAGAAAATATAAGGCAAAGTGTGATTTTTATGAAAAAGGAAGTAATCAGACTTGAATTTTCTAACTTGTGCTACTTGGATATCCCTTGGCTGTTCTCATAAGAGAAACCAGGTACAGGTGGGTACACTCTGTGTGATTTGGCCTTGCTTCTTTGTTCTTCCAGATTTTACCCTGTTCAGTTTAAGACAGAGTGTAACTTTAACAGTACTTACGGAAGTATTGTGAATGACTTTTTTTCTAACATATCTTAATGCTGATGGAGAAATAGCAAGTACTGATGGCATCTTAGTGCCTGCTCTTTTTTTTTTTTTTTTTTTTTTTTGCGTAACAGTGCTTGAGAGCCTTCTGGGATCTATTTTGGACTCCTAATGAAATGAGAAAGCAATTTAAAAAAATCCACTGAAGATAATATGAAATAGTTTTGCTTAATAACAAACCTCTCAGGTACTCTACCCAAAGGTATGGAGATTTTAAATTACGTTTGGTTATTCAAGTGTCTTGACTTACTATAATACCATTCTATTTTGACTCTAATAAATTATAATCCTATAATTCAGTTCGTTGCAGTTTTAATGGGACATTTTACTAGTGATGTTAAAATATTCATTTTATTTGTCAAATTTCAGGGTAATATGTTTGAGGGTTCCCTTCTCAGAGGATACAAAAAAAGGTTACCTAGATTTTGAGAGCTATAGCTCTTTCTCAGTGACTGTATATTATAAACAAAGAAGTTTTGTTACTTCCCTCTGAAAGGCTTTTACACCTCTCCGCTGTAGGTGAGAACAGTAATTTGGCTCTATCCAGAACAACCCAGGGACAGTGTTGTGGATTTTCTCTTTGATTGGTACCTTTTGAACACTCTTTGAGCGTGGGGAATAGAGAAAAGGAGGGAATATGAATAACTGGAAATTGCTTCCCTCAAGTAACTGAGCTTCCTGAGGTGGAGGAGCAGAGCCAGTGCATCTGCGACTTGCTGGTGTCCACAAACCCTCTGTCCCCAGGCGCTTGGGAGGCTGCGGGGCTCCGCAGAGCCGCACACTGAGCCTTTGATGGGGAAAGGGGTTTTGAGCTGTGTTTTCTTCCCTGCATCCCCACTCCCTTCCTTTGTGACCAGCAGCTGGGTATGATACAGCGGGGACCTTTACCTTAGATTTTGTTATCAGTGAGATTTACCTAAGTAAACTCCTGGCAGCTGGTGACAAGGCAATGTATGTGATGTATGGATTTAGATGGTGCTCTTGAGAATGTGGCTGTCTCAGGCTCAGTCAATTGTGGCAGTCCTCCTAAATCAGTGGGATTGACTTATTACATCAGGATTTGGCTTGTCTTTGTTAGAACCCCAACAGTTTACAGAGAAGGGTTCTCAGATTCTGTGGTGCACCCCTAGAGCTCATTCTTCATGAGCTCCTCGTAGACTACTCAACTTCCTTTAGGCTTAAAAGCAGAATGTTTAAGGGACCAAAGTTCATTTCCCTAACAACATGACAATAAGGAGAGTTGAAAGTAGCCAAAAAGATAATGCTAGTATAATAACTTTATATACTGGTTTAATGATTGGCAAAGCTGTGGGGTATCTTTGAGGCTGTTAAGAGTTATCATAAAAATGATAGGAATTCCAGATGATGGAACATTGGAAATTGTTGGGACATTGATGTGGCATAATTCTAGTGAAGAAAATGCCAAATATGACCTCTCTCATACATGTATTTGATACATATGTTTTCTGGACCAAACTTCTTCATGTGCATGGTGAACAGAATTAGACCAGGTAATCTAAGTTACCATCCAGGTCTGAGATTTTATGACTGAAGACTTACAGCTAAACATGGTATTCTTTCTGATGGTGCAGGAAATAATAGACTCACTGTCTTAGTTTTGCTAATGTTGCCTGCCTTTAAACTTCATAATGCCTTTTATAATACCTCTATGGTGAATTTTAAATGAGAAACTGTTCTCATTTAAATGCTGTTACCAAGCATTTTTCTGGAATTTCACCAAGCAAAAATATATTGATTTTATTAGACTTTATAAGACTTTATTTATAAAAGTAGGACAACTAGATATCCTCTGCCTTGAAGTAAACTCCAGAAAAGTCTTGTCTGGGTTGTTACCTAGCCTCATCATTTATTAACTGGGTAAACTTGGGTACGCTTTTAATGTCTCTCTCCCTCAGTTTCCTCATCTGTAGAATGAGGCTAATAAATGCCATTTCATAGGAATTGAGATGATTAAATTATATGCACATAGAGTTCTCGATGGAGTGCCTGGCACAGAGCACTCAGCAAATGATGACTGCTAGTGTCTGTCTCCCTCTCCCACTCTTTCTCCTGGAGATGACAGAGAGCTTTCTTATATACCAAGCTGAAGTCATGCCTTTCTAGGACAGGAGTTTATCTACATGTTCTGAATGTCAGTTATCTTATAAAGGAAGTTGGTTTCATTATGGTGGTCCTAACGTTCTCTTGTAAATGACTGATTACTCTGATCATGCTAGATTGACTCATTTAAACAGAGTCCAAGGTAGTTATCCTGAATTATTGAAACCCAAAATTGCTGAAATTAAAACTAAAACAATATATTATGAAACTGGTGATAATACATAATTCTAGCCCGCTTTTTTGATACACTCTAGCCTGCTTATAAAATAATAACTTTTTACCGTTCTGTTTATTTCTAGTTTCTTTAATAAGATGGAGGAGTTGGAAGCATATATACCTTTTGAATAAGCATTGATCGCTTGGTGGAGTTGACTTTTTGCAGACCAGAGAATGAGGCTTGGTCATCGTTTAGAGTCCTTAAGTCAGTCAGCAGATTGAGATGTTGGGGGTAGGGGTGGGAAGACAGGTAGTGTCAAAAGGCAAGGAAACGAAAGATTTACTGTCTTTGAAGAAGACAGCAGTAGCTTGTCTGCACTGCCCCCCGCCCCCGACCCCCGGCTTTTTCCAATGAGGAAATGGCAGCACAAGTGGGTTGGGCAGCATGCTTCGATGACCTGGCAGGTTCCCAGCCTCACCTCTTCGAAGGGTGTGTGCTACATGTTTGGGGTGAGTTGGCGGTGGGGGGGAGATTTGGTGACCATTTGGTACAGAGGACTGATGGGCTTGATCTGTGTTGTTTCTTTGGATTCTTAGAATAGAGCTTTCTCAAATGTGTTTAAAGAGAGATTTGGGGAGAAAAAATGAGAAGATTCTCTGACCCCTAGATGATAGAAGAATATTCTGTTCATAAGAGGGAACATAGGATAGAAGGATGTGGAAACCTGTGTTTTTTGAAGCCTATGGTCACTGCCTTCGTGTGGCAGGGGTGCCCACATGGGCTGGAGCTTTCCGAAGAGGAATGTGGAGATCAGATTCCCCTGGGGTTGCCAGTCCCTGGTGCAGCCTCTCAGCAGCACCTTTGGAGTCATAGCTTTCCTCCGCTGTCCCAGGAAAAAGAGTAGAAGTGTATCTTGTCACTTGGAGAAAGAAGATTTTTTTGTCCCATTCCAGCAGGTGTAGTTAAAAATAAAAATAAATTTTAAAATTTTAAAAAAGAAGAGGAATTCTTTTAATGAGGCACTGAGCAAGGCACTGGAGACTCACAGGTGGTCAAAGAAGACATGGTCCCTGCCTTGCTGAGCCTGCCTGTGGGGACTAGGGGGGAAGAGATGCTAATCAAATGGCCATAGCGCGTGCAGTTGTGAGGGGCAGACTGAGGCCAGCGTGGGAAAGGCAGGAACAGGGCAGGAGGATCAACAGGGACCTGGAGATTGGAGAAGGTGGCCCGGAAGAAGAGGGATTTGCACGACCTTGCGTGCTGTCCTTTTGTGGTTTTTTGGTCACTTATCTGTCTTCACCGCTAGGCAGTACCCCCGATGATATCAGTGATGTACAGTGCCTTCCACTTTGGAGATGCTCAGGAAATGAAGTATGTGTTGAATGAATGAATTTCTAGTCTTAACCTATCTTCATCTTTTTTTCTAAGTCAATAAATATTTGTTGAGTAATTGACGATCAAAAATGTTGATTGATTATGACTAAATTTGGTTCATAATTGGTTGCCCATCATAGAGTATACAAATGGTAGCTAATAAAAAGGTTTTTAAACAGACGTATCTTTTGCCATGTTTCAACAAATTTTAATTAAATTTAACTGGATGTAGATTATACATTCAGTGTCTTCCAATGGGAGAAAAAGTTCTTCCATCATAATTTTATAAATTTATTGAACAATGTTATTTCTCCACTAATTTCATTTTCTTAATTTGAGTTTTTTAAATTATAAGGTAAAACACATTTGTCATAGAAAAATTATATATAAGCAAAAGGCAGAAAATCTTAATTCAATGTGTAATTGATGTATTTAAATTTTTATTTCATCATATTGAGTGAATTCAAAGAACTTTATGATGAAAAATTCCCTGAAGAGTTGGATATAATCTGTGCTTAAAAATAAAAGTCTTAAAAATTGATTTTTTTCCCTGAAGAGCTGAACATGTGAACCATGTTTTGATTCTGATTTATGGTCATCAAAACTAAATTTTCAATTCAAGAGATACTTTGCAATTTGTCATTCTGTTAAACTGTATTATATCCACTTAGAAGACGGTTTGATCAGCCTCCTAGAAACTCGCTGTCTTGCATGCTGCTGCTTATGAGCCTTCATTTGGGGGTGGAAAGGGGAAACCTCAAGGTATTTAGTGTAAATTTTTCTCCTACCTGCCATCTTTTCCATCTTTCCAATATTCAGCTTTCTTCTTTTTGTTTATCTCCTCCCATTTCTCCTCACTCTGTTTCCTTCTGGGGATGTCCATCTTCTTACTCTCTCTGGTCCCATTCTCTCTCTGATTGGTGCAGTATTGCTTTGAAGAGGAAGGGGGTATCTATAGGCCTATAGGATGGGCCGATGGAGCTGTCTTTTGCACCTCCGCTTTCTCCTTAATTTTTACAAAGCACATGTATTTGCTGAGGCCATGGATCCACAGTGAGCCTAGGGAGGATGCCACAGGCTGTCCTGCCCAGGAATTTGTCAGACCAGAGGTCTCTTGGTTATGTGAGATAGGGTCACATTTCTGAAACTTACAAAATTGCATCCACCCTAAAAGGCCAAATGTGAGAGTTTGTGACTGATCTCATTCTTGCAGAAGGAAGGAAAATGAAACCATCACTGGAGTTAGGTGTGTCTGTTCCTGGCTAATTAGCCCCTGACTGTCTCTTTTAATGTATGCTTAAGGAGTGAAGCAAAACACTATCCAGCTGGATTTTAGTCAGAAAAATTTAATTGCATGGCATTATGGTTTTTTATCAGAACAAGCTAGGTACAACTTCTAAATTATATTTTGTCATTTCTGATACTATAGTCATCAAACAGGGCAGAGTCACTGAATTCTTCCATAAATATATTTGAAATTAATAATTATGCATTATGGCAGGATGTAAATTGTTTAACATCCAGTATTTAGAAGAATCTTTCCTTTTTGTATAGTTAAGTGCCTCATTGAAGGTGATTAATATATTCAACTTGTTTTTCTTTAAGTAAAAATCAGTCTGGGTAGAGAAGAATATTCTTTAGAAAAGTAAATATCTGATTTTGAGAAATGTTTGTGTCTTAGAGGCCACTTGTGTGTTCTAATATATTTTTTTTCTTCAGAGCATTTTGATTCTTTCTTTAGGTTAAATATGGTCTTTTGATAATTGTTTTAGGAAACACCTCTCCATGTATTTATGGAAATACCTTTATTTTATTTTAAAAATGCTTATTGTTAAATGTTTAAAAAACATGAAAAACAAAAAAACCTTAACTCAAATGTATTTTGTTCCTGTGCAGAGCTGTTAATGTTTCAAAGCTGTTTCACGTACTAGATGTTTCTGAATTAGGGATTCACATAATAATGAATTCTGCTTATTTTGGTTCTCCACAAAGGTTTGTTGTATGAGCTTAAAATAAGCCTGCAGCTGATTTGTGTAACACATATTAACTGTTTGTTTAGTTTAAGTGCATGTCTGTATCTCTCATTTCTGATCACCCTGGAACATTTGCATGCCGCGCAGCAGCCATCTTCTTTTATACTTTATTAAATATCTGTCAATTATAAATATCAAGGTTTTACATTAATGTCAAGATAGTACATCAAAAATTCATGGAATATGTGACTTTTTCCAAGGGTATTTAATACTTAATGCATTTGTGTCATTTTTCTTTCCAGAGATATTGACAGGTTTTATTAAGTGTTTGTTAGGGAGATTTCATTTTTATCAAGGGACTATAAAGAGAAGCTGCATGCTAAATCAATTTTTTAAAGCTAGAATATTGTTCATTTTTTCATCTTCAAACACTTATAATCCATAGGTTTTATTTAAATTTCTTCTTGGTTTATTTTTGTTTTATGTGAGTGATAGTTGAAGACAGAACTTTAATAAGGATCAAATATGCTGACTGTAGTGGTTTTTAATTTCCTTAAGCATAGCTACCAGACCCATGCAACATGGTACATTCTTCAAAATGTCATACTTACACATTTAGCAATATTGCTCTTTTTTATTGAAGCCAAACAAACAATTTTAGATATTAATCTTTCCCAAACATAGTGATTATTTTGTACTCGGTACAATATTACTGTGTTTCACATGGAATGCCTCCTTTTGCTGGAAGAGGGAAGGGGAACAGTGCGCCCCTGGGTTGCCTGGCTCTGTAGTGCTTCAGGCCTGATTATGAGCCACGGCAATGGTTCATTTCTCCATCTTCATATATTTATTGTGCTCAAGAAAGTAAAAATATTAATCACTTAAAAAATCTGGAGAAAATCCGTGGCTAGTTTCTCTGCCTGTATTTATTGGGAGGTGTGGGCTGAGGGGAGGTAGCGCTTCAGGAGACCCCATCGCCTGCTGCTGCTGGGCCCCCCATGCCTGAGAGGCCCTCTCACTGTCATCTTTCTGACAGTGGCAGGCAGAAGCTTCTCAGGGACCCTCCTCACCCATCCCATGTGTGTCTGTGTCTTGGAATCTACAGTTGCAATTCGTTTGGAAGCTAAAACCAATTGGCTTCAGAGAGTACGTTTTCTGTTTTAATTGTATATTTTTATTTTTAAAGTGCAAGCTAGGAATGTCTTCTAGTGAAAAGGCTATATTGTAATCAACAAAACCTTTATAAGCACCACTTTGCTTCATTAAGTGAGGAACGCTCAGTTATCTTTTGTATAATGTATGAGCTTAAAGATTTTCATCTAAGGATATTTTAGGAACTTTCCAGTAACTTCAGATTAGTAATTTTTGGAAGATGTGTTTTAACTTGGTCTTCAACAGGGAAAAAGGTTTTTTTGTTTGTTTGTTTTTGTTTTAATACATTGTCTGAGCTTAAATGAAAATTGGTTGGGATAGACATTTGTCTTATCCTTGTTCACTTCTTCAGAATAAGTGAAACCATTTATTTTCAAAATTAAATATTTTTAAATTATTAATATTTTTGATATTTGAATGTCTCAAGATTCTTATAAAACTATTATATAATAGTTTTTAGAGATAGCAGAGATTTTTCTTTTTAGAAACCAAATTTTAGTTGGGTAAAGCTGAAGTAGTGGCTGTTTTTGATAAGCCCAGTTTTTGGTTTACAGTAAGTTGCTTTAAAGGCCTTGCCCTGGAAAATATCAAGAACTCTGCGATTGTAATCTACTCTCCCAAAATGCCAGTAGGTGGCGGTAGTGTCACAGTAATGAGAGCTCTGTGGAGAGAGTTATTTCCTTTCTCCGTTAGTGTCACATTTTGCTTCAGTGTCACTGTTAAGTGCATGTGTCAGTGGCAGAATCTTTTTTTTAACCAGAATTATGTACAGTATGTACACCCTATTTCTTAAGAAGATAAGAACAACTATTTCTAACAGATTCTGCAAATATTATGTAACCATGCAGCCAAAATGATCTTCAGAATTAATCTGAAGAATGCAGTCACACATTTTTTTCTTGAGTTTTTTTTTTTTTAAATGATTTCATCAGGACTGTGAGCATGGACTTATATGTTGGGTAAGAAATGTGTGTGAATAGCAGGAAGAGAAACATTTTGAAGAGTTAATTTTCCATCTCTTGATGGAGATCACCCATGTTTGGATAGTTGTGTAGGGTCCAACGCTACTTGAAGACATTTGAGAGTTAGAAGACTCTTCAAGTTATTTTTAGATTTAGCATTTCGAGATTTAGCATTCCAGTTTTGAATATTGTCGTCTTTTCTGCCATTTAATAAGTTAAACTTCTTAGTGGGGGTTCCAAATTTTTAGACTTAGAGATTTAGCATTGGAACTTACTAACTTTCTACAGTTTAATTCTACAGTTTAAATGAATTAAAATACGTAAAAATAACAAAAACAACACTTTGCCACTTCCTAGAGTATGAAAACAGGCAGGATGTGCAGAGTTCCCAGTTGGTCGGGTGATGTGAAGGTTCATCTTATTGAGAGTGAAAGGAAATTTTAGCAATGGAATTCCTTTTCTTTACACTTTTGAAGTTTTTTGTGGTATTTCTTGTGATCAAGTTAGTTTTTAGGGGAAAGGCAGTTCTTATATGCCAGTTTGTACTTTAGTAAGGAAAGACCTGAACGCTAATGTGGTTAAGTTTAATAATTAAATGGAAAACATTTTTAGGACTCTTAGAACATAACCTGGTATTTCATCTGTTACAAAGAAAAGGGAGTGAGAAGCTTCAATCCTGTAGGATTCTCACCTGTCTTCACCATGCTGGTGATCCTCCCACCCCCCTCCCCCCATAGGATTTCCCCATCTTCCTGTATCAGCTAGAAAATGCCCCTGGACAGTATATTATTTTATATGTTGACTTACAATATGCCTGCATTAATTTCATTTTTATCACAGAACACATTTTAAAAAAATATGTGAATAGCCGGCTGGGCCTGGTGGCTCACACCTGTAATCTCAGCACTTTGGGATGCCAAGGTGGGAGGATCACGAGGTCAGGAGTTCGAGAGCAGCTTGGCCAATATGGTGAAACCTTGTCTTTACTAAAAATACAAAAAAAAACAAAAAAATTATCAGGGCATGGTGGCACACGCCTGTATTTCCAGCTACTCAGGAGGCTGAGGCAGGAGAATCCATTGAACCCGGGAGGCGGAGGTTGCAGAGCTGAGATCGCGCCACTGCACTGCAGTCTGGGTGACAGAGTGAGACTCCGTCTCAAAAAAAAAAACTTATGTGAATATATTTTTATATTTTGACATTTCTTCCAAAGGGTTAAAACTGGGCTAAAAGACTCAAGGGGAGAGACGGGCACCTGGGAACTAACACTCAATTGGCAGCCTTTTGTAATACATAATTTGCCTAAAATTGCGCACTGAGCACAAGCTTTTGTTTTCTAATTGATTTACGGTTTTAGCTACTTTTACCTCATCCCCTACTGTCCTGCATAGGGTGCCAGCGAGTACATTACAGTGAGCGATGATAAATTACAGTGCACTTGTGATGCCAGTGCGTCAGGATACAGGAGCTTCCTGCATTAACAGTGGTGCGGAGACCCGGCTTCAGCAGGATTTCATTTGTATCTCAGAAATAACCATTTGTTCATTTGATCACTTACTGCAATCTGTCTATCAGACTGTAATTGAAACTGAAGATCAAAATTGTGCTATTACAGCTTTTAATTTCTTAATTGAGACAAAGTTTTTAAGTGCTTGAAAGGCCTAAGGTGGGGGACGTGGTGAAGAGAGAATATGAAATCTATATAATTTTCCCATAAAAGTGAAGTTTTAGTATTTTTACCAAATGTTCTTTTGTCTAGGAAAGAAGTAAAATTTAAATATGCTGATCTGTTTTGTCGTTGTCCTATGTGTTTGTGAAGTTATTTTATAGTCTCATAGACTGCACTTCTCCTGATTTTCCGTGCTTGATCCGCATTTGCCGTGTATATGATTCATGTGCGAACAACAAGTTGATTCCCATCAAATGACTTAAGTCGGAGAGAAATGAAAGAGCTTTCAACCGATTAGAGTGCCTTTAATTGTTCCTTTTGTTGACATGGGATTTGAACCCTCTCAGAAGGCCTGTGTGGTACATCATGGCATGAGGTGCAGAGCGGGGCCAGGACGGACCTGGCTTGGGCGGCTCCGCGTTGCTGCTTAGATCCAGTGCTCATTGCGTGGGCGTGCCTGCCTTTTGTAAAGTCGGTCCACCTTAAATTTTGTTTTGTGCAGTGTCTGTGGGTGCTAGTATCGAAATATGAAGAAGCAGATTTATGGCGGCTGCTGGGCACAACAAATTAAGTTGACAGTGATGTATGAGAGCATAACAGCGCGATGATCCCTCTGTAGCGCGGCTGGACGCCGCCTGCTTCATTTGGCTCTTGTTAGGATCTGTTAGGCAGCTAAATAATGAAATTCTGCTAACTGATTTCTGTTTTCCCTTTTTCTCTTTTCACCTCTGCTTTCTAAAACTTCTAATTCCCAGACCCATCCTCATGCCAACAAACTGCCCTTGAAGGATTCTTTCACTTACGAGGACTACAGGTTGGTGTGGGCTGTGTGTGTGCCTGTGTATTGGGGGTGGTTTCTAAGTGAAGTGGGATCCTGGAAGGGAGGGAAGGGTTTCAGTGAGAAGTGACCTGCTGTGACCGTTAAAGCATCCAAACAGAGCTCATCTTTCAGAAGTTATCATGAGCAGCTTGGATAAGTATCAGCATTTTCATAGCCACGTAGAAATTGCCATTAACCTGTCATGGCAGGGAATTAGCTGAGGTAGCCAAATGCTACTTGAGATTAACATTAGTGTTGGGTGGTCCTATGGATTTTTCTTATTTAAAAAGACTATGTTAGTGTAAAATGGGGACTTTTTTTGAACGGAGAGTTTTAATTCACTGCACAGTGTAATAAAATAGTCACATTTTACATTTCTTGCAATTCATAGAGGATTTCTGATCAGAAAGGAGTTTTATGGTTTGCTTTTCAATGAGGCTTAAAATAGGTGCAGAGTCAGCATTTGGGCAAAAGAGGGTTGGCTTGGGGGGTGTCGGGGAGTGGGTTTTGTGAGTCACGAAGACCCGGGAAGGGGCCTGAGCCCTGCGCAAAGCCCTCCTTCCGTCTCTGCCTCTTGGGAACAGTCTCCCTTAAACACTCACTCCTGCATTTCCCCTGGCTCTTTAAAACCCTGGGTTTGTTTTTAAATGATGATGAAGGCCAAACATTGCCTTTGTTACTTAGGAAAAGACTTTGTACATTTGTAAGAGGTCAAACCTAAATTTTTGGTTATGTTATTTCTTAATGCAATTGGCTTTTAAATGTTCCAACCTTAAAACACCATTTGTCTTGTTATAGGTGGGCAGTCTCTTCTGTTATGACGAGGCAAAACCAAATTCCCACAGAGGATGGTTCCCGCGTGACCCTGGCTCTGATTCCTTTATGGGATATGTGTAACCACACCAACGGCCTGGTAACGACCTCTTCCCCTGTGTTGTGTTGAATCTGGGAGGCTGTTGTTGCTAAGCTTTGGGAGCGGGGGTGTTATTCCACCTACCCATCGTACTCCCCCCTGCTGCCTCCCTCCAAAAGGAACAAACAAAACCAAACCGGCCACTCCTCCCCACCGCCCACAAATAGAAGCTGGCATTTTTCTTTTACTGCATTGACTAATACTGAAAACTGGGAGCTTGAATCTTATACCATTTTCAAAAGCCACAGTGAACTACATGTATTTGCTAAGCCATAATTCCAGCCTCAACATTCATTTTCTTATCTTATTGTACCACAGACTAAACCAAAGTTTCTTTTTACTTATTCTCTTTAAAATGCTCATTTATTGGGGAAAAAATCGTATTTCTCATTTTCCCTTTTGTGTCTTCTTTTCTTTGCTGACTCTCTGTTTCCAGTTCTGTACTTTTGATTCTTTCTTGTCCCTGGTCCCTTCCCCTGATGGGCTGACGAATCCCTGGCCATGTTTATGAACCTGTGTTTGTTACTTGCTTTCCCTGGTGCTGTGGGGTGGGAGGAGGGGGCTGGTGCCTTGGGCTCCTTGCCCTTGAATGCAGGAGTCAGCTGGCATCATCACACCTGGGAAGCCTGGGGAGGAGGAAATTGTATTATTATGGTCGCCCACAGCTGGGAAGAGGAGGAGGCAGGCTCTGTTTCTCCACATTCTTCGGATTCCAGGCAGCAGCATAGGTGAAGCGCTCTGTGCTCTGTGAGAGGGTTGTCTGATAAAGATTTCCTGATATTGGCAGAAATATGATACATTTCAGATCATTTTGAAATATCATACTTTATACTAGTATACTGTTTGATTAGGTTTTATGTTCATCTTTTCTCTGTCAGCTTTCCTTGTTATTAGCAGTATTATAAATAGAATAAAGAAATGCCGTGAATGATTATTTCACACTGAATTCCCTAGAATGGCCAGAACACACGTAGTGTGCGCCAGACACCGAAGACAGAATATCCTAGTGCTAATTTGGGAAAGTCTAGCAACAAGTATGTTCTTGAATCTTAAAAGTATTTAAATTGTGGCAAGAAAGAATAGTTCCATTTTTATAATTACATTTTTGCCTTAATTTAGATATTCTTAATTTAATTGGTAATAAATACTAAGACATAATAGCATGTTTTATAACTTATTTTCATTAATGAATATAATTTTACATTTTTTGTTTTGTTTTTCTTCAGAGGTATTTTAAATTGACCATAAGCTTGAAATTTAAGAAATCTTCAAATAGCTTTTAATATCTGACTGTAGTATATTTCTTTTTCTTTTTTTGAATGAGATCATTTGTTCCCAAACTCAATTGATTATTAGAGTTCTTTTTAATAAAATTAAAGCAATAATGCTTGGCTTTACTCTAAATAAACAAAAAGAATTAACACAGGAGCCTCTGTAGCAAGGTGAGCAGTGCCCTACCCCCAGCCCCACGGTCCACCTGATGGCGTTGAGGCTGCCACCAGGCCACCGAGGTCCCTAGCGAAGCTTCCATCTATTGGCACCTCACACACTCATCTGCACATTGGTTTTTGTTTGGCTTCCATGTAAATGGGATAAAACAATTCTTTTTCCCCTACCAAATGTTAAAAAAAAAGAGGTTAGTTTATCTTAAAATAAAAGAAAGAAATTGATGACAACCAATGCTGTATTTTCCCTAATACGACTTACATACTTTTTAACCTACCACAGTCCTGGCAGAAACATTGCTAACCTGTAGAAGGTTTATTCAGGATGCTGGTACTTTGTCTTACAGTGGTTATGTTCCTGACATTCTGCACTCTGCACTCTTGTTGAACTGTTTCCCATTGTAATTATAAGACTTCATGGGAAATTTACTGGAGTAGAATTTAAGAAATTCTGTTTTTTAACACTACAGAGTTGTATATGATACATATTACAGTTAATATCTTTTAAAAAATAAAGTCTTGAAATCAAGGCTTGGCTTTTAAGATGAGATTTTCGTTTTCGTGTGCGTGTGTCCTGACGATCATCTTCTTCTTGTCAGTATACCCTGACTGCCACTCAGGGAGCAGGTGGAATTTGTAACCCGGCAACGCTGTCTGCTTCCGACAATATCCCAAAACCCTGACGATGGTAGTAGAAACAGAAGAATCAAGTCAGTAACAGGAACTCCAAACCAGTGACAGCAAGGAAATGCTCAAGAAAGTAAGGGGCTGGATGAACACCTAGGCTAGAGATGCTGGTGAATATTAACTAATTTCCTAGCCACTGAGAGAAATAAATGTAGAAAGGGTTAAGGTGTGGTACTAAGCTGGAAGAAACAACACATCTTATATCTTGCATGATTTGTTCAAACTTAATGTAAGCAGCAGGTTTCCTTTGTTGAGGATTTTTCGGTTGATATGAGAAGGACACTCCTAAGTGACTGATAGACAGCAGTATTAGTTCCCATACAGAGAGTATGTTGGAATAATCAGGCTTGCATTTGAATCTGCGACTCTACCAGGTGGGATGAAAGGGCAGCTGGAAATTCGAGCACAACGGAGGGAAGTTCTTTTTCAAGGTCCTTCTGTTTGTGTATTGAAAAAATTAATCTAAAACATTTATATTTAGATGAGTCTTACAGTCTCAAAAGCCCATTTTTACAATAGCAGACAAGTCTCTCCGAACAACCTGTCCCCCCACACCCTCCGTGCACACAGGTCTGACTCACCTGTGGTTCCCTGCTATTCTTCAGACACCAGCAGATTCCTTCGCTCTTGCTGTTGCCTCTGCCTAAGACCCCCCATTCCTTAGGCACTTACAGGACTCACTCATAGACCTCCTCCCGCGTGGCTGCCCTGAGCACCCTGTGTGGAATGATTACGCCTCTGGCTCATCCGCCCTCCTGCCCTGTCCTGTTGCATTTCCCTCTATTGTCCAGATCCTCTTGTTTCTGCCTTTTTAAAAAATTATTGTTGGTTCACCCCCCACCTCCCATTAGAATGGAAGATCCATGAACGCAGGGTGATATTGGAGGAGGGTCTGTTTTGTTCATAGCTATATCGCTGTGGTATTTTTTTGATGAATTCATGAGTGGTGAATAAATGAGTGTAAAAGCCCCACGCCTAGGAAAAAAGATCAGAAAGAAATAAATCAAAATGTTAACGTGATTGTGATCTTTTTTTCCTTTGTTTTTAAAAAATATTTTCCAAATTTTATTTGATGAGCCTGTATTACTTTATCTTCCTCCCCCCAGCCATGAAATCAATATAATACATATTTGTCGAAGAAAATTTGAAAAACACAGAAAAGAAAATGTAAATGGTCCTCACTCTGTTTCCATCTTAGGGATGTATGTGTGTGTATATCATGCTCTTCCTCCTATGTTACTTTTAATATGTAAACGAAACTAGAATACGGCTGTGCACCAAGTGTGCCATTGAGTTACCAAGCCAGCCACAGATGTGAGTGGTGTGCGCTGCAGGCAGGTGGTGGCTTTCAGGGAGCAGGGCTCCATGGAGCTGCTGGAGGCTTCCACTCTCTGCTGGGTTCCTCCTCCAGCATTGCCAGCAAACTCTGGCTGCCACCCGCTCCTCTCCCCCGGGCACTCTTGAGACTCCTGTGGGGCTATTCTCAGTTCCACATGCTTTTATATATACGTATATATATAAATTTTTTTCTCCCTGTGTTTCTTTTCCACTAGATGTCCCTATGGGTAGGGACTGAGACTTTTCATGCCATTTTCCAAGTGCCTCGCTTAGGGCCTGGCATAGGATGGCACTCAATATTGTAGAAGGGAAGTTAGCTGGCAGTGTGGGAGGCAGGAAGCGGCACGTGGAGCTGGGCAAGGAGGAGGTGGAAGGACCCTGTCCTTGCTTGATATCGGGAGGCTGCCCCTGGACCAGCCCTGGCCTTCCCAACCCCTCCTCTCCTAGTCTGGGCTTCAAGTCAGATCTGGTCAGCGGCTACAGATTTCTGGGCGTAGGTGGTAATTTCCTGGGGCTCCTGCCAGAAGGCCCTTGCTGAGCAGTGGGGTCCTTACAGCCTTGGAAGGCCCCTCTGCAGGCCCACCCCAGGAGGGCTCTGCTCTGAGAGAGTCCTCTAGAAACCTGGCTTCAGGCAAGGGAGGAGCGAGGCCTCTGCTTCCGCCTGCAATTCTTTGCATTGAGACACGCTTTTGATACCATCTTAGAGGACGTGTTTGGCAGTGCCACACAAAGAAGTTAGACACTCAGCCTCCAAACATTCTGACCCTCGCTGAGAAAGGGCTGCAGACCAGGGCAGGATCCCAGCCTGTTTGCCTGTCAGGGTTGCCGTGGACATGTTAAGCTATTTCTTGAGCTTGATGTTTGCTGAGAGTGGGAAATACCTGTAAAATACCCTTAAACACCCATAATCCTTTCTCCGCAATCTCCCTAAATTTTCTCTTCCTTCCCCTAACTTCCCTCCTGTTGGTGCTGCCAGCAGGTATGTCCCTGTGTACCTGTACTGCCGGCACCCTGGGAGTGCCTGGACTCCCTCCTGGGAGTTCATGGTATGGGCAGCTTCTCATTCCACTTTGTTGTCAAGGTGATGTTTTGGGGTCAGAAAAGTACATCCGACGCTGGGCAGGAACTTCATGGAGTTGATTTTAATTCAATTGAAGTGTTTAAAATGTTCTGCGAGTGAAATGTTCTAGAATACTTGGCTTCATTTATTTCTCATTGCTGCATATTTCTCATGGGTCTTTGCAGATCAGAAGCATGAAGGAATCTTAGACATATGGTTAATAAACCTTATTTATTCTTGGGATATTGAGTTTAAAGATTAGTGTTACACGGCCTTCCATCCCAAAATGCCATTCCCTAGACTCAGAAGTCATCTTTTGAATCCAAGCTGTTGATGCCTTATTAGCCAGGAGCACTTGTAGCTGCTGTGAACCTTGGATTCTCCAGGATAAAATGAGTAGGTCAAAAAGTAATCAGTGACCATCGACAGACAACCTAAGAGATTGGGCGCTGCTCTGAAAGACAGGACTCTGAGAAGGAGCTTTTAATAGAAGCTGGGGACCCTTTCCTTTCCCCTGGGGGATTCATGCATCACGTGAATATTCTCAAAGGCCACTTCAGGTTTTAGGTTCTGTATGCTGAGCACTCGGGGACATAGAGATCAACAAGGGGCTCCAGCTTCCAAGTCTGATCGACGGGGAGGCAGGTGCACAGATAACGTGACTTGGGTTGGAGGGCATAAGGACGGGGCTGTGGGAGTGCACAGGAGGGCAGGGTAAGGAGGGGCTTCCCCGAGAAGCCAGGCCACAACAGGAGTAGAAGGTAGTGTCAGGCAGGAGGGAACTGGGACGGCAGGTGGGTGGCAGTTCCTGAAGCTGGAGGGAAGCGTGAGCTGCCTCCTTATTTG
Source organism: Pongo abelii (assembly GCF_028885655.2). Classification (NCBI taxonomy): domain Eukaryota; kingdom Metazoa; phylum Chordata; class Mammalia; order Primates; family Hominidae; genus Pongo; species Pongo abelii. Next base: position 103,823,651 of record NC_072000.2, on the reverse strand, counting down.
GCCGTGCTCAGGAACTTGGGGTTTATTCGGAAGGCAGAGCGGAATCATAGGAAGATTTTGAACAGGAGAGTGACATTGTACAATTAGCAACTCCAGAAGGACAGTATTGGATTCTGAGACTAGGTTCCAAGAGTTGGAAGGTTTTTGCAAATAACAAGCTAGGTGAGAAGGAATAAGGACTGTAGCCACGCAGAGGAATGAGGAAGAAAGTCCAAACAGTATTTACAAGATGAAATACTGACCAGGTGAGACGCGAGGGTTTCCTTGTAACTTGTGTGCTGAGGCCATGACATTGGCTGACCTTCACTAAGACAGGAGAGCTTAGAAGGAGACGCAGGTTTAGGGTATAGTGAGAGGATTTTCTATATTTATTTCTAATGGACTTAGAAACTCTCACATTGTATTTCTCAGCAGAAAGAGAGGGAATAAAAAACAACAAAGTTATTTTATTTTGCCTTTGCATGCTTGAAAGTTTTAATTTCTTTAATTCAGAGCATATATCCATAATTCAGAAATAGAGCTTTTCTTTTCCCTGATTCTTTATCCAATGGAACACCCACTTGGGTTTCTTAATGGCCAAACATTAGATAAAGATAATGCTTGCAAATGAATGAGAGTAGTGCAGATCATCAGTGAACAGAAACGAGGCTTATGTGCGCCTGTGGGAGGTGTGGCCTGTGGGCACAGGGAGGCCCAGAGGCGATTATGTTTTGTTAAGTCCAACAAGTGACAATCTGTATAGTCTCTTTATCTAACTGTACTTCCTTTATTTCAGGTATATAATTTTCCATAATCATCTCTGATATAACTAGAGTTAACCTCAGTGCTCAAGCAGTTCTTTGCCCCGTTTCCCAAAGCATTCACATGCAACCTTTTGAGTACCTTGGGATCCCCTTTTTCCTCTGATTGCCAGAAACAAGCTCATAAATTAAGTGAGATGTGCGTGTGTTTGCCTCACCGTCGTTTCCTTCCTCCTCCCCGGGCTAGATCACTACTGGTTACAACCTGGAAGATGACCGCTGTGAGTGTGTGGCTCTGCAGGATTTTCGGGCTGGAGAGCAGGTGGGTCTTGTGGCATCTCACAAAATGTGAGCCAGCCAGTGGGCACTAAGTTAACACTGTGTTGGTAATGTTAAAAAGGGAAAAAATGTGGAATTCACATTGAGGATTGTTTTTCTGGAACACATCTTGAGACCTGAACCCGTAGTATACATATTCATTTGTGCTTTACTCACTTGTGCTTTGCATTGTGCTTTGGGTCCACAGAGAAAAAGATTTAAACAGTTACTTGCACAATTGGCCTAATATTTGTAAATATTTGTAACACTATTAACTGAAAATAAAGTGTGTTATGACACTAAAACAATTTTTAACATTTCATAAACTGTGTTGCGTTTATTTTTTCTACTGATTAGAACTTTCTTTATCAGAGTAAGGGGCAAAAGCAAGGGAATCTGTTGTCTTATACTTTCATTTTAATCTCTAATTTTTTAATCTAGTAGTTTGGGTGGGAGGAGGGGTAAGCCTTTGGGTGAGTTTGAAAATACGTGTCTATAAATTCCTACATTCTATCAGTCTACACCCAAGCAGACAGTACAGTTGTGGAACTCACATCCGTAATTGACATTCCAGTTGAGACAAAATGAAAAATATTTGTCTAGCAAAGTATTGATCCGTTCCTTCTTCAGAAAAGTTTATAAACCCACCTGCTAGGTGCAGGATTAATTGCCACAGGATCTAGAAATAAGTTTCTGACAGATACTGCTTTACAGTTCCAGAAAAGACCCTGCTGTATTAAAAGGACAGGAAGAACTTGGTGACTTTTAAAATGCAGTCTTATAGTAATAGCCTTGCTGTCCTTTGGAAGGAGAAGAGGATTATAATAGAGGCCTGGTGACCCCAGAGCACCTGGGGTCCTTTGAGTACTAGTAAGGCCTTTGGTGGTACTTTCTCCTGGCGTCTCCTCTCCTCTCCATGCGGTGGTGGAAGTGGGTGCTTGGTCTCAGTTTGGAAAGTTGGGGAAATTGCACAGCTTCACCCTTGCAACCTATACCAAACAGGTGTATCAATACTTTCAGCTATTTCGTGTCTAAATGTAAAGTAGCACTAAGCCTCTGCCCTGCCGTGTGTTAAGAATACATGCCAAGTTTGTCTAATGCCCTTTTCTTTTTTCTTTACTGCATCTCAGATTTACATTTTTTATGGCACTCGATCCAATGCAGAGTTTGTGATCCACAGTGGTTTTTTCTTTGACAATAACTCACACGACAGAGTGAAAATAAAGCTTGGAGTGAGTAAAAGTGACAGACTCTACGCCATGAAGGCCGAGGTCTTGGCTCGTGCTGGCATCCCCACGTACGTAGAAAAACATCGGCTGGCCCTTTCCTGCAGTACTTGAACTATTTCCAGTTGCATAGTGTTTAATTGGTGTGTTAATAAAACTTCTCTCCAGTAGTTTGTCTTAATCCGTTTATCCCTGTGGCACAGCAAATTTAAGCCATGGCGATGCTTGGTGACTTACCAGCGTTTTCAGATAAACATAATTGTGTCATTGGGTGCATTCACAGTCAGTTCTGGGGGATATGGCCTGAAATCCTCAGTAAGTTAAATAAGTACTTTCGTATCATTCATGTCTTTCACCTTGGAAAGGTTAATGGCCTGGATCAATTTGTTTCATTTAATTCTTTGCTGCCGTTAGTTTCTGTAATGAAGTCATGATCCTCAGTGATTTCAAGAATTTCTAGTTAAATTCTTTAAGATTTTCTTGCATTTGAGGCATAAAATGATAAAGAAGACAGGAATTAGGATTCATTAGTTCTCCAGGGAATGGAGGAACCATTCTTAATGAAAATGGATTATCCAGACCTTTTTTTATTGAACTTGTCAATATTTGATTAATGATTAAAGTGTGAACTCAACATAAATTATTGTTAACACTTTTTGAAAACCATGTGTATGTTTAATTTTTTGAATGTGTTGTGTGCAACCTGAGATTACAGCTGTTAGGCTCTAGGAAAAGCTTGTGAGGATGGACTCCAATTCTGGATGTCCACTTGCCTCCGCCCCAGCCTGTGGCCTTTTGCAGGGGCTGAAAATCGTGCTCACAGTTCAGATGAGGAGCTGGAATGACCATTCCAGCTCAGCTCTCCTTGAGGACAACCAGACGTGCTGTAGACTTAAGGGATCTCAGTCTGGAGCAAGTGGGTAACCGCAGCAGGGTGACTGATCTTGCTTTCTGCTTTTATCAGTTCCAGCGTTTTTGCATTGCATTTTACGGAGCCGCCCATCTCTGCTCAGCTTTTGGCTTTTCTCCGAGTATTCTGCATGACTGAAGGTAAGTCATTTCAGGAAAAAAGAGATGTTGACTTTTTTCTTTTTAAATCATGAAAGGGTAAAGCATAGGGATTCAGATTAAAGGTAAAGTGGATTAAAACTACAATACTTTTGGAAAGAGACAAGATGCAATACTGGAGAAAGAAGAAATTGATTTGTTTTACCCTAGAAGTGTTTTATTAAATCCTCGATGTGTTGTCAATATTAATTTGTAATACGCAAATAATTCTCAACTGCATTTGAAGAAAACTTAAAACATCTTGGATGGGGTAAATATATATAAATTCTACATTCGTAGCCTGACAGAGCCTCATTTCACTCACAGGGCACTAGTCTTTTTCACTTACATAGAGCAGTTCAGGATCAGTTGATGCTGTGATGTTGTGTAGTCAGCTGTGGCATACGCGGACCGTAGGACTTTATTTGTTAACCTACTCTGCATTCTAAATCTGAAATTGCCAGCAAGCATTTTAATGCCAGGCATCCTGTTAGAGTAAATAACAGTGCAAACAGAATCTGTGTAGAACACAAAATGTTCCTGGCTACAGCCTCTTATTTCAGGCCCAGAAAGAGTTAAGTATTTGTATTGAGCATCTACTTTTATATTTGCTTAAAACAAGTCATTTGGGGTTTCTTATACTGAGATTTGACCTCTCGTGGTTGTGTTTTTATTTTTCATCCTAAAATGTATCTTACAAATTTCCTGGTCCTGAGGTTTCATTTTTAAGAGTGAGTGAGTGAGAGAGAGAGAGTGAGAGAGAGAGAGAGAGAGAGAGAGAGAGAGAGAGAGAGAGTTGCTGTTGTTAACTACCATAAATCCTGTACAGAACAGTCTGAGTAGGAATGAGTAAATGAGTGTTTGACTGAGTGAACAGATGAACAAGTGTTCTGGAAGGAAGCTGCCCAAGCACTTCCTTGGTCAGAGGAACCAGTCATGGCCCATGTGGGGGAAGCTGCTGTGCTCGGCGGTCACTGGCTTTGGTTTTAATGTCCGGATCCAGGGAGCAGTGCAGCACAAGTCCAGGGCTTGACATCACGCTGGAGGCAGAAAAAACCTAGTCCCAAAACAGGAGAGGCAGTTCACACACCAACTGCAGAACCCAAACTGAGATACAGTCATTGTTCCTCATAAGCAACGCTGTCACTAGATTTACAGTTATTCAAGTGGGAGCTTTTGGTGCTTTTTGTACTTGGGTAATGGTTCATCAATTCAATTTAATGAACATGAGTTAAGGGGTTAACTGTGAGCTTTTCTTGCATATATATGGATACAGAATTGAATGTTGCAGTTCATATACTCAAGGAATTTATAATTAAGAGAGGTGATGGTGACGATATTCCTAGAATTTGTGAAGCATTCACTGTGTGCCAGGTATGATGCTAAATGTGGTACATGCTTAATTTTAATCCCATCAGCCTTGATTGATAAGCGCTCCCATTTTACTGATGTAGATTCCACTTCAAAGAGGATAAGTATTAGCTGGGCGTGGTAGCACGTGCCTCTATTCCCAGCTACTCAGGAGGCTGAGGTAGGAGGATTGTTTGAGCCTGGGAGGTCAAGGCTGCAGTAAGCCAACCCCAGCCTGGGTGACAGAGTGAGACCTGGGTGGGTGGGGAGTGGGGGAAGAGTATAAAGTTGGCTGGATGCTGTGGCTCATGCCTGTAATCCCAGCACTTTGGGAAGTTGGAGGATTGATTCAGCCTGGGAGGTTGAGGCTGCAGTGAGCCGTGATCTTGCTACTGCACCCCAGCCTGGCCAACAGAGCAAGACCCTGTCTAAAACAAACAAACAAACAAACAAAAAACCCAAAGAGGATAAGTAACTTGGCCGAGGTTGCTCAGTAAGCAAGTGATGACCCTGACTTAGAACCCAGCTCTGTTAACTGCAGAGCCCATGTGCAGGACATCCCACATTGCTCCTGCTGGTTCACAGATAACATAGTACATGGAAAAAAGTCTTAGTGCTCTAGGGGTCTGGAGGAAATGGCATTCAAGTTAAACCCTGGAGCTCAGCGACGGTTTGGACAAGGTAGAGCAGGAGGGGAGGGGTATGACTGAAGACCTTTAGCAGAGGGAGGAGCTTGAGCAGGAGCTAGAGAGAGAGGGTGGAGGGCACTGGGCTCTGTACTCTCTGGGGAGAGCACACACTGTGGTGGCCAGAATGAGGTGCAGGGATAATTTGCAGGCCCTGTGTGCTGGAGGAAAGCTCAGGAGGGCACCTGCTGCAGGAGCTCCTGGTCAGCTCCTGTGCTGCAGGCAGGCCACATGCTACATTGTCTTACTCCCCTTTTTGTAGGCTTTATTTCTCCAGGAATGTGAAATGAGTCCAGTTTTCACTTTTAAAAAGTAGCGGAGAGAAAGCTCTGCCGCACACCTGCAGCTTCCATCATTGCAGAGTGCAACTTGGGCAGATTGAGGAGGGAGATGAGGGAAGGAAATAGTAACCTTCGTATTGGGGGCCTTTGAAAAGAACTTTCAGCCACTAAGAAAGCTTAAAAAAACAGAACTTCCATGTTGTATACAAAGAATATGAAATGAAGACTCAAAACTAAAAATCCTGAATTTTATCGTGATCTTTACTAACAAAAGTTAATAAACTTTTTTGAACATTAGATAGCCTGTTTTCTTAAAACTGCTTGAATCCTTTTAGGTCTGTTGATTCTCTTTAGTTCCTCTCCAGTCAGACAATTTGTCATGTCAAGACAATTGCTGTATCTTTGAATTACTCTAGCTAATACTAATAAAAGTTTGGTTTGCTGGCAGCCGCAATTCTTCAGTTTGAATTGTAAATAGTGACAGCTGTGGGGCATTTTGCTCTGAAAGAGACACTGTCTCCTAATCACATAAGAAGCATGGGTCTGTTTCTTCAGCATGAATAGGATCGGCTTGTTTTGGTTTTGGAGATAATGTGCCGGGAGATAAAATGCTAAGAGCAGTTGCTGAATTCTTTCCTCTTCTTAAATATATTTGGAGATAATTGAGATGTTCACTTGTGTGTATTTGTAATTCCTATTTAAATTCCTGACAAGTGAGAGAGATGGGCATATTTTTCATTAACTAAGATTTTTTTTTTTTTTTTTTGAGACAGGGTCTCACTTGGTTGCCCAGGCTGGAGTGCAGTGGCACGATCACAGCTCACTGCAGTCTCCACCTCCTGGGTTCAAGTCATCCATGCACCTCAGCCTCTTGAGTAGCTGGGACTACAGGCATGTGCCACCACACCTAGCTAATTTTGTATTTTTTGTAGAGATGGGGTTTCGCCACATTGCCCAGGTTGGTCTCAAACGCCTGGGCTCAAGTGATCCACCTGCCTTGGCTTCCCAAAGTGCTGGGATTGCAGGCGTGAGCCACTGCGCCCGGCCCATTAACTAAGATTTTGATAGTGCTCCTTATGGTAGCACCGTTTGATTTAGGCTCTTATTTCTTTCAGTTTGTGGCTTGTTACGAAAGTGGCTTAAATAGCTTGGTCAGGTCATCTACTAGAATAAGTGTCAATCAGATTACAGTTATGGGCTCGCGGGATTGTTGTGGCTCTTGTTCCTTTCACTGTTTACGTCATTCACCTAAATGTCTCTTTTTGACTCCGTGTGACTGAGCTCATGGCTAGCAAAAAGGGTATTGTCAAAATAAGTGGTACATGGCTGAAGATTGTCTTTAAAAATTATCTTGTGAAACTGTCTAAAGGCTCTCTGTGTCCCTCATAGAAACAGTGAAAAATGGAGTGCTACCACGGCTTGATCTGGATTCCACATGAAGAGGCCTGACCTGGTGTTGCTCCCCAAAACTTAGCTCTGCTCTACTTTGGAGAGTCTAGGAGTGGCCTGGCCCATTGCGTAGGGACAGCTTTTACCGTGGGAAAATGGCGTTGTTGGAAACAATATTTTCTAAGGTGGTTGCTTGTTCAAATGAGGAGTGCTGTGTTTTCCTCCTAACAGATTGCCATTTGTGTTTCTCGTAGAAGAACTGAAAGAACACTTGCTGGGAGACAGCGCTATTGATAGAATCTTCACCTTGGGGAACTCGGAATTTCCTGTTAGCTGGGACAACGAGGTCAAACTTTGGACATTTCTTGAAGATAGAGCCTCACTTCTTTTAAAAACATATAAAACAACTATTGAGGTAATTACACTAAATAAATGAGGATTTGAACTTTGTTGCGTTGTTAAGATGTTTAATGAGGCTTGGTGCGGTGGCTCACGTCTGTAATCCCAGGACTTTGGGAGGCCGAGGTGGGGGCGGATCATGAGGTCAGAAATTCAAGACCAGCCTGGCCAACATGGTGAAACCCTGTCTCTACTAAAAATACAGAAATTAGCTGGGCATGGTCTGTAATCCCAGCTACTTGGGAGGCTGAGGCAGGAGAATCGCTTGAACCCGGAAGGTGTAGGTTGCAGTGAGCCGAGGTCTCGCCGCTGCACTCCAGCCTGGGCGACAGAGCAAGACTCCGTTTCAAAAAAAAAAAAAAATGTTTAATGAAAGATTTCTTGTTAATTCTAAACTACCGTAATAGTTTAGCAAAATGATTGCATTTGAAATTTTCCATTCATTTCCCAAAAAATCATATTTAGGCATTGTTTATTAGAAGATACATTTTTTAAATTATTTAATACTTTTTTATGATTTCTAATGCACATGATTTCACAAACGTGTTTTCATTTGTGCTTTTTAAGTTCACTACTGAGCCACTAACTTCAAATACGTCTTTCTCATTCATTCGTTCCTTCACTGATGCCATTCACCCACGTGCTGCCCTGGGGCTACATCAGTGCCCAAGATGGACAGGATGATTTTTAAATCAGTGACGTTCCCTGGCAGATGGGGTAGCACTGTTTGATTTAGGCTGTTCTTTCTTGTTTTGTAACATTTCCATTGAGATATAATTTACATACAATAAAAGGCACACTTCTGAAGCATTCATTTTGATGTGAGTGTCTGGTCTTGTGACCACCTGCCCAGTCAAGTGTTAGAACCTCCCGTCACCCCAAAAAGTTCCCCCGTGTCCCCATCCCCAGCTCTTGTGCCCTCTGTCTCTATAGTTTTGGTTTAGACTTCTTGTAATTAATTTTGCCCTTTTTTGTTTTCCAGGAAGATAAATCCGTCTTGAAAAACCAGGATCTTTCTGTTCGTGCAAAAATGGCCATCAAATTGCGCTTAGGTGAGAAAGAGATTTTGGAAAAAGCAGTAAAGAGTGCAGCTGTCAACCGGGAATACTACCGCCAACAGATGGAGGAAAAGGCTCCGCTTCCCAAATATGAAGAGAGTAACCTTGGGCTGTTAGAGAGCAGTGTGGGGGACTCGAGGCTCCCCCTGGTCTTGAGAAACCTCGAGGAGGAGGCTGGAGTGCAGGATGCCTTGAACATCAGAGAGGCAATCAGCAAAGCAAAGGCCACAGAAAACGGGCTTGTAAATGGTGAAAACTCTATCCCTAATGGGACCAGGTCCGAAAATGAAAATCTCAATCAAGAAGAAAGTAAAAGAGCAGTTGAAGATGCCAAAGGATCTTCTTCAGACAGCACTGCTGAAGTTAAGGAGTAGCTCGAGGTGAAGCTGGATGGGGGATCCAGTGGAGCAGGAGTTGACGGACGGTCCGTTCGCATCGCTGTGTTTCCTTGTTAACATTTTTCTTTCTGCAGAGAGGAAGATATGTTTTTGCTGCTTTATATAAAAATGGTTTTTTTAAGTTATTTTGAAAATCTAGCTTCCCTTTTTGATTAAGATTGCCATCTTGCTTTTAGGCGAAACAAACCAATGAACAAACAACCACAAGAAAGGGAGAAGAGGTGCCTGTGGGAGATTTTGCAGACCTGTTGTGGGTATAGGTATTTTCTTCCTGGGGAAGAATTCAGTTCCTGTCTCAGCTGTACTTTTGTGGGCCTGTCATCTTGACGACCAGAATGAAAGCTTGCTCTGCCTCCTGCCAGCCAGAGCTGGTGGCGGGACTTGGGGATTCAGCGTGAAAGTGGGGAAGTTGCACAGCAGAAAACAGAATTGAAGTTGGGAAACTTTAGAGTCTGGGCAAAATGTTTGGTTTTTCTCCTTAAAAAAAATAACACCCCATTACCAAAAGAAAAGGTAAGGTGGCAACCTTATTTTTAATAGTTTGAAATGTTGATGATAATCCTAATTATATAAAAATATATATATAAACACATATATATAGTGATTTCTAAAGATTTGTTTACTTTTGTGTTTTGTTTTACTGTACTAAGAACTTGTCCTTTCTCCTTGAATCAAAGTAGGACATGCATCATCCTCCTAATTTTAAATGTTGGCTCTGATTTTAAAGTGGTGCATTTGATTCCAGCCTTGGTAATGGAGAGTTTGCAAACACACAGCGGCCCACAGCTTCACGTGGTGGTGCGCAGTGTGAGGCAGCTCCTTGGCTTTCCTGGTTTTCACAACAAGCTAGAGATTTTCAAAGCTACACTTTTGAGTAAAAACCCTTATTAAAAGAAAAACATGATTAATATTTTTGTCTATTCCTTTTTTTGGAGTGGGACAGGCCCTGTGAGTTTAGCTTTTACACAAACCATCTTACTGCCCAAGCATTGTTTGAACCTTGACCTCTTGCCTAGGCTGTGCTAACCTGGGGGCTACTGAGGCATAGCCGTGGGGCCCAGAGGCCTGCAGGAGCCCCCCTCATCAGCCTGCCCATCTAGGCAGGCAGCGGGAGCTCAAGCAAAGGAGTCCTTAGGATTTAGGGGAAGGAAAAGGTTGGGACCGTGTCCTTGGGGTGGGAGAGGGATCTGTCTCCTTCTGCCACCAGTTTTCAGGTTTACTGATACCAGTTTTTCTTTACCACAAATTTTCACATTGTCTCTGATGTCCTGAGTACACCGCTGATTTTGAAAACGTGAATGACTCCCCCAGCTGTTTGATAAATGCTGCTGCAACACAGGTCGTCTTAAGGATGCTCTGGGAGTTTCTCTTGGGGAAGACATAGCTCTGCAGATCAATTGCCTAATCCCCCCGACAGTTGAGATAAATTTAACTCTTTAAGGCATTACTTGTGTTGCTTAGCAGGGTAGTTTACCTGCTGCACTGGGCGCTGGAGGCAAGCTTCATGTCTGTGTGAGTCTGGGACATTTCCTGGCGTTGACGCCTTTACCTTTCCTAGCTTGTTGATGTATACCAGGAGGAAGCATGTGATTGCCACCTCTCGTATCAGCCTTACACCTGAGATACCTTATCAAGAATATTAAATAGTCTGTAAAGCTTAGTGTTAATTTCTAAAAGGCAATAGCATTGTACTACTTGAGTTTTCTACTCTAGAAGCCCCAGAGCCTTCTAGAACTTTGATGACCAATTTGATCATAGAATTATCTTCTTATAGTATTAAAGGGTTTCAAGCCTAATAATAACAAATCTTTCTTGAAAACATATATACAGTTCAGACATAAAATAACATCATGAGACAGCTGGGTTTTCAAACTATGCCCTGGCAAAGTTCCAGTTACCGTGGAGCTGGGATAGCGCCATACTGGAGTCGGGATCCCAAGCTTCTGTGCCAGTGCCACCTTTATTGGGTGTTGTGATGTCGGTTCCTGGGACCCAGTTTCTTCATTTACTTGTGAAAAGAATGGTACTAAATTGTCCAAAGTCCCCGCTTAAAAATTTAGCAACTGTTTTTTCTGTCATTTCTCCGTTGACAGACTTGGTTGTTAAGGTTATTGGATCAAAAAGAGATGAAGTATGCTTCCAGTTGAGAACAGCCTCTGCATGACATAAAAATGGCACCCACAAGAACGGAACTGTTTTGATGTCAGAAGACAGTATCTATTGAACAGCATTACTTTCCTGAGTTGGGTAGGATTGCCCTAAAATGACTCGCAAAGGCAGGCGAGACCACAGCACACATTAGTCATCCTCGTTGCCCCGCTGCGGTTCGGCAGCTCTAGTGCTGCCTGCACAGACACTTGGAGCTACAACTTAAGCATTTGAAAATTGAGGGAATGTGATTAAATTGGCATTGAAGAACCCTCATTGCCATCTGTCATGAAAATAGACCTTTCTCTCAAATCATTTTAAAGTTTACTTTCTTCTGAATGCTTTTGGATAAGAGGCTGTTCAGGCTAGTTACTGGAAACATGCCAGGCTCTGCTTCTGTTTCATTAGCTGTATGTGTTATTTGTGTAAATAGTTAGCAATTAGATTTCACCGGCCTAGAAAAACCTCCCTGTTTTTCATGTAAACTGGCAATTGATAGGTGGTTTTTCCCCAGTAGTTTCTAGAATAGGCTCACTAAGAGATGTGTGTAATTTTTTTTTTTTGAGAGATGGGGTAAGACATTAAAAATAGTCCCAGGTTCCCAATATACAGGGTTATGCTAAATTAAACCTCCACTTAAAAATGAGGGAATCAATTTTCTGTAAATCATCAGTTATATTTTCTTTTTTCTTCTTCTTTTTTTTTTAAGACGGAGTCTCACTCTGTCTCCCAGGCTGAAGTGCAGTGGCACCATGTCGGCTCACTGCAACCTCTATCTCCTGGGTTCAAGCAATTCTCCTGCCTCAGCCTCCCGAGTAGCTAGGATTACAGGTGCCCACCACCACACCTGGCCAATTTTTTTATTTTGTAGTAGAGACGGGGTTTCACCATGTTGGCCAGACTGGTCTCGATCTCCTGACCTCAGGTGATCCGCCTGCCTCTGCCTCCCAAAGTGCTGGGAATACAGGTGTGAGCCACCGCACCCGGCCACCAGTTATATTTCCTTGGTGATTAATACGTACATTGTAGGAGCAAAAGAATAAAGCCAGTCCAATGAAAGTGCATGTGACTTGAGCTCAGAACCGAAATGGCACTGACTGTGAAGAAAATAGGGAATGATAGTGGTGGTTGGTTTGGAGGGTACTTTGCAGAGAGCCCAGATGTGACAGTGTTGATGGTAACTCTAGCTGAAGTGAGCAGCTGCTTCTGCACCGTGCTCGTGTTATTATTGATCTGGCAAAACAAATGCGTGTAATGCGGGAGGGCTGCTAACCTGACCCAGGAATTTGACTCATTTTTATTTAAATGTCAATTTGAGGTGGGTGTAGGGTAGGATCCAGTAATGTCATTAAGAGTCACCCTACTATTTTAATCAGCAGCTGCCTATCTAATGTATTCCTAAAATTCAGTGTGTCAATTGAATTTGAATAACTCGAATTGTATTTAAATGCACTGGCAAATTTGTTATTTAAATGAAGCTGCCCTGCTGGTCCTGGGTGTGCTTGGGCTGCAGAGAGGAAGTCTTAGCAGGGACATGATCTTCCTGTCTTCACAGATTTGAAGAGCTGTCGCCTAAAGGAGGGGTGAGACTCATTCTGGGTCTCATTCTGGGTGAGACTCATTCTGGGTCTCATTCTAGGTGAGACTCATTCTAGGGCCAGGGGTTGGGTGGCGTAATTCAGCCAAGGGAGGGAGCACTCCCTAATGCCTGCTGTGAGAGGGCACATGCCTGCTGCTCTGGAGGTGAGCAGGCGCGGCCATCGGGGTGTCTGGACCACTCAGACCTGGTTCCAGGCGTGGGATCGTGGGCCAGTTGTTAGGAGCTTCTGTCAGCTCCTTCAGGGAGCCTCACACTCTCCACCTCAGCAGTGCTGGGTGTGTTGAAAAGCTGCGTGCCGCGCCTGTACATGTTTAACAGCCAGTGAATGCTTGTGATGACCCTCTTCTAAGCCAGAGCCACTCCCGGGAAGCAGGAGATGTTCCTGAGACATGCTCTGCCAGCAAGCAGCGTGCGTCATCTGTCCATTGATTTGGGAACCTCAGCCCTGGACCTAGCAACAGTTGTGTTCTTAGTGGAACACAGATTCTGTGGGTAATTCAGAGACTCAAGAAGCCCTGCCCTTGAGGCACCGAGGCAGACGTCTGAATGGTAGGCGTGGCAGAGCGTACCAGGCTGCGTGAGCAGGTGGACACATGCTTTGGCGCTGGAGATGGTGGCACGTGGCTGGGGGCTCCGTTTGTGAGATATGGAGGTGGGGTGAGCCCTTGAGGGTAAGGAGGGAGGCAGGGAAGAGCCAGCCACGCACAGGAGGGGCTGAGAAGTTCAGGCTTCTTGGGGGGGAATCCTGCGAAGATGCGAAGATGCTGGTCACTGGTTCCTGACCGCAGTGCTGGCGCCCTGGTGCCTGCAGGGAGAGCACGCGTGCAGTTGTGCAGCTCTTGTAATGGATGGACTTCAGGAGGCCGCCTCCCGGTGATTGCTGCTCCCTTCACAGATGCCACCCTTGGTAGATGCCTTAGAAACAAGGTGAAAGGACTGGGAAGCCCCTGTGTGTGGACTCAGTAGTAGTTTATGGAGTTGGGAACCTTAACTCAGGTCATCACACCACTGTCCATCAGCTCTTGGTCTTTATTTAACAGCCTCGTGATACCCTCTCACTTCTGGGCAGCTTTTCTTGGCCCAAACGCAGGCATATCTGTGTGTGCATGCACATGTGTGTCACCTATTTCTATATGAACCTACTCGGTATATATGAGCACATACATACACACATATGAATACATATATACGTGTGTGTATAGAAAACTTTCCCCAAACTCATATTCTTCCCCTTCAGGCAACAGAGAAGCTCCTCAACATGGGTTAGGCCAAACTTGACAGGAAAAGAACGTGGAAATGCTGGTGCTGGTGAGGCCCTGTGTGTCCCCACCTGGCTGTTTGAATTCCTAGAGTCTGGTACAGCACCTGGTGCAGAGTGCGGGCTCTGGGGAGGCTTCCAGACTGACCGAACAACCATAACCAAGTGGGAGGCCCGCACGCCTCCAAAGTCCCAGGGTGGCGTTAAAATCACACTCCTTTCTTCTCTCTCCATTTCCTTGCCCTCCTCTCTTTGCTTCCTGTTTCCGCCGCTTGTACCTGACTCCTCAAGAGTGTTCTGGTAGAAAAGGATCAAGTTGAGGCTTGAACCTCAACCATCCTTCTCCATTTTAATGAGGTTCCGGAGGAGTTCCTTGTAGGATCCCAGAGTCAGCTTAATGTCCTAGGAAGGCACTTGGAGGATGCATGAGGGTGAGCTCCCCCTGCCGGCTGTGCCCGTTTCTGCAGGGTGTGCAGAGCTTCCCACCCTCACACTCCACCCGTCATTCATGCAAAACTTGCTCTTCAAGAAGGAACCAATGAGCAGATTCTCACCTCAGTGTCTAGTCCATGAAGAGTGTTTGCACTTTAGCCCATACACAAAATTTTAGCCCAGAGAAGCAGCTCATCCCAATCATGGGCTTTGAAATCTGCAGAACCCAAAGTATAATCCGGACCCCCTACCTTTCCCTATCATCTGTGACCCCCGTGCAAGTTTCTTGATGCGCAGGGTGTTGATTTTCTCATCTGCAAGATGCAATAACCCCAGGAGGTTGCTGCAGTAATAGATGTAAATCTGGCACAGTGCCGGGGACACAGTAGCTATCCAATGGTTGGTTCCCACTGTGACTGGCTGAGCGATGTCAGTCAGCCCAAGATCTGGACTAATGGCACACCGAAGGCACATTCTGAGTTGCAGGGGTTTCTGTGGGTGGTGAAATATTCCCCTCAGCCGTGTGGCTTTAACATGTGGACCTCCTGTCCGTACCCCACTGTCACATTCTCCGTGCCTTTCCCATACTTGGCACGTATCTCAAACTGAAAATATTTGGTGACTTACTTTATACATACATATATATATTTCAGTATGAACTACCATCCAGCAAGCACCTGTGAATTTCTTGGCTTTAAGTTTTCAAGCAACTCTAAACAAACCCTCCCCTAAATGCATCTGCAAATGACAGCTTATTGAGCAGCAAGAGATGGCAGTTATGATTGTGTGCCACCCTACCCAGCCTAGTTTTGGAAATAATACCGTAGCTGGCACCAGGAAATAATACGCTAGCACCGGAAGATGTTGTCAGGTGAATCCTGAAATGCATCTAGAAAAACAGTTCGTGCTTTCTCATACAAAAATTAAAACGTTTGTTTTATTTTGGTCATCGACAGTTGTCAAAATAACTAGCATTGGGCTAATGTTATCTAATGTAAGTGTTGACACCATTAAGACTGCAGTATAATTAATCAGGAAATGTAGTCATAACACTCCTTGGATTTTCAAAGCACCAGAATGGGTGTTTTTGAAAAGTTGTATCGGGGAAAAAAGGAAAATGGAATTGTATTTCCTGCTCTGCGCTTGCGTGATGAGTATCAGCCGAGATCAGACTCAGGGTGGTTAATAACCTCCTTCCCTTCTTACAGCCCTGCTCTTAAAAAGCAGGTGCTATGACAGAAACCCCGACACACTGCAGGCTGTCACCAAGGTCGTGCTTTACATAAAAGCGCTTTACAGTGTTATTTTGCAAGACTTGAGCCCTGAGTGGATACTGAGTGTGGAGCAGCCTGGTTTTGTACATTTTTGCCACATGCTGAGATGCCGTGGTAGCCAGTGACTCACGCGCCACCGACGTTCACAAAAGCTCCCGGCTCGGAGCCGTGCATTGAAGGGAAGGGTCTGGCTGCTTGGCGTATGTTAACCAGGCTGAGTACTGAGCGTCTTAAAAGCCAAGCCACGTTTGCCTTGCAGCTTTACTTTGTGATGACAAAAGAGGAGGTCTCTTTCTTCAGGGACTCATTCAGCACTGCTGGATCTGAAGATGCCCAGGAGGAGGGTAAGGGGTGAAAAGGGCATCCTAAGGCAGGATGGGACACAGCGGCCTCTCCAGGTTAACTCAGTGTTCTCTGAGGCACAGAATACTGGAGATCTAAGACCCCTAAGGTGCAAGCCCTCCCCTCAGGTAACAAGTGTGGGTCCCAGCCATCATGTTTAACCAATGGCCTTGCCTATGTTTTCTCCCCAAAAATGCTTTGAGTTAGTGATAACGTCCACTGATTCACCCAGCACTTATTTGAGCATCTCATATCTGCTGGGCACCACACTAGGCTCTGGGGCCAAATGACACAGGGTGCTTGTTGGCGAGGAGCTTGTGGAGGAACAGGATGGCCTCCTGGGGCAAGCTGTGCCCAAGCTAGCTCTTAATATATGCTCCACTTTCCTAATCTTAATGGAAAATAGGCTGGATAGACTTTTAATCTCCACCTTATACAAAATTGTGGATTACCTGTATGTTCTTAGTCTGACTTGTTTTTTTTTCCCCTCATAGGGGTTCATGTCTATTACCAAACAACAGAGAAGTTGAGTGTCTGATTTTTCCCCAACAATGTAAGTACTTGAAAGCTCGCCTCAGGAAGCTAGGATCACCTTCATGTTTGTAGATACTACATTTCCTGTTTTCTAACATTCTGGGATCTCCCAAATGAGTGATGCAGTTACAAGAGGGGAGCTAGGCATCATAGCTTTGGGGTGACCCATAAATTACAGTGAAGTCCCTGTTTCCTTTGCTGCAACTGAAGCCTGTTATGAGATTGGTGTATGGAACTAGTCCCGCTTCCCAGTACTGGTTTGCAAACATCTATTTTTAAAGTGATGACATTTTAAAAACCACCTCTTATTCCCATTTGGGGTTCAGTTGACTGTCAGCAGTAACCGAGAAAAATCACGCCGGCCACACGTACTTCAGTATATCTTAAATGGGCAGTTCACAAGGCAATTGGAGGATCTGTGTTTGTTGATGGGCCACACCTGAGTGTAGAATCTTATGTTTCTGTTTCATTCCTGTGACAAGTTTTGTTGACTGCCCCAGCTGCCTGTGGCCAAAGCAGCTAGGATCTTTGTTCATGAACATTTTAGTGTTTAGAAATCCAAATGAACAAATAAACCTCCCTAAAACAAACAAAATGACTCCCATAGGCATCAGATAATCCTCCAGGCTATC
The DNA here is from genome assembly GCF_028885655.2 of Pongo abelii. Taxonomy (NCBI): domain Eukaryota; kingdom Metazoa; phylum Chordata; class Mammalia; order Primates; family Hominidae; genus Pongo; species Pongo abelii. The sequence goes on along the minus strand of NC_072000.2, from coordinate 103,806,539 downwards.
TCTAAGGAAGCCAGGATTTCCAGCAGCAATTAAATTGCATGATTGGATACAGGGAAAATGTTATAATTGCTCACAGGTAGCAATTTATTAGGATAGATGTTACTTATGACGTGTCAAAAAGGTCAAAGTTTATACTTCTTTGGCCATTAACCTAATCTTCGAAACTCTAAAAGTTACACTTTTTGGTCATTAATTTTTTTTTACAAGCCGAGATTTTGACAATTAACCCAGTTAATAAAGGTCAAATTTCAATTTTTTCCAATTTCTGGAGCATTTAAATTATTCCTTTTTGAAAATGGGAAGATAGAGGATGATAAATAGTTATTAAATGAGTACAAGGATGTAGTTCTGCTGTCAGAGTGATGATTATAAAACAGCCGATACTGGAAGAATAGAATTGCTGTGTATCTGATTGGAAGGAAAGTAGATTACAAGCAGAGGAAATAGAAAAATTAAGCCCAAATAATGTGTGCAGTTAGTAGGATAATGTGGGTATATGCGCTTGTTAAATCATCTCAGGATTCTAGTCATTCAATTATGTAGACTTCAGGCTTCAACTATTGAATCTGCACATTTAAAAATAAGTAATTTCTGCAAACTTGCAACAAAGTACAACTTGGGTTAAAAACCATTTGTCGCCCACCAGGCAGCATCCCTCAAATGAGTCTAAAGAGGGGCAAACAACGCTCAGTGCAGCCAAAGCCCGCTGGTAGGGAGATCGGGAGGCACTGGACTGCCCTTCCTCCACCCCACAGCCAGCACAGCCCCCAGACGGCCGGGCAGCTGTGTGGGTGAGGAAGGGGGTTTTAGAACCTGTCATGTGTGGGAAATGGCAGAGAAAGTCCACAGAGCCCTCCTCTGCCACTCCAGCAGGACAAACCAAACCTCCCTCTCCACCCTGGTCAAAACCAAATGACCCACACGCCCTCCCTTTATCCCCGGGGAGCGCCCATGGGGATCCCCATATCCCTGCTCCGCTCGTGCCCCCTGGTGGCGGTGCCGCCCGCTGGGTGCCGCCGAGGGAGCTCTAAGTAGAGGCCTTGGGTTCCGTTCCACTGAGCCAGGTACCTTCCTGGACCCGGCCAGAAACTTGAGACAAGAGGTGGCTTTTTGTTTCTTGAGACAGGGTCTCACTCTGTTGCCCAGGCTGAGTGCAGTGGTATGATCGTGGGTCACTGCAGCCTCGACCTTCCAGGCTCAAGTGAACCTCCCACCTTAGCCTCCTGAGTAGCTGGTACTACAGGCGTGCACTGCCATGCCCAGCTTATTTTTTTGTGTTGTTTTGTTTTTTTGAGACAGAGTCTCGCCCTGTCGCCCAGGCTGGAATGCAGTGGTGCAATTTTGGCTCACTGCAATCTCCGCCTCCTGGGTTCAAGTGATTCTCTGCCTCAGGCTGCCGAGTAGCTGGGATTACAGGCGCCTGCCACCATTCCCGGCTAATTTTTGTATTTTTAGTAGAGAAGGGGTTTCGCTATGTTGGCCAGGCTGGTCTTGAACTCCTGACCTCGTGATCCGCCACCTCAGCCTTCCAAAGTGCTGGGATTACAGGCGTGAGCCACCGCGCCCGGCCCTTTTTTTTTTTTTTTTTTTTTTGTAGAGACGGGGTCTTGTTAAGTTGCTGGCTTCCACCTCTCAAAGTGCTGGGATTACAGGCGTGAGCTACCATGCCCGACCAAGAGCTGGTTCTTTGTTTGCATTGGATGCATTTGGGATTTCTTGCTCCTATTTATTGCATAAATAAAGGCTCCTCAGTATAGATGTGTTTCGCTTTTGTTGTCCACGCTGGAGTGCAGTGGCGCGATCTTGGCTCACTGCAACCTCCACCTCCCAGGTTCAAGTGATTTTCCTGCCCCAGCCTTCCGAGTAGCTGGGATTACAGACATGCGCCACCGTACCCGGCTAATTAAATAACCAATGTAGAAAACAAGCTTGCGCTGCATCTGTGTATTCAACAAGCACAAGGAGCCAGCATCTGCCTCCTCTGCCCCGGCCTCTCGTCCAGCCCGGTTCTCTGTGTTTAAACTCAGCGGTGATGCCCCATGTCACTGCACGGTGTAGTGCCCTTGCTGCACTGATTTTCTTTTGCAGGTGACATTCGAGGCCTTGTGTATCGCCAGGGCTGTGTCCAACCTGGCTCTGTGTTGCGGCTATTCCTTGCACGTAGTAGGTGCCCAGAAAATGCTGAAGAAAAAAGAAAGTCCAGCCGGGCGCAGTGACTGACGTCTATAATCCCAGCACTTTGGGAGGAGGAGGTGGGTGGATCACCTGAGGTCTGGAGTTCGAGACCAACCTGACCAACATGGAGAAATCCCATCTCTACTAAACATACAAAATTAGCCGCGTGCAGTGGCGCATGCCTGTAATCCCGGCTACTCGGGAGGCTGAGGCAGGAAAATCACTTGAACCTGGGAAGTGGAGGTTGCGGTGAGCCAAGATCGCACCAGTACACTCCAGCGTGGGCAATAAAAGCGAAACTAAGTCTCAAAAAAAAAAAAAAAAAGAAAGTACAAGCCATTTAGCTCAGCAAGAAGCCTTGAGGCTGTGAACTAAAAAGTCTTTAAAATGTTTGGGAAACTGTTAGAATGGTGACTTTGACTATAATACCTTACTCTCAACAATTCCATCAACATTATGCCTGTGAACAGATGCCTTGAAGGATGGGAACACAGGGCGGTCACTTATTTTCAAGAAGGGTATATCACTTTACCAAAGATTTGTAGTCAGGTGACAAAAACGGGGTTCGGTTCACACAAGTGCTAGCCGCAAGTCCTGGAAACTCGTGCTGTGTGCCACAAATGTCACCTGCACAAGGATACCATGAAAAGGAAGAGACGGAGAGCAGCATTGGCAGCTCCTGAAATACCCCAGACACTGCACACCGTGTTAAACCTGAGCACCCTTGATGCTTTGAACCCTTTGTGGGTTAAAACAGGCTGTCATGCCTTAGCTAGGAAGCTGTTCAAAGAGGTGACTTTGACCTTGCGTTTTCCTTCCTTTTAACCTTCATACAGGGTCTGCTCCAAAGTCTGCAAGAAGCCACTTTCCTAGCTCCTTCCTCCTGGTAGTCTCTCCTCATATCATCTTCTCCTCCTCTTCCCTCTGGCTCCAGCCTGCCTGATATGGTTTGGCTGTGTTCCCACCCAAATCTCATCTTGAACTGTAGTTCCCATAATCCCCACGTGTCGTGGGAGGGACCTGGTGGGAGGTAATTTAATCATGGGGATGGTTACCCCCGTGCTGTCCACGTGATAGTGAGTGAGTTCTCATGAGAGCTGATGGTTTAATAAGGGGCTTCTCCCCCTTTTGCTTGGCACTTCTCCTTGCTGCTGCCATGTGAAGAAGGACGTGTTTGCTTCCCCTTCCACCATGATTGTAAGTTTCCTGAGGCCTCCCTAGCCCTGCAGAACTGAGTCAGTTAAACCTCTTTCCTTTATAAATTACCCAGTCTCGGTTATGTCCTTATAGCAGCATGGGAACAGACTAATACACCGCCCTTCCGCTCTCCCCATGTCCATCAATGCCATTATTTGTTACTGCATCACTCATCTCCCTTTTCTGATAGGTGGGAGATGGTATTTTATTGTATCTACAATTTGCTCCATACCTACAGGGGCCAGACTCCCCCAAATGGATGCGCTGATCTGGGCACATCGGTAGGGCAAGTGCCCGCCTTGGGGGCGCCTAGAGGAGGAGATATGGGAGCTTGGCCCCAGCAGACAACAGTTTTCCCAGTGGACAAAGAAGCAGGGCAGTGCGTGGCGGTGCTGGGGCTGAGCTGAAGTGGAGAAGGAACCTCCTGAAAGAAAATGGAGGCTCATTCCAGAGTCTCCCATATCAGACAGAAGCAGGTTGGCTCCTCCCTTCTGGGGCTGGGGGTAGGGGCTCGCTGAATTCCAGCGTGATCTTTGTGGGGCGTTACACAGTGCATTAGGGGACTAGCTGTCCTGGGGAGATGCTCAGGTGTCCCAGCAGTGGACCCCGGGGGAGGCGGGAGGCCCAGCCTTCCAACAGCACAAAAAGTAAGGGCATGTCTGAGATGGGAGCAAGCCTGATGACAGTGGGCTGGCAGGGCCTGGGACCATGTGGGCCGTAGCGTGGGGCAGGGATGCCGTGATCCTAAGTGGCTTGAGGACCAGGAGCAGGTTTCCTGGGGAAGAAATAAGCACCCCCTCCCCACCCCTGCAAAGCCACCAGGTTGAGGTGACAAGAGGTATGAGCCCTGGAGGAAGGTGGGCTCATGCCAACTCTTCCTCCACTGCCTTTTCGATCTTTGCAGGGTTATTTAATTGCACTTCTGTTTCTCCATCTGTAAAATGGGAGTGCAGTGAAGGAACACAAAGTACCAGGACTGAATCTACGCACTGGAACATGACCCTCCCCGCTTCTCCGACCGTCCCTCTATGTACACGTGGGAGGAGCATGGCCTCAGGAACTCACCAAGACATAAATCCCCGTCTTCATGAAGCAGGGTGTTTAGCTGAATTTAGGCAAGTCTGTCCAAATTTAAATGAGCCACCTGTGTAAGTGACTCCCTTTATAATCCTTTCAGACACTGCAGTGAGCTGGCCTGTCTTGCATTTCCAGCAGAACCTGCTCTGTCCCCTGCCTGCTCTTTTGCTCCCACAGAGTCTGTGTGAACTAAGAACCGCATCCAAGCATGGGAAACAGCTTTCTAACCATTCCTCAAAACCCAAACACAATAAAGATGAGTACATTTGCAAAAATTGCATGACAAAAAAAAACTCCATCTAAGAAAAGTGACATTTTCCCCAATATACTGGGAGAAATTATGTCTATGACAAAGAAAGGATTAGTATTTCTACTATATAAAGAACTCAATTGAGGGACAAAGGACAAAAACCTGAAAGAAACCTGGGAAAAAGACATGAACAGACAATTCACACGCTTAAAAAAGTCCTCAAACAAGAAAACATGTCCAAATTCATTCATTGAAAACTGCAATTTAAAGCCACACGGAGATATCATTTCCCACCTATCAGATTAACGGAAGTCAAACCACGACCATGCGTTCTGTTGGCGAGACTGCAGGGAACAGATATTTTCTTGTGCAGCTGGTGGAGATGCAAATTAGTATAACCCTTTGAAGGGAATTTGGCAATACCAAACAGCCCCATACACATGTACCTTTCGATGCACCAATCTCACTTCTAGGAATCTATCCTGAATATACAACTCCAACAAAAATAGATACACACAGGTTATTTATTACAACATTGTATGTAATTGGCAGACACCTCTTGAACCAACCGAATCGAGGTCAACATCACCAATGATAAGGCATTGGCAGCATGAACCCCCATATGGGGCACTGAGGAGGACCCAACGTCACCTCTATGGGATTCTTGCCAAAAATGCACAACTTCCATCCAAAACAGAGTATCAGACAAACCCAAACTGAGGGACATTTGACAAAATAACTGAAAAATGCTCTTCCAAAGTGTCAGGATCATGGAAGACTAAGACTGAGGAGCTGCCCCAGATTGGAGGGCACAAAGGAGACATGTGGACTGAGCAGTGTGGGACCCCAGACAGGACCCTGGAAGGGAAGAAAGACGTTCGTGGGAAAACGGTGCAATCAGAATCAGGTGTGCAGTCGAGTTAACAGTATTGCACATTGGTGACATCCCCGGTTTGCTGATGATACTTGAGTTATGTAAGCTGTGCACTGGACGGGGGGCTGGGGGAGGGATATACGGAGAATCTGTGCTATTTCTATGGCTTTTCTGAAAGCCTGAAATTAGTTCAAAAACAAAACAACGCAAACCCCACGTCTCGGCCAAGCCTGCCTGGGTTTCAGTCTCCGCCCTGCTCCCGCCCGCCGTGCGTCCAGGTCCTAGTCCTCCCCTTTGCACGGGTGGGGAAGCTCCCAGGACAGCGTCCAGGGCTGGTGGCTGCATTCTGGGGGCACTGGGAAATCAGCTGCGAGGCTGCGCAGAGAGTTTTTAACATTTCTCTTTTTGAAGTACAGCAAGAACTGCAGACAAATCTGTAGCTGTGCATAAGGGTCCAAGTGTTGCTTTGTTTTTCAAATGAAATACTGAGAGACTGGTAGACCACACAAAGGAAAGAGGACAGGGTTTTGCAGGCAATTTAAAAAACGCAGCCAATAGCAACACAGGCTGGTGCTGCATCTCCGGGGGAAGGGGAGGAACATGTGCTGAGCCTTCTCTGTGCGGGGGCTTTGCAGGTGCTGGCCCCTGCTCCCAACCAGGCTCAGGGGCAGGCGGGGGCTCCAGCTCCCCATCCCCACCTCCCTCTGGGCCTGAATGTCCTGGAATGCCCTCTCGCTATGTCTGCCTGGCCTCCTTTCTTTCCAACTCTGGTGAACCTCTCTTTTGCTGCCTGAGCCGTTCCCTGTGCAGGCCCCATTAGCTCCGTAACCTTGACCCTGCATAGGTGCTGGTTGATAAAGTCTCCTTCCGAGGCCGCCCTTGGCAACTGGCAGAGATGGGAGGAGGAAATAATGGGACAAATTTCCAAGTGCTGTTGTATGTATTGGGCATTTCCCATGTGCCAAGCACCTGTCGGAGCCACTGCCATGGTCTCTGCTTGACAGATGAGTAAGCTGAGGCCCAACGAGTTTAGTGTGTGTGTGCATGCATGTGCAAACGTGTGCGTGCATGGGCGTGTGAGCGCATGGATGTGTGAACGTGTGTGTGAATGTGTGCATGTGAGCGTGAGAGCACACGTATGAATGTGTGTGAGGATGTGTGCATGCACGCATGTGTGCACGTGTGAGTGTGTGACGGGGACCCAGCTGGCCGGCTGCAGAGCCAGGCCTTCACCACGTGCACCACCGGCTCCCTCAACAACACTGCAACCCATGACTTCCATAGAAAGAACTGAGCCCAGAGAGCCTTGTGACTCGCCAAGCGCACACAGCTCAAAAAGAGGCCGGGCAGGGCTTCCCGCCGGTGCTCCACCCAAGCAGTGGATCAGCCCTGGTGGTTTAGGAGCAGCACTTCCGAAAGGACCAAGAAGCGCCTTGCCGTGGGCCTGGGTCCTTTTCCTGTGCAGGGTGTGGCTTGGATGGCGCTTCCTCCAAATGCGTCGTCCCTTCCCCTGCCTTTGTGGCCTTAGCAGCTCTTGAATGTTTGTTTTTATGTCTGCTTCCAGCACTAAACTGTGGCTGCCTCTAGGTCAGATACTTGCCCCATTCAGCTTAGAGACGTTCCTATTTCTAAACCCTGAGTCATACCCAGCGCTCTGCCTGGAGGGTGTTCATTTCTCTACCCAGGGTGACCACGGCCTTGCACTGCCTCACTGAATCCTCGTGGCTTGGACACTTCTTACTTCCCTATCAAATTGCAAGGATCCCTCCACCCCATGCCCTTTAAGGACAAGGCTGAATTCCTATGCCCAGGAAGAATGTAGATTTTATTACCCCCATTTTCCACAGGAGGAAAACTGAAGCCCAGAGAGGTCCAGCTCATTCCCTCACATTTGCGCAGGCCTTTGCAAGGTTCAGAGGGCCTTGTGATGCATAGATGACTCCAGTGCATCCCAGGAGAGCCCTGAGGCGTGGACCGGACCTGGAAGGTTGGCCCATTGTAAGAATGAGTGGTCACTTGGTCACTTGCTTCGGGACTCTGGTCCCATTCTCTTTCCACCACACTCTCCCCAGCGTGAAGAATTCCGCTTTCAGAATTCCTTCCAGGGCGGTGTGCTTGCTGTGTCTACTGAAGATGAAACTGCTCACCTCTCTTTCCTGTTACTAAAAACAAACTATTTTTCACCACCCACATGCTGCATCTAGCTATATGAAAATACTCCCTTCCTGTTGTATTACTTTTCCACCATCTATTTATCTTGCAAAAAGACATCGTAATTCTAAAGACAGCTTACGCTCTATTACAGAAAAGAGGCACAATGTTTATTAGAGTGAGTCCGTGGGACTGAAATTTATGGTGTGCCCAGAAAGCTCGGGGGCCGGTGCAGGAACCTCAAAGAACGGGAGGAAGGAGTGTTTCAGAAAAGAAACACCTCTGTAGCGCTCATTCACACTGCGCGCAAATCGGGCCTTTCTCAGCTTTCCATCCGCAGCTCGGCACGTGGGTGCCAGCGTGAGTCCACTTCACACTCTCACAGCTGGGGCAGCTCCCAGGCCTCAGGGCGGTCCCATCGATATGCAGGGCCTGGCCCTGAGATATGCAGGGCATGCAGATTGCAGATCAAAAAACTGAGGCTCAGGCAGAAGAAGCAGGGCTGGAATCGGGTCTTCTGCATCCTTGATTTCCTGGTTCCGGAGCTTTTGGACCAAGGCAGGTCCTGTGTCAGGCAGGAGGGGGCTGCAGTCCTAGGTCCACATGGAGCTTCCATTCCAGAAGGAGAATCTGACAACAAACTGGTAAATGCGTAGGATGATTCCAGACGACTGTAAGTGCCAAAAGGAAAGCAAGCTGGTAGGGAGCAGTGGCCAGAGAGGGACAGCCCTTTGCATGGTTGGTCCAGGAAGCTGAGCTGTGAATGGCAAGGGGTGGGGGGAACTCAAGGCACAGAAAGGCTCCCTTGGCTGGAGCTGGGGGAGCACACAGGTGGGCTGGGATGATGAGTTAGCTTTAAGAAGAGGGAGAGTCAGGGTTGGCGCCTGGGTCCCTGGGGAGCCGCTGCGTGGGTGGCAGTGCAGCTGGTCACCCAAAGCAGGACTCAGAGCGCGAGGAGGGAGTCCAGAGCTCCACTCTGATGGCTCTGGGTGCTGAGCAGAGGGTCCTTTGTGGATGGATAGGAGTGTCTGCAGGTGGAGCTGGAGACACGGATGTGAGAGCCGAAGGTCCCTAGGGCTGGTGGCTCCTGGGATGCCCAGGCAGGCACGCTCGTCCTGGCTCTGGTGGGCACCCAGGTCAGCCTTCCTGCAGAGGCCTCCAGCCTAGGCTGGCTTGCGGGGAGGGAGCTTGGGAGCTTCCGGAAGGTCCACTGGGACCCTCAGTCACCCAGAGAGTCTCATCTGCAGTGGTGCAGCCTCTAGGTGGGCCCCCACACTGGGTTGGTTCTGTATCCTGCGTGCACGCAGCAGCACTGGAAGGGGTCAAGGCTGGGTCTGGTCTGTCCCTCTAGCCAAGCCCATGACCCACATGTGTCAGGACCACAGCAGTGCACAGAGGCGCAGAAGGTATGTTTGGGATGCCCCTGGTGCAGGGGTGAATGGAGAAGAGGGTTCAGGATTCTGGGGTCTGACACTTAGTGCCAATCATGAGGGAGGCATCTGGCAGACAGGTGGGAGGAACCAGGAGCGTGGGGCCCGGGGGCGAGAGGAGAGAGGTCGTCTAGAAGAGCAGGCAGCTGCAGGGGACACTGATGGCTGTTCCCCTGCAGAAGTGACCACCAAGCTGGCCTGCTGCAGTTGCCTGGGAGGGCGGGGTGTGGGCACAGCTGGGGGGGACGAGGGGATAATTGAGAGGTGAGGAATGGTGGCTCTGCTGGGGAGACAGCCAGCATTCCGGGGAGGGGCTCTGGGTGTGCAAGGGTGGCCTCAAAGTTAAAGGGAAATCCCTTCGTGCAAGGGCAGCTTGTCTGGGCTGCTGTCTGCGGCTCAGGTGCCGGCGTGGAGAGTGCAGTTCAGCTCGCTTGACCAAACCCCAGCTCCTGGTTGGTGATTGAAGAAAAAGGGGGAAGGGGCATGGGGAATCTGAGGGCTCCTGGCTGGACGAGTGGCAGGTGAGGACCCCAGAGGTGTGATGAGAACTGACCCAGAAACAGGGTCTCTGTCTGGGGGAGTGGTCAGGGAGGGGCAGGCTGGAGTTGCTGTTTGGTGGGGTGGTGACAAGATCAGGGTGTAGCCATGCCCAGGGGACCAGAGCACAGGAAGTGAGGGGGTGGTGTTGCCATTGCCGAGAAGCTGTTGTGCTGGGTGGACTTACCCAGAGGTGGCTGCAGGGAGCTGCTGAGTAGCAGGAGTGCTGCGATCCAAGCAAAGTATTCTTTCAAACGGGGCCTTAGAGCTCAGATTTACCAAGGACATCACTGTTGGCCTGGCCTGGTGAAACCAGTGGGGAGCAGTCCCTGGTGAGGGGTCCCCGTGGAATGAAGCCCCTCCTCTTACTGGGAGGCCGAAAGCTGCAAACAGAGCTGGTGATCGCAGCTCCATTGAACATACTCAGTAATTTCTGGTAATGACCAAGAAGAATTGAAGAACAAGCTCTCCTGAAAGGTCATTTATCTGAGAGAAGAAAATTACTTCTTTTTCTGGGGGCTGTCATCTTTTGCTTTAATTAATATCAAATGTGTGCACTCTTGGCGGTGGCTTCAGTGTTCAAGTGGACTTCCCGTGACATTTTTAATAAAAAAAAGTAAATCCTTCTGGGCTGACGTGAGGCCCTGGGTGATCGTCAGAGCCTTCCCTGTTGCAGGGGAGCCTTGGTGGCCGACTGATGCTGGCCCTCACTGTGGCCGAGGAGGACGGGGTCTGGGACACACTGCAGCAAGGGCCCCCTGGCTTATGTGGTCGTTCATTCATTCATTCATTCATTCATTTGCAACATGAAGAACAGGATTGCCTGCGTTCAAATCCCAGTTGCCTGGGCAAGGGAGCTTAACCTTCCTGTGCCTCAACTTTGTCATCTATAAAATGGGACAGCAGGCCAGGCTCAGTATCCTTGTTTGTAGAAAAGGCAGAGGAGGCCGGGCGCAGTGGCTTATGCCTGTAATCCCAGCACTTTGGGAGGCTGAGGCGGGCAGATCACCTGAGGTCAGGAGTTTGAGACCAGCCTGGCCAACATGGTGAAACCTGTCTCTACTAAAAATACAAAAATTAGCCCGGCATGGTGGCATGCATCTGTAATCTCAGCTACTTGGGAGGCTGAGGCAGGAGAATTGCCTGAACCCAGGAGGCAGAGGTTGCAGTGAGCCAAGATTGTACCACTCCACTCCAGCCTGGGTGACAGAGTGAAACTTCGTTTCAAAAAAAAAAAAAAAAAGAAAAAGAAAAACAAAGGGCCAGGCGCTGTGGCTTTTGCCTGTAATCCCAGCACTTTGGGAGGCCGAGGCAGGTAGATCACCTGCGGTCAGGAGTTCAAGACCAGCCTGGACAACATGGTGAAACCCCGTCTCTACTAAAAATACAAAATTAGCTGGGTGTGGTAGCCAGCACCTGTAATCCCAGCTACTCAGGAGGCTGAGGCAGTAGAATCATTTGAACCCGGGAGGCGGAGGTTGCAGTGAGTCGAGATCGCGTCATTGCACTCCAGCCTGGGTGACAGAGTAAGACTCTATCTCAAAAAATTGCACTCCAGCCTGGGTAACAGAGTGAGACTGTCAAAAGAAAAAAAAAAAAAAAAGAAAAAAGAAAAAAAAGGGACAGCAATAGTACCTATTTCACACGGCTGTTTTATGACTCACATCAAATACTTTTGTGGGGTGCTCAGCACAGAGAAGAGATGCACCTGCCCAGCTGGAGTACTTGTTGCTTTTTTGTGTCTGCCCAGCACTGTGCCAGCACCAGGGATGCATGGCCAAACTAGCCAAATGAACCCTGCCTCAAAGTCGAGTCTAGTGACTTTGCTGTTTGAACCCAGGGCAGCTGGCGGTCTTTCTTTCCTCTCCCGAGGTCACCCAGGTGTGTGTCCCATGTGGCCTGGTTGTTTATGGGCCTGCTCCCCCAAGCCAGACTGAAGGCGGGGCCATGTCTGACTCACCAGCAGCGGCTGGCTCGAGGGCTGGCCTACCCCAGGGCCTGGGAAGTAGGAGCTTCAGAGCTCCCAGAGTGGAAAGGGGATGGTCTAGGGTTCCAAGGTTGGGGTGCAAGGCCCTGGGACAGAGACTGGGACTTCAGTTCCTCCCCATGTAGCTGCAACAGACTATCCAGTCCAATCCAACAATTCCTATTGTTTAAGTTTTTCAAACAAGAAAGTTGATGTGAGGGTTGCTGCAGGGTTTTGTTTTGTTTTGTTTTTTTCCTGAGACAGAGTCTTGCTCTGTTGCCCAGGCTGGAGTGTAGTGGCGCGATATTGGCTCACTGCAACCTCCACCTCCTAGGTTCAAACAATTCTCCTGCCTCAGCCTCCGGGTCGTACAGGCATCCGCCACCAGGCTCGGCTGATTTTTGTATTTTTAGTAGAGTTGGGGTTTCACCATGTTGGCCAGGCTGGTCTTGAACTCCTGACCTCAAGTGATACACCTGCCTCGGCTTCCCAAAGTGCTGGGATTACAGATATGAGCCACCGCGCCTGACCCAGGGTTTTGTTTAAAGTCACCATGCTGACCTGTCTCTCAAGGAATCAGGAGATGAACACATTCTTGGGAACAGCTCTTCCTGAATACACAGGTTAGTGTGGTGAGCTCCAAACTCCCTTTTGGAAGACGATTCCTCAAGTGCCCACCCTGTGCCAGCACCTCGGTGGGGAGACAGACCCAGCGGTTCCTTCTGGGTGGCTGCTGTCTCCCCAGCTAGAGCCATGAGCCAGGTAAGAATAGCCCGGAGAACTTGAACTCCGTATTTGAAGGGGCTGACACGATGGCCTATCGTCCTCTCCCCTCTTAAAAAAAAAAAAAAGCCTTTCCTCTGCCTTTTCTCGTCTCTCTCTCTCTCTCTCTTTCTTTCTTTTGATGGAGTTTTGCTCTTGTTGCCCAGGCTGGAGCGCAGTGGCACGTTCTCGGCTCACTGCAACCTCTGCCTCCTGGGTTCAAGCGATTCTCCTGCCTCAGCTTCCCAAGTAGCTGGGATTACAGTCATGCGCCACCACACCTGGCTCATTTTGTATTTTTAGTAGAGACAGGGTTTCACCATGTTGGTCAGGCTGGTCTTGAACTCCTGACCTCAGGTGATCTGCCTGCCTTTGCCTCCCAAAGTGCTGGGATTACAGGCGTGAGCCACCGCACCCGGCCTCCTCTGCCTTTTCTACAAACAAGGACACTCTCTTGCTTAATCGCACGATGGCCATCTCATTCAGAAAGCTAACACTGATTCACGACTCCCATCCAGTCCTCAGATCCCATCTGAGCTTCACTAATGGCCCCAGGAAGAATCAAGCCTAGCATTTAGCCATCAGGCCTCTTTAGTCTTCTTCAACCTGGAACGGCTGTGCAGTCATTCCTTGATGACTTGGACACTTCCGTGTACTACCAGGTCTGCTATTTACAGGATGCTCCCCAACTCCATGGGGGCTTGTCTCTTGCGTCCTCATGATTAGATTCAGGCTCTGCATCTTTTCAGGGATACAACAGAAGTGACATCGTGTTCTGCTCCCTGCATCCTATCAGTGGTCCCAGAGCTTGATGTGATCATTTGATTGGCTTCTGCCAGACTTGCCAACTGTGGAGTTACTCTTTTCTCCTTTGTAATTAATAAGTTTCTGTGTTTGTGTGTGTGTGTGTGTGTGTGTAGGTGGTGGTGGTTACATTTTGTGTGTGTGTGTGTGTGTGAGCATAGATCATGTGTGATACGTAGATATCCCCTGCCTGGTCTATTAATATCAGGTTAGGGTTAGGATTAGGTTAGGGTTAGCGTTTCAGTGCCCTCCTTGCTTCTGACTTGGCGTGGATGGCCTTCCAGGCTGGCCCTTGGCTCTCCCTCATTCTCTGAGCGCTTTCATACCTCCTCTTACAACAAGATGCCCTGCTTTATTTTGTACTCTCTACACCCCAGCCCTCAGTCCACCAGCTCCCTGGGGAGCCCCATCTCCTTTAGTGGAACACAGTGTTAGGAACCAAGAGCTGGAGGCTGGGTGCGCTCATTCCTCCTGCGCCCTGGTCTCCCAGGCCCCCTCATTCACACACTGCGCACCTCTAAAGCTTCCCTCCCTCCCTCCTTTCCTGCCTTCCATTCCTCCCTCCCTCCCTCCTCCCCTCCCTTCCCTCCCTCATTCCCTCCCCCCTCCCTTCCCTTCCCCTCCCCTCTCTTCTCCTCCCTCCGTCCCTCCCTCCCTCCCTTCCTTCCTTCCTTCCTTCCTTGTTTCTTTCAGGGTCTTGTTCTGTCACCCAGGCTGGAGTGCAGTGGCATGATCAGGACTCACTACGTCCTTGACCTTCAAGGCTCCTCCTGCTTCAGCTCCCCGCCCCCACTAGCTGGGACTACTGCAACCTCTGCCTCCCAGGTTCAAGCAATTCTCCTCAGCCTCCTGAGAAGCTGGGATTACAGGCATGCGCCACCACACCCGGCTAATTTTTGTATTTTAGTAGAGATGGGGTTTCACCATGTTGGCCAGGCTGGCCTCGAACTCCTGACCTCAGGTGATCCGCCCGCCTTGGCATCCCAAAGTGCTGGGATTACAGGCGTGAGCCACTGTGCCTGGCCTATCTTTCCTACTTTTTATTGAAGGAATTCTTTATATGTTTTGGATAATAATCCTTAGTTTGTTACATATGATGTAAATATTTTCTTATCTGCCGGTGCTCTTTTAACTTTTAGCTTTCTTCATAAAGGCTTTTACATTCTGCAGTTAAATTTATGAATTTTGCTTTTTAGTAAATCTTATTTAAAACTCTTCCCTGTCATAAACATATTTTCCTAGATTTTCTTCTATCACTCTTGCCATTTCAAAAAAAAAAAAAAAGCATGTTTACCTTTATTTCATTCATTTTTGTTAGCAGTGTGAAGGCAAATTTTAATTTTATTTTTTCCAGGTAGTAAATTGTTCCAACACTTACCAAATAATCTTCATCCCCCTGACTGATTTGAAATGCCATCTTTATTCATATACTGAAGTCCAGTATTTACATGGATCTGCTTTTCTGAACTTCTGGTTTTTTTCCAAGGATGTGTTTATCCATTCATGTGCTAATATCACATTATATTTATTAAAATTACTTTATAATATGCTTTGACATCTTGTCAGGCAAAATTCCCCTCTTTGTTTTTTCTTTTCTCAAGCTGTCTTGGCTATTCTTGAACATTTACTCTCCCATCTGAATATTAGAATCAGCTTGTCAAGTCCCATAACAATCTTGATTAGGTTTTGATTGGGGTTGTATAGAATTTATAGATTTATTGGGGGATTAAAATGGAGCAAACTATTAGTTCTTAGGATTGGGATCTGGCACAGGGCAAGTGTGCATAACTTTTTGCAGAGTCATGAACCTGCTGTCTGTGGAAGGTGGGCATCCCATGCTCTCTGGACAGCAGAGGCCCTCTCTGTCCCTGGGTCAGGACGCTCAGTGTGGGGCAGTGGAAGGTGCTGTCATTTTCTCCTGAGGCGTGCACAGACACCAGGGATTCCTCCAGAGGCTCTGTCGGGGCCTCCATGAGATACAAAGTCCTGGACGAGAAGGGTTGGTTCCAACACCACTCACTCGCTCACACTCACTCGCTCACACTCATCAAATGCTCACTGAGCGCCTGCTCCATGCAGGTACTGGGTGCTGGGTGCCCCAGGGGCAGGCAAGAAACTCCCGTGTCTCTGAAAGACCTTCCTCCAGATTCCCAAAGGCGGGTGTGGAGCAGGGTGGGGTGACCCTGAGGAGGAAGAGCCCCTCACTGCAGCCTGGAGGGGACAGTCTCTTGGGGAGGCTTCGCAGGATGGGTCGGTTTTCCAGGCACCACCAAGAATGGGGCTTTGTAGGGAGAGGACGTGGCATGTCTGGAGACACAGTGGTGTGGGGTGGGGACTGGGAGAGGGTGGCCCGAGTTGGAGAAGGGCAGTTGGAGATGAAGCCTGCTCGAGTCTTGCTTGAGGCTTGTCTAGGTGGGGTCTGTGTGCTATCTGGGGGTGGGGGATAGGGTGCCAAGGGTAGGCGTCAGGTAGAAGGCCCAGGACTGGATGCAGAAAACCCCAGGCAAGCCGTGTGTCCTCACGGTGGAGACAGGGAGGAGACCAGTGGATCAGCCCCATGTAGCTGCACCTGTGTGTTTCAAGGGACAGTGAAATGTATTTCCATGTGGGCTTCAGTGTTTATTAAAGGATAAGTAATAAAATGTATTGACTTGAAGTTTAAATTGATGATGATTATTATTAAAACCCAACATTTACTGCAGAAATTGTTTAGAACTCACAGGTTTTATGTCAGAGTGGGTTATGTATCACTGGCATTGTGTAGACTTGTAGGCGCATGGTAATAATGAAAAGCAGACTGATTTGTAGCTGGTTTTATTATGTTTGAAATTTTCTTTTCTTTTTTTAAAATTAATTTTAATTTTAAGTTCCAGGGTACATGTACAGGATGTGCAGGTTTGTTACATGGGTAAACGTGTGCCATGGTGGTTTGCTGCACCTATCAACCCACTGCCTAGGTATTAAGCCCAGCATGCATTAGCTATTTTTCCCAATGCTCTCCCTCCTCCCACTGTTTGAAATTTTCTACAAGCAATGCACCTGGGTGGATGGCTGCTACCACCCATGCTTGGTGCACCGCCACCCTCACCCCATGTATTTTCCAACCATTGCCTTTTTTTTTCTACCCACTTTCATAGCAAATCCTTGTCTTCACTTCCTCACTGCCCATTCTTTATAAAATGTTTGCTTAGTTAAATAGTGAGACTCTGAAAAAGAGTATTCATGAAAATGCAGAAGATATGCTGAGTAGCAATCCACAAATCCTTATATCCCCACCATTCAGTTTGAGACACAGGACAATACATCAACTTTGAAGCCCTCCGTGAACCCCTGCCCCAAGTCCCCTCTCCTTCTCGCCTTCCTTTTGAGGCCATCATTTTTGTTGATTGATCATTCTCTTGCTGTTCTTTATTGCTTGACCACAGGCTTGTGGCCCTTCCTGAAC
Organism: Pongo abelii; assembly: GCF_028885655.2. Lineage (NCBI taxonomy): Eukaryota > Metazoa > Chordata > Mammalia > Primates > Hominidae > Pongo > Pongo abelii. The sequence goes on along the minus strand of NC_072000.2, from coordinate 103,789,871 downwards.
ATTATTACATCATTTACGTTTGCATGTTTTCAAATCTCATATGATTAATTTTGTGTATATTCTTCTGCCCCTTGCTTTTTTTTGCTCAACATGATATTCCTGAGATTATCCATATTGTGTGAATTAATAGCAAGCAGCTCATTCTTTTTTGCCACTGTATAGGATTCTGTTCTATGAATGGACCACAATATATGGATTCATTCTTCTGCTGATGAACTTTGAATGATTTCTAGTTCTTTGAGCTCTTTGTTTGTTTGCTATCATAACAGTGTTGCTTATACAAGGCCAGTCTTCTGGTGCTCATGAGCCTGAATCCTGGGTTGGAACTGCAAGGTCCTAGGGTGGGTCATTTCTTTAACTTTGCTACATAATAGAAAATGTGACTTTGATAATTTAGACTCCACCAGTATGAAGTTGCCATTGTTCTCCATTGTCGTCAAGACTTGATACTGTTGCTGCCTAGAAATTTTAAAATTTTTAATCATTGGCACTCTTAGATGAAGGATATGACTGGGTACAGGATTCTGAGGTCACTGCCTTTTTCCCCTCAGTAGAATCTCAAACACTTTCAGATGAAAAGAACACAACCAGTCCTACCTCAGTGGTATATCAACTCCCTATACCTTTGTTAAAAAAAAAAAAGAAAGAAAGAAAGCACACCAAGTTCTAGGCAGGATTAGCTTGGAGAAGTTTTTAAATTCCAGGGAAAACTTTTAAAAAGACTTCAAATTCCAGATAGAGGTAAAAAGTTCACTTACTAAGAGACTATTGACTAAAATCAGACTTCTCATTTGCCACTCTAAAAGTCAGAAGACAGAGAAACAACACTATAAGGTTTGTAGTATTATTATCCCCACTTTACAGATGAGAAAACAGAAAGGTTAGAGTAAGTTCCTTAAGATTACAAATCTAATAAGTAATTTGTGATTCAGACTTGTACTATCTGACTCCAGAATATACACTTTTATCTACTAAATTCTCCTAAGTAAGATTGGAATATCAGAAAACTACTTAAACACGTAAAGGCCTTTTATCCAAATTGAACAGCAAACAGTAATTCTAAAGCCACTGTCATTAAAATTAGGATCAAAAAAGGGATGCCTATTATCAACACTATTATTTAGTTCTAGCTAATGTAATTGGAAAAGAAAATAAAGACAATCCAAATATGTGAAAAAAGTGATAAAGTTGTCTTTATTTGCAGATGATATAATTATATATCTAGAAAATTTAAGCAATTAACAAAAAGCTAAGGTGGCTGGATACTAGATAAATAAGCAACAACACAGTAGCTTTTCTTTATATTAGAAATAACTAGGAATGGAAATGGAAGTCATCACATTTGCAATGGGAACAAAATTATTATTTTTGAAAGACAGACTACAAAACCTGAATAGATGGAAAGAGACACAGTATTCCTGGATGGAAAGAAAAGTATCAGTCAGATGTGGTGGCTTACAGCTGCAATCCCAGCACTTTGGAGGCCGAGGTGGGTGGATCACTTGAGGCCAGGAGTTGAAGAACAGCCTGGCTAACATGGCAAAACATTGTCTCTACTAAAAGTACAAGAAAATTAGCTGGGCGTGGTGGCATGCACTTGTAATCCCAGCTACTCGGGAGTCTGAAGCACGAGAATCACTTGAACCCAGGAGGTGGAGGTTGCAGTGAGCCAAGATTGCATCACTGCACTCCAGCCTGGGTGACAGAGTGAGACTCTGTCTCAAAAAAAAAAAAAAACAACAAAAAAAAGAAAATATCATTAAAAGGCTAATAGTTCTGAAATTAATATATACATTCAATGCATTTCCAATGGGAATTCCTATAGATTTTTTTGGAGAGCAAATTAGATAAAATAATTTCAAAGTTTATATGGACAAGTAAGTGTAAAGATTTGGCAAGAAAAAATGTGAAGGATAGTAGAAGGAGAGATGCCCTACCAGTTATTAAAACTTCTTGTAAATCTTTTCTAATCAAATAAATAGGGAACTGGCACAACAATCAGTGAATATTGATCTGAGGGAGGAAAAGAGGTTTCAGAAACAGATGCAAATATACCTCGGTGCCTAGTATTGATGAAAGTGTTATTTCAATCAGGGGAAAAGGAGATAATTTAAAAGGATTTTTAACACAATTGGCAACAACATTGCCAATTGAAGGAAATAGTTATATCCTTACCTCATGCCGTATACAAAAAATCAATTTCATATGAAGTAATAACAAATGTTAAAGGTAAAGCAATTAGATATTAGAATAGAGGAGACTATTTGTAAAGTCTAAAAGGGATTGGCTTTATTAAGCCAATTAGAAAACCGAACTCCAAAGGAGATAGCTGAGAGATCTCTCTACATAAAAGTGAAAAATAGCTCAATGGCAAAAGACCCCATGGTCACATGACAAATGACAGACTGAGAAAAAAATATTTCTAAAACATTTGCCAAAGGGTTAAGAGCCCTAAAATAGAAAAATCTCCAAGTATTGATAAGAAAAAGATAAAAAATAGGAAAGAAGGCAAAGTATATGAGTAGATAATTTACGGAAAAGACCTATAACCATTAAATATATAAGGTGCTCAGCCACACTAGTAATCAGATTATCAAATATCAAAATCAATAATATTCAGTGGTGCTGGGCGTGGTGGCTCATGCCTATAATCCCAGCACTTTGGGAGGCTGAGGCTGGAGGATAACTTGAGGTCAGGAGTTCAAGACCAGCCTGGCCAACATGATGAAACCCCATCTCTACTAAAATACAGAAATTAGCTGGGTGTGGTGGTGCACACTTGTAATCCCAGCTACTCGGGAGGCTGAGGCAGGAGAATGCCTGCTCATTGGCAGAATGAGTGAGGCAGAGGTTGCAGTGAGCTGACATCACGTTACTGCATTCCAGCCTGGGTGACAGAGTGAGACTCTGTCTCAAAAAAAAAAAAATTCAGTGGTGACATCATGTACAGATAATGGTCACTGTCAATACGCTGTGGGTGCCAGGAGTAATTTCTGTACACTTTTGGGAAATTATTAGAGTACTACCTATTAAAAGTTAAAACATACATACACAGAAATTCTACTTCTGGACCTCCATCCTGTGGAAATCAAAGCACCAGTATGCAAGGATATTGTGTATACAAGGCTAATGTCCTTGGTGCTGTCAGTGCCCCAACAATATCCCCAGGCATTTGCCAATCCAGTATATGCCCATAATGTCATCCTGCACATGCCTATAACTTTCTGCCTGACAGCTTTCTCTTAAGAAGTCCAGGGTTGGACAGGGAAGAATTGCTGGAGAATTAGTGCCCTGGGAACAGTCTTTGGGGAAAGACAGATAAGAGTTTGAGGATAAATAACCCAACTTCTTTGCCCCTTGAGTGGAATAATTCTCAAGTATGTTCTTTTTTGTTTTGTTTTGTTTTGTTTTGTTTTTTTGAGATGAAGTCTCGCTCTTGTCCCACAGGCTGGAGTGCAAGGGCGCGATCTCGGCTCACTGCAACCTCCACCTCTTGGGTTCAAGTGATTCTCCTGCCTCAGCCTCCCGAGTAGCTGGGATTACAGGTGCCTGCCATGGTGCCCGGCTAATTTTTATGTTTTTAGTAGAGAAGGGGTTTCACCATGTTGGCCAGGCTGGTCTCATATTCCTGACCTCAGGTGATCCACCTGACTCGACCTCCCAAAGTGCTGGGATTACAGGCATGAGCCACTGCACCCAGCCATTTCTGAGGTGTGTTCTATACTGTCTTCCAGACTTTCCAAGAAGACTGAACCTTAGTTGTTCACAGTGTGGTCTGCTTGATTACTCACCCTTTTTGACTTTTTTCCCCTCCTTGAAGCACTTATCCATTTTCTTCCTACTATTTCCTGGGATTAACTCCTTATACAGTCAGCCCTCCCTATTCACGGATTCCACATCCATGGATTCCACCAACTGCAGTTAAAAAATGTTTGAAAAAAGAATTGCGTCTGCACTAACAATGTACAGACTTTTTTTTGTCATTATTCTCTAAACAGTACAGTATAGCAACTACTTATATAGCATTTACATTGTCTTAGTTATAATAATAATATTAGTTATAATAAAATATAATACGACTATATGTTATAATTATATAATAATAATAGTTATTATTATTATTATTAAAGACTGGGTCTCGCTCTGTCGCCTAGGCAGCAGTTAGGTGGTGCGATCATGGCTCATGGCAGCCTTGATTTTTCAGGCTCAGTTGACCCTCCCATCTCAGCTTCCTGAATACCTGGGACTACAGGCTAATTTTTGTATTTTTTGTAGAGACGGGGTTTCACCATGTTGCTCAGGCTGGTCTTGAACTCCTAGGCTCAAGCAGTTTGCTTGCCTCGGCCTCCAAATGTTCTGGGATTACAGGCATGAGCCATTGTGCCAGCCTTTATAATTATTCTAGAGATGATTTAAAGTATACAGGAGGATGTGCATAGGTTATATGAAAATACTATGCCATGTTATATCAGGGACTGGAGCATCTGTGGATTTTGGTATCTGTGGGAGGTCCTGGAATTGCAAGGGATCTAGAATTGCCAAAACAATCTTGAAAAAGACAAATAAAATGGGAGGACTCACACTTTCGGGATTTCAAAACTTACTACAAATCAGCAGTAATGAAGACTGTGTGGTACTGGCAAAACAATCAACCTATAAATCAGTGGAATAGAATTGAGTCAAAAAATAAACCCATGCTTCTGTGGTGAACTGATGTTCAACAAAGGTGCCAACACCAGTCAATGGGGAAAGAACAGTCTTTTCAACAAATGGTGCTGGGACAACTGGATAGTCACATGCAAAAGAATGAAGCTGTACCCTTACCTCATACCATATACAAAAAGTAACTCAAAATGAATCAAAGGCTAAAATTAAACTACACTGAAACTCTAAAACTCTTATAAGAAAACGGGTGCATCTTCGTGACGTCAGTTTTGACAATGTGCTCTTGGATATGGCATAAAAAGTATGAGCAACGAGAGCAGGAATAGATAAATATTAGACTTCAAAATTAAAAACTTTTGGCTGGGTGTGGTGGCTTGCACCTGTAATCCCAGCACTTTGGGAGGCCGAGGCGGGAGAATTGCTTGAGGTTGGGAGTTCAAGACCAGCCTGGTCAACATGGTGAAACTCTGTCTCTACTAAAATTACAAAAATTAGCCAGGTGTGGTGGTGCATGCCTGTAATCCCAGCTGCTTGGGAAGCTGAGGCATGAGAGTCGCTTGAACCTGGGAGGCGGAGGTTACAGTGAGCTAAGATTGTACCACTGCACTCCAGCCTGGGCAACAGAGCAAGACTCCATCTCAAAAAATAAAAATAAAAATAAAAACTTTTGTTCTTCAAAGACACTATCAATAAAGCAAAAGACAAGCCATAGAACGGGGGGGAATATTTGCAAATCATATATCCGATAGGGGACTTGTATCTAGAATATATAGAAATAACTCATATAGTTCAATCAGACAAATAATTTAAAATGGGCAGAGGACTTGAAGAGACATTTCTCCAAAGAAGATATACAAATTGCCAACAAGCACATGAAAAGATGCTCAACATCATTAGTCATGAGGGAAAGGCAACTCAAAGCCACAGTGAGGTCCCACTTCACACCTACTAGGATGACTAGATTAAAAAGTCAGATAGTAACAAGTGATGAGGAGGATATAGAGAAGTTGGAACACTTACACATTGCTGGTGGGAATGTAAACTGGCACAGCCACTTATAAAAACAGCCTGGTAGGGCCGGACGCCATGGCTCACGCCTGTAATTCCAGCACTTTGGGAGACCGAGGCGGGTGGATCACGAGGTCAGGAGATTGAGACCATCCTGGCCAACATGGTGAAACCCCATCTCTACTAAAATACAACAACAACAACAACAAAATTAGCCAGGTGTGGTGGTGTACGCCTGTAGTCCCAGCTACTCGGGAGGCTGAGTCATGGGAATCGTTTGAACCCGGGAGGCAGAGGTTGCAGTGAGCTGAGATATCGCTATTGCACTACAGCCTGGTGACAGAGTGAGACTCCATCTCAAAAACAAAAAGAAAAAAAACCAAACAAACCATAAAACCAGCAAGGTAGTTTTGCAAATGATTAAACACAGAGTTACCTACCGTATGCCACAGCAACTTCACTCCTAGGTATCTACCCAGAAGAAACAAAAACATACATGGATACAAAAAAACCTTATGCACAGATGTTTATAGCAGCACTATTCATAATAGCCGAAGGGTGGGAACAACTCAAATGTCCATCAGCCAGTGAATGGATAAGCCAAATGTGGTATATTCATACAATAGGGATCATTGTATTATATTATGCCATAAAAAGAAATGAAGTACTGGTACATGCTACAATATGGCTGAATCTTGAAAACATGATGCTAAGTGAAAGAAGCCAATCACAAAAGACCACACAGCGTATGATTCCATTGATGTAAAATACCCAGAATAGGCCAATCTATCCAGACCATAGAAAAAATGTTTAGGGCTGTGGAGAATGGGGTAGTAGAGAGGTTAATGGTCAGAGGGTGAACCACAGGTAAATGGCATGGGGCTTCTTTTAGAGATGATAAAAGTGTTCTAAAATCGACTGTGATGATGATTGCACAGATTGTGAATATATTAAAAAGTCATTGAATTGTATACTTTAAATGGGTCAATTGTATGCTGTGTGAATTATATCTCAGTAAAGCTGGTTTGTTCTTTTTTAAAAGAAGAGTTAGAACAATATGTTGACCTGGAGCGATTTGAATGATAAATGCTTCCTGAAAAAAGAAAGTTACAGTGTGTTAGGACTGAACTGCATCTCTCCTCCCCCTGATTTGCCCCAAATTCCTATGTTGAAGTCCTAAACCCTAGCACCTCAGAGTGTGATGGTATTTGGTAACATAGTCATTGCAGATGTAACTAGTTAAGGTCATACTGGAGTAGGGTGTGCCCCTAATCCAAGATGACTGGTGTCCTTATAAAAAGGGGACATGGCTGGATGCGGTGGCTCACACCTGTAATCCCAGCACTTTGGGAGGCTGAGGCGGGCAAATTACTTGAGGTCAGGAGTTTGAGCCCAGCCTGGCCAACATGGGTGAAACCCCGTCTCCACTAAAAACACAAAAATTAGTCGGGTGAGGTGGCGGGCGCCTGTAATTCCAGGTACTCGGGAGTCTGAGGCAGGAGAATTGCTTGAACCTGGGGGGTGGAAGTTGCAGTGAGCCGAAGTGGTGCCACTGCACTCCAGCCTGGGCGACAGAGTGAAACTCTGTCTCCAAAAAAAAAAAAAAAAAAAGGGACATTGGGCCAGGTATGGTGGCCACCTTTAATCCCAGCACACTGGGAGGCCGAGGTGGGAGGATCATTTGTGGTCAGGGGTTCGAGACCAGCCTGGCCAACATGGTGAAATTCTGTCTCAACTAAAAATACAAAAAGATTAGCCTGGGGTGGGGGCACACACCTGTAGTCCCAGCTACTCAGGAGGCTGAGGCAGGAGAATCGCTTGAACCCAGGAGGCGGAGGTTGCAGTGAGCCGAGATCATGCCACTGCACTCCAGCCTGAATGACAGAGCGAGACCCTGTCTGAAAAAAAAAAAAAAAAAGTGAGGGGGATTTGGACACAGTCACGCACACAGGAAAATACCAGGTGAAGATCGGAGTTCTGCTGCCACAGCCAAGGAACTATTAAGGTTAAAGAATGACAAAAACCGCAACTACTTTTGCATCAACCTAATATCAAAAGCTTGGAGGAAGGCCTGGAACAGCTCCTCCCCAGCGCCCTCAGAGGGACCATGGTCCTGCTGACCCCTTGATCTTGGACTTCTAGTGCCACTCAGTGTGTGGTACTTTGCAGCCCTAGTAAACTAATACACAGAGTAACAATGGAAGCAGAACTTAACTTATATTTTTACATTTTATTTTTGACTTATGTATTTATTTATTTGTTTATTGAGATGGAGTCTTGCTCTTGTTGCCCAGGCTGGAGTGCAATGGCATGATCTTGGCTCACTGCAACCTCCATCTCCCAAGTTCAAGCGATTCTCCTGCCTCAGGCTCCCACGTAGCTGGGATTACAGGCGCACGCCACCACGCCCAGCTAATTTTGTATTTTTAGTAGAGACATGGTTTCACCATGTTGGTCAGGCTGGTCTTGAACTCCTGACCTCATGTGATCCACCTGCCTCGGCCTCTCAAAGTGCTGGGATTACAGGCGTGAGCCACTACTTCTGGCCAACTTATATATTTATGTATTTCTATACAGAACAAAGACCAAAGACTCCCTTTCACATTAACATTGGTTATCTTATGGGACAGAACTAGGTTGGGAGAGGCTGTTAGGTTTGTAAATTTGTTTTTATTGTTTGAATTGTTATAATGAACATACACTTACTTTTGCATTTAAAAAACAAAGGATTGGCAAGGTGTGGTGGTTCATGCCTGTAATTTCAGCACTTTGGGAGGCGAGGCAGGAGGATCACTTGAGCCCAGGAGTTGGAGACCTGCCTGGGCAACATGGCAAGACCCCATTTCTACAAAAAATACAAAAATTAGCCAGGCATGGTGGCACGCCCCTGTAGTCCCAGCTACTCAAGAGGTTAAGGCTGCAGTGAGTGTGATTGCGCTCCAGCCTGGGTGACAGAGTGAGACCTTGTCTCAAAAAAAAAAAAAACCCCAAAACAAAGGATTTTTAAAATAGAGCTGGGACGCAGGGTTTAGGGGCTCTCTTCATTTTTTATATTTTACAGTTAGATATTTCAACTGTCTTCTGGAAAAATCTTGCTTCCCAGACTCCAAATTTCTTGGCTAAATATGCTCTCTGAAGCAGTCTGGAAAATTTCTTAGAACACTGGGTATGCCGCAAGCAAGGCAGGAATGTGGCTCTTGGCTCTTCTGGCCTAGGAAGTGAAGATGGAGGGTGAGGATGATGATGGTGGTGGTGGCCATAATGGCAACAATGGAGAACGAGGTGGAGGAGGAGGAAGAAGAAGATAATTAAAGCATGTTGAAATTTTCAGTTTCCATGTCCCCCTTCCTTATCCAGCCTTATTTAATGCTCCCAGGCAATATCTTCGATTTACAGATTTGAAAACTGAGGCTCAGCAAGGTTAAGTGACTTATGTAGGGACCCACAGCTAGCAAATTGTGGGGCCAGGTATAAACCTGAATTAACTTAGCTCCAACCCCCCTTTTCCTTCCAACTTGCAGAGGTTGGGAGAGGTACTGGGCCCTACTTCCTTTGCCCCAGGTATCAGCCCCATCCCTGGCTTAGCAGGAACCTTCTCTCATTCAAAGCAGTCTTGAGATGGGGAAAAAATCAGGAGCCCACTACTTTTTCTCTCTGCAGTTTTCCAGCAGCCCCAATTGGTTTGCTGTGATGTGTTGTGGGGGCCTGCATTATTCAAGCCCATGGAATATTCAGGCTGCGGGCAGAGGAACTGAGCCTGTCAGGGCTGGCTGAGCTGCTTCCTCACAAAAGGCCCCCCGCGGGCTGGGGAAGCTGCAGGGCTCTGGGAGGCAGCCTGTGCCTCGTGTTAGGACAGATGTGTCGTCCTGGCCTGACCCAGGAGGGGGCGAGGGCTGCCTCCGCCACCTGATGGATGTCCTCATTTGGGGGGAATGCATTATTGAGCACAAGGGCTCTTTCCAGTCAGACTCCTGGACAAAACCGCTCAGCTGTGTCCCCACTGGTGGGAGCCTGAGCCTCAAGCACGGAAGAACCCACTCCTAGGTGGAGCGGACCCAGCGCACCAGGCCCGGGAGGACCATTTGGGATGGTGAATGCTCTTCCCTCAATTCCTGTGGGGAGCGGACCTCCAGAAGAAAAACTGGAATTTGGGACATGTTGGTCCTAGCACTATTGTCAGTCATGTGACTGCAAACACCCAAGACCCATCTGCTTGCAAACGCTGGTCCCCTGTGAAGGCTCAGCTCCCATGAGGTCAGTGTGAACCGGGTCCCTAGCAAGATGCGGACTTCCAGAGCCCATGCTTTCAGAATCAGGGAACTGGTTGTCCTTGAACTTTTGTCCTCTTGAACCCTTGAGTTGTAGAGTGCCAGAATGCCGGGGAGTAGACTTCTGGAATCCCAGAGTCCTTGGCTCCAGAATCCTGGTAGGCAGTTCTGGAACCTCAGAGTCAGCGGTTCTAGAACCGTGGGCGGTTCAGTCTGGAAACCTGAAGGCCTCACATTTGGGTGGCGCTCATTTGTCCCTCCTGGGGCAGAGCTTCTCTAGGAAAACACGGTCATGGAGTGGGCGGCCGGCGGCAGTGAAGGCAGGTGCCTTTGCTTTGCCATTAAAGCTACAATTAAAGAAGAAATAGTGGGAAGTTCTTTCAACTGTGACTCAGCTGGTCAGACAGTAATTAGGGTTGCCACTGCTGCTGCCTTCCTGAGCTGATTGCATGGGAGAGAGGCACTCTGTCTTTTACCTACCTGCCGCCTCAGGACCTCAGGTGAGCTTACCTTCCTGGGGAGGCAGCTGCTGTGCTGTCTTCTCCAGCTGCTCTCTGGGCTCTGGGGGTTTGGGGACTTGGAAGGCTGTGTCTGGGGTGGAAGCCCACCCATGTGGGATCCTTCGTCTTCCTACCGTTTTACAGACCGGGAATCTGCACCTCGGAATGCCCTCTTTGGTCTAGACCAGGGCTTCTCAGCCTCAGCCCTATGCACACTTGGAGCCGGGTAATCCTTGGTGGTGCCTGTCCTGTGCTTTGCAGATGTTTGTCTGCTTCCCCGTCCTGTGCCCACTGGCCTCCAGTAGCATTCTTCCTGTGTGACAACCAAAAATGTCTCCAGACACTGCTAAAGACCCTGGGGGCATGGGGCAGAATCTCCTCCAGTTGTGACCCACTGGTCTCTGGAATGAATTCCTGAGCCTCGGTGTTGACTCCCCAGGGCCCCCTGCCCACCCTGCCAGCTGCTTGGCTGGCCCTTAGTCCCAACCTGAAAGTCCCTCCCTAGGGTCCCTAGAGTAACCCAGTTACCCCTATGTTATAGAGAGGAAGGAAAGGTTCAGAGTTTAAAAAGGGGTTTCCATTGTTCAAGGTCCCAGCAGGTCCGTGGAAGAATTGGGATTCAACCTCACAGCTCTTTCAACCTCACAGCTCTTTCAACTTTCCCACATGCTCTCCCTCATTCCCGCTGAGATCTTGAGCCCTCTGTCATTCCACACATATTTTTTTGGGCACCTACCATGGACCAGGCCCTATTCTAGGTAGTGAGGAAATCGCAGTCAACAAAACAGAAAAGGATCCTTGCCCTCATGGAGCAGGTGCTCACCTGGGGAAGGGTGTGTGTGTGTGTGTGTGTGTGTGTGTGTGTGTGTGTGAGAGAGACAGAGAGAGAGAGAGAAAGAGAGAGGATCCCATGGATGCTCAAATGCCCCTCCTGAGCATGGCTGCTGACTCAAGGCTGTAAAACCTCCCACCAGTAATCAAATCAGGTGATCTCCATTCACCCTGATGTCCCAGGTAACTGGAGCCCAGGGAGGTGTTAGCTCTAGGCCCATCCTCCACACCGTGGATGCTCAACTTCCCAAAGAACCGGGCAGAGGAGTCAGGCCAGGGCAGCAGCTCCGGGCAAACCGCCCTTGGGATGCCTTTCTGCTCTCTCACATCCGTCCAAGTGTGAGCGAGCAGGCGTCTAGCCTGGCTGCGCAGACCCAGACCCCCATAAATTATGCACATCGCTGCCATTTCTAGATGGAGGCACTGGAGAAATTACAACTCCCATTAACGTAGGCGGCACAGGCGGCCCAGCTGTTTCTCCAGTTCTGGCCTCTCCCTTGCTGGAAGGGAAGGGTTTGGCCGTGGGAGGGCCGTGAAACTCCGCTTCTCTGGGCCTTAATGCACAGCGCGTGTAAACTGCTTGGCAGAGAGAAGCCGTCTGTCCACAGCAGGTATGGTGCGAGTGCCTACTAGCTGGTCTGATGCCTGAAAAGCTAGAGGCAAACAGGCATGGAGAGGCCAAGGGACAGGTCAGCGGTGCTGCTGTTTGTTTCCCCACTTTGTGGACATGGGCCTGGGGGTTTCGGGTTGCCTCCCCGGCGGTCCCCTTCTTCTCCACTCTGCTCTCGCCAGCACTCGTGTCCTTTCAGTCCCATGTATGCGGTGGCTGAGTTGCCCTTTCCCTCATGTGCCAAGAACAAGTGCCTGAGCACATGTATAAGGCGACCTGAAGTGGGGCTAGCAGCAACTGTCCCGTCCACTAACCCAGTTTTGCCGATGAGAGGAAGTGACTCGCCCAAGATCACTGAGAAGTTAGCAGTGGAGGCAGCCAAGGGACTGAGTTCTCCTGCTATGGGCTCTTGCTAATACGTTGGGTGGAGCCAGGCCTCGGAACAGGCACCACGTGCTCTGGCCGAGGACAAAGTGGCACCAAGCTCCTCGCCCACAGCCACACCCCTGTGGCCCACCTGCTGATTGGCCCAGGGCTTAGGGTGGAGCCAAAGAGCGCCATAGGTGGGCGTAGCTCTGTCCAATAGGAATGCCCGTTACTGGAGCCAAACAATCTGAGCCAATCAGAGCCTCTCATGGTGGGGCAGGGCTATAAATATCCAGGGAAGGCTACGCTAGAGCTTCCAGGGCGTCTCCTCTGGAACAATGGCTGTCTTGGGTCCCCACCATGTGGGTGCAGCTCCGTGCCTTCCCCAGCAGCTTCTGGTGCCTGGCCAGAGTTCTGGGACTGAATTCACAGATCGTGCCACTGGCCCAACGTGAGAACTCGGAAGGTCCCTGACCAGGGCCAAGATCAGGCTTCTGGAGGTGACTAGAGGCAGCGGGGTGACAGCTGGCCAGGTACGGTCTCTCAGTGCCACCCCTGGTGAATTTCTCGCCTCTACAGACTGTTGAAGTTATATATTGCAAGGCCTAGTGATATTGACCAGTATCAATATTTATAAAAGAGGCAGCTGAGGCCGGGCGAGATGGCTCATGCCTGTAATCCCAGCACTTTGGGAGGCCAAGGTGGGCGGATCATGAGGTCAGGAATTCAAGACCAGCCTGACCAACATGGTGAAACCCCGTCTGTACTAAAAATACAAAAATTAGCCGGGCACGTGCCGATAATCTCAGCTACTCAGGAGGCTGAGGCAGGAGAATCGCTTAAACCCGGGAGGCAGAGGTTGCAGTGAGATGAGATCGTGCCACTGCACTCCACTGCGACTGCACTGTCGCACTGGGCAACAGAGCGAGACTCCATCTCAAAAAAAAAAAAAAAAAAAAGGCAGCTGTTTCTGTATTGAGAGTGCCTGTCTTCCAGCCCCTATGGGTATTAATTCATAGATAGGATCAGAGCTGAAAGCCCTGGAAATCCAAACTTCACATGCCAGAAAGTGAGCCCAGGCAGGAGCAGAGCCCAGTACCACCCAGTCTTGTGCTCAAGCTTTTCATTTCATTGGAGTAAACTCTAGAACCTGTCTCCTTTCACCTAGCCCACATCTCTGTGGGTGGAATAATTAGAGGGCTGGCCGCCCGTTTGCTGAGTGTGTCCTGTGTGCCTGGCTTATGCTGGGCGCTTTATATGAACAATCTCTAAAGAATGGAACGCCCTCAGTGGCATGCTTCCTTGTCTTCTTTATGAAGGTAAGGGAACTGAGGCCCAGAGTGATTAGGTAATTTACCTAAGACCATATCTCTAGAAAATAGTGGAACTGGAACCTGCAACTTAGCTGCTGATTACAAAGCCCTCATCCCAACTCTGGGCTGCCTGCCTGGCCTTTGAGTTGGGTGTTGAGGGATGAGGCTAGAAAACATTCACCTGCCCATTCAACAAACTTCTCTCACAATTCTAATCCTTTCCTTCTTAGTCTTCATGAGTTTCTTGTTTATCTACTTGCTTCCATTTTTTTTTTTTTTCCCCGAGACAGTCTTGCTCTGTCGCTCAGGCTGGAGTGCAGTGGCGCTGTCTCGGCTCACTGCAAGCTCCGCCTCCCAGGTTCACGCCATTCTCCTGCCTCAGCCTCCCGAGTAGCTGGGACCACAGGCGCCCACCACAATGCCCAGCTAATTTTTTTGTATTTTTTCAGTAGAGATAGGGTTTCACCGTGTTAGCCAGGATGGTCTCGATCTCCTGACCTCATGATCTGCCCGCCTCGGCCTCCCAAAGTGCTGGGATTACAGGTGTAAGCCACCACGCCCGGCCTCTACTTGCTTTCTTATTTGTCTGTGTCTTCGCCTGGAATGTGAACTCCATGAAGGTGGGGACTGTGTGTGTTTTATTCCCTGCGGTATCCCCAGTGCCCAGCAGAGTGTTAGCCCTGAAGAAACTGTGTATGATCAGTAAACCAACATTGCAACAGAACACCAAACACTGCATGTTCTCACTTATTAGTGGGAGCTGAACAATGAGAACACATGGATACGGGGAGGGGAACAACATGCAATGGGGCCGGTGGGGGGTGGGGAGGAGGAGAACATCAGGATAAATAGCTTATGCATGCGGCGCTTAATTCCTAGGTGATGGGTTGATAGGTGCAGCAAACCTCCATGGGACATGTTTACCTATGTAACAAACCTGCATGTCCTGCTCTGTATCCTAGAACTTAAAATAAAAAAGAAATGGTGGCTGAATGATGGAGAATCAGGAATTCAACTCATTTTTAGTTGTTGAATAATGTGTAAGTGGCCAAGGCTGAATGAATACACGAGTGAGTGGATGAACTTGTCTGAGACTCAGCCTTCTTCTCTGTAAAGTGAGGAAGGTAGTATTAAGAGCTACTATCTTCCTGCTCTGGGGAAGGTTAGCTAATGTGTGTGGACGTCATTAGAGCTGGTCACAAATTTTCCACATCCCTTCTCAGTGCACATTAGGAATACTGTTCCCTGTCCCTTTGAAGTTAAGTATGGCCAAGTGACTTCTTTGGCTAATGAAATGTGAGTGTACGTGATGAATGGCCCTTCTGGGTGAAAGCTTTTTTTTTTTTTCCCCGAGACAGAGTCTCACTCTGTCACCTATACTGGAGTGCAGTGGCTTGACCTCGGCTCACTGCAACCTCCACCCACCAGGTTTAAGCAATTCTCCTGCCTCAGCCTCTGGAGTAGCTGTGAATACTGGCACTCGCCACCATGCCTGGCTAATTTTTGGATTTTTAGTAGAGACAGGGTTTCACCATGTTGGCCAGGCTGGTCTCAAACTCTTGACCTTGTGATCTGCCCGCCTTGGCCTCCCAAAGTGCTGGGATTACAGGTGTGAGCCACTGCACCTGGCCGGTGAAAGCTTTAAGAACTAGTAGGAGAGATTCACCATGGTCCTCTTCTCCTGTGATGACAGTCACGGAAGGAGGGAGCCACGTGGACCCTCCAGTTATTCTAGGTCCCTGAAGGACCGTGATGAGCTGAGCTTCCCTGCCAAGCTACATGGAATGCATCGTGTGAATGAGAATCAATGTTGTTGTGTTAAGCCACTGGGAGTGTGGGGTTGTTACTGCAGCATGACCCAGCCCATCCTGACTAAGGAAGTATGTGGGCACCGTGCTCTTGGGGGCCAAGAGCAGAGGAAGTGTTTCACAAATGGCAGTAAGTGGGCCTTCTTTTTCCCGGATGTCAGGAACGCTGTCTAGGGACAATGGAGACATTTTTCTCCAGCTTTTTCCCAGTTGGCTCTGGTGCAGGAAAGCAAAGAAACCCAGACATGAAGTCACCGCTTGTTTGCAGCGAGAGAACAAGAAACAAGCCGCAGCAGTATTGTGTTTGCCTTATTAAGGCTCATTTTCTCATTACAATTTTCCTTCCTAATTGCTAATTTTTCCAGCTTCTCCAAGAGCCATTTTACTTCCGCCTTGTCCCCCACCCGCCCCACCCCCGACTCCACTCCAAGAGCTGGTGCTTCGAGAAACTGCCACAGATGGGCCAAAGAGAAACACACATGCTTGTTGTTAATTTAGTGCAATCCTCTTCCTTTGCTGCTACTGGGATGGGAAGCTGCCAGGTTCTTCTGGCCACATGGCCAGGGACTCAGCCCTAAGGACTGGCCCTATAGAGGGAGGGGTGTGGTCCATGGTTCCATGCCCTTCCTGAGGCCTCTTTGGCAGTAGGGTGGCCTTCTCCTGGCCAGGACTTCTCAGCCTCATGAGCACCTGGGCACAGCAAGCATGAGGACCCGGGGTCCTGAGTCCTCAGATGGCTGACGTGCTCCCTGAGCAAAGCCGTGCACCCAGGGCTGTGCCTGGGAGCTCTTCACTGCACCGGCTGTGCCTCCACTGTCTCCTAAGTGGGAAGGAGCAGTTGTCGCCGTCATTTTCAGGAGAATCAGACTCAGAGAACTGAGGTGCCGTGGCCCAGCTGCTTCCCTGGATGGCAGTGGCAGAGTGGGACTTTCCCCTCCACCAGTCTATCTTCCACACCATGGACCTGCCCAGATCAGGGAGGGGACTGCCACGAGGGACAGAAACCTTCCCCTGCTCTTCGCTGAGTGGGTTTCAGTCCGATCCACCACTACTCACTGGCCGCAGAACCTAAGAAGATTCTTTCCCTCCTTGAGGGGTTTGGTCCCACTTTTGACTGTGGGGATAGAATCAGATGATACCGGCAGGTCCTATTTTTAGGATTCCGGGCACAATATTCTCTTAGGAGCCTTAAGCGCACTCTCAGGGGCCTCCAAACACGCACTAGGCGGGAATACAGGGGCTTCCGATACGATGTTACAGGTAGAATCAGACTGACAACCCCAGACTTGTGAGTTTGGATAGAAGAGTGGTTTACAGTTGTCCTGCTGGCTCTGCCACCAGGGGACCCAATCAACTTCATCACCTATAGAGGGAAGGCAATCATCTTTCCCGCATTGGTGAAGACTAAAACCTATGTGTAAAGCTGTCAGCTTGGTGTCTGGCAATGAGTAAACATTCCTGAAATGGTAGTTGCTACTTCTGTTTATCATCATCTGCATCCCCATCATCCTCGTTGTTGTTCTTATGTAGATTTTTTTCCGGAGTTGGAGAAAGCCACAGTTATTATAGGCCAAAAGGTCACGCAGTCTCACCTCCGATTTCTTGAAGATTGGGAAGCCACGGTCAAGAGAGGGGACATACTGTACTTGGGTCCTACAGAGCGTCGGCAGAGCTGAGACTGGCACTGGGATCCCAGCTCTTCCCTGCTTTATCTCGCCTCCTCCTCTCCCTGATGCTCTTTATGGAAAAAGACAATCACTTGCTTCCAAAAACAGCTGGATTGACTTGTCAGCTCTCTGTGGGAAAGGCTTCATCCGGCGCAATTCCTGCTGAATACTAGGTTGTCCTCGTAACCGGAGGAGCCGCATTCTCTATCAAGGTCACTAAAGGTTGAGGCAGCGGCAGAGGCCCCCACAGGTGGGTCCCAGTTGCTCTGCTGCTGTGAGTTCTGGGGTGGGCCTAATATCATGGGGCGAGAAGGGGCCCTGTCCAAGAGGCCTTGCTGGGACCACCCGCCCTGCTCAGAAGCAGCTGTTCTTTGATGAACATAAACCCACACCATTGTCGTTTATTTTTCTTTCATTGCACTTACCACAGTCGTGACATTTATTGGGGTGATTGTGTCTTCAGAATCTGTGTCACGGGCCATACCGCAAGCTCCACGAGGGAGGGGCTTGAACTCCCTGCTGCTGTACCTTGAGTCTATCCAGGCTCCAGGGACTTGGTAGGATGAAAGAAATGAACAAAAGTTTGCTGAATGGGGTCCTTAGCATTTTTCCACCAGTTTTTAGCTTTAGTTCCTTTATGTCCCATTATTATGATTGTTATTTCATTCTGTAAAGCCCCTGAGAGGCAGAGATTCATAGTCCCATTTTATAGATTAGAAAATAGAGGCTCAGAATTTGAGGCTGTGTTGCCAGTATCATAGCTATGAGTCACATGTTGCTATTTAAATTAAAACTAATTAATATTAAATTAAATTAAAAAATTTTCAGTTCCTCACCTGTATTAGCTACATTAGTGCTTAATAGGCACATGGGGCTGATGGCTACTGTATTGGACAGCACAGCATAGAAAATATTTTCAGGCTGGGCTTGATGGCTCACGCCTGTAATCCCAGCACTTTGGGAGACCGAGGTGGGTGGATCACTTGAGGTCAGGAGTTCGAGACAAGCCTAGCCAACATGATGAAACCCTATCTCTACTAAAAATACAAAAATTAGCCAGGCATGGTGATGGACACCTGTAGTCTCAGCTACTTGGGAGGCTGAGGCAGGAGAATCGCTTGAACCCAGGAGGCGGAGGTTGCAGTGAGCCGAGATCGTGCCAATGCACTCCAGCCTGGGCGACAGAGCAAGACTCCATTTCAAAAAAAAAAAGAAAAAAAATATTTTCAATGTTGCAGAAAGTTCTGTCAGATCACACTGGGTGAAGTAACTGCTGAAGGCTGCCTAGTTATGCGGTGGCAGAGTGGGGACAGGAGCTGTGGTTTTGTTTCTAGTCCAGGGTGCTTGCCGGTTCCCCTGAAAATGGAGCTTGAAGTGTGGGAGTGGAGGGCGTGGGGGAACTCTCAGAAGCCCTCTAGCCTCGGGGTTCCCGCTGGGCACTTTGGATATGGGGGCCCACCTTGCTGGAGGCACGTGGGCAGGGGTGGATGCAGGAATAGCCTTCCATCTTTCTTCAACAAGAGTGGTTTACCATGTCCTGTTTTGTATCAAACCCATAAGAACCTCTCTGAAAACTCTAATGCAAACGTTCGAGTCCCGTCGCTGTCCTGATGAAACATCACAAGCACCTCGATCAACAGATGTCCAGGGCCCCCCTCTTGGGCCGGATCCTTTCTCCCCAGAACTGACCAGGCCTGGAGCCCATGCACTCTAAAAGAGGTGCTGGGTCCTTGTCATCTCTTCCTCTGCCCAGCTGGACAGGATCTGTCTCTGAGCAGTGTGCTCCCTCCTGGGGTGGTTCCAGCCCTCCCTACCGTCCTGTCTGTCTGAGGAGCTGGGGTCACTGGTGCTCATGCCCTGGGTGGGCCCAGGAGCATCAAGGGAGGAGGCCTGTGGCACTTCCCCCGGTCAAACTTGGCTGAGAGTGAACCTCCTCTGGCCCCTGGGCCACAGGATTCGGGTGTCAGCACTTCAATCCCATGGCTGGCATCATCCAAGTGACCTGGGGCCCTGGTGCTTGAATCTCGCTGGGCCGTGCTCTTTGTGAGTCACTTCCCTTTCTCAGGACCCCTCTCTCAAGAGGCTTTCCCCCACTTTCCTACCCTTGAAACTCTGGAATCCTGATGACCTCTCTTTGCCCACCCTAGGGGTGCCCTAGGTGGAGTAGGAGGGGTCAGGCACACCTGTGCCCTCAGGACAGGGAGCTCCCAGTGAAGACAGAGGTGACTCTCATTTCCTCTCCCTGGGGCAGAGATGGAGTGCACCTTTTAGGGGAAACCTTTGCATATACTTAGGGGGACCCTTTCCATATACTTAGGAGATGTTGTGGAATTTGACTGAAGGTTTAGCTGCTTAACAAATACCCTTGAAAACCACTGGCCTTGCCCGTCTACCGTGTTTTATGGAGGCTGCTCCAGACTGCATGTGTGTGCCCCCCAAATTCAGATGTTGAAATCCTAACCCCCAAGGAGATGGCATCAGGAGGCGAGGCCTTTGGGAGGGGACTGAGTCATGAGGGTGGGGTTACCTCATGGATGGGTTACTGCTCTTGTAAAAGGGACCCCAGCGAGCCCCTCACCCTTTTGCTGTTCCAGGGCACAGCAAGATGGGTGTCTGTGAACCAGGAAGCCGGCCTTCAGCAGATGCTGCATCCACCAGGGCTTTGACCTTGGATTGCCAGCCTCCAGAACTGTGAGAAACAAATTTCTGTTTATAAGTCACCTAACCTAAGGTATTTTATTATAGCGCCAGAATAGACAAAGACAGACACCAGTTGGAGGCTTAATGAGGGCAGGGGCTTGTCCAAATTCAGGCGAGTGTCCCCGTCATATCTTTAGATTCTCAGAAAGGTGTTTTCTGGGGGCAGGTGAACTCCTCTTTTTGGGAAATTCACCTTCTTTCCTAACCTTAAGCCCTCTGTGTATAATTCCACCCATCCATTGGGTCCCTGGGGTCCCCTGGCCTTGAAGGGGCTCTAGAAATCTTTCCTGGGAGATGTGGGGCCTTGAGACCCAGCCCTGGGGTTTAGCTTGGAAATGTGGCACCTTGAGGGGTCACAGATTAACTGCAAAGCTGTTATTGGCCCAAACCAAATCCTGCCTCCAGGCCCCAGTTCTTCCTCCTCCTCAGCCAGGAGCCAAGCCCTGAAGCCTCCTCCGGTCTCTCCTCTCCCCATCTTTGCCTCTCCACTTGGGCCATGGCTTTCTGGTTTAGTGCAGTTGCCTCCTCCATGACACCTCCCTGGCTGCCTCCCAGAAGTCAGCAGTGCCCCTTCTACTACCCACACAAGACCACGTCGTGCCCTGGGCTGCGGAGCGGGAGTGAGTGTGTGTAGTGAGCTTTCCTATCCCGGGTGACAGGGTTGGCAAATAGATTGTGCCCCCTGTGCCGACTCCAACCAGTTGGCAGTAGCTGCTTGCAGCGTGGCACCTGGAGCTGTAATCCTGAAGTGGGGCTCTGAAGCCATGCCCCACCTGAGTGGGAAATAATACTTGGGCCAGTTGGAAGCGCCTGCCTGGGCTGGGTGGGAGGAGCAGTGTGTGCGGGTGCTCTTGCCATCCTGGGCAGAAGCTAAACATTTGTTCCTTCTGTGGTGTTGGGCCTCTCCTGGTCTGGCTTGTCCACCTCCCCTCCCAGGCCTCTTCCTCACTGTTCCCGCGCACCCGTGAGCCACCGAGCATGTGCACGGTTTCCTGAGCTCCCCATGTTCCTGTGCTGCTCATGCTGCTGCTTCTGCATGGACGCCCCTCCTCCTCTCCTCTGTCTCAGTGCTGGTACCACCTTCTCCAGGCAGCGTGGACTCTCCCTGTTAGGACTGGCCTCTCCCAGCTGGGCGCGGTGGCTCATGCCTGTAATTCCAGCACTTTGGGAGGCGGAGGCGGGTGGATCACTTGAGGTCGGGAGTTCGAGACCAGCCTGACCAACATGGAGAAACTCCGTCTCTACTAAAAACACAAAATTAGCTGGGCTTGGTGGCGCATGCCTGTAATCCCAGCTACTTTGGAGGCTGAGGCAGGAGAATCACTTGAACCCGGGAGGCAGCGGTTGTGGTGAGCCGAGATCGCGCCATTGCACACCAGCCTGGGCAACAACAGCAAAACTCCGACTCAAAAAAAAAAAAAAAATAGAACTGGCCTCTCCCTTTGTAGAGAGTCCTCCATTCTTAATCTGCAGCCCTGCCCCGCTGTCCCCCTCCACTGGCCAGCGAGGGACAAGTAGAGCAATTTGGTCCAGTGATGACAGCCTGACTGGAGCCAGTGGAGGCAGAAAGAGAGGCCCATGGCTGAGCAGAGCCCCTGAGTTGCGGGAAGGGTGAGGACTTGGGAAGGATGCAGGAAGGAGTGGAACCGGGGTCTGTCCCTCCTCTCTCATCTCTGTCCCTCTCTTGGCCAGCCTCACTCTCTCTCCAGACCACCTTCTTCCACATGGCAGGAAATATGCCACGGGCAGCTCCGAAGGTTTATAGCTTGCTACTCCATGCAAGGTGGCTCTCTCTCTTTCTCAGTTCTCATTAGCAACATCTCAGGGACAGGGTGATTGGCTACGTGGGTTAGATGCTCACCCATGGACCAGTAAGCTGTGGCCAGAAGGCAGGTTGTCCAAGAACAGGCTGCACCTGGCTTAACCATGGGGAAGGGGAAGGGAGGTTCTGGGCACATGGGAGGGAGAGCTGGGCAGAGAATAGATGTCTGCTCCAGGCTCCCAGGCCACCAAGCCTCCTATTTCTTCTCTGTGTGCAAATGGCTGTGCCTAGCGCCGGCCAGGGGCCCAGGGTGTGAAGAGGGAAGGGAGGTGGGTGGAGACGGTGGGTGAGACCAGCTATGGGGGCACTGAGATGACAGAGCCTGCTGTGAGACAGGCGGGCTGGAGACTTCTCTCGGAATCCTTCCATTGAGTAAAGATTCTCTATTTACTCAAGGTCATGCAGCCAATAATAATAAGCCAAGAACTGCTGAGTGCTTAGGTGCCAGGCACAATGACTGTCCTCAGGGAGGCGCTGTTATTATCCCCTTTTTACGGGTGAGGAAAATGAGGCGCAGAGGAAGAAAATGACTTGCCCAAGGTCACAGGGTGAATGGGTGTCCAAACCTGGCTGCAAACCCAGGACTGTTTTGACATCCTGGCCCTTAGCTTGAAAGACAAAGGAGCCAAGATTGGAACCTGGCAGCTCCATGGCCTTCCGGAGCTCTGAGGGCTGTGGGCTATGGGAGGGTTGGATGGGGTTGTCTACAAATGCTGGGGTCACACTGGAACGTCTCCTTGCAATTCTTGTTTCTGCTGCCCTGGAGTTTTCTCTGCCTCTGTATGTTAAAAAGAAAGAAAACAATTTAACGACAACAACACAGAAAAACTTAGATCATTTTTTTAAAAAAATACAAAAAAAAGTCTGACTTCTGTGAAATTTAATTTAATTTATTTTTATACCAGCAGCTGTCAGTTCAAAGAACAACAACAAAGTAGCCATCTGTGCTTAATTTCATCAATCCACTGTCGATGGTCACGTGAGCGTGGCTTTTGGACTGAGGCAGAGCACGTGGCCAGATCTCAGCACCCCCAGGGGCCCTCTGTCCAGGCAGGGGAGGGAGGCGCTGGTGGCCAGCTTGAAGGTAGAGGGGGGCTCCGTGCTGGGAGTGGAGGGGCACCGCACCTGGGTGCTCAGGGGCCACACTTGTCAAGAGCAAGGAAAAGCCAGCCGTCCCTTTTGGAGACATGGTGAGCCCCTGATTTTTCACCGTGGCTTAGCCCCTCATTATTTCATTAATTCCTCATGCCAGCGGTGAGTGGGCTTGCCAGCTGAACAGATGGGGAAACTGAGTTTCAAAGATGTCTCCATCCCAAGCCGAGAAACAGACTCAAACCCTGGTTTGTTGTGCTCCCAAACCCTTGTTTTTGCTATAGGCTGTGGCCTCCTGAGCTTGAAGCTACGGCCAAAAAACCCTAGGGCTAGAGGATCCCTGGGAACAGACTGTTCTTGGACAAGCTGCCTTCTGACCACAGCTGACTGGTCCAGGGTCAGCTAGAGGATCTAGCCCAGGTAGTCAGTCAGCTGTTCCCTGAGATTTTTCTCCAAATCCTGGGGTCATAGGAGAGGTCAGGCCAAAGTCAGAGAGGCCAGTGCCTAGGGAGGTGAGGGGATGTTCCCGGTGACAGGGCTGTGCCCCCTCCTCTGGCTGAGTGTGCACACGGCTCACCACTTCTTGGCCAGACGTCCTCCTGCTGGGCTCTGCTCACCAAGAAGAGCGGGTGGTCATAGCCTGCAGCCGACGTCTCAGGGTGCCTCCTTTTCCCTGTCAGTGGGCCAAGCACCTCCGTGGATGGACGTGTTCATTCCCCAGGGCTTTGCCAGGTAGGTGGGCACCATCGCCCTTCCCAATTTACAGGCTTGAACCCAGGGACTTGCCCAAGGCCATATAAGACCCATGAGGTGGAGGCAGGGTCCACTCTTAAACGTTGCCTAGTTCCCAAAGGAGGCAGGTGCCCATCCAAACCACTAGAAAACCTGCCCAGAGGAACTGTCCTACACTCAGCGTCAAACCTCAGGACCCAGGGATCAGCCAGGCCCCTTCCCTCCTCCAGCCAGAGAACTGGAGGCTGGAGAAGGGGAGAGGCCTTCCCCAGGTCGTGCAGGGTCAGGTGCAGCCTGGGACCCTGGTCTCCCCACCTTCCCTGACGGTGTGGCCTCGGCTTCGTGCTGCAAGGCCAGCTTGTCACCTGTAGATTGTCCTCTCTGAAGTGAGCTGGGTTGTGGGACTTTCCTGGGTCCCATTTTGTTGTGATTCAAAGAACAAACCCTGGGATGGAACGGGCTCCTTCTGATGGCAGAGTCAGGAAGGTGTAACCCCGGCAAAGCCTTCCTGTCCCCTAAAAAAAGACCCAAACCCCCAACATAAAATCAAAAGAATCCCCTGTTGGGATTCCTGGGCAAATCATAGGCTTATTTGCTGCTGAATTAAAAGTAAGAGTGAGCAAGTCGGAATCATTAAAAGATAGATCACTAAAGTCACATTTTTCGATGTGCCATATTAAAGAGAGCGGGGGAGCACGCCAATTGGCTTGCCATCTTCTCATTAAGTAACAGATGGCAGCTGAGTCACTACTCCCAGCAGTCAGGACGCTGCTGGTCTGCCGCTCACTTGCTGGGGCCCAGCCACTCAGGATGAGGGGTCCGTGGGGGGCAGAGGAGGAGGGGGCCTCGCCTCCTTCCGCCTCTTCCTCTTTCATCCAGTCCGATTCCACCCACGCGTCTTCCAAAGTTCTGCACAGCCGATCCATTCCTTCTCTTGTTCACTCAACATGAACCCCCTAAACCCCCCATGTGATCAGCCCTTGTGTCCATGGAAGCCCCAGCCTTGTGAGGGAGTCAGAAAATGGGCCAGAACGTGGTATGGAGTCAGGCTGTGGGAGAGGGTGCCCAGGGGCTGTGGGGACCAGGAGAGGCACCCATCTTAGCATGAGATGAGCAGGATCAGGGCCCACCCAGAACTTGGGCTTGGGGCTCTCCTCTCAAAGGACCACCAAGGCAGATCACACCCGGGACCTCTACTGCTCCAGAGGGCTGGGTATCCCTCCCTGGAATCTGCTCCTTCCTACCAAAGCCTTGCCACTGGGGGCCCTTCTTGCTTCCCCCTGTCCTGGTCACAGTCTTCAACCCACCCGCCTGCAGCCCCTCCACGGAGGCTTGTGGGCACCTGCTGCCTGCCAGGCACGGGGGTGGGCAGAGGCTTTTCCCTCTAGGGGATTCCATTTAGCAGCAGAAAGGCCATGTCTGCCCCGTAGATGGTCACTCACACGCCCTCTCCCTGACCTGCTTGCTCTGTGTTATTGCTTTCGGGGACTTGTGTGTTGACCCCACCTCTGTCGCTGTCTTCTATAGGGAGTGTGTCTCAGACCCCATCCGCATGAAACACCTGGGCAGCCGACACCCTCTCGGAGCAGTGGCTGTGGCTGCCTGGGGATGGGGAGGGGCCGTGTTATGCGGGTGACTTTTAATGAAGTCCCTTTTGAGCAGCAGTTTGACCAGTTGGGATTCCCAGTGCACAGCCCTTGGTCTCTCCTTATGGGTGTCACAGGCAAATTTAAACCCAGGCCCAACAAGCTGGACAAAGTCTCCATAGGACAGGAGACTGTGTGACTCTGATGGCAAATGTCATAATTCTGGTTTTATTGAATTCAGAAGGAAATAACGTGCCATGCTCTTCTGTGAACAGCCAGGCTCTTCTTACACTCCCATCGTGGGGACCAGTCCAGCTTCATAAGGAAAACTTGGGCTTTGGGGTCCCACCTAGATTTTCACTGATTAGACCTTCTTTCCTTAAGCAAGTTCAAATGACCACTTGTTTAGTTCCCGGTTGTAACTTTAAAGCTTATGCTGAGATGGGTTCTACTGTATCCCAGCATGGGAGCTGGGCACATCCCTACTTCCGTGCGCCTCAAACCTTGGCCTCCCCAGGCCCATGATGGGAGCAGGCCTTACGCCTGGGTGTGGGGAGGGAGGCGGGAGATGGGAAGGGGCCCCCAGGAGACCTGGCCCTGGCAGGGGCGGAACAGCAGCACTTGTACTTGCCTGTCTTGAACTGTGGGTTTCAGGTCCTAAGCACAGCAGAGAGGGGTTATTCAGAATGTCTGAGTCACCAGGATCCCTTCAGAAGCTCATCTTTGGGACATTCGCATCCAGATGTTGCCACTTTTCCATGGTAGTTTTCTGCCCTCAGAGCAGGCGTTGTGGAGGTGTGTGTCTGACACTGCCTGTCATCAATTGGTAACGGGCGGCCCCATTAGACTCCCCCCTACTGCCTGAGAGTTCCTGTCTGACCTGAGACTCCAGGCTGCCTGCCCCGGCCTTCACAGGCTCTTCTTGTCTGCAGGATAAATTATGAAATTCCTTTCATTTTTTGGTGCAGCAACATCTGGTCTCCTTGATCTGCAGCCCCTGATGAATGGGTGTCAAGGTCTCCTTCCTGTCTACCTCACTGGCTTGTATTTTCCACCTGTTTGAAATCAATATTCTCCTGTGTAAATTGTGACATGCCCTCTGCACCATACCACGGCCCGGTTTTCCTCCAGACAGTTCCACAGAGCAAAGGTTGGCCATTGGGTGCACGCCCTGCTGGCCCGGTCTGCAGAATGGCTCCTGGGGTCTCAGCTGGGGCAGTATTGTGCCAGTGGCATGTGGTTTCTCAGCTTTCTCCCATCACCTGGATGTCCTACTGACACCTTCCATTTGGCACGTCCAAAAAACTCATCCTCCTCAGACACCTACAATTCAGCATGTCCAGAAAACACATTCCCACTCCCCACATCTGCTCCTCTCAGCTTTCTGACCTCTGTGAAGGTCCCCACCACCCAACCAAGAAAACTATGTGCCTGCAACCCCTGTTAGCTTTATGGACTTGCTTCCTGAAACCATCTAGAACCCTCTGTCTTGTTTCCACCCCCCCCCCCCGCCCCGTTAGCGCTTGGAAGAACTCTCATTCCCCTGCCGCCAATCTTGTTCCTCCCTAAGCTCTCCCCGAGATGGCCACAGGAAGCATTTTTCTATGATATGGATCTTGTAATTTTTCTCCCTATGGCTTTCCTTTGTCTTAAAGATGGAGCCCGGGCTCCTGCCTGTTTCCTTGCCCTCAGCAGGGCAGCTCTCCCTTCTCCTGGCTCTAGGTTGGGCATGCCCTCTCTGCTCTCTGCTGCCTGAGACTGCAGTGCCTCCCTCTTTCCAAACCACAGTCCTTTCCCAACTTCATCAGGATTTCTCCTGTGCCTTGTAGATGCTTCTAGTAAATGACCTACCCGCTGTCTGCGGCAGAGAGAGCTGAGTGTGCACCAGAGCTCATGCCCTCCTCCTTCTGCACGGGGTTGTGGCTGAGAAGAGATTTTCCCAGCTCTCTCTCCGTTCCAGAGGATCCTGGTGTCCAGTTGTCCACCTTGGTTCTGCAGGGAGCAGTGGCATCGCTTCTGGGCAAGGGCTGACGGGCCGGGCTTTCCAGCCTGTCCCTTGCCCTTTTACGGGCTTGACACTGCTGCACACAGTGGCCGCAGCAACCTCCCTGGAGAAGATGCTGGAGCCACGGGCCAGCAGGACTCTGGGGTTTCAATCAAAACTTCGAGGAGCGCTGCCCGCAGCCCAGAAATGCCCCTCTGGGGCTTTTCACAAGCGAGAGGTAAACTTCCAGCTGTACATTTTCAGCTGCGTTTTTAGCAGCAGCTAACGTTACCCTAAACCAAGGAAGGGTCAGCGAACCACAACCCATAAGCCAAATCTGGCCTCCCACCTATTTTCACAAATCAAGTTTTATTGAGGCTGAGTGCAGTGGCTCATGCCTGTAATCCCAGCGCTTTGGGAGGCCAAGGTGAGAGGATTGCTTGAGCCCAGGAGTTCAAGGCTGCAGTGAGCCACGATTATGCCACTGTACTCCAGCCTGGGTGACAGAGAGAGATCCGATATCTAAAAAAAATTTAAAAATAAGGCTCAGCGTGGTGACTCATGCCTGTAATCCCAGCACTTTGGGAGGCTGAGGTGGGCGGATCATTTGAAGTCAGACCAGCCTGACCAGCATGGTGAAACCTCGTCTCTACTAAAGATACAAAAAATTAGCCAGGCGTGGTGGCACATGCCTGTAATCCCAGCAACTCGGGAGGCTGAGGCAGGAGAATCGCTTGATCCTGGGAGGTGGAGGTTGCAGTGAGTTGAGATCACACCATCACGCTCCAGCCTGGGTGACAGAGACTTCATCTCAAAAAAAAAAAATAATAAAAATTAAAATTAAAAAAATACCAGATCAAGTTTTATTGGAACACACATCTATTGATTTGCCTGTTGTCAATGGCCACTGTCACATTACTGTGGCAGAGCTGAGTAGCTGTGATAGACTGTGTGGCCCGCAGAGCCAAAAGTATTAACTCTCTGTTTGCAGAAAAAGCTTACCAACTGCTGCTTTACATGAACACCCTTTTCTGAATTACTGATGGCTGCATTTTATTCCTCTGCCGACTGAACCCTAGCAATTATGGGTCTCATTCACTAACTCATCTGTACAAAGCACCGAGCATGGTGTCAGTCACAAAAGAATGGTTCGCGGGCACTGCTCAGGAGATTGTGTTTGACCGGCATGTTGTTGATGAGTAACTGAGTAGAAATGTAAACCTCATTCATTCAGACTTAGCTAGCGCAGAAAGTCCGACCATCTGGATGAGGGCTGGCTCTTCAAGCACCCTGTTGCTTGGTGGAAGAGGTAACGGTAAAGTGGATCAGTCCCTTCTCCCTTCTCCTCGCCATCATCCAGAGCTTTCTGAGAAGCCCTGAGGACGTTGCAGGTCCCGGCCCTCAGAGCCAGCAGACAGTGCTGCCCAGGGAATGCAGCTGTGACCTGCGGAAGTGGTGGCAGCAGCCAGGCACACTGAGGTGCCTCTCGGGGAGAGGGGGTGATGCCAGGCAGATGGGCTGTGTATGGTGGAAGGGCCCAAAGCAGGAAGGGGAAAGTGGGGACACCCATGGCTGCCCACAGCTGTTGTTTCTGTGCATAAGTCTATGTAAGACCCTTCTAGGGATGTCCAAAAGGTCTGTGGGCTGGAGGGCGTGTGTGGTGTGTGTATGCCTGTGTGCAGCAAGGTGACTTTGTTGGGGGCTGTGTGTCCACATTAGGAGTTAGGAGCAAGAAACTGCAACCTGGGGCCCACATTCGCTCATTAAATGAATATATCTGTGGTGCCTGCAACAGCCTTCGAGGTCTTGTGTGGGTCATCTTGGGGCACAGTGAAGAAGCAGGGGCTGCCCCTGTTCTCCAGGTCTCAGAGTCTGGTAGGGGTTGAGGATAAGGGCCATTGGTTCCCTTTTGGCTTAATCCATCTCCACCACCACCACCACCACCAACAGGAAACTCATGTTTTTGAGGGGGGAAAAAAGTCTACTAAACACAATAAAATTTAAGGAGAATATTTGATTTGCTCTCTGGGATTTTTAAGCAAAGATACATGTAATTAGTGGGTGCTGCTGTAGATGATGTGGCCAGGCCGATGAAAATTGGAAGCATGTATTTGCAAGGCTGGAACATGGTTGAAATGGAATCCATTCAGTCCCTTGAAATATGGAGTGACGTCCTGGCCCCACTCTCACCTTCTTGAGGGTCCTGGTGCTGCCACCTGACCGTGAGGCCTCTGTGCAGAACCGGCCTTCTACGGCGGGAAGAGGTGGGAGGAGGGGTGACTGGCTTGTGACTTGTGGTGGGGGTTGCAGGTTGAAAGAATAAGAATGAAGAGCGGCATGAGGACATGGATGTGGCAGGAATGTAATCATCATCTTTTTCCTTTATGTAGTGAGTTGTCCAGATCCAAGTGCTCATTCTGTTAGTCTCCAGGGAGGTCTTCGATTGTCTTTGGAGACAAGTGCTTCCTGGCTCTTCTGCCCTTGCCTCTGCCCCAGCCTGGCAGAGCCCCTTCCTTCACTGTCTTCTAGAATGCTCCCGTCCCTCCCTCTCTGCTTTGACCTGACTCTACTGTCTGCACCTACAGCTTAATTGAGCTTCTCCTGTGTATCGGGTCTGGGCCTGGCCAACTCTGAGCCCCACCCTGGCTGCCCCTGCATCCACCTTATTCATAAGCCTGGCTCTTCTTGGCTGCTCCATCCCAGATCTCGTGGGAGTGCTCCCCCAACTTGTGAAATGCTCGGTGATCCCTCACCAGCCTTCCTGGAACCCCATCAGTGTCACCCAGGACATTGCGTAGAGCCCCGTCACATTCCATAGGACAATAGCCAAGGTTATGAAACCCTGACAAAATTCCACAGTATTCTATGAAGTCTTGTTTTCTATCATCCCCCTAGAGGATAGTCTTCATGGGTTAAAAGAATACAATGGTTAGGGGAAAGGGAGGGATGGGGGAGATTTGTTAAAGGACACAAAATCACAGCTAGTTAGGAGGAATAAGTTCTAGCATCCTAGAGCACTGTGGGATGACTATAGTTAACCATAATACTTCGGCCAAGTGTGGCGGCTCATGCCTATAATCCCAGCACTTTGGGAGGCTGAGGTGGGCAGATCTCTTAAGCTCAGGAGTTTGAGACCAGCCTGGGCAACATGTTGAAACCCCATCTCTACAAAAATACAAAAATTAGACAGGCATGGTGGTACATGCCTGTAGCCCCACCTACTCAGGAGGGTGAGGTGGGAGGATCTCTTGAGCCCAGGAGGTTGAGGCTGCAATGAGCCATGATCACGCCACTGTGCTCCAGCCTGGGTGATAGAGTGAGACCTTGTCTCAAACAAAACAAAACAAAACAAAACAACACCACAAAAACCTAGTAATACATTGTGTAGTTTCAAATAGCTAGAAGGAGGATATTGAACGTTACCAACACAAGGAAATGATAAACGTTTGAGGTGATGGCTGTGTTAATTATCCTGATCTGATCACTTTATATGTATCAAAACATCCCTATGTACCCTATCAGTATGTACAATTGTTATTTGTCAATTAAATATATTAAATTTAAACATAAAAATTAAAAATACAATGATTAAAGAGGGTGCTGGAGTTAAAATGGACAGATGGCTTAGGATGCACTTCTTTCCACCTACCTAAAATGATTTACAATTCAAGCGGGCCAAGATGGACACATACATGAGCTACAGCCAGAATGAGTAAGACAGATGCCTCCTCTGGGAACATTTATTCATCACATGGCACTTAGAGTCAAATAAAACACAAATGCAATAGCTTAGTGGGCAATCCTAAATACTACGACACAGCAAACACTCTCCTATCTTCCCCCACTACCACTGTGGAGTCTGAGAAAGGGAGCTGGAAGCATCAGTGCATCAACAAGGCCAGTCCAGGCTCTGTGATCAGAGCACTCAGGACTCCAGCACCAGCCCTACCAGCCTTCCAGAGCATTTTAGGCTCAGGTGAGAGCCTGCCTGGTTCATGGAAATGACAACACACGAGCTTCAAGGAGTCTTTGGGATCATCCGCTGGTCCAGCCTCCCATGGGAACAAGGAGACACTGAGGCTAGAGAAAAGTGGCTCCTCCACAATCACAAGACTGGAGTCTGCATCTCTTGATTCTCTATCCAATGAACTAAAAGCGCAATTTTAAGAAAAGCCCACCTGTGCATGTGCTTAGCGACTGACAGTTGGTAAAGCATTATGCTTGGATCCTAGTGAAATTCTGTGAGGTAATCAGGGTGGAGACTTTCCTTCTCATTTTGCTGATGAGGAAACAGAGGCATGGAGAGAAGACCTGGCTCCTTGGAGATGGAGCCCGAGGTGCAGATGCAAAGCCGTCCCCAGATGCCTTCTTCCTCGTCCTTCCCTGGCCAGTGCTTCTTTCCCCGTTTGGCTCGTGCCCATCCCTGCTGACCTCTCTGCAGAGAGAATGACACTCAGAGCTGGATGGCACTTTGAGATGAGCTAGTCCAGAGGCTTCATGTCACAGATGGAGGCACAGACTCGAAGGGACAGTCATTGACCTGGCTAAGATTCCTCAGGTTTCTAGGGTCCAGTCCTTGGGTGCCAGTCACTGTTCCTTCCATCAGTCCACATGTCCAGCTCCATCTCTGTTCCCTCAGAACAGACATGGAGGACTTTGGGACACTTGGTTTGGCACTTTTTTCCCAGGACAAATTGATTTGCCCATCAATCACGGGACCACCTGGTCCCACCTCCTCATGCCTTCTGCTCTGGTGGCTGCATTTGCTTTTCTGCCATTTTTATTTGTTGAATTAGGAAGTGGGCTCCAGGGGTTGGAGCAAGCCTCTTGGAGTGACAGTCATCAGGATATCCTTGATGGGCCCTGCTTCCTTGGGGACTGGCTTATCTGTCTTTGGGAAGAATGATCTCCCACCATCTTCTGGTCGAATGGCCTCAGGAGTTCATTTCCCACATTTGTAGCTCTGAGACACTCTCATTATTATCTCCCTCTCAGACTCCTAATGATGAATTCCATTGCTGTGCCACCTTGGCCAAGTCCTTTGCTCTCTGGCCTCATTCTTCATCTATGTGTGTGTGTTTGTATGTGTGTGTATGTGCACATGTGTGACCTTTAAGTGCCCATCCAGGTTTTGTAGTTTAGGGTATGGGATGTTTTCACATCTAGGATGAGTGTCATGCTAGTGTGAAGGATTCACATATGCAAATGGATCCCAGTTTGCGCCATCATGCCCTTTGGTAAGGATTCCCCAGAAAATAAGGAACTCAGATCCTAGGAACATTTATACCAAGTTCAGTACTTCCTTAGACAGCTGATGCTTTCTCTTCCAGCAGCTCAGGATACAAAATGAACACACATCTCTTTTAGTAGTTAAACTAATCAGATTCAGGGCCTCTCATCTCTGGGCACAATCCAAGAACTCTGGGTGTGGACGGAGCCTAGGCACTGGCCCCCATGTTCCCACTAAATGTCACTCAGACACTCCCCCTTGAAGCTGAAGGTCTTCACAACGGCTACTAGAGAAGGACGGTCCCACAGCAGGATGGGCTGGGAACGCTCGTCACAGCTTTTTAGATTATTCTTTTTTTTTTGTGCCAGGGTGGCTGAATCAGACTATTCCAGAAACAAGCCCAGTCTCAAGAAACCTATCAAGATTAACCTGGCAAGATCTCTTGCTCTACTATACTTTTCCCTCTAGGAAGTCCCTGGAATCTCCTGCCAGCTGATCTTACATGGTCATCTCAGCACCTTGATTTTTAGCTGTCACTTTAACTATCAAAAGAAGAAATATATCTCCTAGTTTTCCTTGCAGCTAAGTAAATAACTTCTGTCCAAGGAAGTATAAGCAGAAGTGTCCTGTGGGACTTCCAGGAAGTCATCTCTGAAAAGGAGGAGCTTGCCCTTCTTTGATCCTTCCTCTCTCCTGCTACCTGGAACATGGATTTGATGGCTGGAACTCTAGCAGCCATCTTAGATCATGAGGGTCACTGCTCGGTGATGGTGCAGCAGCAAGCCAGAAAGAGCCCACGTTCCTGAAGGCCATGTGTCTCTTGCATCAGTCCTGTATTTCGTACTTCTGGATCTCTTCAATGTGAAAAAGAAATAAGTTTCTCTTGTATTGAGTCACTGTTATTTTGGGTTTTCAGTCACATGTGGTTGAACATGATCCTAACTGATACACCAGGCAAGCTTGATTTCTAAACAGAGAGGAAGTCTGAGGGTATTTGCAGACCTCATATGTTCCCGTCCCTGTGGCAGCCATGAAGCCTGTCTTCTGTAAGGGGACACACAGATCCTTGTGTACCTTGCTTAAGAACGAGAGACAATAGTTACAATCTGTTAATCCCATCTGTTTTCCATAAGAAGGAAAAAGAGTTATATGGTAGTGACAGAAATGCTAGGCTAGATAGAGGGGTTTTCCAAGTCCCCCATGACAGGGACATCGGGGATGGAGGGTACACAAAGAGGAGACACTCGTGGAACCTACTTAAAAGGGATTTATTATCTGGTGCTTATGGAGTTTATAATTTTCAAAGTCCATCCTCATTCATTATAACCACATTAACTCCTGCCTCTCTTTCTCTTACCAAGTACTTCTGATGACAACATTGTTATTCTAATTTTACAGATGGTAAATTTGAGGCTCGGGAGGTGGTACGGCTTGCCCAGATAGTAAATGGTTTAGCAGGTCTGCCCGGCTGTATTTTATTTTGCTTTATCTTAGTGGAGGAAGAATCATCTAGCAACCAAATATCTAAGACTTTTCAGAAAAATTCCAAGCTCATCAAGTTGGTTTTTTTCCCCTCCCAAACCACACTTGTTATGGACAGATCCCACACACTAAGTTTTAATTTGGAAAATATATTGGTCATAGAAAAAAAAATACCTTTAAAACTCATTATCCTACAAAGTAGCTGGTGTTTCAGAGAAGGATGGAGAAAGTTCTGGGTTCAGAGGAAGGAGCAAGTCAGAGGGCTTCTTGGAGGAGGCGATCTTTGATCAAGTATTGAAATAACACTGAACTGAGATGGAGTAATGCTCTCTGGAGATAGAGAGCAGGTGATGAGAGGAGGTGATGGTGAGAAGATCATCATGGAAGGTAGGAACATTCTGGGAAGAGGAAACAGCATATGAAGTACAAAGACAAGGGGCTCAGGTATATATATCTAAAAACCACATGCACACATATGCATGCACACGTATACATGCACACACATGCACACACACGCATGCATGCATGTGCGCACCCTGCCCCCACACAAGGCAAATATATGTCAGACTAATTCAAATTTAAATGAAAAACCCCAAGATTTTCAGTGTTACTAACAGATCAAGTAGATCCCAACCACGAGGCTAAAAAGGTCTGGTGAAGGAAGTAAGTCTAATCTACCATGTGGGTATAATACTTAACCTCAAACTTTGTAAGGCAAAACTATTAGAAATATTTGGAGTAAGCGATAGAAATTCATTGTAGAGAGAGCTTGGACACATAATTTTTTTTTTTTTTTTTTTGAGACGGAGTTTCACTCTTGTTGCCCAGGCTGGAGTGCAATGGTGCGATCTCGGCTCACTGCAACCTCCGCCTCCTGGGTTCAAGAGATTTTCCTGCCTCAGCCTCCTGAGTAGCGGGGACTACAGGCATGCACCACCACGCTTGGCTAATTTTGTAATTTTTTTAGTAGAGACGGGGTTTCTCCATGTTGGTCAGGCTAGTCTTAAACTCCTGACTTCAGGTGATCCGCCTGTCTTGGCCTCCCAAAGTGCTGGGATTACAAGCATGAGCCACTGAGCTCGGCTGACACATCATTTTTAAGCAATGAGAAATCAACAGATAAAAAATAAGGTAATGGAGATTTTAATGGTATAATCAATAATGTGTCTTCTTTTGCACACAGAAGTAAAGAATGCACCTCATTTTCACCTTATTTTCAAGCATCCATGGGACACTGACCAGAACCGAGGATACACTGGTCATGAACATCCTATTGTGTTCCAAAAAACGTATGTTGCACAGATCACATTTTCTGATCAAAACAAAATTAAACCATAAGTAACTAATTTTTAAAAAAAAAAATCTTCTTAACTACTGAAACACAGAGGAACAAAATACAATCTACAGAATATTTGGAAAGTAATGAAAATAAAAACTCTATTCCTTATAAGAATAAAGCCATTCCTGAAGACAGAGTCATAGTATTAAATGCATTGTTTACCAAAAAGAAAGCTCAAATGTGTATGATTTAAACATTCAATTCAATAAATTAGAAAAGGAGGGAAAAGCAATCCTAATAAAATTAAAAAAGATGAAGCCAAACTCAATATAGAAGAAAACAGAGTTGATAGATAAATGTGAGCTAATTTGAAAAATGAAGGAATTTCAATAAACTGGTAACTCTAGTTAAATAAAAAGTTGCAAAATACACATAACACAACAAAGGGAATATAATTGCAGAGTTGATTTACATAAAGAATAACATATGTAATAATTATGCTAATGCTTTGAAAATATCAATGAAAATAGGC
Organism: Pongo abelii; assembly: GCF_028885655.2. Classification (NCBI taxonomy): domain Eukaryota; kingdom Metazoa; phylum Chordata; class Mammalia; order Primates; family Hominidae; genus Pongo; species Pongo abelii. The sequence goes on along the minus strand of NC_072000.2, from coordinate 103,754,396 downwards.
AGTTATCTGGAACACTATAAATTATCAAAAATCTTGAGAATGGCAGGGCGTGGTGGCTCACGCCTGTCATCCCAGCACTTTGAGAGGCTGAGGCGGGTGGATCACCTGAAGTCAGGAATTCGAGACCAGCCTACCAACACGGCAAAACTCCATCTCTACTAAAAATACAAAAATTAGCCGGGTGTGGTGGTGGGTGCCTGTAGTCCTAGCTACTCGGGAGGTTGAGGCAGGAGAATCGCTTGAACCCAGGAGGTGGAGGTTGCAGTGAGCTAAGATTGTGCCACTGCACTCCAGCCTGGGCAACAGAGCAAGATGCTGTCTCAACAACAACAACAAACAACAACAACAACAACAACAACTTGAGAAGATACAAAAAACTTTAATAATTATATAACTCACTAAAATTTTCATGAAAATATTTTCAAAAGAAGATTTCAGGCCAGGTAGTTTGTTTTTTTTCGTCTCCTCTGACTCTCAGGTAGTTTTAAATGTAGGTTATTTAGAATATGCAAGGAACAGAGTGTGTATATATATATGTATGTGTGTGTATATATGTATATATAAATATATAAATATAAATATAAATAACTCTTCCACAGTGTAGAAAAGATCAACAACCCAGGGCTGGGTGCGGTGGCTCATGCCTGTAATCCTAGCACTTTGGGAAGTCAAGGGGGGCAAATCGTGAGGTCAGGAGATCGAGACCATCCTGGCTAACACAGTGAAACCCCGTCTCTACTGAAAATATGAAAAAGCTAGCTAGGTGTGGTGGCGGGGTGCCTCTAGTCCCAGCTACTTGGGAGGCTGAGGCAGGATAATTGCTTGAACCTGGGAGGTGGAGCTTGCAGTGAGCCGAGATCACGCCACTGCACTCTAGCCTAGGCAACAGAGAAAGACTCTGTCTCAAAAAAAGAAAAAAAAAAAAAAAAGGAAAGATCAACGACCCAAATAATCTTGCAAAGTTAAAATAAGCTCATCACCAAAAATCTACCAAAGCTGACCCTTGAATATAATGATGGACCCATCTCACCTATGAACATAGATGTAAAATTTCTAAATAAAATACTTACCAGTCAAATTCAATAGCATGTTAATTATTCATCAAAGTCAAGTAGACTTTGTCTCAGGAATGTAAGAATGGTTTAATGTTAAAAAAAACCTATTAGTATAAGAAATCACATCCATAAATTACATAAGAAAAAACATACATGATTATCTCAAAGAGGCCTAAAGGCATTTAATCAAAATGAACATTTATTCCCAGTCTCAAATGATATCATTTAACATCAGATACTTTTTCCTAAGTGCTGGTTGCTGTGCTAAGTACTTGACATGGTTTATATTATTAAATATTCACAGCAATTACTTGAGAGGGGTCCACTCTCCTACAAGTGGTCGATCCCTCTATCTGCGTACTAAGTCCTGTCTCCCGCTCTTCCTAGGGACCTTATATTCAGTCAAGGCCTCCCCTCCTACATGTTTGTCTTCTTCTCTCCCCAACATCTGGCTCCTTCCCACTCACGTTTTTATTTATTTATTTACTTAGACAAAGTCTCACTCTGTTGCCCAGGATGGAGTGCAGTGGCACAATCACAACTCACTGCAGCCTCGACCTCCTGGGTTCAGGAGATCCTCCCACCTCAGCCTCCCGTGGAACACAGGGATGCACCACCAGGCCTGGCTAATTTTTAAATTTTAATTCTTTGTAGAGACAGGGTTTCACTATGTTGCCCAGGCTGGTCTCAAACTCCAGGCCTCAAGCAATCCTCCCGTCTCTGCCTCTCAAAGTGCTGGGATTACAGGTGTGAGCTACCGTGCCCAGCTTCTCATTAATATTGTAATAAACATAAGAACTTTCTGAAAACTCTCCCTTGACCCCATATGATCTTCCCATGAACCCCCCTCCTTTTCCTCCCCACGCAGCTCAACTTGAAAGTCTTTACACTCCTCCCTAATCTTCTTCCAGAAGTCACTGGCGACCTGTGTGCTGCACAGCCAACTTGCCATTATCGTTGGCATCATGCACATAATGGTACTCTCAGGGGCTGCAGCCCTGCCCTGGGAAGGTGAATAACAAAGGAACATGTGTGAGTACTGGGGAGGCTGAGCTTTGTTTACAAAGATGCTCCCCAAATGTAGTGGCTTAGTGAAGACACAGAGTGGCATTTTCTGTGTTGGTCCTGAGTGAGCCATCGAGCTTAGTGGGCAGTTCTGCTCCTGCTGGTGACTCAGGGATTCAGGATCTTCCTTTCATCATGTCTGTTACTAATGACAGCAATAATCCCTCCTGTACAGATGGTGATTTTTTATTTTAAAAAGCTTGGACATTTTACAAAGGCCAGGGACCCCCATGAGCTATTTATTATTATCCCACTTATGCAGAGAACAAGACTGGAGCCCAGACATGGTCAGCAAGCAGACCAGCCTCACACAGCCAGACAGAGGGAGAGCTGGGAGCTGAGACTGGAACACAGGTCCTCTGGCTCCAGGTCCTGCTGCTTTCCCCTAAATCACATAGCTTCTGACGGCAGGTTGCCTTTCATAGGTTTACAAGCCTGCCTTCCTGTAACCCCTGGTCGGTGGAACCCGCCAGCAGGTGCTTTCCTTGAATTGGAGGTTCAGAAAGTCTCTTTGGTTTCTGGTACTCTCTTCCCTCTCCCTGGAGCTTTCCCAGTGGGCTCAGCAGCCCCCTCTGATAGGTATTCAGGATCCTGCCAAGAACCTTTCAAATGTTCCATGGGAAAAGGCCAGACCCGTTCACTGGGCTCCACGCTGGCCAGATACCGCCCTCTTACATGCTGCATAGAAATAAAACATGGAGGTGACAAGCAGCTTGGAGAAGTTGAAATGTCAGCGCAACACTCTGAAGTCTCCTCCGAGCATGTAACTCGGAGATGGGAAAGGTTGCCCAGAAAGCAAACTGTTAGATAGGAACTGAGGGAGGTTCCTCGTCTGGGTTCTCAGAGCCAGGAGCGCCAGGAGCTCCAGGAGAGGTGGCTTTGATGCCAGGAGCCCACCCCAACTCTCAGGCAAGCATCAGCGAGTGGATGGCTCCCCCGCCCCCCGGTGCTCTAGCCTTGCCAAGCCACTTGTGGCTCCTGGAAGCTCTCACCCCTCACCTCCAGCATCCCCCTTCCTGAATGGCCTCCTGCCCTGCTGTCCGCTCAGCACTGCCAGGGCAGTCTCCCCCAGACCTGGGGCTCCCCAGGGACAGAGACTGCACCTTGCAACCCAAAGGACCTAGCTGGGGCTCTGGCACAGAGGAGCTCAATCAATATTTGTCCGATGAACAAATGCCACTCCCTGGAGCTCGTTGTTCTGGGTGAACCAGAGGCCAAGCCTTCATGTCCTTCCACCACCAGCTGGTAGCCCGAAGAAAAGGCCACCTGTGTCCAGGTCGCAGGGGTAAGGACAGCAGGCTGCTGCTTCACTGGGCCTGGATTTCCTCATCTGCAGAATGGTGGGGATGGGTGACCTCAAGGGCATCTCTCGGGACCAACTCTGTGCCCAAATGTGGAGCCACCTGAACTGTTCTTTCTCCTCGCAGGTGTTGTCATGGAAAGCCTCACCCTGGCCCGCTGGTCTCCTCTTGGATTTGACTTTTCCTAATTTTCCAGCCTTGACTTTGGCTGTTCCTCTATGTCCATGACCCTCTGCTCCTTCCAGACCTTAGAAGGGGCCCTGCAAGTGAGGAGCCCCCGAGCTCAAGTTCTGTCGGCCTCGCAGAAAACTCACCAGTGAGTAGCGTCCATGCATGTGTCTCTATGTGCAGGCATGTGTGTGTGCTTGTGTGTGTCTGTGTGCTGGCTTGTGCGGGCATGCGTGTGTGTCTGTGTGCTGGCACGTGTGGGCATGTGTGTGTGCTTGTGTGTGTCTGTATGCTGGCATGTGCAGGCATGTGTGTGTGCTTGTGTGTGTCTGTGTACTGGCATGTGTGTGTGCTTGTGTGTGTCTGTGTGCTGGCATGTGTGTGTGCCTGTGTGTGTCTGTGTGCTGGCACATGTGGGCATGTGTGTGTGCTTGTGTGTGTCTGTACGCTGGCATGTGCAGGCATGTGTGTGTGCTTGTGTGTGCATGTGCAGGTCCCACTCTGGGCTTGTTCAGAAGCAAAAGGAGATATCCCGGCAGGCAGGTGAAGGCCTTGGTAACCAGACATCCTGCTGTCATAGCTATTCACCTTTCCTTTTAATCCATTTTTAAAGTATTGATCGTCATGTCTGAAAATGCTGGAACGGCAGCCCCGGATCTCTGAGCCAAAGAGCTGTGTGAACTGTGAAAACTGTCTACCCCGTGTGGGAGGCGGAGATGGTTTCCTATTTTAATCCTCTCTAAGACTCCAAAGGTTAGTGGTTTATGTAGATCGAACTGCAGGGTCGCACATGAGCCCTTTGCAGATGTTCTTGGGGGGCCGACTCCGGGAGACTCCTTTTCCAAGTGGCCTGGCGACCCCTTGAACAGATGTTCCCAACTTGGCGTCTCCTCCCTCATGAGAACCTCAGAGCTGCAAGGAAACTTAAAAAGTTCCAATTCACAACATGGTGAAACCCCATCTCTACAAAAAATCCAAAAACTTAGCTGGGCATGGTGGTGTGTGCCTGTAGCCCCAGCACTCAGGAGGCTGAGGTGGGAGGAGTGCTTGAACCTGGGAAGTCAAGGCTGCAGTGAGCTGTGATTGTGCCACTGCACTCCAGCCTGGATGACAGAGTGAGACCCTTTCTCAAAAAACAAAAACAAAAACAAAAAACACCTCACTCAGCTCAGTGAGAATGGGTGACAGGTCCAAAGTCACTTGGGAACAGAAATGTAAACCCAGGTGTGTCTAGCCCCAAAGAGGGAGGAGAACAAGTAGAGGGTGTGAGAGGGGACGGCTGGCAGGCACAGAGGCACAGGAGGTGGAGGCCAGGTGAGGAGATGGGGTTTCCTGCACACTTAGGAGCCACGGCTGGTTTTCACGCAGGACAGATGCAAGCTCTTTGGCATATTTTAGGGAATTCATCTGATTTCCACGTCGAGTAGAGCTCTGGAGCAGGAAGGCGAGACAGAGGCTGCGGGAGCCACAGCCGTGGGGTGTGTTGAAGAATGCTTGAACCAAGCGCTGGGCTTCTGTGGGTGGGGAAGGGTGGGAAGAGCATTTCTGGCAGAAGAAACCGTGCACAAAGCCTGGGGGGAGCCTAGCCGCGCGTGGGGGTTGTGCATGGCGTGACGGGAAGGTCCCCGTCAGCAATGGAGGAGGTGGAAGCTGGGAGGCCAGGCAGGCCCAGAGCGGAGAGCCTCGAATGCCGTGGGGCTCCTGGCCTCGCTCCTGAGGGCCTCTGTCCTTTCCAGGCCGGGGTATGTGCCCTAACTGATGTGCACGGGAAGGACACCCCACGGCAGTGGAGGGGGCGGATTGCCCAGGGCAGGGATTGCACAGCCAGGGCAATAGTGGGGAACAGGGGAGCCCGCTGTCTCCAGGTGGCTCCTGTTCAGTGGGGACCAAGGCCATGACGACATGGTGGGAGAGGAGCCGGTGAAACGCCTAGTGTGTGTGGGCAGCTGGGTAACTGTGCAGATAGGTGGCCTAAGGGTGGGCCTTTATGCAAGCTTGTTCTCCGTCACCGCTCCCACCCTCCCGCACTGTCTTTGGCCACGTGAGTGGGACCAGGGATGAGCAGCTGGAGAGGCTCTCACTCTTCCCTGCAAAGTCCATGGCGGGACAGGGACCTGCAGCGCCCAGCATGCTAAGGTCCAGGGCACAAGCCCAAGCACTGGCTTCTCCTGAGCATGGTGATGGGTGAAAGACCCTTTCCCTTGGGCTCGCTTGGACACCCGCTGGATTTCAGACTCAGGATGTGGTGACAGTGTCCTCATCCCAGCTCTCTCCCCTGCCAGGGGTGACGGTGTGATGGCACCTGTGCAGGTGGCATACATACCCCTCTGCCCCCTCTCTGTCTGACTCAGATGGCCCTCAGCACGGTCAACCTTGTCTGAGAACCATCAGTACACATGTCCTTGTCCTATTTGTCCCCCAAGGAAGTCACCTCTGCAGGCTCAGTCCTGGGCACGCCCCCAACCTGGCTCCTTTCCTCATGTCTTCTTCGAGGAAGACTCCATTTTGTAGATGGGAAAACCGAGTCTCACAGAGGTGTGTTTAAGCAGCACAGCCAGTGAAAGGCAGAGCTGGGGCCAGCATACACCTGCTGGCAGAATAGGAGAACTTGTCATTTAGGAATTTGGGCTCTGGAGTCAGGCCACCTGGGCTCACGTCCCACAGCCAACCCCAGCAAGCCACCCAGCCACATCCCTTCTTCTCGTGTCTAAGTAGAGGGTGGTGCTAGTGACTGCCTAGCAGGGCCAGGCGAGCAGACACGGAAGTGTGAGAGGATGTCTGTCTGCTACGTAAAAAATGCTCTGCATGCGTGGTCATCAGCTGCACCTGACTCTGAAGCCGCCTACCTCAAAGGCAAGATGTTGGCTTATCTCATTGTACACGTTCAACTAGCACTCGTTCTCACCACATTTCCACCCAAATTTCTATTCACTTGCTAAGGCTGCTGTATTAGTCCATTGTCACGCTGCTATGAAGAAATACCTGCGACTGTGTAATTTATAAAGGAAAGAGGTTTTTTTTTCTTTCTTTCCTTTTTTTTTTTTTTTTGATATGGAGTCTCACTCTGTTGCTCTGTTGCCCAGGCTGGAGTGCAGTGGCTCGATCGATCTCAGCTCACTGCAACCTCTACCTCCTGGGTTCAAGTGATTCTCTTGCCTCAGCTTCCCGAGTAGCTGGGATTACAGGCGTGCGCCACCATGCCCAGCTAATTTTTGTATTTTTAGTAGAGATGGGGTTTTGCCATGTTGGCCAGGCTGGTCTTGAACTCCTGACCTCAAGTGATCTGCCCACCTTGGCCTCGCAAAGTGCTAGGATTAGAGGCGTGAGCCACTGCACCTGGCCAAGGAAAGAGGTTTAATTGACTCAGTTCTGTCTGGCTGGGAAGCCCCAGGAAACTTACAATCATGGCAGAAGGGGAAGGGAAAGCAAGGCACCTTCTTCACAGTGCGGCAGGAAAAGTGCCAAAGAAAGGGAGAAAAGCCCCTTATAAAACCATCAGATCTTGTGAGAATTCACTCACTATCACGAGAATAGCATGGGAAAACCCCTGCTTGATTCAGTTACCTCCAACTGGGTCCCTCCCATGACACGTGGGGATTATGGGAACTACAATTCGAGATGAGATTTGGGTGGGGACACAGCCAAACCATATCAGCTGCCATCACAAAGCAAGGCACACTGGGCAGTGTAACAATAGATGGTTATTGTCCTGTAGTTCTTGAGGCTGGGGGCTCTGAGATTGAGGGTTCGGCAGGGCTGACTGTCTCCTGCTCTGTCCCAGGGCCAGTCTCCTGGCTTCTGGTGATCTGTGACATTGCTCGGCTTGTAGAGGCATCACTCTGATTTCTGCCTTTATCATCGTGTGGTGCTCTCCCAGGAGGCTGTCTGTGTCCAGACTCCCCCTTTCGTAAGGACACAGCAGTGTCCGATCAGGACCCACCTCATAACCTCATTTTTTTTTTTTCTGAGACAGAGTCTTGCTCTGTTGCCCAGGCTGGAGTGGGCACTAACCACTAAACTTTGGAGTTAATGGCACAATCTTGGCTCACTGCAACCTTCACCTCCTGGGTTCAAGCAATTCTCCTGCCTCAGCCTCCCGAGTAGCTGGGATTACAGGCACACACCACAACGCCCGGCTAATTTTTGTATTTTTAGTAGAGACAGGGTTCCACCATGTTGGCCAGGCTGGTCTTGAACCCCTGACCTCTGGATCCACCTGCCTCGGCCTCCCAAAGTGCTGGGATTACAGGTGTGAACCACCATGCCTGGCGACCTCATCTTAACCTGATCATCTCCAAGGACCGTATTGTGTCTCTGCCCATGAACACTCATGGTCTGGGGGGAGAATGAGACACAACAGAGGCAGGTGCAAGATGGGGCAGTGTGTGCCCTGAGGGGGGGCGTGCAGGGGCCCCAGCACAGGAGGGTTCTGGGCTGCAGTGGCCTGGCACACAGTAGGTGCTCCCTGCCTTTTTGTTGGTAGATGAGTGAGTGAGAAGAGATCAGAAGATCTAGGGCTGTCCTGCTTGGCGCTGAGAAGCATGGAAGCTGCTTAAAGACACAGGAAAGAATTTCTCGCCCCCAGGCTCCAGTGCCTTGGGTGTTGAAAGATCAAATTCTTGGAATTCATCTCCTCTGTCTACTCGGGCTGTCCCTTCATCAAGCACAAGGACCCGGGGAGAGGCTGGCAACATGTTAGAGCTTGGCGGAGGGGGTGAGCTGGCCCCAAGTGCAGCCTGGATTCCAGACGGTGCCAAAACTGGCTTGATGTATGTTTGGTCTCAGCGTAGAATCTTTCCATCATCCAACTGTCCTTGTCTCGAAACTGGAGGGGGAGTCCCTTTGAAACTGATGTCTGGTTTTCCACAGCCATACAATTAATAGTTACTGGTGTGCGGAGTCACCATCCTGCAGAGGTAAAGCCCTCCCGTGGCCCAAAGCGGGGAACATGCAGCCTTGCCGGCTGTGCAGATGCTGCTGCTGCTTTTTCCCTCCTCCCTGCACCGGCCGCTCCATTTCACACTCTGTTGAAACTGAAGCTGGCATCTTGGTGGTTTTATGGGGCAGGGGTCCCGTGATGGGGCCACATGGAGTTCTTCAGTGGGTTCAGTGGTTAGAGCAGGACTCTGTCTCCCCGTGCAATCCTGGCAAGTCATGTTCCCTTCCTCTCTGAGCCTCAGTTTCCCCATGTACTGAGTTTCAGGCTTAGGTGATGTATTAGATTTGAGGCCTGGGGCTTGGATGAATTTTATTGCTATTGTGAAGGGGGTGAAGACCTTATAAACTGCTCTTATGGATCACTTGGTCACAACCAGTCGTTTGGGGGAAAGCTTGGCACTGAGATGATGTTGAATCTCACAGCAGGGGGAGCAGTGGATCATGTGCCCATTCTCTCACATCCAGCAAGGTCCACTCTGTCCTGTACAGCGCAGTCAGGAGACGGTGGCTGGTCAGGTGGTCCCATCTCCACTTCTGTCTTCCTTTGGCCCTCATTCTCTGATGGCCCCTCAAAGCACAGCACAAATAAAATGGTAACACTTGAACTCCAGCCAATGTCAAGTTCCACTGGCTCCTTTTGGCATTAGCCAGAGAGGGCTGCTCAATGTCTAATCTTGGAAGACCAAATCACTTTTCCAACATTATCCCCACTCAAGTGGCATCCCTGAAAGTCAGCCTTTGTGAGCATCTCAAGTGTGTGGATGATTTTGTTCTAGGCTCTATCAATGAGCAAATCTTTGCTTTTTTGTTGAGCAAATGGATGAATATTTATTCGGGGGAAGACTGGCTATTAGCCGAGCCTCTCCATTCTGCTAATCTTGACACTGGCCGGATCATCTGCTTTATCCATAAGCAGAATCACTGGGTTTTGGGTGGAGGACCAAACTTGAGATCGACAAGCAGGGCCCTGGTGATGAGGAAACCAGCCTGAAAGTGAAGCAGATCGCTCAGGTCACACAATAACCTGATGTAGCAGACGAGGTCCTGCCTCTCAGTCCAGGATACCTGCCCCTTATGACCGTCTATCACAGGCCATCATGCAGGTCTGCTGGGGTTCAAGGTTTGTAGGCCCCCTGAACAGAAGCCTCTTGCCCACTGGGTGGCCACAAAACCAGTGCATCCACTGGAGGCTCTTCAGGCCCATGGCCCAAGATGTCTGCCCTTCAGGAACCTTGGAGGCCACACAAATGCCATGGAAGGGGTAACCCATAGTGGCTCAGGTCACTTGTTGGAAAACCAGGGCCGCAAGCATCATGCGATGGGCATGGATAGGTCATGCTCCAGCAACATGATCTCATTCAAAAGCTGAGCACCAAGGGAACAAGGCACTTCGGTCCAGGCAGAGGAGAGAGGAGAGGGGACAGAGAGGAGAAGGAGGGCTCTGCCAAAGGTGGGAGGCCGCCCAGGGGCCCAGCACACACAGTAGGACCATTGGAGGGAGACTCATGCAGACAGTAGGGCAGGGCAGACAGGTTGGCCCCATTCCTAGTCTCTGTCCATCCCTCTGAATCTGAAGGAAGCAAGGGAATTGGAAGGAAACAGAATGGTAGGAAAACAGGATGAAGTGGTGAGGGGGGTAGACGCACGGAATGCATGCAACGATCACATGGGATATCCACTCGAGCCTTGCTCATCATTTACCTGAATTCAGATGTAACTGGGAGTTCTTTTATTTTTATTTGCTAAATCTGGCGACTCACGGAGGAGGTGGGGTGATGGCATTGCCAGCATCCTCAGTCTACCAACGACACCAGGAACCTTCCCGGCAGAGTCTTATGCTGCCCTTGACGTAGGCCGGGCCATGACGCCAAAGTGCAGGCCTGCAAAAGCCAGTCTCCTGGGCCAGATAAGTGGGTGCATGGATGCCGGGCTCTCACTTGGGCCCCTGGTGGCTGTGATGGTTGATTTTACTGTGTTAACTTGACTGGGCCGTGGGGTGCCCAGATATGTGGTCAGACATTACCTTGGCTGTGTGGGCAAGGGTATTTCCAGACGAGATTAATGCTTGAGTCGGTGGATTGAGTAAAGCAGCTGGTCCTGCCCAATGCAGGTGGGCCTCCTCCAATCCGTTGAGGGTCTGAATAGAACAAAAGGCTATTGGAGACCCTCCCCCAGTTAAGAGAGAATTCTCCCTGTCTGGTGGCCTTTGAGCTGGGACATTGCCTTTCTGCTGCCTTCAGACTTAAATGGAAGCATCAGCTCTTCCTGGGTTTCCAGCCCGCGGACTCCCCCATCTCCCAAACTGTGACAGCCAATTCCTTTATATATTAATATACGTGCTATATATCTCCATATCCTACTGGTCCTGTTTCTCTGAAGAACCCTAACATGGTAGCTAATGGTGAGAGGCGCTCCGACACCTCCTGCAGCTGCAGCTGTTCCCTGTGGCCGGCACCACAAGCCCAGTGTGTTGGGCACAGGTGGCCTCACTCCAGGCAGTGGTGTCACAGGGTGGACATGACATGGGCCCATCCACGAAGTTTGTCACGTGCCTGCGTGGTGACGGATGGGCTCCTGGAACCCTGATTTCTCAGGAGGGAAACACGCCTTTTGTTTCTTTTAAAACTTGTTGGGATGGCCCAAATCTGCTTTTCCAAAGTGAGGAAATGCCATATTCCAGGACGGGAGACAGGGAGGAGGCATGACATGCCTCTTATGAGCCACGCTCCGTGTCCACACCATTCCATTTTGGTTTTTACTTCTTAGGAGGACCTCAGGAACCCAGGATCTGATCACTCCAGCTCCTGGTTTATGCCGCATGCTCACAACTGGTCCAGTGTGTTAATTTTATGTGCGTATGTGTATAATAAATCCTGTGAGCCCACCACCAACACGAGAACCAGAGCATCATCCATAACTTGCTTCTACTGAGGGCCTGTGCTCTCCCTCAGCCAGGTGACCACACTCCTGAATCCTGCATTTAAACTAAAAAGACAACTATATAGTTTTTCATATGTAGGTATTTGAAAAGGTATGATGTTTAGTTTTACTGTTTTTTAAATTTCATTTTTCAAAAGGTTTCTCTTTCCATCTTTCCTGGAACCATGCTGAGTCAGGCATGCTGTGACTCCAGCAAGATGGGTGAGCAGAGGCCCCGCACAGTGAGTGGCGAGCTGGGATCTGAACTGGAGCCTGCGCTGCTCTGAGGCTGCGCTCCCTTAGCTCTGGGCAGCTGCTCCCCGACCAGCTCCAGTGGGCAGGCTGGGTCTGCCTCGTCCAACACAGAATCACCAGGGGCTGGTGCATGGAAGGTGCCTATTTGTTGAGTGAAATCGTTTCACAATGTCTACACATTTCAGAATATCACATTGTACTCCATAAATAGATGCGATTATTGTCGATTAAAAATCAAAATGAAAAAAATATATTTGTTGAATAAACAAGCATCCTTCCTTGTAAGCGTGTGCTGGAAGAAAGGCATTCTAGCGCCACAGACAGCTGAAAGGTGGCTGGAGTGTCTTCACAAAAGACACCATCGAATTTCCCAATTAACCTTTTTTTTGGTAAGGGAAACCCAAACATGTTTCTCATTTCATAAAATCAGGGGGTACAAACAGCATCATGATTCTGGCCACAAGGCAGTATTTCTGTGCTTCAGTGTCGCCTCCCATGGCAGAAAGCAAAGACCCCCCCCCCCCAAGCGGGGTCCAAGAGGTTTCGGATGCCGCCAGTCTCTGCTTTGGCCCTGGCCCCCACCAGAGGCCCCTTGCACCCTGCCTGCCTCCCATGGTTGCCAGAGCCTGGGTCCCCAACGTCTCTGGACCCCAGAGGTCCACTATTGCCCCAGTCTCCCACAGAGGTGTGGGGAAGGCTTGGCTGGGCTTGATCACTTGGCCCGGCTTGGTCCCTCTTGGGTGCAGCCGTGAGTCCCCGGAGTAAGGGTGAGAGGCACCCACCATCCTGTGCCCAGACTCACGTGTCCAGGGCCTGCCTCCCTGGGCAAAGGACTCTGTGCCTTGGTGTTTCCTTAGAGTAAGTTCCTTCCCAGGAGGCTTCCCTGTCCCTCAGACAAATAGAGCCCGGGCAGCCTGGCCCCCCAGTCTTCCAGACAGATAACTTATAATCATAATACCAACAACAGTAATCAGCTAACATTTAGTCTCTGTGCCAAGCATTTTATGCACATTATTTCATTTAATCCCCATTATTATCCCTATTTTACAGATGATAGCACTGAGGCCCAGAGAGGTTAAGTAACTTGTCTTGGGTCACACAGCGAATTCATAGGGAGGTGTACTCAAATTCAGGTCTGGCCACGCTTGTGTCCTTAGTCACAATATCTGGAAGTGTATTAGTCCTGGGATGGGTGTGGGGTACAGCGGAGGTGAACAAATTTGGACCCCCATTCATAGCCAGTGTCTCCCCAGGCAGGGCCGCTGGGTCATTGGGAGGGAGGGGCTGGGCACATGTGTCCTATGGGCTTCTGCACCTGCCCTGGGTCGGGTAATGTCCCCATTCCGCAGATGAGGACACAGAATCCCATGTTCCGCGGTAACGTCACAGGGAGGCCAAGCTCAAACCTCACTGTCCCGATCTGTGGTCTCTGCTCTTCACTCCTACAGGGCTGGAAACCAGCCTTGGCCAAGACGATTTTCCAAATGACGCATCGTCAACTTGGTAGGGAGGAACGTGTCCAGATGTTCTTTTTTGGGCTAGGGCAGCCAGGCAGAGCACTGGGTATGTGCGGCCTGGGGTCAGGAGGGGCTGGATCAGGCTAGGACACGACTCACAGAGGCCGGCATCCAGCACCATCCACAGGGACAGGGCCTGGGTTGGAGATGCAGCAGGCAGGAGTTTTGAGGGGCACCAGTACTGCATAAAACCCCGGAAGAGGAGGTCAGGAGCCAAGGGCTAGGCGCACGTCACGGGGTGGGGAGGGCTGGGGACACTAGCTGGACAGAGCCAGGGGCTGGCCTTGTCTCAGGCCAGCCAGCCTCTTCCCAGACCTTCTTCCAAACCCTCTCTTCTCCCCCAGGGAACTGGAGGCAGGGAACAGGGCTGACTGGGAGAGAGAACTGCGGTGGGGAGGGGGAGTCCCCTTCACAGAGTCCCCAGGAAGCTCCCCCGCAGGATCCAAACTTCTTGGAGTAAGAAGATGCTTCCTGGAGCCTTGGAAGGAACAGAGAACCACGGAGTCCTGGGGTGCCTGCCGAGCCCAAAGTTTGCTCTTCAGGCAAATGCCGGGGCGGGAGGAGAGAGCGAAACACGTGGAAGATCAGCATCCTCCATGTTGCCGGGAGATGCAGCTTGGGAGACAGAGTCTCCCCCACGCAGCCTGGCCGTCCCTCCTCTCCTTCTGGTTTCCTCCGGTGCCTTCCACGGACAGTGATGGGGGCTTTGCGGCCTGGCTCTGGGTGGCTTTGGTGAGGGGCACCGGGGTCACGTCAGCCTCTGCCTTCAGGTCACAGCAAGCAGGGAGAGACAGAAACAGGCGGTGATAGGGGATGATGTGGCCAGAGAGGGAGGCATTGGCTGTGCCTGGGAGATCAAGGAGAGCTTCCAGGAGAAGGTGGCAGTTGAAATAACGTGCAATTAGGTCAGAGTAGAAGAGGCGACAAAGGTGTGTTTTCGTCTATGTATTTGGAATGAAATTGAAGCTCAGAGATGTTAGATGGGTTTTGCCCAAGATCTTACAGTTAGTAACAGACGGGTGAGGACAGGATGTGAGCCCAGGCCATCAGCCCGCAGTCAGGTTCTCTGTCCAGGAGCACAGAGCCACTTTGATTCCTGAAGAGGCTTCAGTAACCAGGCCAGGGTGACCAAAGGGTTTGCTGGGGAAGGAGTGTGATTTGCTCATCCTGGGGCCTGAACTGGGGAGGGTGTCCTGGGACAGAGAGGAAGGGAATGTCCTTGCTCTCAGGGGCTGGGCCAGACAGTGGGGAAGACAGAGAATGGGGCTGCAGACACATCCTGCAACAGGGCCTGAAACCCTTCAGACTCTTCTACCCCAGGGCTCTTGGTGTGCCTGTGGGTGAGGGGTGTGTGTGTGCATGAGTGTGAGTACGTGTGTGTATGAGAGTACATGTGTGAGTGTGCGTGTTAGTGTGAGTACCTGTGCATGGGTGTGTGGGAGTGTTAGTACATGTATAAGTATGCTTGAATTGTGAGTATGGGTGTGTGTGAGCGCATGTGTATAGGTGCGTGGGTGTCTGGGTGTGAGTACATATGCATGGGTGCATGGGTGTGAGTGTTAGTGAATGTGCATGGGTGTGAGTGTTAGTGAATGTGCGTGGGCGTGAGTGTGAATGCATGTGCGTGGGTGCATGGCTGTGATTGTGAGTGCACGTGTGCATGTGTGTCCACCCTTAATAAACCTCGGGTGAGCGAACAATGCGTGAAGGCCAGTCCTGCCGAGCACGGTCGGTAGTGCCCGGGTTGTGTTTGGGCGAGGACTCGAGCCTGCGGGTGCTGCACAGGAGCCAGCCGTGTGCCCAGGAACCTGCTGATCACTGAGGGTGGGTGAGGACGGCATGGGCACATGTGTGATTTGGTGGCAGTGCCACGTGGTTGTGACATCCACACCCACGCTGGCTGAGAAGAGCAATGGAGCGCCTGAGGAGGTGGCCCGGGACCTTGGCATCACCGCAGAGCGTCCTGGGAAACAGAGGAGGCATCCTCTGGGCTGGCTGGGGGCTCGGAGCCCTGCACTTTGAACATGAGCGGGGACCATGACCTTCTGTTGAACCCCGGCTGGGCGGAGCAGGTGCAGCAGCCCTGTGGGGAAGGTGTGCCTGGGCGGGGTGCCTGGGTCCTTGGAAGGACCTGCCCATTGGCCATCTGGCATGTCTGGTCAGCGCAAGCTCACCCTCCCCACTGAACCCCCTCCTGGGGCTCTGATAGCGTGAGGGGTCAGGGCCCTGACTGTTGAAGGCTGTCAGGGGAGGAAGAGGATGCAGAGGCCACACGGGTGGGCGGAGGTGCGAACTCGGCCGATGCTTAGTGCCAGGGCGTTTTCTCACCTGTGGTCGGTCAGTCAGGCAGCTGCCCAAGCGCCGACTCCCACGGGCCACCTCTCCTCGGCCTCCCAGCCCCAAGGCCTGCGGAGGGGGTGCGCCTTCTCCCCACCCCCGCCCCGCCCCCAATCCCTCCCTGTGTGCAAGGGCTCTGCAGGCAACGCCCCGCAGCTGGCCCTGGCTCTCCGACACTGGCATCCCTGTGTCCCAAGAAGCCTCCTGACTTCCTTGGAAGTGATCCTTCCTAACCCATCTGCCACCTCAGTTCATTCAACTCAGCCGATGGGGCGAGTCCACCCTGTGCCCCTCCCAGAAGGCTCCACTCTCACCCTGGTGCCCGGGCGCTGCCCGCCACTCGGCGCACAGCGACCCTGGTGCAACGTGGAGCGGGGCAGGAGGATCAGGGTTCAGCAGCTAGCGTGGCGCCTCCTGGTGGCGAGAGCAGGAAGAGTTTGCAGTGCCCTCGGCCACACCTACATTTGAGTTAGGTGCTTTCTGCATGGGTTTTAAAATGGGCAGGGAGGGGAATTTCCCTGAATACCGGTGCTGTGGGTTCACTGAGACTCCACGTTGTCACGCCATGCTGCAGGGAAACCTTAAAATTTGGGTTTCCACAAGATGCAATTCATCTGTATGTTTTGACCTTTTATTTAAAAATCACAAGTCAAACATTATTAAGTGAAGTAGAATAACTGTATTCATTTGCTAAGAAAACACTTCCCAGGACTTCCCTCCTATGCCAGGCTTTGTCTAGAAGCTAGCAGGGAAAATATGGCAGCGTCTGTGCCCTCAGAGGCCCATAGCCCGCTTGGGGAGACGGATATTCCCAGCCATTCAATCCTCAGTGTAAGACAGGGATAAGGGGGTATTATGATTCCCCCCCCCTTTTTTTAGGTGGGATCTCACTCTGTCACCCAGGCTGGAGTGCAGTGGTGAGATCTCAGCTCACTGCAACCTCTGCCTCCTGGGTTCAAGCGATTCTCCTGCCTCAGCCTCTTGAGTAGCTGGGATTACAGGGACCCGCCACCACACCTGGCTAATTTTTGTATTTTTAGTAGAGATGGGGTTTCACCATGTTGGTCAGGCTGGTCTCAAACTCCTGAACTAATGATCCACCCACCTCGGCCTCCCAAAGTGCTGGGATTACAAGCGTGACCCACCATGCCCGGTCTATGATTTTATAGATGAAGAAACTGAGGTTCAGAGACATGCAGAGCCACCTCGTCATGGTGGTTCTACCAGTTCGGATCCTGCCTTGAACAAAATCTCACACAAGAAGGGAGTATAACACAGGGACTTTTTGCGGAGGTGGGAGCAGGTTTAAAGCTGGCCACACCCAGGGGCCAGCTGCAGTGGGAAGCTGTGAGACCCTCAGCCTGAAGGCACGGAGAGTCCAGGGAGACCCGGAGGGGGCCTGACACAGGCTGGAGTCACAGGACAAGGCCATTGTGAGGATCTTGGTGCTGAGGCAAGGAGGGAGCAGGGGAGAAATACCCAGACCTCTCTCTCTGCCCATCTCCAGTCTGGGCTTCCCGTCTCTGGGCCCGACAGGAGCCAGAGGGCCGAGTCCCCCAGGCCATGAGTGAGGTCCGCCCCTGGGCCTTAGGCAGGACAGAGAAGGGCAGAGGATGAACCGTGGGGTGAGGAGGTCGTGGCACACAGAGAATCCCCTCAGGTGGCTTTGGGCCCTGGCTGCCAGTTCCAGGGTGCCAAGAGAAGCCTCACTCCATATCTGCGACATTCCCACATATATCAGGAAGACCCTGGGGAGAGGCAGCCAGGCCTGCAGGGCTCCAAGGTGAGCACAAAGACGGGGTGTGCTTGGCCCTTGGCTGGGAGTGGCCTGTAGGAAGCCAGGCCTTGGCCTTGTCAAGAATGCAGTGATGGATTTCAGAGCACAGCAGGGGCAGGGAGCCATAGGTCGAATGAGCCCCTTGAGGTCAGGGGCCCACCAGGTGCATTCTCACCGTGCCCCTGATAGACACATCTTACAGGCCCATTGCAAGGAGCGCAATGAATGATCACAGCAGCCACCGTTTAGCGCACACCTACTGTGTGCCATGGCTGTTTGGGCTGCAGTTGAGTTATTCACAGAGGTGCACAGAGCACTGTCCCATGGCATGTGAAACCTTGTGGTGCAGTGACATTTTAAGCTACAAAGAATAACCCCTGACAGCCTGCATTGCCTTGGACTGTCACCTGCCCAGGAGGTGACAGCTCCTCTCCACCTGGACACAGGCTGCCTTGGCCTAGAAGAGAACACACTTTGCAGGAAACATCCAGGGTCCTGTCACTCAGCAGCTGCCAGCTCAGGGCCTCCTGGCCAGGAACCCAGCTTCCCTGCCTCTCCATCCCTGGCTCAGTTCCCATTGTGTGGCCAGCACAGCTGTCGTTTCAGGGGCCACTGGTGGACTCTGGATGATCATTTACAGATTGGGAGGGCGTGATAAGGCTCTCATGCCCTGTATGGGTCATTAAGAAATGGCACCACAGGGGCCAGGTTTCCATGCCAGCTCCCCCTCACTGTCTCTGCCTATCTTTTATTGTCCACTCTTATCTTTCTCCCTCCCCATGCCCCACCCTTGTGCAGGTCCCTAAGACCATAACCTTCTTCAAACTGCTGCTGGCTTTTCCTGACCTTCTGCCCCAGGCCCAGAAGGTAACTTTATCAGCAGGGCTAGTGAGGGCTTGGCTGGGGCCCCAACCCTGTATGGCCAGAGAGGGGGAAAATTCTGCCAACGGAGACCCATGGCTGCCCAGTGATGTGGAGGAAAGGGATTGGAAGGCTAATCAGATGCAGACTCATCCCATCCTTGTCGACCTCACACGCATTTCCCCCTGTCCACAAGCCAGTGCCTCAGGAGGTGGGCATGGGGTTGGATCGGCTCCATTCTTCCTGATCTGCTCTTTTTCTGTACGGTGACAACTGCTGTGATCAGAGAGTGAGGCAGTTGATGGGCACAGGCACCTTTGAGTCACCTGGGACCATTTAGGGACTCCTGGGTCTCTGTCTTTGCACCTTAAAATGGGTTCAGGTCCTGGTTCTGTTTAAACCTTCTCAGGCTGGTGACAAGAATAGTTGCCTATGAATGTGGACAGCCCTCCTCAGCTTAAGAGCAAGCAGGATGCACTGGAAGCTTCACAGGCCTTGTAATCAAGTGAATCAGGTTTCTACCAGAACCCACTCTCCCCTCCCATGGGGGTGGAGCCTCAGTGTCCTCATCTGCCAAATGGAGCCACGATCCTCACGGCCACCATGAGTGGGATCAGCACCTGTTTGCTGAAAGGGCCCTCCACATGCAGCCAGGTGGAGAGAGGAAAGCTTTGGAATCGTGGAGATTTGGGTTCAGATCTCGGTGTCTCCACTGGGCCAGTCCACTCCTCTCTGGTTTGCTGTTTAAATGAGGACAGTGACACCCACTTCTCAGGTGTTGGGGGAACTGAAGAAAGGTATGTTCTTGCTAGTGGCAAATGATCAGCAAGTGGCAGCAGCTGGCAATGACTCTGAAAGGAGTCATCAGCGTCCCCATTTCACAGGTGAGGAAACTGAGGCCCCAGGAGGGCAATCAGATGAATGGTGCAGTGGGATCAGTCTTGGCCCTGGGCCTGTCTGACGCCCCAGACCATGCACTCCACTACCCCTCTGGGCCCCTTTTCCTTCTTGGCTGACCCACGCAGAAGTGGTTGCTCCTGGAGCCGGCCTGGCCTTGGCCACAGACCAGGGGTGAGTGTGGCTGGAGTGTATCCGCCCTCTTTCCCCGAACCCAGGGGTCCTACCCCCCACCACCACCAAGGGAGGGGTGCTAATGGCATCGTGGTGGGTGGGCCTTGGGCATGTGTTGCCAACCTTCTGACCAGCATTGTGGGCTTGGCAGGGTGAAGGGGTGAACTAGCTCCCTCCAGCCTTGGTTCACTTGAGTCACTCTTCTCTGGTGCCCAACCCATGTTTGTTTTGTCTTTCTGGGTTTCAGCCCTTTGGCCAGCAGAGGTTAAAGATTACTGAGGCGGCTGACAATAAAAGTGCCCGGCGCGCTGGCCTTTGACCACCCATTAGAAGGCAGTGGGATCACACTCCCCACAACCGCCACAACGGCGAGAGTGGTGAGGGTGTGGATGAGGGCACGCCCTCCCTGCATTAATATTAAGGGGACAGTCACTCTTGCCTGGGCAATTGGGCCAAGTTTCTCTTTTATCTGAAGCCAGGGCCACAATGTGGCATTGTTCTCCGTCTCAAAGGCCACCATGCGGCCTCAGAGTGGACCCTGGGAGGGACCCCACCTGGCAGAGTAAACAGCCACCCAGAGGTGGCTGGCAGCAATGGGGAGGAGCTTTCTCTTTCTTCTGGAAGACATATATTTCTTCCGAGGGAGTCTGGGAATCAGAGTCCTCCAGGGGCCATTAACCTTCCTGAACCTCAGTTTCCTCATCTGGATCAGGGTGCTTCGCTTACATCTGCACTCCAGGACAGGGTTCTGAATCCTTCCTGTCCCGTGGACCTGAGGATGTTGAAGGACCCTCTTTTCAGAATGTTTTTTTAATGTGCTAAATAAAACCAGAAGATCACAAAGGAAACTAATTATATTGAAATACAGTGATCAAAATATTTAAAAACAAATTTGAGATAATACATGTGTTCCTTTGCGAGTGAATTAAATAACAAGTTCTAGCCACAAGTCTACTGACTACCGCAATTTCAAAGGAGTGATACGTGAAAATTGCAAGTTATCTGCAGCAACAAAGCCACAGACACTCCTTGTATTTCTGGGTTTTTTTTATGGCCTGTATTTTATTTTTAAAAAATGTATTTAAGATTGGCCGGGCATGGTGGCTCACGCCTGTAATCCCAGCACTTTGGGAGGCCTAGGCAGGCGGATCACTTGAGGTCAGGAGTTCAAGACCAGGCTGGCCAACATGGTGAAACCCCGTCTCTACCAAAAATACAAAAAAGTAGCCAGGTGTGGTGACACGTGCCTGTAGTCCCAGCTACTCAGGAAGCTGAGGCAGGAGAATCACTTGAACCCGGGAGGCAGAGGTTGCAGTGAGCTGAGATCACACCATTGCACTCCAGCCTGGGTGACAGAGTGAGGCTCCGTCTTAAAATAAAAAATAAAAAATAAAAAATAAATTTAAGATGATTATTGATTCACAGGAAGTTGCAAAAATAGGAGAGAGGTCCCATTTACTCATCCCCAGCTAAAACCAGGATACCGACTGGCACAATACAATGAACTAGACTGGTAGTCTAGTCAGACCTTATCTCGGATTTCACACTTTTTGCGTGCACTTCTTTTCTGGTACGACTTTGTGTATAATTTGATGACATTTTATCACACATATAGATTCATATAACCCCCACCACAATCAAGATGCCGAACTCTTCCCTATGGCACAGGGGCTGCCCCCTTCATACCATGCCCTTCTGCTTTCCTCCACCTCCCCCAGCCCACTAATCTGTTCTCCCTTCTGTACAAATTAATAATAGTTAATGTGCACCAGGCACTGACCAACACTGTGGTCTAAAGAGGTAAAAACAGAGGCTCAGAGAGGTTGAATAATTCCCTGAGACCACCCAGCGGGAAACAGCAGAGCTCACCCTGCCTACAACCAGGTCATCTCTGTTCGTCCTCACTCACGAACCTTACAATCGATAGATGACCCCAAATGCGCTTGGGAAACCTAGGCAGTTTCTAGCTCCACCGCCTGGGAGCTGTGTGAATTGGGGCACATCCTGAGCCTCTCTGAGCCTTGGTGTCTTCAGGTTTCAGTGAGGGGGAGTGATAAGCCCACCGTCATGAAGATGCATGCTAGGTGGGCTTGGAGAGGATGGCCTCACACCTTTAGTGGAGCTCCAGGCATCTCCAGGGGGCAAGATGCCACCGCCTAGTGGAGAGAGGGAGAGGGAGACAGAGAGGCAGTGTGTGTTTGTGTGTGTGTGTCGGGGGGGTGCATTCAGAGCCTGGATAAGCTCAGCACTGCTTGGTGGCACAATTATCCTATGTCATCATCTCACAGGTCACTTGGAGGCCAGAGTGCCTGGCCAGAGGTCCCAACAGTTGGAACGAAGGCAGGTGGAAGGAGGGTGGTAGAGATGATGTCTGGAAAAATTCTGTGCTACTAGTTGCCTGGGGAAATTTGTGCAAAACTGTCCACATTTAGTCTGCAATTGGTTGAATAAATACACGAATAAGTGAATAAATATCCTCAAAGTAACACATCATGCAGAATTTCCTGAATTAGCTAAAATCCTTTTGATCACAAATGATAGACTCTCAACTTAAATTGGCCTAAGGAGAAAAAGAGTATCATTTATTGGTTCATGGGATAAAACACCCTCTGAGTCAGGGGTAAAGTTGACTTCGGGTATACCTGGGTATGGGACACTGGGCAACATTGAATCTTCTCTCTCTCTCTCTGTCTCTCCCCATGTTCTTAATCTCTGTTCCTCTCTGCATGCTGCCTTTTTGTGTGGAATGGGTTGGGGGGGTGGTGGCGGGGGAGGGTTGGAGTTTACAGCCCCAGGCAGCTCCAGAATCATCCCCTTCCAGCGTCATGACTTGAGTAGAAAGATGACTCTTCTCCACCAGCTCCACCTAGAAAACATTCTGGAGAAGGATCCAGCTGGCTCGTGCATCCTGTGGCCACATCTGGACCAATCACCACGATCAGAAGCCTCAGTCTGGGTCTTGAGCTCATCTCTATGGTTAGGGGTGGGCTGTGCTCCTCAAAGACAATTGACTTGGGGAAGCTGTGTTGGGCTGAAAAAGGCAGCATGAAAGCGAGACTTGTTAGGAAAGTAACAAGATATCTAGGGAATCGCACAGAATGTCTGGAGAAGCTCTTCAAGGACAAGAAGGAAACTGTGGGATTGCCAGGGACTAGTCAACAACAGCATGAGTGGTGCAGGGAATCACTGGATGCGTGCTTGGTAATTTTTATTAAGATTATTTAATGTCCTGTCCAAATATGTCCAGACTAAACTAACAGAGATGTATTATCTGGATTCCTCAATTTAAAGAGGCCAGGCCCATAGGCGTCCTTCATTTATTTATTCACCAGGTGCTCATTGAGTGCCTGCAATGTGCTGGGTGTTGGACTTAAATGAATGAGTGAAACAGACAGTGTCTGCCTCAGTTTGCCTGTTTGTGTTACTCCTCTGCTCACAAACCTGCAGGGGCTCCCCAGTGCCAGAGGACACAGTAGGAACTGCAGAGCCTGGCTAACAAGTCATTAGTCATCCAATGACAACCTAACTTTCTTTTTTTTGAGATAGAGTCTTGCTCTGTCACCCAGGCTGGAGTGCAGTGGCGCCACCTTAGCTCACTGCAACCTCCACCTCCCAGGTTCAAGCAATTCTCCTGCCTCAGCCTCCCGAGTAGCTGGGACTACAGGCACCTGCCACCATGCATGCCTGGCTAATTTTGTATTTTTAGTAGAGACGGGGTTTCACCATGTTGGCCAGGTTGGTCTTGAACTCCTGACCTCAAGTGATCCACCCGTCTCAGCCTCCCAAAGTGCTGGGATCACAGGTGTGAGCCACCGCACCTGGCCCAACCTAACTTTCTAGGTGTGCCTGTTACTGCCGCACCACACCAGGGAGGCACATCTTGCAGGCCTCTGTCTTTCATTCCTGCCTTCCCCTCTGCCTGGGACACTGTCCTCTACTCTCTCCCTAACCCCATCTGAATCCCCCTTCAAGGCGCGGCTCACATCTGCCTTGCTCTGAAGCCTGTGCTCCAAAGCTCATTGCTTGCAGGGGATGGGGTGTCCTGCACTAAGATGCCAGAGGTAAGTGGACAATGAAAAGGCTCCGTGTCGTGCCGACAGGTGACTGCCTTTCCTTGGAGCTGGAGCCATGGAAGCCCTGGATTGTGGACCTCTGTGTGTATTTCCACTGCTTCCTGAAGGCATTTGACCCGTTTCTCACAACAAAACCATCACAAAACTCTCCTCTTTGTCTCCTGGGGAGGCAAGGGCTGGAGGATGTCTGGCTATGCGCTTTCCCTCTTACAGCATCAAGTCCAAGTGTGATTTTCAAAACTGTTAGCTCATTTGGTCCCCTTAATACCCCTGGAGGGGCAGAAGCCCATTTTGAGGATGGGAAAACTGAGGCCCAGGCACTTCCGTTGCTGGCAACACTGTGGACCAGGTAGATAACCATCCTACTGGAAACAACTAAAAATCTTGGACTGAAAAACTCTTAAAAGTATCCATAAGCTGACAAGACAGTAAGGCATACTCAGGCCAGGGAGCAGGCGAAGACAGACACTCAGAAAAGTCGGCAGCGGACTGAAGCCAGCTTTTGACTTGGAGGTACTTGTTGAACCAGGGCAACCTGAGCATTGATTTTACATGTCCTGAGGCTAGGGAGTAAGACGGCACACCAGGACCTGCCCAAGTGGAAAATCCAACATGGAGCCAGGGGTAGACCTCCGTGAGCCGGGGGTAGACCTCAGTGAGCCGGGGGTAGACCTCCGTACAAGAGTGAACTAGAAGCCGATGCCCTCTTCTTGGGACTGCAAAGAAAACTGCCTGTCTTGAAGCTTGATGCTGGGGGAAAGGGAAAATAAAACCTCCAAGAATTTGTGCCTAAGGCCAATTTGTAGCTTGAATTCACACAACCTGGGAGCCCTAAGAACTTCAAGCCAAGACTTTAGCTTAAAGTTACCACATGCGGGTAAAGATCCCAGGTGCCCAACAGAAAAGAACACAAATTCTCTCTGGAGGAAGCCACCTTTATCCCAGGCTTTAAAAACTTTCTACAATTTTCATGTGTTTTTTGGCTGCATAAATGTCTTCTTTTGAGAAGTGTCTGTTCATGTCCTTTGCCCACTTTTTGATGGGGTTGTTTGTTTTTTTCTTGTAAATTTGTTGGAGTTCATTGTAGATTCTGGATATTAGCCCTTTGTCAGATGAGTAGGTTGCGCAAATTTTCTCCCATTTTGTAGGTTGCCTGTTCACTCTGATGGTAGTTTCCTTTGCTGTGCAGAAGCTCTTTAGTTTAATTAGATCCCATTTGTCAATTTTGGCTTTTGTTGCCATTGCTTTTGGTGTTTTAGACATGAAGTCCTTGCCCATGCCTATGTCCTGAATGGTAATGCCTAGGTTTTCTTCTAGGGTTTTTATGGTTTTAGGTCTAACATTTAAGTCTTTAATCCATCTTGAATTGATTTTTGTATAAGGTGTAAGGAAGGGATCCAGTTTCAGCTTTCTACATATGGCTAGCCAGTTTTCCCAGCACCATTTATTAAATAGGGAATCCTTTCCCCTTTTCTTGTTTTTCTCAGGTTTGTCAAAGATCAGATAGTTGTAGATATGTGACATTATTTCTGACGGCTCTGTTCTGTTCCATTGATCTATATCTCTGTTTTGGTACCAGTACCATGCTGTTTTGGTTACTGTAGCCTCGTAGTATAGTTTGAAGTCAGGTAGTGTGATGCCTCCAGCTTTGTTCTTTTGGCTTAGGATTGACTTGGCGATGCGGGCTCTTTTTTGGTTCCATATGAACTTTAAAGTAGTTTTTTCCAATTCTGTGAAGAAAGTCATTGGTAGCTTGATGGGGATGGCATTGAATCTGTAAATTACCTTGGGAAGGATGGCCATTTTCACGATATTGATTCTTCCTACCCATGAGCATGGAATGTTCTTCCATTTGTTTGTATCCTCTTTTATTTCCTTGAGCAGTGGTTTGTAGTTCTCCTTGAAGAGGTCCTTCACATCCCTTGTAAGTTGGATTCCTAGGTATTTTATTCTCTTTGAAGCAATTGTGAATGGGAGTTCACTCATGATTTGGCTCTCTGAGAAATGCAAATCAAAACCACAATGAGATACCATCTCACACCAGTTAGAATGGCAATCATTAAAAAGTCAGGAAACAACAGGTGCTGGAGAGGATGTGGAGAAATAGGAAGACTTTTACACTGTTGGTAGGACTGTAAACTAGTTCAACCCTTGTGGAAGTCAGTGTGGCGATTCCTCAGGGATCTAGAACTAGAAATTCCATTCGACCCAGCCATCCCATTACTGGGTATATACCCAAAGGACTATAAATCATGCTGCTATAAAGACACATGCACACGTATGTTTATTGCGGCATTATTCACAATAGCAAAGACTTGGAACCAACTCAAATGTCCAACAATGATAGACTGGATTAAGAAAATGTGGCACATATACACCATGGAATACTATGCAGCCATAAAAAATGATGAGTTCATGTCCTTTGTAGGGACGTGGATGAAATTGGAAATCATCATTCTCAGTAAACTATCGCAAGAACAAAAAACCAAACACCGCATATTCTCACTCATAGGTGGGAATTGAACAATGAGAACACATGGACACAGGAAGGGGAACATCACACTTCGGGGACTGTTGTGGGGTGGGGGGAGGGGGGAGGGATAGCACTGGGAGATATACCTAATGCTAGATGACGAATTAGTGGGTGCAGCGCACCAGCATGGCACATGTATACATATGTAACTTACCTGCACATTGCGCACATGTACCATAAAACCTGAAGTATAAGAATAATAATAATAAAAAAATATATGAAAAAAGAAAAAAAAACAACTTTCTACAGTTAAAGTTCCATAGAAAATAAGCAATTCCTATGTAAAATCACTAGACAAAGAAGGAAATGGGGGAGAAAGAGAGAGAAAGAGAGAAAGCAGAATGAGACCCTATGTAGTCAGACTTACAAGAACTTCAGATATTAGGATTATTATACAAAGAATGCAAAAATTATAATATGTTTAATATAATTAAAACAGGAGGCTTAAGATGAGTAAGAAGTAAGTAGATTAGCAAATGAACTAGAAATGAAAAGAATAATTGGAGCTAAAAATTCAATTGACAGATTTAATAGTAGTTTGGACAAAGCTCAAGAATTAGTGAATTTGAAGACAGAAATAAGAAAATTATTTAATTTAATTAAATTTTTAATTTAATTAATTAATTAATTAAATTAATTATTTAGTTAAATTAATTAAATTAAATAATTAATTAAATTAAATTAATTAAATTAAATAATTAATTAAATTAAAATTAAATTTAATTAATTAATTAATTAAATATTTAATTATTTAAATATTTAATTAAATTATTTAATTTAATAGTTAAATAATTATGAAAATTTTATATATATAATTATATATAAATATATATTATATTTATATTATATGATATTTATATAATATATAAAATTTCTTATATATTATATAATATATAAAATATATATTTATATAATATATAAAATATATGATATTTATATAATATATAAAATATATAAAATATATGATATTTATATAATATATAAAATATATGATATTTATATAATATATAAAATATATTATATGATATTTATATAATGTATAAAATATATTATATGATATTTATATAATGTATAAAATATATTATATGATATTTATATAATATATAAAAAAGATATTATATATTATATAAATATAATTAAAATTATTTAATTATTTAATTAAATTATTTAATTTTCTAGCCCGAAGAGACAAAGATATGGCAAATATGGACAAGAAGTTAAGATACCTGAAAGACTGAGTGAGAAGTTTAACTGTAGTCTAATCACAGCTGCAAAAGGAGAGGCTAGAAGAAAAGAGTGGGAGGAAAGAAGGGAGATGGAGGTATGTGGTAGGGCAAAGCCAATAACGTGAGCAGGTAACAGCTGAGAGCTTTTCAGAATTGAAGAAAGAACAATCCTCAGAGGCCCAATACGTTCCAAGTTAAATTAAAAGAAAAATCGTAGGCTAGGCGCAGTGGCTCACACCTGTAATCCCAGCACTTAAGGAGGCCGAGGCGGGCAGGTCACAAGGTCAGGACTTCGAGACCAGCCTGGCCAATATGGTGAAACCCGGTCGTTACTAAAAATACAAAAAAATTAGCCAGGCATGGTGGTGCATACCTGTAAGCCCGTAATCCCAGCTACTCAGGAGGCTGAGGCAGGAGAATTGCTTGAACCCAGGAGGCAGATGTTGCAGTGAGCCGAGATTGTGCCACTGCCCTCCAGCCTGGGCGACAGAGCGAGACTCCATCTCAAAAAAAAAAAAAAAAAAAAGAAAAAACATAAGTGAAACTGCAGGGAACCAAAAATAAAGGAAAGATGTCCTAAGTAGGAGAGAAAAGATAGATTATACATTGAAGAGGGACAGGCTGACAGTTGACTTTTCTGCAAAAACAGAAGGAGCCAGCCAGAAGACCATGGAATGATATCTTCAATGTGCTGAGAAAAAAATCACTGGCAACCTGCAATTCTATACTCAGCAAAAATATATTGCAAAATGAAGATTAAATTCAATCATTTTCACATAGACAAAAACAGAAAATTTACCACCAATGGACTCTCAGTAAAGGAATTTTAAAGAATATGCTTTAAGCAGATGGAAAATCATCCCAGATGGAAAGCATGAAGTGCAGGAAGGAATGAAGGACTAAGAAAAGTGGTAACTATATGTGCAAGAATTGCTTTATGTCAATTCTGTAGAACAAAGTCATATATAGTCATATGCATAATACCTGGTGCATGTATATAGAATGGGTGCTCATAAGTGATAGCGATGGATGAGGATGATGATGATGATGATGGTGCATACAACTTGCAGAATGGTGATATAGAAAGACTGAGGATTCATATCAGAAAAACTTAGTTTTAGATTATAAAACTTCCATTCATCAGCTGAATGAGTTTGAGAAAGTTACTTCAACTCTCTGAGGGTCGTTTTATAATATGTCAGGTAGGGATAAAAATAGTGCTTATCAGGTTTTTGTGAGAAATAAATTAGATAATGCATATCAAACACAAAGTATAGGGCTTAGCATGTAGTTGATACTTTGTATTAGGTTGTTCTTGCATTGCTATAAAGAAATGCCTGAGACTGAGTAATTTACAAACAAAAGAGGTTTAATCGGCTCATGGTTCTGCAGTGCCTTACAGCAGGGGTCCCCAAACCCCTGTGCTGGTCCATGGCCTGTTAGGAATTGGGACACACAGCAGGAGGTGAGCTGAGCTCCCAGTCCTGTCAGATCAGCAGCAGCATTAGAAACTCATAGGAATGAGAACCCTATTGTGAACTGTGCCTGCAAGAGATCTAGGTTGTGCCTTATGAGAATCTAATGCCTGATGATCTGCTGCTGTCTCCCATCACTCCCAGATAGGACCATCTAGTTGCAGGAAAACAAGTTCAGGACTCTCTCTGATTCTACATTATGGTGATTATGTAATGATAATATAAATAAAATGCACAATTAATGTCATGTGCTTGAAACCATCTGCCCCACACCTTATCCATGGAAAAATTGTCTTCTACAAAACTGGTCCCTGGTGCTAAAAAGGTTGGGGACCACTGCTTTACAGGAAGCATGGTGGCATCTGCTTCTGGGGAGGCCTCAGGAAGCTTCCAGTCATGACAAGAGGCAAAGGGGGAGCAGGCATTTCACATGGCAAAGCAGGAGTGAGAGAGAGAGAGAGAGAGAGAGAGTTGGAGGGGCAGGGTGCCACACACTTTTAAGTGACCAGATCTTGTGAGAACTCACTGTCATGAAGACAGCATCTCAAGCCATGAGGGATCCGCCCCCACGAGCTAAACATCTCCCACCAGGCCCCACCTCCAGCAGTGGGAATTACAATTCAACAGGAGATTTGGGCTGAGACAAAATATCCAAACTATATCAGACTTTGACTCTTAACTTGCCCAACAAAATCTGGAAATAGAGGGACAAGTGGTTGAGGAAGGTGGGTAGGGGACCAACTGCTTATGAATGTTAATAACAAAGGCTACCATGCATTGAGCATCGACTATACACTAGATGCTATGCAATGAAATTTATATGCATTTTCTCATTTAATCTTTACAGCATCTTTGTGAAGTAGGCAGTAGTGACCTGAAGTAGATCATTTTAAACACTTCCCCTCCTCAATATGACAAAATTATTTTCAGTATCAGTAATTATCATTATTTTCTTCATTTTTTAGCTCTAAAACAATTTAAAAAATAAATTTAATGTTAAATATATTTAAATTTAGTAAATTTTTAAATTTATGAACGAAAATTTGCACTTATCAAACAAAATACTACACCTCTCAGCTTGCAAACTTGAACGATTTCCAGCCACTATAAAATTACCCTCTAAATAAACACTGTAATTGAGTTAATATATTTTGGGTGCAAATCACTTAACTGGAAGTTCTTTATATTAACTTCCATGTAAGATACAATATTTAATAAAGGATAAGTAATAAAAATGTGCTAATTTGAAACTTGCGTACGTATTAGTCAAATTCAACTGTAATAACAGTAATTATGTAGTACTTAAATCAACAAAAATTTTTTTTCCAAGAGAAATGTCTTATCACTAGCATTATTTAGAATTGCCAATGCATGATATTAATAAAAAGCAGATCCACTTTTAGTTAGTTTTATTATTGTTTTAAAATTATCTATAGACAACTTCCTGCACACAGGGTACCCTACTCTCACAAGCCCACTCTCAATATGCCACCGATTGAGATCCTTCCTTTGAAAATTGTCATCTTGGTCAGCACTCTCACTTTAGAATTTTGTTTATTATGTGTTGGTGATTCATTCAAAACTGTCAACTTAGTGTCTATCTTTCTATCCATCTATCCATCTAAAACGCATGTATACACTTTTGCTCTCTCTCTCTGCTGTGGTTTGAATATTTGTCCCCTCCAAAACTAATATTGAAACTTAATCCCCAATGTGACAATATTGAGAGGTGGGGTCTTTAAAAGATGATTGGGTCATGAGGGGCTCTGCTCTCATGAACTGATTGGTCCATTCATTAATTAATGAATGGGTTATCATGGGAATGGGTCTGGTGGCTTTATAAAAGAGGAAGAGAGGCTGGGTGCGGTGGCTCATCCCTATAATCTCAGCACTTTTGGAGGCTGAGGCGGGCGTATCACTTGGGGCCAGGAGTTCAAAACCAGCCTGGCCAACATAGTGAAACCACATCTCTACCAAAAATACAAAAATTAGCTGGGCGTGGTGGTATGCAGCTGTAGTCCCAGCTATGTGGGAGGCTGAAGCATGAGAATCACTTGAATCCAAGAAGCAGAGGTTGCAGTGAGCTGAAATTGCACCACTGCACTCCAGCCCGGGCTACAGAGCAAGACCCTGTCTCAAAAAAAAAAAAAAAAAAAAAAAGGAGGGGAAGAGAGACCGGAGCTCACATGCTCAGCCCCTCTCCATGCAATGTCTGTGCCACCTTGGAACTCTGCAGAAATTCTGCACCAGCAGGAAGGCCCTCACCAGATACAGCCCCTTGTTCTTGGACTTCCCAGCCTCCATAATTGTTAAGAAATAAATTCATTTTCTTTATAAATTATCCAGTTTCAGATGTTCTGTTATAAGCAACAGAAAATGGACTAAGACACACTCTCTTAAATGTATAATAAATAGACTATTTAATATCATGTTATAAAAAATTATATATTTTTATAATTTATATCTTGTATATAAAAAATTTCCCTTAAAGTGATTTGAAGAGATTTTAATAATTAGTATATACAGAGGGAGTTATCTTATTAAAAAACATTATGTGGCATTTTATATTGTGGATGCACCATAATTTTTAAAGTAATTTAAAAAATTGAAGTGCAACGAACATAGAAAAACATACACAATCCATACCATACAACTTAATGAGTTTCTTGAAAGCCAGTCCACTTGTGTAACCACCACATATATTAATAAATAGAAAATTATTGGCACCCCAGAAGCTCCCTCATAGCCCCATCTAGTCACTGCTGTCCCTCAAATGTTACCTCTTTCCTGATTTCTATCACCATGACCTATTTTGCTTTTTTTTTTTTTTTGAGACAGAGTCTTGCTCTGTCACCCAGGATGAAATGCAGTACAATCGTTACAATCATGGCTCACTGCAGCCTTGACTTCCCAGGCTCAAGTGATCCTCGCACCTCAGCTGGGACTACAGGCATGCACCACCATGCTGGCTAATTTTTTTATATTTCATCTCGCCATGTTGCCCAGGCTGGTCTCAAACTCCTGGGCTCAAGTGATCCTCTTGCTTTGGCCTCCCAAAGTGCTGGGATTACAGGTGTGAGCCCCCGCACCCAGCCTAGTTTTCTTGTTTTTGACCTTTGTATAAATGAACTGATAGTATATAGGTATTTGTATCTGGCTTCATGAACTTTATCCGCGTTGTTGCAAGTAGCAGTGGTCACGTTTTCTCACTGATCTATAGCATTCCATTGTATGACCATGCCATAATTTATGTGCCCATTCTATTATTCATAGACATTTGAGTTATTTCCAGTTTGGGGCTATAATAAATAACACAGTTATGAACAATCTTAAACATATCTTCTGGTACCGGTATGTTCACATTTCTGCTGAGAAGCAAATTATAGGGGATGCATATATTCAGTTGTAGTCAACATTCTTGCCTTGATCTGAACCTTAGAAGAAAAGCACACAGTCTTTTGACATTAAGTATGATGCTAGCTATGGTTTTCTCCAGATACCCTCTATCAGGATGGGGAAGTTCCCTTCTATTCCTAGTTTGCTGAGTTTTTAATCATGAATAAGTGTTGAATATTTCAATAGTTTTTCTGCATTTACTGAGATGATCATATAGTTTGACTCCTTTATTCTGTGAGTGTAGTCAACTGTATTGATTGATTTTTAAATCTGAAACCAACTTTTCATTTCTGGGACAAACCCTATTTGGTTATGATATATTATCATTTGTATGTATTGCTAGATTCAGTTTGCTAATGTGTATTTACTTATTTATTTTTGAGATGGGATCTTGCTTAGTTGCCTAACCTGAAGTGCAGTGGTGCTATCTCAGCTGACCACAACCTCTGCCTCCTGGGCTCAAGTGATCCTCCCACCTCAGCCTCCTGAGTAGCTGGGACAACAGGCATATGTCACCACGCTCAGCTAATTTTTGTGTGTGTGTGTGTATATATATATATATATATATATTTTTTTTTTTGGTAGAGATGGGATTTCACCATTTTGCTCAGGCTGACCTCAAACTCCTAGGCTCAAGTGATCTGCCCACCTTGGCCTCCCAAAGTGGCTAATATTTATCTAGGATTTTGTGTAGTTTTCTAAGGCATTTGGTTTATAGTTTCTTTTTCCTGTAATGTCTTTGATTTTGGTATTAAGGCCTCACAAAATGAGTTAGAAAGTATTTCTTCCTTCCGTATTTCCTGAAAAAATTTGTGTAGGACTGGTACTATCTACTTCTTAAATGTTTAATAGAAATCACCAGTGAAGTTGTATTTACCTGGGCATCATTTTTTTGGGGAAGAGTTTTTAAATCACAAATTCAATTCATTTAATAGTTATTAGGGCCAGGCATGGTGGCTGATGCCTACAATCCCAGCACTTTGAGCAGCTGAGGCAGGAGGATCACTTGAGCCCAGGAGTTTGAGACCAGGCTGGGCAACACGGTTAGACCATCTCTACAAAGAACAAACAAAAATTAGCCAGGTGTGGTGGCATGCTCCTGTAGTCCCAGCTACTTGGGAGGCTGAGGTGGGAGGATTGATTGAGTCCAGAAGGTCAAGGCTGCAGTGAGCTGTGATCATGTCACTTTGAGTTAGTTTGGTAATTATGTTATTATGGAATGAATGTTTATGTCCCCCTGTATTAGTCTGTTTCCACACTGCTATAAAGAATACCTGAGACTGGGTAATTTATAAAGAAAGGAGTTTTAATTGGCTCAAGTTCTGCATGGGGAGGCTTCAGGAAACTTACTTTCATGGCAGAAAGTGGGGGAGAAGCAAGCACATTCTTATATGGCTGCAGGAGAGAGAGAGAGAAAAAAAAAAAAAAAAGGAGGGAACTGCCAAGCATTTTTAAACCATAAGATCTGGTGAAAACTCATTGTCACGAGAACAGCATGGGGGAAACTGCCCCCATGATCCAATCAACTCCCAGCAGGTCCCTCCCTTGACATGTGGGTATTACAAATCAAGATGAGATTTGGGTGGGGACACAGAGCCAAACCATATCACCCCCCAAATTCATATGTTGAAGTCTTAACACCAGTGGAGCTTTGGGAGGCAATTAGGTTAAATAAGGTATGAGGGTGGGGTCCTCAGGATGGGATTAGTGTCCTGACATGAAGAGGAAGAGAGACCAGAGTGTGCATGCTCTCTCTCTCTCTCTCTCTTTCTCCAACATATGAGGACACATGGAGAAGTTAGCTGTCTGCAAGCAAGGAAGAGATCTCTTACCAGGAACTGCATCTACTGGCATCTTGATCTTGGAATTCCCATCTTCCAGAGCTGTGAGAAATAATGTCTGTTGTTTAAGCCACTCCGTCTATGGTATTTGGATATAGGAGCCTGAGCTAACATGTCTTTCAAAAAGTTTGTGTATTTCACCTAACTTGTTGAATTTATTGGCATAAAGTTATTAATAGTATTTTGGTAGGCATTTTATGTCTATTTTTGTGAGGGATATTGATGCATGGAGTCAGATTATAAAGGCTCATGGGAGTTGATGTGAATATCCCTTTCTAACTCTGCACTCAGTGATGTCACATTGATAATTTGAAAGCAGCCATGATGGGAGCATTTACAACAGGGAAACTGGCAAACACTACAAATCAAATCTTTTTTTCCTGCCACAGAGAGCTGGCTTACCAGCACAAAACCACTTGTTTTTTTGTTTTGTTTTTTAACATCTGTGGGATCTGTATTTGTGTCCCTGCTTTCTTTCTTGAAATAGGTAATTTTTTCTTTACTACTTTAGCTAGAGGTTTATCAATTTTATTGATTCTTTTCAAAGAACAAGCTTTTAGTTTTACTTATTTTCTCTATTGTTCATCTGATTGTTAAATTTCATTGATTTTTGTTCTTTATTATTTAAATTTTCTTCTGCTGACTTTTAATATCTTCTTTTAAAAAAAAGTTTCTTAATGTAGAAGCTTATGGCATAGATTGTAGGCCTTTCTTCTTTTATACCATATGCTTTTAAAACTACAACTTTTTCTTTCAGCACCATTGTATCTGTATCTCACATTGTATCTGTTTCTCACACCTTTTCTTATGTTGTGTTTGGGCTATTAATCAGTTAAAAATATTTTCTATTTTGATGTAATTTCTTTTTTTACCTGTAGGTTGTCTGATTTCCAAATACTTGGGGCTTTTCTAGGCATCTCATTGTTACTGAAAACTAATTTAATTTCATAATGTCAACTTAGTCAGAAAATATACTCTGTGAGATTTCAGTCTTTTGAAAATTATCGAGATTTATTTTAAGGTCCAGTGTAGGATCTATCTTGGAGAGCATTTCATATACACTTAAACAGAACATGTACTCTGTAGATATTGGGTATACTATGTTATAAATATCAATTAGTTAATGTGCTTCTTAGTATTGTTGTAGCTTCTTAATCCTTATCAATTTTTTTCCTAGCCATTCTATCAATGATTTTAGAAATATGTCTTAAAATTTCTAACTGTGATTTTCGATTTGCCTCTTCTTCCCTTTAGTTCTGTCAGTTTTTGCTTCCTGTATTTTGAAGTTTTTAAAAAAATTTTTAACTTCTAAATTTCAACTTTTATTTTAGGCTTAGGGGTACATGTGCAGGTTTGTTACATAGATATTTTGATGCTGAGGTTTGGGGTATGAATGATCCCGTTGCCCAGGTAGTGAGCATAGTACTGATGGGTAGTTTTGAAGCTCTTTTCTTAAGTATGCATATATTTATAATTTTTACATCTTCCTGCCCTATTGATTATTTTATCATAATAAGATGTCCTTTTTCTCTTTAGTAGTACTTCTTATTTGAAGTTTATTTTGTCCAACATTAATACAGCTATCCCGCCTTTCTTATGCTCATTGTTTACATAATACATCTTTTGACACCATTGTACTTTCAAACTATTCATGTCATTGTATTTAAAGTGTAACCCTTGTAAACAGTATTTAGCTGGGTTTTGTATTTTTATCTAGTTTTATAGTCTTTGCCTTTTGATTTTAATGTGTGGTACATTTATAGTTAGCCTAATTATCAGTTTGTTAAGATTTATGTCTGTCATTTTGGTATCTGTTTTCTATACATTGCCTCTTTTTCAATTATTCTTCTGTTTGTCTTCTTCTGTGTTAATTATATTTTTGGTGTTTTATTTATCCTTTATTGGCTTTATAGCTATATATTAACATTTTTAATGATTGTTCTAAAGATTACAATAAGTATCTTTAACTTATCATAGTCTTCAAGTTTGTATTGAAATACTTCAGATAAAATGTAGGAACTTTCCAACAATGGTTTTATTTAAAGCTATCATAGCATATATTACATCTATATTCATTATAAACATTTTTTAATGTTGCTTTAAACAATCATATACCTTTCAAAGACATTAAGAGAAGAAAAAATATATATCCATAATATTTATCCACATATTTTGTGTTTTGGTATATTTTATTGTTTCCTATAAATTCAAATTACCATCTGGTATGGTTTCCCTTCAGCCAGACTTTTAGCATTTCTTGTAATGTAGGGCTAATTATCTCATGTTTTTTCTCTTGTGGGGCTTGCATTTTAAAAGGATTATTTTGCTGGATATGGAATTTTTTGTTGGCAGTTTTATTTTTCTTTGAGTACTTTAAATACGTAATTTAAATACATCCTGGTCTTCACTGTTTCTGATGAGAAGTCAGTGGTTAATTTTATTCTGTTTTCTCTCATTTTTCTTGCCTACTTTCAAGAATTTATCTCTATCTTGTTTTCAGTCTTTTGACTATGGCGTGTCAAAGTAGCATTTTCTTCGTATTAATCCTGCTTAGGATTTGTTTAGCTTTTTGGTCTATAACTTAATATTTTTCATCAAATGTGGGAACTTTTTGGTCATTATTGATTCCAGCATTTTTTAGTCCCATTCTCTCTCTGCTTTATTCTTGAACTCCACTTACATCTATGTTGGACTTCTTGATATTTTCTCAAAGTTCTCTGATGTTCATTTTCCTTCAATCAGTTTTATCTCTGCCTTAGATTGAATGATTTTCATTAATTTATCTTCAAGTTCACTGATATTTTTCCTTCTTCCATCTCCAATCTGTTTTTAAGCATATCTAGTAAGTGCTTCATTTTCTATTTCAAATGGAAAATAAAAACTTATGTACTAGATTTTCTAAAGTTTCATTTTCTCTGTTAAAATTTTCTATTTGTTCACTAATTAAGACAATGTTTTCATTTTATCCATTAAAGCACCAAATTTATCTTTATTTTTTCTTCTTCTTTTTCCTCTTCCTCCTCCTCTTTTTCTTTTCTTTTCCTTCTTCTTCTTTTTTTAAGAGACAGAGTTTCACTCTGTTGCCTAGGCTGGAGTGCGGTGGTGTGATCATAACTCACTATAACCTTGAACTCCTGGACTCAAGTGATCATTTTGCCTCAGCCTTCTGAGTAGCTAAGACTACAGGTATATGCCACCATGCCCGGCTAATTTTTAATTTTTTTATACAGATAGGGTCTCACTATTTTGCCCAGACTGATCTTGAACTTCTGGCCTCAAGTGATCCTCCTACCTTGGCCTCCCAAAGTGCTGGGATTACAGGTGTGAGCCATCATGCCTGGCCCTATTTTTCTGAAATATTTTTAATAGCTGCTTTGAAGTCTTTGTTTACTAATCCAACATCTGTGCCATTTGGAGTCAGTTTCTGTTGACTGCCGTTTCCCTTGAGTGTGTGTCACATTTTCTTATTTATTTGCATTTCTGGTATTTTGATGCTGTTGCAAACTAGATACTGAGTACAGTATATTGTAGTGACTCTAGATTCTGTTATGTTCTTCTAAGGATTGTTGATTTTTTCTTCTAGAAGGTTGTTAGTTCGCTGAGACTCAATCTTTAAACCTCATCTTTTCTGTCCTGGTTTTTCAGGTTCCAGCTGCTGTATTTATGGCTTGACTTGCTGGGGTCTCCTTGCAACAGCATAGTTTGGTGGTCAGCCAAAAGTTTGGATAGAGTTTATATCCACATCTTGGCACCTACCCTTGTTGTGACTTCCTTGCTCCTGTGGGTCCTCTCTTAAATTCCCGCTGTTCTGCCAGTCTCGAGCTCTGACCGCTAATACCTCAAATCAGTAAGGATTCAACCTTCTGCTACTTGAGCTCTTCATGTTGGGGAATGCCCTTAGCAAAAAAAAATGCAGCAAACTTACAAATCTCTCTCAGTGATTTCTGCTTCTTTTTCCCTGGACTCCCTGTGTTCTCCTTTACGCATGTGCAAATGAGCAGAGTTTATATGCAGATTTTTGAGTCTTGTTCCTTCTATTGCTCTTGTTCTTCCAGGAATGCCCCCCTAAACTTCCAGCTACTCTGCTAGCCCTGAACTATCTCCTCTACATCTTCAAGCCTGTTAAAAATGAGGTTTTCAGCCACAAGACTTGTGAAGAGGGAGATCACTTTCAGTCATCTCAAGGAAAAAACCATAAATTCAAAATTCTTTTCAATGGCCACCTTGTGACAAATCCTTTTTGGTTTCTGCCTTCTTTTGATTGTGTCTTCAAATACTTTTTATTTTCATAAATTTTGTCCAGATCTTATAGTTGTTATGTTTGAGAGTATTTGCCTGACCAATTATTCCATTATCATAAGCCCGAAGTCTAAATGGTATCATTTTCAAAATTTCATTTTCTAAACATTTGCCGCTGTTATATACAAATGAGAATGACATTTTAATACTGATCTAGTGTCTAGCAATCTAGTTAGTGTTGCTAACTTCACTTATTAATTCTAACACTTTGTGCATTGTTTTGGATAATTTTACATATGCTACTATGTTGTTTGAGAAAACGGCAGTTTCGTTTACTCTTTCCCGATTCTTATACATTTTATTTATTTTTAGTGCACTGTCTAGGACCTTCAGAACAATGTTTATATAAATAATGGTATTGGGAATCCTTGTCTTCTTTTCTTAATCAAGGAGAAAGCATAAGGTGATAATGACTGTAGGTTTTTAAAACAGATTTTTTTTTTGTTTTTTCAGACAGGGTCTCACTCTTTAGCCCAGGCTGGAGTGCAGTGGTGTATTAATAGCTCACTGCAACCTCCATCTCCCAGGCTCAAGCAATCCTCCCACCTTAGCCTCCCAAGTAGCAGGGAATATGCACCACCTCACTCAGCTAATTTTTAAAATTTTTTGTAGAGCCAGGATCTCACTATATTGCCCAGGCTAGTCTTGAACTCCCGGACTCAAGCAATCTTCCTACCTCAGCCTCCCAAAGTGTTGGAATTACAGGTGTGAGCCACTGTCCCTGGTGTAAAATAAATATTATTTACAGGAGTGTGGAAGTTCATTTCTATTCAGTATTTGCTTAGAGTTGTTTTTTTTTTTTTTTGGAGACAGAGTCTTGCTCTGTCACCCAGGCTGGAGTGCAGTGGCATGATCACAGATCACTGCAACCTTCACCTCCCAGGTTTAAATGATTATCCTGCCTCAGCCTCCCAAGTAGCTGGGATTACAGGCACCCGACACCACACCTGGCTACTTTTTGTATTTTTAGTAGAGATGGGGTTTTACCATGTTGGCCAGGCTGGTCTCGAACTCCTGACCTCAGGTGATCTTCCCACCTTGGCCTCCCAAAGTGCTGGGATTACAGGCGTGAGCCACTACGCCCAGCTAGGATGTTGAATTATATCAAATGTTTCTTCTGTATCTGTTGAGGCGATAATATGATTTTTCTGCATCTTCTGAGAATGTAGGGAGTTAAATAGATTTTTTGAAACATTAAAAAATCAGGCTTGCATTCCTGAAATTAATCAAATGTGGCCAAAATGTATTATCCTTTTTAAAAAGATCACTGGATTCAATTTGCTTATATTTTGCTTAGAATTTTAGCATCTATGTTTGAGAGAGAGTGATCTGTAATTTGTCATTCTTGCAGCGTGTTTATCAGGATTTTGACATCAAGGTTGTACTGGTATCATAAAATTAGTAAGAAAGCATTTCTTTTTTTATTCTCTAGAATATTGTATAACATTGGCATTACTTTTTCCGTAAATGTTTGAGTGAATTCACCAGGGAAACTGTGCTTTGGACATTTCTTTTTGGGAAGATTTTAAATTACAAAATAATTTAAGAATATTTGTATGTTAGATTTTCTATGTCTTCGCGCATCAGTTTTGAAAAGTTGTGTTTTCTAGGACTTTGTATATGTCGTCAAAATGTTTGAATGTTTTGGAAAGTAGTTGTTCATAATGTGCCCATAGGGACTGTAGTGATGTCCACATTTCATTTCTAATATTGGCATTTTTTTTCTCTCTTTTTATCTTGGTTGGTTTTTCTGGATATTTATCAATTTAATCATCTTTTCTCAAGGAGTGATTTCTGCCTTTTCCAATTTTCTCTATTCTGTGTTTGTTTTCTGTTCTCTTCATTTATTTCTGCTGTCTTCATTACATTTCAGTCTTTCTTCTTTTGTAATATCTGCCTTTTTTTTTTGAGACAGAGTCTTGCTCTGTCACCCAGGCTGGAGTGCAGTGGTGTGATCTTGGCTCACTGCAACCCCCACCTCCCGGGTTCAAGCGATTCTAGTGCCTCAGCCTCCCTAGTAGCTGGGATTACAAGCTCGTGCCACCACGCCCAGCTAATTTTTGTATTTTTTGGAGAGATGGGATTTCACCATGTTGGCCAGGCTGGTCTCGAACTCCTGACCTCAAGTGATCTGCCCATCTTGGCCTCCCAAAGTGCTGGGATTATGGGTGTGAGCCACCACACCCAGCCAATATCTGCTTTTAAGGTTATGTGTTTTCCACTAATCACAGCTTTAGCTCTAGATTATATTTTAATATGTTGTATTTTAGTTTCATTTCATTCAAAGTATTTTGTAATTTCTATTTTGATTTATTCTTTGACCAATTGGTTATTTAGAAGTGTTTTAGTTCATTTCCAAACATTTGGAAACTAGCTTTTGATTTTCTTTTTGTTATTGATTTCTGGCTTTAATACCACTATGATCTCACAACACACTCTGAATGATTTCAATCTTTTGAAATTTGTTGAGAATCACTATATGGTCCAGCCTGTGATCCCAATTCTTTCAAAAAAAGATTTTTAAAATTTACTTTATCTGGATTTTTCAGTTGTTTTTAACAGGTATTTTGGTCTTCTATAAGCTACTCTATCATAGCTGACAGTACAAGTTCCACTGCTTTAGAATTTAATTAATCACTCCTCCATTGGGAAGCATGAAGTTCATTTTTGGTTTTGTGATACTGAAAAGTGCTACAATGGACATCCTTGCAGCTTCTTCTTGTGTATGCCTGTAGCCCTGCCAGAGAATTAGAAGAGCAGAGCTGAGTGGTTGAGGGCATGAACTCTGAGCAAGATCCCGGGGTTCAAATCTGATCTTTCATCTTGTGAAAAATACAGATTCCTGGGCTTCACTCCAGATCAACTGAATCTATTTCCCAGGTGAGCTTCATGATTCTACGAGTCAGAAAACCATGCTGTAGAATAAGAGACAGGAATGACAATGATACACTGGCCCTAGATGCCAAAGAATTACAGATGGTTACACGTTTTCCGGGAGGGAGTGGAGAGAGGAACAGGAGGGATCAGGCATTTCTCTCTGCTGCCTTCGTTCCCTGGAGTCCCTTTGCCTCTTCCCAAGTTATTCCTAAACTTGTGTTAAAAACCAGGCATTTTTGGATCTTCCTTTGCCCTCCAGTCTTGCCTAGCAAAAGAAGCACTGAGTATATGCAGCGATAATACTTGGGGAGCTTTGACTCATAACCCTGGCATTGTGATGCGCTTCGAGTGGGTCCTACTGGCTGCTGAATAATTGTCTCCTCTCAGCCCTGAGGGCTAAGGAGAACTGCCTCTCAGGCATATTTCTCTTGGGGCCATGCCAACAACAATGCCACTCCTGTTGGGGGTGGGAATAGACTCATGAAAACTAGGTTGGGTTCACAGCACAACAAAACAAGTTCTGGGGTTAGGCTGTGAGGATGCTCTCTTGTGGTACCTCCATTAAGGCTGATCTTCAAATATTCATCCTGAGGCCATCAGAACTGCGCCTCATCTAAGAGATGTCTTTGGCAAGAGAAGACCCCATCTTTCAGGCTCAACTTGAGATTGTTTCCCCATGAATTCATTCATTCATTCAACAAATATACCTCAGGCACAACTCTGTGCAAATCATTTATTTAACAAATATTGTTAAAATTTTGTGGCAATTATTGTTCTAGTGGCTGAGTACAGCAATGAACAATGTAGATACAACTTTCTGCCTTTTTGGAGTTTATATTCTGGTAGGTGACAACAGGCTACAAAAGTTAGCTGGGCATTGTGGCGGGCGCCTGTAATCCCAGCTACTGGAGAGGCTAAAGCAGGAGAATTGCATGAACCCGGGAGGCGGAGTTCGCAGTGAGCTGAGATCTCGCCACTGCACTCCAGCCTTGGCGAAAGAGCGAGACTCCATCTCAAACAAACAAACAAACAAACAAACAAAAAACCGTAAAATAAAATGCATGATGTTGATATGACAATAACTGCTACAGAGAAAATCAAAACACAAGCGGGAGGTAGGAAGTGCCAGGAGTAGGATTTCAATTTTACTCTATTGATTGATTCCTTTTTAGGTATAATTTCAGACTTACAGAAAAGTTGCAAGAATAGCCCAAATAATTCTTGATTGTCCTTTACCCACGCTCCCAGTCTCATGCTGCTAAGGAAGACATACCTGAAACTGGGTAATATATAAAGGGAAGAGGTTTAATTGATTCACAGTTCCACATGGCTGGGGAGGCCTCACAATCCTGGTGGAAGGCAAAAGGCTTACACGGCGGCAGGCAAGAGGGCATGTGTAGTGGAACTCCTTTTTATAAAAACCATCAGATCGGCCTGGCGCAGTGGCTCACGCCTGTAATCCCAGCACTTTGGGAGGCCGAGACAGGCGGATCACAAGGTTAGGAGATCAAGACCATCCTGGCTAACACGGTGAAACCCTGTCTCTACTAAAAATACAAAAAATTAGCCGGGCGTGATGGCGGGAGCCTGTAGTCCCAGCTACTCGGGAGGCTGAGGTAGGAGAATGGCGTGAACACAGGAGAAGGAGATTGCAGTGAGCTGAGATCGCGCCATTGCACTCCGGCCTGGGCGACAGAGCGAGACTCTGTCTCAAAACAAAAACAAAAACAAAAAAAAACCCCGAAAAACATCAGATCTTGTGAGACTTATTCACTATCACGAGAACAGCACAGGAAGAACCCGACACCATGATTCAATTACCTCCCACCGTGTCCCTCCCACAACATGCGGCAATTACTACAATTCAAGGTAAGATTTGGGTGGGGACACAGAACCAAACCATATCACTCCCCAAATGCGAATACTTTACTACATATGCTTTCTCTCTCTCTCTTTCTCTCCCCCTGCCACCGAACTATCTAAGAGTAAGATGCCTCTATTTCAGCGTGTGTATTTCCTAAAAGCAAGGATTTATCTTGCATAACCACAGTGCAGTGATCAAAATCAGGAAATTAACATTGGTACAAAACTATTCCTTATTTAGGTTTCACCAGCTGTCCCAATAACATCCTTTATACTGCAAGAAAGCCCAAGGTCATCAGTTGCTCTCATTTGTCATGCCTCTTTAGTTTCATATTTTATGACACAGACACTTTTGAAGAGCATGGTCCAGTTATTTTGTAGAATGGGTGTCTTTTCTTTTTTTTTGAGATGGAGTCTTACTGTGTTGCCCAGGCTGGAGTGGCACAGTCTCAGCTCACTGCAACCTCTACCTCCTGGGTTCAAGTGATTCTCATGCCTCAGCCTCATGCGTAGTTGGGATTACAGGTGTGTGCTACCAGAGTCGGGTAATTTTCATATTTTTAGTAGAGACAGAGTTTCACTATGTTGGCCAGGCTGATCTTGAACTCCTGAACTCAAGGGATCCACCAGCCTTGGCCTCCCTAAGTGCTGGGATTACAGGTGTGAGCACCATGCCTGGCCTGGAATCCAAGGATGGGTTTCCTGATGGTTTCTCATATGTAGATTCAGTTAAGGCCCTTTGGCCGGAGCACCATGCGGTGATGCTGTGTTCTCAGTGCATCCTATCAGGAAGCACGTGTGGCCCATTAGTCCCATGGCTGGTGACATAACTTCCATCACTTGGTTAAGATGGCATCTGTCAGGCCTCTCTAGTGTAGACACTATTTTATCCTTTGTGATTGAAAAGTATGATGTGAGGCTATACTTTGAGACTATGTAAATATCTTGTTA
The DNA here is from genome assembly GCF_028885655.2 of Pongo abelii. Classification (NCBI taxonomy): domain Eukaryota; kingdom Metazoa; phylum Chordata; class Mammalia; order Primates; family Hominidae; genus Pongo; species Pongo abelii. The sequence continues at coordinate 103,710,598 of NC_072000.2, read as the reverse complement.
TTACTCAAAGTCTTATCTCCTAGTTTTAGCATCTATTAATGACTCTTGCTTGAATCAATTATTATAATTATTATTATGGTTGCCAAATGGTGATTTTCTAATTTTATCATTTGTTCTATTTTTATTAGTTGGCTTTCTACTATAATAAAGAATTTTTCTTCCTGTTTATTCATCTATTTATGTCAGTATGATTCATAGAGTCTTACTTTATACTCTAGGTTATAATCATTGACTGCCATTGTTTATTTTGACACTCAAAGTGTCCCAGATTTGGCCAGTGGAAGCCTCTTTAGTCTGGCTCTTGTGCCTTTTTGACATACCTCTATCTTTTTTTTTTTTTTTTGGAGCACTTCCTTACATTTTGCTACAAGATGTTCTAAGCTCATCTTGTACATTCCTTGCTCCAGCCCTGGAATCAGTCATCAGTTCCTTTGTGTGGAAAATGACATTTATAAACCAAGATCTTGTCTATATATATGCTCATTGCTATGAGGCCCTCTTAGCAGACAGAACTGGGAAATTTTACACACACACATACATCACATATCCACACATATCTGTATGTGTGTATCTATCAATCAATCATTTACCTATGTACGTATGTATGTATGTATCTATCAATCTATCATCTATCTATATATCTACGTATCTATCATCAGTCTCTCAGCATATATTTATCACCTATTTATCTATCAGCTATATATCTGTTATCTATCTATCTATCTATCTGTATCTATCTATCTATCGAAACCTATAAGTTCACACCAATATCTCCAATTCCAAACAACGCCTCATGGTACCTCTTATCTTTCTCCTTTTGCATATTTGTAACTCCCTTCTCAATAGTGAAAAGACTGGCTTCCATGATCAACAACATAGTCACATATTTGGTCAGTGATAGAATGTGCAGAGTATCCGAATTGCTAACCCATTCCTCTGCAAAAAGGAAGCCTACTAATGAGAGTTCAAGATTTGTTTAGGGTCTTTTTGTCTAGTGTCTGAGGGCATATAATCCAAGTACCGTGTTCAAAAGCGACTCAGTTCTCTCCCGCAGCAGTTATGCTATTTATTTGAAATATAGCTCTGTAGTCTGTTGGTATTCTAATTCAGGTCCTCTCCTCTCTCCTGGTTGATTTCATTTTCTTTTCTTTGAGCACGTGACACATTAACATGGTCGGGATTATATAAAATATAATCAGAAAGTGTTCTGTGTTATGGCCCCATCATTTTGAACATTTCACCCCCTTCTCACTCAAGCCTTTTATGTGACTGCTATGGCCTGAATTATGTCCCACTCAAATTCATATGTTGCATCCTTAACCCCCAATACCTGGTCGTGGTGTATTATCCTTTTAATGCATTGCAGTATTCAACTTTCTAATATTTTGTTTAAGATTGCTGCATCTATGCTCATGAGGGATTAAGGTCTGCAATTTTCTTTTCTTTTTCTTTTTTTTTTTTGAGACAGAATCTTGCTCTGTCACCCAGGCTGGAGGGCAGTGGGACGATTTCGGCTCACTGCAGCTTCCACCCCCTGGGTTCAAGCAGTTCTCCCACCTCAGCCTCCCAAGTAGCTGGGATTACAGGCACCTATCACCATGCCTGGCTAATTTTCATAGAGACGGGGTTTCACCATATTGGCCAGGCTGGTCTTGAACTCCTGGCCTCAAGTGATCCACCTGCTTCTTGTAATGTCCATGTCAGGTTTCAGTTTTGGGGTTCTGTGTCCTCATAAAATGAGTTGGGAGGTGTTTTTTCTTCCTCTGTTTTCTGGAAGAGTTGGTGTGAAACTGGTATTTCTTCCTTAAATATTTGGAAAATTTACCAATGAAGTCATCTGGACCTAATTTTTTTTTTTGGTGGGGGTTGGGGAGAGGCAGAGAAAGAGGAAGGAGGAGAAGAAGGTTTTAAATTACAGATTCAATCTCAAACAGACGTGACTCTGAAAATTTTCTGTTTCTTCTGATGGTAGTTTTCTGTTTGTGTATTTTGAGCGTCTCACTCTGTCACCTGGGTTGGAATGCAGTGGTGCGGTCGAGCCTCCTGGGCTCAAGTGATCCTCCAGCCTCGGCCTCCCAAGTAGCTGAGACTACAGGTCCACACCACCATGCTTGGCTAATTTTGTAGAGATGGGGTCTTGATATGTTGCCCAGGCTGGTCTTGAACTCCTGGATTCAAGGGATCCTCCCAACTCAGCCTCCTAAAGTGCTGGGATTATAGCTGTGAGCTACTGTGCCTTATGTCGGTTTTGATAATTGGTATTTTTCAAGGAATTGGTTCATTTTATCCAAGTTGTCAGTGTTTCAGTGATAAATCAGCTGGTCCAGGAAGGCCTCCTTGAGAAGGCAACATGTGAACAGAGACCTGAAGGAGGAGAGGAAGCAGGCCATGACCTGGGGAGCATATTGCAGGGAGAGGAAATAGAAGATGCAAAGACCCTGATGCATGTACCTGCCTGTGAGTTGCAGAATAATCCACAGGCCAGCGGAGTGGTGTTCCGGAGGGAGAGAGTGGTGGGGTTAAGGTCAGAGAGGCAAAGGAGGCTGGGACCTAGGACCCTCTGGGCCATCATAGGGTCTTTGGTTTTCACTCTGAGTAACAGAAAGTTTTCGTCAGAGCAGTGTTGTGATCTGGCTCATGCTTCAAAATATCAGACTGACTGTTGAAAGTAGCCTCAAGGAAGAATCAGAAAGACCAGACAGGAGGCTCCTGGCCTGGGGAGGTGGCAGTAGGGTTAGTGAGACCTGGCCATGTTCTGGAAAGACTTTAAAGGCAGAACCCATACAGTGTGATGAGGGGTTGGATGTTGGGTGTGGGAGAAAGAGAAAGGTCAGAGCTGACTGTCAGGGTTTTAGCCTGAGCAGTGACCATATTCTGAATTAGAGAATACTGTGGGCAGAGCAGATTTGGGGAGTGGAGCTCTGAAGTCAGTCTTGGAGAGGTTAACAGTGAGAGGCCTGTTATGCACTCCCTGTTAGTGAGTTAGTCCATCAGGTGGCTGGATACATGGAAGCATTGTTCGGGGCTGGGGACACATTGGCATGTAGATGGCATTTGAAGCCACATGAGAGGTTGGTATCACCAAGGGAGTGAGTGTAAGTTGAGAAGAGGTCTGAGGGATGAGCTCTGGGGCAGAACTATGCCCAGAGGTTGAGAGATGAGGGAGAACCAGAAAAGAGATTACTGGCCGGTGAGATGGGGGAAAAAACCAGGGGCACGTGGCCACCTCAAAGCCCAGCAAAGAGGAGGAATGCCCTGCCATGGCACAGGCAACCAATGGGCCTGGGGTGAGGAGGACTGCGTGGTGACATTGCACTTAGCAACAGAGAGGCCAGTGGTGACTTTGGCGAGGGCCCTTGGGTGGCTCCTGAGAGCCAAGGCGGATGGGGTGGCTTCCACAGGGACTGGGAAGACAGAGACCCAACGGAGTTAGCGTAGACAGCCCTGTCACAAATGTGCTCTTCTTGGAGAAATAGGCTGGTACCTGGGGGAGCTATGGAGGAATTACAGCGTGTCTCGATTACAGCTGGTAAAACGAGACCTGTTTACATGTCAAGTCCTGGGGCACTGTGGGGTCCTAGAGGTGAAGAAGACACCATTCCTGCACCCACCGAGTTCAGTAGCAGCTTGGGGACTGCAGGGTTACAGCCCAGGGACTGATGTGCTGTGATGGATGAGGCCCAGTGCCTGGTTGGAGCCTGCAGAGGGAAGCCTTCCTGGAGGAAGTGATGTCTGGCTGAGCCTTGAAAGGGAGGTGAAGAGGCCTCCTCCCCCAGGAAGCCTTCCTTGGTGTTTTTGCACAACACCCCTCATCTTTGTCTCCATAGAACTCGCTGCGTTCTACTTGGTATTGGCTATCTATGGGGATTGCATTCACACAGGTGAAGCGCCTTCCACACCCAGATGCTGAGCTTAGTACTTTCACCTGAGCTTTCTCAGTTCCTCCTTGGAACTGCATTGTGAGGGAGGTCCCGCTAGGATTCCATCTCACAGAGGAGGAAACTGAGGCTTTGGGGGGTTGAAGGGCCTTGCCCGAGGTCACACTGCCAGGAAGCAGCCGAGCTCGATTTGAATTCTTTCTGATCCCTATCCAGCGGCCTTAGCACATAGCAGGGGCTCAGGAAATGTTTTTTGACTCGACACTAACAGGGAGGTTGGATCTTGCAGACGCCAGAGGAGGAGAAGGTCTCCTAGCTGACTCCACAGACACAGCTCAGAGGGGAACCCCCTTCACTCATCCTCGGACCTGCTTCAAGGGAGCTATGTGGCTTACACCTGGTCCCTGGGCTTCGGAGTAAGCTCGGGAGCCCTGGCTTTGCTTCAGAATAAAGGAGGCTGGAGGTAGAGGGGAAGGCCCCATCGAAGCCCTTCTGCCTCCTGGGCCTGGGAGTCAGGGCATCGGGGCCCACCCCATGACTCAGGCACTACCCCGGGTCTGTGCCTCCCCCGCCTGCCCTGGCCTCAGACTCCCTCCTAAGGTAGGTGGACTGCATTATCTCTTGGTTCCTTCCAGCTTAAAAGTTCTATGTTCTAAATCCATCCATCAAACCCTATTTTGAGGGCTTTGAAGTGAAGCCTGGGTGTTTTTACCTTATCCCACACACCTACCTCACACCTTCCAAAGTTCCAACATCTCCTTTGATTGGCATGTCAAGTGGACACATTTCTGGACTGGAGGGGCCCCGACTGTGAGCGTCTGTTTCCAAGGAGCTAGCTGCTCGCTTCCAAATCCTGCAGGTTTGTTTGCTCCTGAGGGCACATTTCACAACCAGGAATAAAGTCTTCTAGATTCTTGCCTCTGTATTACTTTGAAAGCCCCATGCTTCTTCAGTGTGATGGGAGCAAGCACAGTGAGTGACGGATAAAGGAACTGTGCCAGCAGTGAACTTCAGAGGATGGAGGGAAAAACCTCAGTCAGCTCAGAATAAGATCCTGCGTATGTTATGTAACAAATCCAGGTGTGTGGGCACTTCCGTTGACCCATGGTCCTGATTCCCAAATTGACTGGTAAAGAAATTTCTAGTGAAGGCCCCTTCAGTCAACAAGGAGTAACTGTGCACACCCTCTTCCTGGACATGGCGCCAATGGGCACTGCCAACCACACTCGGGTGCTGTTCTGCATTTCCCAACTTCTCTGGAGGTCGGGTTGGGTCATGTGACTGGCTCTGGCAAATGGGCTGTGAGTAGAGGTGATGAGTGTCATTTCTGGGCTGAGGCAGTTAAGAGCCAGTGGGACTCCTCTGTCTCCCTCTTCCCCTGCCTTGGAGGTCCTGGAGGCCATGAGGGGTGGCTAGAGGGATAGAAGGACCACCAACAGCCCATGGCAAAAGAGGACATGTGAACCTTTCTTGTGTAAACGTTTTTCTTGAATTTATTATTATTATACTTTAAGTTCTTGGGTACATGTGCACAACGTTCAGTTTTGTTACATATGTATACATGTGCCATGTTGGTGTGCTGCACCCACTAACTCGTCATTTACATTAGGTATATCTTCTAATGCTATCCCTCCCCCCTCCCCCCACCGCACGACAGGCCCCAGTGTGTGATGTTCCCCTTCCTGTGCCCAAGTGTTCTCATTGTTCAGTTCTCACCTATGAGTGAGAAAATGCAGTGTTTGGTTTTTTGTCCTTGCGATAGTTTGCTGAGGATGATGGTTTCTAGCTTCATCCATGTCCCTACAAAGGACCTGAACTCATCATTTTTCATGGCTGCATAGTATTCCATGGTGTATATGTGCCACATTTTCTTAATCCAGTCTATCATTGATGGACATCTGGGTTGGTTCCAAGTCTTTGCTATTGTGAATAGTTCTGCAATAAACATACCTGTGCATATATATAGCAGCATGATTTATAATCCTTTGGGTATATACCCAGTAATGGGATGGCTGGGTCAAATGGCATTTCTAGTTCTAGATCCCTGAGGAATCGCCACACTGTCTTCCACAATGGTTGAACTAGTTTACAGTCCTACCAACAGTGTAAAATTGCTCCTATTTCTTCACATCCTCTCCAGCACCTGTTGTTTCCTGACTTTTTAATGATCGCCATTCTAACTGGTGTGAGATGGTATCTCATTGTGGTTTTGATTTGCATTTCTCTGATGGCCAGTGATGATGAGCATTTCTTCATGTGTCTGTTGGCTGCATAAATGTCTTCTTTTGAGAAGTGTCTGTTCATATCTTTAGCCCACTTTTTGATGGGGTTGTTTTTTTCTTGTAAATTTGTTTGAGTTATTTGTAGATCCTGGATATTAGCCCTTTGTCAGATGAGTAGATTGCAAAAATTTTCTCCCATTCTGTATGTTGCCTGTTCACTCTGATGGTAGTTTCTTTTGCTGTGCAGAAGCTCTTTAGTTTAATTAGATCCCATTTGTCAATTTTGGCTTTCGTTGCCATTGCTTTTGGTATTTTAGACATGAAGTCCTCTTAGATAAAGAGATTAAGTTGTGTAGCAGCACAGCCTGGGTTACCCTAACATGAGGAGGTAGACACAACAGGACCCGTGTCATTGGAAAAACCGACTTTGAACCCTGTGTCTGCTGCTACTGCCTGTGCAGTCTTGAGCTAATCGCATAGCTTGGCTTCCCTCCTATAAAATGAGATGGATGTCTAACCCGGGGGGGTGTGGTGTGTAGGAAGAGTGGATGTCAAATGTCCAGCTGCTGCCTGGCGCATAAGAGGGGCACAACCTGGGTCTGAGTCAGCTCTCTGTGAGCTCTGCCCCATGACTTCACTCCCGCTGAAGGCTCAGTCAACTGGGGGAGACCGTTCCATAAGCAGCGAGGTCGCATCTACCCCACCATATGTGCCTTTGGTCAAAGTTGCAGAAGCCTGTGGTTGGGCGTGAACCCAGCACTTTGCAGAAGTGTGAGTTCTTAATTTACTTCCCCCACAGCCACACACACAGGAGCGAAGGCAGCAGAGCCAAGCAGGAACCCGTCCTGCCCCAGGCCTGAGCTTTCTTAAGAGGCTCATGGGGCAGAAAGGTAAAGTGATTTCTTCCTCATCTTCCATGTGCAGGAGCAGGGGCGGATCTATGTGCCTAGATAATTTCATTTTGTGGGGCGCTGGGGGGAGGAGTGAAAATGGGGCTTCTCCACTCTATTATGTCCAGGAGGGTTTTCAGTAAGCACCAGAGAAATGTGTCTTTTATGTAATTCCATCTTCCTGTGTGGTAATTTACTACTACTAGTTAGTTAATAGTTTCTCTTGTTTTTAATTCTTTATTTGTTAAACACAAAAATGAAAATGAAACCCAGCTACACACCGAGCTAACACTTCAGTGGCTGAAGAGTTTCACAGGGGTGCAGTCTTATTTTAGGGTCAACTTTGTATGTGGTTACTTGGAGGGTGTGATTTGAGGCCACTACAAATATTCAGCCCTTAAATGTTTCCTCCACTGAAGCATTATTTTCCCCTAAACACTGACTTTATAACTGGAGCTTGAACTATGTGCAAAGTCCCAGGCTAGGACAAGAGGGTGGCAGGGGACGTCTGAGTGGGAGTTCAAGGCAAACCTGCCGTGGTTTTGGCCTCAAGATACTCACAGTCCAGGCATTATTGCTCTTTTCTGAGGTTGACAAGGAGGGCCACCAGTTCTTGTCAACATTCTCTTTGCAAATATGAAATGCAGGGAAATCTTTATTTATGTAATTTTAAAGGCAGAGTCTGTCACCTAGGCTGGAGTGCAATGGTACAGTTATAGCTCACTGCAGCCTAGAACTCCTGGGCTCAAGTAATCCTCCTGCCTCAGCCTCCCAAGTCGCTGAGACTACAGGCCTGTGCCACTATGCTTGGCTAATTTTCTTTTCAAATTTTTGTAGAGATGGAGTCTCACAATGTTGCTTAGGCTGGCCTTGAACTCCTGGCCTCATAAGGTCCTCCTGCCTCAGTCCCCTACAGTGCTGGGATTACGGGTGTGAGGCACTGCGCGCCGGCCTCGGGGATACTTTCCACAGTGTTTTATGACTTCATAGAAAAGGCCTGTGACCCCTGAGCCCCTGAGGGCAGGGTCTGTGTCCAGGTAGCTTGGCTCTGCTGGCCTGGCCCCGGCTCATTATCCAGCACAGGGCAGGCACACGCATTCATTTCTGGGGGTTGGCATAACAAAGTATTGCTAACTGGGTGGCTTAAAACAAGAGGTGCTGATTGACAACTGGGGAGGCTAGAAGTCTGAAATCATGGTGTCTCTGGGCCACGCTCCCCCTCCAGGGGAAGATCCTTCCTTGCCTCTTCCTAGCTTCTGGTGGTTGCCAGCATTCTTTGGTGTTCCTGGCAGCTGTCTGGGTCCAGTGTCTGCCTCCATTGTCACCAGACGTCCTCCCTGTGTGTCTCTGTGTTCACATGGCTGTGTTTTTAGGAGGACACCAGTCATTGCATGGAAGGTCCACCCTAACCCGGGATGACCTCATCTTAACTAATTACATTTGCAAAGACCCTAAGGCACATTCACAGGTACAGGGTTTAGGACTCCAACATATTATGGGGGGGTAGGGGGCATGATTTGGCCCACAACAGAGCATAATGCATAGTTACCAAGTGAAACATGAGGTGCTTTGGGAGCAAGGAGGGCATTGGAAAATGAGGGCGAATGGGCCACAGAAAGGAGGGCTTTGCATCTAAAATGTGTCTAAGTATTCAAACATTGCATGGCATTGTGTTGGGTGAGAAAGGGAGTCTTTTAGTCAGTTTACCACTTTGCCGAAGCCCAGGGTTTTTCTCTTCCTAGGGCCATTGTGCATTTTTGTTGACTATTGATTCTCCCCTTCATTCAGCAACTGCACTGAGGCCAGATCCCAAACTGAGCTCTGACGAGATGGAGAAGCAAAGGACACAGTTCCTGCCCCCAAGGAGCTCCCAGCCAAGCAGGAGAGAAGGCTGTGGAAATGATCCTTCTGATACCACAGCCTGCCAATGTCATCTAGAACTCTGGGGGATTGGGGGATTTGGTTTTAAAAAAAAACCCTGTCCTTAGCCAGGTGTGGTGGTGGGCACCTGTAATCCCAGCTACTTGGGAGGCTGAGGCAGGAGAATCACTTGAACCCAGGAGTTGGAGACTGCAGTGAGCCAAGACTGTGCCACTGCACTCCAGCCTGGGTGACAGAGTGAGACTCTGTCTCAAAACAAAAAATGAAAAACAAAAATGAAAAAAACAAAAACAAAACCCTGTCTTGTATTTTTGACTTTTATTTTATCCAAATCAGGACTCCTGAAGAATATTTGACCTCATAACTATTGGGGGACACTGGGGCTCCCTGCCCAGGGACAGGATGTTCTCTGCAGATATCAGGACGTGGGTGCCGATGACAAGGGTGCTTTGCTGCCATGGCCCGGGGCTGGAAGCACAGCTGTCAAAGGTTGGTTGTGAAGCTTCCAGGGGAGATGGTCCTCTGCAGGAAGAATAAGAGCCATCCTGTAGCCTTCACTGTTCCAGAAGGCTCCGTGGTGAATACATAATTAGGCCCTCTGTAATTACCAGTTTGAATCTGCCTAGGACACTAAGGCTCCCACCCCCTAATTTACCTTATAAATTTATTCTGCTAAAAAAGTCGAAAATGTCAGTCTTCTATGAATGCTGCATAAATGAATTATCTCCCCGATGACAGAAGGTGGGGAGTGGGGAGGCTTCCAGAGGACATTCCTCACTGTGAGTGTCGGAAAGTGCTCCACGCTTCGCAAGCACCCAGCAGAGAGCCCAACCAGGCTGCTTCCTGTGCCCACGGAGGGTCAGGTTCCAGCAGGTTCTGTGTAGCTGGTTAGCTGGTTAGCCAGCCCCAGCAGGGCGAGCAGAAGTGGCTTTAAAATCAGTCTGTTTGGCAGCTGTGAGAGAGCTTTGCCTTAGCATGCAGTCCCAGGTGATGGAGGGCCACAGATAGAAGGAAAGGAAGGAAAAAGCATGGCAGCTTCTTAAAGAAGGTCTCATCCCACCACGTCCCACAGACCTCCCTGCACCCAGGATGGTCTCACACCATAGCATGGCAACCACCTCCTTGATTCTTTCACAAAGAATAGTTTTACAAAACTATTTATTACAATGTGTGAGGCTGGGCGAGGTGGCTCATGCCTGTAATCTCAGCACTTTGGGAGGCAGAGGCAGGCGGATCACTTGAGGTCAGGAGTTCGAGAGCAGCTTTGCCTATATGGGGAAACCCTGTCTCTACTAAAAATACAAAAATACAAAAATTAGCCAGTCATGGTGGCGGGCAGCTGTAGTTCCTGCTACTTGGGATGCTGAGGCAGAATTGCTTGAACCTGGGAGGCAGAGGTTGCAGTGAGCCGAGATATTGTGCCACTGTACTCCAGCCTGGGTGACAAAGCCAGACTCCATCTCAAAAAAAAGAAAAAAGAAAAAAGAAAAAAAAAGTACGGCAAGTCTTCAGTGACATTCTAGGGGGTTTGGGAAACAAAGTTCTTTTTTTTTCTTTTTGAGACGGAGCCTCACTCTGTCACCCAGGCTGGAGTACAGTGGCGTGATCTTGGCTCACTGCAACCTCCACCTCTCGGGTTCAAGCGATTCTCCTGCCTCAGCCTCCCGAGTAGCTGGGATTAGCCCGCCACTACAGCCAGCTAATTTTTTGTATTTTTAGTAGAGATGGGGTTTCACCATGTTGGCCAGGCTGATCTTGAACTCCTGACCTTGTGATTTGCCTGCCTCGGGCTCCCAAAGTGCTGAGATTACAGGTATGAGCCACCGCGCCTAGCGGGAGACAAAGTTCTTTTAAAATCCCCCCTAATCTCATAATTCTCACACAATAGCTGCTGTTATTTCTGAATCTCCTTCTGGTCTTTTTTTCATATGTAGTCTATTATTTTCCCCCTAAATAATTAGTCAAAAGCTTCAGCCGCTACAACTTTTTAATTTTTGGCGGCTGATAATGAAAACCATAAATGCAGATTATAGAAAATGTGGAGACTGAGAGAAGAAAATGAACTATGATTCCCCACCCTCAAACTCCCATATGCTCATCTCTGCACCCTGAGAGCTTTCTTTCCAGTTTTTGCCCCATGGCCATGGTTTTTCTTTTTCTTTCTTTCTTACTTTTTTTTTTTTTTTTTTTTTTTTAAGATGGAGTTTTGCTCTTGTCCCCCAGGCTGGAGTTCAGTGGCCAGATCTCGGCTTGCTGCAACCTCCGCTTCCTGGGTTCAAGCGATTCTCCTGCCTCAGTCTCCTGAGTAGCTGGGATTACAGGTGCCTGCTGCCACGCCCAGCTAATTTTTGTATTTTTAGTAGAGATGGCATTTCACCATGTTGGCCAGGCTGGTCTCGAACTTCTCACCTCTGACCTCAGGTGATCTACCCGCTTTGGCCTCCCAAAGTGCTGGGATTACAGGTGAGAGCCACCGCACCCGGCTGGCCGTGGATTTTCTAGTTTGCCTGTGTATTAGGTCTTGTAGTGAGGTCCACCTGGCTCAGTCGCTGATACCCTCCTATGTGCCTGTCACAGGCACAGGAGACAAGGTAGGATCTGGACTGTCTGCTTTGAGAAGCTCAGAGCCCAGTGACCTGCTACTAGCAGATAACAACTATAATGTTTTCCTCTGGGTATTGGCAAAGGTTAGCCTGGTCCTTGGCACAAAGTAGGTGTGCTATGATTTGAATGTGTCCCCTCCAAAATTCACATTGAAACTCGGTCCCCATTGTGGTGGTATTCAGAGGTAGGGCCTTTGGGGAGATGACTGAGTCATGGAGGCTCTGCCCCATGAGTGAATTAGGAGGGAAAGGGCTGGAGGGAACTAGCTTAGGCCTGTTTGCTCCTCTGCCATGTGAAGCTATAGTGTTTGTCCACCCTGGAGGATGTGGCAACAAGGCACCATCTTGGCAGCAAGGGCTGGGGCCCTCACCAGACACTGAACCTTCTGACGCTCTCATCTTGGACTTGCCAACCTCCAGAAATGTGAGAAATCAATGTCTATTCTTTTTTTTTTTTTTTTTTTTTTGAGATGGAGTCTCACTCTGTCACCCAGGCTGGAGTGAAATGGCTGGAGTGAAATGGCGTGATCTCGGCTCACTGTAACCTCTGCCTCCCAAGCTCAAGCAATTCTCCTGTTTCAGCCTCCTGAGTAGCTGGGATTACAGGCACCTACCATCATGCCTGGCAAATTTTTGTATTTTTGTAGAGATGGGGTTTCACCATGTTGGCCAGGCTGGTCTTGAACTCCTGACCTCAGGTGATCTGCCCGCCTTGGACTCCCAAAGTGCTGGGATTACAGGCATGAGCCACCGCGCCCGGCAATATCTATTCTTTATACATTACGCAGTCTCAGGTATTTTGTTACAGCAGCGCTGAGACAAGATGCTTCATCAATATTAGTCGATTATGTACCAGTGAAATCCGGGGGAAATTTCCCATTTCATTCCTGAAATGTTGACGTGTGTACCATAGATTGAGTTGAATGTGAATCTCTTGTTTCATGAGTAGAACGCCTCCATAATAATATCTATCATTTATTCAATGCCTCCTCTGTGCCAGGCCTGTGCTGGGGGCTTTCTGAGAGGTCATCCGATGAGATGCTCACAGAGGCGTTGGATGTGATAGAGGAGGACCTGGGATGCCAAGAAGAGGAACCGCATGAAGGCTTGCAGCTAGCAGCGGGCACAGCGGAGACTCGACCCTGGCGATCTTGGAGGTATATGTCAAGCTGTGGGTGCCCTATCCTGCTTTTCTCACAGGCTGCTGGGAGGACAAACTCAAGTCAGGGAAGCAAAAGGGCTTTGAACACTAAAACTCTGTCCCAACATGAGTTGTTTGTCTGTTTCAAATTTTACCAGCAGAAACGTCTGTCTCACCCCACTCTCTCCATCCCATTTCTCTCTGCCTCAATTATCTAGTTTCATAACCGTGGTGTGTCTTGTTGGATTTTGCTGTCTCAAACGAACAAACAAACAAAATCTCTTTTACTAACTGAGTATACTGTTTCCTTATTGCAAACTTTGTTTCTCTGTAATTCTCTTCCTTCCTCCATGTCTTGATCCAGCATTGACTTTGTCTTTGGTGTTCTAGTTCCACATCTGGTGATGTTTTCAGCTCCCTGTTATTGGCTTGCAGGATGGCTGGAAATCCAACCCGGGTATAGGACAGTGTAGTGGTTATACACACAGACAGACCTGGGGTGATCTGGGCTCTACCTCGTGGTGGCTGACTTCGGGTTTCCTGTCTAAGGGGGATGAAAGTCTTTCTCTTCTGAGGATTAGATAAGATAAATGGCCTAACAATGTAATTAGACAGAGTGTCTCTTTGAATGAGCAGGTCTTGAGGGTCTTCGAAGAATTCTGCAATCTGTGCTCAGGACCCCTGAGCCCTGCTGCTCTGCTCCCATGGCACTTGGGACACACGGCCATGAGTCCATGTGATGGGCTGTACTCTCACTACTGTAATAGCTGAACTATGTCATCGACTTTTGTTGTCCCTTGCTCTGTTCTTTGGAGCTGGGGTGGTGTGTCAGATTCAGGCTTGCCTGAACTTGGAACCTCAGTACCACCACCTCACAATGTTGCCGTCTTTGGGCCCTGTCCCCCATAGCGTGCTTGGCATACAGCAGGCGTCCCATCCGCGTGTGTTGTTGAAGGAACAAATCACAGCCATGCTTATGATGCGACTGCTGCATGGCAAGGGACCGGGCCAGGCGCTTTGCTAAGACCCACTCATCACCGCTTATACAGAGTGGTGAAGCCCATCTGACAGGGAGACCACAGAGCCTGAGAAATGAATGCCCTTTCCCCAGCTGACTCAGCCAAAGCCTGAGCCTCCAGATGGGCACCCTGGCAGCATGTAGCAGGCCAGGGTTTGCAGGGCAGGGGAGCCATTCTACTTCAAGGCAGCGGGCAGCCCTCATGGCTGGTGGGGAGGCTACTGACAGTCACTAGCCGTTACTACTAGCAGGCAGGTTTTAGGGAATGACGCCTCCATTTTTCACTTAGAGGAAACCCTTGATGTGCACCGTGGCAGTGGCAGAGGCTAATCGCGTGGATCTGGGAGCTAATGCAGCTGCTGTAATTCCTGTCACCTTCTCACAGCTCAGTGGGAGCTTCCGATGAATAACTTGTGGCATTCAGGGGCTGCATACATCAGTGGCAGGTGTCACCGTCATAGGTTGGGAAGGGCACTGGTGCTCCACCTTGCCTTGTCTTTAATTAAAGGAGGAAATATGTCAGAACCGACATGAGCACTGACCAGCCTACCAGGTCCTTTCCAATCGCAGTGAAATCAGCCGTTAAAGATGCTCATCTCAAGAGGAGAACGAGTCTCTTATGCTTCTGGGGAGAAATCACCATCTGGTGAGGGTTTCCTGGCCTTTGGGGGTCCCCCTGCCACCTCCTCTGAGCCATCTGGGGCTCCCCTGCATTTGCCCCTTACTTGAGAACTGTAACCCTTAGGGATCAGAGGGAGCATGGGAACAAAACAATTCAATAAAGTCACAATAAAGCATCCAAAGCCCTTCATACTTTTTCACTTTCTTTAACTCAATTTATTTTTCATTTTGTGGACAGAGATTTAGTCTGGGTATTAGTTTATGATTTTTGCTGAAGGAATTACTCAACACACACACATATAAAAAGGAAATATTATTTTTATCATTTATTTTGTGCCATGTATACCATAGGAGAAAAAAACGGAGCGAAATCACTTCAGTACCGCTGTGTTTTTCATTACAAAGTTATTACATATAGAAATTACTCCAAATTATCTGAAATGAATGGAAATTATGAGGTTTAAATTCCCCAGGTTACTGCAGGCACAGCTCTGGAAATTTATTTTGTCATCTTGCTGAACATAATTGCTACAACAAAATTTCTTCCATTTTACAACTGCAGCATAACTTATTTATACCGGTGTAGCTGTAATTTTACATCAATAAGTTGCATGGGAAGGAATACACAGGTGGTAATTGAAAACAATAATTTGTACTGAGGTCCAGGTGGAACGGTTGGCTCAGAAAAAGGCTCCAGTTATTATCAGCAACAGCTTTGTGTCACTGCGGCCTCTTTTCATATCCTTAGCCAACACCGGTCAAACCATCCAAACACCTTCAATCACATCCCTGTGCCTGCTGCAGTGAGAGCTGCAACTTGTCTGACTTTCCACCATGGCCCATGTATTCTGGTCTGGAAAGTGAGGCCACAGGGTGCTGGGGGTACCCAGGGAGGCCCATGCCACCTCTGTGCCAGCTCCTGCCCTTTCCTTCTGCTGCTTTCCAACTTGCCTCTGGGTTGGGTGCATTTAGGTACCCGGAGCTAATTAAGGTGTTTGATAGATTTCAATTGGAGTATGAGTTCTTGCCAGAAACATCAACAATTCGATTCCCCAAGCACAATGCAGAGCGTTAAATCCACTAATGCTTTATACATTACTGTGTTCCTTCCCAGCCGGAATGTGTGGTCTGGGTACAATACCAAACCGGTCCCCAAACAGGCGTCCTCACTCTTCAGTCTCTAATTGTTCCTGTTAAGCAGATACAAATAATGAAACTGCAGATGCCTGTGCTAAATCCCAACAGCTGATGAATCTACCCGTTTGAATCCAGAGGTCCAAACACAGATTTAAAATAATTGACCATAAATCTGCCTTATTTAGAATCCAGATCATCAGAGTGGTCAGAGATAATCTTTTTTGTTCCTGTCTAGTGTTAATTTCATGATACGTGTGTGTGTGTGTGTGTGTGTGTGTGTGTGTGTGTGTGTCTGTGATGGGGCGGGGGGCGGAGAAGGGGGGAGAGAGAGAGAGAGGCAGGCAGAGGGACTTTGTCACAAGTTCAAATGGGAAATGTTATTGCCACATCCATATTATAGAAGCTATTCTTGTTCCAGTGATTCCAAAGGCTTGAAATCACAGTGAAATCATTTTTATAAAAGGATCCAGATTAAACTAATACCAGAATGCACAGCAATCCAGTGTCTCGGTTTTCCCTGGGCAGCATTAATTATCTTTTGTTGTAGCAAATTGTCTGCCTTGTAAATTGAGCTGAAAGTGCATCTTCAAGCAGAGGCAATGTTTTAATATGTACATAATGGAACAACTTTCATAACTTCCACAGACTATAGAAATATGATTTCATCTTCAATAATGTGCCTGCAGTTAAAACTTTGTGGTGTAGAGCCTCGTTTGTCAGGTTGCAACCTTAACCCTTCTCTATTAAATAGAGAGAAACCACTTACGTGTTTTCTAGGATACAAACTACCTTTGTTGAATTCACTCGAAAGCATCCGTGGCTGTTTCTAAAACTACAAAACAACAGATGAGCTCTCCCAGAGCTCTCTTTCCTAGCTCTGGAAGGCATATCTGAAACAAGGTGTTGGCTGGTTTTTATTTTTATTTTTTGGTAAGCGCCCCCTTTGCAGCATCCTCATTAGCCGAGCCTGTTGGAGGGATGCTAGCCTGACTCATGTCTCTCTCTCCTTCTCTGTTCTTCCATAAGTGAGTGCTTGCTTCCCCCTCACTTCCTTTGTAGTGCATCACAGCACAGATAGGAGTTTTCAAAGCCTCGGATTGGGGGTGGGGGAGACCTCTCTACTGAGTCAGATGTCTACAACTCCAGCTTAGCATTTACTGAAACTTCATCTTTCTCAAACTGCTTAAGGATACAAACTAATTAATCCTCACAGCCTTATAAAACCCTTGTTAGGAAGGTGCCTCCATCCCTAGTCCTCCCCATTTCCTATCACCAGACACCCCATTGTTGCTCGGTCTCAACGACAGCAGCTGACAGCCAGAGTCGGAACTGAAAATTCCTTTCTGAGTCCCTCATTTGAACCCCTTTAACTCTCTTTATTTTCCTTGTCTGTTTTCTACAAAGGGCAGATGGATGGTCACTAGACTACTGAATTCAAACTCACGGATGTGTGTGTGTCTTCAAAACAGAGCTCTCAGCATCTTCAGGAAAATGGTCTTCCTTGCAGTTTCAGTTACACAATTTGGAGACTCAGTGACAAAAGAGAAAGCAGCAGAGAGACCCTTTTGCATAACACACACACACACACACACACACACACACACATACACGTGCACTCACACCACAGCCGCTCAGACCTCTGTATATGTGAGGGGTGGGGGTGGAATTTGGTGCAGTCTGATCATCTTCATGAACAATATTTCTCCCAAGTCGACCAACTGGGTGATGCCAGTCCCTACCAAATTTGAATTGATGACTCAACTAAAGAATTAAAATTAGCAAGACAAGAAAATTCCAAATGAGGTGAGAAAGCTGTAGAAATAGTTCCAGATCCCCTAGTACTGAGCCATTCAATATCATTTCTGATGACAGGGACAGAGCTAGGAACATTCAATGTGGGTGTGAGTCCTTTTCATATACGGGGAGCTGGGTAAGTATTTTTTAAGGAAAATAATACATGAATCAGGAACAGTGAATTTGATTTAACCCCTTGTAGGCTGCAGATACAAAGGCAGCAGGCAATGATGCCTCAGTTTTCCTACAGCTTACCTATGCCTTATACAGTTAAGCAACGGTGGGAAATGCATCACTGTATCAAGGCCAGGTATTACTTGCAGAAAAAAATAAGGTGCAAATGATGTCATGTTTTAACAAAAGCAATGTTGTTAAATTCAGTACACCAAAAGAATCAACCAAACAACTGTTGAAAGGCAAGTTTTGTGGTCCTGACTCTGCTATCAGGTGACAATGTGAAAAACTCCTCTAAATCCAGCAAAGCTTTAATTGAGTGCTTATGGCGCCCAGAAATTCGCTGTAATTTTCAGAAATGACATAAAATAATTCTAGAAGATACGGCAGGAAGCCCAAAAGGCCTCTTTTGTCTTTTTATGCCTCTGGATTTGGTAGCTGCTAAAGATTCTAGAACTGTAAGGAAAGAGATAAGGACCACCTTGAGAGCCTTATTAATATGTACATGAATATGATTTGCTTGGTGCCTCCACTGTGGTTTCCTCACAAGTTAGAATAAGTCCATCCACTGATCAGATCGGAACATCGTATTCACGTTCATCTTCTCAGTCAATAACACTTATAGATCTGGAGGAATAGAAATGAACAGACAGGGGTTGCTTCTGAGTCTGCCGTATACCTGTGAATATGAAACGATTTGCCTTCTCTTTGCATGGATTTCTTCTTCTTCTTCTTTGTTTTAAAGCACCAAAAATGCCCAAAGTAATTTGGTAAGATGTGCTGTTGAACTGCTACAAAGTTGACTGCGTTTCACAGGGTGGATCTGTGTTAAAAAGAAAACAACAAAAACAAATGAAATGTCAGTTTTCTTTCTGCAGAAACATTAGGACTTCCCATTTCTACTGACACCTCTTATCTTGATTCTTTCCAAATTTTTGTAAAGACATAAGAGATAAAATATAACAGCTCAGAAGGCAAAGATAACATTGTAGGATCTCGAATAGAGTCCAACCTCAGCTGAGTTAAGTATTGAGAATCGTTCAAAGAATTTTAAACAAAAAGCCTGGCTTGGGGGTCACGTGTCTGTTTAATCTGCCCCCACTGCATGGCGTGTTACACGCAGCACACACAGGGAATTAAAGCCCCACATAAGGTTAATAAAAATGCACTCTGATTTGATGAAATGATTTCTGATTTCTGAAGTATTCCTCTATAAAGAAATTTAAAGTGACTGAGAATATGGAGGATTATCTGCTGGAATGCACTGTGAAGCTAGAAAAAGAATAGCAGGGAAATATTTGTGAGTTCAAAAAGCTTTTTGACATCTGCTGTGTGTGTGTGTGTGTGTGTGTGTGTGTGTGTGTGTAAAGATAGTGCAGAAAAGGTGGCATTTATTTCCATCTGATTCCAGCATGCACAAAGCCCCAGCTTTGGGCCCAGCACACAGTAGGTCTGCAGCAGGTGCTAGAGAAATGAACCTGGTTTTAAGATATTAGTTCAGGACCACATTTGGACTCACACTTTTTCCTTTTACATTTTCATATGTGAGCCACCTGCACCCTCTTTTTTGGGGGTGGGGAGGGGGCAGGAGTGACTTGTATTTTAAACAAAGGTTTGGTGAAGAAGAGGTGGGGTGGGGTGCGGTGGGGCGGTGCAGTGACCTTCTCAGGAGAGTCCTGGACCCCCCTCTCGCCTGCCTGGGGTGCTGAGGCAGGGGTGGGGACGTGGCTGTGGGCCGAGGTCGACCACCCCCCTCCTGCCCCGCCTGCTGTCTGGGCATCTAGAGAGTGGGGAAACATTAGTACGGGGCCAGCTGTGGAAGCCAGGCAGGGTCGAGGGAGAGGTCAAGGTCGGCCGAGAGGCGGCTATTGATCCGGCTTGGAACGCGAGACATGGAGCGCAGCAAGACTAAAGGGGGAGCTGTGAGACCAGACATTAACAGCTTTGCGCGCTGATGAGGCCCGTGCCAGACGGGCAGAGGGAAAAAGAGGAGACTGGAGTGGCAGCTGGGATCGCTCCCTGCCTGCGCCCGGCCGCCTCTCGGGAGAAGAGGAGGAGGAGGAGGAGGGGAAGGAGGGGGAGAAGGAGGAGGAGGGGGAGGAAGATGCGGAGGAAGAGGGGGAGGAGGAGGGCGAAGGGGCCAGCTCAAGGCTGGGCAGGGGCAGGGCAGCCTCTCCCCGGCTGCCGCGAGGTGGAGCGCGCCGGCGGGCGGCGGCGTGTCCGGCCCTGCTCCCGCCCGCCCGCGCGTCCCTCTTCCCGCCGTCGGGGCAGCGCGGGGCCAATGAGGAAGTCCTCCTTGGGTCGGTGGGGCACGCGCCGGCCCCCGCCAGCTACTTCCTGCTGGGAGTGGGGAGGGGGTGCCCCCTCCCCAGGCACGGCCCCTTACCGCACGCGGGGTGGCGGCTGCAGCTGGGACTCCGAGAGCCCTTGAGCCGCTCGCGGAGGGGCTCCCTTTTCCTGAGGGGTCCTCCCAGTCCCGCCTTGCCACTGGCGGGGTCTCCCTTCCTTGTAATCAACCCCGGGAAGGTGAGGGTCGCGTGTCGGGATTTCGAGTCCCGGACCGCCGGCGGCGCTGGGCTGCAGGCACGCCGCGATGTTTTGGGTCCAGACCTGTCCCTGATGCGCTGTGTGTCCTAGGGCAAAGTGCTCACCCTCTCTGGGCTTCACATCGCTAGTTCTCAGAAAGAGAGCGCGAGTTGATCTTTCAAATTTAGAGTCTGGGCGAGTAGGGATGGCCAGTTTATGAATGTCTTAAGAAGTTTATTAAAGGTGCGTGTGGGCATATTTTTCTTACTTAAGCCACTTTCCTGGAAAGATTTTCGCGGGGAGAGGGATGGCAGAAGAGGGAGGCCTACTAGACTTTGGACCACGTGGAGGTGGGGTGTTGGGGGTGGGCAGCCGGGTGCAGCCTGACCGGCCAGGGCGAGGAGGTGCAAGTCCGCGCCCCGCCCCCGGTCTCCATCCGCTCGGCCTCGCGTCCGCCCACCGTGGAGCCCACAGTTTACAGAACTGCAAGCCAGGGCACATTTTATTGTTATTATTTTTTAGGGTATGGGACTGGAAGGGATCTCTTTCCGTTCTCGCTCACGGACGCTGGGCGCTGTTAAATTGGTGGTGCCATCGCCCCACCCAAGACCTTCGGGACGAAAACAGAAACCCCCGTGTGCCCCCCGAGGAAAAGGCCCCGAGGGAGGCGGCGCTCCCGGAGGCGTCACGGCCTCGCTATGCGCCCGGGTGAAGCCGCCGGAGCCAGGCCTGGGGGCGGAGTGGGGTGGGTGCAGCTGGACTCGCCCGCGAAGCCTAGCCGGAGCCAGGCCCCGACCCGCCCTGGCCGCCTCCGGAGAAACCCTGAGAAGGGAGAGGAGGCCAGCCGCGTGGCGCGCCCAGCCCTGGAGGCCAGGTCATGAAATTGACAAAGTTGGCCGCAGCCTGGGGAATGGGGGGGTGTCCACGGGGGCCGTGGTCTGGCCTTGTACCCGGGCCACGGAGAGGCCCCACAACTCCTCTTGTCCTCGCCGGTTGGAGATCAAACGGCTGACAAGGCAGCTGCGTCCTTCCCAGTCTGACAGGCATTTCCAAGTCCTACCCTGGGCCGAGGAGCGCGGGGGGCGGGGTGTGACTTCCAGGTTGCTGTGATTGTCAGGGGCGCCTCCTGGAGTCACCCACCCGAGTATCTGCGGAGATCTGGCCACACCTACTCCTGGGCCGGCAAGTCCAAGTCCCTCTCCCACGTGGAGCGCCCTGGTCCCTTTACCCTCTCGCTTGCCATAGACCGTGTATAGGAGGTGGGGCCGTGTTTGACCCCTAGGAGTTAATGGGGGTAAGGTGAGGGGAGGGGACAAAGATTTGAGTGAAAATCCTTTTCCAAATGGGACTCAAACAAGGTCTCAAACACTTCTCACCCCCTCACGTGCTCTTGATTCTGTTCTCTTAGTGTCGTTTATTTTATCTTCCTCACCCTCCCAGAGTCTGTAATACCAGGATTTATATGGAGACACTTTTTGGAAGTTGAACTCCAACATCTACCCCCACCTCGCCGCCCGCGACCATAAAACAAAAGTAAAAACTACCAAGCGACTTTTCCAGGGAAACGAAGCGATTCTTACTGTCCCCCAACTCCCATGTCGACCCCAACCCTCTTCCACAGTCCACGCCCCCACCCCCAAAGTCCAAGTCCGAAAGAGCTTTTGGGTGGGTGGAGACTTGCATTGATTCAATTTAGTTCACTCACACAGCACCCCGCCCCCCTTCTCAGGGGGTCCTGCTCCCAGGAAGGAGGAGATATAAGGATGATTTTTCTTTTATTTTAAAATAAGCTGCCCAGTGGCCCCCCCCCACCAACCCCCTCCCGCTTTTTCGCAGCCAGGGCTCGGGGGAGATGAGGAGCGCACAAAAACGCGGTTTGCACGTGTGTCCGGCTTGGGCTGCGGGTGTGCGCAACCGGCGACTGTGTGTGTGTGTGTGAGTGTGCGCGCGCGAGTGTGTCTCTGTGTGTGCTTTCTTGTTCTCTTACAGGGTACAATGTTAAAAAGCCACCGCTAGTCGCCCCCAGTGCTCCGACTCTCTGGGTCTTTTTGTCTCTAGTGCAGATTAAACGTCACGTCCGCACTTGAACTTGAATTTTATCCCATTGTACAGAGGCAGCCCCAGCCATAGAGAGACCGAGAGCTCCCAGAGAACCCGGACTCCGCCATCTTCACGTTGCAATCTATAGCTCCCAGTCTGCGCCCGCACCGACCCAGGCGCACTGGGCGAGCCGCCCCTCCGCCCCGCTCCCCCCGGGCCCGCGGCGCCAGGGGAGCGCTGGGGAGCGCTCGCGGGGACTCGGCAGCCCCTCCGGCCGGCGCCAGCCTGCCAGGTGAACTGGGAAGGAGCCTCTCCTGGTGTCCCCCCAGAGCCTCGGAAGGGTCAGTCTCCGAGAAAAACAAAAACAAAAACAAAAACAGGCAGCCCGCAGGAAACCCAGAAACAACCGAACCGGGGCAGTTTTACATTGCTTTGGGTTTTTTGAGGGGGCGGGGTGAGGGGGTACGAGACAAGTCCCCAAGTTTTCTTTGCTTTTTTTTTCCTTTGCTTTTTCTTCTTCTTTTTTTTTTTTGTTTGCATTTTTTTTCCCCTCCTGGTAGAAGTGCGCTTTCCACCTACCAGACCCTGAAAGAAAGTGTCAGGAGCCGGTGCAAAATCCAGTTTAAGTTCAAGAAGACATTTGCAAGTGCAAGAGGCCAAGCAGTTTGAAGAAGTGTAAGAGATTTTTTTTCCTTCGAAAGAATATATTTTTAAAGAAACCAGCCAGTCCGCGGAAAGCAACAGCAGTTTTTTTTTTTTTTTTTGCCTCTTTTTCTTATTTTAGATCGAGAGGTTTTTCTTGCTTTTCTTCCCCTTTTTTTCTTTTTGCAAACAAAACAAAAAACAGCATAGAAGAAAGAGCAAAATAAAGAAGAAGAAGAGGAGGAAGAGAGGGCAAGAGAGGAAGGGAAAAAAAACACCAACCCGGGCAGAGGAGGAGGTGCGGCGGCGGCGGCGGCAGCGGCGCGGCGGCAGCGGCGGCGGCTCGGACCCCCTCCCCCGGCTCCCCCCATCAGTGCAGCTCTCCGGGCGATGCCAGAATAGATGCCGGGGCAATGTCCCGCCGCAAACAGGGCAACCCGCAGCACTTGTCCCAGAGGGAGCTCATCACCCGTAAGTGTCTGCCGAGTGCGCGCGAGGGGCCGGAGATGGGGCTCCGGGCGCCTGGGGCTGGGGATACCGAGCCCGGAACAGCCGAGCCGGGCCAGGCGCCGGGGCCGCCCGCTGGCTGGCAGAGTCTACGGCGTCGGCCTGGAGCATGGCGGGGGGCGGGGGCCATAGGAAAGTTTCTTTGCAGCCCAGGGAGTTGGGGCGCCGAGCAGCCGGACGCGCCTCGGGCTCGGGGGCCTGCGGAGCCGGCTCTGGGCCGGGGAGGGGGCATGCAGGCTGGAGGAGTGTGTGTGTGTGCGCGCCGAGCCCGGCTGGACGCTCGCCCCTCCGAGCGGCGTGTGTGGCGGCGGCGGCGCTGGTGGCGGGGTTTGGAGAGGAGGGGGAGGGGGCTGGGGGAGCGGAGGGGGAGGGGGAGCCGGGAAGTGGGGAAAAGTTGGCGAGCGCGTGGGTCCGCGCTGACGGCGCGGGCGGAGGAGAGCGGGGTGCCCTCCGGCTGGGGGAGCCGTAGGGCCAGGGGCGGCCGCCGGCTCCGGGTCCCCGGTCCCTGCGCCCGGCCCAGCAGGGTGCCGGCCACGCCGGTACTAGGATTCCGCAGCCGCCTTTCTCTCCCCTCCTCCTGCTATTTGCAAAATAATCCAGCTGCGCGGCTGTTTGCCGGGCTCAAGCCCCCCTCCCCACCCCCCATTTCCCCACCTCCGTCTGTCTCCTGGGATGATCTTGTCTCCTTTCCCCCACTTCAAAAAAGGTGGGGGGATTGGGGTTGGTGAAAAATCCCCGCCACGAGGAAAAAAAAAAGGTTGTCAGGAGTGGGAAGAGAGTGATGCGCTTGTAAAATAGTAAAAGAAAAAAAAAAAAAAAGGAGACCCGTCAATCTCGTATCCATCTTCCTATCTCAGTATCTTTCATCTTTCCTGTCTAAATAAACAAGGCAGGTCGCAGTGGAAATCCACCGGCTGAAATCGTGTAGATTTCAAGCATGTGGCTGGGCGGGCAAAGTCAGGCAGCGGGGCAATACAAGCAGCAGCTTCCACGGTCCCTGTTGGGTTTATTTAGCAGAGGGGAAAAGCGAGCGCGAGCGGGCCAGGTACGGTGTTTGCAGGGGTGCCCGCCCCGGGTCCCCGCACACTTGCACCGGGAAGGTGGCTTTGCGGCGCTCCCCGCCCGCCGCAGCCCGCGGGGCCGCTTCTTCGCTGCGCGCGAACATTTCCCCGCCGTTCTTTCTCTCGCGGTGCCTGGGTCGCCGTTCCTTTTTTTTTTTTTTTTAAATTTCAATAGAAATAAAACATCCTCTGGGTGCCATTGAGACCGCGGGCAGGTTACATGCCTGAAATCCGCCGCGCACCTCGCCGGGCTGGGGCCAGGCTGCCAGCGCGGAGCTAGAGAGGGCTGCGCGCCCAGCCACCGCAGAGGACTGGCTGCCGGGCGGCCGAGAGCCGAATATTTATGTTATATTTTAAAAAATTTAAATAAATAAATAAATATATAAAGGGGTTCTCCCCTCCCCTGAAAACCCAGCATAGGAGCCATCTGCTCGGAGCAATTGCTGTTGCCATCTCTCCTTTGTTACAGCAGATACATTAGTAAGAATTTGTGGATTTATTATGATTTTTTTTGGGGGGGAATAGAAATTAAAGTGGGATTCGCCTTGGGAGAGGGATGTCTCTTTGGAGGAAGGGAAGAGGACTTCTCTTTTATTTTTCGCCATTGTAACATCAAAGAAGACTCGCCGGCTGCATTTAAAACAAAATGTTTTGCAGCCAGATTTGAGCTTGGTTTGATCAAGGTCTTTTTTGCCAGTTGACATTTCGATCCTTTACCAAGCCACAGCAATCGCTTATTCTACACCCTTCCTCCTTTAGATGGGGGGTGGTTGTTAAAACGTCTATACTTGCAGAGGCTCAATTTCTCCAGGAGGCAATTTGCCCCACGTAGCCTCTGTATAATTGCAAGGGTTGTTTTTGAGGAGGGGGAATTGGGGGGGTCGGGGAAGGGGGAGTGGATGGGGGTGCACTGCCAAGCTGGCAGCAGCGGCGAGCCAGGAGTGGTTGCAGTTGTGTGTAAGGGGAAGAAGCAGGTAGGTTCGCTTTGCTTTGGCTCTCCCTCTCCTGGCATTCCTGGGACATCAGGCGAGAGCCCTGGCCAGAGGACTGGTGGCAGCTGGGCATGGGGGTGAGGGGTGCCTGGTGCAGCACTTTCCTATCCTTCATTTGTTCCCTTCTAGCTCAGCCCTGCTTAGAGCCACGCTGGGGAAAGCCAGCTGACACTGGAGCAGTGGCAGGGAGGGAAAAAGAGAGAGGCAAAGGAGAAGAGAGGTGGGGAGAAAAAGGGGAAGGAGACCAGAGGGCAAAAGAAAGCCGGCCTGCCTTCGAGGGGCACACGGAGCCCAGGCTATGTATACGGGTTTAAGCTAGGAGAGTGGTCCAACCAGTTTTCAGACAAGGCTACTTATTATCCAAAAGCAGCTGGCTTTTCCTCTGTCCTATGTCACCCGGGAGGGAGGTGGGAGAGCAAGCAGGGGAAAGGCAGGAATGGGGCGCACTTTAGCCTCCCTGGCCTCTGGAAGTGCCTCTCCACAAATGATGCAGGAGCTGTGGACTCAGGGTGCTTTGGAGCCCTGGCTAGCAAAGTGGGTGCTGTCGCATCCTCTACTTGGGGTTCACATTTTAGATTTTAAATGCAAAAGATACCCCTTAAAACATGGTACATCTTTATCAGTTGGGTGGCAGCTCCTGGGCCTGTGGGGCAGCAGCCTCAGGTCCTTCAGGGATGATGCAACTGCAAATAACTGATGGCCTGGGAAACAAGAGGGCACACAAATAGCACGCATGGTCTTTGTGGGTGGGTGGCGAGGGGGAGGGGAGAGGGGGGAGGGAGCGTCTGAGAAGGGCTCCATAATGAGCTAGTTAAATTTACAGACAGGGCCAGGGACAAGAGGAGTGAGGTAAAAAAGAGTGAGAGACAGCTGGTGATGGAAACCTGGGCTTCTGGTTTGCTTCAAAATGTTTGACCCAGATGGATATGGCTTTTAAAAGCAGAGGACAGACACAGCTATTAATAAAAAACAAACACAAAACAACACAGTGGCAATTGTGCCGAGGGGAGGTTAAGGGGGATCGGCTGACCACGCAGAGGAACGGGCCAGAGCCCGCTGTGCCAGACAGGGCCAGGGTGAAGGGAAGAGTACTTAAATCCAAGAAGGAGCTTGATGCTTTCTGAAGAGACCAAGGAAAATAAGATGTCCACGGTAAACTGCGTAACCCCAATCAAGGTGATTTTCTCAACACCCACCAACAGGTTTCCTAGGAAGATTAGTAATTTTCCGTATGAATTCACGATTTTGTAAAACAACTAGCGACCCAAGATTCAATGCAAAAGTTAGGCTAACTGTGTTAATTCCATGGTTACCTTTTAAATTAGGTTTTGCTGTAGCTGTGTGTTTTGAAGGCGGCGGTGCTCACAATTATCTTAACTCCCCAGGGTAGAGTATATCTCCAATGGTCCACATGTCTTTCAAAATTGGGCCTCCGATAAATTTCATAAGACATAGCCCCCTTTTTTTTTTTGGTTAGTTGGTGGGGGGGAGTAAAGTTCCTCTCCCTTCTGCACAGAAGGGAACCCCATATCATTAGAAGTGTGATATAAGTCAGCTGCTCTGATTCAATGGGAGAATAAAAACGTGCTCATCAAAGGTGTTATGCCAGGCTGATTTTATTCATTTGTAATTCACACCTGAGAGAAAACAGCCGTGAGCATATTTTAACAACCCTTAATATTTTTAAAGGGTCTTTTTTCCCTACCCGAATTATATGATGTACATATGCATATTTCTTTTCTTTTCTTTTTTTTGATGGGGAGGTTGCTATCTGCCTGTGCTTGGCCTTGGCGATTTTTTGTCTGGCCTTTGAAATATTTCGTAACAGAAAACTAGTCATTTCTGAAGTGCTGGGGTGAATGCAGTTGCTTTTGTGAAGCCGGCCTTAGAGACATCGAGGCTGGGTTAGCTGGTTGAGTGTGTTGCATCAGTGACCAGTGTGGAGGGCTAAATGGGTCCTACTTAACCCAAGGGAAGGCCAACTTTGGGTGCATTTGAGAATAATTAGAATTATGTCTCAGGTGAGACGGAAGCACAGAAAACAGTCGTTTACAGATACCGGTTTCTAGCGCCTTCTCAGAATGGTGTTTTTGGCACTGTCTTATAGCTTAGAACACGGCTTGCACCAGCCTTCACTTATCCCCTTTTCATCTCCTATCTCGATTGCTTTGCATTCTCTGTTGCTTGTTGTGATAAAATAGTTTCCAAAATAAACTTTCAGTTGAATTGGCTTTTGGTTGATGGCAAGCTGAAACGCCGAGCCGCGCCTAGCGCCACTTGGCAGCTAGGGGGAGCTCGGTGCCCGTGTCATGGCTTGGCGCCTCCGCTACAATGGGCTAGGAACGGGCTTCCATCAGCAGCGGCGGCAGTTTACGTTGCTGTAAAATGTCTTAAGTGTGAAGTTGTAATATTGATTTTCCAGCAGAGATTCGTGCAGGACAAAATGAGAATATAAGTTTGAGAAATCTATTTTCAAGCTATCGCCATTGATTTACAAGCCCTCACTTGGCAGATGGGGGCATTTTCTTTTTCTTTGATTTTCTTTCTTTCTTTTTTAACAATTAAAATTGTGAGTTTTGAATGGGTGTGTTTTCCCTGATTCGTCCGTGGTCTTGACGTTCTGAAAATTCTGCTGCGTTATTAAGGCGCTGGTGATCGGGATGCGGAGGTCTGGGGAAGGCGTATTGCATGTCACAGACCCAGGAAACAGTCGAGAGTTGCTGCTTTTGGGAGTCGTGTACCTAAAACAGCTTGATGAATGGAAATCCTTTTAGCTCAAATTTTATAACACTTGGATTCTCAATTCCATTTATTAGGTAATGTTCCCACTGTACTAAGGGAAATAGCACCATTCCCCAAAGATTTAAAATGCCGACTCAAATAACATGTAAAACTTCGTTTGGAAAGAGTATGTGATTGCTAGAGCCAGTATTGATCCCGTCTTTCACCCCAAACAGTTGTCCTTTATGGATGGCTTTTAATGAGAGGATTTCTCCCCTAAACATGTAATTTAGTGATGGGGAATATATGTGCTTTTGATCATAGGATTTCTAGATTTATAATGTCTTCTTTCCCAAGTTGAAGAAATCTGCAGAGTGCACCCTGAGTCTTATGCTAGAGTTCAATATATGAGCAGAAGAGGTTACCCTGCGACAGGAAAGAGTGCTTTATTCTAACCTGAAAGAGAAATAACTTAGGTCAGACAAAAGCCTAGCGCTGTCGTCAGCTGGAGAAAGAGCCTTCACTCTCCAGTACAGAGGGCCAGCAATTTATCTGATGATTTCTCTACTCCATTTAATGTTTGAATCGAGCCAGTTGTAAGCATGTAGTGGCAGCGAGCTCACTGGACCACTCAGAGATGAAGAGGCACGGTCACCTCGAAGTCTTGGGCCGGACGGTGGTCTCTGAGCTTCGGAAAACCATTAAAAAATCAGTTTAGTAATCTCCAATCCTTTGCCTTAGAACTCAGGGGAGTTTCACAAGCTGTAACTAAACACAGATCATAGATAAGACAATGCAGGAAAAAAATATATGGGGGAGGGAATGGGAGTGGGTCAGGTTCTTGTCCGTTGGAGACTCTCCTTCATCTCCCATGGCTTAAGGATGGACCTTCTGGCTGCCTGGTTAGGCCTCACCTTTAGCTGAAACTCTCCAAGGACTTTGGCCTCTAGGTTAATGTTGGCTTCACATCTGGGGAGGACAAGGAGAAAGTAAATGGTCTTTGGGGTCTGTACCCTGCACCACATGGTTGAGTTATTGATACCGGCTGAGCATCCTTCTCTGAAGACGGTGTTAGCTGTAGATACACTTTTGTATTTATTAATGGGGAGGGGTACAGAAGACACTAGGAATGAACGTCTGTGTCATCCAGCTGCCGTGAGTATGCTTTGTTACTTTGCGGTACTCTTTTGACTTGGGCCATTCGGCCTGAGGTCCTGTGTGCTCTGTCCTGTTCCTACTCCCTGATCCCACTCAGCTTCCTTCCGGTCCCAGGGAGCCAAATGTCAGGGAGATGTGCTCAGGCTCGGTCCCCCCGTTTCTCCATCCCTCCCCAAGAAACGCCGTGTGCTGACTGCCTCCCTTGAGCAAGTATGTTTCCCAGGGCGTGGGTAAAAAGTGCCTAGAGCAAGGCTATTTGGAGACGCGTGGAAAGAGAAGGACACATTTCCTGCGTCTTCTGCACAAGCCAGTGAGGGTGAGCAGAGCAGCCTCGTTTCTTACTGGCAAAAGTGACACTAGATGGAGGCTTGATGAATGGTGCCACATTCACGGGATGTTGGTCCAGCATTTTGACATATGCAAGTCTTTTGTGCAGTTGCTGAAAATCCAGAAATTCATTCTTTTTTCTTTTTCTTGTGGCAGCTGATAATTTGCTTGGGTGTTGAATAGCCAGCCTGAGCTATTTTACTGTAATGAAATCCCAGACCACACAAAATTAAGTCACTTCAAAGTAAAAAAAGAAAAAAAAATCCTCTCTTTTACGTAACTTCTTTTTTATGACCCCCTTCCACTGAACTGCTGAAATACAAATAAATACATTTGTGAAATGTTCTAATGAGTTTTCTACTAAAACAACACGCAGAAATGACTCAAGAAAAGTTGAGTGCCAATATTATTGTGATTAACATGTGCCTTAGAAATGGATGCACTGCTAAGAATTAAAAAAAAGGGGGGGGGGTCATGTTTAAATTCCTACCTTGGAAAAGAGATGTCGAAAGCACTCCTGCCCTTGCTATTTGCTGTTGGCCTCAGATAATCCAAACTCCTCCAGCTAAAGCCTTGAGGTCCAGTGTCCTGTGTGGAAGCCCTTCTCTTCTTCCACACCTTTGAAAAAAGCATAATGTTAAATAAAAACAAGTCTTTTCATTTGGCCACAAAGAGTGCTTTTTTATCACATCATTAGGAGCCCGTTGTGGCTCTGAAGATTGAAGGCATTTGCAGTTTTATAGAACCTGCTAAATGTGTTGAGAAGGATTGCTATTGTGGTAAATCTTTTCATTTTCTTTTTCTTTAAAGCGCCTATTTTATTTGTCGAGACTTTTATTTGTAACCTTTTAGTAATGGCCGAGACCTGTGAATATACCTGAGTATGTTTTCCTTATTCACTTGTTCTTTTTTGTGCTCTTGTGTTGGGGAGACCCAGACTCCTGGGCTCAGTTTTTGGGGTTCTGGAGAGATGTGTGCACTGGGGGAGAGAAGGCGGTTGGACTCCATAGAGCAACTGAGGATATTTTTCAGGGAGCTGCTTAAGCATCCTAAAATTAGGCTGGAGTCCTGCAAACAATCTGTACACAGGGAGGCCCTCCCCAAACATTTGACTTTCCCGCCTGGAGTCTGTAGACCAGAAGGTATGGGAGTGAGGCTCTTCCTGTATCTAAAACCTCTTCACGGATCTGGAGTTTCTACCTCCTGGCCCACAGGCCAGGCCCAAAGTTTCTGCTGCTGGCGGAGTCAGCGGGACCCTGGTCATTTTCCTGGGAAACGCACACTGGGAAGTATGTTTTGCACCGGCCGCCTTCCCTTGCTCTCCCTCTCACATGTCAGAAATGGCGATTGAGGTGTGTGCCTCAGCTGAGGAGGGGCAGACAGGACCTCATGGGGCGGTGGCTGTGGTATGCATCTGTCCCTCCAGGGAGGCAGCCTTTGGAGGGTGTCAGGAGGGTGCAGAGCTGACCTGGAGCAGGCTGGACTCCTCTGACTGTCTACTGAGAGGGTCGAGGGTCAGGACAGAGAGGGGTGATCTGGGTCTTGCTTCCTGCTTCAGACTCTGCCTGGCTGTGCCCTCCCAGGGTCCCCACCCCCACCTTGTGTCCTAATAACCCTTCAAGACCCCCTGTGGACATCCTCCTGACACCCGCCTCCCTCTTATCTCCATTTCCTTCTCTGCCGGGCACTTCATTATGCCCTCCGTTAGGGGAACTTCATAAAATCTCTTGTCGTGTCTTTAAGCGTCATCTAGTCATAGATTATTTTCTCCACCAAGAATTGATTCCTGCTCTCTCCCCCTCCATCCTTCTCCTCCCCTCTCCCTACGGTTGTTATTTTCTCTTGGATCCAGTAAATTAAAAATGGATGGCAGCTCAGAAAGTGTTGTGCTCCGTCGAGTGTGCGTGTGGTGGCGTTTCCGTGTCGCCTGGAGTCCCAGCCCCTCCCCAAGTGTTCACGGAGAGGAGATGAAAAGATCTCTTCGTAGATTATGGGTAAGCATGGGCTTGCTGGCAAGAGCTCCCTCTTCGTAGGAAGCAGGTGTAAAGTCTCCAGTCGGATGCAGAGCTCGGGCGGATGGATGCTGAACATTTCTTGTAAACATGCGTACACATCATGATGGCGGTTGTGACGTTGGTGGTACACGATTTTAAGAGCCTGGGACCCATCCCCCCACATCCTTCCCCTTCCCACCCCCATCACCACTGAAACAATAATTCTGTGTATGTTTCTCCTGGACTGTAGTTTAGCCATTAAAGATAAGAGAGTTGGATTTGAATTAATGCAGGGTAAGGAGGAGCAGCAGCCCACGTACTGTGTATGTAGCAATGCACATGTGTGTGTGCAGGCAGCCACGCACATGCCTGTGCTCTGGGGACAGCAGGCAGCAGACCTCTCGGCTGGAGTTCCCCTAAGGGCAGGTGCATGGGCAGTTGTTAGAGATGGACCAGGGAGGGTGGGGTCCTTGGCATCCTGTGTGGGGGAGTCACTGGCCAGGTAAGGCCCTGCTGAAAGCTTGCAGCTGCTGGGGGCTTGTTGGCTGCTTGGCTGGGCCTGTGTTAACGATGTCTTTCCATTTCTGTCTTCTGCCTCAAATTCCTTCCCAGCAAAGCTGAGGCATGGGGAAGTTTGTCTTGGGATCAAGTGCTTCCCCTTTCACTTAACAACGATGTCCATTATTATTTGTGAAGCCTGATTTCATTGCTTCTAAATGCATTTACCAGCTGGGAGGAGGCCTGGCCTTGTAAATAAAATGTGGTTTTGTTGTAAAAGAAAATCTAACTCGTGTGTTTGTGTGTGTGTGTGTGTAAATACAGATTTGTCCCTGCACTTTAGGATTTAGCATTTCAGAATCCGCCTCAGCCCTCTGTTATCTGCCTTTCAAACAAGTTGTCTGCTGCATCCATTCATTTTTCCTCTTAATGAGTCAAACATTTCAGCAATTGCTCTACTTTATTCGGCTCATAATATATTGAGAGCAGCAATATTCTGCAGGGCTGCCCGACACCTGGGGAGCTTTTCATGAAAGCAGAGATCATCTCAGAGGAAAACCTCATCTTGGCTTTATTTTTTTAAGGCCCGAGTTTGCTGGACAAGGCTGCATGAGGGGCTGGTCTGTAGGGTCTGGGAATTTGAAAGGCTGTTTTCATTGATCTTTTTCCTGGTGCTTTTTCGTCTCTGGGTGGCAGGTTGGACCACTCTGCCTGTTAGAACAGAGGCCTGGTTCTCTGAGGCTGTGCAGAGCCGGGAGACTCAGGTGTCCATAGGGCAGAGAAAGAGGGGTGTCACTTTGCCCTTCCCAGGGCTTGGCCAAATGTCTTTCTCCTTTTATTTCTTCCATTATCGATACAGTTCTGAGGAGGGACACATGCACACATATGCAGGCACCCTACACGCCCAGCTTGGTATCTGCCTGCCAGCGGAAATGAAACCACAGTCTTTGGGGGTGTCTACAAAGGCCTTGAACGTGAGCTTTCAGGCCCACTTGGTCCACTTACTCTGACCCAGAAATTTGGGGCTGGGGGTGACTCTGCTGCCTGATGTTGGGGGTGACCTTGCTACCTTCCTGGGAAGTGTTGCACACAGCAGGCCGTGGCGCAGCGCCACAGCCTGCGTGGTGGGGAGAGGAAACCCCGTTCTTTGGAATCGGGTGAACACCCTGTCATCTCAGGGGGTTTGACTTTCAATGCTGAAAGTGGGAGGGGAAGGAGATATTTTTTGTTTGTTTCTTTTTCTCCCAGACTCCCTTAGAGGCAGTGAGTTGGATCTCTGGTCTGGGAGGTGGAGATCCCAGCTCAGAGCTGAGCCCTGGAGCCCTGGATAATCCCGGGGCTGTCTCGGGGACGCCAACAGGGCCTGGCTCCCAGGTTGGTTGGCTGTTAGGACTTGACGCAGAAATCAGAGCTGCAGCATAGCAAACGGCTTTGGACACCTTCAAACTCAATTACGGGGGCTCGCAGGGCTGCTGCATGAGGAAAGTGAAAAGGCAGAGACTGCCAAAAAAAGGAAAGAATACCAGATGTTACCAAAAATAAATAAAAAAAAAAAAAAAGGAGAGAAAGGAAAAAGTGCTGGTACATAGTCTTGGCAAAAGAGGAAGCTGAGGAGGAGGGGTGCTTGCGAACAGGCATGTGTGACCTCTGCTAATTTTTAAATTCGTCTGTGTTTCTTTTGAA
The DNA here is from genome assembly GCF_028885655.2 of Pongo abelii. Classification (NCBI taxonomy): domain Eukaryota; kingdom Metazoa; phylum Chordata; class Mammalia; order Primates; family Hominidae; genus Pongo; species Pongo abelii. Next base: position 103,677,090 of record NC_072000.2, on the reverse strand, counting down.
TTAGAGAATGAGTTTGAAATTGTGTAGTTGAAAACCTCCTAGCAGAGAGGAGATTTTTAGGCTTGCTAGAACTCCTACTCAGGAGGGCGGATGAGGCTGAAAAAGTTAGTAAAAAAAACAAACAAAAAAGTAAACCGAAGATTAAATTAAAAAAACCAAGAAAACCTCTTCGCCCTCAGAAAGGATGGTCCAGTTGGCCATGTGGATTTGTCGTTGTTTGTTTTTATCAAATCTTCCACTGATGCAGGAGTTTGCCAGGCCTGGACAGGGTGGCATTTAAAATAGTACCAGGTACCGCACCTCGCCCCTGTTTCCTTTGAATTCTCAATTTCCTTATGTCCTTTTTTGCTTTTCAGCTCATTTCTTTTGTGCCTCTCTCTCTATTTTTTAACAAAACAATATTTTGACATCCTCCTCCCATTTATTAGAGCACCTTCTGTAAAAATGGCGCACAATACATCCTTATATTTCTAAAGAACTGTTTTTACAGCGCTCTCCTTTGGCTCTGAAATTATGTATATGTAATTGGTAATTAAAGGTGCGAGCTTTTCAATATAAACAGTATTGCTCAATGTTAGATCATTAAAGGGAAAAAGAGGCACCAAATAATTACCTTTTGCATTCTGACAAACCGTTCACAGGAATCCAGTCTTCCCTAGAACCTCTGTTCGGTGGGAAGGTTGTGATTACATTTTAACCATAGCAAAGCATCTTTTCATAAAATAAATTGGTAAATTAATTACGTGGCATTGTCTTCAAACCCCTTTTTAAGTAAACTCCTATTTCTTTTTAAAGTGTAATTAATGGTTTCTGGGACCGGCTTTGTGAGGACTGTTTCTTTACCTTGTAGGTTCTTTTTGTTAGAGAGATGCAGACAACAGATTTAGGATTTCCTCGTCTGCGGGGCGTTTTTGTACTGCCACATTTCTGATGCATTCTGCATTTGATTCATCGAGGGCTCTGTCTGCTTTTCTGTAACCACAGGTGGGATCTCAAATTGTAGTTTCTCTTCTCAGCGATACCTACGTCGCTACCTATCCACACATAGTTCATACGTGTGCGTTGTACGTCACGTATCGTCGTATGTTCCGTATTCAGTTTCACACATGGACTCTCCTAGGCCCTGCATAGGCTCGTGTTCAGAAAATAGAGAACAGTGATTTATGTGTAGGATGGGAGATGCCACAGAATTTTTTCCTTAAATTATCTGTTCTTTGGCTCTGGCACTTCAATAACTTCACTGCCACGGAATGTATTTTCCTCCCTCCCATTCCTTCTCGCCGTTCCTCTGTGGTTTTCATTATCCTTTCCTAAATACCATACAGCTTAAAATTTACCTGCCTCCTCGGGTTTCAGACCTTTGGCTGCCCTCTGGCTTCCCTGAAGACCCCGCCACTCGTGCCTTCTCTACGACTGCTGACATTTGCTCTCGAAAAATTCCAGCCCGAATTTGCTCAGACCCCGAGGGGAATATGAAACCTCCACACTGTCCACTTCTCTTTATTTATGACACTTTCGGCTGCCGAGTCTTCCAATTTTCCCTTGAGGAGGTTGCTGCTTTTTGAGGCATTTATTAGCTTCCAAATATTTGGGTCCTAGGCTCCCTACTCCCTCCCCCCCAAAAAAACCCCAAGAGAAATCTATCGGCTGCTAAAGAAATATAAAAACATACAGTCCATTGAAAGCGTGGTTTGATATCTTCCAAGAAATGCTTTTGGAGTCTGGAGAATTTTCTTTCTTTCATTTTTCTGGGAGTGAAAATAAAATCAACAAACAGAAAAGGACAGTGGGGAGTTGATGAGTGTGGGGGAAATCTACAGAGAAATGGAAGTCTGACCGGGCCTCGGGTGCTTGGCAGGAGAGCCTGCTTCCCGACTCTGCAAGCCGGTTCCAGCCTCCCTTCTGCTGCAGTGCTTTCTCCTAAGATATTTTTTTGGAACCTGACACTCACTTGTTGCTTTCTGAGCATGTGGGCTTCCTTCTCTCCTAAGGACGGGCCCTTAGACGCCCATCTGGGTTTCTGTTTTCTAGTTTGGTGTGTGGCCAGGTCCCAGGTAGAGGAATGTGAGTGGGATTCGCATGAATGGGGAGGGCATGAATGAAGGTGTAAGGGATGGGAGGGGTGGGGCTCCAGCCCAGCAGGGGGAAAGGGCTCCAGCTCACTGGTTCTCAGCCCTGGCTGCCCATTGGAATCACCTGGGGAGTCTGAAAGACTATTCCGACGTTTGTTCCCAGTGTAACTGGTCAGGGGTGCTGCCTGGGCCTTGGGATTTTTCAAACCCTCCAGGTGATTCTCAGATACTGAAAACTTTGAGAGACACGTCACGACCTCATGCTGTCAGCAGCCAGGGTGTGTGTGTATGCGCGTGTGTCTGTGTGTGTTCTTATACTACGTTGGGGAGAAATGGGCAGAAAATAAACTAGAATGCAGTCAGATCAGCACTACTTACGTGGCAATGCCCAGGGGGCATGACGTTGCTCCTAGAGCCTCAGTGTGCCCATCTGTCCTGTGGGGGATGCTCACCAGCCCCCAACCCCGGGGAGGACCTGGTGAGCTCTAGCAGCAAGCAGCAGAGGGGGCTGCTTCTTGGCGGGGAAAGGGGTGGACCGGAAGTCGGATGCTGTGACCGCCTAAGCCCATCTCTGTCTTCTCTGCCCCTTCCCTTTCTTCTTTCTGTCTCCAGCAGAGGCTGACCATGTGGAGGCTGCCATCCTCGAAGAAGACGAGGGTCTGGAGATAGAGGAGCCAAGTGGCCTGGGGCTGATGGTGGGTGGCCCCGACCCTGACCTGCTCACCTGTGGCCAGTGTCAAATGAACTTCCCCTTGGGGGACATCCTGGTTTTTATAGAGCACAAAAGGAAGCAGTGTGGCGGCAGCTTGGGTGCCTGCTATGACAAGGCCCTGGACAAGGACAGCCCGCCACCCTCCTCACGCTCCGAGCTCAGGAAAGTGTCCGAGCCGGTGGAGATCGGGATCCAAGTCACCCCCGATGAAGATGACCACCTGCTCTCGCCCACGAAAGGCATCTGTCCCAAGCAGGAGAACATTGCAGGTATGGGATGCTGCGCTTGCCTGGTTGCTGTGGAAGCCACCTCCTTGGTCCCACGCCCTCTGCCTGAGTGTGCTGGTGCAGGGGAAGGCCCAGGGGCTTCCAGGATGGCCTCTGGGCCACCAGCCAGGGCTCCCCCTTTCTGAGGGTCCACCATCCAGGTGACCTTCAGGAGGAGACAGGCCTGGGGCTTGGGGAGGCCCAAATGGCTGATGGCTGCTTGCTTTTGGTGAGGGGACTCTGTCTCGGGGGCTAATCCAGAGGTGGTCAGAAGCACAGAATGAAAATTTGGAAGTCTGGTTGGCCCTCTCTTTGCTACTGATCTTGGCTTAGTCCCTGATTTTGAAGCTAGACTGTCTTGGGTTAGAGTTTGTCTTCACAACTTGGACATGTCAGTTTGCCCATCTGTGAAATGCAGCTAAGGAAACCCACCTTGTTAGGGTTGCTGTGAGGACGAATGAGCTGTTGCATGCGGCATGACCTGGTAGGCACTTAGGAATGGGAGTGCTCATTCTCGCCCCTCTCCTTTCTCTCTGGACTCAGTTTCCCATGTGTGAAAAGAGGAGTTAGGCCCCCTGATCTCAGAGGTTGCTTCTGATGTTGCCTGACCCCGGGGGCCGGTCCCAGGCAGGGGTGTGGGAACTTGTTGGAGCACTGTGCCCGTTGGGGGAGGTTGGATATGCCCTTTGACATGCTCACTCATTTGACCACTGGGACAGCTGGTTTTACCACCTTGAGAACAGGTCTAGGGCCCCTCTGTCCCCAGGCGTGGGTCTGCTCACCACAGTGAGTTAGCATGAAGTCCCTCCCTCTTGGCCAGCACCATGGCATGCTGGAGCCTCTTCCAGGGAGCCACTGCTCTCTGTGCAAACCAGAGTGTTTGTTTCTGGTTTATACTTCTGGGCCCAGGAGGCCTGGGGGAAAAGGAGGGCCTGGCCAGCCTGGGTTCCCTAAAAAGCAGCAGCCCGTCCTGGAGCAAGATGGGCATCAGAGTTCATGCAGACGAGTCTTCAGATCCTGATGGTTGACTTTGGATTAGCCACTTCATGGGTCTGAGCCTCAGTTTCCCCATCTGTCAACAGAAAGTGATAATACCAGCAGGCCTGGTGTGAGGATTAGATGAGCAGGGGCTCTTAATCAGTCTTTTGCCCATGGCACTTCTCTCTCAGAGGTCTCCTCTGGCTCTGCGGCGTGCAAGTAGGTGGCTGGCTGGGGAAATGAGTTCATTGATCATTACCATGCTTCCATCATGGAAGGTAGCATGGGCTCTGGAGGGACTCAGGCTTTGGATGCTTCTAGGAGGGTGAGATGGATGGGCATGGGCACTCATCAAGACCCATCACCCAGGACGCAGTCAGGGTAATGCTGCAAGCCTGTCTCCCCCATGTCTCCAAAGCTTTGTGACGCTGAACCTCACTTTGCTGACCTGCACAAGGGGCTTAGTGAGCCCTCTCTTTTGTGGGGAGACTGTGGTGGTATGCAGAGTCCTGCAGCCTCATGCCAGGCACTGGGGAGACATCAGTGAACCAGATTGGCCTCTGGGCCTTGCCTTCTGATGGGTGCCCTAGCATGAAGTGTCTCATACACTTTCCAAGATGCAAGGGGCTTTGAAACATGTCCAGGCTACAGGCATGTAAACACTGGCTTCTCAGAGTGCTGTGCACACCTGAGCAGCGTCTCTTCTCCGGGCTGAGCTATCAGGCGAGAGAGGTGCTGGGTCCCTTTTGCCTTTGTTGGTCGACATTCCAGAGACAGTTTTACCTGTAGTATCAACGCCTGGCCTCAGTGCACATCGATCTTTCAGGGGTGGCCTTGCTAGGGAGACTTGGGCCGCCTATTTATGTTTCAATGGAAAGATTTGCTGCTTTTGCCAAAAACATCCAAATCCTCATTTCACATTGAAGGCATTTCCCAATGAGAGGCTGCAGATCACTGTGGCAGGTTTGTTTAAGAAAGTGACTAAATGTGATTTCATAAAAGGCAAAGTTAATCTTCAAGGCAGCTTTGTCCTCATCCTTCCACCCCCTGGCCCCCCTGTTTTTTTTTTTTTTTTTTTTCCAGGTTGTGATACTGCAGCAGCCTACAGTATCTTTATTTTATGTGTGACGAAAGATATTCTTGGCCTTTCTGTTCAGCAACAGGACGAATGGATTTCTTCATTCTAGAAGAAATATGTAAAATAATCCCTTAGAAGTCTAAAGAGATATGTTTGTTCAAAGCATTTAAAATGTTATTTTAATCAAAGGCACAAAACAGTCTACATGCTGTGTCAGCTGAAGACGACCATCCCATTTTAACAGCACACCATGCGCCTGCCTTTCTAGTTCCCATTCCTCCTATTTCCCTGCCTACTTGGGCACCAACTTTTCTTTTCTTTTTTTATTTAATAAAAAGGAAAGATTAAAGAATAAAACTTCAGTGGCTCAAATGTATAAAGTAATTTAATATGGTGGAAGCATTAATTATTTTAGCTTAATTGAATTCTGAGGACTGCAGTAGTTGCATTTTTGTAGACAAGCCCTGTTTATTATTTCTCTGTGTAGATTAACAGTAAAGGAAACACAGATAAGTTTCAGTTATTTATTGTAAAATAAATGTGTCAATTCATGTGTAAAGCAAGCTGCTCAGAGATAATTGAGTCTTTATATTTTAAGAGGGGGACTAGGAATCACGGGCACTTCTCCGCCCAGGCTTCCGGAAACCCGTCCAGCTGCTGCCCACGCTCCTGGCCCCCGGGCCGGCTGTCCCTCCAGGCTTCTGTCTCCTGGCCAGGGCTCCAAGGAGTCCTCCAATCCCTCCATGACTTGCTATTGTCCCCAGGGCCTCGCTGGCCCCGGCCAGTAGCTGGTGAGCGGGTGGCTGTTAATTCTTGGACTCTGCCTCTGGCTCTGGCTGTCCAGGCTCAGAGGAGTCCAGGGTGAGGTGACCTCGAGGGTCCTGGTGGCTGTGAGGGTCCTGCCTTTTCCAGGGCCAGCAACCTTCCCGATACCCAGGCAGGTCCCCGCTCTTCCTTGCTACCAGGTGCTTCTAGAAGTGGGGACTCCAGAGGCAGACCCAAAGGGGGGTTCCTCCCACCCTTAAGGGAGATCCCAGGGTGAGTACTGCGGGGGGATTCTGTCAGTCATCACACTAGGTCGTGGACCCCATATCAGCTGTTTCCTCGGGATAGTCATTCTGGAGAGTAATTACTGTTATTTTTTATTTTTGGTAAATGATAGAGAAGTAGGAAGGTAGAGGGAGGAAGTTTCTGAAGCTTTGTTTTCTGGAGGGCATTCATTCATTCATTCAGCAACTGAGCACCTGGGGCCCTTCCTCTGCCCTGGATGTCCCCACCTGGATCCCCAGGTAAACAGCCCCCAGAGGAGGGAGCGGGCGTCCATCATGGGGATAATGGGCAGAGTGTGAGCTGGCAGCAGCCCTGCTCTTGACGTGTGCATTCTGGGTCCAGGGCTCAGCTCCCTGCTGAGCATTCGCTGTGGACAGAGGAGGTCCTTGGAAGCTTGTTTCAGGCCTGTCTGTGGATGGGGCGAAGCTGGTCAGAGGCAGGGTCTTTCGCTGGTGGTCTGACTCAGGGCAGCTATGGTGCCTCTGATACATTGCTGCCTATAGGTTTACATTCTTTATGTTTCTTGAGGTTCCTGCCTGTGGCATTTTCTCTGCCTCTGCGGGAGTTCAGAGGAGCACAGGACCCATCCTTTGGGGGAGCTGAGAGGTGTTCCAGGGTTTGCAAAGAGCACGTGGCGCTGCCAAGCCGTTATCTGGGAGGGGTGTTTTGAGGAGGGGTGAGGAGAAAGGGGCTTTCAGGGTGTTTGGGGTTTGAAGGCTGTCTGTTGCTGTGTGGGAAAGAACACAGCCCGAGTCAGAGCCCCACCCTGCTCCCTGCCAGCCTCCGGCAGCGACTTGACCTTCTGAGCCGCGGTTTCCTCATCTGTCATTGTGACATTTATGATGAGTGCCTGGCACACGGTGGGGGTAGGTGTGCTGCAAATAGGAGCTTTTCCTGGCGCTCGGCTTTCCCTCCGCCGCATTTTCGGGCGTTAGAGCAGCTTGCACCGGTCTTCTTGGCAATGGGCTCCTGTCAGGGTTGGGACAAACCGCCACTGGGTTGTGGGACTAAATCCACCATCACAGGCAGTGTCAGCATGGGGTAGACTCTCTCCCGTCCCTTCTGCCTTTTGTTAGGTGACTGTCCCTTGAGGATCTCTTTGCTGGCGGTGCACTCTGAGGAGCCGGCGGGGGGGTTTCAGGGTGAGGGAGCACAGGCTTTGGCATCTCCCGGGTGGAATCCCAGCCCCATCACTCACTGCTGGCCACCTGTGTGAGTCACTTCACTTTTCTGGGCCTCCGTTTCCTCGTCTGCACCTCCTTTTTGGGTTATGCTGAGGATGAAATGAGGAAGCACCCACCTGGCACAGGTTGGGCCTGAGGCAGATGATCGAGAAGTGGATGCTTCTAGAAAGCCAAACACAGGAAAGTGTGGACCCTGCTTGGCAGCATGCCGAGTACGTGCTTTTCTTGGTCAAAACCGTGATCACTTACCTGGGATCTCTCTCACGGTGATTTCCTACAGGTTCCTCCATATAATTCCCACTTGATAGTCACTGAAGGGGAGGCGCTTGATCACCAGGAATTTGGTTTTGCCTGTTATCAGCCCTTCCATAACCAAATGAAGCTACAGAGGGAGGAATTAACTATCAGCTGTCACTCATAGGCTTGCCTCCCTAACCCTCCAAGTCCTGAATGTCAGTTTTCTGGAGAAGTGCGGAGACAGGCAGCAGGTGACAGGAGGTGGCAGATCCCTCTGGGCTTGGAGGTGGCAGGCAGCCCTGGCTGCGATGTCCCTGCCCACTTGATATGTCTTCATCTGCAACCCAGGGAGGACGCGGGATCTACCTGGGAGATTCTCTTAGCAGGTGGGGTACAGATAAGGGTTTGGTTTGGGGCCCCAGTGACCCATTGCTAAGCAAAATGTGTGAGAGAAAAGGACTTCTGACGAGCCCAGGGATTTACATGCTGCTTTGGGAATGTTCTCTCCAGACTTTTAAAAATAAATAAAATAAACGTGAAAAAAAAATATTAGCTTGGCCAGTGAGAGAAACTAAATAACTTGCTTGTGCTGGAAACTGGAGATAAACCCCACTCGCAGGTTGCCTTAAAAAACTTGCACTTGATCTATTTAGAGTTGTTATTTTCCCTTCAAATTAAGATGAGTTAAATCCATGTGTGTTGTGGCATGGATTATCTTTTTTTATTATTAAATCGTGACAGCTAATTATTAGTTCTGTCTGCACCGAGGAAGAGCGCAGTGTTCTGTCTGAGGGACATGGCCCTGGGCTCAGGCTGGGGTTTGGGTGTTGGGATGGCTGAACAGGGCAGAGTTTGGGCTGGGCTGGTGGGTGGTGGGGAAGAGGGGCGCTACCTGGTATTCTTCACTGTGCTAGACGCTTTTCTTGGGTTATCTCACTTAATTCTTCAACCTTGAAATATATATTTCTAACCCTACTTTGAATTGGGGCTCAGAGAGGTTAAGGGAGTTGCTGAAGGTCACACAGCAAAGCAGAGTCAGACCCAGTCAGGCCTAGTTTCCTTGGATAGCAAGGGGTGTGAAGGATTTTGGGGATGGGTATTCTAACTCTGTCTGTCTGGCTGGTGGGGCCTTGATGGCGGCCACCACCTCTGACCCCATCCAAAATGGTCTTTGAAGCCCATCCCAGATATGACCCTGTGAATACAGCCAGAAGTCCTCAGACCCCCAGGGACCGTGGCCTGCAGTCTGTGGCTTTTGTATATACTGTCCTGTACTTCTTAATGAGGGCATTGCAGAGATGGGTGGTGACAAAGAATGCAGTACAGTGTAAATTCAGGTGCACCCGGGCCGGAATTTTAGATTTTTCCCATATATACGATTATTTCTTTTATTTTATACTCACTGTTGCATAGACTTTTCCCCCATAAATACAAATTATTTGTTTTATTTTGTGGAATTGTGGTTTTGCCAGGGTCTTGCTATATGACTGTCAGCCAACTGTTTGCCTCCCCAGGTCTCGGTCTCTATAACTGGAGATAATGTTCCTTGTGTTTTGGGCTTGTTATAAGGTTTGATTCAGACAAGGTATACATAGAACAGGTTCTTGTGGGTTTTAGCTGTTGTTAATAATGGAGATCCTGCTGGTGGGATCCAGAGGAAGGGTCTGGCTTCCTAGCCTCCTGGAAGGACCTTGCTGCCAACTCTTCCCTTCTCACCTGCTCAGTGACTTGCCTGAACTTACGTAACTAGTTACTGGCAGAGCTGAGTCCAGACCCCAATTATCTCGAGTCAGGACAGGTGACTTTTTGCCATCCCAGGGTGCCCAGCCCTGTAGCTTGAGGCCATCTCCCCTGGTGGAGTCCCAGTTTCCTCAGCTGAGAAAGGGGGTGAGCCCTTCCTGTCCCGCTGGCCTTCCAGGGAGGCGGCGGACTCACCTGCCATGTGAAGTGTGCAAACCAGAGTCAAGAGTGTGTGCAGCTAAAATGGGTGACATCAGCACCGATTGTAGTGGAAAGTTTTATTGGATTAAAAAAAAGAGGGACAATACTGGTCACATAAATGGGTGTTTTTCTTTTTTTTCTCTTAAGGTTTGAGGCCTTATTTATTGGTTTATGTACGTAGTTCCATACTTCCAGCAGTAATTCAGGAAACAGGAGAGAGAGATAAGGTAAGAAAAAGAGAGAAAGGCAGCTGGGCTCCCAAGGGGTGAACTTAACCAACATTCAGCCTGAGTTAATATTATTATTCTTAGTTTGTCTATTTGACAGTAAATAGTTAGTAATTGACTGAAGTTTTTTTAATCAGGCATTTGACAGCTTTTTTGGGTGGTTGTTGCTCATTTGCATGCTTGGCTAATGCATTAACCACCAGGTCTAGAATCTGTTAGGAGTGGGCTCTGCTGATAATCTATAGACATAAGGCTGACTGGCTGTCACCCCGTGCCTTTGGGGTCATCTTTTCACTGAGGAAACAAAGAGATTGAGTTTTTCCTAATTTCATGTAAAATTTATTTATTTATTTTTGAGACAGAGTCTCACTGTCGCCCAGGCTGGAGTGCAATGGCGTGATCTTAGTTCACCAAAACCTCTGCTTCCTAGGTTCAAGAGATTCTGCTGGGCGCAGTGGCTCATGCCTGTAATCTCAGGACTTTGGGAGGCCGAGGCGGGGGGATCACGAGGTCAGGTGATCGAGACCATCCTGGCTAACATGGTGAAACCCCGTCGCGACTAAAAATACAAAAAATTAGCCGGGCATGGTGGTGGGTGCCTGTAGTCCCAGCTACTCAGGAGGCTGAGGCAGGAGAATGGTGTGAACCTGGGAGGTGGAGCTTGCAGTGAGCCAAGATCATGCCACTGCACTCCAGCTTGGGCGACAGAAGGAGATTCCATCTCAAAAAAAAAAAGATTCTCCTGCCTCAGCCTCCTGAGTAGTTGGGATTACAAGTGCCTGCCTGGCTAATTTTTGTAGTTTTAGTGAGATGGGGTTTTGCCATGTTGGCCAGGCTGGTCTCAAACTCCTGTCCTCAGGAGATCCACCCGCCTTGGCCTCCAAACTGTTGGGATTACAGGCACGAGCCACCGCACCCAGCCTGATGTTAAATTTAACTCATACTTACTAGATCTTACTGTGTGCCAGACACTATTCTAAAGACTCTGCAGATACTAACTGGTGTAATCCTCCCTATGACCTTATGATATGCTAATATCAGCCCCACTTTATAGAAGAGGAAACTGAAGCCCAGAGATGTTAAGTTATTTACCCAAGGTCACGCAGCAGTGAGTAGGGTCCCAGGGTGTCAACTCCGGCAGTTATGTTCTTCACTGTGGTCATAACTGTGCCTACATTCCATCCACCTCTCTGCCCCACAAGGGTGGTAAATCAGGTATTACTTTCATTTTGCAGATGAGGCAACTGAGTCATAGAGAGGTACCTTGCACAGTTGTCCTGTGAGTCACCAGCTCAGTTGCGCCTAGAGACGAGGCTCCTGGGAGGGAGAGCATTAGGAAAAATAGCTAATGCATACTGGGCTTAATACCTAGGCGATGGGTTGGTAGGTGCAGCAAACCACCACGGCACATGTTTACCTACGTAACAAACCTGCACATCCTGCACATGTACACCAGAACTTAAAATTAAAATTAAAATAAAAAAAGAGGACAGGCTCCTGACTTCCCAGGGAGGCCCTGGGTCTTCACTGTGTCATGTCCCAGGAGCCCAGGCCTCGTGGGATCCTGTGTTCTTGAACTGTGGCTGGTGCAGGCCCTTTCTGCTCCTGGCTGGGCAATGAGTGATTTCCACTCTGAGGTTGAATCTTGGTGATGGGACTTGGGTTCCAGAGTGGGGTGAAAGAACCAAGACAGTAGGCACCCACCTGTTCTGCACACACCTGTGGTTTCACGTTGACTGCATTTTGGGAGGAGCTGGCCCCCACCTCGTCATGAGTTACAGGCAAGTGGCCCTGTTGAGTCCAGAGTGGGGAGAGGCAGGCACAGTGGACTCTGGCTCGAGACCTAGGATGGCATCCTACTGTGGCTGGCATGCTGTGTGACCTTGAGCAGACAGATCTTCCCCGTCTCTGGGGCTGAGCCTGCTGGGCTGAAATGTGAGATGGAGCCACCAGTGGTTTCTAACAGCTGCAAGAGCCAGGCAGAAGGTCGTGCATTTCCCACCTCAATTCCTTTCCCACCTAGTAGTTCCCCCAACTTTCCTCATTTTTCACATTAATGAGGCTCAGAAGTCAGTTTTCTCTGAAGAAACTGGTGGTGAAAATGAAAACTGTTAGACTGAAAGCTTAGGTCTTTCTGCCCCACGCTGTGAAGATCCTTCTGGGAGAATTTGGTCCACTCACTGTGAGGTTAACAGTTGAAGCTCAGAGCCCCTGGTGTGACCAGGCCCTGTCCCTAATGTCCCTGTGTGGTTTGGCATTCTTTTCTTTGTGATGAGTGTACCCTGAATTGTATAAACCTCGGGCCCTGCAAGATCTGGACCCAGCCTGGCCCAGAGCCTGCTGGGGGTGGCCAGTTACCTCTGGGCACACAGGGAGTGGGAGCCTCCTCAAGGGAGGGTGTGATCAGGACTTGCAATCCTTGAGTTGGACCCAGGGAAGAAGAGGCCTTGCTGGAGAAGGCAAGGCACCCTAGGCTTCATTTTATTTTGTTTTTGAGTTTTCTTGATGCCTTCTTGCTGGTCCGCTGGTTTTGGTCTGGAGGGCCCTGGGGTGTCTCAGAAAGGAGGAGTCTGTGCTGAGGGTTGGGAGAGGAGAGCAGGGAGGGAGGGAGGAGGGAGCCCTTGATGAGCCACAGGTCTGGGAAAGCATCTGCCCCTCGCTGCTCAGACAGCTGGGAAACTGGGACCACAGCCTCCTCTGGGCGGAAAAATAGTAACAAAATAGCCTTTTTGTTGGAGGTGAAAAGTCAGACTCCCCGACTCCTGGTGTGGAGAGAAGGCAGCAGCCAAGGGCAGGGTGAGCCCCCCAGCCCAGGACAGCCTGCTCTGTCTCTAAGCCAAGGCAATGTTTGATCAGGGCTGTTTTCCCCCATCTCCTGTCCTGGGGGCTGAGTGCCTGGGCAGCTTCCATGGCCTTCAGGTTGCGGGTGTGGACACAACCTCAAAGGTGCAGGCAAACAGGTGCGTGGGTCAGCGTCTACTGAAGATGAATCCAGAGGCACAGAGCCCTAGGGGCTGGTAGCCCCAGTGCCTAGGCTGTACCTCTAGTGATATGGCACAGATGAAGCCATCCGTCCAATCCACAAGAGTGTCCAGAAAACACGCGTCTACCTCCTGATGACTGCAGGTGCCAAAGGCATCCTGGAAAGGAGTGGAGAAGGTGGCTTTATTTCAAAGCCTTTTTCAGGGTAGAGCACACCTTCTGGAGAGTGTAGCCAGCCAACCAGGGATTCCAGGCTCCTCCCTTGGGGTTTGAGGGCAGAGACTGGCTGTCCTGGGCTCAGAGAGACAACAACTGTCTGAATTCTTCTCTGTTCGGGAGAAAATGGGACAAACCTTCAGTGACTCCCTGCCATCTTCAGCAGCTGGCTAAAAACTGTTGGAGTTGGTAAACCCAGCAAAACTAAGTTTTCCTGGGGCTGGAGCGGGTTCTTTTCCCCTCCCACCTCAAGTTCAAAGCCAGCCAATTAAGAAAGCTAAACAGTGTGGTCTTCTCTCTGCATCACTGGCTTGTAAAACTTTCCCTGCAAACTAGGCGACTTTATTTGTTGAGAAAACGAAGTATATAATTTTCCTGACCTGGCCTTTGCTTTGGGGAGAAGGGGAAAGAGAGAAAGAAGTCATTTCCAGAAACAGACGGGCCCCGAGGAGCAAAACAAGGTCCACACTCCAGCGTCAGGGCAGCGTAGACTGCAGCGCGGTGGTCTGGAACGCTGAAAACAGCGTGTTGCGGGGAGGCGGGACGCGAGGCTCCAGGCTGCGGAGCCCTCTGGGGCCTGGGTCACTGTCTGCGAGGTGGACATCGAAGTCCTCCTAATTCTGCTTCCAAACCTCTGGGCGCCACCTGCCTCCCCACTACTGCAATTTTCCGGTTTCCCCGACGTTTGCAACTTGCAAGTCTCCTCTCGCTTCCTTCCATCTCCAGCAGCCCCTCCTCAAGCTTGGCCTCCTCCCCTCCCCGCGACGGTGCCTATCTCGAGCAAATCATACCCATCCTCTCCCCTGCCCGCGAGACGGCCTCCCCCGCCCTGCCCGAGGGGGACTTCAGGCCCCTCCCTCCGAGGGCTCAATGGTTGGGGTCCATAGCCCCCTTCATTGCCACACAGGAGAACACAATGGCCTTCCCTGAGGCCAGGGGAGCGGAGCTTCGCGGGGGCGGCTGCATCTCCCGGACCCAGCACCCGGCACGCCGCGGACACTTTGGCAACTTCAAAACTGCGCGGGGGCCTCCCCTGCGAGCGGTGCCCCCCACTGCGAGCGGTGCCCCTTTCCCGGCTGGCCCTGGCCGGGTCGGGAGGCTCCTCGGCACTGCTACGAGGCCTTCGGGTGCGCCTGGCCCCCGCCTGGCCGCCGGCCTCTGATTCGCCCACGGCCTTGCGCCCATCGTCCACCTCCTTCCCCCTTTCTTTGACCCCGGCCCGCTGCGCACGTTGATTGTGCCTTGGTGGGGCGGGAGGGCCGAGAGGGCTCAAGGTCCATGCATAATTCGGGGGCTTAATGGAGCAGCTGCCTGAGCCGGGCGGCGAGGGGCGGGCGGAGGAGCAGCTGACCCAGCCCGCGTCTGGCCTCGCTGGGAAGGCGCGCTCCTTTCTTCCTCCCCTGACACTCCCCTCCCCCACTCGGCCTGGGTCCGAGGAAGGCGGGGGGTGGGCGAGTCGAAGGGCTAGCTTTGGGAAGGGGTTTCCCTCGTGCATCCGTGCAACTTTTGATTTGTGGGGCGGGGGGCACGCAGTGAATCGGGGCCGCCTCGGGACCGGCTCCTGAAGGAGGTGGAATGCAGGCTTCCTCAGAGCACTCTGCAGCCCTGGAGTCTTTTTTCCGGGCCCCTTTCCCCCCGCCCCCGTCGGTCCCCAGCCCAGCAGCAGCCCAGCGAGCACGCCACTGGCCCCGGGCCAGCCCCCTTCCCTGGCAGCCGGCGGAGATGGATGGAGGCGGAGACCCAAGGTCAAGGGCGGGGAGCCTGCGGGCCCCGGGCCCCTTTGTGCGCACGGGGCCGCCACTCTTCCACCAGTCGCCTCCTCTCTGGCCCTTGGGCGCTCTCCCGGGTGGGTGACCTTCTCGGGCATGGGGAATGTGGAAGTGGTCCCCTCTCCGAAACCGCTGCGCGCCGGTCAGGTCGCTTCTCCGGGGTGGCATTCGTCCGGGTGCTGGGGGCGCACGGGGATCCCTCTTCCGCCCGCCGCCATTGCCCTGATGAGTGGCGCGGTGTTCCTCAGCCCACCTTGGCCGGACAGAGCGGGCGGTTCCCGGGATCCAGGTGAGGCCGGGACGGAAGGAGCCCCCGGGAGTTCCCTTGTACAAAAATGTGATCATCCAGGGGCAACAGCCCCATCTCAAAGTGGGGATTTCGTGGGGACCTTAGTTTCTTCCCGAGTGGGAGGAGAGTAAGCCCGCTTTTCTCAAGGACAAAAGTGTTTTCCCAATTGTGTGGGGATGGAACCCTCCACTAGAGTGGGACACCGAAGCTCCTGGAATTACAGGGACTAAATGTCAGCCCTCCTTCCAGCCTGATTTCTCTTAGGATAACCTCTTCCAACAAGAATTTGTATGCAAATCGTCACCTTGCTAGGAGTCTCTAGTTTTGTGTGTTAAAAATTGGCCTCCAATTGTTTAAAGCACTTCAACAGGCCCTTAAAAGCCCAGAAAAGCAGTGGTTGGACGCCCAGCCTGTCCACCACAAAGCTCTTAAGAAAATGTTCAAACATTTTCCCAAAGCTGTTACTCTGGAAATAAAACTGTATGCTGTTCGCCTGTAGCCGATTAAGTTTACCTTCACTGTGACAGCTTTTCCAGGCTAGGATTGGAGCCACATCTCTATTTTCCGTTTTTCAGAAATAAATCTCAACCAGGCAGAATAGATTTGCTATAACAAGACTCAAAGTAGTATTAAAAATATGCGTATACATATATACTTATAATATGAAACAGTATGTTACACTTGCTGTGCTCTCAAGGCAAGTATTGTGTAAATGGCACCGTCATGGCGTTTTGAGTAAGAGTTGATTTTAAAATCTCAGATTTAGCTAACCTGAACTTTGAGCAGCCACCTTTTCTGGTGGAGGAATCTGAAGGCATTTGTCAATTTATTTTTTGAAAGCCCTCCGGAAAAGGTAACAAATTCAACACTTGGGAGCTCAAAGCTACTGCCAGTCCTGGACAGGAAGGTTTTCATATCTGTCTGAACTTGCTCGCTGATTTCTCAGACGGTCATTTATAACAGTGGGTCTAACAAGATAGAATCTGCCTTTGAATATCTGTAAATACGGGTAAAGATCACAATCCAGCACTCATAATGGTCCAAAACGAACTGGCAGATTCTCGTGTTTGATTAATATTTATGTTACCGGATTCCTTTACAGAAAGAAAGATGAAACGCTAATTATGTGTGTGTGTGTTTGAGGGGCCCCATCCTAGGTCTCTGCAGTTCATTTAAAGGGTTGTACATTTTAGGATTTTTGGAGACTAGGGGTGTGTGTGTGTGATGGGGGTAATTGTTCATGTTTTGCTTGAAAGACAGGTAACCTGTGGTTGGCTGAAGTATTGGCTGGTACACTGAGGGAGAGGCTGACTTTTCCTTTTCCTTTTCTTTATTTTGATGGCTCAACAGTGATCAGAATTATGCGTGATTTCTCCTTGTATGTTTGGGCTAAGGCTTGGACAGTGTGGTGGAAGGCTGTTGTTCAGGATCTTCCTCGAGGAGAACTGGTAGCCCCCAGGGTGCTCTGGCGTCTTGGCAGGGCACACTTTCTGCGCCTGAGTGGCAGGGTGGGCTGTCCTGCAGTGTGTGGTTCCGAGCCCTGCCATGTGTCTGTAGGGCACTTTCCTTGCTTTTTTTTTTTAGGAGCAATGTGTGGGAGATTTGCCTGGAAATGGGGGGTTCTGTCAGCTGGATCATGTTGAAATACCAGTGCAATTGGTAGCCGAAGGGATCCTGGAGAAGCCTCCTTTGGAGGTGCGGTGTTAAGCATCTTCAATTTTATTGCTTTGAGAAGCCTAGATTTTTGTATAGGATTTCCTACAAGGGCGGCTTCCAGAGTGGCACCTGAGTCCTGCTTAGAGGTTCAACAATATTTGTTGTTGCTGGAGCATCAGGGGCCATGTCGTTGCTAAAGCAGCAGAATCTAGAGGTTGGCATGTGATGTCGGATAGTCTCAAATGCATTGACTTCCTAAATAGCCCAGGGCAAACCAGTTCATCTGTTAGTTGCTTCATCTATAAAATGGGGCTAGCCAATTATTTACTTCCCTGTCCCTGTCCAGATATGAAAACAAACCCGTAGGTAGGAGTGAAGCAATTGCTGATTTCAAAGACATCATAAAAATGGAGAACTGTTATTGTTCAGTCCGTGGGGGCAGGGTGACTAATTTGCAAAAGGGAAAGGAATCAAAGAGCTGCTTGTAGAGGGTGTAATTTTTTACTGCAAGAAAGAAGAATTAGGGGCTTTGGGAGGAGGTTTATGTGGGGAGGGGGGCACTTGGTTTTTCAATTTAGTAACCTGATACCAATAGAAAACTCCCCCCCCCCCATTCATTTTAGAGGACTGTTCCCCCACCTCAGCTCCTTGTTATTGTTGGGCCTGTCACATGATTCAGAATCTTGACACTGAATAGTGTCACTGCTGCTCTTGACCTGAATACCCTAGAAAAGGTATTCTTCCTGATATTTGGTCTCAGGCCCCAGAAGGAGAGGAGCTGGACAGGGGACATATAGACTTGGATTAGGGAGGAATGCATACAGCAAGCAGTCTTTAAATGCACAGTCTTGCTAGGTGCCGGCGAGGAAGGAACTCAAGCGGACTGGTGAGGAAATTCTCACCGCCTCTCAGAGCTAACAAAAATTGGCACTTATCCCCATGGAGCACACAGCTGGCTGCTATGAAATGGTACCTTCGCTAGGGAAGCCAGAAGGCCTAAGTGTCCTATTGGGGCTCCAGTTTACTTTTTGGTTGTTGCTTTTCTTTGGAAGTGGCTTGGTTTCTTTTTTCCAGCAAAGGCTGGATTACTTGAATTAGATTTTTAATAAAATAACCTCCGGCAGGGTCCAAAACCTCTGGATTAGTCTTGTTAGTTAGGAAATACAGAAGCTTTCTTTATGTATTTGGTTTGTTCACCCTGGCTGGGCCAAGACTTTGGGCTGGAGTCGTGGGGTAGGAGTGGGAGAGTGTGGTCCTCTCCTTTCCCCATGGGGGCCTTGACCCAGCCGCTGTTCACTGGCATTGGGGCTGGAGTGGGGAACGGCAGATACCTGGAGTCTGCGATGGTGCAGGCTTGGAGCCAGGAGCTGCCTGGTGCTTCTTAATTGAATACAGATCTAAGGAAATTCCACGTGGGCATGCAAGGCTGGGCAAGGAAGGCTGCGATATTCCCCTCTCCACGGCTGGACTCGTAACCCTCCCAACCTGACGGGCCTCTCCGCCTGTCGCTGTACCCAGCCCACATGGTTTGCGAGAAAAGGTAGGGAAGCAGGGGGACAAGATCATGCAACGCCCATGTAAATATTGTCTGTATGAACTGGGTCTTCCATCTTTTGTTAGTGGCAGCTCGTTAATTAACCAGCAGATTAGTGCTGCCTTCTTTTGACACATGCATGTATTTTGGGGTAGAGGATTCTTGTTCTCCTAAAACTGAACTGAACCGTTCAGGAAGTCTTCCTTCAGCGCCACCTGCCCCTGCTCCCTCTCCCTGATGTCCTCCCCACTCCCCTTTTCCTGTCCCCTTCTACCCACCCTTTTCTTAAACCCAAGTGGGCTTGTAGTCGAGTGGAGGACAGACACGTTAAACACAGCTAAATAAATCATGTTTACGCTTGGCGTCCTCGGTAGTGAAAAATCTGTTGGCTGTTTTTACTTCCTTATTTCTCAGCATTTGCTTCCTACCTGCTTTTGACCACATGCCCAGAAATAGTAGTTTTGTCAAATGAGGGGATAATGCCAGCCAGCCTTTCACGCTGCCAAGGAAGCTGCTGGATTTTGCAAAACAGAGTGACGTTTTTTTTAGTGACACTGATGTTTTTTTCAAAGAAATTAGGATGTAGAATAAGGATATTAAAATGCACTTAGGGAAGGGGAAAAAAAGCGACATGATCCCCCCTACAGCACAGGGACATGTAGCAAGCAGGTTTAGAGAAGAAAGGTCTCATTTTTGTTTGCACTTGGCCGCTCCAAGGGCAGGAGGCAGCTGTCAGAGGCGGAGGAGCTGAGTCAGGTTCCCTTCGTCTCAGCCCCAAGACTTAATTTTCTCTGCCATTTTGGTGATGTGGTGCGAAGATTTTTTTTTTTCTTTTTCTTTTGGGTTTTGTGTCTGTTTAGTCTCTGAGGCCTCCTGAGCGATATGCTTGCTGCTTTCTTCCTCTGAGATTACAGCTAGATTCTCGCCCCGATCTGGAATTGGAGCTCGTTGGGATCCTGGCTACACTATGATTGTTTATGTGTAAGAGTGGCCCCAGAGGCCTCCCCGCCTCTGGGCTCTTATCTCCGATGTTGTTTTGGGGTATATTTCATGATGGGGTGCTGGGCAGAGAACTTCCTGGGTAATTACAGCCAAGCAGAGGCTGTAGATTTAAAAAAAATAATAAAAAAAACAGTTTCAAAACCAAGTAAGTGGCATATAAATACTGGGCACTCCTGTAGGGAGAAGAGGCTTGTCTTATCGCGGGATCTTTGCAGGGTTTCTGCAGTAAATTCTATCTGAGGTCCAGCACATCAGCTCTGTTTCAAAGACAGTTGAGGAAAAAAAAAATTACAACAAAATCAAAGTCAGCGTGCTATGATTTCCCCCAATTTCTAATGGGAATACTCTGCCATAGAAATGATATTTCCATTGAGGACTGCGCTGCCGGTTTCTTTAATTACATTAAATAGCGGTATAAACCTCAGCTGAATGTAAACCTCTGTTACAGCGGCGTCTCGAGCGTGGCTAGATGAATCGTAAGGAGCAATGTTACTAGTGTTAACGTGCTAACAATCTTTATTAAATTAATCCTGCGAAGTGTTAATTTTTACAAATTTTGTTGTGCACACACTGCACGTCACCGCTAGTGTGTTAGGAGATGAAAACGTATTTCACGTCAAAAAATAAGTAAGAAGGTGGCTGTCAGACAGCTCCCTTAGAAGAAAATTTGTGATTTTTGCCATCAAATGTTACCTGTGCTGAAAAGAAGGCTTACAATATGTATATTAAATGCCATCTACATACAGAAAACTCAGTTAAAGGAACTACTTTGTTGAAAGTAATTACAGGCCTGTTCAATTTTTTAGTCAGTGACATTTCAGACTTGGCTTAGGAACATAAAGAGGCCATAGAAAGATTTTGTTGTTATGTAATGCAAAGCACTGAACCTCGGTATTCTATAAGTCCATTAGGAAAAGGAAAAAAGAAATGAAAGGGAAAAAGGAGATTTAATCATAAACAAAATCCAGGGGAGAGCTGTATTTTTTTTATTACAATAGTAGGAATCAATTGCCTATAATTCTATTAAATGCAACCCAAAACAAAATGTGCATTTAAACTATAGCAGGGTCCTCCTTTTTACAATTTGATTTCTTTTCTCTTTCTTTCTTTCTTTCATTTTTTCTTTCTTTTTAACCTTCTACTAACCAAATTTATTTCTGTTCCATCTGAAACAAGAAACCCTGCTGGCCCTGTGGTTGTCTGTTCCCTTATTGCTCAGGTAGAGTTTTATGGTCTGATCTTAAAAAGGTTGAAGATGCTTACATTCCTCATATCCATGACTCCATCTGCACCTGAAATTTCTGTTCTCTTTTCTGGCTGCTTCGGGCTTGAGTCATCCCAATAACCTCCTTGCTGGGCACTCCGTTTTCTTTATGTTCTTTTTATTGGCTGTGCTGTTTATTTTCATTCTTAATTCTCCGGGATTCTCGCAGCTCAGCCTTCCTCCTTCTGTTTATTCCATTGCACTGTCTGTGCATGGCCGTTGAGCAAAAGCCAGCATTGGAGTTTGTGGGACCTTGGAACCACAACTTCCTGAACTCCCCAGTTTGTAAACATGTTTTAGGGAGGGCCAGATTCTTAACACATGTCAGGATTCAGTGTTTTCCGGGTCATTCCTCAAAGGTCAGGCACAGTGGATGCTGAGGGGATAGAAAAAGGTGTCCTTAGTATAAAACTCACTGCAGGCACCCAATCTGAAGATGAGTTTCCTGGTTTTTGCCTTGTGTGACATGTGAGTTCTATCTTAACTGTGTATTTCCACTCCCACACCCAGCTCTAAATTAATGAAGAAATAGGAACATATCTGAGGGATGCCTGGCCAAGCTTGTCATTGGAGTCTGGCCCCTAAGTTCTATCTGCGAAAGGGCTACAGGGTCCCAACCCGAAGTCCCACATTCTTTATGCTTGGAATCCAAATGATTTATCTAACACTTTACTTCGGTTTGCAGCCTGCCTTCACTCTTCGTCGAGTTATGCTTCATGCAGATGACATGTAGTATACTGTTTGTGGCTCTGGACGCAACCGGAGAGAAAATTACTGAAGGATCTTGAATTAAATTGTCTTAGAAAGCAGAGACTGCTGAAGGTTGAAGCAGCTACCACACCTCTGATCAGAAAACCAAAAGTGGGAGGAAAAGGGGCAATTCCTCCGTTGGGTATTGACTGGCTGATTTTGCTGGTGAGATTTGGAGAATCTCTCAGTTGCAATTTGTCCTTGGCCTCTGTGGACTCTGGTTGGATGCACGCAAGACATCTTAACATGTCCACATTGCTGATAGATGAGTGTTTGTGTGTGTATGTGCATACGTATATGTATATAGAACCGCTCTTATAGATAGTAGATGTGCATGCACACATTTTTCTAACCAGTGCGACACGTGGCTTCACCTTCTGTTGTCCTCAGGTCTGCCTATTCCAGGATGGTGGGCCCCAATTTGGTGGACCCTGCCTGCCTGAGGTCACCCGGAGGAGTTATATTCATTTTTGTATCTGTGTCCTGAAGCCGTGATGCATAGGAGCAAAGGAATGATCAGCGTCCTGGCTGGAGGACAAGTGGTTGTGGTTTATTTGCATTTCAGTAGTTCGGAGCACTGCAGGATTTTCCCCGAGAGACAAGCAAAAGAAGAGTCCAAGCTGCGTGTCCCTCACTGTGCCCCCCTACCCCCTGCAGATGCCCACTTAGGGGCTGGAACGGCCAGCCCCCTCCACCTCCGTGGTTCACAGAAGATGGCTGAGGGATGCCCTTCCTCCCCAGCAACATTGAAGTGTCCTCTGCTCCCTCACAGGGGCCTTGGTGTTGGAATTTGTGATGTAACTTCACTGGTCCTTGGGTCAGGGTGCAGAAAGGGGATCGGCAGCCCTGGGGTATTTCAGCTGCCTGCGTGTTGAGGAAATTGGAGTTGGCAGTCAATGAAACAGGTGCTTCTGGACCTGGGGAAGGGGTGTGTGCCCAAGCGTGCCTGCTTCTAAATTGCAAGAGGCAGCTGCTGGGGAGGATGTTCCCTTTCCAGTCTCTGGTGGAAGGAGGAGAATGGTTTTGGTGGTGTCGGTGGGGGACACGATCATTCCTTTGCTCTGCCTCTCTATTTTCTGGGATGAGATTTCAGAAGTGCTCCAAGAGGAGGAGCTTAGAGTATGGCAGCCTGGTTCAGGGTGCTCCCTGAGGTGTGCTTCTAGTCTGCCTCACGGCCAAGCCTTCTCAGGGTGGGTGCAGGTGGATACCCTGGTGGCCACACAGGGTTGTGGGTGGCCTGTGGGGAATCTCTCGATGGTCATTTGTGGAAGTGATGGTAGAAGTGGTCTCAAGCCCAAAGATGAGCAGTTGCCCATGTTCCTGGAGGCCCCTGGTGAACCCACCTCACTTCCTGCAGCCTGGCACCCCTCAGTGACCCTCTCTGGATCCGTTAGGGCCTAGATGGTTGATGAGGGATGCTGGACAGGCTCTTTCACCTGCATTTGAATTCTTACCCTCCTCAGCCACCTGCAAGGACTGCTGTCTTTCAGCCGGCCGCCCGCATAAAGGCCAAACGTAGATTTGAACTGTTTTTATGTCTCCTGTGTAATGACCCCGAAGGAACTCTTTAAACACAGCTGTGCAAACCCTTGTGAGACCTGATTTTCCCTTTTCATTGCTCTTCTTTCCAAGGACACCTACATGTTCGCCCCCAAACCAAAACCCATGGCAGCAAGGGACTAGAGACCTGTAATGGCCATCGGGTGCCCAGACAAAACAGTGCTGTCTGGTGGAGAATGAGAGTCCAGGAGTGGGAGGTGGGGCCTGGGGAGCCCCGTCATCCTGCCTGGCATTTCTAGGTCCCCCAGATGCTCTGGGGCAGTGAGCTGAGCCACGTGGCACACCCACTCCCTCTCTGGTCCTGCCTTGGGGACCCACCCTAGACTTGCAGCTTTTCATGGTAACCTGCGTGTTCACTTAAATGCTTTGCTTTCCCTTTCTGCTTTATGATGATGATTGTTGGTATATATTTTACAATGAAATGGAAAACAAGTTCCAGTCATTGCTGGTTCCTAGACCTTGGTAATTAAAAGCTAAAAAAAAAAAAAAAAAAAAAAAAAGAAATGAAATAATACCTGTGGAGTGAAGGAATTTATTTTTTGAGTCACCCCCACCCCCAAAGACCTATGTAGCTCTGAAATTGAGTAAACGAAGAAGCCTCCCTAGAATTGTTCTTCTCTATTCCTGCTGTCTCAGCCACTCCCCCTCTACACCCCCCCCCACAGCCCCCCAAAAAAAGGGATTGAGAGAAAGACAAATGATGAGAAGGCCAGTCTTGTCAGGTGAACACCCAGTGCCTGTCTCATTTAAGGTTGCACTCCACTTCTTTCAAATAGGAAATTGCCAAAATGGATGTCATGGGCTGCTAATTAGATGTATTTTAACTGCAGGATCATTTTACCAGCTAATACTGTTATTATGTGCTTCAATGTGAACCCATGGTGGAGCTGTTAAAATATGAGCATGCAGTCTTAGCAGACAGCTCTTGGAGCCGTTGGGATGGGTGGAGGGCGCTTTTCCTCACGGCCCTGAAGATCCCCGGGCCAGGCCCTGTGCTGAAGATCTGCGCCCTTTCAGCTTCTCAAGAGGTGCCCCCCTGCTCTCCCGAAGACCATCTTCTCCTTGCGTTTAGACCAGGGCCTGAGCCTCCAGGAGGCCTGAGCTCTCCAGCGTCACATCCCCTCCCCTCTAGACATCAGAGTTCCCTCTGGACCAGCCTAGAAGTGCCAGATGACCACAGTTCATGCCTGTGCCTACCCAGAACAGGCAGGCCTGAATCTCACGCACTGGAGTTTCAAGTCTGTGCTGGCTTCTCCTCCATCTTCCCTCTGTAGCAAACCGGAAAAAGAATCCTAATTTCCCGTTGGGGTGGGAGGAGATGAGCTAGGATCAGGACAATGATTTTTAAATGTGAGCCAGGCATTTGACTTCACGTTATTTCTTTTCCCCCTCACCCTCTTAATACATAGCATTTTTTTTCTATCATCCTTAAGACAAAGTAGCTGGCAAAATATTTAAGTGATCAGAAAGAAATATTTTTATTTGCCCGTGTGCGAATTGGGTTATCTGCCTATCTTGTTTATGAAATTTGGCGCTGCCTTTCCTGCACAGTACGTTCGCCTCTCAAATCTTTCCCGGCTCCCATTTCCATATTTCTGCGTGCTTGTTCTTTGTTAATCACTTGGCAAGCGCTTATTTGAATATTAAAAATTTCTTTAATCATCAAAGGCAGGAGCACAGTCTCATGAATATTCATATTTTTCCCCCTCCTCAGACTGGATTCTAGTTCATTACCCTGCAGTAAGAGCCAAACAGCCATCAATCGCCCTCATTACAGGCTCTGGCGTTTTGATTGGCTGCCTGCTGCCCAGAGCTTTTTTTTATTTTTTTAATTTTTTCCCCCTTCTCCTATGAGCTGTCTTGTACCTGCCAACAACCAAAAAAAGAAAAACAAAATCAACAATGCAAGAATACATTTCTCTGGTTGGAAAACAACTTTGCAAACTTGTCAAACAGTCCTTGTGGCTTGCTGCTGCCACCGCTGTAGCGTCCACCAGCGCCACCTCCTTCCCCCTGCTGTCCTTCCCCCCACCAAAAAAAAAAAAAGAAAAAAAAAGCCCAAGATAAAAGAGAGGGGGGGAGAGAAAAATAAATAAATAAATAAAAAGGGAGAAACTTGAGCCTCAGAGATGAATATTTGTCAAGAGAGTTGACGTAAGTTTCATTTGCATAATGACTTTGTACTTCTGCATTAATAAAATTTGCATATGAAGCCATGTTAATTACTCCTGATCATGCTTTTTGCATTCATGCATAGTAATTTTCTCCGACTTGTGAGAATTAATGTCTTGGCATGGGGGGAGGGGGCGCGGGGACTGTCAGGTTCCCTTGCCAGTGTCCCTCACTCACACGCGCTGCCTCCCTGGCTGTCTCCTTCCTTGATCTATGACTCATTTCTGCACTATCAGTAGGAGTTCTCAGCTTAAAAAAATGTATCAGTTGAAAGGCACCAGTAGGGAGAAAAACACACTTCTCCTGCATAGTGTATTCCAGACCACCTCTCTCTAGCTCTGAACATGGAATCTGTAATCCTCCTATTTGGGAGGGGACGCCCTAGAGGCTTCAGGGGTGGGAAAGGCTCGAATTCCCCCCAAAACCGGGATGAGGCTTTTCCAGGCGTTTTTGTGTCTCCACGCTCCTCGGCGGTGGGCGTGTTCGCTGGGTGAGTGCGCATGTGTGAGGAACGGAGCAGGAGCATCTGCAAAGTCCCTCTAGAAGAGAGACGGGTGATGGACCCCTGTGGAATGCTTAAACCCATGAAGGCATCAAGAATGAGCTTATCTAGCATTGCCCTGTTTTGGAGCCTAAGAAGCGGGATTTTAGGGGCCTTATTTTTAGACTTTTTTTTTTTTTTTTTTGTGCATAGACCTCCAAAGCAAGTGTTTTTTTGGGAGTGTCTTGCAGGTCTTTGTAGGGCGCTTTGCTATGTTCAGAGCACATCCTCTTGCTTTCTTCGCTGGGCAGTGATGATGCCTTGGAAAGGACCGTAGGGAGTGGGGAAAGTTTCAGAATGGAAAGCAAGAGAATGATAGTGACCGTTTGGTGAGTGTTTCCTGGATCTCTGGCTCTGGCTCAGGGCTGACCCGACCCTTCCTTTAAAGTTGAGGGAGCTGAGGCTCTGAGAAAGTGACTCACCTTCAGTCACGAGGCCAGGAGACAGCCAAGGAGGAATTTGAATCCATGCCTCTCGGTCCTCAAGGCTGTGTGGCCTGGGAGCTCTGGTGGCTTCCTCTGTGCGTGTGTGGGTGCATACCCTGTCCCAGGTCTCAAGAGCTTCTTAAGTGCTTTCTGGATTTCCCAGCTGCACTTTTAAAGGCTAATACCCCTCCTCTGAGGAAGGATGGGGGCTGGGAGGTAGCCTAGGACAGGTACTGAGGCTATTTTTCAAGTTGAGATAAGAGTCACATGATGTACAATTGACCATTTTAAAGTGTACAGTCAGTGGTTTTGAATCTATTCACAATGTCGTACAGCGGTCACTCCTGTCTAAGTCCCGAGCATTTTCATCACCCTCCGAAGAAACTCCGTACCCATTAGCCACCCCTCACACCCCTACTGGCTCCCCCCAGCCCCTGGCAACTGCTACTTTCTGTGTCCATGGATTTGCCTCTTATGAACATTTCATATCCATGGAATCATGCAGTATGTGGCTCCTTTCATCATTTTGGGCTTTTGCAGTAGCTTCAGATTTCTTGAGTTCCACCTTTGGGAAGGGCTCTGGGTTT
Source organism: Pongo abelii (assembly GCF_028885655.2). Lineage (NCBI taxonomy): Eukaryota > Metazoa > Chordata > Mammalia > Primates > Hominidae > Pongo > Pongo abelii. The sequence continues at coordinate 103,650,598 of NC_072000.2, read as the reverse complement.
AAGCTGCCCCATGTGGAAACCTCTCCCAGGGTAGAAGGTGCTCTGGGAGCCCCAGAGAGGCCCTGCAGAGCTTGGGATTTGAAGCCCCTCTCCCGGCTGCCCCTCTCCCCTGCCTCAGTTGAGCTGGCCCCTGGAGCAGGTGGACTTCAGCAAGGTCAGAATTGCTAATGAGACTCTGGGGAAACCTGTCCAGCGCGGCCTAGCCCCTGACCCCTATGTAGGGAACAATGTGTGGTGTGTGACATCGCCTTTACAGACCCTGGCTTGAGCCCCACGTTGGATGTTTCCAGGAGAAGGATGTGGCCAGATGCCTGTTTTCTACCTGCTCTGCAACTGTTCCTTCCACCACGGAGACAGAGTCAGCTCCTTAGCACCTGGGACAACCCTTACCAGGCCTCGAGGTGCTTCTGCTGGTTTCGCAGTGGTGATAAATGGTGCTGGCTGTGTCGTGGCCTCACCTAGAACCCAGCAACCAGAGCCTGGGTTTGGCCTTTGCAGCTTCCAATGGCTGGATTGAGCCCAGGGATCTCAGACTTCTGCCCACTATGTGGTCCTTGCTCTAGAGATCCCAGGACCCCTGGTCACTTACCCAGCTGTAGCCCTAGAGGGAAGCAGAGCATTGCGGGCTTCGGGGACACAACTGGGTTCCAGTCTCAGATCTCCCTGAGCCTCAGTTTTCCCCCAGTGGAATGTGGATCTCTGCTGAGCGAGGTGGCTGTCATGACGATGGATGACCCAGAGCCCTCGGTGGTCTGCAGGGAAGGCCTACATAGGGATTTGAGACCACCAGTGGACAGGATCAAATGCAGTGTCCAGTGCTGGGAGGTTCAGGCTAGGGCAGGCTTCCAGGAGGAGGCAGGTCCTGACCTTCCTTGAGGGACGGCACTAAATCTAGCATGGCCTTCCCATCAGCATCTGAGGCTGAAACTGTTTACTGGTTCCTCAGCCACATCCTTCCAGGGCTATCCCCAGCTCAGAAATACCCTGGGCCCTAGGCCTCACCTAGTATGAGGTCTTTGTTGGCTCAGAGGGGTCCGAGCAGTGTTGGTGTTAGCTTTGACCTCTTGACAGGACACTGACAGCTTGCACTCCCTAAGCAGGGGGTCTTCTTAAATGCCCTGATGCCTTGATCCTGGATAACCCATGTTTTAGAGAAACCAGGGCTACAGAGAAAGAGCCCTGATTCTGGTTTGGATGGGGCTGCTGATGTCTGCAGTTTTCTGCAGTCACGCCATCAGTTTCCTGGTCTGTGCAATGGGTATTCTAAGCCCCAGTCCCCGTCAGTGTGTTAGGAAGTTCAGTCCAATGAAGAATGACAGGCTTCTGGCTCCTGGTGGCTTGCAGGGTCCTGTGGCTCTCCTTGCGATGGCGGAATCCACGTGGGGGCCCTGGAGTGGGCAGACTCCCACCCGTGCAGACCTGTGCTGGGCCTCCCTGGCAAACCGGCTGGGCCCAGCTGCCCGTCCTCTTGTTGACGTTTCCTTTTCGTCTCTCTGATGCTTCCCTGCTCAATTATTTACCCAGGGAATTTGGGCTTCTTCACTTGTGGTTTTGGCAAGGGCTTCACACAAATGTTTTGCCCTGGTGGTCTCTTAGCCATTTAAGATAAACGGCTAAATCAAATGCAGGCCTTGCTGCGGAGCTGAGCGAGCTGTGGGGCTGGGCAGAGGCGGGGCCGGCCCTGGCCCTGTGTCCTTGCTGTCACATGGCGGGAGGCCTCCCAAGCCAGGCCGAGACATTAGGAGGGGGTGAGCAGCGCCAGGGTTTTCTTGGGGTATGGTGGGGGGGTGTGAAAGCCTTCTGAAGGGCATTGCGGCTTGGGTGCAGCATGCTCAGTGCTTGGGGCTGGAGAGAGCCCCCGGCTGGTGGTCTGCCAGGCAGGAGGCTAACAGAGCCCAGACACCTGGAGGCGGACCCGAGGTGTCCCGGGCCTGTAGGAACAGCCCATCCTGATATAGCAAGCAGGGGAGGCTGTGAGCTTCCCAGCTCTTCCAGGGAGGGGTAGCCTGAAGTTTTGGAAACAAATCCCCAAATGGAACCTGTTTGATTGCTCTAGAGGCCCCCACGTGGGGGGTCCTTCCTGAGAGTGGGGCCCTGACAGCCCCCATTCACCCAGCCCCGTGCACCAGGCCCCCAGAGGCGGGGTCCTGCCTCCCCAACAGCCCAGCCTGGCAGCTGTGGAAACCAGGCCCTCCCCAGTGCCTCCTGCCCACCTCCCCGAGCCCATTCCCTCGCCTGTGTCCCGATTGCCTTCCCTGCAGGGCCTGGCACCCTGGGGGCCTCCCACCCCCGAAGGGTGGCCTGAGCCGAGCCCCACGCCCCGAGCCCCGTCCCACCCCGTGCCCCTCACACAGTCCAGGGCCCGACTGACCAGTCTTTTCTATTGTTTTTTCTCCAGGGCCGTGCAGGCCTGCCCAGCTGCCAGCGGTGGCCCCCATAGCTGTCTCCTCCCACTCTCACTCATCCGTGATCACTTCACCTCTGCGTGCCCTGGGCGCTCTCCCGCCCTGCCTCCCCCTGCCGTGCTGCAGCGCGCGCCCGGTCTCGGGTGACGGGACTCAGGGTGAGGGTCAAACGGAGGCTCCCTTTGGATGCCAGTGTCAGTTGTCAGGTAACAGACGACGCCGCGGTGGGGGGCGGGCCCCCGGGATGGCGGGGTGTGCCATGGGCAGCGCTGGAGCAAGGTGGGGACCCAGGGAGGAAGGGCAGCTCCCACCCAGAAGACTTTTTGGGGTGCCAGGGGAAGTGGTAAAGAATGTTCGCTGAACTATGAGCCAGGGCCCGGTGCCCCTTGGTCAGGAGTCCCCCACGGTGCCCCCACCCGTTCTGAGAGTCTTGCTCCCAGAATGCATTCCCCAGCCTCCCAGTCCCGCTTCTTTGGGTTGTTTAGCGACAGCTTAATTGGATAACACTTAACATCTGAGGTTTTCTTCTGCCCTTGCCACTGCCACCCCCTCCCCCACCCCAGACAACCCCCTGCCCCGCCAAGACCAGGCTAGGGGAAGATTCCTTGGTTGACTGTGTACATTGCTGGAGCCGTCCAAAATGCTGAGTTTCTCTTTGGGAGAATATGTTGCCCATTAGCTTTGAAAAAGAAAAAGAGTGGCTCGAAAGGAGCCTCTTAAAAAGCTGTGGCCACGACAGGGAGTGAAACACTGCGGGGCGTGTGAGGGGTGGGGGGCGGGGGCTGAGTACCTGCTGTGCGTCCAGCTCTGGGCCAGACCCAGACACAGCTGTTCGTGCCGACTCATCCTGCTCTCCTGGGCGGGCGGTGTGGCTGCCCATTCTACAGATGGGCAGATGGGGCAGTGTGGTGACACAAACTGGCCTCTACCTGCCCTGCTTCTCCCCAAGTGGAACCCAAGATCTTGTTCTGCCTAGGGTCTCTGGGAATCCTTGGGGTCCCTGGGAATTCAAGGGCAAAGGGCCCTCTCACAAGTCTGTCCCCACAACATCTCGGCAGGGCCTGGTGTGAAAGCACCGTGGCCACGCAAACCAGGATGCGGACACAGACACGTGTGGTGAGCAGCCGTGGCCTGGTTTCTGTGGCACGGGCAGGAAAGGAGAAGGGGGGTGCAGAGCTGGGTCAGATTTGATTGGTCCCTGCCTTGTCACCAGGCGTGTTGCAGGCTTTCTCTTGACTTGAGTTGTGAAAGGAAAACTATTTTTATTGGGCAGGTTTTGTTTTTAATTGAAGCTGTCCCCATGGGCGGTCCCTGATGGAGCCACAGCTCTGCAAAAACCATGGCCACAGCTCTGTAAAAGGCCACAGGCAGCCCCTGCTCCAGGGTCCAGAGCTCCCTGGGCTCCAGAGCTCCCTAGTAGGGTGGCCTGGAGCCTTTAGTATACCCTCCCTGCTGTGACAGGTGGTGACATCATAGGATCTGGCTTCCAAGAGGGAGTTCTGGTTTCTTACTGGACTTGTGCCTTAAATGCACAAAGCAAAACCCAAAATCTCCTGGGAAGGAGTCGGAACCATTTGCAAAGACGCCGGCTCCCTTTTCTGGGCTGTGCTGGTCCCCAGGTGCTCGGGGCTCCTGTCCTGGCTCAGTAGATCTGTTCTGTGAGTCCGTGGAAGGCCCTGCTTGCTTGCTGAGCAGGGGGTGCCTGCTCTGTCTGGGAGGTTGCCCTGCTCTCTTGGCTTCCTGTCATTAGCGCTGCAGCCCCTGCAGCCACTGGGGGGGCCATGCTATCAAAGATCAGCCTGAGTGTTTATTACTGGACGCGGTCAAGTTCCGTGGCACAGAAATCTGATCTTGCCAGAGGCTCACCCAGGGCTTTGCTTAACCCTCTGTTGGCCCTACTTAGAAGTTGCCGAAGTAGATGAGACTCAGCTAGAGGACTGAGCCGCTCCCTCATGTGGCCAGGCCCGCTTAGCATCTTTGTATGGTGCTGAGCAGGAGCTGTTACCATCCCCATTTTGCAGATGGAGAAGCAAGGGCTTGGGGAGGGAGAGTGGCTAGCCAGGGTGGCAGAACTGGGATTTGTCTTTGGTTGCCTTCTGAAAGGCCACCCCTCTTCCAGTGGAGCCACGCTGCCTCTGCCGACATCCACAGGAGGCCGAATGAGCTTTCCACTGCCTTGGCTCTGGGGGACTCTGCCATCGGCAAGTCCTCATACATGCCACTAGGATCCTTATGAGGACTGTGTATGGAGGGCCTGCTATGTGCTGCATTGTGCTGGGCATGTGTGCTTTTTTGAATTTAACCCTCACAGCAACCCTAATACTTTATTCTCCTCACTTTGCAGATGAGGAAATGATGTTCAGAGATGTTGAGTTCTCACAGCTCACGTCTATCCATCCATCCATCCATCCATCCATCCATCCATCCATCCATCCATGTATCCATCCATCCATCCATCCATCCATGCATCCATCCATCCATCCATCCATCCATCCATCCATCCATCCATCCATCCATCCATCCATCCATCCATCCATGCATCCATCCATCCATCCATCCATGCATCCATCCATCCATCCATCCGTTCATCCATCCATCCATTTATTCATTCTTTAGCTTGAAGCCATTTGGAAGGCACCTAGCTTGTAGCACTGTGCACACACAGGAAGAGTTGGCAGGCAGGTCCCTGCCCTCATGAAGCTTGCAGTCTGGTAGTGGGGAGGACAGGGAGTGGGGACCTGCAGAAGGGGAAGGAGGAGCAGGGAGGGAGGGAGGGAGTGGCGGAGGTGGGATTTGATCCCAGGCTCTCCATCCAGCACCTGCCACATCTATGGTTTTGGCTCTTCTTCTGGCATTAAAGGCCTTTTTAGATTTTAGGCCTTGAGATCTGCCAGGACTCAGAGCCTGTGAGCAACCAATGCTTGATTGCAGTGCTCTGGGAGGGGCGTGAGGAAGGGCAGTGTCCTGTTCCTGGGGTTGGGACTGCAGGAGGCTGAGTCCCTAGGACCGCTCCAGGAGACCCTTCTAAGGGGCCTGCTCTTAACTCCTGCCCTCTGCCACCATGTCCAGTACAGTTCTCTTTTTTCATTCGGTCCCAGTTCATTGGCTTGCACCAGCTTGCACCATGTTTCTCGATCAATTTCAATACCTGAAACTATCCTATTCTGGTGTTTTTTGTCCCTTTGTGGTTTGTGTCCCTGGCACTGGGCTGTTTGCTTAAGTGTTTTTAGTGCCTGTTTAATTAGTAGTTGGAATGGAGTCATTAAGTTCCCAGTAACCCGTTAGGAAGAAGCAGGCCTTTGTAAAGATGGAATGGGCCTGCCGTCCTTATTTGGTTTTGTCCCTTTTTGGATCAGGATGCATCGAACCCATCTCTTCAAATTAATACAGAGAACCCCAGTGTAAACGTGTTTCACACAGGTTAATTGCGTGCCTGTTACCGCATCCGCAGTTATTTATAGAAGGATGTGATTTTACGTGGGGAGAAAACCACACAGGTATGTGTGTTTGTGCACACCCTGGGCTGGCAGCATCCCAGGTGGCCCTGCCTCCCGGGACCCCAACCCTAGCCTCTTTCCAATGGTCGCAGTGGGGAGAAGGGACTCGGGGGACCTGACTCTTTTCGACTCTCCTGAAGGAATGTGGGGCTTTGAGTCGAGGCATTCCTGGGGACTGAAATTTCTTCCCTGAGAAATTTCACATAGAGGATTTGGCACAGTGGCTGTGGGGTCAAGAGCCTCAGACTGTCATCCTGGTCTTTGCTTCAGCTGGCCAGGGGCCCTAAAGAAGTCATTGCCTCAGTTTCCCCTTCTGTAAAAATGCATGTATGTATGTATATGTATATGCATGCAACATTTGAAAACGAGGCTCGTGTTATTTTCTGAGACAGGTCAGTGTGGAGCTGCTGTGGGTGGACTCAGCATGGGGCTAGCAGGGGGTACCTGCTCTGTCTGGGAGGTTGCCCTGCTGTCTTGGCTTCCTGTCATTAGCGCTGCAGCCCCTGCAGCCACTGGGGGGGCCATGCTATCAAAGATCAGCCTGAGTGTTTATTACTGGACGTGGTCAATTTCTGTGGCACAGAAATCTGATCTCGCCAGAGGCTCACCCAGGGCTTTGCTTAACCCTCTGTTGGCCCTACTTAGAAGTTGCCGAAGTAGATGAGACTCAGCTAGAGGACTGAGCCGCTCCCTCATGTGGCCAGGCCCGCTTAGCATCTTTGTATGGTGCTGAGCAGGAGCTGTTACCATCCCCATTTTCCCAGGGCAGGCTAGATAGGTTCCCAGGGCAGGGTGTGGGGCATTCTGAGAATGGTTTGGACAATCTTGGGCTTTGTGCCCTGCATGCCGGAACCCTTCCCTGTTCTGAGGCTTCCATGATTGGAAAGCGGTCGTCAAGTGTATGAGACTGCTTAGGGGTGAAGGCTGTTCTGCCCCGTGTAGTCATTTCCCCTCTCCATTCCTCAGTTTCCCCATCTATAAAATGGAGCTAAGGATAGGACAGGCTCTGAAGGGTCGTTCTGGGGATCGTGTGAGATCATACGGGCCAGGTGCTGAGAACAACGCCATGTGCCGAGTGAGCCCTGTCCAAGTTAGAGCCCATGCATGAGCCGAATGGGTTTCACGACATTGAGACTCTGTCAGGTCTCACTTCAAGCTGGATCCTCGCTTTCCATTCTTAAAAGTATTTAGCCTCTTGGCTGGCTCAGATCATGTACCAGCTTTGGGAGGTGGAATAGGAACTGAGACACTTCATTGCATATTTAAAAGCTGCAAATGGTCATCAGCCACAGTGATTAAGACGTGTACTTGGTGAAGTTCAAGGTCTCACGCAAGAACACACAGGATCCCAGCTCAGGGAAGTGGAAGTGTTTGGCTTTAATAGAGGGAGTCAGTTGCAGTCATTAGTATATGCTGAAATCACAGGGCAATCTTGTAAAGTTAAATTCAATTTACTTTTCTACTGAAATTGTGCTTGCTGTGTTATTTAACTAGTCTGGGGTTTCTTGGCATGGGTTAAAGGGACAATAAAGATAAAAGAATACCTGTAAGTAAATAGTAGGGTTTAACCATAGAATCTATCCTTTTCTCCTCCTTCAATTATATCCCAGTGTTCATTTTGTGTTGGTTTTATAACCAGAGCCGTCCAATGGGGCGCCGTGGATTAGACCACCCTAGCTGTGGAAGCCTGATGCAATTAATACAGTCTGCCTGGAAAGTGGCCTTATTTCTGGAAGTTTTATGTTAATGATATGGTCTGTGCTTTGCACATTTCATACCAGAACAAGAAGCAAGCTGTAGTTTCATTCTGGACTGGGTTTGATTAACACCGGAGGATCCATGGGAAGTCAAATGGTGATGTGGACAGAGATGGTAGCCTCACCAGGCCCCTGCTGAGGCGCCGCCTTGATTCTGGTGTAGGGGGTGCCAGAGACACTCCAGGAGGGCGTTAGATCGGCCACTGAGACTGGAGGGAGGGGTAAGTATGGGGGTGAATACAAAAAGAACCGTGTGAGTGAGCGTGTGTGGACAGCAGAGCTCCGTCGTGGGAAGGTTGGAAAACATGCTCATGGGATTCCCTTTGCAAGGTAACGTTTGTTGTTAGGATCCTTCTGGGCTAACCAGACAGGTCCCAGTGTTGATGGGGGCTGGCTCGATGTAGGAAAAGGGCTTTCAGGGGAGTTATTAAAAATTTAGAGAGTCATCTGTATGCCTTGCAATGTCTACATCGCCCAAGGGCCGGTGATTCCAGCATCTGCAACCCAGCATTCACAGCGCTGTTGCTCTTCCTGCGTGCAGGCGCCGTTGATTCCACCCTAGCACCTGCCTGCTTCTTGAGGTCACACTGCCGCAGAGGCTGTCCATGCCCACCAGCCTTGAGAACCCAGACACCTCTTTCTGTGACTGGAGGAAGTGCCAGGAGAAGCCATGGAGAGCTGCAAGTCCCCCAGTTGGGGGAAGCTGATTCTGAGAGTGCTGGAGGTAGCCAAGGGTGGCAGGGCTTGGTGGATGCCAGAAAGTCCCCTGTCCCACGTAGCTGGAAAGTGATATTTCCTACAGCATCAGCAAGGGCCAGAGGAGCTGGGGAGTTGGGGGCAACAGAAGGGCTGCACTGTGGCTCTGTTGGGGGTGGGGCACCTACCAGCATGACTGTCCTTAGATAAAAGAGGCCCCAGCAAATCCCTGAGTGGAGATCGCTGCAGCCTCGCCAGATTCCATTTCACTCTCTGAGTTGGCCCTTCAGACGTTCTGAAGGCAGAGCTAAATCAAAGAATTCTGTTCAAATCCATACAAGATGTTGCTGTTTTTCTGCTCTGACAGGAGAGGCATTTGGAAGTGCAGTTTCTCTCTTTCTTTCTTTTTTTCCTTTTTTTTTTTATAGCTGTCTTAAAAAGGAGTTTGGCTGTTTAGCACAGCTGGTGCTCATTACATTATGCACTGGCAATAAGATAGCATGTGTAATTAATTTTTAATGCAGTGCTGGATGCAGCGCTTTCAAGCAGTTAGTGGATGTGAAGAAGCAGCACTGGCCACGGACATCAGAGACCTCAGAGCAAGGCAGCCCCGTTCTCCTTTAAAGGGACTCGGAAAGTGGCAGAGGAGGCTTGCATTGCCCTCTATGTGGAGCGGACTGGCCCAGAAATGGGTTCTTCTCGGGTGACCTGAGGTCAAGTCAATCTTTAACAATCCAAGACCAGGGATCCCAAGAGATCATCTCCTCCAACCCTTCATTATATAAATGGGGAAATCAAGGCAGAGGGTGGGGATGAAGCCATGACACGTGGGTGGCAGAGCTGACTCATACCTGGGTCTGCCCACTAGGCCATACTACCTCTCTTGAGTTTTTATTGAAAATCAGAAAAGGAAATTCGTCGCCCAGTGGAAGCCACTTAAAGATTGATTTCTGCCTGACCATGAGGCTGAGTGTGAAACCTGCAATGAGACTGGGCAGCAGGTAGAGCTCTGATGTTGAGGAGCCCCACGTTGGGTGCCTTGGACTTCAGCTCTGCTATCTGCAGTGGGAGCACACCAGACACATCCTGGGTTTGAGACTCTGGGGTTGTGCTTTGACAGCTGGCTGCCCCGTCCCCATGGGGCTCTGTGGCATGGATGTGTGTTTGAAGTTAAATGTCATTGTGGACCCATATTAGACTGCAGGCATTGTGGGAAGCTCTAGAGATGGGGCCATCCTCGGTCCTTCCCTTGCAGTGAATGGGAGTGAGTATGTGATGCCAGGCTGGCCACTTACTTCAGTTTCCAATCTTCAGTTTCCCCACCTGTAAAATGGGGACACTGAAGTACTTGCTTACCATCCCTCCACTGGCAGGTCCCATGAACAGCTACCATCTGGGCGTGGCCACAGCCCATGACCAGCACCTGGGGGAATCAGAGGGAAAAGGCCAGTGGGAGGGGAAGGAGGGAGAAAGCCGAGCTGCTGGAAAGCCTTTTGAGACTGTGGCCTTGGGTACCCAGCACCCCAGTGATGACTTAGCTCTTGGAAAGCCACTTGCCCGGGACAGTTTCTTAGTGTGAGTGAAGGCAGAGGAAGGGCCAACATCATCAGTGTTCCTGGGGCTTGCCACTATTTGCTAAAGGGCTGGCTCAGTCCTAGGCATGACATCTCATTGTTGTAACGCTCCCAAGAAGAGGCACTCCCCAACCCTTTTGCTTATGAAGATATTGGGGCTCAGAGAGGCCACACAACCCACCAGGGGTCACACAGCACACAAATAGCAGAACTTGGACAGAGAGTCTCAAAACAGAGATTCAGACTCAGGCCTGGCCAGCCTCCAGCTGTACTTGGAGCTCTCCCCTCCGGCTTCCCATTGGGCTGTAGTGGACAACAGAGAAGGAGCTGCTGGTAGAAAACCAAATCAAACTCTGATATGGTACCTGGGAGGGTCCTGAAGGTCTTCCTTCATGCACTGGTCATTCTTGTGCCAGACCCTGGGCTGGACTGAGGGATCTGGAAATGGGCATGACAGCGTCCTTGCCCTAGAGGAACTCACCGTGGTGGGGGTGCCCCATGGAGGGTCTTCTCACTCAGTGGATGTGAACTGCATGTCCCCATGGCACCTTTCTCTGTTTGAAAAAAATGAATCAATTGGCTGCCGCCCGGGTGCTCTCTCACTTATTGCCATGGTACAGCTCAGGAGCAGATCTCAGGATGGAGAGGCGTCCCACCTGAGGACAGCTTGTCCTTGTGGTCACATTGCTGAGAGGTGGGGGGTACCTTCTGTGAGGATTTTTACCTGAATGAAGCACAAGTGGTGCCTGACTGCATTGGAATCCACGTGATTATTGGCGTGTTTTTGACTCTCATTTTATCCCATGGTGCAGTGGGCCCACGGCTGGTCCATAACCGCGTGTTATGTGGAAGAAGTGAGAGAGTAATGGGTTTTCCATGAAAGGTGGTGCTGCTTCTGGAAATGGGGCATACACATGTTCATCCGCATGGAGCAGCGCCGTGTTAAACCGAATTGTGTGAATTGAAGGTCACCTGGACCACTCTTGGAAAATGCTCCCGACCCCCATGGGGTTCCTTCCGGAGAATTTGTGTTCTCTGTACCTGAAATCAAATGTGTGCCTAAGCAATTCTGGCCCCTGTCTCCCACCACCCTACCCTCTCCACAAAATGGTAGACATTAGGGGACGTAAGGGAACAGAAGAGGTCTCTTCGCAGATATTATATTTTTAAAAAATGGTTCTATGTAATAAGCAGCAGCTAAGGAGACAGAAAGACAGTAGATGAAGAGAGTGCCAGTATCTTCCACGGGGAAAAATGAATGAACTGAAAGAGAATATTATTTTTCTAGAATACAGAAAGCTGTCCTCTCACAGATCTGCTGGAATTCCAAGGTGGATTATGGACTTCTTACAACTCCAATTGACAGTGCTTCTTACCAGGCGAAGGGAAGGGCCACTTTTTCCTAAAGGGGAAAAAAGCTTTCAGACAAAGCGTGTACCAACCCCTGAACCGCAAATTTGCTCAAGTGACCGCGCATACTTATATTCCTAATTTAAATGATTATTTATGTCAAATGCTCATTGTGAAACTTGAAAATGTTGTATTACATTACATCAAATAAAGTTTACTTGTAGCAGAAAGAAAGAGAGAAAGAAAGAAAGGAAGGAAAGAAGGAGGGAAAGAAAGAAAACGAAATAAAGAAATTAAAGGGCTGGGCTTACAGGAGCCTGGAGGGTTGGGAGATCTACAGGGGTTTACCTCTGGGGAACGTGAGGCTGAGGGTCCAGTCCACTGTGGGCAGTGACAGGTGTGGATGTGGTGTCTTCTGGGAAGAGGCCTGCTGACAACAAGCTTCCTCCAGCCCTGGCTGGACATAGAGGGAAACAAAGTCACTGATCCTCAGTCCACCAGAAGGCAGTTTTGACCTTGAAGAAGAGGGCTAGAGCATGGGCAAGATTTTCTCATCGGATCACCTCAAATTGGGTTTTAGGGGTCTGACTGGGAGTCAGGGACTTGGCATGTGGTCCCACGCCAGCCTTAACCAAGTCGATTTCCTCGACCAGGCTCATCTGTGTCTCTCCAGTGGCTGCGGTGGGGCTGAGTCCCAGCAGGTGCCCAGGAGATGCTGGGGGATGATGAAGACTCAGAAAAGGTGGTGTCTACACCCATGAGAGAAAGAGGAAACTCAGAAAACGCTGCTAGCCACATTCTTTTATGAGCATCCTCCTTGTTTTTGTACACAGGGCCGTGGAATCCATTTTTTTTCCCCCACGGGGGAGCGAAAGAAATAATAGCCCTTAAAAAAGCTTGAGGTGTTCTTTGCTGTTTTTATGGTGCGGGGAGAGGGGAACAAAATGTACTTGACTTTTTGAACCCGAGGGCAGGGTCGGGGTGGAGGGGCTGTGTTCTGTGTGTATTTCACAATTAAACCCAAATAGTCTAAACCATGAGATATAGTTTATTCAAACATAATCAAGGCTGGCCACTTTTACCCAAAAAGCAGTGGGACGGAACCCTCGGTGGGCAGGGGTCCCTCTGTGGGGCCCAGCATTATGCCGGGGAAACCAGATCAAACTCAGATATGGTCCCCGGGAGGGTCCCCCAGGTCTTCCTTCATACGCTGGTCATACGTGTGCCAGACCCTGGGCTAGACCCTAGGGATCCAGAAATGGGCATGACAGGGTCCTTGCCCTAGAGGAACTCACTGCGGTGGGGTGCCCCAGGCGGGGCCTTCTCTCCCAGCTCTGAATTTGGGCTTTCCAGGCAGCGTCTCTCGTAGTTCACAGGTGAGAGGTGACAGGACCTGCTACTGGTTTTCGCAGATGTGAAATTGTGTTCCTTGCGCATCTGGTGGACGGCACAGGTGGGATTTGAATCCAAGCCTCCTGGAGCCTGGGGCCCACGTGGGCATCCTGCTCCTGTCCTTGCGCCTGGTCCTGGCCTGCCCCTCCCGCCCGGCCTTGTACCTGGTAGGTGTGAGTAGGAAGAGCCAAGGGAGAGGAGTGAGCTCGTGCATCACGGAGCTGCCACTGGGCTGGCCTGAGCCCTGGGTAATTAGAACGCCAGTATTGTATGATTCTCAAGGAAGGGATCACGGCGCTCAGGACTTCTCCAGGGAGGTGAATGCAAAAATGGAGTCACTACCTGCAGAAACCAGGGCCGCTGGAATCTTTTCATAAAACTGGACATTTTAAATTATTGCCTTTGTTAAGAAGTGAGGAATAGCCAGTGGGGCGAGGCCCACTGGGTGCGTGAGTCTGCTCTTGGTGTTGTATTTAACCAGTCCTTTCTGACTCAAGTTCTTTTGTATGAATTTTCTTGGGTTTTATTAGCCAGCTCCGTTATTAGCATTTTAATCTTAAAAAATACCTTTGATCAGGCCAGGCGCGGTGGGTCACGCCTGTAATCCCAGCACTTTGGGAGGCTGAGGCAGGCAGGTGGATCACAAGGTCAAGAGATCGAGACCATCCTGGCCAACATGGTGAAACCCCGTCTCTATTAAAAACATAAAAAAAAGTAGCTGGGCGTGGTGGTGGGCGCCTGTAGTCCCAGCTACTCAGGAGGGACTCTTGAGTTCAAGCCCAGGAGAATCGCTTGAACCCGGGAGGCGGAGGTTGCAGTGAGCCGAGATCACACCATTGCACTCCAGCCTGGGCAACAGAGCGAGATGCCGTCTAAAAATAAAAAAAATAAAAAATACCATTGATCAAGTGTCCACTGTGTGCTGTGGGCTTTCTGTGTATCTCCAGTGATTCTCACAATGCTTCGATTGTGAGTTTTTTAAATTGTGGTAAGATAAACATTAGATTTACCATTTTAACCATTTTTAAGTGCACAGTTCGGTGGTAATAAGTACATTGCAATTGTTATGCAGCCATCACCACCGTCCATCTGCAGAGCTTTTCCATCATCCCAAACAGAGCTCTGGCCCCATTAAACACTAACTTCCCATTTCCCCTCTCCCTAGCCCCCCATTCTCCGTTCTGTCTCTCTGAATGTGACTATTCTAGGTTCCTCAGGTAAGTGGAATCATACAGTGCTTGTCCTTTTGTGCCTGGCTCATTTCACTTAGTATAGCGTCTTCGAGGTCCATCCATGTTGTAGCACGTGTTACAATCTCCTTCCTTCTTGAGGCTGAATAATATTCTATCGTATGGATAGACCACATTTTGCTTATCCACCCATCCGTTGATGGACAGTTGGGCTGCTTTTGGCTATTGTGAATGGCACAGCTAAGAACGTGGGTGGACAATAATCTATTTGAATCCTTGCTTTCAGTTCTTTTGGGTTTATACCCGGAAGTGGAGTTTCTGCGTTAAAAGATAATCCTATATTTAATTTTTTGAGGAATTGCCAAACCGTTTTCTATAGTGGCTACACTGTTTTACATTCTCACCAACAGTGCACAGAGGTTCTCATTTCTCCACATCCTTATCTGACTGTTGGGTAATTTTAGTGTTTTTTGGACTGTTGGAGTTGATAGCCAAGGAACCTGCTTCTCAGAGATGTGGCAACAACTGGTCCAAGTTAGGTGGGTAATAAACCTGAGGGCGATTTGAATCCAGCCTCAGCCGGCCTAGGTGTGGCCCTATAGTCACCGCCGGACTGCTGGGGGCTACCACCTTCAGTATGTTTTAGTTGAGGGTCTTGAATCCCCTTTCTCTTGGAAATGGTTGCCCATGACAGTTCTCAGTTCTGTCTCCCAGGACAGCTTTTTTAAAATTTTAATTTTTATTTTTTATAACAAAGCTAAACATTTAGCTACCTTGATAGCTTGGGGAAGAAAATTCTACAAATGGACAGTTTTCATTGTTTTTTCTATTGTGTCTTTGGAATCAGAATCCCTAGGAGCGAGGTAGAGCTCACTCGGTGTCCTGTGCACGCTTTGGCCCTCTCTGAGCCTTGTGGGGTCTCCCTGCCTGATGGGAATCATCACACTGGTTTTGCTTCCTTGGCTGGGCTAGGACAGACTGGGGACAGGGAATCTCAAGAGAGTGGCCTTGGGTCCTTTGTATATTGGGATGGTAATTGCAATGATTCTTATTAGTGGTTGTGCTTTCTCTCTATTGTCCTGTATTGGTGTCCCAGGGCTGCCGTAGCAAATGGGCACAGACTGGGTAGCCTAAGACAATAAGAAATTGATTCTGCGGTTGGGCGCGGTGGCTCACGCCTGTAATCCCAGCACTTTGGGAGGCTGAGGTGGGTGGATCTCTTGAGCCCAGCAGTTCAAGACCAGCCTGGGCAACATGGCAAAACCCATTCTCTAAAAAAATTAGCCAAGAATGGTGGCATACACCTGTAATCCCAGCTACTGGGGAGGTGGAGGCAGGAGGATCCCTTGAGCCCAGGGAGGTTGAGGCTGCCATGAGCCAAGATCGTGCCATTGCACTCCAGCCTTGGGCAACACAGTGATACCCTGTCTCAAAAAAAAAAAAAAAAAAAAAAAAGAAAGAAAGAAAAAAGAGAAAAGAAATGTATTCTCTCACAGTTTGGGAGGCCACAGGTCCAAGATGGAGGGGTCGGCAGGGCCGTGCTCCCTGATTCCCTGCCTCTGTGGGCACACAGCTTTCTCCTCTGGGTTTGTCTTCTCTTCTGAACAATTAAAATAAAAAAGACAATTGTCTTTGGATTCAGGACCCACCTAGACCATCCAGAATGATCTCATCAACAGCCTTCACTTAATCACACCTGCAGTGACCTTGCCCCTAAATAAGTTCACATTTACAGGTCCTGGGATCTGGCTGTGGACAGCTTATTTCAGGTGGCTCCATTCAATCTTCTCTGCATGCCTCTTGCTGGATTCTAGGCCCTTCCAGGGCAGGAAACCCAGCTGGTTTCCTCGGTGAACTGAGGTCTGGGACAGGTTCAGGCACTTACAGGGGATTCCCCAAATGTCTCCTGCATTGAACCTGGAGCTGGCTTTTGACAAGATGGACACATATTCCTTTTTTTCTCAGGAATGTGGTGATTCTGAAATGCCTGGCCCTTGGGCTAGCACTCAGACTTCTGTGTTTATGGAAGGCAATGTGGTCACATGTGGCCCCCAGCCCTGCCCCACGCTAAGTCAGAACACAACTATTAACGATAGGGCGGGGGGGATGGTTTAAAAAAATCTGTGGCCGGGCGCAGTGGCTCATGCCTGTAATCCCAGCACTTTGGGAGGCCGAGGTGGGCAGATCACGAGGTCAGGAGATCGAGACCATCCTGGCTAACATGGTGAAACCCTGTCTCTAGTAAAAATACAAAAAAAAAAAAAAAATTAGCCGGGCATGGTGGTGGGCGCCTGTAGTCCCAACTACTTGGGAGGCTGAGGCAGGAGAATGGCGTGAACCTGGGAGGCGGAGCTTGAAGTGAGCTGAGATCGCGCCACTGCACTCCAGCCTGGGCAACAGAGCGAGACTCTGTCTCAAAAAAAAAAAAAAACAACAACAAAAAAACCCCTGCAATGATTATTATGAGAATTAACAGAGTTGAATAGGAGCTAAAAATAACTGGACACACACTTGCCTGTAATCCAGATTTTAAAAGAAAATATAATTATTTTTGCAAACTCGCTCTGAGAAGCCAGGAGTATTTTTAGTTTGCATCTACTAAGACATGGTCCGTGTTTTCAGGGAGAGGAGCTTGGAGCCCACCGGCATGTGATGATGTCACCAAGTCAGAGCACACCTGAAGCCTGTGGGGACGGGGTGGTGGCAGGCGACGGGGTCAGAGGTTAACGACCCCAGTTCTGAGTTCCATTTGTCGAGCATGCATTTGAGGAGAGGTGTTCCACCAGCCTACCGTGGCTTCTGTAGGTGCTGGAGCCTGAGGTGTCCTGGCTACCCCCGGTCTGGAAGCCAGTAGCATTGAGAGAACAGCAGCTGGTTCAGCTCAGAGGCCAGGGGGTGGGGGTTCCCCCTGGATGAGGCGGACCTGACAGGGTCTGAACGGACCTGCAAGAAGTAACCAAGACTTGAGGGAAAACATTCCATGGCTTTTTCATTTGGAGCCAAACATTGCCTCATGTAATTTTCTCCCTGGTTTTTCCCATTGCCTCTGCCAGGGTCCTTGGGCCTGGCACAGACCCGTAATAAGAGGCCCTGTGTGTATGTGTGTGTCTGTATGTGTGTGTTTGTCTGTATGTGTGTGTATGTACTTGTGAGAGTGTATATGTGCATATATGTGCATGTGTGTACATGTGTATATGTGAGTGTGTGTATTTATGAGTGTCTGTGTGTGTACGTGGGTATTTGCATATGTCAGCATACGTGTATGTGTGGGTGTGCATGTGCATACATGTCTGAGTGTATATGTGAGCATGCATGTGTGTACATGTGAGGGTATAAATGCATATTTGTATATATGTGTGCATATACACACATGTATTTGTGTGTGCATATAAGTGTATGTGGGTATTTGTGCATGTCAGTGTATATGTGAATGTGGGGGTGTGCATGTGTGTACATGTCTAAGTGTATATATGTGCATGCATGTGTAGATGTGAGAGCATATGTGCATATGTGTGTATTTGTGTGTACATACACACATATTTGTGTGTATGTGCACACGTGTGTGCATATGTGTGTATGCATGTGGATATTTGGATGTGCATATGTGAGTACATATGTGTATGTCTGAGTGTATGTGGTATATGTGCATATATGTGTATGTATGCGTGTGTGTATATGAGTGTTTTGTGTGTGAGCATGTATGTGCATATGTGCAAGTTGAGTGTATATGTGTATGTGTGTGGGTGCAGTCCAGGGAGAACTATCAGCACAGAACAGGCCCCTCCCAGCCCCCCATGCTCCGGGTTTATGGTGAGGGCACTTGTGATTATTTTTCTTCCCTGAACTTTCTGATTCTTCCTGGATTTGTGGTGTGTGTCCATCCTGAGGCCTGCTGAGGCCTTTGAGGGCAAGTCTCTCTCTAGAGCTGAATTCACCTTCTCAGTATCTCCCGGGGGAGACTGAGCCCCCACCCCCGATCTCAGAGGGAGCCCACAGTCCACAGTGCTGGGAAATGTGGCCAGTCTGGTGTGTGACCCACCAGGAGTGGCTGCAGAGAGAATAAGGGCTGTGGAAGTGGATGGCTGGGTTCAAATCCCGACTCGGATGTCTCTGAGCTTTGGCCTTGGGCAGGTAGCCCAGCCTGTGTGTGCATCTGGTTCCCCGCCTGTGGCATTAGAATAGCACCATCTTACGACTGAGAGTGCGCGGCTAGCAGTGATAATGGGGTGCTGTGCTAAGTGTTCATTGTGGGCTTCATCTTCAACATCCCTTACCCCAATTCTGCGAGGAAGGCACTTTTCACATCCCCATTTTACAGGTGAGGAAATGGAGGCAGTCCGATTTCAGACGCTTTACTGCTTTATTCTACCTTAGAGTCTTTCCCTGTTACGTTGTGCGGCCTTAAGCAGCAGCTGGCCTGTGAAAGGTGCTGAGTAGCAGCAGGTATTACTGCTATATTTCTGTTGTTGTTATAACTATGATTATTATTATTGCAATCACTGTCATTGCCGCTTCCCTGGGTGGAGGCTTTCCAGGATCCACGGGGCTTTTTCCTCCATTCCCGGCACTGCCCTCTGTTCCTGGGGGCCGCATTCATCCTCTCGTCTCGCCCCTACTTCCCTGCTTTTCTCCTTCGTTTTGGGTTTGTGTGTATTTGAGGTCTCTTTCTCCTCTAATTGAGGTAATGAACACAGTGTTTCCAGAATCACTGCACTAAAAGTCAAGTGCAAAGTGATGGTTTTCATTTGTTTTTCTCCCTCTTTCTCTCTCTCTTAATATACATCTCTTTAAGAAGGGATTGGCTGAAAGCAAACAGCTAATAACCTATGGATTTATGGAGGCAGTGCGAGCCAGCTTAATAAGCTTTTATACCTGGAATCAGTGTTCTGTCCCTTTAAGTTGAAACTCCAACGTGCCTTGGTATTTTACAGTGCCTGGTTTCATTTATGCTGGAGCCAGACTTACTATGTGAGAGCCGTCCGCATGCTGGAATTAGTCTTAAGCTTGCTTCTGTGGCGTTGCCAAATTCCATGTTTGTGTTTTATTTAGAATTCTTTTCACGGCCAGCCGATTCTGTGCCGGCACACATAGGCACTGTTGCGCCCCATGGAGAAAATAAGCAAGCTTGCGTTTTCTTTGGCAGGGGCTGCGGCCACAATAGACTGCGGTCTCCGAAACATTTTTTAAAAGCTATTTTAACCCATAACAGATGCATAAAGTCGGCTCAGGCATGCCAGTTTTCTTAGTTTTAATTAAAAAATAATTACAGTCTAATGGGATGTTAGTGACACATTTGGATGAATGGTGGGTGACATTATCTGCAACTTATAAATTAGTGCGTCTCCCTTGGCCGGAGCAGGGGTGGGGAAGAGCTGGGGAGGGAGAAGGTGGGTAACTGTTCTTAATTGCAGGGTGGGGGCTGGGGGAGATGGGGGTCCTTCTGGGCATGGAGGCAGCCAGTGGAGCCCTTGGTGAGAGGTCAGCAGTGCTCAGAAGGGACATTCCGCTGTAGCTGTCCAGGTGACAGTGCCGTCAGGAGGAACGGTGGTGTGGGAGCATCCCCCACCCCTGCATGCTTGATGAACTCACCTGTGGAGTTCTTCAGCCGGGAGATGGCTGTACCTGGGTGCTGTAGCCTCAAGCCAGTGCTGACTTCCTGGCCCCCGTGACCCCTCCCCTGCTTCAGGAGCCACCCATCAGCTAGAAGCACATCCACGTGCTGGGGCCATGGGAATAAGATGCTGCTGGGAAGGTAAAGAGGCAGAACAGCACCGTCCTGTCAGGTCCCCATGCTCCCAAGAAGGCTGCATCCAGATACTCATCCTGTTTTTTTTTTTTTTTAAATATTTAAATGTATTTTAAGTTCCGGGATACATGTGCAGGATGTGCAGGTTTGTTACATAGGTAAACGTGTGCCATGGTGGTTTGCTGCATGTTTGTTTTTTTTTTTTCTTTGAGATAGGGTCTCGCTCTGTCACCCAGGCTGGAGTGCAGTGGCGTGATCATAGCTCACAGCAGCCTCAACCTTCTGGGCTCAAGTGATCCTCCTGTCTCAGCCTCCTAAGTAGCTGGGATTATGGGCGTGCACCACCATGCCCAGCTAATTTTTTAAAATTTTTTGTAGAGACAGGGTCTTGCTATGTTTCCCAGGCTGGTCTCAAACTCCAGGCCTGAAGTGATCCTCTCTCTTTGGCCTCCCAAAACATTGGGATTACAGACATGAGCCACCACACCTGGCCACACCTGGATTCAGATTTTATGTAGAAGTTGCCACTCATTGGAATCTGGAGTGGAGGGCAGTAGGCTGGAGTGTCCCTGGGAGGCAGGGTCTTTGTGGGAATTGAAGCTAGGAACAGGCAGGGCTGTGGATGGGAGGACACTCACTGTGCCAGAAGGGAAGGGGAACTTCTGTGCTGTTTCACCAAGGGGGTCAGTAATGTCCTCTCCACTAATTAGGCAGCTGACAAATGGTGACCTGTTGTTCTGACACTTGAGCCCAGGTTCTGCCTGCCTTCTGTGGGGTCTGAGGACCGGGTCTAGGGAGAGGGAGGAGTCAGTGTCCTGGGGCCAAGCCTCTCAGAGGAGCACCGGGGGGCTGGGATGTGTCACCTTGAGCGTTCCAGCATCAGAAGCAAGATGCTGGCCCCAGCAGTACCCTTGTGCCTGGGCGCACCGGGCAGCCCCTCGGGGGCCCTTGCCAGGGGCCCCTGTGCCTTGTTGCCAGATGCTCTCCAAGCAGTGCCCCAGAGAGGGGACAGGATGTGCCCCAAGTCCCTGCGCTGAGCTAGGACACGTGTGGCTGACGCTGGACTCTATGCCTTCCCCTTAGACCTTTGTGCTCTGCCCAAGCTCATGGACTCTGCAGCCTGTGGCGTCTGGGAGTGTGGGAGACAGGCACGGGCTGGGGTTCTGCATTTGTACTTTCAGGGTAGTAGGACTTACCATTGCCCGAGGAGTAAAATGAGTGTTTCTTAGGCAATATTTCCCTGAGCCCAGATTCCTCAGAAGTGAAAATTAAGTTCTTCTATTAAAAACATGAGTCATACCAGCCCAGATGAGAGTCATTTTGGTGTTCCTCGAATTTTTGGAGGGGAAACGTCGCATTCATGTTAATCCATTCAATTATACCTCATTGCTGAATAACGTGCCGGGCATTCTGGGTGGCAGCCTCTGCTGTCTGATTAGTTGGGGCTGTGTCTGCTGCACTTGAGAGGGAGCAGCTCGGGGCCTTCATCCTCTTTTGTGCTGGTACACCCAGGTCGGCCGAGCCTCCGGGCTCCCTTCTTCATTCCGGGGGCTCATCGGGAGCCTCGGCATGGTCTCAGCATCTGATTCTTGCAAATGATTCCTGCCCAGCTGAAAAGCCTCCCTGTCTGTCTGCTCATGTGAGTTTTAAGCAGATGGCAGTAGGTCCTCCACTCTGTACTGGCATAGGGTGTAGGGTCCCCTCTCCCCTGATGGGCGTCCTGCTCAGGTGAAGGTGGAGATAGGCTTGGTTTCGTTCCCTCAGTGATGTTATTTTATCTTCCCAGAAGCCACCAATTACCAAGACTAGAACCAAAGCAGGAAACCAAAGCAAAGTGTCACTGGGTTTGGGGACAGACCCAGAGACTTCTTGTCTAAAGACAGCACATCCTGCTTTGGGCAAGGGAGCCAAGCAGGTGGAGGAGGTTGGAGAGCATCATGGCCCTGGGATCAGCCCTCTGCAGTGCAGTCTTTCTGCCCCTCACGTGGGCCCTGTCAGGGCCTGCGTCACAGGCAAGTGGACACTTGCCTCCAGCTTCAGCTCCTGGGGGTGGGGCGTGGAGGGGGTGTTCTCTGGGAAGTCTCTGCTGAGGTCGGCGCTGAGGTCCCTGTCACCTGTGCCCTCCCCAATGGGCCCCTGTACTTCCCCATGGAGACACCTATCACGGGGTGGGTCTCCTTTCCTGGCTCCCTGGCTGTCCTGGGAGACCAGGCTGTGAGCTAGCCTGGACCCTGTTTGTCCCCACAGGCCCAGGCGGGGGTCTGGCCCCCGTGAGGCTGTCCGTGAGTGCTTGTGAATGAAGTGAAATCAAGTGAAATGAAGCTGACTGAGCAGAGGCCCAGTGTGGCCAGAGACCCAGGGCAGGTGCATTCGGAGCCTCAGTTTCCTGCAGTGTTGGCTGCCCGCTCAGGCCCAGGGGAGGCTGCAGGTTTGCACATTTGGACAACATGGGGCTTGAGCTGCACACGCTGCAGCTCAAGTCGGACCAACCTGGAAGGCCGCCTCTCTGGCTTTGGGTGCACCATTTGATTTTTGGAAATTTTGGGGAGGTCCATTTTGCTTTTGCTTCTTTATTCAGCAAGTTGCTCCAGCCCCCCAGTGCTCAGGTGAATCCCTGGGTAGGAGGAGCAGTTCCTTGGTTGATGGCACCTCTTGGAAAAGAAGACGAAGTGTAGGGAGGATGAGAATGAGTGGAAGTCGATGGGCAAGATGGGAGAAGCTTTGGGCTTGGAATCTGATCCAAAGTGTGGTTTCTGAGTTTGGAACCAACTCTTCTGCTGGGGTGTGTGGCGGGGGAGTGGGGATGGGCAGGGGTTCAAGTTAATTTACTTGTATTAAGTTGAAGTTTCTTCTTCTTATAAGTAAGAAGCAAAAGCCCACATAGATGATGAGAAAGACAGGCTGGAAAAGCAGGCTTTGTTTACTCGTTAAATTTTCTGTAAAATAAACACAAGTTTAGAACCAAGGAACCAG
The DNA here is from genome assembly GCF_028885655.2 of Pongo abelii. Classification (NCBI taxonomy): domain Eukaryota; kingdom Metazoa; phylum Chordata; class Mammalia; order Primates; family Hominidae; genus Pongo; species Pongo abelii. The sequence continues at coordinate 103,628,018 of NC_072000.2, read as the reverse complement.
TGGTGGGGGGTACTCCAGAGGGCAGGGCAGAGTTTGGTGTGAACCTCTGGGTGGGAAATGCACCAGCAGGTCGGAGTCACACATTCATGTCAAAGAGGTCAGGTGCAGCCCTGAGAAGTAAGGACGATGGACTCGAGGGACCAGGTGGAGGGAGGTGTGTGTGCACGTGTGTTTGTGCATGAGTGCATTGTGTACATGTGAATGCATGTGCATGTGTACATGCATGTGTGCACGTATGTCTGTGTGCACACATGAGTGCATGTGTGAGTGTGCATGTGTGTGCCCATGGATGCATGAGTGGCATTGGCAATTCTACGCTATACCCTGAGACCAGGCTCTGTGGCCGGCTGCCATGAGGAGGAGGACAGAGCAGCAAAAGGCACAGGCCAGGACGGAGTGAGGGGCCCAAACAACACCCAAGTACATGACTCTGCCCTGGGCCCAGAGGCTGTCCAGCTGCAGGCTCTCATGGGGACCCCTTTACTCCACTGGTTGCCCATGGGCTTGGGCTGGGGACTGGAGCCTCTGCTGCTCCCATGGTGCTTTCTGAGGCAGAGAGTCCTACGGGGCGCCAGACAGGCCTGGGGCAGACCTGGCTTTGCCTTCTTAACTGGATGACTTTGGCCCCCACTTCCATCTTCCAGCCTCAGTTTCCTCACTTGCTAAAAGGAGATCACGGTATTACCTGGGTATGCATGTGTGGATGGCTCAGGATGGGGCCCGCATCTGCAGGCCTCAGCGAGGGGAGCTGTTATTGATCTTATTATTATGATCATTGTCGTCACTGGTAGAGGGGAAGGTGTCTATTGATGTTATGATCATTGTCATTGTTGGTAGAGGGGAAGGTGTCTATTGATCTTATTATGATCATTGTCATTGTTGGTAGAGGGGAAGGTGTCCATTGATCTTATTAGAATCATTGTTGTCATTGGTAGAGGGGAAGGTGTCTTCTCCATGGTGATGCAGGGCTCTGCGGCCCCAAGTGCAGCTAAGTCAGGAGGAGGTGATGGTGAAGACTGGGATCCCACCTCAGGCTCCTCCACACGTCAGTGTCAAAGTCACCCCTGCTAGACCAACTCTGGGGCTGCAGTGCTTTCCTGGATCTGGCTTTGGGGACATCCTTATTCCCCAGTGGGAAGCCCTACCTTCAGTCTCTCTCTTCCCTAGAGTGACCGTCCACACCTGAGCAGGAAAAGCCTTGGCGTGGACCCAAAGCTGGGGAAGTCGGTTTCTTGGTCCTCGGGCATGAGCTGCTTGGGCTCCTGTGGGAGCCTGTTGCAGACCCAGAACAAAAGGGCTGGAGCAGGGAGGTGGCTGGCTGAGGAGAGAGAGCTCTTCTCGGTGATTTCTCCCTGGAGAAAACCTTCTCAGTAAACACACTTCTGCAGTCAAGATGGGCTGGAAAACCTGTGCCTCCTGTTTACTGTGGGCTGAGAAAGCCCAGGGATGTAGGGCAGTTGCAGGCAGCTCTTCTTCCTCCCCTTCTCTGGTTTTGGCCATTCTTTTGGACCTGCTCTCCCAACCTTTCTGTTTTCTGCAGTGCTTGTTCTGTCTCTTTTGTTTGTTTCTTCTGCAAGGAATAGGATGCGGTTGTCCAGAGATGCATTAGAGTTGGGCATGTCCGTGGCATGTGTGCCTCTATTGCTCCCTCTTATACCATAGCAGACATCACTTGTCGATCACAGCACCTCCTTCCCCTGGGCTCTGGCCTGGATGCTTCAAGCTGAGAGGTAGGGCAGCCCCTGCTAATCAATCGTGCTGCCCAGGAATTGAAACTTAATTTCTGTCATGACATGACTTTCCTCAGAGGAAATGGTAAGAGGGTGCACCACGTCACACGATTTCCTCAGCCCGTGATGAGAGTCTCGGGGGGCTCAGAGGTCTTCCTGGTTGTGGGACCATTGAGGGGACTTAGCTGGAGGCATTGGCCTAAGTGTTGCAGCTGTGGAGATAGTGGCTGCCCTGTTGAGGGCTAGTGGCTGCCAGGCCATCCTGAGCACTGCATTTTTGCAGTGGTTTTGCAGTCAAGGTGCACAGAAGGCAAGGCTTTGATCTGAGATCATAGATTTAGAGGCAGAGAGGACAGCTGGCCTGTCCGGTCCACTCCAGGACACTCACCTCTCATCCACCCTCGGGCTTCTTCCCCGACCCTCAGCCTCCTAGCTCTCTTGGCTTCCTGCAGCCATGGCACTGGCCCAACCTGAGGCTGAGGTTCTCCCCTGCCCGGGGCCAGGCTCCCCAGGGGCTGGATCCTGCATCCGTGTGGCACCTTGCTGAGGTCGTGCTGGGCGCATGCTTCTCTCCCCTGGTTGTCCCAGTGTCCCTGGCAGCTGTTGTTACTCACAGCTCTGGGCTGGGCTGGCCCTGGCACTGACCTCATTCCAGCCCGTGACCAGGCTTGTTCCGTCACATGGCCTCTGTGGTCTCCGCGGATTCCATCCCAGGGCTGTGCCCTGCTCTCTGGTCGCACAGGAGTCCCCTGCGGATGTCAGTGGAGGCCAAGTGTTTTCATAAGCAAGAAGCAGAGTTTTGGGGTCCAGTAGGATTATGAGCCGAGTGAGAGGTGGAACCCCCTCCCCAGCCCACGGCCTAGGCCCTTTCCCTTCAGAGTCCTCATCGTGACTCTGTGGCAGGATGGCACCTCCTGTCTTGCAAATGAGGAAACTGGGGCTCATAGGAGTCCAGGGCCTCTTGTAAGACCTCACGGCTCTAGAGTGGCAGAGAGGGGGTTGTAACCAGGTCTCAGATTGTAGCCCTCCTCTCTCCTAGACACATTTTAGTAAAGGTCTTCCCCACTGCGAGCCCATCTCAGCCTCCTCTGCTGTCACTGTGCTCTGCTTCCCGGGAGGTGTCCTGGCTCTCGCATGGAGCCTCTCTCTCCCACTTCTTGGGGGCTCGAGGTTTCCATGTCCACATTGGCCTTGGCCTGGCTGCAGTGTATGTGGCTGTTGGAGCTGAGGGCAGGGACGAGCTTCATGACCTCTGTGTCCAGGTATCAGCGTCGTGTCCAACTCTGAGGGGCCTGACGTCTGCTGGGTGGGTGAATGGAACCAGAGCGATTCTTCCAGCGAGCACTCCTTTGTGCAGACTCGGCTGCTGTCTTGGGTCAGAAATGCTTCAAACAAGGGGCCCAGCGGATTCTGGGAAGGGGCCCTGCCCCGAGCCTACCCGGACAGGAGGGAGGCAGCGTTATGAGCTAGAATCGAGTCTGGAGCCAAAGGGAACCTGAAAGCCCCCTTTCCTCTTGTTAAGTGCAGCCCCGTGCCGGGTCGTGCTTGGGTTAGCTTCCCTGTCTGCAGCTAGAAGGAATGGCCCTTTTATTACTTCAGCGCTTCAGGAGACCTTGGGAAAGCTAGGTGTAAATATTAGAGCCTGCCAACAGCCAGTGGCAGCAACTGCTTAATAAACTCCAAATAAATAACGTGGTGATTAGCAGGGATTGCAGCCCCAAGATGCTGGCGTCTGTGGAGGAAGGGTCCTTGTCCATGCCTGGGATCTGGGACTCAGGGAAGTCCGTGGCCCTGTGGCTGTGGCCCAGGTGACCACACCAGGCTTTTCCAGTGGGGGAAGGGATGCCAGGCCTGAGCAGGCCCATCTTTGTTCAAACTGTGCCACTCAAAAGGACTAGGGACAGGATCCTTCACCTCTTGCTTTAAGACATCCGGGCTTTCAGACACCCCAGTGGGAAAGTAGACTCCTCATTGCAACATGCATGGCTCCTGGGACTTACTGGACTCGTCTCCCTATGCTGCCCTGTGTCCGCTGCCACCCAGCCAGGCCTCCTGGGGTAGCCTTCATTTACAAATCACCCGCTCTGTGCTGGGCGTGGTGCACCTGCTCTCTCCATTCCTCCCAATAATGCTGCTGTGCCGGTGTGGGGAGATGGAGACTCAGGGGCTTCTTACTTGCCCGGGTCCACCCAGCTGGTAGGAGCTCAGTTCCAGGTAGATCTGGGGACAGGATCTGCCAGTGCCCTGTCCCTCAGGGCTGCTGCTGTTGGCAGCTGAGCTCTGCTCCACTGGCCTCCTTGCTCCACTGGGCTCCTGGGTGCCTCTGCCCTTTGGCCTGGCCAGACTCTGCCCAGCAAGCCCTGCCCTCGGCATCCCCAGGCAGCCGAGGGAGCTCCTGTTTACTCTCCGGGGAAAGCTCCCCCAGGCAGCACTTGCACCTGCCTCTGGGCCGGCTGATATGTCATGTCACATCCTCTTTGTGTGGAATGTGAAGGCCTCCAGGGCACGGATGGTGCCTGATGCCTCTAGCTCTGGCTTCCAGCACCCAGGGTGCACAGGAGGTCAGTGAGGGTCTGAGTGAATAGGGGGTGTTTTTGGAGCCCTCTTGCCCACCAGAAACAGGAAGGGTGGTGGAAGTGACTGAGGTGAGTGCCCAAAGCTCCCCCAGCTTCATGGGGGATTTTCTGGTCCCAAGGGCTCAGCTAGAGGGACTTTAGATTGGAAAGGAAGGGATGAGGTACCCTTGGCCAGGTGAATTCTGAGGGTTAGGTCTGCAAAGGCTCATTAAGGTGCAGGGGGCCACCTGAGCTGGAGCAGCTATTGGGTCCTCGTGTATTTTTTCGCTTCCTTTATCATTTATGTCATAATAAAAGGAATTTGAAGTCTCTTGCTTTAAGTAAACCAGTAATAGAAGCATTAAAATGATGGTGAAAGAATGAGAATCACACAATCAAGGGACAGAAAAGGTAGTCCTAGTAACCTGCATTGCATAAAAACCTAGAATTTACCTCTTGAGTTTCCTGGCAGCCTTGGCAAAAATGGAAACATTGTGATTTCTGATTCATTTATGAAAAAGTAATAGTTCAGCACAGAGAGTTTTGGATCAACTGCAAGCCTGGAGGGCTTTATCCCATGGTTTTTTAGACAAGACCGGGCCTTTATCTATGATAAAGTACCAGATAGTGAAGTACTTTAGGGTCCGTGGGCCAAGTGGTCTCTCTTGCAACTATAGTAGTCTCCTCCTAATCCTTGGGGGGATATGTTCTAAGACACCCAGTGGATGCCAGAAACCTCGGGTAGTAGTGAACCCTATTGTACTGTGTTCTTTTTCCTATACACACATACCTATGACAAAGTTTAATTTATAAATTCAGCACAGTAAGAGATTAACAACAATAATTAATAATGAAATAGAACAGTTGTAACAATATGCCAGCATCATTGCCCTTGCGCTTTGGGGCCATTATTAGGTAAAATAAGAGTGACTTGAATACAAGCACTGCGATACTACCATAGTTGCTCTGATGCCCGAGAAGGCTACTAGTGACTAAGGGGCAGGTGATGTCTTACAGCATGGATATGCTGGACAAAGGGAAGATTCAGGTCTTGGGCAGGACAGAGCGGGGCGGTGCAAGATCTCATCACGCTACTCGGAGTGGCTCAAAATTTAAAACTGATGAATTGTTTATTTCTGGAATTTTCCATTTAATATTTTTGGACCTTGGTTGACCTCGGGTAGCTGAAACCCCAGAAAGTGAAACCACGGGTAACAGGGAACTACTGTATTTAACTTTGCCACTGTAGTGCAAGAGTACCTGTGGACAATTAATGAACAGGCTGTGGCTGTTGTTTCAATAAAACTTTATTTACAGAAACAGGCAGACATCCATGGCTCGTAGTTTGTGGCCCCTAGAGATAAGAGATAGTATTACCCTGATGGATGACTGTGACATCTTCCCATCTTGACCCTGTTGGAGGATGAGATCTTCTTGTTCTGTGTCCCTGGACCACCCTCTGCCTCTGCTCCTGGAGACAGAATCTGGTCCAGGAGGCCTCTGGCCCTGGCCTCCATTGGATGAACCTTGCTGGCTCAGGTGTTCCTTCCCCAAAGCCTCGGTCCTCTGTTGAGGGTATTGGGGGTCCTTCAGGCTCCCTTCCCACAAGACTCCCCTCCCAACCCCCAGCTACAAAGGGCTGTCTCTTTGGAGCTAACCTTCCTTCAACAACTTGATTCTGCAATGAGAGATCTTTGCCGGAAGACCTTGGTGGGAGTGGCTTTATGGCTGTCTGGACTTGGTCCACCGTGGTGAAGAACCATACCGCTCCCGGAAACTGGTATGTGTGCTGGTATTTTCTTTTAATTTTGGAGGTAAAATGTGGGAATAGAACTTTCTGGGAATTCTGCTCCTTACCACGTACTCTGTTTATTTACATATTCCTGACCTCATTCCACAGAGCTGTGGGGTAGTGGGGGCGGATGCTTCAAATGTCCTGTCAAATTTTGGGCTCCTTTTTCCTCCTCTGGAAAAGGGAGCTCATCTCAGGCATCACAAAGTTCACAGAGCGCCCAGGACAGGGTGATGCAGGAGGTCCTCACATCGCTCCTCCGCTTTCCTGGCATGCTGGTGTAGCCAGCGCCTGGTCCTTGGGCGCATTTGACCAGTCACTGTAGAAGTGGGAGATGCAGGCTTTGGGAGAGTCTGTGAATTTTCCCAAACTATCAAACTTGTGGAGCACCAGAGTGAATGCGAATCCTCCACTGGCCCCGCTGGCCTCGGCCGTCTCAGTTAGGGACTGTCCCCGGATGCTCATTTTCAGGGTCTGAGACCCTGTGGCCACACCTCCATGAAGAAATGGCCTGGTAGGATGGAGCCATCATCACTACCAGCTGTAGAATTCTCTCTTGACAGCCCAGGAGGGCCCTCGGTTCCTTCAAGGGCCTGTTTTATTTTAATTCCCTCTTCCTACTGTTGTGAAAGAGCTGTTTCCATTAAGGAAGGATCATACTATGCTCCCTTTCAAAGTGATGTAACTGGAGGGGCATCCCCTGAACACCTGCCCACAGGTGATCTGGGACCTGGTCCGCCTGTCCTGTCCCAGATACCCCTCCATCCAAGGACAGGGGGCACAGACTGTAATGGTGTTGTCACATGAAGTGGACTGAATTTAGGTCCCAAGTTACATGTCTGTGTTTTGCTTTGCCCGTGTGGCCTTATTGTGGGTATGTTTTTGAGTTTCTTTAGGTTTTGAACATTTTTGAATGAGAAATGCAGGCAGCCCTTCGTGACAGCCTTCAGAGACTCAAGGATGGAAGGAAGACGCTGCTGCTCGATGTTGTCTAGAACATTCTTTTTACCACTTGGGCTCGAGCTCTCGCTCTGCCTGGGTGTGGGGGAAAAGGGACATTATTGGTGAGGGAGAAGGTTCTAGAGTCTTGTTAGGCTCCCAGATGCCCAGCACTGGCCCGGCCCCCGGGAGGTGTCCAGGGACTGCCCCTGGGATGAGCAGCTGCTGGGCATTGGCAGGAAGCTGGTGGAGCAACGTGGGGTGGAGTGGGTGTTGGTGAGTCCCCCCACCTGCCTCCCTGAGCACTGTGGAGTGAATGATAGGGCTGGGGGAGCAAAGTTCTGAGTTTCCCTGCCTGCCTCCCTACCCCCCTACCTGAAGGCTGTTGGGTGGTGAAAATGCCTTTGGCCACTGCAGATGGAAGAGCTCGGGTGCTCAGGACAGGCCAGTGGGTGCGGGGTCGGGGGCGGTTGCTAGGTTGTTACAGGTGCCTTAGCCTCTCTGCTCTAACCCCAGGGAGAGAGAGGCCTTCATTCCAGACCCCCTGGAAAGACGAGTCCACAGACTTCCCCAGAGGCCCACCAGGCAGCTCGTGCACGGATCCTGTCTGCAGCAACCTGCCCAGTGATGGGTTCACAGGTGGCTCATTAGTGAACCCCTTTGGTGGGCGCACCTCCAGTCATCACCCGCAAGGCAGCCTTTTCCTCTCTGAGGCCGAGCTCTGACTGAGCAGGGAGAATGCCCATGCTTTAGGCACTGGGTAGAGCCTGGAAGGCTAGGGTGGGGACAGTGGCTGGAAGACCATGAGGAGGAAGTCTTACCATCTTCAAGGGCCTGGGGGACCTGGGGGCCGATGGCATCCTGGGCACTGCTGACCTTCTTGTGGCACTCCTTGGCTCAGAGTGGGGGGTTCAGGGGAGCTTGGGGCATTGCAGTGAGATTGACTAGGCCGCGAGAGGCAGGTGGCTGCTTCCTTCTGTGCGCCCCCCCACCCCCAGGCCTCTATCCCTATCTGAGCTAAAGGTCCCACTGTGCTGGCCTGTAATGATGCCTTCAGTGTCGGGGGTAGGGGGGCCCCCTTCATAACCACGTCCTCTCTTGTCCAGCACAGAGCTTGGCCCAGGAGACACAGTTTTCAGACCCATTGTGCAATGACAGAGTGACTCACTGAATGACTCACTGAATGAATAAGTGAATGAATGAATGAATGAATGAATGAAATTCAGAATGACTCACTGAATGAATGAGTGAATGAATGAACTCCTTGTGAGTAGGGACCTTCCCAGGACCCCCATGGTGCCTAGCACATAATAGATGCTTAGGAAATGCTGCTTAGCCAGTAGACCCATTCTGAACCCACTTCTTTCCTCATCCTCACTGACACTGACGGAATGTGGTGCACATTTTCTTTCATTAACCTCTTTGAACCCGCCTTTAAGAAATTAAAGTTCTGGATTCAGTGTCAGTGTTCTGTTGGCCCCAGACATGCATGTCAGCATCCTGCCACTGAGAAGGTCTCGGGGGTCAAGTGAGATCTTTTCATCTCAGAAGTCTCTCTCTGTCCTGGGGCTTCATGGGTTATTTCCCTCTTTGATGATGGGATTTACAGGAGCAGAGCTGAGTCCTGTGGAGACCTTCTGTTTGGTGCCAGGTCATGTGGCTGACTAGGCCTGTTCTGCTCACTGGGGCCACGGGGGACGAGAACGGGGCCACGTGGGGCAGTGGAGCAGCCCTTGCCTTCCAGATCTGTGGTTGGGGAAAGCCACAGCCTCAGTTTGTCTTCCAGGAGGTGGGAGTTGAGATACGGTGTGGAAGGGCCTAGCTTCGTGCCACAGTGGGGTGTAGACGTTGAACAGCTGAGAGCCGGGATGAGGGGACCCTGTGTATTTCTTAGTGGAAACAGCTTTTCACCGGCTGTCCGACCCCAGAGCACTTGGGCTGTGAGGCCCTGGATTCTTGGCGGGGTTTTGAATTAGATTTGCCTGGCTTGACTCCCTTCCTGACCAGAGACCAGAACCCAGAGAGGAGAAGGGACACTTCCGGGTCACTCAGCAGGGGCAGCGCTGCATGAGACCCCAGGCTTGTTCTACTGGCTCCAGGTGTCCTTGGCCTCGCTATTCCCTGCCAGAGCTAGGCTGAATGAGGCTGGGGCCGGGGAGGTTGGACTGCCCTGTAGCCATGGGGACTGTTAGACTTGGGCTCTAGTGGCAGTCTGCTCCGTCCCCAGGACTCTGTGGGCCCTGCCTCCCTCTCTCTCCCTCCTATCCCCATGAGTCCTCAGGGCACTCCTTGCATTGCGCATGGCTTCAGGAGGAAGCTGTCTTGTTTGTCATTTCTGGCCCAGGGCTGGGCTGTCCTCTTCCACTTCAAGGCACATTTTCGGCTGATCATGAAATTGCTACCCAGCACCTTCTCTGCTGGAAGGGTGGTGAGCTGGCAAGCTAGGAGGCGCAAGTGTCCTCCTCCTGGGATGGGCCTATTAAAAGAAAAAGCAGGAAAAAGAACTCTTAGAGGCTCCTACCACATGCAAAGCTTTCACCAGAAACAAGTGCCTCTGGTGCTTATAAAGAGGCCAGTGGCTGGCCGTGCTCACACCTGTCATCTCAGCACTTTGGGAGGCTGAGTGGTAGGATGGCTTGAGTCCAGGAGTTTGAGACCAGCCTGGGCAATATAGTGAGATCCGTTTCTACACAAAACTAAAAAATAAAAAAATCAGCCGAGTGTGGTGGTGTGTGCCTATAATCCCAGCTAATCGGGAGGCTGAGGTGGGGAGAATTGCTTGAGCCCAAGAGGTTGAGGCTGCAGTGAGTGGTAATCGAGCCACTGTACTCCAGCCTGGGCAACAGAGTGAACTGTCTCTACCGAAAAAAAAGAGGCGAGTGTTTCTGGCTGATGCCCCGACTCCTTCCTGCCTGTTGTGTGCTCAAGGACCCCCCTTGGAGCCTGGCATTGTTCTGGTCACCAGAAATAGAGAGGAAGGGTGCAGCTCTTTGGGGGCACCCTGGCATAGAGCCTGGGAGCAGTGTGAGGCACCGAGGGATGGTCAAAGGGAGGCCAGGAGGTCTGCAAGGGAGTCTGAGCCCAGATGTGAAGGAGGCAAAGACATTCACAGGTGGGCACAGTGGAGGGGCAGCCACACAAGGCAGAGGGGATGCCAGTGCTGGGTGTGAGCGAGGAGACACTTCTGGGATGTGCCAGGGGCGGTGCAGCACCAGGGACCTGGGACAGGGTGCAGAGAGACAGCCTGGGTGGCTGCTGGGGGCAGAGCAGGGTGAACACAGGGCCAGGACAGGGACTGGGGGGGCAGGTCTGTTTCCCTAGGGAGCAGCCTTGTCATGGGAGGTCGGGGCTTCTGGCTGTGTGACCTTGGACAAGTTACTCCACCTCTCTGAGCCTTGAGTTTCTCATCTCTAAGCAGGGAGGAAGCCCCCTGTGGGATGGTGATGATGATGACAGCAATTCAGGTTGCCGCAGGCCTTCATCAGGCTCTAGATGAGAGGGGAGCATTGTCCTGTCACTATTTGTGTCCTGCCCTCCCGTAAAACAGTATTTGGACTGTTAATTGTGTGTGACAACTTTTTAACTACCGACCGCTCTTCAGCCGGTGAGGGTCAATTTGCTTTTCAGGCATTCTTTACAATGAGCCTTGGTTTTGCTTCCAGGGCAAGAAATCCCTGGCGAGGGTTGTGTTTTCCTCTGTAGAAATGATTTGCACGGGCTACTGGCCACTTCCCTCGGAGAACTGGGATCCTCTGCAGCTTTGATCCTGCTCTTAGGAAAATGCTGGAGGCCTGGTGGGGGGTGCTGTGTGTCCACTGTCTGACCTGCCTTGGTGCCCTGGCTTCTCCTCCCATGCTGGGTCTGGCTGTGCCACTTCCCCAAGCCAGCAAAGTCTGGTCTGGGAGCATAAAGGATATGGAGGCTGGACTTCCCCTGGCCAGCCTGTGGACCGCTGGGGGGCTGCTTCCCATGCAGTTTGAGTCAGCAAATATTGACCAGGGACTGCTCTGTGCCAGGCCTCGGGGGAGGGCTCCAGGCCCTGAGGTGAGCCACGTGCAGGCAGTCTCTGCCTTCTGGAAGCTTCTTGTCCAGGACTTGCCGGCTCTCATTCCATCCTGGGTGAGCTCCAGTAGTGGCCGTGCCAGCCTCCTGCGCCATGCCAGGGACATGTGGCCATAGGGGTCTGTGACCCAGCCCTGGAGCTGGCATTTGCAGGGCGTCCAGATGGGTGGGCCATGTGGTATGAAGATAGATGCCCCGCCTCGCTGCCTCATGGGCAAAGTGGCATCCCTGGGCCCAGGCAGAGATTTTCTCACCTCTCTGAGGGACAGATGCCCAGGCCCCCAGAGGAGGCCTGCCGTGGTTGGAGGGCTTCCAGATGTCAGCAGACGCCTTGCCCTGCAGGGCCGACTGTGCCTGTGCCCGTGATCTCGGGCACTGCCCATGTCCCCTGGCTCCAGCCATGGATATTGGCTTCTTAGCACTTGGCCTGGCACGGCCCTGGGCTTTCTGAGTGGGAATGAATGACAGAGCTCCGAATGGGGCTTCAGCCCAGTCCCCTTCCCCTGCCCATTCTGGGTGGAATCTGAGCTCCCCAAGGCTGACCAGCGCCTGTGCTCCTGCGCCAGGACAGCAGGCTCTTCTCTTGGCTGCGGACCCCTGCAGCATCCTGGATTCCCAAATACTCACAGTGGGCCTCACGGGGTTTCACTGCGCACCCGTGATGTGTGTTAATAAGACTGTTTAAAAAAAAAAAAGACGAGAGTCCCTGTCTGTGGTGGAATTTGGTGCCTTTCGAAGCCGAGGGATGGAGAAGTCAGGGGGAGCTCTTTCACAAGAAATAGACTCTCGTATCTTGGGATTTGGGGAAACAGAACTGGCGAGGTTTTTTTTTTTTTTCCTTCCCAGGCACGCTGTATTATTAAGACACTCTGTCTTATAAGGCATGTTGGATAATTAATCCTGTGGTGAGGCAATAGCAACAAGCTTTCGAATATATTTAAATAATGAGGAAGTTCTTTAATGTGGACCCGTAAAATAATTGTGGGCCAGTGGCATGAAAAACAAGAGGATCTGTATTTATTGAAATGTACTTTTCCCCTTTAGAAGACGGGGATTTTTCTTTTGTGTACACACACACATATGCACGCACACATGCACACACGTGCGCGTGCACACACACACACACACACACAGAGCATTTAGCCAGAACCCTGCTAAGTCTTCTCCCTTTTCAGTCAAAAAGAATCAATTATGCCTTGTGGTCGCTTTCCAAAAACCACTTTTGATTGTGTGATTTTGTTTCAGTCGAGAGCGCTCCAATCAGTCCCTCAGAAACAAGAAGGGGGAAAGAACCCTCTCACCAAATATCTGGGCGTCTGTGCAGATTCTCAGCCATTGAGAATATTGACAGCAATCAGAATTCCTCGGCTGTTGAAACTTCGCCTCTAATTGAACTGGGAAAGGTAAACCCAGATTCAGGGCTCTGCACGCTGTAATTGCAATAATTTAATTTAGCTATTTAACCTGTAATTCAGTGGTATTTATTAAGGAGCATGGGAGAAAATGAGGCCATTAGGAGCCAGAGATGAATACATTGAAATGAAAATGAACACTTCTAACTGCCAGTTGACCTTCGGTTTGTAGCAGTTTTTATTAGGCTGGTCACGGTAATTACCAGGACGTGGATCAGGGAGGAAAAGCGAATAATTCAGTAATGAACATTTTTATTCATTATCTCACATTTTCAGGAAGCGGACAAGTATCGCAAAAGTATCAGTGATGCTTCCTTTCTGTTTGTTTTTTAAAAAAATGATTGTTTGTGGACAATGGCCCCGCGCAAAGCGTCCCTCGCGGTGAGCAAGTGGTGTCCGGGGAGTCTGAGCGAGGTGCTCCGGTGTGTCATGGGGCTGGGGTGCACTTGGGGACGGCTGACCTAGTCAGCCTGGGAGGAACGCAGAGAGTCGGAAGCCTGCCAGCCCCAGTCACCGAAGGGTTTTCTAAAACTATTGATTAAGTGGAAAGTTTTTTGCTGTGCTGACCGGGGGTGGGGTGGAACAGGTATTCTCGTGTCTTAGGATTAGCCCAGATGAGGCTGTTCTGATGAGTGCAAAGCACTGCATTTCGGAAGGTGCACTCTGTTTGGAAGGCTGGGGGTATGGCTGAGAACGTGTTGCGAGACCTTTCATACCTTTGGATCCAGGAATTCTACTTCCAGGACCACAGCCTGAAGACTAACCAGGGACACGCATAGGCTCATACGTACACACCTGCAGCGTCCCTATAATTGTGGAAAAGAGAGTGGTGAAATAAACATGCCCCAGCCATAGGGTGGAACATTACCCAGCAACTGAAAATAATGATGTCAGGGCACTTCTAGTGATGTGGGAAAATATCAGGCACAAATCACAACTGTATACACCAGGAGCTCAGCTGTTTGAACTGTATACAGCAAGAGCTCAGCCGTTCGATGTCTGTGTGTTCTTGTCTATCTGCATCCACAGGAAGGGACCGAAAGGAAACATTGACATTTTAAGAGAAGTTATTTTGGTGGATTATATTTCCTTCCATATCCTTGTCTGTACCTGTAAAGGTTTCTACAAGAAGAAAAGTTTCCTTGAAAATCAGACAGTGCAGCGACATTGATCTCAAAAGTTGTAGCCACTTTTTCTCAGTGGAAAGAAAAGTTTCTAGCTGGGCACCCTGCATCGGCAGCCTCTGCCAACCTTGTGGTTTCATTAGCTCCTCCTCCCACTTCCCGGAAAACCATCCAGCCCTTCGATGGATCAGGGGGATACACACTAAGCCCACGTGTGTCAGCCAGCTGTGATGGATAGCTTCCCGACACAGCCTGTGTCCTGTGCATTTGGGAGGCATCGTCTCTTTATTGCTCTGATTTCCATACCTGGCTTGCAGCTTCAAATTGGAAGTCAGGGGCCTGCACAGCAGAGTCTGCTGTCCTCTTCTGGGGCTGGGGGGTGCATGACCCAGAAAGGGGGACACTTGGTGAGGATGTCTGCCTCGCGCCCAGCTGTCCAGTTGATGGCCTCCGTCTCTGAGTCTCCGCTCCAGCCGTCTGTCTGCTTCGTTTCTGGCTGTGGTCATTTCCTTTCAGATAGAGACGTTAGAAATAATCATATTCTATTCACGCAGAGAGGAAGAGTGCGTGCAGGGTGTGTATCTTGGCGTTGTCAGAAGAACCTTATTAGATATGAGGCGAATCCTCCTCCCCACAGCAAGGGCTTCATTTCCTCCCTGGAGCACCCCTCACCACCCTCTGACACCCAAAGGAATGAATGAGAGGCTTGCCTCGTGAAAAAAAAATTCTCTTTCCAATCTTCAATTTTCCAACTTCACTCATTTTCTTTATTAAGGGTACTATGGATATTGGAAAGAAAGAAATAAAATGACAGCTCTGCCCTGAATCCAGAGTGGGAGACCCTGCTTTGCATACTGACTTCAGCTGACTGGCAAGAGAGGGGCCAGGGGTGTCTTTAGGTCCTAGAGCGGTGCCTGGCACACACTGGGTCCCTGTAGGTGTCCCCTTCTGCCCTGGGGTCCTCTTCTCACTCATCTGCTCATTGCTTCTGACCCACTGCCACCAACTGTATCCCTAGACAGTGCCCTAAAATCAGACGATGTTAGCAAAGAGATGTCATGTAGCCTGATAAGGGTGCAGGCTGGGGAGGTGGAAAGGCATGCATTTAGCTTCTGGTCTGGTGTTGGGCCTCAGTTCCTTCACCTGTAACAAAATGAGTATGCTTCCAGGTCTGAGAATAAACTCCCTGGAATTATGCATGTGAAACCTTCGGGCCAGGTTCTGAACATGGAAGGAACCAGAACATGGAAGGTTCTTGGTAAATGTTCCCTTTCCTCCTTCCAGCCCTGAGCCTCAGCATCACCATGTGATAATCTCAACTGGTGAGGATCCTGTGCAGCCTTGGTTGAGAAAACGCCTGGCTTATGAGGTGCTCACGTGAAAGAGCTCGGTGTTCGAGTTGTATCACACGGCCTTGGCAAGCATTTGGATTTTTTGAGCGGGTGGGTTTGCACACTCACTGCACACAAAGCTCCTGTTCCGTTTGCAAGGTCACCTCTCTTATGGACACAGCTATCCTCTCTGATGGTAGGCAACATCCATCCAGTGTGCAACTGACTGGTGGAACTGCTGAGGCTTCAGCTCCTGGGAATCTTGGGGGGCATCTGTCAAGACAGCTGCAGACAGGGAATGGTCAGGGCACGTGAGCCGCTGCAAAGCGAAAGCTGCTGTGGCCTAGGACCTTAGGTTTTCAACCCACTGGGAACAGCTTTGACCAGGACAGCTGGGGACACGGAGCTATCTCCCTGAAAGATGGGCTGGCTGGCCTGGCTCGGGAGGGGAAGGGGAGGATGCCAGGACATTGAGGTCCTCACGTTGCAGGAGTGGCTAGTGCACCCCCAGCCCCTGTTTTTTTCAGGTCCACAGAAGGTATCACAGTGCTGCGCCCCAGTAGCCACTGTGATCAGAATGCTGCTGTCCTCGCTCGTGTGGAGGAACTTTGGAACCTTTCCTCCCCTGGTTGCCTGGTTACAAGATCATCTGTCATGTGTTCCCCGAGAAGAGGGCTTGGCTGGGGAGACGTGGGCTGGGGGGCAGCATTGGGAGATGGTGTTTGCTGTTGGGAATGCAACAAGCACCTTCGATCCTATCTAATTCCCATTTATATTATGCCGGACAGCCCCACCACCCAGCTGCCCTCTTGAAGCCTCGGACCGCCGGGGTTTTTTTGATGCATGAATGAAGACTGGGAAGTGGGCCAGGACTTGGCTCATGGGCTTCTTCATCATTTATTAGCTTCTAGTTTTAATTGTTTCCCGACTTCTTTCCAGATATTTATCTAGGAAGAAATGTCAGTTCTCACTGTGCCGCGCAGACACAAGGGGCGGGTGCAGACTGCAGAATTTTAAGGGCTCTTCTGGGCAGCAGGCAGGAGGGCTGTGTCAGCTCAGTCCAGCAGGTGTTGGCTGAGCACCTACTATGTGTCAGATGGTGTTGGGTGGTGAAGGGTGACAGGAATGACTGGGACGAGGCTCCCACTCTGTAGGGGCCTGTCATCCTAGGGGGTGGGGTGCTAGCTCAAGGAAACTTACTTATGCTTTATTTTGAGCACTTCCCATGCTGCAGGCCCTGGGATGGATGTAAGCTGTGTGTCCTCGGGTGGGTTGCTTTACCTCTCTGAGCTTGGATCCTCCATATGGAATCCAAGGCATACGAGCCTTGTGGGGGTTCATGAAGATACACTGAGGCACTCAACAAGTGCTCAACAAGGGCCAGCCATTGTTTTGGGGGTGCAAAGCCCAGCGCAGTATCCTGGCTCGGGGGACTGTGGTCTGTGGTGGAGTGGGCAAGGATAGAATGCTGGGTGCACCATTCACCTTCAGCATTCTGGTCTCATCTATGAAATGGAGGTGCTGGGGGAGCCCCACAGAGGAGGTGTGGGGAATACTGGAGAGCCCTGGGAAGCTTCTCTTCTTTTTCATCCAGAGGAGCCCTGGGTCAGAGTGGACCACTGTGTCGGTGTTTGTGGTGGATTTGACAGTGGGGCTTGAAAGTACAGGTCAGGAAGCCAGGTGGCTCGCTCCGCATATTTCCTGAGAACCCATCTCGGCTTGCTTTCGGTACTTTTCAGTCCCCTGATCATCTGGGCAGAAGAGGAGTCTGAAGGCTCGAGTTCCTGCACCAGCCTCATCCTTGGGCTGTGCGACCTCAGGAAGCCCTTTCTGCATGCTGGGCAGCCTTCATTTTCCCATCTGTGCACCTGGGGGAGATGGCTCTGTGCTAAGGTGACTTATTGGTGGAAGGAGCAAGGGCAGGCTGGCTGGACCTGCCTTGTTGCCTGGATGGTGTTGGGTAGACGCGCTTTGTTCCTGATCCTTGGCTTCTGCACTTAGGAGCTGAGGTAAGATGGGATCACGGTAAGGACTGACCAAGGTCCTACTGGTCGGGTGCCCGTGGTTCAGGCCTGTCTGCATCCTCGGGGGTTGTTATTATCGAAGGCCGTCTGCTCCACGGTTGAGACTGCTTTTGAGCCAAGTCATCCAAGCCTGGGTCCCAGCTCCTTCACTTCCTGTAGGACCAGCCATGCAACCTGGTTGAATTTCACCTTTCTCCCCTGAGTGACCGGGAAAATATTAGCTTCCTCTGGGGGCCATTTTGCAGACAAGGCATTTCACACCGAAGGACAGATTCAGAGAAGTTAAGCACTTTCCCCAGGGTTGCCCAGCTAATAACAGCCGAGTCACGGCTGGTTGGGAATAGAACCCCATAGTGTTCAGTCCTTTGCTCAAGGTGCATGGGCAACACTGGATGGGGTTCTGAGTGGTCCACAGGGCAGAAGCCGAGAAGGACAGAGCTCTGGCCGTGCCTACAGGCCTCTTCCTGGCCCTGCCACCCCCTAGGGATGTTGTCCAGGAGCACTGGCTCCTTGGCGGGCCCATCTTACCAGACCTGGGTATGTTCTGTAAGCCAGTGCAGTCCGGGGAAGGCCTTGGCAGTTTGCTGACTGTGACTTCTGCTGTTGGGGGACAGTCCGGGGCCAGCAGCACTTGCTCTGTGCTGGGGCTGTGAGGAGGGAGGACAGGTGCCCAGGTGGTCGCCCTGTCACCTGCCCTGAGCTTCCTGATATTTCGTCTTCTCCTTCATGTTTGGGAGAATTCACGTTTCTCACAACATTCCCATTCCTTGGAAAATCACTGAATTTGCCATTTGCTTTGGGGCCATATTGGCTGGCAGAAACCATTGAAACCCCCCAGTGCCCCCGTTCACATTGACAAGCATTGGGGCCAATAAAATGGCTGGATCTCATTGGCTGGATCACTGCTTTGAGATGGCTGCAGAGAAGGGGGAAAAAGAACAAAATCCTTCAGAGTGGTCAGTCTGCTTCTCAAACAGGCGTCTACAAACGCATTTTAGATTTGGGGATTTAAAAAGACAGATCAATTCTGAAATTTGGCCAGAAATGATTTGAAACAAAATGATCACAGACTTTATTAAAAAGGGGTGCCATCAAACCCTCTTCATGGTCTGGACCAGAACTTCTGTTGGCAGTGGAGTTTGTTAGTGTGTGCGTTTGGCTGTTGGTTTCTCTATTTAGTTACGTGTATTCTTATTATCTTATATTTGGGTTTAATCATTTATTTTATTTCATTTTTTTAGAAGGGAAACTTTTTTTTTTTTTCTCCAGAAAAAAGAGGTAAGAGGATTGGGAGGAGGGTCTCTTCTCTGCAGCCGGAATCTGAGTTCTCCAGCATGTTGTGCCAAGTTGATGGCTATTATTCCCCCAGAAAATAATGTCCTTTTTTTTTTTTAAACTTCCTTTTAACATTCTGCCCTTGGCATCTGTTCTAGGCATTGTGGACGAATGTAGACTGTGTTCTGACAATGGGTTAAAGCAAGCACTTATTGAAAAGCATTCTCTACTTAATTACATTTCCTTCTTCTGGAAGCTATTTTAATTTTTTTTATAATCACATGTTAATTGTGTATTAGCAGGGCCTTTCTGATTAGTTGAAAACATAATGAAACCTCTGTAAACAACATAGAGAGAAAGAAAGAGGAGTGTGTGAACAGAGACAGTGGTGATGAGCCAGTTCTAAGAGGCCGAAATCACTACCTTTCTGGATGCCAGGGAGGGGCTGAAATTGTACCTGGAAGGCCCCTTTTGAATGACAACTACTTGGTGGCAATGGCTGACCACGGTTGTTGATGAGTGACAGAGAGGGGTTTGGGGGTTTGTTCATGAGCAGTCCCATCTCATCTTAGCCCCTCTTAGCCCCATCCTGCTGTCTTGTGCTCATTTATTCACTCATTCATTCATTCACTTATTCATTAATTTACTCATTCATTCATTCACTCTTTTATCCACTCACTCATTCACTCATTCATTCATTCATTCACTCATTTACATTTTGATCATTAAATAGCATTCTCTGTTGAGCACCGACCAGAAGCAGGACTCTTCCATGCACGCTCTGGAATCTTCCCACCATCCTCAATACAGGTGTCACTCGCATTTATGGATAAGGAACTTGGAGCTCAGAGTTGAGCCCACTCATTCATGTTCAGCCAAGGCTAGGAAGCAGGAGAATCAGATCTTTCTGGCCCACAGCCCCAGCCCCAGTGTGGTTCCCAAGTTGCCATGTCCCTTCCCATCCAAACTTCAGCCAGTCTGGTACACCTGGTACCCGGCAGGACAGCAGGAGGGTAGAGGAGGCAGCGGGGCTGGGCCTGTGTGTGTGTGGCGAGGACGAGGTGAAAGGTAGCGCGCTGTGGTCCCCAGAACGTGCCGGCATTGTTTTATTTTCCGCCTTCTAACGAGAGCCACGTTTCTTGATTGAAAGCACCAGCCCCAGTTTACAGTCCCTATTGTGGCGAGCGGGGCCCCGAAAGCCCTGCTCTGTTCCCCATTTAAAGGGCTGGGCTTACAGGGGTTTTGCAGTTCCCAGGCTGTTATTAGGGAAGCGTGGCTGGGGCGCTTAAAATGAAAGTGCTACTGTATGCGAGAGCCAGGTTCACCGTGTGCGCTCCAAGGAAACGCTGCCAAGACAGTATTATGAACAGCCGCCAAGCAAAACACACGCATTCCGTCCACTGGAGCCAGCTCACTTCTGCAAATAGAGGAAAAATTGACTTTCTGATTTGGAGTGTTTCTACAACTAAGAAGAATCACTCCAGTGATTGTTCTAAAAATATTCCGGAGGCAGCACGTTCTTGAAGGCCTCGGGATTCTGAGCGTCCCTTAATTGTACTTTTTATGTAATCTCTCTGGATCGTGTTTTTTAAAAAAATCACTTAAGCTTGCATGGTCATCCTCCTCCCCCCGTCACCCCACATAAGTGTTGATGCTGCGTGAAAGAGTGGCATACGCAGCAGAAATTGTATTTTTATCTCTTTGACTTCAGGAAGTCAAAGAGATATTTGTTTTTCATCTCCTGCAGCCGCTGTTGCAGGGCTCACAGCTGAGCCACCAAATCTAGGGCAGCCCCTGACATCCCTGCCTTAGTGGCCAAGCCCAGCTCTGGAGGGAAGTCACTCGGAGCATTTTTTTTTTTTTTTTTTTTTTTTTTTTGGTGGAGGGCTGCGGGCAGGGGGGTGCTGACAAATGCAGTCCCCCTGCCCCCTCTGCCATTTCAGGCTGCCTTCCCCCTTCACAAGGCGCGGAGCTCCCTAGGAGCCCCGGATTCTCAGCTCTAGGCAACTCTGGAATTCAAATGATTTCTACAATGATGAAATTGACTGGGATTCCACAGTTTCTTTATTGCCAGAAGTAGACAGTGTGGGCCCCTCCTCTTCTCTCTGTCTTTTCAGTTCTCTCCACCTCTTTCTCCCTTTCCCACTCTCTTCCTGACTCCCCACTTTCTCTTTCGGTCTATTTTTTTTCAGATTTAGGGGCAGTCCCCACAAGGAAGCCAGTGTTTAAGTTGATGGGTGTGGCCCAGGGCTGCCCACTTTTGGGACAGTTGCTATGTGGACTGGCTCATCCTTTGTTGGGGAGATGTCCTGTGCATCGTAGATGTGCAGTGGCATCCCTGGCCTCTCCCCACTAGATGCCAGTAGCACCCCAAGCCCAAGCCCCTTCAGTCTTGACAATCACAAATATCTCCAAATATTGCCGCAGGTTTCCTAGGGGGGCAAAACAACCCTCAGTTGAGAACCACTGTTCTAGGCTGTTTTTTTTCTAACTGACAACAACCTGGAAAAGGCCTGGGGGAATATTAGTATCTATTTTGAGGTTCAAGTATCTATTTTGAGGTTCAATAATAAAAGAGTGGAATCACAGGCCTTGAAAATTGGGACTGAATTCCCATTGTTAGATTTTACCCCCAAAGCATATTTTAAAAAGAAGTAACAGGATGACCCTAATTTGAGGGTGACCCCCTGTGTGGCCGAAGCGAGCAGTGGGAGTGGAGGTGGTGAGCTGTCTGTCACAGTCGCACCTGTAGGAGTTGGAATGGCCAGGTAGGTCAGACATCTGTACCTTCAAACAGTCGAGCAGTTTTTCTCTGAAATATTTCCCATGTCAAGCTTTAGAACAACTCTTCTTTCTAGAATTAGCTTACTGATAGCCTTATTGGTGAATGGATGCTTTTGAGAAATTTGCCAGTGGTTTTGGCAGTGTGTGTTGGAACTTTCTCAGTTTTACTGCCCTTCCTCCCTCCTTTCCTTCCTTCCTCTTCCCTCCTTCCCTTAGAGATTTTTTCCCCATTGTTAGGAATGGGACTTCACTAAACAAAACAAAACAAAACAAAGGCACAGGCAAGTGCCTTTTAAAAAAAATTATTTATTTATTTATTTATTTATTTATTTTTATTTGAGATGAAGTCTTGCTCCATTGCCCAGGCTGGAGTGCAATGGTGCCATCTCGGCTCACTGCAACCTCCACTTCCCGGGTTCAAGAGATTCTCCTGCCTCAGCCTCCCAGGTAGTGGGACTCCCAGGCATGGGACTACAGGCGCATGCCACCACGCCTGGCTAGTTTTTTTGTATTTTTAGTAGAGACGGGGTTTCACTGTATTAGCCAGGATGGTCTTGATCTCCTGACCTCGTGATTTGCCTGCTTTGGCCTCCCAAAGTGCTGGGCTTACAGGCGTGAGCCACCGCGCCTGGCTCAAGTGCCTTGTTTTAAAGACATATGCTGTAACTGTTTCTGTGAATCATGTCATGTGGCTTTAAATGTTGGCTCATTATTGGGACACCCAGTAGGGTCAGGTGCCAGGTGTCATTGCATCCATCAGCAAACCCTGTCTTTGGGAAATCTAGAATTGGATTGTCAGCAGGAGCTGTGCTGGGCTTCCTTGGAGTGCCTTGAGAGTGATTTCCCAGGCTCGGCCTACACCCCTGCTTCTGTGGGCCAGCCCAGCCAGCCTTGAGGTGCTCCTGCCACTTGGAATTCACAGAACTCCACCTCCCCTGGGCCTGGACCTCTAGGCTTCACATTCCCTAGTGCCCATAGTCCCCGATAAGGGTCATCTTGGGGGCCTCCTTGCTCCAGATGCTCCCACACAGTGTGGGCAGCAGTTTCCCAGCCCTTCTCATCCGCCGCTCTACCTCGTGCACTCCCCTCTGGCTTTGTCATCAGCCTCCTTCTGCCCCTTGGTGTGGATGACGCCTTTATCCTGCCCTCGTGGGGTGGGGGGCAGTCCTGGGAGAACCAATGGGCACAGCTGCTGGGGGCCACAGGCTGGAGCCAGCGTTGTGATTGGATCTAGCTGCTGACCCAGTAGCCCCCGTGCTGGGATGTTGGTGTCTGGAGAGGGCCATGTTAGGAGCGTGGGTGTAACTCCTTGTTGACATTAGTTTCTCTCCTGCACACTGTGTGTGTGTGTGGTTGTGCGTGTGTGCCCATGTGGACACACACATCCCCCTGCATTTTATTGTGAACTTGCATGTGTGTGTGCATGTAGTGTGCGTGCAGCTGTTCTCTTCCATAACCTCCCATGGTGGCATTCGGTGCATCTTAGAGTCCTCTGATGTTCTAGCGGCACCAACCAGGCAGCTCGGCTGCGCATCCGGGCACCCGGAAACTTCGGCACTGTCAGGCTGTGCCTGGCGAGATGACCACGTCCCGGCAGCCAGCAGCGGCTGGAGGAAGCTTGGCACTGTGGCAGAGGCAAAGCGCCGCAGAAGTGCCGCAGGTTTTTCATATGGAAATGTGAAATAATGGGGTGATTAAATAGAGCTGTATATTAAAGTACATCTGACATTAGAATTACCATAATGTGCTGTAGCCTTAGGCTGAGTACTTTATTTGCCATCTGCGTCGGCCCAAAATCCCCCGGGGAAGCGCTAAAATATTCTGAATAAACTCAGCTCGAGTTCTTATTGAGAGTAAAATACCATTTGTGGCACGTCGTATTGATTCGTCTTAATTGTGGTGCAGAAAAGAACATTCACTGGCTGATGACTTTTGTGCTCGGTGACAAGCTGGCTGGAGTTACTCTAGCACTGCAGTTGGTTAACCTGGGCCGGCAGAGGACTCGGCCAGGCGGGCACCTGGGCTCCAGCCGCGGGAGCCGCAGCGCCACTCCCCGCCCCAAGCCGATGGCACAGCTGGGGCTCCCCACCAGCCCCTGGCCCTCCTCCCGGGAGAGGGTTGGGGAGAAGGGAGCCCACTGGGGGGGCAGAGGAAATTCACACCCTGCCCCTCAGACCTCTCCCTATGGCCAGCCTCGTCCCTCCCCAGAAAGACGAACTGACCTGCTGGGGACAGAGAGGCCACGATTTCAGCCTCAGCCCCAGGCCCAGGCCCAGCCCCAGCCCCAGCCCCAGCCCCAGCCCCAGGCCAGCCCTTGGTTGGAGAGATGTATTCTGCATATCGAAGCAAACAAAACTAACAAAAGAAAGGAAAAGAAAAAAGAAGGAAAAGAGCCTATCCACCCGGGCAAACCCAAGCTTGGTTAGTTACTGGTTAGTGGTTGTGGGACTGGGTAATAGTCTCTGAACCCCACTGGGGGGAAATTACTTGCAAAATGCATTAAAGATAAAAGAAAACACTTGGTGATCCAAACAGTGTTCCCCCCATTCATAAGGTCCAGTTTTTTACCCTATAATTGCCTATCATTATACACAATTTAAATATTCAAACATTCTCCACAAACCCTGGGCTACCATGTTTTTATTACAAATTCAGAACAAGGGAATAACCTTTAACTTCAGAGACAAATGAGACAAATTTACAAGTGCATATCTGCTGTTTTCTTGTGCTTTATCAATCCCCGCGGACCGGAATACTTTTGCTCTAACGCCACTCAGAACAATATACATATATTACTACTTGTTTGTAGTGTGTCGGTAATGAGTCCCCTCTGCATTAGCTAACCTATATAACTCGGTGTCGAGGCTCTCCATAACGTCAATTATCTCCTTGGAGCTAAACGTACACTCCATTAAAATGAGATTTACTGCTCTGCCATACTTCTTGGGGTGGAATGTCGAGATTTTTTGTGGATTTAAGGAAAGGAAAGATGGAGGCTTGCCTGGTGAAGGAAGTCATGAATTATGGAGAGGGGAGACTTCCTGTCTCCAGGAGGAGGAGGAGGAAGGCCTGCATGGGGTGCTTCTGGGGAGACTGAGATCCCACATGTGAGTGAGAAACAGCTACACACTGGTCCCCGCTCACGCACCTGCAGCCAACTCCTGGCTTTTTTTTTTTTGCCTGTTTATCTCCTAATTCCCTCTTTATTTGTCCATTAAATGATAAGGATGGTTTGCTCTGTGCTTCTCTTTCACATTCTCTGCAAAATTCCTGTCCCCAGAGTTCTAGAATCCTTTCAGAAAACTCTCATGTTGGGCGGCGTGGGGGAACGTCACCATCAAAGTGAGCTCAGCTATCGGCCCACCAAAACCCACCAGAACAGTGTAGGCCCTTTTCAGGGAAGTTCACAGAAAGCAGATTTCAAGGGACTCTGACAACGCATTCTTTATTATTTCCAGTGGATTTCAGTGCCTTATCCAAAGGGGGGACCTCTAAAGACAACCTCTAGGAATGTGCTGTAGTTTTTCACGAATGCTGCAGGTGACTTGCCACGTGGAAAATTGCTCTGTGCGTCCTGCCCCGGCTCTTCCATCTTACTGACAAACACCACTGTTTTCACCCTGTGCCGTGATACCCCTGCGGCTGGCAATGTTGCTTTATTTTGGGGTTGGGTGGCTGTTTCCTGAGCCTGAAACTGCACACCTGGGCTAACCAAAGAATTGAACGGTTGAAACTGTTTTGGGAAATCTCGGGTGTGTGGTGCCTGCAGCCATAGTTCAGTTTTAATACTTCCCTGTTCCACCAACAGCCTGGACTGTCTTGTTTCTGAAGGTGGATTCACAGGCCTAGGGTATTCAGATGTGAGGCTTGCTGGAATCATTGAACTCCTGCCGGAGAGGGTAACATAGAAGCCACCTTCCTTGCTAGTGATCTTCATAGACTGGATTTTAAGTTTCATTCCTTTATATCTTATGGTTTCGCAGCTTGGGAAGGGTGGTCCTCTGAAGGGTTCACCTGCATCCTTTTGTTATATTGAGATTTTCCCTTATACTGAACAGTTCTTGACTTGAGTAGGCCTTGAGTGTGGGCTTGAAATTTTTCATGGACAAAATAGGAAAGTTTTCACTATGATGGGATTTACAGCAATGGAATTTGCTCTATATCCAGCTAAGTTTCTTGCGTGTTTTCAGAACCTCCCCCTTTTCAATTTCACCTTTAGTTCTTCCTTTCTTTGAGTCTGGAGTCCCACCTCCGCCTTTGGGCATGCAGTACCTCTGCCAGGCATGCGCTCTCCCTCCCTTCTCTGCATGATGCACTTTTTTTTGAGACGAAGTCTTGTTCTGTCACCCAGGCTGGAGTGCAGTGGTGTGACCTCGGCTCACTGCAACCTCCGCCTCCCAGGTTCAAGCAATTCTCCTGCCTCAGCCTCCCGAGTAGCTGGGACTACAGGCACCTGCCACCATGCCTGGCTAATTTTTGTATTTTTAGTAGAGATGGGGTTTCACCATGTTGGCCAGGCTGGTCTCCAACTCCTGGCCTCAGGTGATCTGCCCACCTTGGCCTCCTAAAGTGCTGGGATTACAGGTGTGAGCCACCACGCCCGTCCTCATCATGTAGTTTTGCTGCCTGCCTCCTCCCCAGGTGCTCAAAAGTCACTTGAGGTTTCTGCTTTGTCTGACAATTCTCTGTGTCTACAGTTTAACCCACTCCCACTCCCTGACCCCCACCTATGACCCTGAGGGAGGAAAGCAAGACTCACTGGCGTTTTTGTGCAAATCTGGCTGTCAAGGGGAATGCTGGGGCTCTTTGTTTGAGGGGTGTAGGCCCAGCTTCCTAGAATTTTTCTCAAAGCCTGAATTAAGTCCAGGCAGATGAAGCTGCACAGCTCACCTCTGCTGCAGGGGTCCCATGAGGGTAAGTGGACGGTCACCCAACACTATGGGGTGAGCGAGGTTTTCTCACTGTGTGCAGCCTTTCTTCTGGGCTGTTTCCTGCCCTCCAAGGCCTTCAGCTTGGCCTCCCGGGCTGGCTTGCTGGCAATCCCGGGTGCAGGCAGAATGACCGGACAGGGCTGGTTCAGGCTCCTTCCCAGGGCTGGTCACTGCAGGGTTTGCCATCCCTGTGTGAGGGGCAGCCAGTTGTGAGTCTGGACCCAGCACAGGCTCTGGGGTCAGATGGACCTGGGTGTGCATCTTGACTCTGCCATTTACCAGCCCTGTGACCTGGGGCCCCTCACTCAACTATGATGAGATTTAGTTTCTTTTCTCTAGAGAACCTGGGTTAAAACCTACTTTCCAAAGTGGCTGTGAGCATCCACCTGAGAGCAAAAGGCCAACATTGGCACGTGCAGGCTGTAGCCATGTTGAACACACCAAGGTCAAAGACAAAAGATGACAGTTCAGTATGGTGATCAGTATGAAGCAGATCTAAATACAATGCTGTGGAATGCTGAGGGGATTAGACTTGGGCTGGATCTGAAAAGATATTTTATGGGGAGAGAATAAACAGCAGGTATTCCAGGAAGCAGGAATGGTACCGGCAAGGGCATGGAGCTGTGAAAATGCTCTGCCCAAAGGGAGGCACCAAGAGGGCGAGTGGGCAGCACATGGGTGTGTGCAAAAGGCAAGCAGCAAGTCAGACCGGATCCCAAAGGCTGGGGTGCCTGATACATCGTCCTGGGTATCAGGGAGGCCCCACCAGCTCTGTGATTTGGGAAGATCTGTCCCTGGTTCTGGGGTGGGTGGTAGCAGAGGTGGTGGCATACTGTCTTGGTTCTGTGTGTAGTCCCCTGGGATTCTGGCATGCTTTGGTGGTTGGGATGCAGCCAGCTTCGGGGTGGGGGCAGTGCTGGGTGTGTTCTCTGCTGGGGAAGAGAGGCCCTTTGTTGAGAGTGCTGAGTGGAGCCCTGCTCTCTGGAGGGGGCCCGGTGTGGAGGGCGGCGTGTGGACTGTGGAGTTGGAGTGTCCTCCCAGGTCTAGTCCTTGTCTTGGTGGGACTTCAGGAACGCTGACCATGAGAAAACGCAGAGAAAGTTCCAAGTTCCGGTCTCTGTCACCTCCCATGTACCCAGTGCCTACCGTATGTGGGGTCCCTATTTAGGGTATTTTACCACGACGAGCCCTCATCCTACAGTGAACGACCCTGGAAGGCAGGTATTGTTTTCACTGTGTGGATGAGGACCCTGAAGCCCTGTGATGTCCAGCAACTTGGCCGAAGTGTCTGGGCTTTGAAGTGGGTCTGGAAGGAACATGGCTCATGCTGGCAGGAGGCTGAGAAGACTCCCGGTCTGTGGGACATCTCGGCCGCTGGCAGTCCTGAAGTGCAACTTTGCGTTAGTCACCATGTTGCAGGCTGGTGTCCAAGCAGTCCACAAGACCAGTGCAGTCCCTGTCCTCAAGGGAGTCCAGAAGATGAATTTTAAATAAATAATCTAAGGCCAATAATTTCTTCTTGAGCAACTTATCCAAGTTCTCTGGGCTTCCCTTATTTCTTCGGTCAGTGGTCACTGTGTGTGGAGTTAGGTGGGGTCTAAATGAGGTGATGTGGGTGGGAGGTCTGGCATCATGTGGGTTCTGAACCCCCAAGTTGAGTCAAACCCTTGAATTCTTCTCTCTCCCAGCACCCTGAACTTCTCCTAGCACCACTCATAATTTGCATTAAATAATGGAGTGGGTTACTGGGGGCTCCCTGTCTCCCCCTGGAGTGTGAGCTGCACCCTTAGCTACCAGCATAGTACCTAGCAGATGAAGGGGGCCCAGATCCTGTTTGTTCAGTGAATTAATGAAAGTCAGATGTAGACAAAGTTCTCAGCAGAACACACAGTGCTACCAAGCTTATTCAGCCCAATCTATTTTGATCCCACATTTACTGGATTTACACCTACTGAGATCCAGGGACGGCAAAGAGGTGCAGGCATGCTTTATTTGGCAATGACTGCCTGGAGCCTGGGGTTAAAGAGGAGTCCAAGGCCTGGAGGTAGAGTGCAGGGATGAACTGGCAATGTCTGCCACAGGCCTTGGTGTGGGGGCAGTGGCTTTCTTAGCTGGAGGCTGGCTCAGCACATTACCATCAGAGGAGACCATGTCTTATTGGTCATAGCACCATTGCTATTACCATCAGCACTTACACCCCTCAGTGGGCCACTTGCTTTGAAAGGTTTTTTTCTTCTAAATGGCATCTATTATTTTTGCCATGAGATAATCAGCATGATTTCATGGAGTTACTGCAATTCTAGCCAAAAGCAACACATCTTGACATTTTTGTTAGTACGTGGGCTGAAATGAAAGGTAAAATACTGAGGCCCAGGTAGCTAGCCCCATCCCTGCCCACAGTGTGTCTGCTGCTCTTCTGACCCAGCGTTTATCAGAACAGCGTAACAAGAGCACAGGCTTTACCGTCTGCAGCTGTGCAGCCCCAGGCGGATCCCCTATCTCTTCCCGTCCTCAGTTTCTTTATCTGTAAAATGGTCATCATGACGGTGGGTACTGCAGGGGTTATTGGAGCAGCATGTGAGGTCCTTGGTGTGCTTAGCTCAGGCCTAGCAGGTGGTAAGGATTTCATAAAGCTTTCTTGTTACCACTGTGAGTATTATTTCCCCAGTTCTGCCTTTGTCTTGGAGAGAGCTGAGGTTTCACGGAATGCATTTGGAACAGGCAGGGATGGTTATCAATTCTGCAGATGGCTGTGCCCAGGAATGATATAGACACAAAACTTATATAGACCCCTAAGGTGCCCAATTGACATCTCCTTTCTGACATGAAAGAGGATAGTTTTTAAATGAATGAGGAATCTACACATCTGAGGGATAACACTGATAATTACGATCATTTTGGAACTGTGGAGACGACATCTTTAGCAGATGGATTCTGTAGGCAGACTGAAACCAGCCATCTCCTTGGGTACCGGGTACCCTGAAGTCCGGAGCCGGGAAGGGAGCTGCCACAGGGGGCTCTGGGATCCGGCTTCCCATCCCTGGATTTGGCCACTTCGGTGTCTGCCTCACCAGGTCCCCAGAGACGTGTCACACCCAGCAGGCTCCCTTGCTCGCTCTGTGAAATGTCTCCCCTTCTCCTCTCCAGGGTCAAGGCCTGTGGTGGACCTGACCGGGTTCCATCCAAGCATCATCAGTGCCTTCCACTGGGAAGACACTCACAGTGTGGTGGGAGAACCTCCTTCGTGGCCATTTTCATTGTGAAACAGGCCCTGACGATAAATCCCTCAGGTGGTGCTGTGTGCTGAGGCGGGGCTGGAGCCCTGCTCAGGGGTCAGGAAGCCTGAGGAGGGGGGTGGCCTGCCCCTTTCTGGCCGTGCCACTTTGCTTCTCTGAGCGTCAGTTTGCTCACGTGCCAGCTGGGATGCAGTTTTCGCCTGGCCCCCCTTGAGGCCACAGTGAGCAAAGATGGTGTGAGTGAATGCATGGGAAATGCCACGCCTAGTGTAAAATGTTTTGCAACCTGTAAAGGGGCCCGTGAAGCCAGGACCCAGTTCTTACTTTAGCCCCCCAACCTCAGGATATCACCCCGGGCCCTGCTTGAGTCGAGAGGGTGTCTCCTTGCTGCTCCTTCTCAATAGCAGTGGGCCATTAAATCTCCCCCAGGCAGGAATGCCCTTCTCTTTGGTGTCACTTGGCCTTAGGAGGACCCCTATCATTTACGGCCTTTTCATTGGATAATAATTTCAATTAAAGGTGTGTTTTTTATTGAACATCTCTGATACCTTTATTGGTATTATTAGAGTAGCCAGCTTAATAAGGAGGAACAATTATTTAAATGCTCATAAAAAAGCCTAATGGCAGAGGGAGAGTCACATTTCATTGCAGGAGTCCAGCTGCATGTCGGTTCCCAAGCATTATAATAAAAAACGATGTTTCCTCAATGTTTGCAAGTTTCTGCTTCCCTAGAACCTCTAATGCATGAGGCAGGCTGCATTAAATGTCCTCCAGGGTTTCATTATTGCTGGAGTTATACTGAAAGTCATCCCTGAAACACCCATGGCCAGGTACAAGGATGGATAATAAAAAAACAAAACGTGCAAAACCCATCGTAATGCCTGCATAGCCATGTGCGATTTATAGGCTGTGCCCACATACAGGAGCTCATTCGGTCTCCCCAGCCCTCTCCGGAGCCAGGTATATTATTCCCATTCTACTGATGAGGAAGTCAAGCCTCAGAGAGGTTAAATGAATTGACTGAATTCCTCCTTCTGGGAACACCAAGGCAGAGGGGTATGGACGCACTGCTGTTGTCCAGGGTTCTCATGACCCAGGGTATTGCATTTGAGAAAGACGTCTCGGGGCTCTGTCTAGAGCCAGTGGAGCAAAGAAGATCCAGTGTGGGTTTCTGTCAATGGATACAGAAAATGTCTGAGAAAGGAAGAAGGATGGAAAGAAGCAAGGGAAGACGAGGCCCTGGGTCTGAGTCGCCAAGCGAGACTTAGTGAGCAAAGTGTAGCTGACGTTTCTAGGTCTGTAGGCCAGGTTTGATGTTGCTGGGTAAATCGCTTCTAAATAATCTAGGCCTTGACCTATCAGTGGGAATCTCAGCAGCCTGTCTGGGCTGCTAGCATAAAGTTGTCACCCCTCTCCACAGTGCAGCCTCCAGCTCACCTGTGGGCAGGTGGCCCTCAGTTCCTGGAGGGGGGTGACAGCCAGGAAACATCTGGTCCCGGGAAGGGGAGTGGGCCAGCCCCCAGTCAGAAGCAGCCTGCTCACCAGGGGTCTTTTGCTGCACTTAAAAATGAGCCGTCCGAGACTGCGTGCCATGTGTTTAAAATATTTAGCGAGTTTTCAAATAGAAAAATGTTCTGAGTGGCTCTTCAAAGACTTTCTGACATTGTTCCATTTCTAAAAGTGAGCAAGCCTCACGCTCAGGGCTACTTCTGGGCAAGAGATAACCATGGAGTAATAATAAGGAAATGAACATTTTATTAAAAAAAGAAGGGAGGGGGGACTGGAAAGAAAGCTGCCTAGGGTGGGCCTCTGAGGGCTGGGTGATTTTTAGGAGATCGGAAGGCTTCAGGTCCTGCACTGGAGGCGTCGCCTGAAGTGAAATCTTGCCATTGTGCAGCGGGAAGTATTGGAACCAAAGCAGTTAATGGACACAGGTCCAGTAAGAGCTTCCCAGGCAGGACAGGTGGCCCTGAAATCCAGCCTGATGAATAAACATCGCTCTTCTCACCTGATGGTGAATTATGGACAGGTAACGCCCTCCCTATGTTGCTCCAAGTTAGTTTTAGAAGCTTTTTTTTTTTTTTAGATAGATTCTCGTTCTGTCGCCCAGGCTGGAGTGCAGTGGTTCGATCTCAGCTCACTACCACTTCCGTCTCCCGGGTTCAAGCGATTCTCCTGCCTCAGCCTCCTGAGTAGCTGGGATTATAGGCATATGCCACCACACCCGGCTAATTTTTGTATTTTTAGCAGAGACGGGGTTTCATCATGTTGGCCAGGCTGGTCTTGAACTCCTGACCTCAAGTGATCCTCCCGCTTCGGCCTCCCAAAGTGCTGGGATTACAGGCGTGAGCCACCGTGCCCAGCCAGAAGCATTTAAAACAAACAAATAAGAAGTGGAAACACTTGAGCTCTTTAGCCCTTGTAGCTACCTGACTTCCAGTAACTGCCCTTTTGAGTTGAAAAACCTGTGACTTGGCCATTTCGGCTGTAGAGCCGCCTTCACTGCTGGCCTGCGTAGGAGCTCTGCATTTTCCTCTGATAGCCGTGTTCTTTCCTCACCAGCCACAGAACTTTCTAGAAAATCTGTGGCCACCCAGATCAAGAAACAGGAAGTGCTTTGGAGCACTTCCCAGGGAAACAAAGATGATGAAAAAGAGATTGGGGGAAGGGAGGTGGCCTGACTTGAAAACATGAGGAAACATGAGGAACTAAAGCGATGGAGAGCTGTGAATTGATTAATTAGAGTGGCTGAAGGGTGGTGCAGGGTACAGGAACGATCTTTAATTTGAAGATCTATAACCCTGCAGGAAGGGGCACTTCATTTGTGTTATTAGCTCCTGTGTCAGAAAAGGACGTTTATCTAGCTTCTTTTTTTTATTACTTATTTATTCTGCCTTGTTCCCAAAAAGGGTGTGAGGAGTCGTCTAAATATGGCTTCTGGCCAGCTCTCCTTTGAGGCTGTCTGAGCTAAGGCGTGCTGTTCCCCAAGTACAATCACTAATAAGTGCAGGACAGAAATGCTGCCCCCAGGGAAGCTGGGCATTTCCTCTGTTCGCTGAGAGTGCACAGAACAGGAGGGCTGTGGTGTTGGGGTGGCCTTACGGGGAGAATCACGGCCACCCAGGGCCTTGGGAAGGCATCCCTGCCCTATCTGAGGTGGGGAGGCTTCCCCTCAGAGGCTCCTTCATGGGAGAACTGAGTTACCTGAATGACTCAGATCTTCATTCAGTTACCTGAATGAAGAGAGGGAAATGACCCAGACACCCTGGAGAAAGAAGACAGCCTCAGAGGTGCTCCTTGAGCTGTTTTTAAAAGAGGGATGAGGCCTAACTTCAGAATTCCTTTTTCATTTCTGTCCTCCCTACCACCGTCTTCTCATCACCAAACACACAGAATAGGAGAGGAGAGGGAAAGAATCCCTATGTAATGCCAAACTCGTAACTGCATGGTTCGGTTTCTAGTGTTGGTGTCCTGAGCCAACTGGTTCTGAGGTCGCCGGGGGAGTCTCCACCCTGCCCCTTGGACAGCACGAAGCCTTCTGTGACGCTGCAGGCATGGGATGTCTTGGGGAGGTCCCGGCCCCTCAGAAACTGGCAAGCCCAGTTTCAGACAGAAGCACAGGCCACACTCAAGACTGAAGCCCTTGGATGGAATTTAGGGTATTTGGTCCCCGAGTCACTTGATTTTTAAAAGATGGTTTCCAAACGAAGGTTTATGTGCCTATAAACACTGCTAAGAGTGCAGCCTTCCAGAAACATAATTAGTGGGTGGAAAACAAAAATGCTGTCTGCCTAGGGTTTCAGAAGGCCTGTAATCGATTGGTGGAGAGGGTGAGACTGGGGACTGTTTTCTCCACTTCCCATGGCACCTTACCGATGTTGGGAAGGGTCATTCATTTGCGCGTTTGACTTCACCAGAGCTTGTGGCTCCTGTACTTCAGCATCTGCGTTAAAATCTTCCAGGTAGATGAAAGTTTGAAAAAACAAAAGGGATCTTTCAAGATCTCGCATGCCACGTCTTCTGCTGGATCTGAGCTGGGATTCTTGTTCCACTTGCTTCCCCAGCTAGTGAGTGTGATGCTGGAAGACGGGTCCTGTCTGCACCGTCTCTTATGCAGAGCATTAGGAGAGGTACATGCTGGAAAAGCGGCGAGCTTTACCCACAGGTGCAGGAGGGCACCTGCAGGATGGGTTCCGGAGGAAATGTTCAGCCTCCATTTTGTGACTGTCTCAGTGACGGACAAAGACCATGACGTTTTGGCTCCATACCACGAGTGTCCGCTACAAGTTGCTGCCCGTGTAACCACAGCCAGTTGCTAACACATCAGCATTTGCCACTGTTCATCCCGACTGCCCTGTCAGATGTGAGGATGTTCTTTCATTGCTTAGTATTCTGGCAGAGGACTTTGAAAGACTCATTTAGACCAGTGTGCCCCCGCCTTCCCTGGGGTCTGGAGGTGGAATTCCAGTGTTTGGGCATGTGTGTGAGGACACGGGGTGGGGGCAGCTGTCACAGTAGTAGCGGGTCTTCACAGCATGTTAAATTTCTTCTGTTCCTACGAATCCATATTCAGGTGTACAGTGCTTTCTGCACAGACGGTGGTGTAGGAAACATGAGAATCTCCTATAGCTAAAAATCCCAAATATTGCAGAGGTATTGCAGCTATTTCTCTTAAAAAAAAAAAAAAGGTTTGCAAGATAGTACAGTTTGATTTGTGTTTCTGTACAACTCCCTGGAATCAAATATTATCAGAATTGGTTGTTCTCAAAGGGGTGGGTGATCTTGCCCCCCTCCCTGGGAAGATTTGGCAAGGCCTGGAGACATTTTTGGTCCTCGCAACTGGGGGAGGTGGATGCTCCTGGCATCTATCTAGTGGGTGCAGGCAGAGGATGCTGCTAAACATCCTGCAATGCGCAGGATAGCCCCCACCGCCCAAAGAATTAGGATGTAAATGTCAGTAGTGCCTTGACTGAGAAGCCCTGGCCTAGATGGTTTCGGGTGTGGAGCATCCTGGAGGGTTGGGATTTGCCAGGGCTGTCACACAGTCCAGCCTCGACAGAATTCCTACTACTGGATCGTATTCTCACAAACACGATCTCCTGTGGCCTCGGAGGTAACGGGGATCAGAATCCCTTTCCTTTGGGGGAGCAAGGCGGGCCTTACACAATTGAAGTAAGTCGCTGGCGCTCGGGTGGCCAGGGCCGCCTGCCCACAGACCCTGCCTCTTCGGCCCCCCAGCCAGGAGGAGACAAGGCCGGGCCTGCTTGCAAGCGGCCCTGCAGCCCCTGTCAGGCAGGGCACTGGGATCCCGGATCAGCCCGGGCCGCGTCCCCCAGGCCAGTGGCCCTGCGGTGCCCGTGCCCCGCTGCCGCTTCTCACGCTGTCTCTGCCTTTCTGTCCGTGTGTTTCCCCAGGTAAAGATGAGCCTTCCAGCTACATTTGCACAACATGCAAGCAGCCCTTCAACAGCGCGTGGTTCCTGCTGCAGCACGCGCAGAACACGCACGGCTTCCGCATCTACCTGGAGCCCGGGCCGGCCAGCAGCTCGCTCACGCCGCGGCTCACCATCCCGCCGCCGCTCGGGCCGGAGGCCGTGGCGCAGTCCCCGCTCATGAATTTCCTGGGCGACAGCAACCCCTTCAATTTGCTGCGCATGACGGGTCCCATCCTGCGGGACCACCCGGGCTTCGGCGAGGGCCGCCTGCCGGGTACGCCGCCTCTCTTCAGCCCGCCGCCGCGCCACCACCTGGACCCGCACCGCCTCAGTGCCGAGGAGATGGGGCTCGTCGCCCAGCACCCCAGTGCCTTCGACCGAGTCATGCGCCTGAACCCCATGGCCATCGACTCGCCCGCCATGGACTTCTCGCGGCGGCTCCGCGAGCTGGCGGGCAACAGCTCCACGCCGCCGCCCGTATCCCCCGGCCGCGGCAACCCTATGCACCGGCTCCTGAACCCCTTCCAGCCCAGCCCCAAGTCCCCGTTCCTGAGCACGCCGCCGCTGCCGCCCATGCCCCCTGGCGGCACGCCGCCCCCGCAGCCGCCGGCCAAGAGCAAGTCGTGCGAGTTCTGCGGCAAGACCTTCAAGTTCCAGAGCAATCTCATCGTGCACCGGCGCAGTCACACGGGCGAGAAGCCCTACAAGTGCCAGCTGTGCGACCACGCGTGCTCGCAGGCCAGCAAGCTCAAGCGCCACATGAAGACGCACATGCACAAGGCCGGCTCGCTGGCAGGCCGCTCCGACGACGGGCTCTCGGCCGCCAGCTCCCCCGAGCCCGGCACCAGCGAGCTGGCGGGCGAGGGCCTCAAGGCGGCCGACGGCGACTTCCGCCACCACGAGAGCGACCCGTCGCTGGGCCACGAGCCGGAGGAGGAGGACGAGGAGGAGGAGGAAGAGGAGGAGGAGCTGCTGCTGGAGAACGAGAGCCGGCCCGAGTCGAGCTTCAGCATGGACTCGGAGCTGAGCCGCAACCGCGAGAACGGCGGTGGTGGGGTGGCCGGGGTCCCGGGCGCGGGGGGCGGCGCGGCCAAGGCGCTGGCTGACGAGAAGGCGCTGGTGCTGGGCAAGGTCATGGAGAACGTGGGCCTAGGCGCGCTGCCGCAGTACGGCGAGCTCCTGGCCGACAAGCAGAAGCGCGGCGCCTTCCTGAAGCGTGCGGCGGGCGGCGGGGACGCGGGCGACGACGACGATGCGGGCGGCTGCGGGGACGCGGGCGCGGGCGGCGCGGTCAACGGGCGCGGGGGCGGCTTCGCGCCAGGCACCGAGCCCTTCCCCGGGCTCTTCCCGCGCAAGCCCGCGCCGCTGCCCAGCCCCGGGCTCAACAGCGCCGCCAAGCGCATCAAGGTGGAGAAGGACCTGGAGCTGCCGCCCGCCGCGCTCATCCCGTCCGAGAACGTGTACTCGCAGTGGCTGGTGGGCTACGCGGCGTCGCGGCACTTCATGAAGGACCCCTTCCTGGGCTTCACGGACGCACGACAGTCGCCCTTCGCCACGTCGTCCGAGCACTCGTCCGAGAACGGCAGCCTGCGCTTCTCCACGCCGCCCGGGGACCTGCTGGACGGCGGCCTCTCGGGCCGCAGCGGCACGGCCAGCGGAGGCAGCACCCCGCACCTGGGCGGCCCGGGCCCGGGGCGGCCCAGCTCCAAGGAGGGCCGCCGCAGCGACACGTGCGAGTACTGCGGCAAGGTGTTCAAGAACTGCAGCAACCTGACGGTGCACCGGCGGAGCCACACCGGCGAGCGGCCTTACAAGTGCGAGCTGTGCAACTACGCGTGCGCGCAGAGCAGCAAGCTCACGCGCCACATGAAGACGCACGGGCAGATCGGCAAGGAGGTGTACCGCTGCGACATCTGCCAGATGCCCTTCAGCGTCTACAGCACCCTGGAGAAACACATGAAAAAGTGGCACGGCGAGCACTTGCTGACTAACGACGTCAAAATCGAGCAGGCCGAGAGGAGCTAAGCGCGCGCGGGCCCCGGCGCCCCGCACCTGTACAGTGGAACCGTTGCCAACAGAGAGAATGCTGACCTGACTTGCCTCCGTGTCACCGCCACCCCGCACCCCGCGTGTCCCCGGGGCCCAGGGGAGGCGGCACTCCAACCTAACCTGTGTCTGCGAAGTCCTATGGAAACCCGAGGGTTGATTAAGGCAGTACAAATTGTGGAGCCTTTTAACTGTGCAATAATTTCTGTATTTATTGGGTTTTGTAATTTTTTTGGCATGTGCAGGTACTTTTTATTATTATTTTTTCTGTTTGAATTCCTTTAAGAGATTTTGTTGGGTATCCATCCCTTCTTTATTTTTTTTTTTTAAACCCGGTAGTAGCCTGAGCAATGACTCGCAAGCAATGTTAGAGGGGAAGCATATCTTTTAAATTATAATTTGGGGGGAGGGGTGGTGCTGCTTTTTTGAAATTTAAGCTAAGCATGTGTAATTTCTTGTGAAGAAGCCAACACTCAAATGACTTTTAAAGTTGTTTACTTTTTCATTCCTTCCTTTTTTTGTCCTGAAATAAAAAGTGGCATGCAGTTTTTTTTTAATTATTTTTTTATTTTTTTTTGGTTTTTGTTTTTGGGGTGGGGGGTGTGGATGTACAGCGGATAACAATCTTTAAAGTCGTAGCACTTTGTTTCAGAATTGGAATGGAGATGTAGCACTCATGTCGTCCCGAGTCAAGCGGCCTTTTCTGTGTTGATTTCGGCTTTCATATTACATAAGGGAAACCTTGAGTGGTGGTGCTGGGGGAGGCACCCCACAGACTCGGCACCGCCAGAGATAGGGTTTTGGAGGGCTCCTCTGGGAAATGGCCCGACAGCATTCTGAGGTTGTGCACGACCAGCAGATACTATCCTGTTGGTGTGCCCTGGGGTGCCATGGCTGCTATTCGCTGTAGATTAGGCTACATAAAATGGGCTGAGGGTACCTTTTTGGGGAGATGGGGTGGCCCGCAGTGACACAGAAAGGAAGAAACTAGTGGTGTTCTTTTAGGCATTTTCTGGCTTGACGGCTTCTCTCTTTTTTTTTAATCACCCCCATCACATAAATCTCAAATCCTATGTTGCTACAAGGGATCATCGATCATTTTCCAAGCAGACGAATGCCCTAATTAATTGAAGTTAGTGTTCTCTCATTTAATGCACACTGATGATATTGTAGGGATGGGTGGGGTGGGGATCTTGCAAGTTTCTATTCTCTTTTACTGAAAAAGCAGGGGATGAGTTCCATCAGAAGGTGCCCAGCGCTACTTCCCAGGTTTTTTTTTTTTCTATCTCATTAGGTTGGAAGGTACTAGACATTGAACTGTTAAGATTAGACATTTGAATTCTGTTGACCCGCACTTTAAAGCTTTTGTTTGCATTTAAATTAAATGGCTTCTAAACAAGAAATTGCAGCATATTCTTCTCTTTGGCCCAGAGGTGGGTTAAACTGTAAGGGACAGCTGAGATTGAGTGTCAGTGTTGCTAAGCGTGGCATTCACAATACTGGCACTATAAAGAACAAAATAAAATAATAATTTATAGGACAGTTTTTCTACTGCCATTCAATTTGATGTGAGTGCCTTGAAAACTGATCTTCCTATTTGAGTCTCTTGAGACAAATGCAAAACTTTTTTTTTGAAATGAAAAGACTTTTTAAAAAAGTAAAACAAGAAAAGTACATTCTTTAGAAACTAACAAAGCCACATTTACTTTAAGTAAAAAAAAAAAAAATTCTGGTTGAAGATAGAGGATATGAAATGCCATAAGACCCAATCAAATGAAGAAATAAACCCAGCACAACCTTGGACATCCATTAGCTGAATTATCCTCAGCCCCTTTTGTTTTTGGGACAACGCTGCTTAGATATGGAGTGGAGGTGATTTACTGCTGAATTAAAACTCAAGTGACACAAGTTACAAGTCGATATCGTTGAATGAAAAGCAAAACAAAAACAATTCAGGAACAACGGCTAATTTTTTCTAAAGTTAAATTTAGTGCACTCTGTCTTAAAAATACGTTTACAGTATTGGGTACATACAAGGGTAAAAAAAAATTGTGTGTATGTGTGTTGGAGCGATCTTTTTTTTTCAAAGTTTGCTTAATAGGTTATACAAAAATGCCACAGTGGCCGCGTGTATATTGTTTTCTTTTGGTGACGGGGTTTTAGTATATATTATATATATTAAAATTTCTTGATTACTGTAAAAGTGGACCAGTATTTGTAATAATCGAGAATGCCTGGGCATTTTACAAAACAAGAAAAAAAAAATACCCTTTTCTTTTCCTTGAAAATGTTGCAGTAAAATTTAAATGGTGGGTCTATAAATTTGTTCTTGTCACAGTAACTGTAAAGTCGGAGTTTTAGTAAATTTTTTTCTGCCTTGGGTGTTGAATTTTTATTTCAAAAAAAATGTATAGAAACTTGTATTTGGGGATTCAAAGGGGATTGCTACACCATGTAGAAAAAGTATGTAGAAAAAAAGTGCTTAATATTGTTATTGCTTTGCAGAAAAAAAAATCACATTTCTGACCTGTACTTATTTTTCTCTTCCCGCCTCCCTCTGGAATGGATATATTGGTTGGTTCATATGATGTAGGCACTTGCTGTATTTTTACTGGAGCTCGTAATTTTTTAACTGTAAGCTTGTCCTTTTAAAGGGATTTAATGTACCTTTTTGTTAGTGAATTTGGAAATAAAAAGAAAAAAAAAACAAAAACAAACAGGCTGCCATAATATATTTTTTTAATTTGGCAGGATAAAATATTGCAAAAAAAAACAACATTTGTATGTTAAGTCCTATTGTACAGGAGAAAAAGGGTTGTTTGACAACCTTTAAGAAAAAGAAACAAAAGGAAGTAGTTAAATGCTTTGGTTCACAAATCATTTAGTTGTATATATATTTTTTGTCGGAATTGGCCTACACAGAGAACTGTTCGTGTTGGGCTTCTCTCTGAATGCCCTGAACCTTGCATCAAGGCTCCTTGGTGTGGCCACAGCAGACCGGATGGGAAATTATTTGTGTTGAGTGGAAAAAAATCAGTTTTTGTAAAGATGTCAGTAACATTCCACATCGTCCTCCCTTTCTCTAAGAGGCCACCTCTAAGATGTCAGATGTAGAGGAGAGAGAGCGAGAGAACATCTTCCTTCTCTGCCATCACTTCTGTGGCGGTCACCACCACCACCTCTCCCGCCCTTACCAGCAGAAAGCAATGCAAACTGAGCTGCTTTAGTCCTTGAGAAATTGTGAAACAAACACAAATATCATAAAAGGAGCTGGTGATTCAGCTGGGTCCAGGTGAAGTGACCTGCTGTTGAGACCGGTACAAATAGGATTTCAGGAAGGAGACTCCATCACAGCCAGGACCTTTCGTGCCATGGAGAGTGTTGGCCTCTTGTCTTTCTTCCCTGCTTTGCTGCTTTGCTCTCTGAAACCTACATTCCGTCAGTTTCCGATTGCGAGGGCCTGGGATGAATTTGGTGCCTTTCCATATCTCGTTCTCTCTCCTTCCCCTGCGTTTCCTCTCCATCCTTCATCCTCCATTGGTCCTTTTTTTTTTTTCATTTTTTATTTAATTTCTTTTCTTCCTATCTGTTCCTCCCCTAATCCTCTATTTTATTTTTATTTTTTGTAAAGCCAAGTAGCTTTAAGATAAAGTGATGGTCTTTTGGATGAGGGAATAATGCATTTTTAAATAAAATACCAATATCAGGAAGCCATTTTTTATTTCAGGAAATGTAAGAAACCATTATTTCAGGTTATGGAAGTACAACCAAGCATCCTTTTGGGCAATTCCTTACCAAATGCAGAAGCTTTTCTGTTCGATGCACTCTCCTCCTTGCCACTTACCTTTGCAAAGTTAAAAAAAAAGGGGGGAGGGAATGGGAGAGAAAGCTGAGATTTCAGTTTCCTACTGCAGTTTCCTACCTGCAGATCCAGGGGCTGCTGTTGCCTTTGGATGCCCCGCTGAGGTCCTAGAGTGCCTCCAGGGTGGTCCTCCTGTAGTCATAACAGCTAGCCAGTGCTCACCAGCTTACCAGATTGCCAGGACTAAGCCATCCCAAAGCACAAGCATTGTGTGTCTCTGTGACTGCAGAGAAGAGAGAATTTTGCTTCTGTTTTGTGTTTAAAAAACCAACACGGAAGCAGATGATCCCGAGAGAGAGGCCTCTAGCATGGGTGACCCAGTCGACCTCAGGCCGGTTTCCGCACTGCCACAACTTTGTTCAAAGTTGCCCCCAATTGGAACCCGCCACTTGCCATTAGAGGGTCTTTCATGGGGAGAGAAGGAGACTGAATTACTCTAAGCAAAATGTGAAAAGTAAGGAAATCAGCCTTTCATCCCGGTCCTAAGTAACCGTCAGCCGAAGGTCTCGTGGAACACAGGCAAACCCGTGATTTTGGTGCTCCTTGTAACTCAGCCCTGCAAAGCAAAGTCCCATTGATTTGAGTTGTTTGCATTTGTACTGGCAAGGCAAAATATTTTTATTACCTTTTCTATTACTTATTGTATGAGCTTTTGTTGTTTACTTGGAGGTTTTGTCTTTTACTACAAGTTTGGAACTATTTATTATTGCTTGGTATTTGTGCTCTGTTTAAGAAACAGGCACTTTTTTTTATTATGGATAAAATGTTGAGATGACAGGAGGTCATTTCAATATGGCTTAGTAAAATATTTATTGTTCCTTTATTCTCT
Source organism: Pongo abelii (assembly GCF_028885655.2). Taxonomy (NCBI): domain Eukaryota; kingdom Metazoa; phylum Chordata; class Mammalia; order Primates; family Hominidae; genus Pongo; species Pongo abelii. The sequence goes on along the minus strand of NC_072000.2, from coordinate 103,586,652 downwards.
GTACAAGATTTTGGGCCTCTTTTTTTCCTTAATGTCACAATGTTGAGTTCAGCATGTGTCTGCCATTTCATTTGTACGCTTGTTCAAAACCAAGTTTGTTCTGGTTTCAAGTTATAAAAATAAATTGGACATTTAACTTGATCTCCAAACCTTGTCCTTTTCTGTGTCTTTTAAAGGTGGGGGATGGACGGCTTATTTCCAAGGGCGAATTGAAGGTCTTTCTCCATTTTCTTCCTGACCCAAATCTTTAAGCCCATCGAGAGGATGACAGGAAATCACGGCATGAGAGCCGTATAGTTCTCTTAGCTCCTGTGCAGCAGTGTGATCTAGAACAGTGGTTCTCAGCCCAGTTGCACATGGGAATCTTCTGGGAGCTTTTAAAAATCTCAGGGCCCAGGAGACATCCCAGACCAATTCTGTCAGAATCTCTGGAGGCAGGTCCCAGTATCAGCATTTTTGAAAATGATCCAGGTGATTCTCCTATCCAACTGAGCTTGTGAACAAGTAGTTGAAAAGAAAATACACTTGGCTAGGAATGATTAGACTCAAGTTGAGCCTAATTCAGCTCCCATTTTCTCAATAGCCAGGGAGAGCTGTTGTGAGCCATGGGGGGGATCAAAATCCAGGGAGAAGTAGACCCTGCCCCAAGAGTCTAAATGACTCCGTGCCCTTGGGCAGGTCCCCTTGGTTTTTTCTTTTATAAAATAAGGTTGATGAATTTTGTTAAAACTCATTCACTGGGAGTGATCAAAATCAGGCCTTGCAGAATGAAGTAGCTTTAACTCGGTGTTTCCCAGTGCTGGGCCTGGAGCAGCCAACAAGATGGGGTGGAAGGAGGCAGGGCTGTTGGGTTCCAGTCACACTGAGGCATGAAGCCACCTTTGGTCTTCTCCATGTGAGCAAGAGAGAGGCAGAGTCCACCCCTGAGCATGAGGGAACAAAGGGCCCACTGGGTGTTTGACCATTCTTTTTCTATGTTTTCTGTTCTTAAAGGGACAAAGAACAACCTGCTTACACCACTTCTGCAAACTATCATTGGGCACTGATGTGAACCAGGTACCAAGAATTCAGGCAGCCCAAGAATCTTCATAAAGAGACTTTACAAGAATGAAAATACCAAGCCGTGCTTGCTAAGGTGATTTGTGGGCTCTCTGCTCACAGAGATGAGAAGAAAAAGAAGGGCAGCATGTTCTTCTATGTCCTGTCTTCACCCCACACAAGCCATTGTTCTTCCAAGGCCACTCGACAAGAAGTGGGGTTTGAACTCCAGCACCAGAAATGGAGCTGATGGTTATTTGGGACACTTGCCTTGCTTTCTAGGGCCTTAAGGAATAAGAATTCCTAGAGAGAAAATTCCCATTTCCATAGGTCCTGGGCTCCAAGTCTTTTCCCCAGTGGGCTTTAAAACACAGATATTTGAGTCTTTTTTTTTTTTTTTTTTTTGAGACAGGGTCTTGCTGTGTTGCCCAGGCTGGAGTACAATGGTGCAATTACAGCTCACTGCAGCCTCAACCTCCTGGGCTCAAGTAATCTTCCTGCTTCAACTTCTCGAAGTAGCTGGGACTACAGGTGTGTGCCAGTATGCCCACTAATTTTTTTCTATTTTTTTGTTTTTTGTAGAGATGAGGTCTCTATGTGTTGCCCAGGCTAATCTCAAACTCAACCTCCTGGCCTCAAGCAATCCTCCCACCATGCCTGGCCAAACCTTAATGTGTCTGTCTTTCCCAACCAGAAAACTAGGCAAATAGCAGAACTGAATGCTCAGTTACTTTCTGGCTGGAATACAGCAGGATATGCTCATCTCGGGGAGTTGGGGAACAAACCCCTAGGTTGAGTACCAAGAATTGCTTGGGAGGAGGGAGTTAACACTCATGAATACCTGTCATTCACACTTCTGGCCAAACTTGGTGATCACCCATGGAGCAAAGGAAAAGCTCACTTCAGTTCTCACCATTGTCCCGTCGGTAACCAGCTCTGTGACCTTAGGTCAGTCCCTTCCCTTTTCTGGACCTCAGTTTCCCCATCCGTAAAATGGAGAGTTAAGGTAGTTGGGAAGGAACCATTCTGCCTTTGGACCCTGATGAGAGTGCCACATGTGCACAGAGTCACAAGATTTGATGGGAAAGGTCATGTCAGAAATGTTTGCTGTTCAGGTTACAAAAATCAGGGTGAGGAGGATGGATTCTCAAGAACAGAAAATCCCATGTTACTGTTGGCTGTGACTTGGAGTCTGCAGCCACCGTGCAAGCCACAAGGTCCCCACGTTTTCCAAGCACTCCCAATTGTGGTTTGGGGCAATTAAAACTAAAAAACCTTCCTGTCTGCTTCGTTGATAAAACTAGATGAATAGGACTTGTTGGGTTTCTTTTTTAATGTTAATGTGATGGAAATATAGAATGAGTCTCACGTAACTTTTGAGCTAGGGAGGATAAAAATTCTCACTTTCTTGTGTGCAAATGAAGCCTTGGTCACTAATTGCCTGCCCTGCATAATCTTCACAACGGTTTTATGGGATCCTGGTTACAGACCATATAGGATGCCCCAAAGAAGTCAAAACAGGTTGAGCTTGGAAGTCGCTTTAATTCCCAAAGCAAAGACTGAGCCGATGTCAGGGCTGGGCACAGGGAGGTCTCTGGCCTGGTCTTTGTCCTCAAGGAGAGAGACATGTTATGAAACAGGACAGGGGAGTGTGGGCAGTGAGAGGGGCCGGGAAGACGGCATGACCAGCCAGCCTGGGAGAGAGAGGATTAGGGAAATTGTGCTTCTGCGTGAAAGATGAGTAAAGATTCACCAGGAAAATGAGGACCAGGGAGAGAGCAGTGGTCTCTCTTGCAGAGAATGCACATGGAGGTTGGAACAGCCCAGTTAAGCCCATAGAGATGCAGGATCCTAGAGCTGGCTGGGACCCTTAAAAGTCATTTACTATAATCCTATCTAACATAGAAACTGTATTAGTTTGTTTTCACACTGCCAGTAAAAACATACCTGAGACTGGGTAATTTATAAAGAAAAAGAGGTTTAATGAACTCACAGTTCCATGTGGCTTGGGAGGCCTCACAATCACGGTGGAAGGCAAAAGGCACGTCTTATATGGTGGCAGGCAAGAGAGAACTTGTGTACGGGAACTCCCCTTTATAAAACCACCAGATCTCGTGAGACTTATTCACTATCATAAGAACAGCATGGGGAAGACCCGCCCCCATGGTTCAATTACCTCCTACTGGGTCCGTCCCATGACACATGGGAATTATGAGAGCTACAATTCAAGATGAGATTTGGGTAGGGACACAGCCAAACCATATCAGAAACAGTGTCCCAAACACTAGCATGTAGTACATCCATCCATTTGTCTATACAGCCACTTATTCATCCAGCCAGCCACAAGCTTGTTCGTGTAATAAACATTTCTGCAGCATCACAGACCCTGCTGGGAAGATGGGGTCAGTATGACTCCCCCCTGCCTTCCCAGAGTTTGCCCTTCAGTGGGCAGGATGGGACATTCATCTATCTATCTGCTCAGTCGTTTATTCCCTTAATTCTTCTGGAGTTACTACTGCATGCCTCACCCTCCTAGGCCAGGGGGTGCAGTACCTGCCCTGGAAGAACTCCTGATTAGCTGGGGAGGCAGTGAACAGACAATCAGGGCTCAGTCTGCTGGACAGGAGCATAGGATCTACCAGGAGGCTGGAGGAAATGTTCATGCCCTTCATTACAGACAAGGAAAACCAGCGCTTGCCCCACTGTGCCAGGCCACAGCCCCAACTGTCACCCTTTACTGTGGCTTATTTCTCATAGACCATAATGAAAATGAAATTGTGTTTCTGTGATATTTTATAATTAAAAATATTTAAAATAAGTAATGCCCAGTTTAGGATGCATCCCAAGATGTAAGCCCAGAGGTGCTGTCTAAAGGATGTGGGTGGTTCCCTACCTATCCAAATCTCAAAACAAGAAAGTGATGCTGATGCATTTGCTCATTGGCCAGGCCCCATAAGGGCTTTTTTTTTTTTTTTGACTGAGAATGCACTGCAGGCTGCCGTTTGCAAAGGCTGGGCTGGCCTCCCAGCAAAACTAGGAGTTACTGAGGATAGGGAGAGTGCCTCCTCCCTGCCTTCTCTTTTCCTAGTCCGACTTCTTTCCATCAGCAAGATCTTACTAAGCATCTGCTCCTTGTCCTATGGTGCAGCGGGGAAGCAACTGTGTAGAGCTGAGGGGTTGGTAAGTGAAAGAAAAAAATGAGGGGGCAGACCGCAGGTACCACCTCAGACCCCTGACTACCTTTGGCACTTGGCACAACCCAGCCCTCTTGCCTGCGTTTGGAGGCTTAATTGAGGGTTCAGCTTTGTTACCTGTATCATGTTTCAACCACTTTTCCCTCTTCCCTTTGCAAAGCTCTGGGGTGGTGTGTATCAAGGGCCCAAACGATCTTCTAACTATTTGATCTGGTGACGTCATTTTTGGAAACCATACTAAGAATACTAATTCGCGATTCCTAGAGAGAGGAAAAGCCATGTGCCTATAGATGGCCATCTCAGCATTTCCTTAAATACTCTGTTAATAATTTGCATCCTTCTTCATTCCTCAAGATTGTGAGCAGACCAATAGGAAATGTAATAAAGCATAAACAAGCAGTGAAATATCAGGATCAGAGAGATTAAAAGCTCTAGTAAGATGTCTACACCTATGCAAAAATATCACCTAGAGAAGACGGCCATACGTTGCTATACTTAAATCATAAATTTGAGTCTAAGATTCTTTTTAGCCAAAGGGAAAAAAGAAATGTAGATACACTGCTTATTATTCATGCAGACAAAATATGCCAGGGAATGACATGCATGATGGCGAAATTTTGGAAGCTGCCTCCATGTTCAACAGTAAAAGAGTGAATGAGTGAAGAAGAGCTTGTTCATTATGGACTATTTACATACATCGATAATGAGGGGGATGAAGACTTTGGTAGCAACAGGAAAACTGTGTATGAGACAATGTTAACTTTTAAAAGAGCAGAAAATGTTCATAGGCTGTGAGTCTAGATGATCTAGCTGAAGGTATGTGTGGACATGGATGTGTATCAGATGCAGATGCTTGGGAGGAAAGGCTCTGCAGGAAGGTATTTCTCCTATCTTTTCCAAAAATTCAGGAAGTTAGTCTTGTTGTCTTCGCAACTGAAAATATTCAAATGAATGTGTGCTGGATGGACTCTCACGGATGTCTCGCCAGGATCTTCCACCCCTTGGAGCCATTTGCTTGGCTAATGGTGACTTTTTGACGCCCATAAAGATCTGTATGCAATCACCCCTGGATGATGTGGAAAAGCTTTGCTCTCTGCGTAACGAACACTAAGCACATCACAAGCCATCTTTTTTTTTTTTGATTAATCTCTAAAATAATTAAGGAAGCTATAATAGAGCCAAAGATTTAGCTCCAAAGATGTTCACTGTATCTATATTTACAATAGCAAAAACTGGAAATAAAGAAAATGTCCAGTAACAGGGGATTAGATAAGCAAGGGATAGGATGTCAATGCAATGGAACATCAGGCATTTATCAAAAATACTGTTGTCAGAATAACATACATGGTATTGGAGAGGTATTCATGATGGACACATTAGGGGGTTAGTTACCTACTTGTGGTCTCACGAAGATGCAATGAATCACACAAAAGTGTGGGAAGGAAATGCAGGGGAGGGATAATGGTGGCTGTTTGTGGATTGCATTGTAGCAGGCCGCTTCAGGCTGCATGAGGAGGGACTGACATGGTGGGATGTAAAGTAGGGGTTGTCCACGGTAAGAAGTTGGTGGCTTGGACTTAAATTGAAAAAGGTAAGAAGGAGGTGGTAAGAAGATCTCTGATCCAGTATGTGTTTGGGGTGCAAATAAGAGCTGATAAGATTTGCTGATGGATTAAGTAGGGGTGTGAAGGACAGAGAGGCATCAGGGGTGACCATGAGTTTTTCGGCTGAGCAACAGGATGAATGGCCATTTACCGACCTGGTGGAAGACTAGAGCTGTGTGAGGAGGTGGGATAAGGGGAAATGGAAGCAAAAGTTCTCTCTGGCACAGGAAGCTAGAGACAACTAGTTAAGTGGGTACAATGCCTAACTCACCAGGTCATTGAGAGAATTCAAAAATTAAGACCAGGCCAGGCATGGTGGCTTACATCTGTAATCCCAGCAGTTTGGGAGGCCAAAGCGAGTGGATTTCTTGAGGTCAGGAGTTTGAGACCAGCCTGGCCAACATGGTGAAACCCCATCTCTACTAAAAATACTAAAAAAAAAAAAAAAAATTAGCTGGGTGTGTTGGTGCCTGTCTGTAATCCCAGCTACTTGTGAGGCTGAGGCAGGAGAATCACTTGAACCTGGGAGGCAGAGGTTACAGTGAGCCAAGATCACACCATTGCCCTCCAGCCTGGGATACAGAGCAAGGCTTTGTCTCAAAAGAAAAAAAAAAAAAAAATTAAGACCTGCAAAGCAACAGTACAGTGTAGTCACTAATAGGCACGCTGGGTGTAGACTGCCTGGGGTTTTTGCTTGGCTCTGTCACTTACAAGCTGTGAGATCTTGGCTCAGTCATGTAACCTGGTCGTGCCTCAGTTTCCTCATCAGTAAAAATGGGGAAGTAATAGCACCTTCCTCATAGGGATATGATGAGGATTCAGTTAATTACTATTTGTAAATGTGGCTGAGTATGCAGTGGACCAAACACCTGGAAAATTCTGAGCACCTATACCTGTCCCCTTTCTTAAGGAGAAGTAGGACTCAGGTTCTCACCAGAGTTTGACCATGTTTATCAGTAAAGACAGCCCATAGGACTCTGCTGTTCTGTCTGAATTTCAAGTTCTAACCCTTATTTCCAAGTAGGACATCACAAGGCTGCACTGGAGCGGTGCGTTAGCTTTGCTACTCGCACATCAACGTCCAGAGCAAGGTTGACTGTAGTGTCTATTTTAATCTGCCATTGGTGGTTGTTTCTGAAACTAGCTACAAGAAGAATTATTATTACCTAACAATTTCTCTCTACTGTGGCTGATGAAAATAAACAGAAAAGTTGTTAAAGATGCTTTCCATTGTGGTGTGTGTGTGTGTGGTGGGGGGCGGGGAGGGGGGCAGGATTTCACCCTGTCACCCAGGCTGGAGAGCAGTGGTGGCATCTCAGCACACTGCAACCTCCACCTTTCTGGTTCAAGCAATTCTCCTGCCTCAGCCCCTCGGTAGCTGGGAGCACCTGTAAAGGTGCATGCCACCATGCCCAGCTAATTTTTGTATTTTTGGTAGAGATGGGGTTTCACCATGTTGGCCAGGCTGGTCTCAAACTCCTGACCTCAAGTGATCTGCCCACCTTGACCTCCCAAAGTGCCAAGATTACAGGTGTGAGCCACCATGCCGGCCTCCATTGTGTTGGTGATGTACATTCAACATGGTCGTTTTGTTGTCTTGCTTAGCCCATTCCATTTGTCCAAGTTCTCTTGTGTTTTCTCTTCTGAGGACTCTCATGGATCTGATTTTTTAGTGGTTTGTGATTTCAGATTGTGAGCTCATCTTTGTGGGTTTCTCTGGGGTATGTCTGATGTGTCCTGGTTTAAAAAATAGCTTTCGGTGCAGTTTCGTGGCTGCTTCTATAGTTGCTGAAGGCCTCTGGTTGTTCTGGAAAGGGAGTGTAAATCTGGATCCACACATTCTGGCCCCAGCGTCTTTTCCCCATCCCACGGCTCAGGTGGGCAGCCCTCTTGCTTTACCACTTCCTAGTGCGTGTAGCTTTTCTCATCCTCTTTTTACTGATGGAGAAGCTCTTCAAAATCCAGGCTTTATGCAGGGGGTTCCATTCCAGGTGTCCAGCCATACATGGACTTGTGCCCATATGGACATTGGAGCTCTCATCTCTAGTTCCATTTCTGGGTCTGAAACCCATGAACTATGAAGCCAGTTCTCCTCACTCTGGGTTTGATTTCTCCAGCTTTCAGGGATTCTCTTTCTTTTGTGCTTGGATATCTATACACATATTTATTAATGTACACACACTTATACATATTGTTTTATGTGTGTGTGCATGTATGTAGCTACAAATAAAATGAGATAAGTGTTTGTGATATTTTATCCTTCCAGAAGTCTTGTCACTGATTTCTAGGACTTAGCAATGGAAAAGAAATATCTGCCTTGGTAAGTCAGTACATTTCATTTTGGATTTGAGCCACATAACTGTTGCATTTCCCTTTATTGCTGAGACTGCTAGGGAGCTCAGTGTTCAATTTAACGGTCAATCATAGCCACAGTATTAGTTTGAGATTTTTTTTTAAGAAATCCTTTCTCCCATCTATATCATTCTTGATTTACCATTGTGATAGCTTTATTGTATATGTAATCTTATTGTAGCTTCCATAGTATGTCTTAGAAGATGCTAAAGTAAAGAATTATTAATAAATAAAGAGATAACTCCCTGTACACTACAAAGCCATTCCAGTATACTACTCATGCTATGTCTGAACTTCCCTGACTGTGATCAGTCACAACTGCCTCATGACAGCTCTGGTCTGCGAGGTTGCACTGCTTCAAAACATCTTGTGCATTGTTTTCTCATGAGCTTAGAAAGTTTAGTGCAGTGAAAGGAACCTGGAATTTCTATTTGGACACATCTGAGGCTGAGTAGAAACCTCAGCTCTGCCTCTTACCAGCTAAATGTGTGGAGTCTGTAATCTCTCAGCCTCAGTTTCCTTATCTGTAAAAAGGGGACAAGGATCTTTATGCCACAGAGCTCTTGAGAGGATCAAGCAAGAAAATGCAAACGAGGTACCTGGTACATGAAAGCTGTACCTACAAAATTCCGTTTGCCTTCCCTTTCCCTTTCTACTTGTGATTACCATGTTCCTAGAAAGTCCCTGACCCAACCCCAGGCCCCTCCAGCCTCTTTGCCCCTGCTTCCCACCCCCTCCCCAGCCCCCACACTTTGTAGTGAACTGAGAACCTTTGGCCTTGCCTGCTGTTGGTAAAGGCTCACTCCATGCCCTCTATGCCACCATGTGTGTGCCTCAGGGGAGCCTTGCCTGGCATTGTCATGGAGACATCCACTTGGCACAGCCCTGAGAGCCTGGCAGCTGGGCAGGGGGTGGCTGGCATGTGAGGAGGTGGGCTGCTACACGGCCCGGCCTGCCCCTCACTCTCTGGGGGTGCTGGAAGACCTGGCAGATGGGAGCACCTGGTGGGGCCTCGTCCCTGTCTGTTTTCCTGCCTCCCTCTCATGCTCGCTCGCCCCTCTCTGCCCTGTTTTGTCAGCCTGCCTGGCTGCCTCTCCTGGAGTCTCTCTGCCTCTGTCTCCAGCTTGGTCTCTGGTCACTTTCCCGGTCTCTCCTTACACTCTTGCCTGTCATCACCTTTCCTGCCTCTGTCTGCTCTCTCCTGTGCGGTGCACTCAGGGTGCTCACCCTATGAGACCCTGCTCCTCCCTGCCCAGCACCTCACCCTGGCTCATTCCCAAAGCTCTAGGAAAGGAGGAGACCCTGTCCAGAGGCCTGGCTGCCTCTTGGAGAAAGCCCCACAGGTTCCCGGAAGATGTGGAGCCAGAAAACCTTATTAGTCTGGTCCTGCTCACACTTTCACTAGAAGAATCCTTATTAGCAGTGCTAGTTAAAATGCAGATTCCCAGTTTGCACTGCTTGGAGACTCTGGGTCCATAGGTCGAGGGCTGGGCCTTGGAATGTGGATTTTCAACACAACTCCTGAGAGGTCTGATTCAGGGGGTTCTGACCACATGCAGGGAGCTCTGTGGGGGTCCCAGGGCTGCTTCTCCTTGGCCTGCGCCCAGGCAGCTGGGGCCTCCTGGCTCCCTGTCTACCACTCTTCTTGAGGCTTCACTCCCAGCGAGGCTGACAGGAGACAGACTGAGAGGCAGGAAAACCCCGCAGACTCAGGGCTCAGGCCAGAGGTGGTGGTGGTGCAGTGCATGAGCCTCGGGCTGGGAGTCTTCGGCCCTGTGTCGAATCCCAGCTCTGCCCGCTGTCCCCCAGGTGACAGGTCCCATAACTTCCTGTCTCTTTCTCTGCAAATTGTGGTGGACAAGACATCTCCACAGCATCTTTGGGAGGATCGACTAGGTAACGAGCAAGGATGGGCTCTGAAGAGCTTATGTTTCTAGACATGTATCCAAAAATGATGAATGTGTTAAATAACCAAAAAAACAACAAAAAACCGATGATGGCAATTCCCAGCCACTTCATCTGCCACAAAGCATCCCTCAGATGAGCCCTGCTGTCCCCCGGAGCACTGGCAGCTTCTTTCCAGATATTTGCCTTTCTTTGTGCTCTCCTCTCCTTCAGGAAATCTTGTCCCTTCCTGCACAAGGCCCAGCTGTGCTCGGTGGGGACACACCCACCTGCTGGGTGTCCAGAACCCTAGAGAATCAGCCATTCTCTCCCTCACAGGCACTATTAGAGCAGCATGGCAAAAAGGGGTTTAATACCAGGAAACAAGAGCAAACCAGGGATTTTCTCTGTGGGCTGCAAAGCAGGCTGGGCTTTGCTTTTGTCATGGGACCTTCCTTTCCCGGCCCCTTTGGGTTCTTCCCCAGTCTGGCCACTGTCTCCATTCTGGGCTACTACAAGAGCTTTCCTCACAAATCCCTTGGTTTTAGCCTCAGGGAAGCTCTGGAGCCAGACTGACCTGGTCCGGAACCCCCTTCAGCCTCTTCCTATCTGTGTCTCAGTTTCCATTCTGTGCCTCAGTTTTCTCATCTGTAAAATGTGGATAATAACAGAACCTCCCTCTTGCAGGGAGATGATTAAATAACATATGGCATGCCAAGGGCTGAGAACAGTGGACCCAGGAGGCACCTGCTATTTCATGCCAGTTGCTCTCACAATCTCCAAATTCCAATGACCTGACATCATAAAGATTTGTTTCTTGCTAGTGTCACAGTCCCGTAAAGTGGTGGACAGCTTTCCATGTGGTGTTTCAGGGATTCTAGCTCCTTCTGTCTTGTTTCCCTGCCATCTTCTAGAGTTGTGCCATCCAGTAAACTATTTAAATTTAAAGTAATTAAAAATCCTCATTAAAAATTCAATTCCTCAGCTGCGCTCTCCACATTTCAGGTGTGCAGTAGCCACACGTGTCTTGTGGCTATCAGATTGGACAGTGCAGACAGAATCTTCCATTCTTGCAGGAAATTCCATTGGTGAGTGCTATCTAGAGTCTCCTTGGGGGTCTCTGCTGGGTCGTCTGCATTGAGCCATTCACAATGGAAGACATGTGAGTCTCATGCAGGGCTCCCCATGGGCCAGGCCTGGAAGTGGTATCACTTCTGCCCTGCCTCCTTGGCCAGAAAGCCCTGAATTAACCTGACCCCAACGGAATCAGAGGTCTTCGGCATGGCGCTCAAACCCTTCGCAACTGGATCCAATGCATCTGTCCATTTCCCATTGCCATTCCATCCTTACAGCCTCAACGCCCCCCAAGCGGGTGAAGGAAAGAGAGAGCACTGGCCATTGGTTTACTGTGAGACCTCTCAGAAGACTCCGGTACCTTGTTTCTAGAGTGTTCAGCCAACTTCCCCTCACATCTCATTGGCCTGAAGTGGGCCCCATGGCCATTCCTGAACAATTCCGTGGCCAGAAGAATGCCCCGGGCCAGTTGGCTCTGCTGTTGCGCATGGGAGAAGGCTGCAGGAGACTCCAGGGAGCAAGCCACCGGGCCCCGGCAGTGCCCCACCTATGCCTGCTGCTCTGCTGGGCCCTGGAGGTGCAAGTCTGACCTCAGGATGGTCTCTGCTGCCAGGGAGTTCAGAGCCCTGTAGCAAATCCTACCTGTAAATGAGAAGGTGCCAACACTGGGTACATGTGAGGGTCGGAGGCAGGGCACTGGGGACTGTGAACTGAATGGTACGGGATCTCCAGGCACCGTTCCGTGGGGCCTCATGAACCTTGATGGTTCATGTTTAGTTGCTCTGATGTTTGTGCTTTTGAGATGATTGGTCATCTCCGATATTCCAAAGGAGTAAGAATGACTCTGCTGGGCCACTGCTTGTTTCTCTCTCTGTTTTCATTCTTAGCTCCCTTGGTGCTTCCTCTTTTCCTCACCCAGCCTGGCCTCCCTTGCTTCTCCTGTCCTCCCCTGTGCTGGGTTTTAGCATTCCAGATGCTTTTTCACATTTCTCCCGACTTAACGAATGCAGAGTGCTTTATTTATTTATTTATTTATTTATTTATTTATTTATTTATTTTGTCAGAGGCGCCCAAGCATTTAGCAGTTACCAATGATCAACAGTACATTTTGCAAACAAGTAATAAATTTTAACAGCAATTTGTCTACGAATTGTGACCTTTTGATGATGTATTTGATTTTTCCCGAGAAGTCGAACTTCTTTGTCATCCAAGTTTGATTCATATTTTAATTTTTTAAAAAGCAAATGGTCTGTATAACACATTGCAACATTGAGCTGATTGCGAATGCTATTTTGGTTGCAGTCAATATTTCTAATTTATGCCGTTCGAGATACACAGGGAGCCCCTGGCCCACTTTGCTAACAGCTGCAAATCCACACATCTCTGCCCCTGACATTTTATACTTTGTAGTTTTCTTAATGCTATATGGATTTTTTTTTTTTAAAAGGAAGAATAATTATGCCAGTGCCTTTTAATGATGCACCTTTAACCAAAGATAAAACACGCAGTTGCTTCTCTCCATTTTACCCTTTTGGCCTGGGTGTTGCAGATCACTTTCCTATGGAAAAGGCTGTCGACACTTTGAATCCCCCAACTGGCACATTACTTTGTGTTAATTACCTTAGGACGAGAGAGTGGCTCAGAAGCAATCATCTTTGTTTGTTAACACACCCTAGCTGCGGCACCACTCTCCATAAATAAAACATAACCGAGATTACAATGTCACGTTCACCGGGACTTCAGACCCCGGTAACTGCTCTAGTAGGATGCACAAAACATCCCCTGGCAGCTGGGTTCCTGGAGATACGGTGCAGTCAGGATGGCTTCTCATTCCTCAGTCACCCCGTGCCCACCAGGCCCTAGCTGCATCTGTAATCCCCTGGTGTTCTTCTGCTGGTAAGGCTGGCAGGAAGCTGACTTTGTTTCTCCTCTAACTTAAGAGGTTTAGGCTTGTAAATATGCAATGGTATTTTTAGCCACTTGGAAAAGGTTGGAGTGGACTAACATCATGCAAAACGGTGGTCAGGAATTTAGCATGCATGACTTGTAGAAATATCTGAAGTGATGCTTAGAGAGAGATCGCCATTTATTTATTTGTTCATGCTGGCTTCTTGTTACACACACACCCACACACACACACATACACATAAGGAAAAAAGAGAGATGGTTACTGAGAAATATGTTCAATAAATTAGAACAATATGAACAACAAGATTAGGGCAAATGCCAATTTGAAGAGAAGAAGTAAAATGAAAACTCCCAAGGCACAGGGTTCTAGAGTTTGATTTACAAGTTTGGCTCAGAGCTTCCCAGCTGTCAATGGGAAAAGAGATATAATGAGTATCGTCATCAATGTGGAAAGAACCACAGTAGTTCTTCAAGAGGAGCAAAGTGTTTCCTGGCACTTTAATCTGAAAGCGGTTTCTCTTACGGGTCCTCATATGGAGTTGTGTTTCTCAATGGGTGGCCCACAGCCCACTGGTGGGAGGTGACAGACTTCTGGACAGTCATAAACTGATTAAAATGCACATTCAGAATCCAGTTCTTAGTAGTGAGTGATGCACAATCCTATTTATTTTTGTTGTTATGCATGACCAATGTGTACTTCATAGTAATTCGCTGAGTTACTACAGGTTACCCAAATATAGTTCTCATAAATCAGTTAGTGCATTACTAGAGTTTACCAAGAACTCTATTTTTAGCATTCTATCAGGAAGTCTGACTTCCTGGTAATATTGCAAAATCCCTGGCAATATTCTTGGCAAAAAACCTCTTAGCCAAGAACATAGCCAAAGAGCTCAAATTTCTTTAATTTTGAGGACTTTGTTCTTACTGAATTATCAATGTGGTCTTGAATTCATGTGGTTTTTAATAGTTTCTAGTATTATATTCATAAATATATTGGTAGAAGAGCTTTTAGGTTTTAATTTTGTTCGTCTTTTTTTTCTTGGTAATTGCTTTGGAAAATGGACATGGGTAGGGTAATGAATTGCAAGATAATTTGCTCCACCTAAGCAGATCTCAGACAGAGGAGTTGAGAATCATTTATAAAAGGAACCACGGTAGGCCTCGACAGCATACCTACAGGCATGTAGTTCAGGAAGAGAATGTAGTAATCCTGCATATGTGTGCACCTAGAAACAGAACTTTATTTTAAACTACATGCAGCAAAACTGAGAAAATTAAGAAGAAAACTAAATCTACAATTGCAGTCGGAGATTTCAATATTCCTCTCTTGATACTTGATGAAACAAATAGAAAATGAATAAAAGTGTAGAAGATATCATTTTCAAGTAACACTATTAACTCATTGACCTACTTGACATTTGGATAACACTTCAATCAACAAAAGCCAAATGCACATTCTTTTCAAGAATGCAAGAAACATTCACCAAGGCAGATCATATTTTGGGCTACGAAACAAGTCTTAATAAAATTAAGTGTCTAAAAATCATACAAATAGGTTTTCTGACTATAATAGAATTAAACTAGAAGTCAGTAACAAAACAGTATCTGAAAAATCTCAAAATATTTGGAAATATCATACATCTCAATAATTCATAAGCCACAGAATAAGTCACAAGGAAAATTAAAAAATATTTTGAACTGAATGAAAATGTAAACAAAACATCAACATTTATGAGATACAACTAAATTAATACTTAAGAAGAAATTTATAGCATTAAATGCTTCTATTAGAAAAGAAGGTCTCAAATCAGTGATCCAACATTCCACTTTAAAAAGCCAGAAAAAAATAGAGCAGACTAAATAAAAAATTACCAGAAAGAAGAAGTAATAAATATAAGAGAAAAAAGCATTGAAATAGAAAACAGAAAATTAATGGAGAAAATTAAACGCCAAATCTAGTTTATTATAATTTTAATATAAACTTGATAAGTCCATAGCTGGACCAACCAGGAAAAAAAGAAGACACAAATGGCCAGTATCAAGAATGAAAGAAAGGCCATCACTACATATCCTGTATATACTGAAATAAGAAAAGAATACTATGAACACCTTTCTGCCAATAAATTCCACAATATAGATGAATGGACAAATTTCTTGAAATACACAAATTATGAAAGCTCACCCAAGAAGAAGTAGACAGCCAGAATAGCTGTAAATGTATTAAAACAATTGAATTTGTAGTTAAAAACTTACTCACAAAATATCAAACAAACTAAAAATCCTCAAGGCTCAGCTGTCTTCACTGGTGAATTCTATCAGCCATTTAAGAAAGAAATAATATTAATTGTATACCAACTCTTCCTGAAAATAGAAGAGAGGGGAATAATTTAACTGAACCATTCAGAGATGTTACCAGAAAAGAATACTGCAGACTAATATCCTTCTTGGGCATAAGTCCTTAACAAAATTTTAGTGAATTAAATCTAGTCACATATAAAATGAGAATGCATCATGACCAAGGGGTTTTATCCCAGGAATTTAGAAAAACCAATTAATATAATTCATCATGTTAGCAGACTAAAAAAGGATAGCCATATGGTCATATCAGTGTGTGCAGAAAATATATTTGACAAAATCAATACTGAGCAATGATTAAAAACGCTTAGCAAACTAGTTATACAAAAAAACTTCCTAAATCTACGTAAGCTTACAGCGAGCATCATACTTAATGGTGAAAGACTGAATCCTTTTCCTGAGATTAGGAACAAGACAATGATATCTGCATTTACGTTTTATTCATCATTATATGTGAGGTCCTAGATAATGCCATAAGGAAAAAAAAGTAATAAAAGGCACACTAATTGGAAAGAAATAAATGAAATGGTCTTGCTTCACAGATAGCATTATCTTCTACCAAATACCAAAGAATATACAAACAAGCTACTAGAACTGATAAGTGAGTTTAGTAAGTAAGGGTAGAGGATACAAGGTCAATATACAAAAGTCAACTGAATTTCTACAAAATATCAATGAACAGTTGTCATTTGAAAAATTTAAAGACAATATCATTTACAATTATATAAAAGATACACTTAAAGAAATAAATTTATGGCCGGGCATGGTGGCTCACGCCTGTAATCCCAGCACTTTGGGAGGCTGAGGGGGGTGGATCACAAGGTCAGGAGTTCGGGATCAGCCTGGCCAAGATGATGAAACCCCATCTCTACTAAAAACACAAAAATTAGCTGGGAGTGGTGGCACATGCCTGTAATCCCAGCTACTCGGGAGGCTGAGGCAGGAGAATTGCTTGAACCCAGGAGGCGGAGGTTGCAGTGAGCCAGGCTTGCGCCACTGCACTCCAGCCTGGGTGACAGAGTGAAACTCTGTCTCAAAAAAAAAAAAAGAAAGAAATTTATTAAAAAATGCCTGTTTGTACACTGAACACTACAAAATATTAGTGAGACAAATCAAAGAAGATACAAATAAATAAAAATATATGCTATGTTCATGGATTACAAGACTCAATATTTAGTCTCCTTACACTTAACTCAGTATATATTCAAAGCAATTATCATTGAAGTTCCAGCACAATTTTAAAAAATGGAAATTGAAAAGTTGATTCTAAAATTTATATAGAAATACTAAGGACCTAGAATTGCCTAAATAATTTTTAAAAATTGGAATACTCACATGACTTGATTTCAAGACTTACTGTAAAGTTATAATAATCAAGACTGTTGGTATTGGCATAAAGGTAGATTTATAGATAACGGACTATGATCTAGAGTCAGAATAGAGCCACACATATATGTTTACTTGATTTTTGACTAAGGTCCCAAGTCAATTTAATGAACAAGTGAATAGCTGTATGCAAGAAGAAAGAAAAAGAACCTCATCCATTACCTCCCCAACTGGAAAATTAACTAGTCAAAAAAATTAACTCAAAATGAATTGCAGGCTTAAATGTAAGAGCTAAGATGATAAAAGTTCTAAAGAAAGTGTAAGAAAAATTCATGACCTTGTATTAAGCAAAGATTTATAAAATAAAACACAAAATACATGAACTAGAAAATAAAATAGATCAGCAGATTTCAAACGTAAAATATTTGCTTTTCAAAAGACCCCACTGAGAAAATGATGAGGCAGGCACAGGTTAGGAGAAAATATTTGCAAAGCACATATCTAATTAAGAACTGGCATCCAGAATATTAAAAAATAAACTCTTACAACTTAATAATAAAAGACAAACACTAAAATTTAAAAAGCATAAGATTTGAACAACAATGATGCCAAAGCAAATATAGGAATGTCAAACACATAAATGACGCTCAATATCGTTAGTCATTAGAAAAATGTGAATTAAAAACAGAAAGAGAAGCCACTATACACTAAGTATAATTGCTAACATTAAAATAAAGACTGACGGTAGGGTGCAGTGACTCATGCCTGTAATCCCAGCATTTTGGGAGCCTGAGGTGGGCCGATCACTTGAGCCCAGGAGTTCCAGACCAGCCTGGGCAACATGGTGAAACTCTGTTTCTACAGAAAATACAAAAATTATCTGGGCAAGGTGGTGTGCGCCTGTAATCTCAGCTACTCAGGAGGCTGAGGTGGGAGAATTACCTGAGCCCAGGGAAGCTGAGGCTTCGGTGAGCTGTGATCATGCCACTGTACTTCAGCCTGGGGGACAGAGTGAGACCAACTCCAAAAAAAGAAGACTGACAATAAAAAGTGCTGAAAAGGACGAGGAGCAACCGGAACGCTCATATATCACCGTGAGAAGGCAAAATAGTGCACAGATTCGGAAAACACTTTGGCAGTTTCTCATGAAGTTAAATGTAGCAATTGCATTCCTAGACATCTGCCTAAGAAAAATTTAAACATAGGCCCACACAAGGGCTTTTCCCTAACTTTACTCATGATAACCAAAAACCTGGGAACACCACAAAAGTTAATCAGTGGTTGAATAGATGAACAAAATAGAAGACCAGCCAGCAATAAAAAGTAAGGAACTATTCAAACATTCAAGAACATGGGTGCTTCCAAAATGCATTTTGTTAAATGAAAGAAGCTGAAGACTCTATATATGTTATTTCATTTATGTAAAATGCTAGGAAAGGCAAAGCTGGAGTGATTGAGAGCAGACTAGTTGATGGAAGCGTGGCTGGAAGGAAGGTGCTGCCTCAAAAGGACACAAGGGAACTCTTGGGGGTGATGGAAATGCTCTACGTGATGAATATAGTGGTGGTTACAGGACCATACACATTTGTCAAAACTTACCAAATTGTACACTTAAAATTGGTGAACTTTATTGCCTGTAAATTATATTCACTGAAGCTGGTTGAAAAAAGAGAATGAATGCCTACCCTGAATTTCAGATGTTCCCAGGAAAGCAGGAAAGGTGCAGAACTGGGGAGAAGTCTGCCACTCGACAAGCTTCCAGGCAATTTTATTTATCACAAAGAATTAATATAACAAATGTTTTGATTAAGTTGCTGAATGTGAGGACTTTGAACCAGAGCCATGGCAGACTCACTAATCAGCCATGCCCTTTCCTCAGGAAGTTGGTTGTTACCTCAAAATCCTTCTCCATTGATTCCTGCAGCCACAACCATTTTATTGGATATAGCCTTGAAAATGAGATCATCTCTAGATCCATTGCCTTACACACAGAATCTTGACACATCTGGGAAAATTGGGCCTCGGTCTTCTCCCCCTCCAGGGGGTCGCAAGTCTATTTTGGGAGGAGGACCCTCAACTGGATGCCATGGGGCTTCTTGTGGTTCACTGGGAGCTACAGATTCTCTTCATTCCCATCATGTGGATCAGAAACACTTTCCTTAGCAAGGCATGCGACTCTACTACAGGATACAAACAAGTTTCTATATCACAACATTATTAATTCATAAATATTTTTTTCAAAGCTGTCTTTGAGGATAAGGATGAACGCTTTCAGCCTACTTACCCATTTCAATGGGAAAGGCAGACTTGGCAGGCTAAGGTGATGTTGGGAGCAGCACTATTTCCAAGTCCGCAGCCACAAGAGGTACAAGATGCTCTTCACTGACTTACTGCTTCCTAGGCACTCAAAAAAGTCCACCATGTTTTACTTTTTAGAATAATTATTATTGTTTTTATAAAATAATGATGTTCATTATTTAAAAATTTTAAGCAACACATAAAAGTACAAAGATAAAAAAGCAAAGGAAAAAAAAATTGCAACCACCACAAATCCTGTCATTTTCCCACCCCCAAAAAAGTGTCATTAACAAAAGTGACCATCATTCAAGCATCCCTTTACAGTAAATCAGATGAATGAGGGTAGCTAGACATGTTTCATGGCAAGTCTAGAAAAGATCCTTCCAAGAAAAAAATGATCATTTTTAAACAATCAAGAATTTGGAGCCATTGTATTTTTTAGCAATATTCTTTTTATTTTATTTTGTTTTATTATTTTTGAGACAGGATCTCACTCTGTCACTTAGTCTGGGTGCAATGGCGCAGTAACAGTTTACTGCAGCCTCAAACTCCTGGGCTCAAATGATCCTCCCACATCAGCCTCCCGAGCAGCTGGGACTACAGGTGTGTGCCACCACACCCAGCTAATCTTTTTTTTTGTAGAGACAGGGTCTGGCTATGTTGCCCAGGCTGGTCTTGAACTTCTGGGCTCAAACAATCCTCCCACCTCAGCCTCCTGAAGTGCTGAGATTACAGGTGTGAGCCGCGGCTCCCGGCCCCATCCACTTGCTGATCCCCTCTGCCCTGGCTTCCTGTCTGAAGCAATAAGTCAGTGAAGAGCATCTTGTTCCTGTCTGCTCCTCTCTGAATGGTCTCTCGGCATCTCCAGTGACCCCCTCACTAAGTCCAGTGGCATTTCCCACATGTGTTTGACGTGCTCTCAGCAGCGTTTGACCGAATGGGCCACCTTCCTTCTTGGAGTGCCATCTTCACTTGGCTTCCGGGACCCTACACTCAATGGCTTCCTCCTACTCTTTCTCCCTCTCTTGTCAGGGATAACTCCTTTCACTCAGTGGTTCTGAACCCGGGGACTCATGAGAATAAAGAAACACGGCCCTTGCGCCCAGCCATAGGAGCTCTCCGGGTGTGGCCACCTCTAGCCTGTTTGGAAAATGTCACTGCTGCATCCTGTGCCACATGCTGCTGCACACTGCAGGGTTTGCATCTGCTTCTCTCTCTCTCAGGGATGGGCAGGTCCCTGGGCTTCTGCTTCCCTGTGTTCTCTCCTCCCCAGAGCAGTCACGGGGTTCTTGTGCCCAGGAAATTCTCAGCAGTGTGTCCTCCATGGGTATAGGAGGACAGTGTAGTGAAGGAAGCATGGAATTTGGGAGTAGCCAGACCTGGGCTCAAATCCTGACCCTGCCGTTGATCAGCTGTATTATTTCAGGCCAGCTACTTCACCTCTCTGTGCCTCAGTTTCTTCCTCTGTGTCACACCTGTAACACAGCATGGTTATGGGAAGGAAGCAAGAGGACATAGTGAGTGCTGCCTACACAGTCCGATTCTTTCCTTCCCCATGGCTGAGTAGATGAAGTGAGGTTGTCAGAGTATCGATCTGGGTCCTGGTAGGGAGTAGATGACACTCAGGAGGTGTGACTGCAGAGGGTTTAGGAAGGGGAGGTTTGCGAAGTTATGGGCAAAGCTGAATGAAACCAACAAGGGCTGGTGAAATGCCCCAGGGCCAGCAAGGGTGATGAACAAGGGGTGATGTGGCCACTGGGACCTGGAGATAGTGGCTGGAGAGGCTGATAGGGGCTTGCATCATGGGAGCTGTGTGGCCTTTGGCAGGGGGTCCAATTGGCCAAAGTGAGGCCCTTGCACACATTCTTTCCCTGTCTCCCGGCCAGCCCTACTCAGCTCTCTCTGCCCCAGGGGCCTCTGTGTCCCTCAGGTGTAGTCCGGCAGGGCCTCCCAGGGCATGGAACACACCTCCATTCCCACCTGCTCTGGGAAGCCAATGTCAAAGTCATATATATATATATATTTTTAGATCACAAAACAAAAGTTTGTTTTTTTTTTTAAATGAAATTTGGCCAGGTATGTTGGCTCACACCTCTAATCCCAGCACTTTGGGAGTCCAAGGTAGGTGGATCACCTGAGGTCAGGTGTTCAAGACCAGCCTGGCCAATATGGTGAAACCCCGTCTCTACCAAAAATACAAAAAATTAGCCGGCATCGTGTCATGCTCCTGTAGTCCTAGCTACTTGGGAGGCTGAAGCATGAGAATCCCTTGAACCTGGGAAGTGGAGGTTGCAGTGAGCTGAGACACCACTGTATTCCAGCTTGGGCAACAGTGAGACTCTGTCAAAAAAAAAGCAAAAAAAAGAAAGAAATCTGATATGGAATCCAAGCACCTAATACAAGAAGTATCATAAGTGTGATTTATTAGTGAACATTGGTTTTGTAAGTTTGCACTGATGATGTTTACCAATCCCAGCGCTGGTGGTGGTTCAACTGTGGCCGGAGGTTGGCAGGAGCTGTGGAAGGACTGGAGGTTGGAACTTACCATCAGTGTTTTCAGCTGGACAGAGCTGATCTTAGGGCTGGGGGAGACAGGAGGGGGATCTGGCTCATGTTTGTTGAGGGTGGTTCAAGTGAGGCTCTAGGAGAAGCTCATGATGAGATGGGCTCTTGCAGGATGAGTGGGAGTTTATCAAGAGAAGATGGGGTGGGGGAGATGAAGCGGAGGGAACAGCATGGATAAAGGCACCTTTGGAGAATGGCCTGGAGCTTGGGTGAGGCTGGAGTGTGGAGCACACATGGAGGAAGATGGAAAATGAGGAGGCTGTCAGATCGTGGAGGACCCTGAGTGCTCCTCCTGGAGACAGGGGTAATGCTTTAGTGAGAGAGCCGCCAACAGGGTCTCGGAGGCACACGAGAGAGGGGCTGGTGGCTGGTATTGCCCTGTGATCAGGAGTTCCTGGGGAGTTTCGGTGCGTGTTCGTTTGATGGCATCTTCGAGGACCCCTTTTCCATGCAGCTGACTCACTGGGTGGAGGTTGATGAAGACGCACCACCCTTTTTCTGCACAGTGTTGTGATGCTCGGCAAGATGGGGGGCGTTTTCTAGACAAGGTCCTGAGGCTCTGCAGCTGCAACCTTCTGCGCTGTTGTTGGAAGGAAGATTGTAAAAGGCAACGCTTGGAGTTGCCGAGGGAGGAACAGGACCTCTGAGCTGAGTTAATTACCACCTTGTAATGTGGCAGGAAATTGGGCCCCGAGGTCTAATTCTACCCTCGGTAACATTTGGACATTTTATGGAAGATGCCGTAGTTTACGACAATGCACAAAACAGGTAATTGTTGAGCAAAATGTGCATGTCAGAACTCAGTGACCTCTGTGAATCACGCTCCGTTCCTGGTGTCTTCTTATGGTAATGAAGTGCACTTCTGTTCTGTTCTTGTTGAACTCTTCTTGTTCGCCCAAGAATAACTGGCAAAATGGATGGATGGGGAAGTTTTGGCTTTTTGTATGCTGTATCCTGGGAAAATGTTTAATTGTGTTTTCAGAGAAATTCTGAAAGTTTGGGAAAAGTAAAATGAGGACAGTGAGAAGATTGTTGAAAGATCTCCATGATTGGGTCCGGAAGACCCCAGATCTTAAGCTCCTTGGGGGTGAGGGACATGTGAGGTGCTGAGGAACGTTATGAAAAGCAATGGAGTGGGGTTCAGGAGGGGCAGCTCTGATCCCAGTTCTGCTCCATCTGCTCCGTCAGTATTTAGTTATTTATTTATACTATACCTTGCGCCTAAAGGAACGCAGTAAACAATACAAAAGAATTATTAAGTGAGGTGATCAGGGTAGGAAGATAAGGAAAAAGAGAAAGAAAATGAAATCAGAGGTGAGGTTAGTCCATGAGATGCTGCCGAATATCCTTTATGCTTGCTAGAAACTTGGCTCCGAGCTTCCTCGCTGCCAAAGCAAAGAGGGAAAAACAAGCCACACCCTGTTTACAGTGACCTCAAGATTAAAATCAAAAGTCCAAAGAGTTGTTCAGAGGCTCAACACTAAATTGCCATTTCTATAAACAGAGACAGGAACAGCCTGGAGTGGTGGGAAAAGCCTGGGCCCTCTGGATTCCAACCTGAGTTTGGATACCAGCTGTGACATTTCGTCTCTGGGTGGTCTTAAGCAAGTCCCCTCACTTCCCTGAGCCTCTGTGCGCTCATCTCTGTGGTATTGGACTTTGCTGTTTTCTAGCTGTAATGCCCTGTCTTTGTGCAGGCATTGTGCTAGGCAGAGGGGGAACATGCGAGCCGTCTCTGTCTTCCATGGCCTCACACTTTAGTGTGAGCTCCCAGTACTTAGAGGGTCAATGAAGCCTGGCTAATGCTGATGGTGTGTGGAGCAAGGAAGCTTCTCTGAGGAGATGTGGCCTAATCTGGTTACAGAAGGGGGAATAGCAGTTCTCTAGTCAGACACAGAGTTCCAAAGAAAGAAAGAGAGGGAGAGAGACTGAGAGATAGAAAGATCGAGAGAGAGAGATTGAGAGGTAGAAAGATTAAGAGAAAAATAGAGAGATTGAGAGAGATTGAGAGAGATTGAGAGAGCAATCAAGAGAGAGAGATTGAGAGGTAGAAAGATTAAGAGAAAAATAGAGAGATTGAGAGAGATTGAGAGATTGAGAGATTGAGAGAGACTGAGAGAGATTGAGAGAGATTGAGAGATTGAGAGAGATTGAGAGATTGAGAGAGATTGAGAGAGACTGAGAGAGATTGAGAGATTGAGAGAGATTGAGACTGAGAGAGATTGAGAGAGATTGAGAGATTGAGAGAGATTGAGAGAGACTGAGAGAGATTGAGAGAGATTGAGAGATTGAGAGAGATTGAGAGACTGAGAGAGATTGAGAGAGACTGAGAGAGATTGAGAGAGATTGAGAGAGATTGAGAGACTGAGAGAGATTGAGAGAGACTGAGAGAGATTGAGAGAGATTGAGAGATTGAGAGAGATTGAGAGATTGAGAGAGATTGAGAGAGACTGAGAGAGATTGAGAGAGATTGAGAGAGATTGAGAGAGACTGAGAGAGATTGAGAGAGATTGAGAGATTGAGAGAGATTGAGAGACTGAGAGAGATTGAGAGAGACTGAGAGAGATTGAGAGAGATTGAGAGACTGAGAGAGATTGAGAGAGACTGAGAGAGATTGAGAGAGATTGAGAGATTGAGAGAGATTGAGAGATTGAGAGAGATTGAGAGAGACTGAGAGAGATTGAGAGAGATTGAGAGATTGAGAGAGATTGAGAGAGACTGAGAGAGATTGAGAGAGATTGAGAGAGACTGAGAGAGATTGAGAGAGACTGAGAGAGATTGAGAGAGATTGAGAGATTGAGAGAGATTGAGAGACTGAGAGAGATTGAGAGAGACTGAGAGAGATTGAGAGAGATTGAGAGATTGAGAGAGACTGAGAGAGACTGAGAGAGATTGAGAGAGATTGAGAGATTGAGAGAGATTGAGAGATTGAGAGAGATTGAGAGAGACTGAGAGAGATTGAGAGATTGAGAGAGATTGAGAGATTGAGAGAGATTGAGAGAGACTGAGAGAGATTGAGAGAGATTGAGAGATTGAGAGAGATTGAGAGATTGAGAGAGATTGAGAAATTGAGAGAAATTGAGAGAGACTGAGAGAGATTGAGAGAGCAATCAAGAGACAGAGATTGAGAGATCAGGAGAGAGCCAGACTGAAAGATTGAGAGAGACAGAGAGATTGAGAGAGATCGAGAGAGATTGAGAGAGAGAGATCGAGAGAGAGGCTGAGAGAGAGACAGATCAAGAGAGAGATACAGAGAGATTAAGAGAGAGATAGAGATTAAGAGAGACAGAGACATTGAGAGAGTTAGATCAAGAGATAGATTGAGAGAGATCAAGAGAAAGAGATTGAGAGATAGATCGAGAGAGAGATTGAGAGAGAGAGACAGAGACGGAGAAATTGAGAAAGAGACTGAAAGAGAGAGAGAGAGAGATTGGTAGTGTCAATGAAAAGACCAAACTGTAAAATATTTAAAGAGGTTTATTCTGAGCCAAATATGAGTGACCATGGCCCAAGGCACAGTCTCAAGAGGTCCTGAGAACATGTGCCCAAGGTGGTTGGTTTTACACATTTTAGGAAGGCATAAGACATCATCCAATACCTGTGAGGTATACATTGGTTCGGTCTGATTGGCAAGTGGCTCACGCCTGTAATCCCAGCACTTTGGGAGGCTGACGCAGGCGGATCACCTGAGGTCAGGGGTTTGAGACCAGCCTGGGTAACCTGGTGAAACCCCGTCTCTATTAAAAATACAAAAAAACTTAGCTGAGCATCGTGGCAGCCACCTGTAATCCCCGCTACTCGGGAGGCTGAGGCAGGAGAATCTCTTGAACCCGGGAGGCAGAGGTTGCAGTGAGCCGGGATTGCGCCATTGCGCCCCAACCTGGGTGACAGAGTGAGGCTCTGTCTCAAAAAAATAAAAAGTGTTAAGTTATTATCTAAAGAGCTGGAATCAGTAGAAAGGAGTGTCTAGGTTAAGATAAGGGGCTATGGAAACCAAGGTTCTTGTTATGTAGAGGAAGTATCATAGGTGGGTGCCCTTAGATGGCAAATGTTCCCTATTTAGATCTTTAAAAGGTGCTAGATTCTCAGTCAGTCTCTTCAGTATTGGGAGGGTCTGGAAGGGGAAAGATCCAGTTATGTTAATAGAAATTCTTTACAGATACAAATCTTCCCCCACAAAAAATGACTTTGCAGGAGCATTTTGAAATATGGCAAAGAGTCATATTTTGGGGCAAAGTGTTTTGATTTCCTTCTTTATCCGTCATGTGATGTGATGCCAGAGTCAGGTTGGAAAGTAAGCCACGTTGTATAGGGTTAAATAAAACCCATCTGATGAGATTTTATGGTTTGTAGAGTGCAATGCCTCAGGCCCCTTAAATAGGAATTTAGGCAAGAGAGATAAAAGGTCAGGGTTTAGTCTTCAATAGCCCGGCATTATAGAAAAATTGAAAGTGGTTTGTCCTGGCTAAACAAGTTGGTAGGAATGGAGGTGTGGTGATGAGGCCTGGGGGTGGGGAGAGGAGACCCTGAAGAGCCTGGCTGGCTCTGGTTGCAGTATCAGGTGGGAAGTAATCAAGCTCTTCCTTGGGGAAGGTTAATAACGTGACACAGGAAGTGTCGCAGGAAGCTGCTGTGCCACAGGGGACCCAGGTCCTATTTGGATTCCAACCAGGAAGTGACTTCCTTATCTCAAGTGCCTCTGTATCTATCCCCACAGTCAGTAGAGCCCCAAGGGCACAAGACTTGGGATTGCAGGAACATTCAGGTTAGTGAGTCTGAATGCCCGATCCCCTGGCCAAGGTCACAGCTTGAAGCTTGTTAGAAATGCAAATTTTTGGCTAGGCATGGTGGCTCATGCCTGTAATCCCAGCACTTTGGGAGGCCAAGGTGGGCAGATCGCCTGAGGTCAGGAGTTTGAGACCAGCCTGGCCAACCATGGCCAACATGGTGAAACCCCGTCTCTACTAAAAATACAAAAACTAGCAGGGCATAGAGGCAGGTGCCTGTGGCATGGCAGGTGCCTGTAATCCCAGCTACTCAGGAGGGTAAGGCAGGAGGATCACTTGAACCCGGGAGGCAGAGGTGGCAGTGAGCTGGGATCCCACCACTGCACTCTAGCCTGGGCAACAGAGGGGACTCCATCGCAAAAAAAAAAAAAAAAAAAAAAAAAAAAAAATTAATGCAAACTGCTGGGCTCACCCAGACCTACAGAAAGGCTGGGACGAAGCCCAGGAATCTGTATTTCAGCAATCCCTGCAGGTGGTCTGACACAGGCAGATGTTGAGAAGCACAGACACAGGGCATGCTGGGGGAAAAGAAAGGAAGCCATCCCAGAAGCCAGCGGCAGACAGGACTCCTGAACGTGTGCCTTGAGCAAACGTCAGGGTCAGACTCCTTAAACAGAGTCAGAGATAACATCCCTGAAAATGGTATCAGCCGGGCCAGCCAGACCCAAGGGCCCAAGGGCAGCATGGGCCTCTGGGAGGAGGGGAAGAGGGGCTGGGAAAAGAGAATTAGGCAGGATCGGAGCAGAGAGAGTCCCCTGGCCATGCTGGTGGAAGGTGCCCCCCAGTTTCCCAGTGCAGGGACCTGGGCTTGAGATTGGCAAACTCTCCCCTGAGGAGCTGGGAAATGCAGGCTCCGGCTTCTTGAGAGAGAGCAGCGAGCTGGTGAGCATCCCCTTATATCCATCTTGTGCCACCAAGCATTTCTCAGGCTGGATAATTAACATTCTCACGTGTGCTTGAATGACTATTTTTTTTTTTTCCTGATGTTGGTACTGTTGATTTAGAAGAAAACACAAATTCATTTCAAAAGTTTACTGATTTCTGGGCCAGGCACGGGGGCTCATGTCTGTAATCCCAGCACTTTGGGAGGCCAAGGCGGACAGATCACTTGAAGCCAGGAGTTTGAGATCAGCCTGGCCAACATGGTGAAACCCTGTCTCTACTAAAAATACAAAAATTAGCCGGGCATGGTGGGATGCGCCTGTAATCCCAGCTACTTGGGAGGCTGGGGCAAGAGTATCGCTTGAACCCAGGAGGCGGAGGTTGCAGTGAGCCTGGATTGTGCCACTGCAGTGAGACCTTGTCTCAAAAAACCCCCAAACAAACAAAATTTGATTTTCTTTGTGTGTTTTCTCATTCAAGGGATACCAAAGATACAGGTATTTTTTTGTGGGGGCTTTGTAAGATGTGTGAAAGGAAAATAAATCTCCCCGAAATTACTAAGCCAAAGGGAAAAGTGAAGCTTGAAACTGCATAGGGTAAACCTGCCTCCCATTCTATTCTAAAATAAGATACCTCCCTCACAATTTGCCCACAAGGAAATTCTTTGTGGATGAAGGAAAGGCAGAACTCAAAGTCATCCTCCCTCTGCTCCCAGGAGACAAACGCATATCTGATTGCTTCCTTTGCCCTATTGTTTTACTAAAGCCAGACTAAGGTATATGTGACTATTCCTGTAAACTGTGCATTCAGTGAAAGACTAATCAGAAACTCAACAGAATGCAACCATTTGTCTCTTATTTACATATAACCTGGAAGCCTCCTTTCCACTTTGAGTTGTCCCGCCTTTCCAGACTGAAATAATGTACATTTTACATATGTTGATGTCTCGTGTCTCCCTAAAATGTATAAAACCAAGCTGTGCCCCGACCACCTTGGGCACATGTCAGGAGCTCCTGAGGCTGTGTCAAGGGTGCATCCTGAACCTTGGCAAAATAAACTTTCTAAATTGATTAAGACCTGTCTCAGATACCTTTTGGTTTACAGATGTTTTAACATTATATAGGGGTCCTCATCCCCAACGGGGCTGGGACCCAGTGACTGTGGAGTTCGCTGTATGTGCACTGATTCCTAGCCCAGCATTTGGGCACTATGATGCTCACATATCTTTGTGACATTTTCATTAAGACCAGGTTAAAAAACCCTCCATGTCATATTAGCTAGGAGTTCTTTGATGACAGTGACAGAACCCAACTCCAACGGGTTTGAACAAAAAGAGAATTTATTGTTTCTGGTAAGCCTTCAGGTATGGCTGGATCCAGGGCTTTAAGCAATGCTGTCAAGCTCCACCCCCACCCACATCTTGCAGTTCTACTGGCCTCTTCTTGGCTTCATCCTACGTAGGATGGAGCTGGCATCTCTCAGCAATCGTCTCTAAGCTTAGCAACCTTGGCAGAAGCCTCTGCTTGGCCTTACCTGGCTCATTTACCTATCCCCGAACAAACTGCTGTGGCCAGGTGTTGGGATGTTCTGATTGGCAGCCTAGCCCTGGGATGAATGGGGAAGACGGGTCAATGACTGTCCTACCAGTAGCAAGTGGAATGGAAGACTCCTCCAAGGAACCCTGAGAGGGGGTGGGGAAAGAGTGCTGCGTAGACACGGTGTTAGGTCATACCATTTACTCCAAAGCTCCACACGGACTCACTGATGGTCAGAGGCAAGATTCAGAGGTCTGGAGGAGCCACCCAGGTGAGCAAGATGGAGGTAGAACGACTGGTCGGTTGGTGAGAACTCTTTCCGCGAAGTGGCATGATGTGGTTATACACACTAGGAGGCTGCCTGGGGGGTGAGGCGTGGTGATGTGCAGGAGCCCAGGACTGAGGCTAGGAAGGGCCAGGGGCTCAGTTCTCTTGGAGTGGGTCACTGTGCCAGAGCCAGGGCTACAGGAATGCTTGGTCCCAAAGTTTTTTTTTTTTTTTTTTTTGAGACAGAGTCCGCCCAGGCTGGAGTGCAGTGGCGCCATCTCGGCTCACTGCAACCTCTGCCTCTCGGGTTCAAGTGATTCTCCTACCTCAGCCTCCCGAGTAGCTGGGATTACTGGCATGCGCCACCATGCCTGGCTAATTTTTGTATTTTTAGTAGAGACGGGGTTTCGCCATGTTGGCCAGGCTGGTCTCGAACTCCTGACCTCAGGTGATCTGCCTGTCTCAGCCTCCCAAAGTGCTGGGATTACAGGCGTGAGCCACCGTGCCCAGCCCCCAACGATCTTGGATGAAAGAGTAGATCTCGTTCAGTGGATCTGACTGGTCTGATGCAGGTCCAGCCTACGTGGACAGATGGTTGAGGAGCTGTGCCCCATAGCTTGAGGCTGGAACATGGGTGGCAGAGCGGGAGGAAGATTTGGCAGGGCTGTAACTGAATGGTGGCCTCAAGAGCCAGAGGCTGGGTCCAATTGCTGGCCCTCTGTCAGGGTTGCCAGTCCCCACCTTCCAGCTACTCGCAGGCTCCTCCTGGCACCTCTCACCCCTGCAGATGTCCATGCATCCACCCAGCCTTCACACTGCCCTTGAGCGGGTGCTGGGGCTGCAGAGATGGTCACACCTAGCTTCAGCCCTTGAGAAGCTCAGGTGAGAACAGTTCCTACCTCTAGGTGGCCATCCTAGCCAGGCCGCCTCACGGAACCTCTCCCCCACCTTAGGAGGTGACCCCCAAGTGCGTTCCACTCTCTGAGGACCACACAGGAAAACCCACACCACAGCCCAGCCCTGGACCCCAGTCCAGTCTGAGAGCCCACAGTCCTCCCCACAGGGCTTATCTTCCACAGCCATGGAGCAGAGAGGTGGGGCCTGGGTAAGACCCCAAGTCCCTGGGTGGGAAATTATGCCATTTTCTGCCTGTCTAATCAAAAGCAAAACTCTGAAGGGAGGAAAATGCAATTCTGTCATTGGTTTCAATTAAAGATTTGCTACTATTTGATTAAGATGTATTATTGATTTGGGATTGTTCCAAGCAAGCCCAAGCTCACTTCCTGGTGGGATGGGGTTGGGAATTGATGGGCGCCAGGCAGGCTGGGCTCTCTGAGGGCCAGCTGCACCCCAACTTCTTTGTCTTCTTTTTACAAACTTGACTGACCACGCTGCTGCTCTAGTCAAAGCTCATTGCTGGGGAATGCAAGCCCTTCCTGATCCAGGGCTGAGGGCGCCTCCATTGTCCCCGGACCCAGCCTCCCCATAGTGCTCTGGGCTGGCTCTTTGCACCCTCACCATATCTGCGTCCTGCCCTTGGCCGCATTCTGTTCATTTGGATCCTTCCGTCTGAATCACCTTTCCTGTCTATCTCTACTCAGTTCATCCTGCTTATCTTTCAAACTCTCAGGTAATGTTCATCTCCTGTACCCCCAGACCTTCAGGATGCTCCCCAGGCCACCTGCGGGTGGTGTCTCCGCTCCACAGCCCAGGATGCAACCCACATCTGTGAAGGTCAGGGGGAGACACAGCTCCAGGGTGAGGATGGGCCTGCACCAGCCGGAGGCCCTGTTGGGGAGTGCAGAAGGGCTGGTGTGGGTGAGGGGCCTGGGGGCCCGGCTGTGCTGATCCCTGTGGTCATGGCTCAGGGCAAGGGCTGCCTGTCCCGGGTCGTCCTGTGCTCTCTGCCCGGAACATTAGAGCTGCACAGGGTTTGTGGGACTGGACTGACCCCGCTGTCCCCCTGTGCTTGTGCTTTCTCACCTGCAATGGGGAGGTGGTGAGGGTCCCCTCCTCCAGGCTTTCGGGCAGAGTTCAGCGAAGCAAGGCGTGAAAATGTCCAGCCCAGCCATGACAGGAGTGCCACAAAGTGTAGCGCCGTGCCCTGGACACCAGCCTCTTCCAGGTCTAAGATGTGCTTGGAGGGGCCGTGTGTGCTGTCTGAAGGTTCATTGGTGCACTCACCACTGTCAGTTAACACTTCCATCCAGGCCTCACACAGCCGGTGTTTGGGTGGAGGACATTCTCACCCTTGTGTGGTTTTCCTGGTGCATTTCACATCCAGTCCGACCCTTCGAACAGCTTAGCAGGGACCACTGGTGCCTTCCCAGCCCTAGTCACCCATGGCCCCGTCCCCTGCACATGGACCCCCTCTTCTCTTTTGGACCAGTATTATTTTGTATAACCTCTGGGCTGTTTAATCATCTGTCTCTTCAACCAAAGCTTGTTCTTTCTGGGTGTCTCCATGTTCCCTCCAGGGGCTCCCTGAGGCTCTGTCTGTCCTAAGCTGCTCATTCAGCACTTGAGGTCTTGGGCATCTCACTCCAAACTCACCTAGCCCCCTGACTGAATCTGTGTTCAGGCCCTGCCGTCCCAGAAGCTCTCAGTCTTGGGGAGCTGGATGCTTGCTGATGAACGAGAGGGGTAGAGTAGCAGGCTGTGGATGCTCTTGGCTGTCTGGGTGAGAGGGAGGTCGGGAAAAGGTTCCTGGAAGAGGGCACTCCCCTGAGCCTTGAAGGACCACAAAGGGTCTGTGAGGTGAATAAGGGGGGGTGGTTATAGCTCGTGGGGAAGAGGGAGTGGCTGGTGCAAAGGTGGGGAGGGGGCCCAGTGCGTGAGACCTTCAAGGTGTTCAGCCTGTGAGAGCACAGAACCAAGGTGTGGGCAGGGCTGAGGCCAGGAGGTGACCACACCTGCTCAGAGAGCACCTTATGCATGCTCCAAGCATGCTGGACTAACCTCATTATGCACAAGAGGCTCCTCCTCTCTCTGTGCCTGGACAGGGCTCAAATGAGGCTATTCATGGAAGAACTACATTTCCCAGAACCCCCTGCGTTCGGTGTAGCCACATGACTAGCTCTCACCAATGGGATGTTAAGGAGAAGGCAGGGACTCTTAAGAAACAAATCTTCATACTCCTTTCTCTTCCACTATCTGCAAGCAGAGAAGTCTGAGGTCCCAGGGACTGGCAAAGCCACAGCATGAAAGGAACCTGAGGCTCTCCTTCACCACCTGCAGGAAAAGCACCTGCCGCAACAAGGAGGCCTTGCACTGAATGGTTGCATAAGTGAGACATGAGTTCTATTGTGTTAAACCTCTGAAACTGTGGTTTTTGTTTGTAACAGCAGCTGGCATTGCCCTGGGGTGGCAGGTTGAGGGGGGAGAAGTGGGTAAATTAGGGGCAGGAAAATCATTTGAGGAGTTGTTGGGGTGGGAGAAATGAGAAAGCCCGAAGAGACAGGTATGATGCAGGAGGTGCTCAGAAAGGGGGGCCCAGATGGCCCACCTGGAGGTGGCTTCTGGCTGACTGGAAGGTGGAGCAATTTCCTGAGACAGCAGAAGGGGGTAGTTTGGGATGGGTGGGGCTGCGGTGACAAGTTTGGTCCTGGCCATGATGAGTTGGAGCATCTGTGGACCACCTAGTGGAGAAGCCTGAGAAGCAGTAGACTGTCTGAAGCTCTAACGAGAGGCAGCAGGAACTGGGGCTGGAACCACAGATTTGAGAGCTGGTGGGTGGCTGCTGAAGTAGCAAGTTCAGCCTTGGGCAAAATGCCTTGGACTTGATCTTGAAGGCGTTAAGGAGGCATTGGTGGGTTTTGAGCCAGGAGTGCTGCGACTGGGTTTGCATTTGGGGAAGTTCATTCTGGTAGCCAGGAGGAGGAGGCTGTAGCAGATGGGGTGAGCATAGAGGCAGAGAGGCCTGAGGACCCTGCTGCTGCAGCCCAGGAGGAAAGACGGTGATGTGGCTGTGGGCTGGGAAGAAGGGGTGGAGGTGGAGGAATGAAGGAGGGGAAATTCACTCCTGAGACCTGGCTTTGTTGGCTGGGGGAGGGCCAGAAAGGGCGGGAAGGAGTCAGGATAGAGAGGGGCCTTTGCTGCACACAGACCGCTGGGTTTAATCCCTGGGAGAAGGCCTTTCTGCACAGAGCCCATTCTAATACCCTATAGGTGTTTATTGAAAATGGGTTCTTAAGGGCACTCTGGCAGAGCACAGCTGTTAGTACATGTCATACTTAAAGCAATTTATTCCTCCCTCCAAATCATAAAAGTTTGCTCGTTTCACGTGGGGAGAGCAGCACATTGGCATTTTGTTGCTCTAATGGGTAATTACTCTCCAGTGACTGATGGGGGCCATTTTTTCTGAACTAAAAAAGCGGTGCTTCCGGGCTCTGTCCATTGGAAACAGCAACACGAGCTCAGCTACGGTTTTTAACTCTCCACCCGTTGACTATTAATTTTTCTGACTCCGTATTGATTTTCCATCCTGTGGTTGGGGGCAGGGTTTGGTGTGAGATACAGAACCTGTTCCCTGGGCGATTCGGTCACCCTTTAGCCCCTAAGTGAGGAGGGGTCCTGCCATGTCATTGATGGGGCCACAGTCACCTCCCCACCTTCCGACAGTGTATTTCTTCATCTAGGTAACTACCCACTTTCTATTACATGCCGGCACACGCTAACCAAGCTTTACCTCTGAGGAGCTCACAGACCAACATTCCTCTGGAGGAGGGAGCAGGTTTTGATGGTAGGTGATGAGTTTCTTTTATTCAATGCCTGGGGTTTCCCACTGGCCCCCATTATGTTGCCTGGAAGATGGGGGCTCTTGTGAAGCAACAGCAGGATCCTACTGGACATTTTCCAGCTGCCTAATCCCTCCATGTCTCAGTTTCTCATCTGTCAAATGGAGTCGCTTATCCCGCTCAACCATCCCCCAACAGGGGTTACTTGCATGGCCTTCCCGTTGGCCTCGTGCCCAAACCTGATCCCAAACCCTCTGCAGGCCAGGCTCCCAGCTAGCCCCTCTGGACTTGGATTTGGCTGCAGCCTGTTGCTTCTCCATCTTCAGGACCCCAATCCCCTACCTGCACCACAGTGGGCTGCCAGCCACCTCCTGGGCCCATCCAGGGATCACTCCCCTGCAGAGCTGCCATGTACATTGCCTGCATTTGTGTGCCTGAGATCTATACTCCCCGCTTCCTAAGAGACTACAAGCACCACGAGGACATCTTTGTTTGTTTGTTTTGTTTTGTTTTGAGAAGGAGTCTTGCTCTGTTGCCCCGGCTGGAGTGCAGTGGCGCCATCTTGGCTCACTGCAACCTCCGCCTCCTGGATTCAAGTGATTGTCCTGCTTCAGCCTCCTGAGTAGCTGGAATTATAGGCACATGCCACCATGCCTGGCTAATTTTTGTATTTTTAGTAGAGACGGGGTTTCACTATGTTGGCCAGGTTGGTCTCAAACTCTGACCTCCTGATCCGCCCACCTCGGCCTCCCAAAGTGCTGGGATTACAGGCGTTAGCCACTGTGCCTGGCTGAAGACAGTCTTTAATCACCACGGTTTGTGCAGCACCCGGCACAGTTCCTGGCCCACAGCAGGTCCTCCGTAAAGAGTGTGAGATGTAGATCACACACCTCCAACGTTCTCCTGGTATTGCTTGGGTTTGCAGCCTTTTCTGGGTCACAGAACACTTTAAGAAATTGACTAAAGCCACTCCAGGAAAGTGGGTATGGGCACAATCTCACACAGAGACGCTAGTTTCTTCTGAGGCTGCCTGCAGCCCCGATCTAAGAGCTCCAGGCTGCACTCAGCCCCGCTGACATTCTCTCCAACCTTTAAGGCCCAGCTCATGTCCAAATGGGAGGGAGCGCTGCCTTGGCCCTGCAGAATGATGCTGTTGGAGGAAAGGAGGCAGAACAGAGTGAGGGGCAGGCAGGGAGCAAAGAGAAGATCACGACAGAGCACAGAAGTGGGGCCATTC
Organism: Pongo abelii; assembly: GCF_028885655.2. Classification (NCBI taxonomy): domain Eukaryota; kingdom Metazoa; phylum Chordata; class Mammalia; order Primates; family Hominidae; genus Pongo; species Pongo abelii. Next base: position 103,551,610 of record NC_072000.2, on the reverse strand, counting down.
CAGTACGGCGGTGAAAGTGACAGAGATGCTTTGCGGGAGGTCGGGGCCGTGCCTTTGCTTGATGATAAAGGACTGAATCCATGCTGACCTGAACTTGCTGAATTCCTAGGCTTTGCTCTGAGCCCAGGTTTTAAACCTGACCCTTCTGAGAACAAAATTCAGAGGGCAGAATCTTGCCATTTTTAACTTCAGATTCAAAGGAACCACTTCAGGAGGAAACAGGCAGAAAAGAGCCTCAGACATCATTCGGCCAAGCTGCTCTTGATCAGCTGAAGACAGTGTGACCCCAAAATGGGAAGGGGACCGCCAAGGTCAGATGGTGAGGCAGAGAAAAGATGTGGCCCATATTCCCCACTCCAGGTGCAGCGGGAGGACGTTCTGCCAGCAGCAGCGTCCAAGGAGAATGGCAGAAGCTGAGGTGCCCTGTGGAGGCTGCTCAGCTGGAACTCTCTAAAGGGGCCTGCCCCTCCACTTTGCCCAATGTGCTGTGAGGCATGACTGGAGTCCAGTGGGATCCACTGGGTCCGGATATCTGTGGATGGTAATATTATCCTGGGGACCAGCTCTCAACCTGGGGATTTAGCAGTCCTGGGGTGGAACATGATGGAACCCGCACCCTAGAACAAGAATGTCTTGCAGGCATGACAGGCTCGAAAGGGGGTTGAGGGGGCTTGAACAGGGGTACTTGTCTGTCCCACTGAGGAGCCGGTGAGGCCTGCAGAAACTGCTCTGGGCCTATGCTGATCAGCTGCTGTGGCTTTGGCCTTGATCTCCCCCAGGTCCCCAGCCTTGCAACCCCAGGCCCTCCATACTGAGTCCTCTCTGCTTCTGCCATTGCACACAGCAGTATTTCAGAACCCAGGAGGCAGGGCCTGAACTCTGCTGCAGCTCCCTGCCTCTTGGCTCTTTATGCTGTGCTCAGGGCCATGGCGTCTGTGTCCTCCCTTTGACTACAAGAGGCATTTATTTGATTTCCTGTTTGGGAGTTCCCTCTGGAAATACCTCCTCTGCTGAGTACAAACAGGGCCACCATGCCACTTCCTGTGTAACACCTGGAAACGTCACCCCCCGAGAACAGCAGCCCTGGAGTAGCTCAGGGCCTGTGCCTCACTTCACGTCCAATATTGTGCCGGCTGTACTGTGGGCCGTAACCTGCACCCATGTGTGAGTGGTTTGAGCGGTGATGCCTGGCCTTTGACAGCCTGAGGGCTAGGGTGTGTTTCAGGTGTGCCCTCCCACCCCGGGGCAAGGGAAGACTAGCGGAGGGAGGCGGCGTGGCACCTGCGGGAGACAGGATGTTCTGCAGACATCTGGATGGGTCTGGCTGGGAGGCGGAGTGGCTAACAGCCGGTGTCCTTCCCTGATTGAAATCGTGTGCAGTCTTGTGGGGCTCCTGGGAAATGCCGTCCTATCTGACTGTGGGTCTCCCTCCCCACCCCCACCGGCTTCCTTCCAAGAAGCCTGTTTTGTAACAGTTGGCCCTGGCTCTCCCGTTCTCGCCTGGAGAGGAGACTGTCGTCCTTGAAACGGGGCCTCATAAACCTGTAGCTGAGACAGGACATGTTTTTCACTGGAGTGCTGAGCGCAGAGGGTGGGCGGGGAGGCCTCACTGGTGACGGGGAGATCCACTTTCCCTAGAGAGAAGTCACTTCGTAGAGAGATGGGGGAGAACGTGCCTCGAGGAGGAAATTCTTCAACTCAGCTGCCACTTCTGGTGACGGCAAAGGCCACTGTTGGCATCTCCCTTGTTCTTGGTGTGAACATACTCTTGTGGGAGAAATGTGACAAGTTCTTTTTCCCTCCCAAGACTTCTCATGCAAATGGAGCCGTGATCATAGTCAGATGCTCCCCAAATAAGGAACCGCTTTGCGAGGAAACAGAGGGAGAAAGCAAAATACAGAAGGGGTTTCACAGCACTCACAACTCTGCTGCCCTGCCCCCAAGAAACAGGCCTTGTTCCACCCCCTGCCCCCACCCGGCTGTGACTCCCTGCCTTGGCTCTTTCCTATAAAAATGAGTAAGGACGTTTACTTCTGACTGCAGGCAGGGGAGAAAAGACTCAGACGTCGCGGGAACTCTGTCTCCCTCCGTCTCTCTCAGAAACACCCAGAGTAGAGCGGGAGCTGTGACCAGGAGACTTTTGCGATGGGGCTCAAGAGCTCTCAGATCTGAGAGGTGCTGGGAGCGTGCCCTGTGGCTGGGGAAAGAGGGGTACCTGAGTCATGGCCTTATGATGATGCTTTGATTTTATTTTTCTGAAGAAAAGAAAAAGTGGGTGAGAGCAGAGCACAGCAGATAACCTACCGCCCGGAGTGACACAGCTCCCTGGGCCTCTGTTTCCCCGCCTTTAACGGGACCAACCCCAGGGCCCCTTTGCCTCTCAGGATGGCCATCAGGATAGAAACAGGTCATGACATGAGGCAGCATCTTGCGTCATGCTTCTCAAATATTGATCGCCTCTGAGTTCCCCGTGCAGCTTTGAAGATATGTATTCCAAAGCCCAGAGGTTTTGCTCTTACCTAGCTAGGCTCATTCTGATGCCACAGGTCTGCGGCAAATTTGGAGGGCTAAGGCCTTCATTTCTCGAACAGAAAACAAGGTCCAGAGAGGGAATGGGACTTGATTGAAGGGACTCTGTAAGGCAGAGATGGGCCTAGGATTTGAACCTTCTTATTCTTGTCCGTTTTTAGGGCCCCAAGTTTTCACATATTTCACACACCCTCATGGGCTTGCTCAGGAAAAGGGGAAGGAATTCGCATCTGCTGCGCAGTTGCAGGATGTTAGGTCTGAGCTGGCACAACCCTAGAAGACAGGGCCTAGGATTATCCCATTTTATAGAGAAAAGTAAGGCTCAAACAGAACAAGAGACTTAGGCCCGTAAGTATATGGCTGGGATTCAGAGCCAGGTCTTCCTGACTCCAGCTCCCCCGGGGTCAGACCATAGAGCATGAGGAACCAGCAGTTCTTCGCATCTTTCCCCATATGCCCTGGTACCAAGCAGAGCGGCCATATGCTGGTGCCAGTTTCATTTCTGGAGGACCCAATCCCTCCCCTAGCCTGCCGATTCCTTGGAACGAACTCACTCCCGCTGCTGGCCCTGTTGAGGAGTTTGATGCGGGGATGCCGGTGGTGGTGAGAGAGGGGGACAGTCACAGGCTCCCATCTGAAGCCTTGCTGTGAGCTGTTTCCTCCCACGCACTGTGGAGGCTGCAGCAGGGCTGAGCATCCCTGCATGGCCAGGCGTTCCCAGGCCGCCTGAAACCCCAGACTTAGAACGAGAAGGCAAGGCTGGCTGCTCCTGACACTTCCTCTGGTCCTCTCTGTCCTCCCTGGGCTCAGACCCCCAATCTTGCAAGGGGACAATGCCCCCTTCCCAGCCCATTCCTGCTGAGCAGCCGTCAAGACTGAGAACCAAGGGCCATGGAGTGCCCAGTTCTCCGCACCTCCTCTCCTGGACACGGCTCCCCTTCCCAGCAGCTCCCATGGGCAGTCCTCCAGCCTCTGCCTGCACATTTTCCATGACGGGGAACTCACTACTTCCCAAGGTAGTCAGTGACATTTCTAGGCACTTTAGATTGTTACAATGTTCTCTTTGCAATTTTTTTTTTTTTTTTTTTTTTTTTTTGAGATGGAATCTGTCTGTCGCCCAGGCTGGAGTGTGGTGGCATGATCTCATCTCACTGCAACCTCCATCTCCTGGGTTCAAGCAATTCTCTTGCCTCAGCCTCCAAAGTAGCTGGGACTATAGGTGCATGCCACCACGCCCAGCTAATTTTGGTATTTTTAGTAGAGACAGGGTTTCACCATGTTGGTCAGGCTGGTCTCAAACTCTTGGCCTCCAGTGATCTGCCTGCCTCAGCCTCTCAAAGTGCTGGGATTACAGGCGTGAGCCACCATGATTGGTCACAATTTTTTATATACCTTAAGTATTTTATATATAAATATATATACATTACATGTTACACATATAAAAATCATATATCTAAATGTATATGCACATCATATATAAATTATATAGTACATTATATAAAATATTATTTATTTGTTGTCCATATCCCACTCATGTATTCAAATGTGCCTGCAGGAGGCTGGGCGTGGTGGCTCACACCTGTAATCCCAGCACTTTGGGAGGCTGAGTTGGGCAGATGTCCTGAGGTCAGGAGTTCGAGACCAGCCTGGCCAACATGGCGAAACCCCGTCTCTACTAAAAATACAGAAATTAGCCAGGCATGGTGGCGGGTGCCTGTAATCCCCGCTACTCAGGAGGCTGAGGCAGGAGAATCGCTTGAAACCAGGAGATGGAGGTTGTAGTGAGCTGAGATCACGCCACTGCACTCTAACCTGAGTGACAGAGTGAGACTCTGTCAAAAAAAAAAAAAAAAAAGTGCCTGCAGGAGGCACACAGAGATGTATATAAATGTGATCTCTGCTTCTTCATCCCGTCAGCCACGTGGGCACCTTCACATCCCCTGCTCTCTTTCCTAGGCTGGGTGTTAGCATTGACTTCTTTAATTTTGCCAATTTTATAGACAAAAAGAGGGGCATCTCCTTCCATGTGGCCAAGGAGTTATTTCTAGAGGTTTCTTTTGCTTATTGTTATGTGGAATGGGCTTCAGGCACTTCCTTCCTTCCTTCCTTCCTTCCTCCCTCCCTCCCTCCCTCCCTCCCTCCCTCCCTCCTTTCTTTCTTTCTTTCTTTCTTTCTTTCTTTCTTTCTTTCTTTCTTTCTTTCTCTCTTTCTTTCTCTCTCTCTTTCTCTCTCTCTTTCTCTCTCTCTTTCTCTCTCTCTTTCTCTCTCTCTTTCTCTCTTTCTTTCTTTCTTTCTTTTTCTCTTTCTTTCTTTCTTTCACTATAGGCACCTGCCACCATGCCCGGCTAATCTTTTATTTTTTTGTATTTTTAGTAGAGATGTGGTTTCACTATGTTGGCCAGGCTGGTCTCGAACTACTGACCTTGGGATCCACCCACCTCGGCCTCCCAAAGTGCTGGGATTACAGGCGTGAGCCACCGCGCCCTGCTGGACACTGCTCTTTCTTGGGGAGAGGGACAATGAGCACAGGAGCAAGGGGGCGACAGCTGAGCATCCACTGAGCCCCTGTTATAAGGAACAGAGAGACAGTGAGAGGAAGGGGAGGAGACTGGAGGAGGGGCCGGGGCAGGAGAGGGCGTGGGGAGGAGAAGGTGCAGTCTTTCCCCTCCAGTTCCCAGGCCCACACTTCTGCCATGGTTGTCTCCTGCTCTTAACCACCACTGAGTCCTGCTTCTTTACTATTTTCCTGCTATTCCCTCATTGAGCCCTTCTAAGATTCCTGTGAGATAGATTTTATTATCTCCATTTTACAGGTTAGGAGACCGAGGCTCTGAGAGGTAAAAGGATGCATCAACTAGCTTGCAAGGGGTTGAGCCTGGATTTGAACCCAAGGCTGTTGGACTCTTCTCCTATCATGGTAGAGACAAAGAAAGGAGTGGATGGGAGAGATCCTGACAGGGAAGAGAGACCTGGAGAAATAAAGACAAAGTCAAATGGAGAAAAGCTAGAGATAGAAGCGGAGAGATGCCAGCAAGAGGAGAGAGGGAAGATGGAGCAGGAAGAATAGAGACTGTCTCCAAGAGAGAGGGAGGGAGAGTGACACAGATAGATGTGCAAGTCAGCGGAAAAGTGGGGATGAAGTCGAGAGAGGCAAGATTGCATGGAGGCCAGACTAGAGGCAGGGCCAGGAAGGGAGGGGCCGAGCAGGGGTTGTCCCAGGGCAGGCCCTACTTTTCTCGCTCCAGCTCTGGCCGACTCCTCTGCAGCCATCTCTGATCTCTGTGCAGCATCCCAAGCTCCATGTGTGACAGCCTCCTAGAGAGGATGCTGCCTGGAATAGACGCTGGAGGAGCAGGGAAGGAGGCTGGATGGAGCTCCAGGGAACCGGGTCCCGTGCTGCACAAGGGGACCTGCCTCCCTAGACAGGCCTTGTGGTCTCAGGAGGCCTCAGAGGAGGTTGCACAGGCAGGGAAGCAAGACCCAGAGATGGGAGGGGCTTGACTGAAGGAACAGGAAGGAGAGGACAATGACTGCACCTCTCAGGCAGGCTTCGGTGTCTGGGTTGAATGCGAACAGCCAGTCAACAGCAAAATCCACCAACTCCAATACATCCCCTCTTCTCCCTTCCCGCTCAAGCTCCAAATCTGAATATCCCACTGTGCCACAAATAGTCGGTAAAGCCAAACCCGAGAGAGTAGGAGCTGAGATCAAAGAGCACTAGGCGAAGAGTCAGCAGCCTGGATCCCTGGCTCTCCTTCACCCACCTGAGCCTCCAGGGCAAGGAGGAACTGTGGACACTTGTCTTAAAGGCTGGCACAGGGCTCAGGAGGACAGATGTAAAGGCACATGGCTGTAGGTCCCCAGCCTGTGCTGGATTTGCCTTTTCCTCTTCCCCCAGATGTCCTCATCTGTGAAATGGGTTGGCTTGACCGCATGGGTTTTTCAGCTGCTGCTAGCTCTGACCTGTGGTGATTTGATCGACACTAGTGGCTTTGCTAGACCAATTTGGCCAGTGGGCCCAGGGCACTGTCTTCATTGGCAGGCAGATAACTTAATCTCTGATATTTCTCCTCGTTAAAATTCAACTTCATTAAGCACAAAACAGCTTGGAGGGGCTGGGGCCTTTGTGCCCAAGGGGTTTGGGAATGGGTGGAAAGGAGCGAGAGGAGGAGAGGGGAAGTCTCCTCTAGGGTTCACTGTTGAGGGAGTCTCGGTTTAGACCTGCTCTCTTGATTCTTAGTAATGATGTTCCTGGTGGCGCTTCCTGGCACAACACAGCCTCCCTCTCCAATCACACTCACAACACACTCACACACCAGACACACTCGCACACACTGATGTACCACACACCAGACATACTTGCACACACTGATGTACATCAAACACATATTTTCACAAATACATTCTTATGTTCGTGCACCCGCACACACACACACCAGACACACTCGCACACACTGATGTACACTTAAATACACACTCTCACAAGTGTATTCATACATGTGTGCACATGCACACATACACACACACCGTATGGAAGAGAAAGCGTGTCTGGTTTCACAGGCTATCAGAGACAAAGTTTCTGTTTATCTTGGAACAGGCTCCAGTGAGCAAATTCTCTCCCCCTTGGAGCAGCCCTGGCATTCCTACCTTGCTTACTGGGAGGAAGGGAGCGAAGAATGAATTTCCTATCCTGTAATGGGGGTGGGGGGGGGACTGGAAGGCAAGTTGCAACAGCAAGTGTGAGCACAAGTGTGTGTGCGACCCGCTAGCTGGGTGGCTGGGCTTGGCAGGGACCGGCAGCAAGAGTGATGCATCGCTGGAGGTCTTTGTTGATCCTTTCCACATTAGGAAACAGTGTTCTTAAGGTTGATTTTGTAAGCTCAGGTTTCTCCTCCTTTCACTTGTTGATTGTACTGCCAAGGCAGTGTGCCAGAGAGAGAATCCCTCATCTACCCAAGGAGAGAGAGCCTGAACTGCTTCCTCAGAAGCAGGCTTAGAATACCAAAGCATGATCGTACAGCAAAGCTGCCTCGTCAGTGAGTACCCAACTTAGAAGCAGTAATGACACTGGCTATGCATGGGGTCTCTCTTTCTCTCTGGGTCTGTAGCACCGATGTCAAGAGCACAGAACTCACCACTAGACGACCTGGATTAATACCCCTGATCTGTCACTCACCAGGTGCAAAATCCTGGGCAAGGTACTTAGTTCTTTGCGTCTCAGTTTCCTCATCTGCAAAGCAGGGATGGGAGCATTAGAGCCAACCACAGAAGCATTTGCGAGGACTATCCAAGGTAATGAATAGAAAATACAGAGAGAGGTGCCCAGCCTGTGATGAGCCCTAGTAAGTGTTGGCTATTATTATTCCCCTATGCCTGGTTTTATGCTAAACAATTTCCAGACATTCTCCCTGTAGGATGCTTTGAAGGGCACTCTGCAGTTATTCCCATGAAGATTGTGTGGGTTGAATGACTTGCTCAAGGCCATTCAACTGGTTGGTGGGAGAGCAGGGACTGGAACTCACTGAAGCTGGTGAGCTCTCCTGTGGGGTGGGGGTGGTCTCCCCTTTCCTGCAGCGTCTTAGCTGGGGCTGCTCACCAACTTTACATTGTGGGCCAGAGGGAGGACAGTAGTTAGTGGCCTTTGAAGCTCACTCAGCTCCACATAAGTGGGAGGTGAGACCTGGGAGGCATTCTTCCAGGTGGCGGTAGGGAGCTCCTCGTGGTGGAAGGTAATCAATGAATAGATTCACACTCATTTGAAATGGATGATCTTTCAGTGCTATTCATGCCACGCAGCACAGCAGGATGTTCTGAGGATGCAGGGGTGAGGGCCTGCTAACTGAATTTGTCGAGTGGTGTGAGGGTAATGAGCTTATGTAAAACCAGCGGACCAAAAATACAGACTAAGAAAACCCCAAGGCCGCACGATTAGTAATAGGGAACAAACATGCTATTTTCCCTCATTTTTTTTCTTGATGTTGCCATGAAGGGTTTCCTCTCATTCATCAGAAATAAAAGCCCTATGACAGTTGGACTTCCTCAGGGCCTGCACTGGCAGCCATGGAGTGGGCTGGAGGGGAGCTGGGGCCCAGAGACTCCTGAGTTCTACAACTGCCTCTGCCTTGCTGGATTTGAACCCAGCTGGTCTGGCTGAATTCATAGCCTGTGCGGTTAACTCCACAGCCCTCTGCACCTCCAGCTATGACACAGAGGGTTCTGGGAGAGTCAGAGCTATTCAAGAATGGTGGGTGTGTATGGGGCCCTGGGGGTGGGCTCGGCTTACTGTGTGAGGTGCCATAGAGAGACCTGCTTTTCCCTTCGGTTTTTGTCCCAGCCCACCCTCTGCTCCAGCCTGTCAAGGCCACCCGTATGACTCTTTGGCAGGCTCTGTGGATAGTGTGGACAGTGCCGTCATCCTGCTTGGCTGCAGGTTTGGCCATCCTCCATGGATTTTCCACGGCCCATTTGCTTTTCTTTTGCTTTGGGGAGCTGACGGTTTGCACACCTGCCAGGCGGTTCTCCCCAAGGGGTCTTGGAGAGCCTGGCCCGCAGAACATGAGTGCCATAGCTCTGAAGACAGCCCAGCCTACTTGAACCTTGGATCCTGGGATCCAGAGCCATTCATGAGTCATGTTGTTTCTGTAGTGAATCTTTACCCCCTCCTTGTGAGGACAGCCTATCCAGATCCTGTGGGACAGCAGGATTTAATGCCCAGAAGTAGAAAGACTAGGCTGGGCATCAGGGGGCCAAGGCTAGGATCTCTGTGCCCCTTCCTGGCTGCAGCATTGTGGGCAAGTTGCCATCCTTCTCTGAGTCAGGGTTTTCTCACCTGTAACTTAGAAATGATCACTTCCTTCCCTTCCTGGAGCACCTAGATGTTGTAAGAATAAAACAAGATAACATAGAGGTGAGAATACTCAGTAGATATCAATCACAGACCTACTATATACATGGTACTCACTGACCATGTTGTACATGATCACGATTCAAAGAAAACCAAGGAATTAATCAACCAATGACCTACCAACTAATCAACCTACTGACCAACTTACTAACAAACTGAGCAACCAACCAACCAACCAACCAATAAACGAATTTATCTCCCAACCAACCAAATAGTGGAGCTTAGCATCTTGTTGGGAAAAGACCTACATTGAAAAATCCCACCGAGCACCCTTGCTCAGATGGAGAGGACACACCATCATGACAGCCTCCTGTGGAGGGGCAGGAGTGGGAGCCATGGGGCAGGGTCCTGGTTCAGGGATTTTTCAGGTGCTGCCACTCCTCTCTTTCCCCACGACTCCCAGCCGCACCCAGGCTCTGGCTCCGGATGCATTCCCAGGGCCTCCACCTGGAACCTCGCAGCAGCCTCCTCATCGCAGTCTCTCCTTGGACACACTGTGGCCAAAATGTCTCTTTTCTGAAGAGTGATGTGACTATGTCATTTCTCTGTTTAAAACCCCTTATGGGCTGCTCCTGTGTTCTCAGCCTGGAGAAGCAGACCCTGCCACATTTCCAGAAGCACCCACCTTATTCGCTGGGAGGTGATTGAAAGTGTTATTTCTATAATAAAACAAGTGCAGGTAGAGAACGGGGCTGGACACACTTGCAGGGGCGTGGCTACTCTGGGCTGCATGTCCAGACTCTGGAGGCTTGCCTCCCTCTGCCATTGAAGGGACTCTGGTGGGGAGCATGGGAAGTGCTGCTCCTCCTGCTGGAAGGAAGGTCCCTTCCCACCATCTGCTGCAGCGGCTCAGACCATCTCTTTGACAGCCTACAGCCTGGCAGTGCCCAGGGCAGCATTTCCCACCTGTGGGCACCGCTGGCCCACTCGCCTGTCGGGGTGGCCTCTCCAATGTGGCTCCTTAAGGCCGAGACCACAATTTGTTTTCCTCGGCACCTCCAAGGCCTGGCCCAGGGGCTGGCCCAGCGAGGGCCCTGGGAGGGTAGGTCCATGAAATAAGAGATGCCCACAGTGGGCTCTGGGGCAGGGAAGAGAACAAAGGTAGCAGCATGAGGCTCAGTCATGCCCTGCCTGCCCTCTGCTGCTCCTTCTCCTCAGTGGGCAGCTCCCCAGGAGGCGTCCCCCATGGGCTTGGTGGGGGCCTGGATGCATCTACAAGGAAATAGGAGTTTCATTTCAGGGTGCTCTTGGCCTGTTGGCCCTATTCTTAGAGGCAGAAGTGGAGGAGGGGAAGGTGCATGGGCTCGGGACCCTACAGCTGCAGGTTCAAATCCCAGTTCCTCCACTTAATAGTAGTTGCGTGACCTCTGGAAAGCTATTCCTACTATTTTAGTTTTCTCATGTGTGAAATGAGAATAGTTACAGCCTCCCACCCATAAAGTGACCATGTTCAAGTAAATCATTGTGGTGCCCAGACGCAGCCATTTCTTTCCTGGAGGATCTCCAGTTGAATGGGGGGAGGGGCTGGAAGTTGGGCTTCCTTGCAGCTCTGCTACCTGCTCATTGGAAGATACAGCTCTAAGGTGGGGATTGGAGGGGCTTTTTGGTTGTTCCACATCTCCAAACACCATATCTGCAAAGTATCACGTTTTATTTAACTTCAGAAAATTTGCAACCTTCATCTGTCCCGTTGGTGTGATAGGATTCTCATTTGCTACTTCTCTCTCTCTCTTTTTTTTTTTTCCAAAGAAACACACCCACTAAGAAAAACGCTGTGACAGGTTGTGAGGTTAGAAGTTGCAACAGAAGCATCAAGTTCTAATAGATCCTGCCGTCTTAAGTGAAGTCCCCGGAATGAGATGCTGTTTCAAGGGAAACGGATCTGGGCTTTTAAAACTCTCTACTCATGATGAGAATATAAAAAGATGGGAGAGATTTTGGGGGATGATTCCTTGGGAAGAACTGTACCCAGCCCTTTTTCTAGCATGTTGGGGGGGCATGAAGAGATCCCTCCTCCACCTCATCCAAGTTGCTGTAAAAGACATGATTTCATTCTTTTTTATGGCTGAGTAGTATTCCATGGTATCTGTATACCACATTTTCTTTATCCACTGGTAGGTTGATGGGCACTTAGATTGGTTCCATGTCTTTGCAATTGCCCCTACCTCAAATTTAGTGGGAGGTGCTTCCTGCCTGTCCCTTTCAGGGTGGACATAGGGGACCTGCTGGCCAGCTCCTGTCTGAGAGGAATAAAAGTTGCCTGACAGCTGAGCTGGCTGCATTGACGTGGTCTCTACTTGCAGAGGTGTATGTCCCATGGACCCTGTGTGAGCTCAGCACAGTGAGGGGGGGCAGCCCTGCTCCAAGGGAACAGGACCTGCCTGGGGGGCGGTTGGTCAAGGGCAGAGGAAGAGGGAAGGGGAAGGGAAGGGAAGGTGAAGCAGACCCCATGCCCTGGCTGATCTGATCTTAGGGCCAGCAGGCCCTGTGCAGGATGGGAAAAGATTTCACTTTAAATCACGTTGGAAGTTTTGATGATGACAAGGTATAAGATGCTTTTAGTTGCTGAGGTGACAGTGTCTGGCAGCTTAAGGTGATGACAGAGCTTTTTTTTTTTTTTTTTTTGGCAGAGTCTCACTCTGTTGCCCACGCTGGACTGCAATGGCGTGGTCTCGGCTCACCGCAAGCTCTGCCTACTGGGTTCAAGTGATTCTCCTGCCTCAGCCTTCCAGGTAGCTGGGATTACAGGCACCCACAACCATGCCCGCCTAATTTTTTTTGTATTTTTAGTAGAGACCGGGTTTCACCATGTTGGCCGGGCTGGTCCCTGTGCAAGGATGACACACAAATTCATGAAGTGTTCTGTATTTTTTTTGGCTCGGCGCGGTGGCTCAAGCCTGTAATCCCAACACTTTGGGAGGCCGAGGCCGGTAGATCACTTGAGGTCAGGAGTTCGATGACAGAACTTTTATTGCCTGAGTGATCTAAAGAGTCCTGAGCCCTCTGGGACTGTGGGAGAGTCCAGGGCAGGGGGCAGCTCTTCATGGGATACGTTTTACAGAAACAGTAGGAGACAAAATAGAGCTGCCTCGTGGTTGAACTCTGAATCCAGCTTGGTCGAGACATCAGCTCACAGACGAAACCAGGGAAGGCAAGGAGCCTGACGCCTTGGCCTGAGACAGCTCCCTTCCTTTTTGGAACCTGGTCTTCCCTGACTGTGAGATGAGACCCCTCACCTAGGGGTCTGCATTGCCCCATCTCGGTGCCAGGTATCTGTCCTACCCCATTTCCCTTACCTCCTAAGCTCCTCTGGCTTCAAAGAAACTTAGGTCACGGCTGGGTGCAGTGGCTCACACCTGTAATCCCAGCACTTTGGGAGGCCAAGGTGGGTGGATCACTTGAGGCCTGGGTCCTGACTGGGTGGGCATGGCAGCACCCTCCCTGCAACCTGCCCTGGGCAGGGTCTGAGGAAGCAGCTTGCACTCTGATGTCCCCATTCTCTGGTAGTCTCTATTTTACTTTCAACTTCTCTGAGTTTGAGACCAGCCTGGCCAACATGGCGAAACCCTGTCTCTACTAAAAATACAAAAATTAGCCGGGCATGGTGGTGCCCACCATTAATCCCAGCTTCTCAGGAGGCTGAGGCAGAAGAATCACTTGAACCTGGGAGGCAGAGGTTGCAGTGAGCCGAGATCGCGCTATTGCACTTCAGCTTGGGTGAAAGAGCGAGACCATCTCAAAAAAAAGAAACTTAGAAACTTAAGTTACCAAGATCCTACCCTCATGGAGCTTGGACTTTAGTGAGGAAAAGAAGGAACTAGACACAAAAACAAGTGCTGTAGGCTGGCAGGCCCACTGTGGACAAGGTGGAGCTGTTGTCTCGCCCAGGCAGGCAGGCAAAGCTGCCGTGGGGTGACCTGGAGGAAGGGGCTTGGTGAGCCCTGCGGATACCTTGGGGGAGGCCCCAGCAAAGGCTCCGGGCAAAGGCCTGGAGGTGGGTGGGTGTGGAGTGTGCTATGAAAGAGCAAGGGCCAGTGAGGGCAGGCTGGGGGTCTGAGGGCAGAAGGCACCAGGGGCCTGGAAGACACAGGTTTTTGCTCTGGCGGAGTTGATGGTATAGGTGGTGGGTTCCAGGCACAGGAGAAGGCAGATCTGAGTTTGAGGTGAGTGTGTCTCCAGCTGGGTCCTGACTAGGACGGAGCACACAAGGGCTGAACCTCACGGGGCCCCGGAACATGCCTCTGCCTCACTGTCTTAGGGAGAGCATCCTGGTCAGGTGCAGGATTCGTTTCAGACCAAGGGACACCTAGGGCAGCAGCTTCACTGAGGACATTAAGACAATGACTGAAACAGCCTCTGTTTCTTGAGCACTTACTGTGGGCCAGGCAGGTGTTACAAGCCCTGTATGACTCCTCCTTATGGCAGCGCTTGCAGGTGGGTTCCATTGTGATCCCCATTTTACAGATGGACAAATTGAGGTCTGGAATGGTTTAGTGCCTCACCTGAGGTCCCACGGCCAATAAGAGGCAGAGCAGGATTTGAGCCCAAGTGCCTCATGGTAAGACCTGTCCTCCTAACCATTTCTTGCCTGGCTGAATTAACCAAAGGATGAACCTGAACAAGGAGGAGAGGTTTTTCTTTTTTTTTTTGAGATGGAGTTTCGCTCTTGTTGCCCAGGCTGGAGTGCAATGGCGCGATCTCAGCTCACCGCAACCTCTGCCTCCTGGTTTCAAGAGATTCTCCTGTCTCAGCCTCCCGAGTAGCTGGGATTACAGGCATGTGCCTGATGGGGTTTCTCTGTGTTGGTCAGGCTGCTTTCGAACTCCCAACCTCAGGTGATCTGCCCGTCTCGGTCTCCCTAAGTGTTAGGTTTACAGGCGTGAGCCACTGTGCCCAGCCTGAGGTTTGCTTTTTGTCCTTGGAGCCTAGACTCCTCTGGGTAGATGGAGGCTCTGCTCATCTTTGAACCAAGAAGCTGGGCGCTGGGCATGACGGACACCCAGAGTGTATTTGCCAGCTCTCTTGAGGCCAATTATTACCAAAGCAGTTACTGAGCATCTGTTAAGAGCCAGATCCTTTGCCAGGCACTGCGGGTACTTGGGGGTGGGGTGGGAGCATGTTTAAGATTTAATTCCTGTCCTTAAAAGCTTTTGTTTAGCAAGATATTTTTGGTGGGCAAGATATTTGTTCAACGTTTATCAGGAAAACTTTATTGCTGTTTTATAACATTATTGCTAATATTAGTAAAAGCCAAAAGGTGGATTTTATTTATGGCCATTTCACAGATGGGGTAGCCCACTGCAGGGAGGGCAACCGACCTACTCAAGCCAGTGGCCGAGCTGGATCCACCAGCAGCCGACCGCGTCTTCCGGATTCCCAAGGACCAGCGTTGCCTATGCAAAGTTTGTGTTTTCTCCTCATTTTAATAGTACGTAACCTTCTGAAGGGACTTGGTGTTCATTAATACTGGCCAGGTGCCCGAATGCTATATGGGATTCGTTTAAACTCGGGCTCTAGCAAATTTGATTTTTACTGAAAATTACCCATTTTTTAACATTTAAAATGTTATCGAGCCATGTGGCCGTTGCCGTCTTGGGCAGAAAACATCTTGGATGAATTTGCATTTTTAATTCTTGGCATTTTTATGTTGCTTTAGTTCCCAAAAGCTTTTTTTCCTCTTTAAAAAAAAAAATTAAAGAAAGAAGGCAGCCCGCAATAGGGCAGAAACGCCAAGAGAACATAATAATAGTAGTAATGTGTGTTCCCTCGCTGCTAATTGCACCAAATTTTACCATGTGCTCCCGAAGCAAAGCCTGCCTGCCTCTCTCCAAACCCAGCTTCTCCTGCAGCCACTTAACAGGGGTGAGATAATCATTCCTTAATGCTGCTGCTTCTGAGGGTGGCTGCCATGGCTGGACCCTGCCTGTCAAGCACTGGGGAGGTAGCACCTGGGGCCTCCGTTATTTAAGAGCACAGTGTGCCTTCCCACCACCTTTGCCTGGTGCTGGGTGCTGAGGCTGGGCCAGGGCTCTCTCAGGGTTGGGTGTCAGAGCCAGACAGGACTTTAAAGAACAGTGGGCATGTTTCAGTTAAGGAAACGGAGGCTGAGAAGCAAGAGGGAATAGGGGCTCACTCTTTATTATTCAGCAGTGGTTTCTTGAGCACCTATTCCATGCCAAATAGCAGGGTGAGGAGTTAGGCATGGCTCTACCCTAATGTTGGGTAGGGGGCAGCCAAGCACCCAGAATACTTGGGTGCAGGGGGACAGGTGCTAGGAGAGTAGGTATGGGGGATGTGTGAGCCCAAAGGTGAGACCCCACCCTCCCCCTGCTGGCTGTTTGCCACTGTCCTTACAAAACCCGAGGCGGTATTTTGATTGCCATTTACAGGTGGGGAAACCGAGGCCCTGTTCTGTCTCATGGTGCTGCCCTGGTGTGGAGGTGGGCCTTATGCTCACTGTATGCCTAAGAAAGCTGGGGCGCCCCCACTCCACAGAAGCACAGCCAGCGTCCACCCACCGACACTGGGCCTCTGGACGCTGGAGAGACAGCGGTGAACAAAGCAGACGGGAGCCCTGCCTGCCCAGCACTGGCGCTGGGGTGATGGGAACAGAGACAACAGACAAGCTAGTAAGGAAGACGATTTCAGATGCCATCAGTGCACGCAGAGAAAAACAGCAGGGCCACGCGAAACTGAGTGACCGGACCATGTGTAGAAGAGGCCAGACAGGCCTGGATATGAGCTGTGTGTATCCAAGGGACAGAAAAAAGACCCGGAGGTCAGCCAGGGTGGATGTGGACTAAACCCTCAGCTTCTGCTTAGGCTACACCATTGCTTGCTGTGTGGCCATGGGCAAGTGACTCGGCCTCTCTGTGCTTCTGCTTCCATGTCTATATAACGGAATAGTAATAGTACCTACCACATAAGATTGTTATGCAGATTAAAGAAAACTAAAGAAATACACACAGACACATACACACACACACATGCATGCACGCGCGCGCGAGAGCGCGATCTATATCTCTATCTGTATCTATAGCTACCGCGCTTAGCCAAGTGCCTGACCGAGAATGCGCCCTCAGTGCGCACAGCGGGGGACAATCTTTTCCTCTCCCAGGGCCAGCGTGCAAATCCCACAACGCGGCAATCCTTCTTTCCCTCCAGCGACTCTGTGGGGCCATTGAGCCTGCTTCGCGAAGTGAGGAAGCCACATTTGAATTTGTTAAAAACAAAAAACAAAAAACAACAAAAGCCCCAAACCAAACAAACACTGCGCGACACGGGACGCTGTTTCCTTCAGCCCGCGCCTTGCACAATATGGTGCGGTGGGCCGGGAACGTTTGGCCACAGATGGCGCGCTTGGTACCAGCCCTGTTTTCTAAATACCCGGCTCCTCAGTGTAAATGATAGCGTCGCACACATGGTGCCGCTTGGCTCCCGGGAGGCTCCGGCGACCACGCTTTTCTTGGCCTGCCGCCCCGGGTCCGGCGTTCTCCCTCCAGATGGCGGGCATCAGAATCTCTCAAGACGCGGGGTGTGGCTGCTGACACTCGGGTTAGAAGCAGGGCCGTCCCTCGTCCCTGCGGGGCCAACCCGGACGACTCGTTCTCCCACTTGTGGCCTCGGAGGGGATGCAGAATTGAGCAGCTGGTGGGACAGGGGAGGGAACCTCCGATGACATCGCAGTGGAGCTGAGACTCGAACCCGGCTCCTTTGGGGCCATGTTCTTGAATTCTCTGTCTTCTGGGACAAGCGTGCATTTTCAGGAGTCTACTGCTCAGCCCCCCTCAAAGGCAGCGAGAGGACGGGGGAGGCAGGGACGTTCATCCCACACGAAAGAAGTCTCTGCTTCTGCGCCGTCCTGCGGCAGGCAGCCTGGCAGAGGGGGAGGAAGGCCAACTTGGCATCCATACACCCTGCAGGTTGAATTCTGTCTTCACTTTGTACTAGTGATTTCAGATCACTGAATCCAAAGCTCAGCTTCTTTCTCTGTTAGATCAAACTAATGCACAAAGGGCAGGGCTGGCGGCAGGGGTGGGGGCACTCTGTCCCAGGCACAGGCAAGAAGGGGCACACTGCCTGCAGGGAATTGAAAACATTAAAACTGACTCAGACTGAAATGGTTTTTTATGATCACTATGCACTGGCAATTCTAAGCATCGTGGGTGATAGAATGTTCTTCCCTGAAATATTCTTTGGTTGGTCTAAGTTTGTAAACAATCACTGCATTTTAATAGTGAGTCTAAATATTACCTCCTTCCGCTTCAAGTTCACAGGGTTTGATGACTTTTCCTTCAATATGTATCATATGCTAGATGAAAGTTGTACAGTCAGCCCCTAACATGCCCAGACTCAACTACATGGGTTCATTTGGAGAGTAAGTTCCTAACAGCTTGGAACCTTTCCCACGTACTTTGGGCACCCGGTGGTACTATATATTTCTGCATTTAAGCAGTTAATTTGAAATATAGCAATAACAGCATAGTGATTGATGAAAGACAGAGATGGAGTGACTCGGATTAAATGAGATAGTGCATGGAAGTACTTGTCCAAGGGCAACCCCTGGCACCTGGCTGTTGCTTAGTCAATGTGAGCTGCCTTTAATGTGGAAACACGGGCCCTTCAGTTGTAAAAATGAGTCTAGTACCATCTTACAGAGTTGTGGTTCAAAGAGCAGCTCACATAACTCCATGCAGTGTAGTTCGCTTTTCTGGAAAATGGAGATTAGAATATTTATTCCAGTGAAATCCAGTGAGGCCACCTCCATCAAGTGCCTGGTTGGGCTATCAGACACTCTTCTCGGAGTCTGATCCAGTTCCACCCCATATCTGACCCAGGGCTCCATTCCCCATTCTTGCCTCTCCTTCTGGACCCTAAACTTGGCTTCATAAGATTGGCTCTGCCAGAGGGCAAGGAGTCTGCTTCCCCATAGTAAATTGAAGTCATGCTTGCAAGAAATAAAAACTGATGTTGTTAACATAAGCAAATGGAGCTTTAGTGGAAGGATATCATGGGGTGTCTGTGTGTTGGGGAATGGGGGAGCTCCTGAAATGAGGAGGAGCCCTGAGACCAGACTTGGGAGTGGGCAGAAACCAAGAGAACCTAAGAAAAGGAGGACCAGGCAGCAGGAAGTACAGATATAGTCTTGCACATGGAGTGGCCTGGCTGGGAGGTCACCAGCACCACATTTTAGCTGCTGCAGCTGCAGTGAAACCCCTCCTTCTGTCCTCACATGTGATAATTCAAGATTCAAAGCCTGGAAGGCAGGCATGGATTGGCTGAGTTTAGGTCATATTTTCTACCCCCTGCTTTACTAGGGGGTGGGGGGACCTAGATTGTGGTCCTCTAGGCTTCAAAGTGGGAAGCTTGTTCTGGAGTCACTATCAGAGACCCCACTCTGAGGGAGAGCTAATTCCCCCAAGGAAACCTGAGATACGCTCAGGCAGGGGAATGGATGGAAAGCACACAAAACTCACCCTTAGCTCTTTCTTCTCTCCAGGTCCCTTAGTCCCTCCAAGGGAGGTTCTCACAATACCTGACAGATTTGAAGGACTTGACTTCTAGACCTGTTTCTGAGATGGGTAATATTTCTGTCTGAATAACACAGAGCCTGGGATTTTGCTGCTTATGGACTGAGAGCTGGGTGAGGATGAGGAAAGAAAGCTTGCCTTGAATAAGCTTCTAGTGCATGCAGAGTTTGTACTGTGCACTTCACATTCATTTATCTCTTTTAAATTATAACCAGAGCCCTTGGACATATATATTATTACTCCTATTTTGCAGGTGGAAAACAGGTTCGGAGGACTCAAGTGAAATTACTTACTGTTTCATTTAGGATTCTTGGATGTAACTATCAGAAATGGGCTCTAGTTAAATTGAGTCAAAGGTTAAATTGGAAGGAAATGGGGCTGATAGAATTGAAGGGAAGAAAATGAATCAGATTTGGAAAAGTCAGGAACCTATACTTCCCTGGGGATCCAAGTAGCAAAAACCAATGGTGACTTCTAGGGAAAATTAGTTCCAGGACTTTCCTAAACCTATGCCTTTGGGAGAGACAGTGACTTTCCTGGGCATATCACCTGGGCAGTCTCACACACTCCTTATCCTTAGAAGCGTCCTACTCTGGGTTTAACGCTCTGCTGTTGCCACATTGAAATTCCTAATAATTTTGTACAAGGGACCCCGCGTTTTCATTTTGCTCTGGGCCCTGCAAGTTATGTAGCTAGTCTTGCTTTGGTTAGGTGAATGCAAGGCACATTGATTGACAGTCCTATCAAGATTGCATACAACGGTGACGAGGTATTTTCCTAAATCAATACTGGGAATATTACCACATGAAGTGGGGGTTTGCAGCAGGAGGGTGTGGATGCTAGTCAGACATGCAGACCATAGATATTCACTACAGTTCACACCTGGTCAGCCCAATATCCCCATACATCCTTTCCCCCATACACACAGTGTTACCTTGTATCACTTCCACCCAAATTTCATTGACCAGTAGTCACAGGACTTTGACATGACTGCAAAGGAGGCTGGAAAATGAAGTGCTTAGGATGAGGAAATGAGATGGAAGAGCGTCTAATCAGTCCCTGCCACAGCCTATTTGCCCATAACCATAAGCCACCCCAAATTACATACTACGTGTTGTATATTATATATATTGTGAAATAATTGTCAAGGGATGAGACAAGATTGACAGTTGAGATTAGGAATGAAGGAAAAAAAATAAAATGAGTGCCTTATATAAACATATGATTGCAAAAGCTTTCAAATGAATATTATTGTTGACACAGCTCTTTGCATCTAGGTATAGGTAAAAAATAAATTCAAAATACTTATTGGAATTAAAAACAAAATCTCTCAGTAGATGCATAAGTTATCAGCCAGATACAGCTGAGAAAAGAACAAATGAAGTAGGAGACAGAACTGATTAAGACTCTAGTACATAGACTTAGAGATATAAACTATTAAAGGTATGGAAAATATAAAAGAGAACCTAAGAAAATTTGAAGACAGAATGAGGTATTTCAGCATATGACTAATAGGATGGAAAATATGGAATAGATATCAAATATGAAAGAAATAGCTATTATAAGAGAAATGAAGAGACATAAAATAGAGAATGAGGAGCTTCAACATAAATCTAACAGGATGCAAATTATTGAAATAGAAAATATGAAAGAGAACTTAAGAGATATAGAAGACAGAAAATGAAGTTCCAACATACGTCAAGAAGGAGAGGCCAGAGTAAAAGACAGCGAGCCAGTATTTAAAGAAATAAGAAGCCTGGGCAACATGGTATCTCTACAAAAAATTAAAAAAAAAAATAGCTGGGTGTGATGGTGTGCCCTTGTAGTCTCCTTACTTGGGAGGCTGAGGTGGGAGGATCACTTAACCCTGGGAGGTAGAGACTGCAGTGAGCCATGGTTGGGCCACTGCACTCCAGCCCCAGCTGATAATTTTTCTAAGTGCAAAAATACTCATTAAATTTCATGTTTAGATGTTTTTCAGTGGAACTGTAGACTATCAAGGATAGAGAGAAAATCCTAAAGGCCAGCGAATAAGACATGGGTTATCTTCAATAGAACAGCAATCAGATTGTTAGCCAACTTCTCAAGAACAACACCATATGCAAGAAAAAATGATATAATATCTTTGAAGCTGAGAGAAAATAATTGTGAATCTACAATTCTATACCTAATCAAACTATAATTTAAGGGCAAGGATAACATAAGACATTTTTGGACAAAGCAGAACATAGAATAGATACTAAATGTATCATGTGTAAATGCTTCCAAATATAATTATTAAATGAAGAATCTAAGCCAAAAAAAAAAATCCAGAGTGGGATACAATGCAAAATAAACAACAATAAAATTTAAGGGTAAACACTAGAATCACAGAATGCATAACGTCTGAACCAGTAGTAGAAAATAAAAGAAATGTAGAAAAATTGATCAATCCAACAAAATAAGTAAAAGGAGAAAAACCAAAGAGGTAAAAAAAAAAAGCATGAAGGTAAAAATAAATCCACATATATTACTAACCATAACAAATGTAAATAGGTTAAACTCACAATTAAAAGACAGGCTTCAGATTACATTAAATATTTATAAGTATATGATGATTATAATATACACAGTTAAAACATTCAGGAGACATTTAAAAATTAAGGCATAGACAGTAGATATACTAGGCATTTGCTGATCCAAAGGAAGTTAGTGTAGTGTTTGTAATAACAGACAAAATAGAATTTAATGTGAATAGCATTAAAAAGTAATATTTAAGACACCTATTTCATATTGCTAAGAAGAATAATCCAGCAAGATGACATAACAACCATTACTTTCTATGTATCTGACTATACAGCCTCAAAATATAAAGAGCAACAGCTGTCAAAATGACAGGGTGTAATTGATAAAAGTTGTAACAAGATAGGTTCTAATATCCATTTCCCAGGAATGGATTGATCAGACAAACAAGTAGTGAGTAAGAATATAGAAAAACAAACATGACCTGGTGGAAAATAAATAAAAACATGCACATTAGAGACCATACGTTATTTTCTAAAAGGCATTGTTTACAGAAAATAATAATGTCTTGGACCATTAAGGAAGTTATAGCACATTCCAAATAATGGCCAACATACAACCCACATCCTCTGACCAAAGTGAAAGAAAATAAAATGTTAACAATAAAAAGTTAGTTATTTCCCATGTATTTGGAAAAATTAAATGTAAATCATACTTCTAAATAATCCGTGAATTACAGAGAAAATTCATAAGAGAAAATGATAAAATATGTGGAACTAAATTACAATGAAATCATTACATATAAAAACGTGAGCGATACAGGTAAATTTGTACTTAGAGGAAAATTAATAGTATCATGTACATTTATTAGGAGACAAAAAAGTCTGAAAATAAATGAGTTAGGTGTACAATTTAAGAAGCTGCAAAAAGAAGAAACCACTCCTCCTCCAAATAGTCTTCTGTAAGGAGACTAGAAGTGGAAATAGTAAATGTAATTGGATTTATCACCTGATTAAACTCATCTAAACCTTCTGTGTTCTCCACATTGATCAGTTTTGCATTGATGGAGCCTGTAGAATTGAACATGGTTGTGATAAGGATTATCATCTCTGTATCTTTCAAATATTTGATGATTGCAATTCTCCCACGAATGTGGTATTTATTTTTATCTCTTTATTTGGAAATAACTTCAAACTTGCAGAGAAGTTGCAAGATAGTACAAAGAACTACTTTTGAATCATTTGACAGTACACTGGTGACTTTATGTCCCATCATTACTGAATGCTCCAGTATGTATTTTCTTAAAAAAATTACAAAAAAAGGTAGAAAAAAGTTATTCTCTTATATAGTCACAATACAAGTATCTGAAACAGAAAATTATCATTCATACATTACTAGAATCTATTCATAGACTCCATTCAGTCTTACCGGTTATCTCAACAATCTTCTATATAGCAAAAAGACCCAGAGTCACGTGCTATGTTTAGTTTTCATGTCTCTTTAGTTTTCTTTAGACTGGAACTGCTCCTCAATGTTTCCTTGACTTTCATATCCTTGACATTTTAGAAGATTTCAGACCAACCATTTTGTAAAATGCCTAATCAACTTGGCCCTGTCTACTGTTTCTTCATGATCAGATTCAGGAATATGCATCTTTGTCAGGAATGCCACAGTAGTGATGTTGTGTTTGTCTCTTTTCATGCTGTATTAGCTTGCCCAAGCTGCCATAACAAAAAGTCATAGATCAAGTGGCTTAAATAACAAAAATTTATTTTTTCACGGGTCTAGAGGTTAGAAGTCCATGGCCAAAGTGCCAGCCAGCTCCTTTTCTGGCAGTGACTGTCTTATTGACTTATAGATGATTACCATCTCACTGTGTCTGCGCATGGCCCATTCTCTGTGCAAGATTGGAGAGAGGGAAAGAGAGCTCTGGTGGCTCTTCCTCTCCTTACAAGGACAGCAGCCCTGTTGAATTAGGGTCTACCTAATGACCTCATTTAACCTTTATCATCTCCTCACAGGCCCTATCTCCAAATATAGTCACATTGAGGCTTAGGGTTACAAAAATCTGAATTTTGATGAAACACAGTCAGTCCATAACACATATTATCAGGTGGTATATAATTTGGTTTGTTTCACTACTGGCCTTTATTGCAGGTGGTGTCCGTCAAGTTTCTCCAATGTAAAGTTCTTCATTTTCCTTTTGTAATTAGTAACCGTTTTGTTGGGGGACACTTGGAAACTATGTAAGTATTCCACTCCTCAAAAAATATTTATTACACATTTTATCATCTATTGATGTTTCTTGACTGAATCAATTATTATTATGATGGCTGCTAAATGGTGATTTTCTGATTCTACCATTCCTTGTACATTAAGGCTTGCTATTTTGAGGAAAAACTTTCCTTTCTTCTTATTTATTTATTTATTTATTTTTATTTACAGCAGAATAGGCTCATGAATTCTATTTTATTCAATGGTTATAATCTGTTATCACTATATTGGTTCTCAGATTGTCCCTTATTTGACCTTTCCATGAAGGAATAATTGGTACTGGATTAATTATTTCACCATAAACAACTAGAACACTAGACAAAATCTATAAAATGTTTTCAGACATTTGACAACAGGCAGAGCAGGACAGTGATCTGTAGAAAACATGAACAAATAACACAAGCCCTATCATTACCCTCAGCTTTCGGTTCTGGAGGAATTTTGTAACCCTGATGCAGGGAAAGGGAATTCAAGCAGAGCACAGCAGATTTGTTGAGCTAAAGCAACACAAATTAGAGTTCAAGGAGGACTGGGGAGCCCATGTGTCTTTGATTGAATATTGATCTATGCATGCATAGGGTGAGACTCTATGAGGCTGGGCAAAGAAAACCATGGGAGACAAAGCAATTACTGTTGAGTGGTAAGCCAAACAACTACCACAGCCCACAGAGTTGTGGATTATTGGCGTTCCAGCCAACCAGCGTGAAGGGCCCTTGTTCAATACTGAGAGCATTGAGTAGAAACTCTAGAAAGGCCATGACTTAAGAGTAGGGCCAAATGAACCACAAGGTAAAATCAAGACTACACTTACTCTAACAAGGTTTTCTGACAAGCCTCAAAAGGGTAATGGTAAACTGCAAGTAAGTTAACTGCTTGCCAGAACAAAGTCAATGCTCTGAAGAAAGCAAGCAAAATCCAGCCACTCTACAATGGAACACTCACAATGTCCAGCAGCCAGCAAATAATTACTAAATATGTGAAAAAGCAGGGAATAGTACTGCCCATAGCCAGGAGAAAAGGGCCAGTCAATAGAGACAGATTCCATTCCATTCCATTTATGTATATTTATATATATTCATATATATACTAAAATATTTGTATATTTTAGTATGTGAATGGAACTACCAAGCAAGAACTACAAATATATGAATATTTTAGTATTTTGGTATATATAGGAATATTTTAGCATTCATATATGAGTTTATCAACATATATATGAATGAATACCAAAATATTCTACATATTTTAGTATTCATATATTCATATATATTCATACTTATGAATACACTCATAAACATATATTTGTATATGTTTATCAACATATATAAGAATGAATACTAAAATATTCTATATAACATGCATATGTTGATAAACTCTTATAAATATGCTAAAGAATTAAAAACAAGACAATGACAAGAGAAATGGAAACTATAAAAAAAGGCAATGGCAGTTCTAGAGCTTAAAAGTACAATGTACGAATTAAGAATACTCACTGGATCTACGTAACAGTATATTAGAAACTGCAGAAGAAAAGATGGGTAAGCCTGAAGACACAGTAATAAAAACTATTCAAAGAACAGAAAGAAAAAGGCTGAAGAAATGAACAGAGCCACACTGACCCATGGCACAATACTATACAGTCCAAAATATCTCACAATCTGGAGTCTCAGAGAGAGAGGAGGGAGACAATGGGGCAGAAAACAAATTTGAGGAAATAGCCAAAATGTCTCCAAATTTGGTGGAAAATATGAAGCCACACATTTACGAGTCTCAATGAACCCCAAGCAAGATTAATAAAAAGAATCTCTCAAAACCAATGAAACAGAGAAAAATTCTGAAAGCTTTCAGAAGAAAAAGACATTACATATAGGACAACAGGACCAAAAGGTCTTCTGGCTTCTCTCCATAGCAGTACAAGCCAGATACTATAAAGACATATTTAGAGTGTTGAAAAAACAAAAAAGCAACCAAACCTTGCCACCTAGAATTTTATATCCAGCAAAAAAATCCTTCAAAATGAGAAGGTGAAATAAAGACATTTTTAGACAGACAAAAGCTAAGAAAATGTGTCACCAGCAGACCTGTACTAATCCAATATATGTCAAACCAAGTCTTTCAGGCTGAAGGAAAATCATTCTATGTGGAAACTCAAATCTATAGAAAAGAAGAGGGCCAGAAATTGCAAATAAGTAGACATTAGAAGGACATTTGTTCCCATTTAAATTTTTTAGAAAAGATAACTGACTGATTAAACAAAAATGACAATACGCTGTGGGATTGACAATACGCTGTGGGATTTTCAATACACATGAAAATGAAATATATGGCAATGGCAGTGCAAAGGATGTGGGAAGGAAAATGAAAATATACTGTTTTAAGGTTCTTATATCACATGTAAACTTATATGGTACCACTAGTAGATAGTCTGTGATAGCTTAATGAAGCATATTGTAAACTCTAGAGAAATCAATAAAAATAAATTGAAGAGACAGAGCTACCAAGCCTATTGAGGTGATGAAATTGAATACTAAAATATTCAATTAAGCCAAAAGAAGGCATGAAATAGAGGAAAAGGAACAAAGAATATACTGAATAAATATGAAAGAAATGGCAATAGAGTAGATTCAAATCCAACTACATCATCAATTATGTTAATTTTAAAAGTACCAAACAGTCCAATTAATAGGTGGATATCTTCTAGTCTACAACTCTATGCTGTGTACAGAAAATAAGACTTCAAGTATAAAGAAACATTTAAAAAGTCAAGTGATGTAAATAGAGTCACAGTGAAAAGATTAATAAGAAAGTTGAAGTGGCTGGACTTATATGAGATAAAGTAGACTTCACTTAAGGGATATTACCAAAGATAAGGGTGGGCATTTGCAAATTTTAAATGGCCAATTCATTAGGAAGATATCCTAAAGAATATAGTTCTAGATGCATATGAACCTAATAACAGAATGTCCAACTACTTGAAAAAAATTGGACTGAATTACAATGAAAAGCAGACAAATGTACAACTAGAGTTGAAGATTTTCAACACGATTCTCTCAGTAATTGATAGAACAGAAAACAAATTAGTAAGAATATAGCAGACTCGAGGCCGGTCGCGGTGGCTCACACCTGTAATCCCAGGACTTTGAGAAGCAGAGGCGGGTGGATCACGAGGTCAAGAGATCAAGACCATCCTGGCCAACACGGTGAAACTCCGTCTCTAGTAAAAATAAAAAAATTAGCTGGGCACGGTGGCACACGCCTGTAGTCCCAGCTACTCAGGAGGCTGAGGCAGGAGAAACACTTGAACTTGGGAGGCAGAGGTTATAGTGAGCCAGAATCACGCCACTGCACTCCAGCGTGGCGATAGAGCAAGACTCCGTCTCAAAACAAACAAACAAAAAAGAGAATATAGCCAACTCAAACAATCAACATCATCAACCTGCTTGATATATTTAAGTTATTGACTACTAAACACAACATGAAGCAAGAAAATACATTTTTTCAAGTGCATCATTTATTAAGATAGGTTATATGCTGAGTCATAAAATAAGTCTCAATAAGTCTAAAAGGGTTGAAATCAACAAAGTATATTCTCTCTCTTTTTTTTTTTTTTTGAGACGGAGTCTCGCTCTGTCACCCTGGCTAGAGTGCAGTGGCGCGATCTGGGCTCACTGTAAGCTCCACCTCCCGGGTTCACGCCATTCTCCTGCCTTAGTCTCCCAAATAGCTGGGACTACAGGCGCCCGCCACCACGCCCTGCTAATTGTTTGTATTTTTAGTAGAGATGGGGTTTCACCGTGTTGGCCAGGATGGTCTCAATCTCCTAACCTCATGATCCGCCCGCCTCGGCCTCCCAAAGTGCTGGGATTACAGGCTTGAGCCACCGTACCTGGCCAACAAAGTATATTCTCTGACCACAATGAAACTAAATAAGAAAACAATTTTTAAAATAAATCTGAAAAATATCCAACTATTTGGAAATTAAACAACATACTTTTCTTTCACACTTTAAAATAATCCATGGGTCAGAGAAGAATCATAAAGGAAGTTAGTATTTTGAATGGAAACAAAATAAAAACAAAAGATAAAATTGTGAGGTTTATGTTTTTTAGAGGGAAAAAGTTTTATTTTTAAATGCTTACATTAGAAAAGAGGAAAAATGTAAAATAACCTGAGATTTCATGTTAAGAAACTAGAAAAAGAAAAGCAATGAAAACCCAAACTAGATAGAAAGAAGGGAATAAAAAATATAAAAGCAGCAGTCAGTGAAATAGCAAATGTAAAAACAATGGAGAAATCCATGACACCCAAAGTTTGTTCTTCAAAAAGTTAGATGAATTGATAAATTTCTGAATTGACTGATCAAAAAAGGGCATCTCTGACTCTTTACCAACATCAGGAATAAAATAGAGTCTATCTCTAGAGTCTGCAGACATTAAAAGGAAACTAAGAAACTATTATGAAAATCTTTATATCAATAATTTCAACAACTTACCTAGAATTAATAAATTCCATGAAATATACAATTTATCAGAAGAGACACAAGAAAAGACAAATATCAATAATTCTGTATATATTAATATTAAATTAAATAGAATTAAAGACCTTCCCACAGTGGAACTTCATGCCCAGATGGTTTAAGTGGCAAATTCTGTTAATTATCTAAGGAAGAAAAGATAATACCAATGTTATGTAAACGTTTTCAGGAAGCAGAGGAAAAAGGAATGTTCTCAACTGACATGATAGCATGATAGGGAGATAATACAAAGAAAATATTTAAAAAGTATTGACTGATTTCCTTCGTGAATAATGAGGGAACTTCCTTAACAACATTTGTCAAATTACATTTAGAAATATTAACAGGAGGCCAGGTGTGGTGACTCATGCCTGTAATCCCAGCACTTTGGGAGGCTGAGGCGGGTGGGTCACAAGGTCAGGAGATCGAGATCATCTGGCTAACATGGTGAAACCCTGTCTCTACTAAAAATACAAAAATTAGCTGGGTATGGTGGCATGCGCCTGTAGTCCTAGCTACTCGGGAGGCTGAGGCAGGAGAATTGCTTGAACCTGGGAGGTGGAGGCTGCAGTGAGCCCAGATTGTGCCACTGCACTCCAGCCTGGGTGACAGAGAGAGATGCCGTCTCAAAAAAAAAAAGAAATATTAACAGAATACTGTTAATATGGAAGGTTGTTTTGGTAGTCAAAAAACAAGCAATGTAATTCACAATATTACCAGAGAGAAATGATTATCTCAATAGATGCATAAAAATCACTTGATAATATGTGACATTCATAGATTATAAAAACTATCAGAAAAGTTGGAAGAAGAAAGCTTTCTGAACACGTTAAAGGATGTCTATGAAAAACATGGCCAACACCATTCTGAAAAGACCAGTTGTTTCTCCCTGAGATCAAGGACAGGTAAGGATGATCATTTTCACCATTTATTTGCACTGGCTTGAGGTCCTAGCCAGTGCAATAAAACAAGAAAAGGGAATAAAAGGCATAGCAATTGAAAAGAAAGAAAGAAAACCATTTTTATTTGCAGACAACATGATTATGTTCATAGAAAATT
This sequence comes from Pongo abelii, assembly GCF_028885655.2. NCBI lineage: Eukaryota > Metazoa > Chordata > Mammalia > Primates > Hominidae > Pongo > Pongo abelii. The sequence continues at coordinate 103,522,299 of NC_072000.2, read as the reverse complement.
CTAAGAAATCTGAAAATGCTACGAAGTGAGTAATGAAGATTTCTTGTTACAAATATACAAAAACTACTGTATTTTTATATACAAGCAAGAATAATTGGAAACAAAATAGGAATAAATTGAACAAAAGTAATGCTGAACACTACATAATACTTTTGAAGGAAATTAAAGAAGATAGAAATATACGGACAGGTATACATGGTAAGAATCAAAGCTGTTAAGATATCTGAGAGGTTTTTTCCCTCCCCGACAATACTCTAACATCAAACTTGTGTGGGTTTTCTGTACCAATTTTCCAATTCTCCAACACACACTGGATATCTGACAATTCAATGCAATTCTGACACCAACCCCTGGAATTAGTGCAGACTTCATAGATGAAAGGTGCAGACCCCCACCCAAAGACTGACCTACTTTAGATGCCAGATGCAAAAGGGTTACCCAGGCTACTCACATTTCTGTCCAACAGAGTACAAATTTGGGTGTTCCCACAAATCTCTTCATGTTCAGTGATTTGCTAGAATGGCTCACATGACTAAAAACAATACTCTACTGGTTAATGATAAAGGATAATACTCAGGAACAGCCAAAGGGAAGAGATGCAATGAATGGGGCAGAGCCGCAGTGATTCCCCTGTTTTTTCCGGGGACTCTGCCCTCCCAGAACCTTGATGTGTTTTCCAACCCGTACACTCCTGCAGTTTCCTTGTTCAAACGTTTTCCTAGGACTCCTAGGTGGTCGATGAGTGGGGCTGGAATTTTCAACACTCTAGTCACTTGGTCTTTCTGGTGACCCATGGCATCTGAGAGGCCTCACCCTAAATCACCTCATTAGCATAAACTCAGGTGTAATTGACAAGGAGTTGTTAAGAATAACAAAAGAACGGCCTGCTGGGTGCAGTGGCTCATGCCTGTAATCCCAGCACTTTGGGAGGCTGAGGTGGGTGGATCACTTGAGGTCAGGGGTTTGAGACCAGCCTGGCCAACAAGGAAACCCTGTCTGTACTAAAAATAGAAAAATTAACTGGGCTTGGTGGTGGGCGCCTGTAATCCCAGCTACTCAAGAGGCTGAGGCAGGAGAATCACTTGAATCTGGGAGGCGGAGTTCTCACTGATCCGAGATTGTGCCACTATATTCCAGCCTGGACGACAAAACAAGACTCAATCTCAAAAAAAAAAAAAAAAAAAGAATAACAAAAGACACTCCCATCAACTCCCATCACTCAGGAAATTCCAAGCGTTTTAGGAACCCTATGCCAGTAACTAATGACAGAGACAAAATAAGCTTATTCTACTATAATTTTATGTCTACCCAAATTAATTTGTAGATTTAATGTAACTCCAATCAATACATCAGTTGGATTTTGAGAGAAATTGATAAGCTGATTATAAAATTTATATGAAAATGGAAACGACCTAGTTTGGTCAAGACATTTTTTGAAGAGTAGAGCAAATGTGGAGGACCCATACTATCTAATGTTGTCTACAATTCAACAAAACTACAATATTCAAGACAGTGCAAGAATAGGCATATAGAAGACTGAAACACAACCACACATATATGATTAGTGGATTTTAACAAAGAGGCATAGGCAATTTCATGGAAGAAAAATAATCTTTTCAGCAAATGATTCTGGGACAACTGAATATCCACATAGAAAAAATAAAGCTTGACTCTGCCTCATGTTGCTCATCAAAGTGAATAGATCATATGCTTCAGCCAAAGACTTAAAAGATGAAACTTCTGAAGGAAACACAGGGAAACATATTTCTCACCTTCGAGTAGGCAATGCATGCTTAGGATACAAACAGCACTACCATAAAAGAAAATTTAACAGTGGCTCACGCCTGTAATCCCAGCACTTTGGGAGGTTGAGGTGGTTGGATCACTTGAGCCTGGGAGTTCAAGACCAGCTGAGGCAACATGGTGAAATCCATCTATACAAAAAATATAAAAATTAGTTGGGTATGGTGGTGCACAGCTCTGGTCCCAGATGCCCAGGAGGCTGAGATGGGAGGATTGCTTGAATCTGGAAGGTTGAGGCTGCAGTGAGCCATGATAGGGCCACTGTGCTCCAGCACTTTGGGAGGCTGAGCCAGGTAGATCACTTGAGGCCACGAGTTTGAGATCAGCCTGGCTGACATGGTTAAACCTTGTCTCTACTAAAAATACAAGAAATTAGCCAGGCATAGTGGTGCACACCTGTAATCCCAGCTACTTGGGAGGCTGAGGCAGAAGAATAGCTTGAACCTGGGAGACAGAGGTTGCAGTGAGCTGAGATTTTGCCACTGTACTCTAGCCTGGGTGACAGAGTGAGACTTCATCTCAAAAAACAACAGCAACAACAACAACAACAAAAACAAAAAAAAGAAAGGCTTTTCTCAATTATCCTGCCTAAAGTCAGCCTTCTTCAAGTTCCCTCTTCTACAGCACTCTATTTATTTCCTCGGAAATAATGATCATGTCACCCTATCTTGTTGATGTACCTCTCTGTAGAGCAGTGCCCCTCCCTCCCTTGTGAGCACATAAACTCTCAAGACCTCTGTCAGTCTCATTCATTTCTGTATTCCCAAGACCCAGAACCATGACTGGCATATAGTAGATAGCTTAACAGATGTTTGTGAACTAGGTGAATGAGTGAGTGCCCCAGCTCACCTCACTTGGTAGTGGCAAGATGTGGCTTCCTACACAGGTAGGTTTGACCCTAAATTCCACACTTTTTGAACTGCGTGCTGACTCTTGTCTATGGGAAGGACAGACAGGTAAATAAATAAATAAATACCAAACTGTGTTAGTCTGTTCTCTCTCTTTTTTTTTTTTTTTTTTTGATACAGGGTCTTGCTCTGTCACCCAGGCTGGATTACAGTGGTGCTATATCAGCTCACTGCAGCCTCAACCTCCCTGGGCTCAGGTGATTCTCTCACCTCAGCCTCCAGAGTAGCTGGGATTACATGCGCCATCACATCCGGCTAATTTTTGTATATTCAGTACAGATGGGGTTTCACCATGTTGGCCAGGCTGGTCTCAAACTCTTGGCCTCAAATGATCTGCCTGCCTTGGCCTCCCAAAGTGCTGGGATTGTAGTAGTGAACCATTGTGCCCTAGTTGTTCTCACATTGCTATAAAGAAATGATCCAGACTGGGCAATTTATGAAGAAAAGAGTTTTAATTGGCTCACAGTTCCACAGGCCTTACAGGAAGCATGGTGCTGGCATCTGCTTGGCTTCTGGGGAGGCCTCAGGAAACTTACAATCATGGTGGAAAGAGAAGGGGGAGGAGCAGCGTCACATGGCCAGAGCAGGAGAAAGAGGGAGGGCGGACGTGCCACACTTTTAAACAACCGGATCTCATGAGAACTCACTCAATATCATGAGAACAGCACCAAGGAGATGGCATCAAACCATTCCTGAGAAATCCACTCTCATGATCCAATCACCTCTCACCAGGCCTCACCTCCAGCACTGGGAATTACAATTCAGCATGAAATTTGGTTGGGGACACACATCCAAATCCTATCACAAACAAACAAGCAATAAGAACACAGCAAACCCCATTTTCTCTCTCAAGGAAATAACCATTTATAATGTAAAGTAAGTGGCAAAGCTGACTAGCTGAAAGAGTTAAATGAAAAAAATAAGGAGGATTAGGAGGTGCAGGGGAAGCCAGTTAAACTTGTTTTTTTTTTTTAAGTGATTGTTTTTTCTCTCTCTCTCTTTTTTTTTTTTTTTGCCAGAGGCCTAGGTTTGCAGTCTGCAGAGCTATCTACAGGGCTGGCAGGAGACCCCTGAAAAGAAACCAGAGAAGCTTGCTGACAAAAGACTGGAATTCTGGTATCTCTTTTGTTTTCACCCAAGTCTGTGGCCACTGACATTCCTCTTTTCCACCACGGGTGGATAATAAGCCCCCTTCTCAGGAATCGAAATGCTCTTATACATTTTAATGTGACCTTAGACAGCGCTGTTCAGAAATCACAGGCCCATCTGACTACACTTGAGGTTGAATTGAGCTAATGGTATTCACCTCATCTTTAGATGCAAAATTGGAAGATAAAAAGACCTTGATGTGAAAAGAAGGGGGGGATGTGAGGGAGGTGGGGGGTGGACGGGTTGCGGGGGGCAGGAGGGGGGAAGCAGATTAGAGATACTGCTTAAAAATCACGTGATTGCGCATTGATAACGAAATGTCTCCTCTTTCCAAAATCCCCCATGGGCTCGAGAGATGTCCTCATTCTTTTATTTTTAACGATAGAATCTTTTTATTCCTGAGCTGGGGAAATTTGAATGTTGCTGCATATGTGGCCAGGAGATACATTGACCTTTAGCAAATCTTATTTAAAAAAAACCCAGATTGAACAGTTATTGCAATATTCCAGCCCTGTAAGATGAAAAGAGAGAGAGGAGAGGAGGGAGAGAGAGCACTTTCTTCCTCTGTAATCAGATGTGGATTAAATTTATTAAAGATGCTGTGTCTCCTTTTAAATGACTGGCAACCCTCTTTCTGAATTATCAGGAGCTGGCTGGAGACACGGCACCCTTCTGATTTCATCTTAAGATGACAGAGAAAAGTCTAAAATGGGAGAAAACTTGGTTCCTCTCTGTTGCTCTTTGGCTAAAACTTGGTTTTCATACATTGAGCCAAATGCATTCAGGGCTCCATGGTGAGGCCCAGAAAGGGGTGAGGGGAAATGGGAGGGTGGGGGCACAGGGTGTGGTCAGATCAGCTTCCCAGGAAAGAAGCTGGGAGGGAGCCCCAGCAACTCACATGAAATGCACAACCGCTAGAGACAGGCTCATTTCCAGCTTTGACGTGCCTGCTGTCTGTCAAGGGCCCAGTGAATGCTTCCCACCCCCAGGGCTCAGCCGCCTCCAGGACCGAGGGGCCCATTGGGCAATCTATCACGGAGCACACCTGGCCTGCCCAAAGGACACAGCAGGTAGGGGGGGTGGGTGGGGAGGGCAGGCTGGGGAGTGGCTGGCAGGGAGAGTGGGACCCCAGGTTAACTCCAGAGAATGGATCCGAATTGCTCAGACAGGACCTCAGGCCTCTGGGTGTATCCATCCAGAGGGGTGTACATAATTTATCAATGTAGAAAGGGTGACAGATTGGGATGGTCTGGCCTTTGGCTTTCAGCTTGTCTGTATTTATAGAATTGGATGTTGGGCCTGCAGGCCATTGCGCTCTGACTTTAAAATTGGGCATGCTGACTCAGGTACAGGTGGTGCATGGAATTGTTTTTGTTTTCTGTTTTTTTAGTTTTTTAAGACATGGAGATCTTGTTTGCCCCCATTTATCACAACCATGAAGCTGCTGTGGGGACATTTCTCCATCTTTCTGAGAGTGAGGGTCCTCCGTATGTCTTCGCGAAGGATGTCCCCGTAAAAGGGAAATTCTGAAGCGCATTTCTAGTTCCCATAGAATTTCCTTTGTGGGTCCTTGTTTGGGAAGAGAAAGTGGCAATCCAGGGTCACTGTGTGCCATGGTATAATTGTAGCAGAAGGTTGGCTACGGCAAGCCCACTTAAAGCCTGAATTTATGAGAGTTCAAAATTCACCCACCCTACAGAGGAAACACTATAGTTCTAATTTTCCCTTAGCTTAGAATTCGTTCATTCATAAGGAAATTCCAGACTAAAAGATGAGTTTGCCTAGAACGTCTGGGTATTCAATATGTGTGTGGAGTGAATGGAAAGGTGAATAAATGCCTGAGTGAATAACTGAATGGAGTCTATGCCCAGTGAAAGTGAAAGTCACATTAAGCATGGGCATTTCAGTGAGTGCTGAAAGTGAAAGGTGAGTGAATGAGTGAGGGAGTAGATTTCAGACTGAGGGGAAAGTGAGCAGGACACAGAGCAGGTGCTTCTTAAAATACATTTCGAGTGATTGAGGGGGTGCGGGACAAGCTCCACGGGCATGTGGTAAAGTCTCCAGGACAGGATGGTGAATGAATGGATGGTTTTACTTTCCGCATAAGGAGCTCATGGGTGGGTGGGTTACCCCTTCCTACTGCTAGAGGAATAGCTCAGGTTGCTCCAGAGCTCCTGAAGTCAAGTTCAAAGCAAGCTGTGTCTGGCTCCTAATTGCAGGACTGCCCCTCTGTTCTGGGATGTTCTGCTGTTCCTCCTTGGAGTCCTTGTCCTCAGGGCTTGGCCCTGGTGGCAGGATGGGTTGGCTTGCTGCCTGAACAGCACACCTGTAGAGCACGCCGCCCAGCCTGGTGCTGGGAATCTCCTAGAAAAAATGAGAGTTCCCACCCCTGCCCTCCAGGGCCTGAAAGCTTTCTTTCCATTGCGTGCCTAGAGCCCAAGGGAGAGCCAGCAGTGCTCCTCCTCACCTTGTCCTGAGCAGTCCTCAAAAATGCAGTCTTGGAGGCGTGGAGGCTAGGGAGGGGCACTTGGTCAATCCCTCGGACCGGGGCCACCTCGCCTGAAGAATCCTTCAGTTTGGATGCACCTGCCAGGGGTTCTGAGACACTGGCCTGGGTCCACCTGACCCAGCCAGGCCACCTTGGTGGGGCGAGGATGGGGTGGGTTGCAGGGTGGGGCCGTGGTTAGCTGTGGCACTATCGGGGGCTGACTTCTCCCACCCCAGGAATGTGCTGACGGTTCTGAGTGTAGAATCCCCAACCTTTGTCAGCAAATCACAATCTAAAAATGTTACAAAACTCCTACAAGAATGACAGATCATCCGTGCACATGGCTACTTACAAGCTGGACTTATTAGGATTGTGTTTGTGGAAGAAGAGGGCTGGCAGAGGCATTAGTGAACACGCTTGGGTTTCTGGATCCACAGTTCATCTTGAGGTGTGAGACTTTGGGCCATGGACTGTCCCTTCTGAGCCTTGGTTTCCCCTTTCTAATGAGAAGGCCTGTGCTGTGGGGGAGTCGGTGGGGGGCGGGTGTGTTTGAGGAATGGAGATACTCGTGCGAATGGCTGGGCATAGAGTAAAAATGTGATGGGCAAATAGTGGTTATTTTTGTTTGCAGAATTCTGTGTTTAATAATGAAAAAGAAGAAGAAAGAGGAGGAGGAGGAAGAGGAGAAAATAATACTATTTCTTGAGTTCTTACTATGCACTAGTTTAAGCACTAAGCCCATTGCAACACTGTAGTGCTTTACCCTAAAGTTACTATTAGGGTTCCCACTTGCCAGTTAGAGGAATGGGCTTACTTAGTGAGGTGAGGTGATTTGCTTGAGGTCACACAGCTACTAACTGGCAGTGCTGAATTTCAAGCCCCACCCCGCCCAGGGTCTGTGTTCTCACCCACTGTGCAGTGGCCAAGTCTGGGTGGCTGGTGTCCACCATGGGAGAGGACATCTTGCCTAGGACCCTATCTTAGTGCCACTGGGCCCAGGGAATAGGGTCAGAGCTGAAACACATGTGGTATGCATCTTAGGTGCTCATGAAGTGCCAACCACTTGTCTGGCACAAGGGATTTAACAACTTATGTCGGTGGGAGTCAGTGCAGAGTGCCTGTAGCTGAGGGGCCCAGTGTATTCAAAGAGGGATTGAACTAGCAAATATATGCACGCTGGGAAAGCTGCCCCAAAAACTGGCCCCAGTGAAAAGAGGCTTCCTGTATTTTGCCACACGTATTTGGAGTAGAAATTATCATTGAAGATCAAGGGCTGGGCTGGAAGCACAGCCTGCCCTGGCTGTGTTGCCTGTGGTGAAGAGTGCTGGTGGGAAGGGGTGAGGAGTGAGAGATGGGGGCCTACAGTGGGATCAATGGACTGAACGGATTTGGGGGCATGTGGTGAAACCTGACCAACCTTGACCTTCAGTGAATGGGGAAGAAGGCTGGATCTAATAGCCCCATGTGATTTTAATGACTGTCCTGGGAAAAGTTTGCACTTCGGAGGAGGATGGGCTGGACGCCTGCAGTGACCGTCCACTAGCTCTGATCTTGGACAAATCACTTACCCTCTCAGAACCTTCTTCCTTTCATTTGCAGAATCGGGAACATAATAAGCCTCCCCATATAGATGTCAGGGCTAAGATATTAAGTAATGGATGCCTAAAAAAGTACATTTTTGGCTGGGCGCGGTGGCTCACGCCTGTAATCCCAGCACTTTGGGAGGCGGAGGCGGGTGGATCACGAGATCAGGAATTCGAGACCACCCTGGCCAACATGGTGAAACCCCATCTCTACTAAAAAACACAAAAATTAGCCGGGCGTGGTGGCACGCTCCTGTAATCCCAGCTACTCAGGAGGCTGAGGCAAGAGAATCGCTTGATAGTCTGTCCGGCAGTAAATGTTTGTCAAATGTGTGAACAAATAGGTAAGAGCAACACTCAAAGGGTAACAAGAGGTGGAGCTTAGTTACTCCCCAGGGAGCTACGGGCAACCTGATGGAAAGATTTTAGTCATGGGAGAGATGAGGACGCTGTGCCCTAGGGAGACAGAGTGGCCTCTGCAAGGTCATACTGTGATGGTGGTGGGATTGGAAGTGAGGTTTTTCTGTCTACCAAAGCTGACCTTCCCACCACCCTCCCTCAACCTTCTAGACAGGGGCACAGCTCTCAGAAAGGGCCCAGGAGCTGACGCCCTTCACAGTGGACACAACTATCAGTTTGTTCCTTGAGAGAAATGACACAGCTCCACTGACCTCCAAGTTAAACATACATCCCCAGAGCGCAGAGGTGTCTCGGACCTGCTCTGCTTCCCAGCCAAGCCCAGGATGTGTGAAGAGCTGGTCTTTTCCACTGCCTGTTGGGCTGATCAATCAATAATCTTCCGAAAGTGAAGAAGTGTTTCCCTGTTTGCCATCGCTGGTGAAATCATTGTTACTGAAGATTTCTTTATCTTTCATCCACTTGCAAGACATCACAGGAGCTAATAATAATTAGTTTTATATTATCATAAAATATCCATAACCTATTACTTGTCATTTGAACCATTCTTTTTTTTGAGACAGAGTCTTGCTCTGTCGCCCAGGCTGGAGTGCAGTGGCGTGATCTCGGCTCACTGCAACCTCCGCCTCCTGGATTCAAGCAATTCTCCTGCCTCAGCCTCTTGAGTAGCTGGGACTACAGGTGCGCACCACCATGCCCGGCTAATGTTTGTATTTTTAGTAGAGACGGGGTTTCACCATGTTGGTCAGGATGGTCTTGATCTCTTGACCTCGTGATCCGCCCACCTCGGCCTCCCAAAGTGCTGGGATTACAGGCATGAGCCACCGCGCCAGGTCATTTGAACCATTCTTAAGGATACAATTCAGTGGCATTAAATACATTCACAACATTGTGTAATCATCACCACTACGTATACCCAAAATTTTTTCATCATTCCCACCAGAAGCTCTGTGTCTATTAAAAACAACTCCCTCTTCCTGCTCCCCCGCCGTGCCCCAAAGGCGAATTCTTATTTCGAAAAGGCCCCTCTCCTTGCCCCTGAACCACTATCCCTCTTTGGGAACATTTTTTAAATAAACACCAGAGTGCCCATCCAACCCTGCTGAACACGAGGAAGCTGACTGGATGATTCTGGGCTCTGAAACCTAATTAGGGGAAAGGGGAAACTAAAAACAAAGATTCCAAAAGAAAGAAACCTGGGCTGCTTGAAGTTACCTTCTTCCTGGAGGGTGGGGGTGGGGTCCGCCCCAGGAGATGGAAACCTGGACGGAGGTTTGTTTTTGAAATGTCTGGGCTGGGCTTGGCCTGCTGGCTCTCCTGGACACGGCTGGAGCTGCCTGTCTCCCTTCGCCATGCAGACCATGAACTATTTCTTTTGCTCTCTGTTCCAACTGCCTCTGAGGCCCAACCATCAGCTCCCTCTCCCCTGAAGGCAGCTGGGCATGGACATGTGCTGGTGGGAGTCAGCAGCAGAGGGCAGGGGAAGGCTGGCTGGTTGGTTTGTTGGGTTTCATCCTAGGCTACTGTTTCCCTGAAAAGAAGAAGAAACGACTCAAAACATCCATCTCTGGTTCCAGATATCAATAAGGGGGGAATCAAAAGCACTTGAAATGTTGGTGTCACACTGTGATTTAAGTCTACTACTTTCTAGCTGTCACTTCTGACAGGAGCTTCAAACCTTTGAGACTCAGTTTCCAACTTGGTGAGAGAAGATAACTTGAGTACCTTGTTGCAAATTTATTTATTCTGCAATAGGAACACAGTGTCATGGGCCCTTGGTGGTCTTTTGAAAATGTGCATTCTTTGTCCACCTGAAAACTCCTATTCATCCTGCAAATCCCAGCTCACGTAGCCCCTCTTCAATCCAGAGAACCTCAGAAGCGAATCATTTCCATCTCTGTTCTATTTCAGTAGCTAATACAGTTTTCTGTTGTCATATTTACAGCTCTGTTCTGGTATTTATATTTTTACTCTTCCGCTGGGCTGATCTCAAGGGCAGAGACTTTGCCTATTTGTTACTGTGGCCAGGACACAAAAAGTGCTTGGAAAATGTGAGATGCTCTTTGCATTCTGGTGACCTGAGGTCTATGTCGTCGATGCTGGGGCCCACGGAATGTAGTGTGTGGGTTACTAGGCAGGGACCACTGGTGCTGAGAGAATCTCTCCTCTCTCCTGTGAGTGAGGTCCACCTCCATTTGCACAGGAAGCCCCAAATAGACACTCAGAGTCTTATCTTTGGGTGATCTTGGAAGGAAGGCCCAGGATCATGACTAATTTCCAGGGCCCGTCCTCTCCCAGGATTTGGAGAAGCTGCCCTGGGCCGCCTGGGCAGGGCCGGGCGCTTGGCTTGGGAGGCCAGCTGCACCCGAGGTCAGCTCCTGGTGCTTTCTCAGGCCTGTTGAGACCTGGCTCGCCCCAGCCTCCCGGATGTATTGGAAAAAAATAATTATTTGCTTAAAACATGTAAAGTGCTCCTGCGATTTTAATCGGTTTAATTTAAATTTTAAACGACGGATCTTCAGCTTCTAATCACTTTGAAACTCAAGTGCTTTTCACCAAATGTGAAGTGTTTTAGGGTTGGAAATGATTATGTGTAGGACAGTGAAAGGGAGGAGAGAGAGGGGAGACAGAGAGAGGAGAGAGAGGAAGAAGATACGGAAAGGAAGGGCCAGAGAGAAGAAGAGCAAGAGTGCAACTCAGAATTAAGCTGGAAAAACGTTCCGTTGAGCTGACCCACTGTTCAGGGCAACATTCAGCCCTTTGGAATATCTTAGCTGAGAAGAGATGATGATGACTACAGTCCCATGTAATTCAAATTCAAAATTTATTTTTCATATTGACACAAAACTTACATGCATCGTGAGATTTACAACAACTTTTTCTAAGATTTTCTAATTGCAAAATCCTCTTAAGGCTTCTGAGGCTGAACTTTGTGTGTGTGTGTCCCCCGGCCCCTAGGCACATGCCTGGGATCCTGTGCAGGTCACCCAGCACCGGACACAGAGCGGCTTGGACAGCTGGACAGAGGGTGGCTGAAGAGTTAGAGATCTGAGTTAAGTGTGCAGGGCTCCAAGGTTAAGATCCTGCTGGAGGGCGTGGCTCCTGCACAAGGTGTGTATGTGTGTGCATGTGTTTGTGTCTGTGCACACATGTGAGTGTGTGTGTTGCTGGAAACACCTGACTGCAGCTGGCAAGGCTGGGTGTTCTGGAAACATGAGGGCCCCTCCATGGCCGCAGGGCACCATGGAACCAGGAAGCTGCAGCCCGCAGAGGCCTCAAGCTCAGACAGGGTCAGGCAGCTGGGGTGGATGGGCCGCCCACAGCTGCTGCCCAGGCTCCCCTGCTGTTTGCTTCTTTGTTTCTGTACAGAAATGCTGGAAGAGCAAGAGAAGCCAGACTGAAGTCTCACAGGCCTGGCTTCCAATTTTACTTCTGCTACTTTCTTCCACGTATCATTTTGGGCTGGTTACTTCGACTTGCCGACTTCCCAAGTGTTGTTTTGCTCTTTTGTAACCAGAAAAGAGGCCCTTTCTTTGTGTTCCATTGGCTTTTCCAGCTGGGTTTTCCCAGCCTCGCCCCTGGGCCCTGCAGTGTCCCTGCGCTTGCTTCTAAAATCTCACCCTCCAGGGACTTAGAGTTCCCTGGTCTGGCACTTATGTGAGTCCTCGTCATCCTTGGAGCTCCTCCGTGGCAGGCCTGGGTCCAAGTGGTCTTTGCATCCCCTGCACCTACCACAGGGCCAAGAGCTGAGTGCAGCTTAGATTGGAGGCTTCTGGAAGGTTGGAATGAGATGCAGGGGAAAGACCATGTGGTTTGGACCAGATGGATCAGGGTTTGATTCTAGGCTGTGCCATTTACAACCCTTAACATGCATTCACCAGTCTGAGCCTTAATTTCCTCTACTGTAAGAATGCAATCAGCCTCATAAGATCCCCAATATAACTTCCAGGTGGGTTAAGTATGTAAATGTGAGAAGAGAAACTTTAACACATTTAGAAAATAGAATATCTTCATGACTTTGGGGTAGAGAAGAACTTTCAATTTTCCTCCCCTGCACCTCCCCCAAAAACCCCAAAGAAGCATATTGATACATTTGACTATATTAAATTTAAAATTTTCTGTTCAATAAAGGGTACTCTAAAAGAAATGAAAAGGCAGGCTACAAACGAGGAGAATACATTTACAATACACATAACAAATAAAAGATTTGTATCCAGAGCATAGGAAGAATTGTAAAAAATCAAGGTAAGAATAGAAAAGCAAATGCATAGAAAAATGGACAAAATATTTGAATGGACAGTTCATAGAACAGGAACCACATGAAGTTCCAAATAGCTGAAGAGGTTCCCAATCTTTTTAATAATTAGGAGAATGTACATTGAAACCCTGTAATACTAGATTGGCAAAAATATGTGGCAGAGAAAGAAAATGAATGGGAGACAGAAAGTGGTTGGACTTGACTATTGTGGGGACTGTCCTCCCTGGTGAACTACCTGCACCCCAAGCAGCCCATGACAACCTCCCCAAGGCAGTGTCTGTCTGCAGACTCCAAGAGAGGACAGACCCCAGATTCTCCAGCAGCCACTCCTACCGCATTCTTTAGATTTAATTTGCTATTTCCTTTCCAGATTCTTGAGATGGAAGTTTGCATCATGGCCTTTCAACTTTACTTCTTTTCTAATGTATACATTTAAGTCTAAATCAATTTCCCCCTAAACATGGCTTTTGTGCATCCCATGAATTATCAAATCATGTAGTTTCACTATAATTTAGTTAAAATATTTTCTAATTTCCACTGTAATTTTTTTGTTTGACCCAGTGTATTTCTTAGCAGTGTATTTCTTAATTCCCCCAAATTCTTAATTTTCAAAAATATTCTTCTTACCTTGTTATTGATACATAGCTGAATTCCATTCTGATCAGAGAACATGCTGTGTCTGATTTTAATCCTTTCAAATATGTTGAAACTTGCTTTATGTTTCAGCTTATGGTCAATTTTGGTGAATGTTTAAGTGTACCTGAAAAGAAGGTATACTCTGCAATTGTTAGGTGTGGTGTTCTATAAATGTCATTGAGGTCAAGTTGGTTAATTATGTTAGTCAAAACTTCCATATCCTTGATAATGCTTTTGGTCTGTTTGTTCTATCAATTAGAAAAATATGTGTTAAAATTTGCCACTGTGGTGATAGTTTTGTCTATTTCTGCTTTTAGTTCTGTTAGTTTTTTCTTTATATATTTTGAGGCTATGTTGTTAGGTGCATGTACATTTAGAATTATTATGTCTTTCTGGAAAATTAGACTTTGTATTTTAGAAAATATCTATCCTTATATCTAGTCACATTTTATTCCTTGAAGTCTACATTGTCTTATATTAACGTAGTTATACCAGCTTCTCTTGGTTAGTGTTTATATTAAGATAGCTTTTCATCCTTTTACTTCTAATTTTTCTGTATCCTTATATTTGAAATGTGTATCATGTGAGCAGCATACAATTGGTTTGTTTTTCTTCAATCTTATCTGACAGTCTTTGTGCATTTGCACTTAATGTAACGACCAATATAGTCTATTTCTTCTGTCCAACCTATGTTTTTTTCCTCCTTTCTTGCCTCCTTTTGGATTCACTGTTTTTTAAATTATTCTTTTTTTCTCTTCTCTTAACTTAGTATTTATTTTTTTTTGTTATTCTTTCAATGATTATCCTAGAACTCTGGTTCTCAAACTATTTGGTCTCTGAACATCTTTATATTCTTAAAAATTGTTATAAAGATACAATGATTTTTATTTTTCTGGATTACATTATCAATATATTATTGCAATAGAAGTTAAAACCAAGAAAAATTTAAAATATTTATTAATTCACTTTAAAGTAATAATAATAAAATACTAGTTAGTATACATTACTTACTTTTGTGAAAAATAACTACCTTTTCTAAAACAAAAAATACTGAGAAGATGACATTATTTTCCATTTTGTTCTGTTTCTTTAATGTATAGCTTAGTAGAAGACAGCTATGTCCTCATAACTGCTTCTGCATTAAATGTGTTGTGATATGTTGTTTTGGTTGAAATATACAAAGAAAATGTGACCTCATTCAGATACGTAGATGAAAAAAAGGGGACTATTCAATGGCTTTTCCGGAGTACTGTGGGTATCTTCTTAGGTCCTATACAAAACATTCACAAGTGGTAATTTCTTAAAGGTTAGTAGCAAAGTGGAATCTAAAGTCAGATCAGTGAACTTCTCATAAAAATCTATTGGTCTCCCTTGCAATTTGAATAGGTTTTCCCTCATGTGTAATTTTGTATCACTGTGCACTGGTCATTTGGAAAATATTGCTTCATTGAGTTATTCAGGTCTTCCAAATGTTGACATGTTTGATTATATAATATTTGAAAATTACATTTGTTTATGTTGTCATTGATTTTACCACAAAAGTATTGGGAATCTATCAAGCTTAGAATGGCCAAGACAAGTTTTATAAAATCCTAATTATTATTTGAAAGCTTAAATTATGTATCATTGATAACATACACTGTACATTATTTTCCTGAAAGTGACATGTTTACTATGTTAAATTTTGAGAAGATGTCTGTCAAATATTCAATTTAGAATAACCACAGTTTCCCTATCAACTGATAGGGAAAATGGTCTTGGATGAAAAAGTGGCAGTGCACCTTGCAACTTAATTACACGAGTGCTTTCCTTGAGATCACCATTTTTTTTCAGGATAAAGCAGCTGTGCTTCATGCCTATGTTCCATTTCATCACATAGCATATTTTAAAACATGTAGTCCAAGTTTGTAATTTAATAAAAATTAATACTTTTTCACTGTTTCAGCAAGAGTAGTCAATTGCCCTTTCTTTTTTTTTCTGCAATTACATGGCAGTAAAGACTACAATGACTAGTAGTACAGTTTCTCACCACTGTCATGCTTTATACAAGCTACAAGCAATTTTATCCACTGTGTTTTCTGTTTTTTTTTTTTTTTTTTTTTTTTTTGAGACGGAGTCTCACTCTGTTGCCCAGGCTAGAGTGCAGTGGTGCGATCTTGGCTTACTGCAACCTCTGCCTCCTGGGTTCACACCATTCTCCTGCCTCAGCCTCCCGAGTAGCTGGGACTACAGGCGCCCACCACCACACCAGGCTAATTTTTTGTATTTTTAGTAGAGACGGGGTTTCACTGTGTTAGCCAGGATGGTCTCGATCTCCTGACCTTGTGACCCGCCCGCCTTGGCCTCCCAAAGTGCTGGGATTACAGGCGTGAGCCACTGCACCTGGCCCCACTGTGGTTTTTGCACCATCAGTGCAAATATGAACAAACTTAAAAGAGGTAAATAAGCCTTAGTATTATGAAAACAGTTTTCGTAATACTAAGTCCCCTTGGGGACTCCCAGGGGTCTATGAGCCACATTCTGAAAACTGCTGCCGCAGAGATGATAACAGGCATCTTTGGTTTTTTTTTTTAACAGTACTTTCCCCACTTCTTAGACAATGCAAAAGTCTTAGAGTACTTTAACTTCATTTACTTCCTTTTCTGATTATATGTTATAGTTTTTATGCATTTTATTTCCCTGTATTATTCATATCCCACAAGTCCTTTTTTTATATATTAAGGCTCATTTACATATACCTATACATTTGCCTTTCTGTCATTTTTCACATCTAAATATTGCTTCTGCCTTACTCCTTTTCCTGTTTTTCTGGGACTCCAATTTTATGTATTTTATATACTTCTTACATTTTCTCTTCTGTTTTTCCTATCTTCGTGTCTCTCCATGAATCATTCTAGACCTTTTCTTTTAGCACATCTTTTAGCTTACTGATTATCTCTTCAGCTATATCTTATTTGTTATTAAACCTATTTACTGAATTTTTAAACTCAGCTCTTCTAGTTTTCAGTCCTAGACTTTATATTTGAATCATCTCTACAGTTTCTAGTTCTCTATGTAATTCTCAATCTTTTATTTCCTTGAACATTTGAAGCTAGCTATTTCTGAAGTCTGGATGTGATACCTCCTTTATCTGGAAGACTTATGGAAAGTTTCCGTATTTTTTCTCTTTGTTGTCAGCTATGTTATTTTGCCTTCTTGTGTGTGTGGTTTTGACTGAATATTGGAAAAATTGTAGATTTAAATTTAGAACTAGGATGATCATATTATATCCCTCTCTAGGGAAGTCTAGTGTTTGGTTGTGGCAGGGTGCAGGCAATGCTTGATCTCCTTAAGCCAATTAGGGATGGCGATGTTTCAAATAGGACTTTAATCCCTTTGAGGGACACGTATTTCTAGTTTGCCTTTACTCCTAGAGTATATACCTTTAGAATTATTTAAAAACCAAACTCAATCAGTCTCCCTGTGAAAGGCAGAAGCAAAGAAAAGGAGAAAAGAGGATCATAGAAAAAGTGGACACTACTTCTGGTGTTGGTGGTTTAGTAAGTCCACCAACTGATGGTCCCTGAACTTTAATTTTATATTTAAATTTATAACACTTGTAGTGTTATAAATTTTTCAAAATCTCATGCTGGGTTTGTCTCACTGAGTTTTCTTCTTTTCCTGGATTTTGGCCCTGTAATTCTTCACTGTCTTGATAACTCTCCAATGCCTTCAGGCATTTAATTTTTATTTTTAAATTAAAATATTATTCAGATTTTCTAGGTTTTAAAGTGTGGAAGTTGGTCCCAATTACCTAGTCTGGCATTGGAAGAAATGTGGCCATCTGGTGCAGCTACTTTTGATTTGGCCTTATCTGGGAAAATTGAAGATATTTGTGTTGCATAAACTAGAAATTCCACACCCCAAATATTTAACTTAGAGAGAAACTTTTGCAAATGTAAACAAGGAGTTATAAGTAAGAACATTTATAGCAGTAATTTCTAAAATAGCAATGCCAACCACCAGGAGAATGGATAAATCAATTGTGGCATTATTATTTATGTGGCATTATTTTTTATTCTTATAAAAATAATACAGCAGTGAAAATTGGTGAACTAAAGTTACATGTATCAAAACGGACAAATCTTTTGAATGTAATTTTGAGTAAAAATGTGATGTACAAAATAAAAGCGTGTGTGTGTGTGTGTGTGTGTGTGTAGTAATATTTACATTTGTAGCAATATGGGTCTGCCTAGTTATAATAGACACTGAACTGAATACAGTTTTTTTTCCCCCCAGGTAGAAAGGGATGGGTTTGTGATTAGGAAGTGGCAGATAGATGATTCAATTTTGCTGATATTTTACTTCTTAAATAGGTAGTGAATATAGCTGGGTGTTTCTTGTGATTTTAAAAATATTCTGGATTATCTTGTCTTGGATTGGTTAATTTAGTTCACTTACATTTATTTACTTTATTGATTTATTTCTTATTGTTTCTATTACCTTAGTTTGTTATTTTTCTTTTTCCACTTTTTAAATATTCTCTTTTCTTCTTTATTGCCTGGGTGGAAGTATTGATTAAAGGTTGTTTTTAAAAATTATTCATTTGCTTATTTTTATTCCATTTTGATTCTCCCTCTACTGCTTTGAAATTTACCCTTTTGTTTTCCTGATTGTCCTGGACACATTATCATGCATATTTAATTTAATGACATACTAAACAATATTTTAAACCCCTTTGATTATAAAAGGACATTAGAATATCCCAAATCAAGTTACCATCCTTCCAACCTACAAGTTATTGCTGTGTAATGTTTTAATTCTATGATTTTTCTGTGGCTTTATAAATTAGACTTTGTTATTATCTTATACACACATTTTTATCGGCTTATTTGCTCACCATTTCTTCTTGCTTCTCACAAGGACCTTTCTGTGATAATTTTCTTTCCTTCCTTAGGGGAGGTGTGGTGGTTTACTCCCAACCACATGTATCTGAATATTTTTGTTTTACTTTTGCTCGTACTGGGTACATAGGTTTGTGAAGTACACAGTTCTGGGTTGGCATCTCCACACTTTGAAGGCACCATCACATGTCTTCTGGCTGTCATTATGGAGGTGAAAAGTTTGTTTTCAGTCTTCTGATTATTCCGTTCAAGATTGTCTCTGCTTTTTGTCTGGCTGCTTTAAAAAAAATCTTATTTTTGCCTGTGGTGTTTTAAAGATTCACTATAGGCATCTGAGAGGACCTGAAACATTACTCTTACCTGGAGTATATTATGTGATTTCTGAATCTTGGATATATGTCTTCTCTTTGTTCTAGAAATTTCTCAGCTAATATCTCTTGAAATATTACCTCCATTCTTATACATCTGCACTCTCCTTCTAGAACTCTGACTAGAGATATGTGAGAGCTTCTTATTCTATTCTCTGTATCTCTTTCATTACCTTTGTATTTTCTATTTCCTTATCTCCTGATACTGTATTTTGGGTAATTTGATCAGACTCTTATCCTGGGGTTCACATATTTTATTATTAGTTGTGCGTAATCAACTTGTCAAGCATCCATTGAATTTTTAAAAAATCAATTAAAATTTTTCAGTTTTAAAAGTTCCATTTGGTTATTTTTCAAACCTATTTGGTCATTCCTGATGGTCTCTTGTTTACTTTTTATCTTTGTGGTTCCAATGTTACTTTCTTTATGCATTTCTTACATTCTTTTTACATTTCATACATTGATATAATACATATTGGATTATTTAATATCTGCAACCCTGAGGTGTTTAAATCTATTATTTGTTACATTTGTTGACTGCCACTTACAGATACTTGCCATCTTCTCTTTCTGTGACTTTTCATTGTGAGCTTACTGCTTATGTTTTAATCTTATTTTCAGATTTTTTACTCCTGAGGGCCCAAATGAGGGATGCTTTCCTCCAGAGATTTCTGTCTAGTTCTGCTGTGAATCAGGTGCACCAAAGACTTGAAGACATGTCCATCACCTTTGAGCATCTCATATCTGCAAGGACTGCCAAACTCAACTCCTCCACCTTGCTCTTTGTCCCAGGCTCAGGATCCTAATTGCAATGGTAATTGGTGCTCATCCTCAAGTCCAGCAAACCTCTTCATTTCATACACTGCCAGCTTATCCCAACTGTATTAGTCTGTTCTCATGCTGCTAATAGAGACATACCTGAGACTGGGTAATTTATAAAGAAAAGAGGTTTAATAAACTCACAGTTCCACATGGTTGGGAAGGCCTCACAATCATGGCGGAAGGTGAAGGAAGAGGAAAGGCACATCTTACATGGCAGTGGGCAAGAGAAGTGTCAAGCAAAAGGGGAAAACCTCTTGTTATAAAACCATCAGCTCTCATGAGAACTCACTCACTACCACAAGAACAGCAGTATGGGGGTAACCGCCCCCATGATTCAATTATCTCCCACTGGTCCCTCCACTACATGTGGGGATTATGGGAACTACAATTCAAGATGAGATTTGGGTGGGGACACAGCCAAACTGTATCACCAACTTTAGATTTAGCTCACATTTTGAGGAAGACTGACAGGTTTGAAGAATTCCACATACCTTGAAAGCCCACTGATGTGTCAAAAAGCCCATGTTATTGAGGACAGTCTTGTTTTGATTTGTGACAGTGCCTTTGCACACTTGATCTGCCGTTCTCCAGCAGTGGAAGTTATTGTATTATTCTGTATTAACCTTTTTACTTCTTTAGCTCTCATAAATACTGCATGATAAAGGTGACCATATTTTCTACTTTGAAGAACTATTATAAGCATTAGGACACCTAGAAAGCTGCTAGCACTTAGTAGCTGCTAAATAAATGGTAGCTAACAACAACACTAAAGGTGATTCAATATTTACTGAACCTAATTGAACATACACTGATGGTTATAGGTGGATAAACCTTGGACATATATCATATCACTTAACCTTACAACACTATAAAGTTGGTCATATTGTCTTTCTTTTACAAATTAGGAAACTGAGGCTCAGTGAGTGTACTGATCAACATTACTTTATTAAATGATATGAACTATACAGTAGTGTCTAATGGAACATTTGGCTCATCCGTTTATTCATTCATTCTTTTGGAAGGTACTTTTTGAGTGCCTTTGACCCTGGGACTGCGGTGATATGTAATAGACGTTTGCCTTATCAAGGTCCTGGAAAAAAGCTACTTTGACAATTCTCCCACCCCCTACACCGTCCCTGGGTCTCACAGTTTTCTCAGGATGGTGAGATCTGTGCATCTCACTTTCCCCTGGGGCTTGGACTCTCCAAGCAAATGGTCCCTAGTAATAACCATTCTTCTATAAATTAATGGGAGCTTGGGGGCCCTGAGTTATAAGCACTGCGATGCAACTTTGTTTTAGGACAGTTGTTTGAATTAAGGTGCAGATGTGATGTGTGAGTTGCAATGTGTCACTTATATTTAGTGTAGGCATACCTCGTTCTTTTGCACTTTGCTTTATTGCCCTTCACAGTTTTCATTGTTTTTCTTCAGATTGAAGGTTTATGGCAACTCCTATTGAACAAGTCTATTGGCACCATTTTTCCAACAGCATGTGCTTACTTTGTGTTTCTGTGTCACGTTTTAGTAATTCTCACAATATTTCACCCTTTTTCATTATTATTATATTGGTAATGGTGATCTGTGATCAGTGATTTTTGATGTTACTCTGGTAACTGTTTTGGGGCACCATGAAGTGTGTCCAGACAAGATAGTGATCTTAACTGATTAATTGGGTGTGCTCTGGCTGCTCCATTGACCAGCCATTCCTCCATCTATCTCTTTCTCTCCTCAGGCCTCTTTACTCCCTGAGACACAACAACATTGAAATTAGGCCAATTAATACCCCATACAATGGCCTCTAATTGTTCAAGTGAAAGGAAGGATCACATGTCTATCGTTTTAAATGAAAAGCTAGACATGATTAAGCTTAGTGAGGAAGGGATGTCTAAAGCTGAGACAGGTTGAAAGCTAGGCCTCTTGCACTAATTAGCCAAGTTGTAAATGTAAAGGAAAAATTCTTGAAAGAAATTAAAAGCGCTGTTCCCATGTACTCATGAATAATAAGAAAGTGAAACAGCCTTATTCCTGATATGGAGAAAGTATTAGTGATTTGAATAGATAAAACCAGCCACAACATTTCTCTAAGTCAAAGCATGATCCAGAGCAAAGCCCTAACTTTCTTCAATTCTGTGAAGGCTGAGAGAAGTGAGGAGGCCGTAGAAGAACAACTGAAGCTAATGGAGGTTATTTCATGAGGTTTAAAGAAAGAAGCTGCCTCCATAACATAAAAGTGCAAAGTGAAGAAGCAAGTGTTGATGTCCAAGCTGCAGCAAGTTACCCAGAAGATAATTTAGGTGGATAATTGATGAAGGTGGGAACACTAACAACAGATTTTCAATGTAGGTGAAGCAGTTGTGTATTAGATAAGAAGATGCCATCTTGGACTTTCATAGTTAGAGAGGAGAAGTCAATGCCTGGCTTCAAAGCTTTAAAGGACAGGCTGACTCCCTTACTAACTGCTAATGCAGCTGGGTGACTTTAAGTTGAAGCCAGTGCTCGTTTACCATTCTGAAAAGCCTAGGGCCTTAAAAATGGTGATAAATCTATGCTGCCTGTGCTCTATAAATGGGACAACAAAGCCTGGATGATAGCATGTCACTTACAGCATCGTTTAGCAAATAATTTAAGCCTGCTGTTGAGACCTGCTGTTCAGAAAAAAAGATTCCTTTCAAAAGTGACTGCTCATTGACAATGCATCTGGTCACCCAAGAGCTCTGATGGAGATGTACATGGAGATGAATGTTGCTTTTGTGCCTGCTAACAGAGCATCCATCCTGCAGCCCATGGATCAAGGAGTAATTTCAACTCTCAGGTCTTATTATTTAAGAAGTACATTTCATAGGGCTAAAGCTACCATAAGGCTAAAGCTACCATAAAGCTACCACTACCATAGATAGTGATTCCTTTGATGGATCTGGGCAAAGCAATTGAAAACCTTCTGGAAAGAATTCACCATGCAGAACATGCATGACTCATGGGAGGAGGTCATAAACATTAACTGGAATTTGGAACAAAAGTTGATTCCAACCCTTATGGATTACTTTGATTACTGGGTCAAGCATTTCAAGACTTGGTGGAGGAAATAACTGCAGATGTGGTGAAAGTAGCAGAAAACTAGAATTAGAAGTGGATCCTGAATTGCTGCAATCTCATGATCAAACTTGAATGGATGAAGAGTTGCTTCTTATGGATGAGCAAATAAAATTTCTTGAGAAGAAATCTACTCCTGGTAAAGATGTTGTGAATATTGTTGAAATGACAACAAAGGATTTAGAATATTCCATAAGTGTAGTTGATAAAGTGGCAGAGTTGACTCTAATTTTGGAAGAAGTTCTGTGGTAGGTAAAATGCTATCAAACAACTTGCATGCTGGAGAGAAATCTTTCCGGGAAGGAAGAGTCTGGGGAAAACCTCATCATTGTCTTATTTTAAGAAATTGCCACAGCCACCCCCAATCTTCAACAACTACTACCTTAATGAGTTAGCCGCCATGAACACTGAGGCAAGACCCTCCAACAGCAAAAAGATTAGGACTTGTTGAAGGCTCAGATGATTGTTAGCATTTTTTAGCAATAAAGTATTTTTAAATTAAGGTATGTACATTGTTTTTCAGACAGACTGCTACTGCACACTTAATAGACTACAGTTGATATGGTTTGGTTGTGTCCCCACCCAAATCTCATCTTGAATTATAATTCCCATAATTCCCATGTGTTGGGGAAGGGACCTGGTGGGAGACAATTGAATCATGGGTATGTACATTGTTTTTCAGACAGACTGCTACTGCACACTTAATAGACTACAGTTGATATGGTTTGGTTGTGTCCCCACCCAAATCTCATCTTGAATTATAATTCCCATAATTCCCATGTGTTGGGGAAGGGACCTGGTGGGAGACAATTGAATCATGGGTATGTACATTGTTTTTCAGACAGACTGCTACTGCACACTTAATAGACTACAGTTGATATGGTTTTGTTGTGTCCCCACCCAAATCTCACCTTGAATTATAATTCCCATAATTCCCATGTGTTGGGGGAGGGACCTGGTGGGAGATAATTGAATCATGGGGGTGATTTCCCCCATATGTTTTCATGGTAGTGAATAAATCTCAGGAGATCTGATGGTTTTATAAGGGGAAACCCCTTTTGCTTGGTTCTCATTCTCTCTTGTCTGCCACCGTGTAAGCCATGACTTTCACCTTCTGCTGTAATTGTGAGGCCTCCCCAGCCACATGGAACTGTGAGTCCATTAAATCTGTTTTTGTTTAAAAAAAATAAATTACCCAGTCTCGGGTATGTCTTTATCAGCAGTTTGAAAATGGACTAAAAATACAGTATGGTATAAACATAACTTTTATACACACTGGGAAACCAAAAGAATGTGTGTGACTCACTTTATTCTGATATTCACTTTATTGTGGTCGTCTGGAACTATGAGTGCAGTATCTCCAAGGTACGCCTGCAATTAGTAATGCCATTAGAAGGGACTGATGAGCCCATGGGTATTCACAGCCTGTCCTATAAATAGCTGGTGCTCTTGGTGAGAGCAGGGTTAGCATCATTGTGTCCCCTTGTTCTCTCCAGAGCTGTCTGGATGACAGGAAGTGCACTGCATTCTGGCTACTACTGGTCACCTACTGGAATTTTCTATTACTTGTCATTACACATAACTCTTCAAGAGGACTTCAGTCTGCTGTGACACCCCCACCCCCTGCACTGTCCCTGGGTCCCGCAGTTTTCTCAGGGTGGTGCGATCTGTGCATCTCACTCTCCCCTGGGGGCCGGACTCTTCTTTCAGCTCCCCCAGGTCTGGGGAAGAGGCTTGGTTATTTTCTGCTTACAGATGATAGTAAGTCTGCCATTGGGGTGAGATTCATAAGCTTAGAAGGCAGCAACCTGCCTGGGCTGCACCTTAGGAATAGTGAACCTGGTCTTTATGCAGGATTAAACCTTTTCTATGCATTTCTAGATGGGGATGTGTGATGGTGAGAGGGAAGAGGATGGGATGAGAATGAGAGCAAGCCTTATATTTTATTTTCTCTCTATCAAGCATTCATTTATTGAGCATCAGTTTGCACAGCTACTGAGTATCAGGGGATTCAAACCCATGTCTGTCTAGACTCTGCAGCCCTGCTCCTGCTACCCGAAATAATGCCCACCTCCCAGGGTAGCTATAAAGCTTTTGAGACACCGTCTGCAGCGTGGCCCCACAATGCGTGGAGTATAAGAACTCAGTGTGCGGTAACTTCTTTCTTTCTCTGAGCAAAAAAGAAATCTTAAAAGAAAGTGAAAATCTGTTGCCTTGGAGAAGTTTGAGAAGGAACCAGACAGTGTGTGGGAAGGAATTTGCTCAGCCTGGGCTGCCATGCCGGTTCTGGTGGGTTCCACCTCCGAGCGTCCCCTGGCTCATGGGGGCATTTAACCACCTCCTCCAGGTTTTGTTTCCCCTACTTCACCCACACGGAACAGCAGTTCTCACAGGCAGACGGGCTGGCAAGTTAGCATCTTTCCATGATGAACTGTGCTGCACCAAACCTTATCTTTCATTTATGATGATTATGCTTATAATGAAGGACTGCAAATCTGACAGACTGAAGATCATCTTGGAGGCTGTACTTTTCATAGTTCTTGCAGTTTGAATTGATTTGGGAGAGAGAAAAAGGGAGAGAGGCTCTTTGTAAAGAAAACATGATTTTTATGTGAATAGTCATTACAGACCAGGATTATATTATATTCATCTCCCCATGCAGAAACGACACCAGCAAACATCCTTCCTTTATTTCCCTGAGTAAAAGAAGGCCTCATGGTTTAATAAGCCAAAGGGAACACATGCAATGAATGAAGTGGCAAAGTAATGGCCTCCCCATCCTTCCTCCTGCTCCTGGAGAGCATCCCAATGTCAGATATGGTTAGCCTGGAGATTTAGCTTTTTGCCTTTCACCTTTGGACAGGTCATTTCATAACCTTGAGCCACAGTTACTTATTTTTAAGGTGAGCCTCTGGTTTTGTATTGCTGTATAGCAAGCCACGTCATACTTGGTAGTATAAACCATCAATACTCATTTATTATTATAATCTCTTCTGGTTCTGGGCTCAGCTGGGCAGTTCTTAGGCAGGACCTCTCATGGAGTTGCAGTCAGTTGGTGGCTGGGCTGGAGTCACCTGGAGCTTCCACACTCATGTATCTGGTGCTTGCTGCTGGCTGTTGGCTGGGATTTCAGAAGGGACTGTCAGCAGGGACATCTACTCGCAGCCTCCTTGTGTGCCCTTGGCTTCTTCACAGTGTGATCGCTGGGTCATCTATTGTTAAACACACTCACTAAGGCCCTTCCAGGTTCAAGGAGAGGAGACATAGGCTGCAGCTCTTGCTGGGGACATGGCAAGGCTCTGGAATGGGGTGCAGGTCTTTCTGGAAAATATAGTCTGCCACCATAAGGATAATAATAATGGGTGTTTGGGTAACTGTAAGAATAAATGAAATAATGTTAACAGGCAGTGAAGTATAGGGGAAAATATTTGAATTTTGGAGTTAGAGTAGCTTGGATTTTGATTCTGATTCTACTGCTTCCCAGCTGTGAGAGAAGCTGACCATGTTCTGGTGGGTTCTGTCCATCAGGACTGATTGAAGAAGGTGTGGGGGTAAAAGTAGGGGGACACTTCACGTATTTCTTCTTTTTCCTTTCCTGGTGTGTCTGGTGAGCTGTTGCTGGTTTGTGTAGTGTTTAACAGTGACTTTCCTGCAGCAAGACTTACTTCTTATTTAAGATGATTATGTTTATAATGAAACACTGTGGATTTTTTACATTGAAATCACACAGGAGGTGATCCCTTATCACAGCCCTTTGATTTGGGCCAATTGAGGAGTCTGCTAATTTCTAATACCTCACTTCCTAGGTCATAGCAAAGACGAAATGAATTAACATGCGTGAACTCGAGAGTGTAGGAGTTGTGGTGGATGGGCTGAGTGTGGATTTTGGGATCAGATAACGAGTTTGGATCCTGGCTTGGCATTTCATTAACTGGGGAAACCTTACATAAGTCAGGTCCTGTCTCTGAGCCTCTGTTTTCATTTCTCTAAAATTGGATGATGCCCTGGGTTACCAGGTCACACAACTGTAAGTAAAGCCTCTCATCGCATGGTCTATGAGAACCATGTCCGCAGAGGTGTGACGGGCCCAGTCTGTATGGCCCTGATGGCCTCTGCCATGCACTGCTGTCCTGAGGGTGAGAAAAGGGATGGTGGGGAAGGGCCAGTGTGAGCCTGGACTGAGAATACTCTCAGCAAAGGTTTGCTCCCCTCCTGCCTTCCCTGAACCCTGGGTGGGGAGCAGTGAATTTCCTAGAACCCTTGCAGAGAGTTCTTTTCTTCTGCTCCCATGACAAGTGGGCCCAGATTGTTTCACTGAGCTCTTCCCTGGGGACTGCGGAGTACTCTAGGTTTCTCACAGCCTGCGGCCCTGGGAAAGGGGCTCCTGCTGTAGGTGGTAAGGCCAGGAAGTCAGGGGTTCATTCGCTGTGGTTTGGATCTGGATGGGCCTGTTGTGTGGCTGTGCAGTGTGTCGCACTGGTTTTTTGATTAGTCCAGTATGTTCTCAGCCACTCAGCCCCTTCGTTATATATTTGCCCTTTGGAGCCTTGCGACAAAGTGCTGGGTTTGTGGATGGGATTCAGATGGACCTGAATTTGAATTCCTACTACTTACACCCTTACTTACTGGCTGTGGGATCTTGGCCAGTTGCTCATTTCTTCTGAGCCTCATTTCCTTTATCTATAAAATGGGAACAATAGCCCTTGTCTCTCCAGCTGGATGTATGAATTAAATGGCATACAGCCCATGTAACTGAGTCATTAATTTGACGGTATTGATTATTTATTGAGTGCCCAGGAAGATTTCCAGGTGCTGAGATGGGAACTTGTAGGCAGTCTGTGTACTTGGGGGCAGCAGCTGAGCACAGGTGAGTAAACTGGTCAGATGGTGAGGGATGGTGCTGGTCAGATGGTGAGGGATGGTGATCCGTGCAAGGTGAATATTGCAGGTGCAGAACTTCTTTTCTGTGGGTCATCTGGGAGGGCCAGGCCGATGAAAGAGGGATTTGAGCAGGGCCTGGAGGGGGTCCCGAGTGAGGACATGGCTCTTCGTGGGAAGACCAACAGGCAGTAGGAAGAGTGTGCAGGTGGTCGAGGGGAGGCCTCATGTGGAGGATGTTTAAGGATCAGATGAAGTGCCAGGAAGTGTGGGCAGGGGTGAGGCCTGCAAGGGTGAGTGCAAGGAGGGGAAGGAGCCAGACAGCCCCCACCCACAGGCCACCCTAACTAGCTCAACTTGGTCAAGAAATGCCCTGTTGCCTCCTTTCTCTTAGTATTTTACCACTTTTTAATAGACCTTTAAAGAAAGTACAATTATATTTGTAAATAACCTTAAAAAAACTTTGCAGTTTTCCCACTCCCACAAAAAAACCTACTCTTCAGTGTAAAATAAGTCCCATCCTTGCCATTAAGTGGCTCACTTAGAATCAGTGAATATTTCTAGTTCATGCTTTACACATCTGCTCAACGGACCCTCACAACAACCCTGTGAGCCACTGTTACTATGCCCATTTAACAGATAAGGAAACCGAGAGGTAGAGAGGTGAAGGGCAAGGACAAGGTCACATGGCTTGCAAAAGGCAGATAGGACTTAGGCCTGGGTTTTCCTGACTCCAGGTTGTTCCCTCAATCCTGGCTGATGACATCAAGTCCTGGAGCCTTTGACCTCTGACAGCCTCCAACTCCCCTCCTCTGTCTGCCTCCAGCATTCGTTTCTGTTGCGGATGTCAGTGTCTGAGATGCAGGCATCTCCCTAACTTGCCAGGCTTGATGAAGCTCAGTGGATTTCTTTTAGTGATGATGGACATAATTAATTTAGCAGAGGAGATGCCTCATTGCTGCCAGTGTCAAATAAAAACAAGAAGGAAGACAGGTTGCACTCTAGCTCTGAACACAACGATGGGCTCAGTCAGCCGGAGGGTCAAGTATTCTTGGAAGAGGGAGGACCCCAGCTGAGGGCCTGGTTGGTTCTTAGGAATGCCTCACATGCACCTTGTCCTAAGCAGCAAGCAATGACGACAGCAGGCATGGAGGAAAGTGAGTGCTTGAACCAGGCAGGTGAAAACATTCCTGAGAATATGTCAGTAAGTGGCATGCCATTCATTGGTTCTCAAACTTCAGTGTCTATATAGATAATCTAGAAGGCATGCTTAAAAAAATCCAGATGCCTTCACCACATCCCCAGAAGTTTAAATTCAGTCTCTTTGGAGAGGGTCTTGGGATCCTGATTTTTATCAGTCATTCCACATGATTCTGGTGCAGAAGTTTCCAGAAACATTGGCACAGGGGTTATGTGCATGAGCTCTGGAGTTTTTCAGTTGTGGTTTTGAAGCTGGTATGACTCAACACAAGAGATCTAGCCTCCTTAGTCTTTGCTTCCTCCTGCTGTGGAATAAGCTGTAATATACCCACCTCAGAGGGTTATTGAGGAACATATAGGACCATGTACATAACATTGCTTTAGTTTTGAATTGACGGGTTGCCAAGAGTAGGAGGCTCAGCCTCCAGGTGGAGGACCAGTCAGAGATACTTGAACATCAGTTGCTTGGGGTTCCAAGTCCAGCAGATGCCAACTCCATCAGCAGGACCAATCACTCAGTCCTTCAAAGTTCAGCTCGGACATCGTTGCCTCCAAGAAGCCTTCCTATGGCTTTATGCCTTGAGCTCCCACTACCTGCTGCATCCCCTTCTAGGGAAACATTTTTCACATTGCACCAAAACAGTCTGCTGCTATATTTCTCTCCCTGAGCTGGACTGTGAGCTCTTCAGTGGAAGGGACAGTCTTGCTCATCCTTCCTTCTCTAGGACCTAGCACATAGTGCATTTTGCATAGCTATAATCAGAATATCGAAGCAATCTTGTATTGCTTTTGCCTTCCCTTCACACACTAAGCATTTGCCGTGGTCCAAAGTCTTTATCCTTAGCTTTTCTATGGCTGCCTAATGTTCTATAGAAGTGTTGCTCTCTGAATGTTTGAACTATTCCCTTATTAAGAGTCCTCCTTTATTTGCTACTATAAATAATGTTGAGGAGACTCTTGTGTCCCTCCCTAGTTTGTA
Source organism: Pongo abelii (assembly GCF_028885655.2). Taxonomy (NCBI): domain Eukaryota; kingdom Metazoa; phylum Chordata; class Mammalia; order Primates; family Hominidae; genus Pongo; species Pongo abelii. The sequence continues at coordinate 103,492,837 of NC_072000.2, read as the reverse complement.
CAATGGGCTGCTGCAGATTGTCAAGAAAACCACTTGATTCTAATAGTAAATAATTTAAATAGATAATTGTAACAAGGTGGGATGCAATCCCCAACCACATAAAAAAAATAGTCAACATTACTAGGTATAAAATGCAAAATAAAATGATGCCTGATGTTTTATCTACTAAATTAGCAAACTTGAAAATAATGGTAATTTCAAGCACTGATAATGACATTAAGAATTAGGTGCATTCATTTAAACATTGTCTTTGGGAGTGGAAATTAGCACAGTTTGGCAATGGGTTTAAAAATTGGTAATCCCACTGCTTGGAACACCATGGTAAAGAAATGACTTCTTGTACAAATTGGAGGAAATCACAAGTCTGTTAATGGTTACTCATACTCTTTTGCAACACAGAGTCATCTTCCTAGAGAAGGCAGCTTCCGTAGGATTCTAGCCCTGCATGATATGAGTTCCAGACTGGAGGTGGAGGGAGAGATAAGAGCAGCCTCCATGAAGATGTGATTCTTGATCTGAGACTTGCAGGGTCAGCAGCTCCTTGGCCAACAGATGGGAGAATGGGAAAAGGGAGAGGTGGGTATTCCAGCATTTGTGAATGTGTGTGTGCACATGCCGGTGTTTGTAGAAGGGTGAGTGAGTACTTGGGTGTGTCAAAACAAGAGGCTGGAGGGACTGCAGATCATGAATTCTGTGCCATACTTGAGGGTCCCCTGAAGGTGGTGGGGTGACACTGAATTAGAGAAGAGACATGGATTTTAGAAAGCTGTCACTGACTGCTGGGTGAAGGATGGAGGCAGGGAAGCCAAGTAGGAGGCTGTCACAATAGCTTAGGGGAGAAATGTTGAAGGTGAGCCTGTGTGAAGGTGGGTTGGTTGGAGGGAAGAAGGTGGATTACAAAATTTTAGGAGCTCACCTCCACTTTTCTATACGACCCTCTTCCAGGCACCTTCCCTGGGGAAGGTTCCACTTCACCATGCCTCTTCCCGGTACACGGGGTCTCCTGGAAGCCTTTGGTGCCCATCAGCTTGCACACGTTGCAAACTCTGCTAATGGCATGTTGGCTAATTGCATAATGCAGCTATCTGCCTGTGATTTGAGGCCCAAATGTTGTTCTTTGCAGGATAATTATGCGGGATAAGTGAATGGCTGGAATATTTACAAGATTTTGTCCCTTGGTCGATTTCCTTTCTCAGAAGACAGCCGCTGTGTGGGGTAAAACATAAGACAGAAAATATCTCTGGGACTTGCGCAACATGGCCACAGGAAGGCTTGTGGTGTTTGAGAGAGGAACATGCAAAATATTAAGTTTGGGTAAAAAAGAGCATACAACTGTTCCATCCTTGAAATGCATATGTTCCACTGGATGACTGGCAGGGCTGGATTCGGCTGTTGCCTGTTTCCAGCCGAGGAGCGCTCTCATTTCCAGCACTGGCATGTCAGGTTGGACACGGGTCCCCAGATGGTTCCTGGGGTGCGTGGCTGGGTGTTGGGTTTCTGCTGCATTGGAAGTGAATCCTGAAGCATCCGTGGTTGTGACTTTGACCGAGTGATTTCCATAATCTAGGCCTCGGTTTCCTCATCTGTGAGACGGGGAAAGCAATATGTCTTTGGAGAGTTGTCATCGGGGGTCTCAGAGGCGAGGGAGGTAAAGGGTTCCCTATGAAGTATGGGATTGAGATGAGGCTTCCTTCCCTCCTGCTTCAGACCAAGGGCAAACCCCGAGCTGGGCATTGTGGGGCTTCCTGGGGACCGAGGAAACCCTGACTAGTGTTGCCTGTTTCAGCCTCCTCCCCATTAACTCAGCTCAGCCTCATTAGCTGGGAGCCTGGGTGGAAAAGAACTTTGTTGAAGGCCTTGCCCTCTTTCTGAGAAAAGGCGGTAAAAGTGGATCTGCTTTTCCTGCCTAGTGCCAAGCACTGTGGGAGAATTTCTTTTCTTTTTTTTTTTTTTTGAGACGGAGTGTTGTTCTGTCGCCCAGGCTGGAGTGCAGTGGTGAGATCTCAGCTCACTGCGAGCTCTGCCTCCTGGGTCCACACCATTCTCTTGCCTCAGCCTCCCAAGTAGCTGCGACTACAGGCGCCGGCCACCACGCCCAGCTAATTTTAGTAGAGATGGGGTTTCACCACGTTAGCCAGGATGGTCTTGATTTCCTGACCTTGTGATCCGCCCACCTCGGCCTCCCAAAGTGCTGGGATTACAGGTGTGAGCCACCGTGCCCAGTCCAGAAAATGTTTTTATTTTATTTTATTTTAATTTTTTTGAGACAGGGTCTCACTCTGTCACCCAGGCTGGAGTGCAGTGGCATGATCTCGGCTTATTGCACCTTTTGCCCCCAGATTCAAGCGATCCTCCCCCTCAGCCTCCCCAAGTAGCTGGGACTACAGGCGCCCTCCACCATGCCAGTCTGATTTTTATATTTTTTTGGTTGAGACGGGGTTTCACCATGTTGGCCAGGCTGGGCTTGAACTCCTGACCTCAAGTGATCCTCCTGCCTTGGCCTCCCAAAGTGCTAGGATTACAGGCATGAGCCACCATGCCTGGCCTCGAAAATGTTTTTAAGACACACATAACCCTTGGAAAGGATTTTCATCTTCATGCTTTGCAGAGGACATTAGACGCTAAGAGAGGTTACATAACTTTCTTTGGGTCACACAGCTCACAGGTGACAGGAGTTGGGTTTGGACTCATCTCCAATGCCTGCTCTGTCTGGGCTAGGCCAGGGTGCAGGAGGTTCCCTTCGCCTTTTGATGGGTGTGAGTAGGAGGTGTTTGTTTTTCCTTCTCAAACTCCAACTGTGGCCCTTAGCTGTTGGGGAGGTCAGATGAAAGCTGCCTTTGTCCTTGGCCTTCTTCAAACAGGTTCTGGTCTCTGCATCTGAGTGGCTTTTCCGCAAAGTGGATCTGGCTTCTTGACAAGGCACCATCCACCCCCAGCTGCCCTCCCCCAGCCTCCCTGCTGTGGGAACCTCCCATGCCATGTTCTCCTGACCGGAAGCCGCCTTCCCTAGCCTCGTGAGTCCCTGCTCTCCCTTAATGATAGGGATGTGGGCTCCCCAAAGCTCACAACACAGGGAGGAAGTGCTGCTGAGAGGGTTGAAGAGCACGCCAGAGTCGCGGGCAGGAGTCTTGGCCTGGTCACTTACTACCCGCATGCCTCCAGGCAAGCTCTCCATCCTCTCGGTGCCTTGGTGTCCTCAACTGTCAAGTGAGTGTCATATGGCATGTCCCTCCAAGGGCAGAGGTTGGTGGGGATGAAACACAATAACGAATATCGAGCGCCTGGCTTGTGGGAAGTGGTTATCTCAGGCCTTACTGTCATTGTCACATCTCATGAGTGATGGAGCCTGGTGCAGTGGGCAGAGTCCAGAGGGTTTAGACAGAACTGGGTTCTCCACTCACCTCCCCTGATCAACTGCCTGGCCTTGGGCAATTGCTCCATTTCAGGGGACGTTCATGGGGACGTTCATCAGGGGGTGCTGAGTTGAGAAAGGAAGAGCTCCGGGAGCTCTGGGTGAACTCAGACACCCACGTTAACTGCTGTGTAGTGACATGGGTTATAACTAGTTTAGTCTGGCCAACATTTGTCGAGTGCCTACCTCGTGCAGGCACTGGGTAAGGACAGGATGCAAGCAGAGTTCTCAAATGCACTGGTTTACAGTCGAAGCAGACAACGTGCACACCACGGCCTGAAGTACAGCGGGTGTTTGGAAATACACAAATTCAGCTTCTCTGCTCTCCCAAGTTGTGACCTCCTGCCTTCCTATGCAACAAGTCCTGGCCTTCCCGACACTGAGCCTTCCTGATCACTTCCTGACTGATGCTGTTGTGTAAAGTTAGGTCTGGTGATTCTGGCAGCACATTGTGGCTAAGCTCATCCCAGGCGCTTGGCCCTGATCGTCCCTGTGCCACCCTCACTGCCCGGCACTTAGAGGCTATGTGGAGCCATGGGCAGGGTCCAGGCAGATACAAGGGCTTGGCTGTACTCACTGTCCTCTGCTCGGTGCCTGGCGCAGGCCCTGGCACACCGGGGGCCCTGGCAGGTTGGTCTTGTGTAGTGATTCCTGCTCTTGGTGGTTTCCTTTGCTCTGTATGCTCAGCCCCCAGTGTGTAACAGTGAATTAACTTGAGCTGGTGAGTGAATGTCAACTCCTATTTATCTCCCCAAAACAAACAAAAATATTTTTTTGAGTGCAGTTTGGAAACTCCTGAGGTTGTCAAGTTAAAAAAAGAAAGAATGGGGATGTGCTTTGTGGAATGTCATGAAACGTCATTGGCCTTTTAAACCTAGCATGACTCAATGTGCCCAGTGAGTTCGAAGCTTGGTTAGGTTAGGTGATCAACTAGCACAATAAAATCAAAAGTTGGCCAGGTGCGGTGGATGATGCCTGTAATCCCAGCACTCTGGGAGGCTCGGGCTGGTGGATCACTTGAGGTCAGGAGTTCTAGAGCAGCCTGACCAACATGGTGAAACCCCGTCTCTACTAAAAATACAAAAAATTAGCTGGGCATGGTGGCGCACTCCTATAGTCCCAGCTACTCGGGAGGCTGAGGCAGGAGAATCACTTGAACCCAGGAGGTGGAGGTCGCAGTGAGCCAAGATCATGCCATTGCACTCCAGCCTGGGCAACAAGAGGGAAACTCCGTCTCAAACAAACAAACAAACAAACACCTCAAACGTTTAAGAAACATGTAGGAGAGGAAGCACTTGAAACTAAAAATTCTTTATACAAATGGTGTGTGTGTGTGTGTGTGCACGTGTGAGCACATGCTGAAAGGCCTTTTATTGTGGTGGAACGTGTTGGACCCGAGGCAGCCTGTTCCAGGTATGTAGCAGGTGCTCAATAATTGCTCTTGCATTAGATCGAGTGAAGCTCCCTGCTTCACATCCCACTTTTCTTTGCCAGGGTGTATTATTTGAAAATTGCTGGCCAGCAGAGGGAAAACACCTCAGTGGTCAGATTGAGTTGGTTTAAAAATCCATTAGCAATTAGTCTGCCCTCAGGACGTGGTATTCCTGGGTTTATTCACCCTTTGGTTTGCTCAGTAGTCTCCCCTCCTAGCTGCAGCCCTGAGCAGGGTGTATACAAAGGTGATAGGTAAGTTTGGGTTTCTGGGTGTGTAAGTTCCTTGGGCTGCCATGACCTAGTATCATAAACTGGGGCTTCAACAAGAGATATTTATTTCTCACAGTCTGGAGGCTGGAAGTCCAGGGTCAAAGTGTCAGCAGGGTTGGTTCCTTCTGAGGCTGTGAGGGAGAATCTGTTGCAGGCCTCTCTGTGTGGCTTGTAGGTGGCAGTCCCCATCTTCACGTGGCTTTCTCCCTGTGTGTGTCTGTCCCCAAGTTTCTCCTCCTTATAAGGACACCAGTCATACTGAATTAGGGCCCACCCTAATTCTCTCATTTTAATTATTACCTCTGTAAAGACTCTGTCTCCAAAGAAGGTCACATTCTGAGGCGCTGGGGTAAGACTTTCCATATGAATTTTTGGGGATGCAATTCAACCCATGACATAAAGACTCCCAAGCCCAGTGGGGAGGCGGGAAGTCCGTGGACCACCGCAAAGGGGTGGGAGCGAGGTACCTTGGAAGAAGAGAAGTAGTGGCTGAATCTGCTCCGGAAGATCTGAGAAGCCTTTATGGGAAGCCACATGCAGGCAGGAGGGAAGGACTGAGCTGGAGTTTGCTAGAGTGGGGAGGTGGGTGAAGGGAGGACACTCTCTGGCTGACCATGTGCCGAGTTCAGGAAGTATGGTTGACCTAGAAGGCTGCCACAGTGCCCTGAATGGGCCATGGGTGCTATGTGGACACTGGGGGAGAGGAGGCTGCAGGAAGGCTGGAGCCCACAGTGGGTCTTGGGCTCCAGCCTGAAGGCTGCTTGAGTCTGAAGGCCATGCAGCCTAGAAGGGTTTTGCCCAGGGTAGGAACAAGACCAGACTTGGGCTTAAAAAAATTCATTCACATTCACTTATTTGACAAATGTGTATTGGTTGGTTCTTTATTGAGGGATCTTGGGCCCTGGAGTCATTCTTCTGTTGATGAGCTAAGTGAGCTCAACTAAGTTATTTAACCTCTTTAGACTGTAGAATTGGGACTTAATAGCAATGCCTGCCTCCTAAAGTTCTGGGATGAGGAGGTGTCATAAGGGACTTGAAAACTCAGCTTAGAACCTGCTGTAGAGTTCAGTGTTCAACAAATATGAGCTATTAGGATGCAGGAGACAAGAGGAGGAGAAGGAGAAAGATGAAAAGAGAAAGGAAGAAAAGGAGGATGGGGAGAGCCAGTCAGATACAAACCCAAGAACCATGCACTGAGGGAAGGACAGGGAGGAAGACCCGGGGGTCTCTGAGCATAGGCCATCCAACCCAGGGAGGCCTGACATATCTGTGCTGGATGTGAGCATGGAGAGAGAGTCGGGGAGCCTGCAAGGGGACTGGGGTGAGGCCAGGAGGAGCTGAGTGTCCTCCAGGGGCTTGAGTGACGCATTGGCTGTTGGCATCTTTCTCTGAGCAGGTGCTTCCCTACCTGTGGCCAGCAGACAGCCACTGGCTGAAGGGAAGGGCTGTTTCTATATTTCTGGTGTGCACACGCCGATGATAGTTCCTGCAGATAAGCCGTCCCTGGAAACCTGGTCTGTTCTCTTGGCTGCTCTTGGTGGAATGGATTGGGTTTTGGGTGCTCTCCGAGGTAGTGTCCTCTGGGTGCTGGCACCAGCCTTGCCTCGCTCAGTTTAGGAGTTGCCATGCTTCATGAGGCAGTCAGTGTATATTTTCTTGGGGCCTTTCAATCGTCCCTGTCATTTTAATTGCCTCCTGTTGCTCTGCAGGAGGACTCAGAAATGTGTTGAGAAGTGGGATCCAGCTCTGCTTGGAGCCTAGTCCTCCTGAACCTGAATTGACTCATCTGTGAAATGGGGCCTCATAGACCCAAGGCTGGTGTGTCTGCTGTATGCTTTCTGACTGGAAGGTGCCTGTGCTGTTCCTATTCTTACAGGCATCTCAGGTTGTTGTGGGGGAAAGGAAATGATGACCATGAGCAATGGTGGGCTGGCAAGCATGTAACAACCAGCTATCTGAAAAAAATTCTGGTTTGTGGTGTTTGCCAATTTCTTTGGTGTAAATACTTCCACCATGGTCAATTTCAAGCCACCAAAGGATGTCACCGAACCCTGAGTCAGGAGCTCCTGAGACGTGCCATTGCTGCATCTGGGAGCAGACACAGCACACAGTCAGTGGGGGCCATTAATTATTGTCATTATTTTTATCTTAGAGGGCTGGAAATTTCTCGCTGATCTGCTGAATGAAAGAAGTCAGCAAACATATTGGAAGTAGATAGTATGTTTTGCTTCCAAACTAAGCCAAGCTAAACATTCCCATACACTATCTTGTTTAGTCCTCACATTCTTTTTTTTTTTGAGATGGAGTTTTGCTCTTGTTGCCCAGGCTGGAGTGCAATGGCACGATCTCAGCTCACTGTAATCTCTGCCTCCTGGGTTCAAGTGATTCTCTTGCCTTGGCCTCCTGAGTAGCTGGGATTACAGGCTCCCGCCACCATGCCTGGCTAATTTTTGTATTTTTAGTAGAGATGGGGTTTCACCATGTTGGCCAGGCTGGTCTCAAACTCCTGACCTCAGATGATCCACCTGCCTCGGCCTCCCGAAGTGATGGGATTATAGGCGTGAGCCACTGCACCCGGGCAGTTCTCATATACTTCCATAGCTTGGAGATTTTACTCTCGTTCTGTAGATGAAGAAACTGAGACTCAGAGAGCTTAACCAACTTGTGTAAGTCCCCAGCCAATAAGTGACAGATGGGACCTTGAACCATGAGGAGGAGGAAAGTGGTCAGTAGTAATATTAAGAGAAAACCTTCACTGAATGTTTGTCACGTGTCAGGGACACTCCCTCATATAATGCTCACAACCGAATTATTTACAGGTTGGGCATGATACTCTGCCCAAAATAAAGATGATATAACAGAGGCTCAGAGAGGTTAAGGAACTCACCCTAGGTCACACAGCTAGAGAGTGGTAAAGCTGTAACTTGAGCCCAGGTCTTTCTGCTTCTAACACTCAGGTTGCCATACCACCCTTGTACTGCGGTGATCACATTATGTCTTCCACAGTCTGCTATTGGTCAAGATCTCTATTTTTAGTCCCCAGACTTATATAAAATATCACTTCCATTTTGGATGCCCCTCCAAGTGCATGGGTATGAAGAAATGCATGACACAGATGGTGCAGGAGAACATGGGGCTGCCTTGGGCTGGACCGCTGTCAGTGTCCATGGCCTTGGGCAAATCTCAGCCTGTCCTTGCATCTGTGGACACAGAGGCTGGGACTCTAAGAGAGGCTGGTGGTGAGCCTCCAGTTCTATTGTCCCCCATCAGCCTGGGGCAGTCACTGACATCAGCAATACCTGCAGGGAGAGCCATTGAGCGTCTGTCCCCTGGGAGTTGTTGCTGGTGGCTGGTGAAGAGAGAGGATGGGGCCTTGGAGAGGCTGGATTTGGGAGCCTTTTCTTCACCATCTTAGGCGAAGAGGAAGTATCACAGGGCACCTGGCAGGTGAATGGCCAATGAAGAAAGAGTTTTGTAGAAAGTTTCCCATGCTCTGCAAGACTCTGGCTGAAGGAAGGTAAAACAGTGGGGCTGGGCTGGGGCTGGACTGGGCTGGGCTGGGCTGAACTGAGCTGAGCTGGGCTAGGGTTAGGGCTGGGCTGGGTTGGGTTGGGGCTGGGCTGGGGTGAGCTGGGACTGGGCTGGACTGGACTGGGCGGGGCTGGGTGGGGCTGGGCTGGGCTAGGGCTGGACTGGACTGGACTGGGCTGGGTTGGGTTGAGGCTGGACTGGGGCTGGGGCTGGGCTGGGCTGGAGCTGGTCTTGTCTGCCTGGGCTGGGCTAAGCTGGGCTGGGTTGAGCTGGGCTAGGACTGGTCTGATCTGGCCTGGTCTGGTCTGGGGCTGAGGTGGGGTTGGGGCTGAGCTGATCTGGTCTGGTCTGGGCTGAAACTGAGGCTGGGACTTGGCTGGACTTGGCTGGGTTGGGTTGGGGCTGGGCTGGGGCTGGGGCTGAGCTGGGCTGGGGCTGAGCTGGTCTGGTCTGGTCTGGTCTGGGCTGAGCTGGGCTGGGCTGGTCTGGGCTGCACTGGTCTGGTCTGGGCTGGTCTGGTCTGGTCTGGACTAGGCTGGTCTGGGCTGGCCTGGTCTGGTCTGGACTGGAGTGGGCTGGGCTGGGCTGGGGTACTGTTGGGATCCAAACTGTGTCTGCTCTGGCAGAGGTGAGAGGTGGGTGGTTGTTTAGGGAGGTGGGGGCTGGGAGTGGGGCTCCAAGGGTCTTGGGAAGGGGAATGAACACAGGCCTTGGAGGCAGAGACTTGGGGTCTTGGCAACTGTGATCAAGTTACTTTACTGCTCAGAGCCTCAGCCTGCCCATCGGTAGAGTAGTTGTGATAGCACAGCCCCCAGAGTGGGGGCTGCGGTAAGGAATAGACACAGAACCTGGTATACAGGAAGCGCTCAGTGGAGAGCTATCGTCTCCCTCTCCATTGAGGTCCCTGTCACATCTCTCTTTGCAAATGGTCATGGACTAAGGCTGTTATTTGACATTCCCTGTGCTCCTTTAGCCCCAAGCCCAGGGAGGGCACTGGCAGGTGGCCCTGGGACCGCCTCTCCTCCTGGGAAGCCCCGCGTGTTTCCAGGCTCTGGAGCAAGCCTCCCAGAGCTGGAAGGCGCCGTTGTGTACGCGGGCCACCGCCCTCCACCGCCCTCCGCCGCCAGGGCTCTGCAGACGCTGGCTCCCAGGAGCCGGGACAAAGCCCTATTATGCAGGGTGCTCACATTCACATCTGAAGTGTGTGAACCTGCCGACCTGCCCGCTCGGCCCACAGAGGCTAGAGTGGCTCTGCCCAGCCATTGTTCCCACAAGGTAAGGGAGGTCACCCGGGGTGAGGCCGCCCAGGGCGTCTTTTGAGGCTGCGGAGGATGAACCCTCTTTTGCTGGGATGGGAATAGTTATTCTCTGTCTTCCTCTTGCTGTAGTCTTGGTTGAAGGTGGCAAGCTCTGATCTGGAAGGAAGGATGCCCAGGCTCTGTTTAGCACCGGGAGGTGGGGATGCCGGGTCCCAGGGTTGCTTTTGGAATGGAGTAGGTGTGTAGCTGGAGGATGCGGAACTTGCCGGAGCAGCAGAGGGGTAAACCACATCCACTCATCCCGTCAGTAACTATTTGTTGAGAGCTCACGATGGGCCAGGCACTGTGGATGCAGTAAGAACAGATAAAAATCTCCACTCTCACTGAGCCTGTCTTCCAGGGAGGACTTCTAGAAGACCTCGCCTGGCCTTTTCTGGCTTTCCAGCTCTATGAAATGATTCACTTTTCCACTCGACACTTACTAAGCCTGAGGGATATTCATTCATTCATTCATCCACTCATCCATCCATTCATTCGTTCAACAAATGCTTATTGAGCAGCACCTACTGTGAGCCGCACCCTTCATTAGCAATCAGGATGTCTTAGCTTTGGTTGTCCCAGACAAATCCTGAGACAAGGACTCCTGTGTTGGGTGGTTTATTAGGATGCACTTCCAGAAGAAACCTGTAAGGGGTGGAGGTAGGGAGTGAAGAAGAGGTCAGGGGACTCAGCCACAGAGGATGAGATTTCAGGGACACTTCCAGTCTCAGCCTGATCTCCTGGGGGAGCTCTGGGGGTATAAATCGTAAATTGTGCCTCAGAGCTTGTCCTGAGTTTAGGCAAGGAGCTGGTGGCCCCAGGACCTCACCAGGGCTCTTAAACTTGGGGACGCTTGGGCTCTCTGAATGCAGCTAGGGTAGCTCAGGTAGCCCAGGCCTGTCCTCTAAAGGGAGTCACAGGTGTAGGTGGATAGAGGCGAAAGTGATAAGAGGCCATAGAGCCAGGAAAGGCTCACCCAGAAATGTGAAATGAAAAGTGCCCCCAAACTGGAACCAGGCTTGCCCAGGATGGAGCCTTGGCAGAACAACGAGGTGGGGGCAGGGACTTGTGAGTCAAGCCCTCCCTAGAGGCCCTGCCTCCTTTATCCCCCAGCCTAGGGAAAGAGGCATCAGGGAGGTCTTCTTGGAGGAGGTGATCCTATGGGTGCAGTGGGTGCAGACGGGTTGCTATACAAATACACACACACATACACACACACACACGCAAACACATGCAGAAACTTGTGGCAGGGTTGGGATTTGAACTTAGGTCTGCTGATTCTAAAACCTGTGTTTATTTCATTTTGCTTTTCTCTACATAAACATTTTTTCACCCAAGCTCATGGTTTCATAGAGTGGGTTGAAGGCGTTTTAGTGGTCATCGCGGCCAGCTCCTTTGGGTTTCAGGTTGGGGAGCTGAGTCTCGGAGAGGGGAGATGGCTTCCTAGAGTCACACAGTGGTTTAGCGCCCGAACCCTGGCCTCAGAGCCCCGGCCCGACTTGCCAAGCCTCAGTTCCTGCTGACTCTTGCATCATGGGATTTTGGGCTCTGTGAGTCTGCAGGACAGACAGGACAGGCTATGTCCTTCTGGGAAAGGCCTGGAGGTTATTTGGATGCAAAGATGAAGAAAGGCTAATGGGATAAGGAGACAGCGTTTGTCTGTCTCCTGCAGCAGAGCAGTGGGGATTTACCCAGTGGGAACAGGTAATCCTGGTAGGGGCGGATTTACAAAGTCCATTTTGTCCACGTTGACTAGTAAATTGGCTTAAGGCTTGCAGTTCGGCCATTCACCATCCTGGAGACTTGCATGAAAGGTGAAAACAACCTTTCTAAGCCCCTTCATATCCATCCCACCACTTTTAGGGGTGGAGAGTGAAGATCACTTGGAAGAAACTTCAGCTAGAAAATAAGTCTGTGCTCCTCAGCTTCGCCTGGGGTGCATTTCTTATCTGTGAGTAATGACTTTTTCACAATCCACCTTTTATACTCATTTCAATAATGTGCCTTGGGAAGCCAAGGTTCTCTTAAAGGAGAAGGCCTTATTTATTTCCTGCTCTGGTCTGGGAGTGACACAACTGAGCCAAGAGTCCAGGCAAACCTTGGAAGATTCATCCTCCAACCCACTTTCCCAGCCCTGAAAAATTAAACCAAGAATATGTCCCTTCAATCTTGACCAGAAAACCAAACAGAACAAAAAGCCCAAAGCTCCAAGCCCCAACGATTTCAAAGCAAACACAGCTTCAGGGGCTTTTGAAGGTGGAAGGTGAAAGCCCCAGACAGCAAAATACACTGTATATTGTGGTTGCCTTTTGTCACAGCTGCTGGCCAGCGATTCTGGGACAGGTGGTCACAGGGCCGGCTAGCAGGGCTGGCTGGCAACAGCCTGGTTCCTGCCACAGCAGGCTGAGATGCTGACCTGTCCCTCGATCTCGTGTCCTTGTGGCATTCCCAGTGTCCATCCACCTCCCTCTTCAGATGGGTGGGATGTTTCCTGATTCTCTGCAGCTTGCTGATGGAGAGGCAGTGCCTCTTAAGCAAGGTGTTAACCTGTATTGACTTACTCCGCAGGGACTTTATATGCATTGTTGCAATCATTAATAAGAGATGGTTACTTATTTACTTATTTTCTAGGTTTGTAGGAAATGAAGGCTGGGAGAGGCAAAGCCAATTGGCTCAAGGTCACATCCATGAACATTTCTCTAAAGTTCTACTTTCCAGACCACAGCAAGTCAGCAAGATCAAGAGGGTCTTAGAATAAGTTCTTGACAAAAAGAATAAACCTCCGTCTCACCCACTCTCTTCCTCTCGTCCTTCCACGGCAGAGTTTGGGGTTGGTTTTCACCACAATCATTGATCTTTTACTTCTTTGCTTTTTGAAAATATCTGTAGCTGTGGGTCAGGCATAGTAGCTGAGTGAGGATGTATATATGTGTGTATATACATATGAAATATATATAATATATATAATATTTTTTGGTCGGAGGGTGTGTGTCCAAATATTAACTTCTAATCCTCTCCCAGGAAGGAGATAAACAGTCCCACAGGACTCACGCAGAGTATTTTTTAGTGTCTTGCACTTTTGGTAAGTGACAGTTTTGCAAATTGCGGGTAAAGAACTTAAATGTCTAATTAAATCCTGAAGATGTACAGGAGTTTGAAACGAGTGATTGACGCTCACGGAGGTGCGGCTTCCTGACAGAGGCTGCCTGACAGGGACTGCAAAGCCCGTTCAGCAACTGATGTCTTGTTGTGATCCATGTTGTCATTTTTTCATTACTGATTAAAATTAAAAATCTGCTTGGCAAATCCATTGTAAAAATTCCCTTCATGAGCATCGACGGGTACAAATTATTTTGTCAATCGTCTGGCAATCAAAATGGGGCTAGAGACGGTTTCTAGCCCACACTTCTTTATTATTTCCCTCTTGCTCACGCTAGTGACTTTTCACAACAAAGTTTTAAAAAGCGTAGGTAGCAGGCTTGGCAGCGCTTAAAAATTAAAGATTCCTCTCTATTTTTTAATGAAATGTTCTGTTTGTGTGCACCCCCTCCCCCCACTGAGAGCGGAGGGGAAGGTTCGTGGTGGGAGAGTCAGTCTGCGCTCTGTAATTGTCTAATGCTGTGTAATGACAGGTGAATAATAGTAATAAAAGCCTTTATTAGGATAAAAATCTGTTTTGAGAATGGAAGCGTAAATTGTCTAAAACTGCGAGGCAGAAAAGAAATCTTGCTAACCCGCAAACCGAGTGGAAAATATTTACAGCAACTTCATTAGGATGATTTTTGACTTGGTATCCACGTGTCATGTGGAGGATGAGGGAGGCGTGGGAAGGGAGGACATGCAGGTGGCGTGGAGCTGTGCATGGTGTCCTGGGAGACAGAAGACCTGGATTCCAGGCTTAGCTCTTGTGCTGTGTGCCCTGGGCAGGTCAGTTCCCCTCCCTGGACCCTAGGTTCCCGTCTTGCAAATAAAGTGATCTGCTCGCTTACCCAGTTCCTGCATCCTCTCCGACACACACTCTGCACGTGTGTTTATTCATCTGAAGCCTGGAAGTCAGCAGGCATTTAAAGATCCTCAAAGTTCATCCTCTCAAGCATTCTGTGGTACGGGAAAAAGACCATCCCTGGGTTTGGAGCCTGAAGCGCTGGGTTGGAGCCTGGTCAGCCACGTATGTGTTCTGTGTCTTGGGGAGTTTACTCATGTCTTTGAGCCTTAGTCCCCTGAGTCTATGAGCAAACAGCTAAGGCACACCCAACACCACGCCTACCACAGGGTAGGCACTGAATCTATGAAAAAAATAATTTAAAAAATCCCAATCAGGCATCCAAAAAAATCTTTGAAGGCCTCTGAGTAAGAAGACGGTATGTGTGTGTTTCCCAGGGCCCCAGACCCCCAGAGCTCCCACAGGTGACTCCAACATGCCACTCATGCCACTGGGTGCTTGTATTCTACTCAGTGGAGTTGGAGGCATCTGCTCTCGGCTGTCAGTATCTCCAGGGCAAGAACTGATCGCATCTATTTCTGGGTCCCCACAGCCCAGCCCATTGCCTTGCACCAACTAGGTGCTTTGCATATGATTTGGAATAAGGAATGAACGCCTGATGGAAGACGCTAGGAGGGAACACAGAAGCATGAACCTCCCCGAAGGAGGCTTGAACCCAGTGGCTGGGCTGGGATCTCCACAGCATCCAGTCCTGATCCTTATAAACATCCCTTCCAACTAACACGAGGGTCTGTATTCCAGGAGGGGACACTAGGCTCTTTCTGTGGTTCTCAGATACATGAATGAATGGGGCTGCGAAAGGCGTGTTTAGTACCTTCTAGAACTGTAACTTAGACTTCATTAAAAATATTTCATTTTGTGCGGAGTTGTTTGTTTATAATTTATGCACTTCATTTTTCCCTTTCTTGCTTATAAAAACCTAAAGGTTTCCAATCTTTCAGGAAAGGGAGAAAAGGAATATATTTCACAGGGACTGAGACTGCAGGGTCATCTTTAATAAAAAACAATATACCTTCTGTCTTTTTATAGACTTATCTGCTTATTAAATACCTTGAACAAATCACCACACGGAGAAAGATTTTGTAAACAATTGAAATCAAGAGGTTCAGAATTCCAAATCTACATCCTTTTATAATTGAATTGGAATATTTATATCTCTTCACACATAGTTGGCACGGATGCCTCATACAGAGAATGGGCATATTGGAAGATACAAATAAATTCACATTTTCCTCCCGCTATAACACAGCAGGAACAGGGCGATTGGGAATAAAGGCCATGGGTATTTGAATGGTTAAAAAAAAATCCCTTTAATGATTGGGCAATTTTCTTTTGGATAATGGTTTATTCCATTTTATAAAATGATTTCCCCAAACCTATATTTTGTGGATATTTTGCTAATGTGCCAACCCGCAGCTGGAAAGATGGGAACGCTTTTTCTACACCCCTGAAATGTGAGCTTATGCATAAAGTGGCTGGTGAGAGTTCCACATCCAGGAACTCCAAGGGGCCAGGCTCTGTCCTCTTCACTCCTCAGTGAGGCTGATGCAGACATTTGGGGGGCGTCAGCTGAGATTCTGTTGTCCATTTGCGTGTCCACCCATTCACCTTATGGACCCATCATTGTTGAACCAAGTTTGATTACATTAATTTTCTCCCCATAAACACTCACCGAATACCTTGTGTTGTATGCTGGCAGTGGGAGTCCAGAAATGAACCAGACTCATCCTTGGCCATGGAGGAACACCCAACCTAATTGGAGAGACAAAGGTGGAGAAGGAGAGAAGGCTGGGTAAGAGAAATTTAACAATAGGATATGGAGTGGGTCACTTTTGAATTCCATCCTAGTTGCAGAATCCATCAATAAACATTAATTCTAATTGATATCTATTGCATGACCTAGGGCTGGGGTCAGCTGACAGCCCTCTATCACATACCCTTCTGTATCAGTGGCAGACATTACTGATTGATCATGGCACTCTTTTCACTGGAGCCAGGAGCAACCATCACCAGTCCATTGGAGTTGGCATGGGAGAGTCAGTCTCGGTGTTAGAGTCCGCTTATTGGGAAGGGACTTGGGTTAGAAGTCAGGAGACAGGCCAACTCTCTGGGTAACACAGGCAAGGCTCTATTAAATGAGAGGACGATAGCTGATCTTTAAAGCCCTTTCCAGCTCTGACATGTTAGCCGCAAGAAGCTTGTCGAGGACATCTTTAAGTCAGCACGCATTGGTTGAGGACCTACTGTGTGTGGGGACATGAGAAGTACAAGACACAGCCATTAAGGAGGAGATGGGCATGCCCTCGACCAATCCTAATAGCAGCCAGAGTGTGAAAAAAAATAATAGAGGTTGGGTAAAGAACTCTGGGAGGTCAGAGAAGGAAAATACCAGTTACAGGGAAGACTGGGAAGGCTTCACAGAGGAGCTGGTGTGAAATCTAAGCTTCGATGGATGAAAAGGAATCCAATAAGCAGAGATTTGATTTGCCATTAAAGTGAAGCAGTTCCTGCTTCTCCCTCCCAGAGCTTCCAATCCATTTCTTCATCTGCAAAGTGGCATGAGGTCGATGACCTCTAATCAAGATTGAGCAAGACAATAGCTGGAAATGTGCCTTGTAAATGATAATGTTTTATGCAAATGTCTATTAGTATTCTTAGTCCATTCATTTGTTCATTTTAAAATTGTTGAGCACCTAATCTATGCCAGGCCTTTCTCAGACCCTGGGGATAAGGAGGGGAATGGGACATGCCTCCCCTTCCCAGAAGTCTGCATTCTGGCTGGCATGCTAAATTTTGCTGGACATCCTAGGGTATGAGTGTACGAGTGTGACACTTCGAATTGTCTTTGGCAGTTGAGGAGATCACACGTGGTGAGTTTAACAAGCACGCGTCATGCAGTGCCTGCCTTAGTTTCTGGGATTTAGAGCAAATAACCATTTCTGGAAAAAGGTTTGTCCTTAGGAGGTAGCTCTAATCTCCTGGAGACACCCCAGAATGGGTTTGCTGATGTGTGGGTGAGAATAAGAATCACCATCATCAAGACAATAAACAGGAGCTCATGCCGGTGGAGGGCTTAACATTGCCCCTGTCTCAGAGGGGCAATCTGAAGTCCTGGATTCCCTACCAGCTGCAGGGAACCTCACCACCACAGCCCCACCTGACTCTCCCAGGGGAGCCCACAAGTCTACTTTTACTGATGTTGGAACTAAGGGTTGCCAAGGTGAATGTCTACCTCAAGGTCTTACAGAGCATATGTGGCCCAGCGGCCATAGCTCCATGGAGCCTAGTTGAACAAGCCTGTCCCAGCCGGAATTGATTCCCGCACCAGCATGTTGCCTGTTTCTGAGCCTAGGCCTCATGGCAACAGTCAAGGGTGGTCAGGGTTAGGAGCGTGAGTTTGCAGCCAGACTGACATGGGCCAAGTCCTGGTTTCACCACTTACTGTGTGAGCCAGGTCATGTCACCTCCCTGAACCTCAGTTTCTTCATCTGTAGACTGGGATTTATGTGAGCTGACTTGTGAAGGGCTGTACAAATGATTGGTTAAAAGGAAGACGGAGGAAGCGCTTGAGCAGAGGCTGAGAGTGAGACCCGTGCTCAGGGCAACTTTTCAGCAGGGGCCTCTCAGCCTCCCAGGAAAGGCTGCTGGGCCGTTTTATAATCCACCCCCGAAGCTGACATCTCCAGGCCTGAGCGTACAGTGTCCCAAAATGCTCCCTCTGTCTCTGTTGGTGTTGATACATACTTGTCGTGGGCGATGTTCCCACTATCAGACATTTGGTGGAATCATGAACATCCATTCCCACCCCGCTTGACGCATTTTCATGTTTTTTCCGTAACAGGCCTGGGTGTGTCGGCTTTGGGGTCCCACCATCTTGGGCTTTTGCGTTTCTGGTTTGCCTGGGAATGCAAGGGGTTTGGAGATGCCCAGACACCTTTGGCAGGCCTGGTGAGAGGCCTGGGTGTTGGGGTGACCCTTGTTGCTGGAAAAAAAAAAATAGAAAAATCAAGGTCAAGGGCAAGAGTGAGGTCAGGGGCCTGTCCCCACCATGTGCCCATTGGCTTCTCTCTGCAGCCTCCTGTGCCAGTGAGGCTCCCATACTCTGGAGTTCTGGGTCTTATCCTGCTACTTCTAACCCCATGCTCACAGTGAGCCTCTCCGAGCTTCAGTGTTTATGAAACAGGAACAATAAAAATCTCCACCCAGACATTAAATGATAGAATGGCACAATGCATGAAAACAGCTGTGCCCTGCGCTGGCGTCATGGTAGGAACTTGGGGAGAGTTGTAGGGCCTTGATGTCAGGAAACATGTGCCAGCTTCCAATTCTATGGTCGATGTCATCCCACTTAAAAAATCCTAATAAGGCTTAGGGAGGGGAGTGCACAGGCGAGTGGAGCCGAAGCAGTTCGCTCTATCTGCCAGTGTCCTCTTTCTGCCTCACCCACCTGAGCCCAGGTTCAAGGCTGCTGGGACCAGCAGAGGGCAATGCAGCATGCTGAAGATGGGTCTGAGGGTCTGACCAGACTTGGACTTTGGCCGGATAATCTGAGGCCTCGTGTCAGCCAACCACAGCCCTGGGTTTTACCAGTGGCTTCCTTTGGACCCTCCCTCTGGAAATGCACATTGGTTCCCAATGGCTGGAAGCATCAAGCATGTACGGCCCCCAAACCTCAAAGGGGGTTTGGCAGCTGTGGCTTTTCTGGCAACAGAAGCTGTTGATTTATTTTCCCAGCCAAGTGGCTAGTTGAGTATGCCAACTACAACCTGCTATTAGAAGTTCCTTGCTGTGGTCTGTGTGAAGGCCCCAGGGGAAGGGCCCCACATGCGGCCATGTCCCAGGGTCTGTTCTTTCCTCCATCTGAACTCTCCCAGCCCCTTGTCCATCCCCTTGGTCAGCATGGGGCTGGGGCAGGAAATACCGCAGGGGCTTCCATGAGAGTCTCTCTTACTCACTGGACTGTGCAGACTCAGGGATATGCATTTCTGTTGATGTCATAGGCTGGGAACAGAGCTGGTGATTTGGGGTCCATGGATGGCCGTAGGCATTTGTGTCAGTCAGGTTAGGCTGGGTTATGCTGCAGTAACAAATAATTCCAATATCTTGATGGCTTAATCCAACATAGACTTACATCTTATGCATATTAAATCAACTGGGGGCTTGGCTGTGTTGCTCTCACTCAGGGACTCAGGCCAACAGGGCAACTGTCACCTGGAATGTCATCTATTGCCATCACAGAGTAAGTTGCACACTGGCTCATAAAGGTTCCACCGGAGAGTGACACACATTACTTCTGCTTACATTTCATTGGCCAAAGCCAGTTACATTGTCCACTTAACTTCAAGGCACCAGAAAAACACCTGTTATGTTCTCAGAGAAGAGCTCGGAATATTGGTATACTGTGTACTCGTGACTACTACACCATTGATATGATTTGGCTCTGTGTCCCCACCCAAATCTCATCTTGAATTGTACTCCCATAATTCCCACATGTTGTGGGAGGGACCTGATGGAAGATAATTTGAATCATGGACGGTTTCCTCCATACTGTTCTCATGGTAGTAAATAAGTCTCGTGAGATCTGATGGTTTATCAGGGGTTTCCGCTTTTGCATCTTCCTCATTTTCTCTTGCCACCAGCATGTAAGAAGTGCCTTTCACCTCCTGCCATGATTCTGAGGCCTCCCCAGCCATTGGAACTGTAAGTCCAATTCAACCTCTTTTTCTTCCCCGTCTCGGATACATCTTTATCAGCAGTGTGAAAACAGACTAATACAACATCTTGCTGGATCTCAGTTTATAACTTTAGGGGAGTTGTCTTTTCTCTCTGAGTCTCAAAGCAATGACAGGTAAAGGAGGGAACATAATGTTTATTCAATAGGTTAAGGTGAAGGTTGGGATAATATATTTAAGAAATACTAAACACAGTGCTCATTTCCTTGTAGGTCATCTGTAAATTGATGAATGAATACTTGGCATAGAGTGATGAGAAAAAAAATACCCCAGGACTTGGTTCAAGCCTTCCTAGGACTTATAGTGTAATGGTATGTATGTAATAGTCACATATCTAGAGGGGAAAATGACCTTGACAGGTACTTTAAAGGGGGAATAAGGTACATCGATTGCAGAAACAGCTCTACTTGCCTACCCTTTCCTGTATCCAAGCCCTTTGCAAAGTGACATTGCAGTTCCTCCCATTAAGAGGTAGCTGCTATTTCCCTGCCATTTGAATACAGGATGATCTGTGACTTGCTTTGTCCAATAGAGTGCAGAGAAAGTGATGCTGTGCCAGTTCTGATTCTAGGCCTCCAGAGGCCTTGCAGGCTACTGCCACCCCGTGAGGATGTGGCCAGGCAAGCCTGCTGCAGAAAAGAGACCACAGAGAGTACAGCGGAGCCACATCAGCTGAAGTGTCATAGACCAGCCAACCCCCAAGCCAACTCAGCAGTGAACTGTTCGTGCAAGAGCCAGTCCAGCTGAGATCAGCTAAGCCTGGCCCAAATTGACAGAACAGCTCAGTCATCCTACAGACAAACAGAAACCACGTATGGTTGCTGTGTTAAGTTTCAGGGTGGTTTTGTTACACAGCCTTATTGTGGCAATACATGGCAGATGCAGAGAGATCCATGCTGTTATGAGAATGTATAATCAGAGAATTTGACTCATCTTGGAGGCCAGGTGGGGAGTCCCTGAAAAAAATCAAGACTGAGCTAAGCCCTGGTGGAAGAGTAGATGAGGTGTTAACTAGGTGAAAGGTAGGCAAGCGCCTTCCAGCAGAGAGGATGGTGTGGGTGCAAAAGCACAGAGTGGGAGGTGTGCGGCCCATTCAGATACTGAAAGGGGCCAGGGTGATGGGCGGCCGCAGCAAGAATGTTGGTTCCCCATCCCAGGCCCCTATAAACAAGGCTTTTCATTTCCAGAACGTCCCACTTAGCGTGAGCATTATTAATGATGCAGGTTTTTTACTGCGGCCAGGGCCCATGTGTACATAAGATGGGCCCTGAGGGCTTCTGCTTACCTGGGTGCCTGGGGAAATCAGCAGGTGATCCTAGTGTTAGAACTGAAAGGGCTCTTAGAGGCCGTCTGGTACAACCCATCCTTTAACAACTGGGAAACGGAGCCTGGTGAGAGATTGTGACTGGCCTAAAGTGTTCTAGGGAGGGCCAGGTATGTGTGAAACTACTCACTGCTTTTCTTCAAATATAAGTCCCTGTATGACCAGGGTGAGTCTACAGGGCCCAGATGACTCAATGAGCAGTTTCAAAGGAATGTCCACAGCAGTTGCAGATGAAACCATTATAGAGGGGAGGGATAGTTCTGTTTAAATATCTACCATATGTCAAGTGCTACGTGAGGAGCTTCATAAAGACCCTTTTATTTAATTCTTTTTGCAACTCTATGGGGTAGGTGGTTTTTGTTTTAATTTAATTTTATTCATTTGATACACAGGGGAACTAAAATCCAGAGAGATGAAATAATCTAAGTTTCTACAGCTAACAAGTCACAAGGATTTCCCTGACTTCAAAGTCCATCTTTGCTTCACTCCAACATGCTGCCTTATAAACCTAATTCTTTTCTGATGGAATTGTTTGATGTTTTTGTTGACTGTGGGAGATATTAGATGTAGCAGATATTTATTATTTTTTGGTTAGTCAGCACTCAACCTTGATCTGTCCTTGGGAGCAATTTGCCATTTCAAGCCCTCCTGGGTGAGAGCTATTCCCGCAAACTCTTTTCCCCCTTTGGGCTCTGCCTAAGCAATAGGGCAACCAGGCAGAAGACAGCAGTTACACAAAACATTCTGAAATTCATTCCAGTTGGTTTCTGTGATCACCTGCCTAGAAAATGTACACAATTCACTGAGCAACATAGCTCGCCTAGGCCCTTGTACTTGGTGGAAGTCAGCCTTTGTATTTCTCTCGAAGTGGTTTAATTCTTAGTGGATGAACTATCAGTGTATAATTGGGAGTAGGTGTTAGAGTGTTTCTATCTAAAGAAGCCCAAACTGTTGTGAGATCTTCAGTTTCTAGGGTCAGATCAGTGCAGCTTGACTCAGCTCAGTGGAGCCTAGCACAATTTAGCACAATTAAATTCAGCTCAGTGGACCTCAGCTCATGTTACCTTAGCTGGGCTCAGCTCAACTCAGTTCAGAGCTCAGATCAGCTCAGCTTGGCTCAACATGCTGTCTTTAACACTGCCCAGTTTGGCTCAATTCAACACCTCCCAGCGGTACTCAGCTTACTCAGTTCAACCCTACTCAACCTAATGGAGCTCAGTTGGCCACAGCTTTGTTCAGTCAATCACAGAGGCATTTATTGAGCACCAAAGTTGGACACTCTGAAGGCTGTTTCATCCAGGAACTCATAATTTAGTCACTGAAATAGTTTGAATTATAAGGAAGAATGTTTATAGTAATCCATAAGCGAAGACTATGAAAGCTGGATGGAAGAGACATCTACTCATCACTGAAGATGTTGAGAAAGCTTCTTGAAAGTCATGTTATTTCAGGTAAAATTTAATTTCGACTAATGATGAAGAGCTGGGGCAAGAAGGCAGTGCAGAAAGAGGAAATATCCTGATATTAGGTTGGAGCAAAAGTAATTGCGGCTGCTTTTGCCATTACTTTCAATGGCAAAAACCGCCGCAATTACTTTTACATCAACCCAGTTAATGCCTGGAAGGGGTGGAGTAAATGGAATGACTGGGGAGTGGGTGTAGAGTGAGTGTCATAGGAGAAAACACTCAAAGGCAGGAAGGGGTGAGATTTAAGGCCGCTCTGAGTGGCATGCTCAGGAGTTTGGACTTTTTCTGTCAGAATAGTAATCTACTAGGCAATTTCATTTTATTCTTACAAAAATCCTGGGAACCATTTAGGTTAGGGATGGTAATTCCCATTTTACAGATGAAGAAATGGAGGCTTAGAGAAGAAGTTAATGCCTGTCCAGGTAGAGGATAGTTGAGTTGGAAATTAAACCACTTGGAGAGAGCAGTATCCTTTTTGTTTTTATATCCTTGGGCCCACAGCTGGTATTCAAGAGCTGGAGTAGGGTGTGATTCAAGCTATATTTTCATACCATAAATTTCCAGAGAGCAGAGGAGGGATAGGAAGTGGTTGACGCACGAATATAGTTAGAAGAGAATGAGAAGAGAATGAGTATCTGGTAAAAGGTAGGTGCCTCAGGGATTACGGAGGGGAAGTGTTTACTAAACACATGTCTTCAAGTTCTCACAAAGTATCTTGCAGTATCTAGACCACATTTAATTGAGTTCTAAGATCATGGTCTCAGTGTTCCAAGCCTCTTACCCTTCTAGAACCTCACGTTTTTCATCTGGAGAAATGAAGTTTATAATACAACTCCCCTAATGATTGTTAAAGTGTAAATGAGATGCAAGTGATTAAAAAATAAAATGCTTTCAAACCTAAGAAAAATATAGAGTATTGTAACAAATACCCATGTACGCACTACGTAGAATAAATAAATATTATTGTTTCACTAAATTGGCTTTGGTTTTTTGTTTGCTTTGAAAACAAAATCTTTGACAGATTGATGTGGCATCTGTATCCCTCTCTAAATCTATTCTCCTCATGCTTTGTCTAAGGTACTATTCTCTCAAATTGTATGTGTCCCTTTCAGTACCTTTACTAAACATGAACATATCTATAAACAACAAATGGTATTGTACGTGTGTTTTAAACCTGTATATACATGACATCATACTGTATCATTATACAACTTGGATATTCTAATAGATGATTTTAATCCATTTACATTTATTGTGATTCTAGGACTTATTTTTTGTTTTCTAAATATATACTTTTTGTTTATTACTTTTTACAGTCCCTTTATTTGCCATCTGTTGCAAAGGGTAGCAAACTATGCGCTGTAGGCCAAATCCAGACAGGTATCTATTTTTGTAAATAACATTTTATTGAGACAGTGCCCTTTATATTTTGTCTTTGGTTGCATTTGCACTACAGAGTTGAAGTTGAGTACTTTTCACAGAGACTGTATGGCTACCAAAGATGAAAATATTTACTATCTGGTCCTCTGTAGAAAATGGTTGATAATCCCTGTCTACAGCGTTGATTTTAATTTTTGTAACTACTTGTTTGGAAGTAATACATGCTACATATTTTTTTTTAGCAGTTGCCCTCTCACCCCAAATTTTAAGGTGAATATTAACAAAAATCTACAGCTATCTCTATCCTCTTCCCTAACAATTTATCTCACAGCTCTTTAATTCTGAACTCTCCCTCCATTTAAAAAATATTATTGATGTTTAATATTTTAGCTCTACCTTATTTTAACCCTTACATTAGTCATCCTTTTTTTTTGCAGTTAATACTTATTTAGCCTTATAACACATTTACCAATTTATGGTCTCACATTGCTTCTTGTAGTCCCATCCTTCTTTCTGGTTTTTAAACAATTTGTAAAGTACTTAATCACCAAAGATTGTACAGTATGTACAAAGTTTTCTCTTTGTTCTTGATGTTTGATAGTTTCACTATATTTTATATTACTTAAGTCAATATGAGGCCTCACAGTTTTTTCTTCAATTCTGAAAAACTGTCAGTTCTTAGCTCTTCAAATATCTCTCCCACATTGTTTCTTGTTTTCCTCTCTGCAACTCAAATTAGACATAGCAGAGAGAACTGTATGAAATTGATGAGAGCCGACAATTTTTGACCTATAAAAATAGTTTCACTTAATATATTGAAGCTTCTTTTCATATATGATTTGATATATATACACATTATGTAATCATTATCATAGTCAAATTAGTTAACATATCCATCAACACCCATGCTACACATTAGATCCCCAGAACTTGTTCATTTTATAACTTAACGTTGTACCCTTTGACCAACGTCTCCCTATTTCCCTCATTTCCCAGGCCCTGGTAAACACTGTTCTACTCTGTGCTTCTATGAGTTCGACTTTTTTAGATCCTGCACATACATGAGATCAAACAGTATTTGTCTTTCTGTGTCTGACCTGTTTCATGTAGCATAATGTCCTTCAGTTTTATCCATGTTGTTGCAAATGGCAGGATTTCCTTCTTTTTAATGGCTGAATAATATTCCATTGTATATATATCACATTTTCTTTACTCGTTTATCTGTTATGATATAGAAACTTAGGTTGTTTCTATATCATGACTATTGTGAATAATGCCACAATAAACATGGGGGTGTGCAGATATCTCTTTGAAATACTCCTTTGCATACATACCCAGAAGTAGAATTGCTAGGTCATATGGTAGTTCTATTTTGAGTTTCTTGAAGAACTCCATCCTATTTTCCATGGTGGCTGTACCCATTTACATTCCCACCAACAGTGTGCAAGTGTTCTTTTTTCTCCATACTCTCACCAACACTTGTCCTGTCTTTTTGACAGTAGCCATTTTAACAGGTGTCAGGGGATATCTCATTGTGGTTTTGAACTGAATTTCTCTGATGCCTGGTGATGTTGAACACCTCTTTCTGACTTTGGTTCCTTTCTTTTCATAGTACTTTTATTTAGTGCAAATCTGTGGCTGATAAATTGTATGCCTGAAAATGTCTTTTTCAGTTCTCACTCTGGAATAGTGGGCTGCTAGTACCTTCTGTAAGCCTTTCACAGATTGTACCACTGCCTTTATACTTGAAGGGTGCTGACAAGAGGTCTGCTGTTTTTCAATCCTTCCTGTCTTTTCTCTCTGGTGACTTTAAAACTTTTCTCTTTGTTCTTGACATTTGATAGTTTTACTATATTTTATATTACTCAAGTCAATATGAGGCATCATGGTTTTTTTTTTTTTTTTTTTTTACCAATTCTGAAAAATTGTCAGTTCTCAGCTCTTCAATTATCTCTCCCACGTTCTTTGTTGTTTTCTTCTCTGCAACTCATGTTAGACATAGTAGGTAGAGCTGTATGACATTGCTGAAAGTCAACCATTTTTGACCTATAAAGATAGTTTCACTTAATATACTGGTGCTTCTCTTTTTGTCATGCAGAACTCAAATTATTCTCTCATATTTTCCAGTTATTTATCTCGCTTTTTCCTGTATCCTGTGTGATTTCCCAATGTCTGCGTTAGAGTTCAATATTTTTGCTTCTATGTGTCTAGTCTTCTGTTTAACCTGCCTTTTGAACTTTTCTATTTTAATTATTACATTGTTCATTTCTAGAATCTCCTTTTAGTTCTCTTCAGATATGCCTTTTCTTTCACATACTATTTTGTTCTTGTATGTATTTCTTGGTTTGTATTTCTTCCTGTCTCTCTTCAAAGATTTTAAATATTCTTATTTTAAAGATTTTTTTCCCAAAATTGTCTTTTATTTCCAGCTCTTAAGGTGAACTTCTCTCCTTTGCTACGTCTTTTGATGGTACTATACCTTAGGGTGTTTTTTTGTTGTTGTTTTTTTTTGCTTGGGTGGATTATAATATATTATTGTGAGCTCATCTTCAGTGGGGGTAGCTTTCTCTAGAGCTTGGTTTTCTAGTTTTAAAGGTATCACTTCTGAGTAGTTTTACATTTGCCTCTGCTAGGATCCTGTGTGTTTTGTCAGTTCTGGAGCAATTTAGAGTAATGTTTTAGCTTGTAGTTTCATGGGTGAGCAATGCTTTCTGGTCCCTGGTTTTGTGCAGAGGCTCAGAGACATATCTCTGCCTCAGTTCAGCCTGAAGTCTCATTTCCTCTCCTAGTCTCCAGTTCCTATAATCTAGTCCAATATCCTGTGACGTGTTCATCTTCAGCTTTCATCAATTACTCCAGTTTGAGTTTTATCTTCACTTTGAGCTCTTGGAGATTTTTCTTTCCTTGCTTTTAAGCTTGGCTTTGTATTTGAAGAGTTTTTTGTTGTATTGTATCCAATATTTTTATTTGTTTGGGCTGGGGATGGGCAGATTGGGCAGTCCTTCTGTGCCAGCTCAGTCCACCACATGGACCGGGCATCTGAACATACACATTATTATTACGAAAATCTTTATTGTCGTGATAGAAGCCTCATAAGTCACCAGAAATAAGACAATTGCTGTAAAACCACTCTGTAAACTGTAAAGTTCTCTATCAATAGATGGTATGAGGTGCTCAATATCCATTCCTAAAGAAGGTATTTAGGAATACCATCTATTTATTGGACTGAGTGAGAGAGCTGCCTGTATTTGCCATCTCAGCTTTCTCATGTATCTAGGTCATCTATGTGACCTCCACTGGCCAAACCAATGGTCATCGGTCTTCTCTGTGCTCCTGTTTGCTCCTTTTCAAAACTCTTTCTTTTCAATGCTTCCAGGACATCACACTCTCTTATTCTCTCCCACTCCCTTACTGGCCGCTGTATCCACACTCCTTTATCCAACTTCTAAAGTTTGGGTGTTCCTGGGTTCTCTTTCCTTCTCTGGCTGCCATCCATCCATGGCCCCACCTACAAGCTGTATCCTGAAGTTAATATGCTTCTCTCCAACTCCATTGTTCCCACAGCAGCCCATCATCTTTTGCCTGGACTGAGAAAGTCTCTTAACTGATCTGTGTTTTTCTATTATACTTATTTTGCTATTATCCTTTCCCCAACTAGCAAAGAGAATCAGAGCGCAGGTTAGACCCTGAAATTCCATAGCTGCAAACCCATCAATGACTTCCTGTTGGGCCTAGAATAAAGCCCAATGCAGCCCCTCATCATGCTTTTTAAGGCCTCACCCGATATGCCCCTGCATCTCTCTGTAGCTTCACCTATTCCACCTTCTGGTGCTTCCACATGCCCCGGCCTGGCCCTCTCAGTTCCACTCCAGGGCTTTCGCCAGTTCCACTCTAGGGCCTTTGCACTTGCTAATCCTCCTGTCTGGATCACTTTTTGCCCAGCCACTTTTCCATGTCTACTTCTTTCATTTCATTCAGCCTCAGTTTGAATGCCATCTCCTCAGGGAGGCGTTTGCCGGTTCCTGGTGCTGAAGTAGCACAACTCCTCCCTGCAGTCACTACTTTGCTCTTCAAGACATTGTTATCTAACATAATCTCATTTATTTCTTAACTTGCTCATGGCCTGCTCCCCCAGCAGGAAGAACGTGAGCTCTACTGGGACAAGGGCTGGGTCTGCCTTGTTCATTGTTGATTTCCAGCATTGAGAACCATGCCTGGTCCTTTGTCAGTTCTTAATTTTTTTTCTCCAAAGTGGTGAATTGACTTTATGCTTTATGTGTGTTATCTCTTGCAAGTCTCTCAACCACCCTACAAAGTAGAAATTCCTGTGCCCATTATAGAGATGAGGAAAGTGAGAATCAGAGAAGCACGATCCCCAAGGTCCTAGAGCCAGGAAGAGGCAGAGCCAGGCCTCAGGTTTTCCCAGCTAGATCCAATGTCCCTGCTCATTCTCTCGTATCAAATTGCCTCTTCTGAGCAGATTTGGGGTTTGGGTGCAGAGGTCAAGACACAAACAGTTGTTGAGTCGGGATGTCTCTTTTGTTTGAGAACAAAACCTTTTATTTAAGCCAACGAGAAGAACATTCAAGTCTCCGACGTCCCGCACCGGATGACATGCTTCCTTGAAAATGCCCACACAATGGTCGGCATTATGCACAGGCATTTTTTTAATCAACTCTGTTTTGGAGTCTCTCGAACCATAAAAAGATCAGTGTGAAACCACAGAACTTCTATGTTTCTTGCACTCTTAAAACTAAAGAAAAATAAGGTTGCGGTGGGGGGGGGAGGTGGTGGCTGGATTATTTGAACCATATTTTGCAAACGCTAGCTTCTCTCGCACTCTGAGGCAGCTGGTGCCAAGTTGCAACTCGCCACAAATTTTTATGGTCCGAGTTATTAACCTTTGCAAACAGCTGCCTGCAGTGGAATTACTGACAGGGCCCAGATCCCCGGGCAGGAGTAGGGATCACTGCAGGGCCTACCGAATGCAGAGATTTCCACCCTGGCTCTGGAGATGTCATCTGTCCTTTGACTGCACATGCTCACTTGTGCCACAAATAATTTCCTTGTTCTCTCATTTACTTGAGAATTTTGAGAATTGGCACTAGCAGTCCATTGGCCCATAAGTTAGCACCAAATGAGGGGAGTATGCATCTTGATTGCCTGCATTGCCTGGAAATAGTGTGGAGTCAGGCAAAAGGATTTCTGGTCTGATGGACTAGATCCCTGGCTTCAGTGACCAACTCACGACTCATAGGCATTAGCTGTGGGCCAATGCTTTATCTGGGGCCCATCCTCAGTTCCCTCATCTGTAGAATGGGCCTTCTAATCTTGCCTTCTAGGCTGGGCATGAGGATGAAATGAGATGGAGTGTGGGAGACAGCATGAACTGCAGAGTTGGTGAGACCCAAGACTGGATCCCAACACCAGCTCCTACCAGCTGTGAGATCCTAGACTAAATTTCTGTTAGTCTGTGTTTTCCCATCTTCCTCACTGGGTTATGCAGAGGTTTAAATGAGATAATGCACACAAAAGTTTTGGCACAAAGCCTGGCTCCTCGCTCTCAATATATAGAGATCATTTTTGTCTTGTTCCTAACAGCCAGCTCCCCCAGTAATGAATGGTACTGGGCATGTCCTGGAGGAGAATCAGCAGTATTTTGAATGTGTTCTTAGGCCATCTGGCCAACTTTTAAAGTTTTCTGGGTTGGTGATCATTAGGAGGTTTGTGTGTATCTGTGTGTGTGTTTTACTTGAACTCTGAGAGATTGGGGGAAAAAAAAGAAAAAAAAAAACCCTTTGTTCCATGGAGAACGTGTTTCAAAGAAAAAGTCATCAGCCAAGAATATTCAGACCCTTTTGTTGTGTGTCGAAGAGATGATTATTCTGTAGGCTCTGGGGCACTTAAACTCTGTCCAGAAATTCCTTTGGTAAATAATAATAATAAAAAATATCCTTTGGAAATAATAGAGGGGATTTAGCAAATGCCTTTCTTTCAGGAATCTCAAAGGCGTTCATGTAATTTCAGGGCTTTAGTGATTTTCTTAAAAGGGTTTGACTTTCTTTCCTGCATCAGCCGGAGGCATGTTCACAGGAACTGTAGAACTCTAGAGCTGGAATGGATCCTAGGGGTGATTTTGTCCAGCTTGTCTGCTATAGCAATAGGGGAAACCAAGGCACAGGTAAGTGATGACACAGCTGTGATACCAGGGCTCGAATGCAGGACTCCTAATAACCACCCAGCACTCTTTCTGACTCTGCAGGCTTCCTGACTTCTGTGAGTTCCACATTCTCCAAAAGGCATCTGAAGACTGACAGTAGATTGACGTTTGACATGTGTTTGCTCACTGCATCGTTGAGCTTTCACCTGTGTAAATTTAACAGAAGCAGCCGGTGAACAATGAGAGTATGGACTTCCCCCCGGGGCTCCTGTGCTGGGGCTGTGAGTGTCCAGCCAAGCAGAGGACCACTTCCAGCTCTGGAGTCAGACTGGCTGCTCATTTGCTAGCTGTGTGGCCTTACGTAATTCACCCAAGCATGACGGATCTCTTTGCCTTACCTTTTTTTTTCTGAGACAGAGTCTCACTCTGTCATCCACTGGCACAATCTTGGCTCAATGCAACCTGCAACCTCTGCCTCACGGGTTCAAGTGATTCTCCTGCCTCAGCCTCCCAAGTAGCTGGAATTACAGGCACGTGTCACCATCACACCAGACTCATTTTTGTATTTTTAGCAGAGACGGGATTTCACCATGTTGGCCAGACTGGTCTCAAACTCTTGACCTCAGGTGATCTGCCTGCCTCGACCTCCCAAACTGCTGGGATTAAAGGCATGAGCCACGGCGCCCACCCTGCCTTACCTTTAAAAGGCAATAACTAGTTACTTGGGTAGGATTTTTGGATAGACTTAAAAACCCACACACCGTGGTCCTCCATCCCATCTCTAAAGCATGGGGTGTCATGATCTGCACATGTCAAGCCTGTCTCTCCAGTTCAGGAAATGTCTGTCAACAGACCATCTTATTTTTGACTCATTCTCCATTGAGCCTGTTCATTCATTCATTCATTCAGCAAACATCTTCTGAGCCCCACTGTGTGCTAGGCATTGGGTGGACTTGGTAGCCAGGACAAAATACGAATCCCGACATTATAGACCTTACTAAGGAAAAACAGAGCAACAAATCACGGCTGCCACCACCACAAAAATGTGTAACTGTCTGGGTGACATAGGTTATGCTGCTGTAACAAACATCTCCCACAGTTCGTGGCTTAAACACAACATAAGCTTAGTTTTTTCTTTTACTTTAAGTTCTGGGACACATGTGCAGAACGTGCAGGTTTGTTACATAGGTATATGTGTGCCATGGTGGTTTGCTGCAACTATTGACCTGTCCTCTAAGTTCCCTCCTCTCACCCCCAACCCCCCAACCGGCCCTGGTGTGTGTTGTTTCCCTCCATGTGTCCATGTTCTCATTGCTCAACTCCCACTTATAAGTGTGAACATGTGGTGTTTGGTTTTCTGTTCTTGTGTTAGTTTTCTGAGGATGATGGCTTCCAGCTTCATCCATGTCCCTGCAAAGGACATGATCTCATTCTTTTTTATGGCTGCGTAGTATTCCATGGTGTATATGTACTACATTTTCTTTATCCCGTCTATCATTGATGGGCATTTGGGTTGGTTCCATGTCTTTGCTACTGTAAATAGTGCTGCAATAAACATATGTGTGCATCTGTCTTTACAGTAGAATGATTTGTAATCCTTTGGGTATATATCCAGTAATGGGATTGTTGGGTCAAATGATATTTCTTGTTCTAGATTTTTGAGGAATCACCATACTGTCTTCCACAATGGTTGAACTAATTTACATTCCCACCAACAGTGGAAAAGCATTCCTATTTCTCCACAGCCTTGCCAGCATCTATTGTCTATTGTTTCTTGACTTTTTAATAATCGCCATTCTGACTGGAGTGAGATGGTATCTCACTGTCGTTTTGATTTGCATTTCTCTCATGACCAGTGATGTTGAGCTTTTTTTCATGTGTTTCTTGACCGCATAAATGTCTTCTTTTGAGAAGTGTCTGTTCATATCCTTTGCCCACTCTTTGATGTGGTTGTTCATTTTTTTTAATTTTTGCTTTTGCTGCATGTCTGACACTGGTCAGCAGGAGGGCTCTGTTTGCCATAGATACTCAGAAACCCTGGCTAGGCAGAATCGCCCCAATTGGGCCTTCACCATCACTGAGGCAGCAAAAAGGGAATATGAGAATTGTACATGAGTACATGGCTTCGAGAGCCTCCACCCAGAAGTGACACACTTTACTTCCACTCGGATTTCCTTGGTCCAGGAAAGCTACACCGTCACAATTAGTTCAAAGGAGGTGGGGACATGCAATCCTTCAATATACCTGGAAGGAGAACTGGCGTGTTTGTGAACCTAAGTTTCCCCTTCTGAAAAAACGGGGGGTGGGGGGAGGGCCAGCTGGCCTTGCCTTTCTGGCTGTGGCATCCAAGGTCTGAGCTCTGTG
The DNA here is from genome assembly GCF_028885655.2 of Pongo abelii. Lineage (NCBI taxonomy): Eukaryota > Metazoa > Chordata > Mammalia > Primates > Hominidae > Pongo > Pongo abelii. The sequence continues at coordinate 103,460,463 of NC_072000.2, read as the reverse complement.
CATGCAGAGGCAGCGTCAGGTCCTGTCTCTTTGGGGGTGGGAACAGAGCTCACTCCTGTTCACCTGCAGGGAGTTGGCGGAGAAGTGGGTGCAGCCAGGGTGTAGAACTAATTTGGGTTTCTGATTTCCACAGAGATGCCTTTATTTTGGGCCTTCTTTCCCTTCTGCTCTGAAATTCTGGCAGAAGTATTTTCAAGGTTATGGTTATTACATCAATTATTTTTCTAATTTCTTTTTTGAGTGAAATCCATTTTTGCAGAGTGAAGAAAGAGTGGTGTGAAAGGGGTTTAACGAGTGATGGGAAGCCATAATTTTGGCAGGAGAAATCGTGACACTTTCAAAATGAGTAATTACAGATGGGGTGTGCTTGAAACCAACTTTCACAGCAAATTCCCCTGCTGTTTCCAATTGGTTTTGCTGGTTAGTTTTAATTCTTGCCTTGGCTTTTTCCACTGTTGCTGGGAATCCTTCCCCCGTGGCTGTCGGCCCCTCCAGAAGTGGCCACATTTCTAATGCCAGGGAACTCATGGGGGGCATTTTGATACATGAACTTGGAGATCTGTCTCTTATGCAAATCCCAGGCCACTACCTGGGGGTGTGCCAGGAACCTCCTTGGAGGTTTTATGACTGAACTAAATTCCAAATGACAGAAACTTAACCCCGTCAATTTGGGGTCACCTCCCTCCCTGGAGATGAGCCTGCATGCTAAGGGGCTTGTAGCAGGGCTAGGCATGTCCACCCGTAGCCGTCATCCGTCCACGTTGGCACTGCTGAGACCTCCTTTTCTCTTATGTGGTTTGACCATGTTCCTTGCCTTCCAAGAGAAATCCTCTCCCAGTCACTTTCGGGCCAGCAGAGAGGCCTGGGAGCACCTGAGAGCTGTTGGTGGCCTCCTCAGGCCCTCCTGCAGCCACAGCCAGGTTGCTGTTGGGCTTGCCACTTCCCTGGGTTCTCCTGGGGAGCGGAGCAGAGCTCCACTCTATTCTTAGATGGGCCAAACTCCTCTGCCACCCAGGATGGGTCAAACTCCTCCTCTGCTACCCTTTTCTCCATAGAAAATGCCCACACCCGCCCTTCTGACTTTCTGTTTGGCTCAGACCATTTGCTCCCTTGGTTGGTCTTCATCCTCCATGATGGGGCTTATGGGGAGGCGTCAAGCCTGAACAGCCCTGGTCTGGGTTTGAACCACCCCTCGGGCCTGTGGCGGGAGAGGCGGATCCTCGGGTGTGCTCCTTTACTGTGGGGGGGCGAGGGGCGCTGGCTCCTGATGGAGCCTGGTGGGACTGCTGAACCTCACTTGGGTCTGCACCCTCACCCTGGGCCACCCTCCTCCCCTCCTCCTGGCAGGCTCGTCCAGGCTGGCTCAAGCGTCACCCCTCGGTAGCTTCCCCTCGCTCCCCTGCTCCATGATGTGTCGGCATCCACAACTCAGAGCACTTGTTATGTTTGAGTCCAGGAGGTTAGCCAGCTGGGGGCGTATCTTCTTGTATCAGTCAGGGTTGGGTCAAAGAAGCAGAACCACTGGAAGGTACATGTGAGTACAGACAGAAAGGGATCTACACCTGGGTTTTGACCGCAACCTCACAGCTGCAGGGTCTGCTGGAGCAGTCCCTGTAAATCTGTTGCCTTGGTGTCTGATGCTGGAGCTTCAAGTTTGCAAAGCAGGTAGTTGGGAAGGAGAGTGGGAAGTGCGGAGGTCAGGAGTCAGCCAGAAGCACACACAGAGCTGAAACGGAGGAGGACAGACAGGAACCTGTGTTGGCTTGTGCTGCCGCCATTCCTGATGATGTTCTTCAGGGTGTCCTGCCCAGAGAAGAAGCAGACGCCTCTCAGCTTGGAGCTCAACACATGCCTGGCCCAGGAATGAAAGAGCTGCAGGAGCGTCCTGTGGGAGGTGGAGCAGGTGCAGGCCTTGGGTACTGCCCACCCCAGGGAAGCTGGCCTGCAGATAGGCAGCACATGTGGCCTGCAGAAATATGCCTGTCCCGGACTGCTGAGTGTGGACATAAAATCGGCTGCCACTTCACTGCCACCCTTCAAATCCATATGAGGATGTATCTTGGGCCTCACCCCCACTGGACGCCTCCAGAGAGCAGAATTCTGGGAAATGTAGTCCAGCCTCACCAGGCTGGTGCATCCCCACCTGCCACATTCCTTCATTGGCCTTGAACTGCTCAGTAAGAGGCATCAGGTCTAGTTCAGGACATTTCATTTATTCAACAAACTTTTGTTGAGCCCTTACTATGTGGCAGCCCTGTGTCACATGCTGGCAACACAGAGATGAATCAGACCCAGTCCCTGCCCTAAGGACCTGCTAGATTGGTGGGAGGGATTGGCTCAGAACCAGGCACCACTCATGCAGAGGTTATCACAGAGATGGTGTGGAGCTGTGTCCATGGTGGCTGGAGGTACGGGGCCAGGCTGGGGAGAGGTGGAAGGCCAGCAGAGGCTTTGCAGAGGAGGGCCTGCTTGAAGGATGGAGCAGGAGTCGACCAGGCAGAGGAGGAGGTAAGAAGGTTCCAGGCAGCAGCACATCCAAAGGCCCTGAGGAATAAGGAGGCACTCACATTGAGAAGCCATGCGTCCCAGTCTGGCCAGAGTGCAGAGGGTGAAAGGCCTTGGCTGAATGAGATGTGAGGTGGGAAAGAGCAGTGTGGGCCAGCATCTGCAGGGGCTTGGGCTCCTGGCGAAGGAATTTGCCTGAGAGGGGGGATGGGGTTGTTTGCTGCTGGGTGTCCAGGGGTCAGATGGAAGCTTTGGAAGGTCCTTGGTGCAGCAGACCTGCCCTGAATGGGAGGAGGAACAGTGCAGGGGGGCTGGTTGGGGGTCAGTATGGTTTTCACCGGGAGCCACGGTGGGGGCCTCCACAGATGCATGAAGGACAATAGACTTAATTATGTCACCGTCCTTTGCAGTCTTCGAATGAAATAACAAAAACCACAGGGGAAGGCCTCCAGTCCTGGGGGAAGACGAGCAGTTCTGTCTAAAGGCTGACTTTATTTTCACACTCCAAGCTCCCACTCCTATCACTGAGGTGGTTTGGGGGTGGGGCAAGGGCCTGGGCACATGCCGTGCCCACCTGCAGGAGGGGAGTGGGTCCCCAGACACCCTTGTGGTTGCTCCCTGCTCGGCCAGGGAGAAGGAATGCGAGGGAGGCTGGCAGGAGGGCTCGGAAGTTGGCCGAATGGAGGAGTTTCCACATGCAGGTCACATCGGCCCGAGTGTTCCTCTGCCTCTGGCCACTCATGGCCAGATCCATGGGCTTCTGTCCTGGCACAAGAACATCAGCCTTCGGAGGGCAGCCACGAAGGCCTTCGCTCCTGACATTGGCATTTTATATAACGTGCTGCAGCCATAATAGAATTCTCCTTAAATTTCAAACAGAAATTTTCATCTGAAGTGTTTTGGGAAGGGTATTATTACGGAGCTTCTAATTCCCACTGCCGCTAAGTACGTATTAATAACAAGGAGAGGTATAGAAACTGCAGCTCCAGCCAACAGCACTTGACATTTAGTAGATGAATTAACGTTTATAGTGAAATGGGTTTTTAACTAGTAATATTAGAGGTCTTTGTTCCCAGCTTTTCTTTTGCGGTGCCTTCGTTCTCGCCACGTCTCTTTCTCCCCTGCTCCCTTTCCTCCCTCTCGGCGTTGGGTGTCTTTGTGTCTTGCATTTGCGTGCTCTCCCTGCCTCCTGTTTTTCTCGGCACGAGCCCAGCTCACATGCTCTCTGGAGCAGTCCCCTGGCATTGGCGCTGAGCTCTGGTAACAGAGGCAGGGGACAGGGAGGTGAGTGACAGGCTGCACTGATCCCCCGTCCATCCCTGTCTGCAGCCAGGCTCCTGGGAAGGCACTGGGCATCGGAATTGGGCTGCGGCTCTGCTACGGGTCCTCATGACTGGCCAGGCTGCTCTGCTCACCTCTCTGAGCTGAAACTTGCCTTCTCTCCAGCGAGGAATTACCTACCACATATAATTGTGAATCTATTAAGTGAAGTGATGCAGCCTGACTTCTACAGCCTCTGGCACTTGGAGGTGATTCTCAAATGCAGGTTTCTCCCAGTCTGTCCTCTCTGGGATCAGGACTCAGGAGCTGGCCCAGGGTACGAGCACTGGACAGGGAGCAGGAACCCTGGTTTGGACCCAGCCCGGTGACCTGCTCACCTCGGGACCCTAAGAGAGGTGCTTTTCTGCCTTGGCCCTCAGTGGCCCATCTGTAAAATGAACTGGGTTAAGGACACATGTAGCGAGTCCTTTTCAGGTCTCCATTAGAGAGTCACGACTGGGCAGCTGCAGAGGACGGAGGATGGGAAGGAGAGGAAAGACTCAAAGGCCGGCAAGGAGAGAGCAGGCATCCAGCACTGGGACCATGATTTTACCTCCATCCTTCTCCAGGTCCTTACCCAGCCTCTGCCCCCATCAAATCTTTCCCAAGGGCAGGTGGTGCCAGCCCTGTAGCTTGTAGGGAAGGCAAAGGCCCCAGGCCACCCAATTGAAACTGTAGTTGAGGCAGGAGGGTAGAGGGTGAGGGGAAGGCAGGCAGACGCTGCTGGTCCAGCTGTGAGGCCAACCAGGGAGGAGGTAGGACAGACAGATACGCTGTGCCCCCCAGGGGCCTCCTCTTCCCCTGGTTGTTGGGACCATCACCTCTGTGTGAGCTGTGAGAAGCAGCTGTGTCATCTCATGGTGCTCTGGCCCTCATTCCTCAGGGCAGATGCAGAGACCCCAGCGGAGCACCCTAAGACCCTGGGGGGTGGGCAGGAGATGGGTCCACTTGATGGAAGGAACCTAGGTTCCCTGGAGCCATGCCAGCCCCCCACTTACCTCCACTTTTCTACCATGGTCTGAGATGTGAGTCAGAAGTAAATTCTCGCTGTAATGAGCTCCTGAGATTTGAGGTTGTTTGTTATAGCACCTAGAATACCCTAAGGAATACGGGGAGAGGGAACCCCAGGGGGCGAAAGTTGACATGGATTAATTGTGAAAATCCATTTCTTATCAAACAGGATTATTTTGGGTACGAGTGACAGAAACCCCACTTGACATGGCTTAAGGATAAAATGGAATGTATTAAAGTCCAAGGAGATAAGTCTAGCTTCAGGCATGGCTGGATCCAGGTGTTCAGACACAGTGCACCTGACTCTCCCTCTCCCTCTCTCTCTCTCTCTCCCTGACATATCCCCACACTTCTGCTTTTCTCTGTGTTGGCTTCATTTGCTATAAGGTGGCAGAGACGGCACAAGCAGCTCCAAACCTAGCAGCTCATTCAGCCTTGAGGAAGGAGGCAGCATATTTCTCAGTCGTTCCAGCTAAGGGTCTGGAGTATACTTCCTGTGACTGACTCACTTCAGCTTCATGTCTGTCTCTGAGGCCATCTACACTCATTTGGTGGTCAGGCTCTTGATGGCCAGGCCTGGGTCATGTGCCCACCTTGGAGCTGGGGATGGGGCAGCCTTGGTCAACCCACGTGGCCCAGGCATAGTTAAGGGGAGGGTGGCTGGTCAGACGAAAACACATCCATCACCCACCATCCCTGGCCCATTATTGTGCGTTCCCATCATGCTCTGCATTTGTGGGGGGCCGTTAGGGTGGTTAAGTAAGGGACCTGGCCAAGGAGAACGTGGCCCTCGTCCCTGTCCCCTGTCCTGTCCCTGTCCCTTGTGTGTGTGTGTGGCTTGGGGAACACATAGACAAACTTTCATTGTCAGATCTTACGGAAGGAACTTCCTTTCTTCCAGCTGCATCACATCCGGTGCAGTCTCTGGGAGGGGCGGGGGAGCCTCCTTTATTGAATGTGTTTTTCTGTCCTGCAGAGAGGCCACATCGGTGGTGTCAGGGTTGGATTCCCATCCTTGTCCTGCTTCTTACAGGACATGCATCCCTGGCCCAGCCACTTTGCGTCACTCCCTTTGCAGGCCCTTGAGAAGATCAAGTTGGGTCTGAGCTCTGGCTGCCCTGGGCTGTGGGAGAGGCTCAGGGCCTGTCGGAGACTCTGCCTTCTTCAGCCTCAGATGGTCCCCTGTCAGGGAGATGGGGAACTGTTTTCTTTTTTTTAAACCAATGCTTAAAATGGTGGTGAAATACACATAGAATTGACCATCTCAGCAGTTTTTCAGTAGCATCAAGTACATTCACATTGTTGTGTCCCATGAATGGCACATCCATCTGTAGAACTCCTTTCATCCTCCCAAACAGAAACTCTGTCCCCATTAAATAACACCTCCCCATTCCCCACTCCCCCAGCCCCTGGCAGCCTCCATTCTGGTTTCTGTCTACGATTTTGACCACTTTGGGTATCTTGTATAAATGGAGTCTTACAGTATTTATCCTTTTGTGTCTGGCTTATTTCACCTAGCATAGTGTTTTCAAGGTTCACCCATGTTGTAGCACACACCAGAATCTCCTTCCTTTTTAAGGCTGAACCATATTCCATTGTACATATACACCATGTCTTGTTTACCCATACATCTGTCCAGGGACTCTGGCACTGCTTCCACTATCTTTGGGCATTTCAGCTATTGTGAAAAGTGCGGCTGTGTGCACGGGTGTGCAAATATCTGTTGGAGATGCTGCCTCTCATTTTCTGGGTGTATACCCAGAAGCGGAAGTGCTGGGACCAATGATCATGCTATTTTTAGTTTTTTGAGGAACTGCCATCCTGTGGGAACAGTTTTTAAAAGCCCTTGGTTCCATCAGCAAGGGTTGATAAATCAGGGGAAAAAAAAGATGAAGGAAAAAAGAAGAGGCCTTACTTTTGGGGGCCGAGATGGCAGCGGTGACAGGGGAAAGGATGTATTTTGACTAGCAAGCCAAGCAAGCGTCATCCAGGTGCTGGGCAGGGCGGCAGAGGGAGGGGCCGGGAGGAGCGCAGAGCCTCGCGCCCGGATGCCCGGCCAGCTAGCAGCACGGGCAGCGGCTTTATGTTGATGGCAAATTGTCACTTTGGCGGAATTCAGGAACGCTACTTATGTCATTAGGCGGCAATCTATAATTAACGCACTCAAGGCTGTGTGAAGGGTAGGATTCTTCCAGGGACAGCTAGAGCGGTTCCACCTGCCTCTTCTGGGAGGGGGGTAAGTGGGGGTGTTCACTTCAGCCAGCAGCTGACACCTAATTAGTGGCAATTGTATTGTTCTGATGCCTCCTCCACCAGGAAGCCTCAGGACTCCCAGCTGGAAGGGAGGCTGTCTCAGAGGTGGAGACCAGCCAGAACAAAGAGCTGGAGAAGGAGGTCTGATCCAGGAGAGCCTGGGAACCATGGGGAGTCCAGCTCATCTACAGAGTCGTTTTTATTCCTGGCCATGGAGCCCTTGAGTGCCAGGGTCAGGGATGGCTCAGTTCAGCCAGGCCCCAAAAGAGTGGACCAGACTTCTCCAGGGGTTAAGCAACTTTTAAAATGTCGACAGGGAAGGGAAAACATTGTGGAGCTTTCTGACCACGGGGCTGCCTGCAGCCCGGTTTCCCAAGCCATGGGCGGGCTTGGCGTCTGACTGTCCCCTCTGGAATGTCTGGGCTGCAGCCGGGGCTTGCTCTAAATGAGAAACAGGCGGGAAGGGCTTAGCGGGCCTGGCAGGCCGTGGCCAGCTTCTCGTGCGGTCTGGGCAGGGCTGCTTGGCACGGGCCACCGAGGAGGACGCACTGGCTGTGCAGGCGGCCCTCCCACCAGCATGGAAGGCTTGGGGGGCCCTGGGCCAGCCTGTTCAGGCCAGCGCCTGCACGGAGGGAGGGCAGCCATCTCGGGGACCGCAGCAGAGCACCGCCCTGGAGGGCAGATGGAGCTGGTTCTGCTTCTGGCCCGGCCCCTTCTCCTTCTGCAACCTTGGGAACACGGTTCACAGAGCCTCTGTGTTTGCTCACATTGGAAACGGAAGCAACAAGGCCTCCCAAGGTGGTGGGGTGATCGCGTCTCATGGAACAGAGGTGGTGCGAGTGGGTGACACTTCATAGACAGCTGATACCTGGAAAGATCTAGGAGGCTGGCCCAATATCCTGGTTTTATAGCTGTGGGAACTGAGGTTCAGAGAAGTTTGGGACCTTACCCATGGTCACACAGCAAGATACAGGCAAGTAGATTCTTCTCTAATCCGTGGATTCCCCAAATCAGCACTTTCTGCTAGAGCCCAGCCCACAAGACTGTTTTCTGGCTCCCTCCCAGCCTGGCTCTGTCCTCTCTTCCTCTTCCCAGCCCAGGCTTGGTCATGGTAATCTACACTTGCCTAGAGCTTCCTGGTTTCCAGCGTGCTTCCCTGTACATTTTCTAATCCCAGGGGATGGAGAGTCTCAGAAGTCCCCAGGAGCTTGCAGATCAGCGTTGGCCCTGAAATCTGGGGTGGCTCAGATCAAACCCCTCTACCCATCGCTCTCCCACCTCCCAAGTGGTGAAATCTGGTTTCGGACTTCCTGCTAGCGGATGTCCGTTACACATTTTGCAAAAGGCCCAGGAAATGGCATTTCTCCTTCACAGTAATCCTTCCCGTCAGCCCAGGCTGTGTTCTTATTTCGCTTTACAGATTAAGAGCCCAAAGGGTCAAAGGTCCCCCAGGTGAAGTGGGGAAGCTAGGATTCAAGCCGGAGCTGCCTGTGGGTGGCGCTGCTGCCTCCGCACAATCAAGGCGGTGGAAGGTGGAGAAAACGCCTGCGGGCCTCCGTGTCCGACCCCTCCCCGGGGAAGAGAGCATGAGGACTTGGGTTTAGGTTGCTCATCCGTGCACGACCTTGGGGATGCGACTCAATCACTTTGAACCTGTTTCTCCATCTGAGGTTGGGGTAATGATACACAGAATACATAGATGTGAAGACAAGAAGGGGGCCGCGGAGGGCACCCCATGTAAACCCTGAGAGGTCTGGTGTCTGGGGAGGTGTGCATGGCCCTGGGAGGGCGGGGCTTCAGGAGGAGTCTCCCAGGCCAGATTCTAGGGGAGCTCGGAAGCTCAGGACAGAAGAGGATTTTATCCTCTTGGTGGCACGAGACAGGGTTTTAAGTGGGAGGTGACATGATCTCTTGGTGCTTTGGAAAAATCAGCCTGTTGGCCAAGTTGGAGACGGTGGCCTGGAGGGTCAACATGGGCGCAGAAAGAGCAGGGAGGGGGAGGGGAAGAGGGAGGGACGAGGAGGCAGCAAGGGGCGCCTTTGTCCCCAGCTTCCCCTCTTCCTTTCTCTCTCTCCCTTCCTTCTCTTCCTCCCCCCTTTTCCTCCCCCTCCCCTTTCTTTCCCCTTTCCTTAAAAGATAGAGTCCACAGTGTCTAAGTCAGTACCCTATTGGAAGTTTGGGGTTCACTTCCATAAAAGAGATGGCGCTGGTTGTGACTACGGAGGAGGCATCCTCATGGTTAGCACTGAGGCTGAGCAGCACCACATCTTCCTGCTATTTCCTCTTCCTGCTTCCCAGAAGCGCCAGTGCGCCAGCCCCTGAAAGGTGTCCACTGGACCCCGGGTTGGGCCAGAAGATGACCTTTCAGAGGCCCCTGAGGTCGGCTTATCACAGGACAGTGGACGCTCTCCTTAGGAGTCCCTCACTGTAATGCACGGCACCCACACCTCCAATGACTCACCTGCCTCCCAAGCCCACAGGGCTCCTGGCAGCCAGCTGGGCCCCACCTCTCCGTGTGTGGTCCTGTGGGGTCCCAATCCTCCAAGATGATGAAGGGCCCCAAGAAGGGCTGTAGCAGAGATGTGTCAGGCTGCAGGGGTGACCAATTCCCAACTTCCTTTCCTAAAAGAAGGGAAGTGGGGATGCAGATCCCTGATCGTGATGCTGCTCCAGGGACCAATTCTGCTCTAAGTTATAAAAATATCCCAAAGCCCTCTTTCAAGGCAGCATTTGAAATAATATCTTAGGCCATTGCAAGAGTTGCCTTTGTGCACTTGTGCTTGTGCTTGGTAATGAGCATTCCTAGAGTGTGGGTGATGTCTTGGGAGGCAGGAGGGGACCCTCCAGATCAGAGTTGTCCCTGACATTTGGGTGGCCCAGAACAAACCACATTACCCACCATTCTCTTACCTTCTCAAGTGGTGGGATCCAAGGAGAATGAAAACAGGACTGGAAAAGACATCTGAGAAAACACCAGTTGGAAGAGAGAGGCACATGTTGGAGCGACACCAAGTGGCCCTTTTGTCTTGGTGTGAAGCAGTGGTTTACAGACCCATTGCTTGTATGTGAGCTTCATGCCTTCGGTTGACCTTAGTGCTAGAATTCCATGTATGTTTAAGATGGTGCTTGTAAGTGTGTGTGCTTGTGTGGGCACCTGCATGTCTATGCATGTGTGTGTGTGTGTGGTGTGTACGTGTGTGTAGAAGTGAGGGGTGCTTCCTTATTTCCCAAATGCCCTGAAAACAGCACTTGATGAATGGGTTCAGCCAGACTCAGACTTTGGGCCTGGGACAGCCACTGGCCTAAGTCAAGGGTGCTGCACTGGCATCCACGGCAGATAGACGATGAGCTTACATCAGGAGCAGGGATACCAGAAGGGGTTAAGAAGCTTCCCCCAGGGTCAGTGCCCCTCTGTGTCCAGTGGAAGATCGATAGACCTTTAAAGTGATTTATAAAAATGGAAGGGGGAGCAAGGCCCTTTCCTCAACTCCGCAGAGTCAAATCAGCATCCTCCACTTGTATTGATCATCTCACTTGGTCTAAACGCACATTAGCAGGGGCAGACCATAAAAATTAATCCTCCTGTTCCATCAAATGGAAGGCCATCTTCCCAGCTTCCCTGGAGCCGGGTGATGTCATGAGACTTCTTGTTGGGAGAGAGAGATTTGTATTAAATCTGATGAGGCTGTTTGCATAAAAGCTAATTAGGATGGCTAAGTGGAGAGAGGAGCTTTGGTGTTCCAGATACACCTGTAAAGACCCTCTGGGTTAGGCAACGCCCCACAGGAAGCCTTTTTTCCAAGTCTTGACCTACAGCTGACCTAACTGGCCAATTTCTGAGTTTTTAAAGAGCAATGAGCTAGTGTGATCAAGATGAGGATGACAACAACAAGAACAACATCTTTCTTCCTACCTGTTTCCCCAGCTCTCCTCTCCTATCTCTCTGATATCTTCCCTCACATCGTCTGCCTGTCATTGTCTTCCACAGTCATGGGGACATTTGAAGCTGAGGGAGCCCTGGGGCTGGGAGGGCTTGGGTTTGCACCCCAGCTGATATGTTTGGCTCTGTGTCCCCACCCAAATCTCATCTTGAATTGTTCTCCCATAATTCTCCTGTGTTGTGGGAGGGACCGGTGGGAGATCATTTGAATCATGGGGGTGGTTTCCCCCATACTGTTCTTGTGGTAGAGAATAAGTCTCACGAGATCTGATGGTTTTATCAGGGGTTTCTGCTTTTGTGTCTTCCTCGTTTTCTCTTGCCACCACCTTGTAAGAAGTGCCTTTCACCTTCCGCCACGATTCTGAGGCCTCCCAGCCATGTGGAACTGTAAGTCCAATTAAACCTCTTTTTCTTCCCAGTCTTGGGTATGTCTTTATCAGCAGCGTGAAAATGGACTAACACACCAGCTCTGATGCTTATTTTCTGTGTGATCTTAGACAAGATGCTTTATCTCTCTGAGCCTCAATTTCCTCCTGTGTAAAACACATCCAGTAATACCCACCTGGCAGGGTTAGTGTGAGCGTATGTAATACAGTGCAGGCTTTCTTAAGCTGCATCACGCATGACAATTTTTGCCCTATCTGTGCACTTGGTCTGCTACTATTTACTTAATAATTATATTTAAATCAATTCATACTTTCCTACATACATTTGTTTAAAATGGAGACATTATACTATTATTATAAATGGAAAATATAATACCATTTATTGTACCATTTATTATAAATACAATACCATTTAGAAATGCTCAAAAATACTTGGGTGTAAATCTAGCAAAACTTGAACAAAATGTTTATACTGAAAGCTACAAAATGTGGATTAAGAAAATCACAGGAGGTCTAAATAAATGGAGGGACATGCTGTGGTCATATGTTGGGAGATTCAATAAAGATACAAAGATATACATTTTCTCCATATTGATAAAGAGGTTTCATACAACTATTATCAACATTACAGCAAGATTTTATATTCTAAAATTTACATGGAAAAACAAAGGAACTAGAATAACTAAAATAATTTTGAAAAAAAAAGAATAAAGTAAGACGAATCATTTTACCTGACTTCAAGACTCCTTTTGGAGCCACTGTAATCAAAAGAAATGTAGATCTATGAGCTCGAAGATGCTTGTGCACAAACCACTTAACAGCTCACTACAGGTCGTTCAACAAACGTTTACTGAGCAAGTGCTATGTGCCTTGCCTGGGCCTTGTACCTGTGCTACTCAAAGGAATACAACACTCTCCCTGCCCTTAGGGGAGAGACAAGCTGAATGCAGAAAGTGTGTGTTTGTGTATGGGTATGCCTGCGTGTGTGAATGTGTGTGTGTGTGTCTGTGCATGTGCACCTGCGTGTAACCCTGGGAGAAAGGGCAGTAGGGAGTCAGAGCATTCCAAAGAGCCTTGTACTATGACGAGGACCCCGATACCTTTCTTCTTTCCCCTCTTTTTCATTCCCTGTCTTTTGTTTTCCTCTTGCTTCTTACGTCCTATCTTTGGGAATATTGCAATTAGGAGGAGGTCCTATGCCACGCAATAGTCTTTGCAACTTTCTAGTCCTGCAGTGGAGAACTTTCAAAAATGCAATTTAACACATATCCCAATATCTAAAACTGGGAAAAGTGCAGCAGCTCAGTGGAGTCCTGCCTCCCCTCCAGACCCCCGGCAATTGCAAGTCAGCCTCATTGGAAGCAGATGCTGCAATGGAGTTTGACAGGCAGAGTATTTATTAGTGATCAATACCTATGGGTGGGTAGGGGAGGAAGGAGGATTGGATGCAGGCTGACACTTTAGCCAGCCCTGTGGGGAATGTATAGGACCCAGTAGTGCTGTCCATATCAGGCCTGAATGGCCAGTCCCATGTGCCCTTGTCTCAGTGGGTGGCCAGGTGAGGGTGCTCTGGGAAGGGTGTGCTCTTGGGTGGCGCAGGTCTCTGCAGCTGAGGCAATCTCCTATGGGGATGACAGCTGGAGGCTGGCTGTTGGTAGCTGGGCCAACAAATCCTTTGGTTAAGGGAGATCCAGGCGGGGCATCTCTGTTTTCAGCTCAGTGTCCACTCTTGTGCTGCCCCAGGCCACTGTATCTACACCTGGGGAGTGGCTTCTTCAGGATTCTGGTCACTGTGTTCCTGGAGGGAACTTAGAAGAGCAAGTTAACTGTATGAGCTACAGCTCTGGCGTGGTTGCTGCTCTCAGCGCTGCAGCTGGTGCTCACGGCTGAGCTCCTCACCACCCGCTGAAGACCCTCCCCTCTCAGCTGGGACCCCTGCTGGTCTCAGTGGGTTACCCGATGGCCTGAGTCCCTGGTCAGTGTGACTTTCTCGGGCTGGGGTTGTTGCACTTATCCATTTACCATATGACTGGGAAAGAGAGCCCTGGAGGAGCCGGTGGACCCCATGCACAGCCTCTGTCTGTCCTGCTGCAGATGCACCATGGGGGGTGGCTGGGGCGGGGTGCTCTCTGGGGGGCACTAACACATGCCACAGGGACCACCCCACTTTGTGCCTCTCCCACGTGCCCACCTGCATGCCGTGACCCCAAACCTTCTTGTCCCCAATGTCTCTTTATAACCCCGTCCACCACTGTTCCTGAGTCCATACGTATTCTAACCTCAAGCCACTTCTCCTTCCACACACAGTGGTACCACCCGAAGCGCTGCCTGATAGGAGGATTCGTAAGGGAGGCCACACACAGCCACTGGTGTGAGCTGAGGCACAGAGGTCGGCACAGCTGTGCTGCCTGACAGAGGGGCCAGGCTACCTGCGGTGCAGCTTGCTTGTGGCATCTGATCCTACTTATAATCCATCCTAGAGGCACCTGGTCTGCTTCGTGATGCCTGCTGTGGGCCTGCATAACTCAGGTCATGGTGAGTCCCACAGAACCCGGCTTGTGATAGGCACTTCTGGATACATGGTCACTTATTAGCATGTGTGTATTAACATGTCTCTATCAAAGTCCAGTGGTATGGTAGGAGTTATTTTTCAAAAGATGTCCAGTTATCTATTGCGATGGCACACGCCTGCTTTAGAACCCCCGGGGCCTCCCGCACTGTGATTTTTTTCTCTGGGGCTTCCTGCAAGCTCCACACAGCTCCTTTCCCCACCACCAATATTTCTAATAGCATAGCATCTTCTGGGTAATACGGCCCTACTGGCAGGGTTGATTGTACTATAGCCTGGTTCCCGTGGAGGTTGGCAGCAGCTGTGTCATCTGATATATTCCTGGGTCTGGAATATCTGCCCTTAGAACACAAACAGGGCTGCCAGGCACAGTGCTTCCTTCTCGGTGGTGGGATACCCAATGCAATACTTTGGATTTTACTTTGTTCTCTGATGTCCCTGGCCACTGGGTCCCTAACATTTTTTGGGATATTGGGGTGCATGTGTTTTACCAAGGCCTCCCTTTTGCTGGCTGCTTGTTATTCATCTGACCCAATAAGCAATATATCATTGCTGTAAGAGATAAATACGACATTCTGTGCAATGCCCCAACCACCCAGGTCTTTTCGGGTAGCATTATGACAGAGGCAATAGAGTTACAATAGCTCTGGGGCCAAACTGTGAATGTAGACTGTTGCCCACTCCCCGCTGGCTACTTATTATGATAATTGTGTCCACCTGGCTTCTGGTGGTGAGGGAGTCACCACCTGGCCTCTGCTTCTGGGAGACCTATTACCCCTCTTGCTGTCGGGGAGTCCAATTCTGCAGGGACATTTTCCATCGTCAGCCAGAGGAGGGACACTGCTGCTGTATATTTCAGGATGTAGGTGTGCCTCTCGCCAGCCCATTCCTGAGATCTTAGTAAATGACGTGTCCTCTAGGTCCTTCCCTGGAGTGTAATTACCTGGTGACCTTCTGGTGTGACATAATGTGTCCATTCCAGTGTGCCCAGTTCCTCCAGCTTTTTTTTTTTTTTTTGAGACAGAGTTTCGCTCTGTTGCCCAGGCTGGAGTGCAGTGGCGAGATCTTGATCTCGGCTCACTGCACCCTCCTCCTCCCAGGTTCAAGTGATTGTCCTGCCTCAGCCTCCAGAGTAGCTGGGATTACAGGCACTTGCCACCACGCCCGGCTAGTATTTGTATTTTTAGTAGAGATGAGGCTTTATCATATTGGCCAGGCTTATCTTGAAATCCTGACCTCGAGTGATCGGCCCACCTCAAGCCTCCCAAAGTGTTGGGATTACAGGCATGAGCCACTGCACCTGGCTCCTTGAGCCTTTTAGTGCCTTTCTCAGTATCTCCCAGGAGCTGGTAGCTGGGCCAAGTCCTTCCTTGGACAGTGTCATAGTGAACCCCCTGCCATCACATTCCATCAGGTGCTTGGTTGGAGGTTCTGCAGAGGAACCTTAGCACTTCCTAGAGTGTAGTTTGGAAATTGCTTGGGGGCAGAGGTTGGGGGATCTCCTGAGCTCTGGAGTCAGATAGGCTAAGACAGGTTGCATAGGTACAGATGAACACATCTGGAGTCAGATGTCTTCAGATACTGGTTCTGCTACGGTCAGGCTGTGTGGCTTGAGAAGATAATTAGCCTCTCTGCATTTTATTTCTTTGATGTCTTATGAGAGTTGAATTTGGTGTTTCTAGGATATTTTGTGTAGTTCCTGAGAGTAAGTTCCCAATAGGTGGCTGCTGTCCTTCTTGGTCACACATGCTCCTGCAGGGCTGCAAGACCTTGAGGAAGGCTTGGGTCAAGGTCCTTCCTTTCTCCCTCACCAGTCCTGTGATGTTGAACAACTCACAGTCTCCCTGAGCCCCAGTGTTTCATCCCTACTGCAGCAAATGCAATAGTAGCACTCATCCTACCTTGAGGCTCCTGGGAGACAGTTGATGAGAGGGTTTGGTAAACACCCAGGTGTGGTCCCTGCAGGAGAGAGTGTTGCTCTTCCTTCACTTCTGTGGCCTGTAGACTTGTCAACCGGAAGCCGAGCAGCCTTCCCAATCCATTACCCTCTCAAATGGACTTGAAATTTGCTCCTAAGTCAACCAGGGGTGAAGACTAATTATGACAATATAGGAATTTCCAGAATAAGGTGCCAACCATACATTTCTGGCCAGAACAACCTGTGGACTGTATTGGACACTTGGGACAGATCTGGGTCTGGTTGAGACCACATTCTTAAGGAGACAAAGTGTCTTGTATGACCCATCTTAAACACCAAAATCCTGACTCTAAGGGCCAGGTGGTCTTGCTGAAGATCGGAAGGGGCTCCTTGGCCCAGGGCTTGGAGGAAGATGGTGGAAAGACTTGCTGAGCATAGGTGCACTCACACCCTGGGACAGAGTCTTCAGTCACTATCACATCTTTTCATATACTCGGAGCACTGGAGGGAGAACAGGGGCCTCTGTTCTTGGTCTCTCATCTCCCTTGTGGAGGACAGGAAGGAGCCTTCTATTGTATGCCTGGGGGAACAGCCCTGGCCTGTCTGGATCTGTTGCCATGTGCCTCCTGCTCTGTCTCCTGCACCCTCAGGTATCACCCTCTCACTCCAGGGCTTATCTTGGGAAGGCTTTGCTTTGCTAACATGTCCTCACAAAGTTGCCTTTTTAAGGGCCACAGAGGAGACCCTGCTTCCCTTGATGGCTTCTGGGCTGGAGGTGATCATGTGACCCTGCAGCTCTCTCTCTCCCTCTGACCCATGTGTCATCCCCTGGCCTCTGACGTAAGGACTGCACTATGGTTTCTACAGGATCAATGCTGTTCTTAGATAGTAAGGGATGTAAGAGTCATTGAACCCATCTTGTCATGACGATTTATTTCCTGCTTAGAGTGCAACCTGGAAACAGATCCCCCATTGCTCAGTGCTGGGACACTTCCTGTGCAACATGAAAACAGATCCCCCATTGTGTAGTGCTAGGGCATTTCCTGTGCAATCTGCTTAGTGTTCCCCCTGGAAGCAGGAGCATGTGGACACCACTGCTTAACCACTGATGTCTGGTATGGTGATCAGCATATGGTAATCATCCATGCATGTCTCCCCCAAACTGTCTTATTCCCTTTAGAGTGTTTAAGACCTCATACTTCCCCATTTAGAACACTCACATGGCTGTAAGTGCCTCTCAGCACAGCACTTCCTCTGTAGATGGCAGATACAGATGATGCCTCTTTGTAGGTGATTAAGGCCAACACCAGACCACAGTGCCCAGAGGGTGAGAGGTGATGAGCTGCTCTTGGAGGTTCCCTTAGGGACCTGGTTTCATGAATTGATCAGCATTTGAGGACATCCAGGGATCCACAGGGGTCCATTCTCTCCTCAGAGAGTTTAAAAGCATTAGCAACTGGGGCCAATCCGCACTCTCATAACAGCAGCGATGGGAAGGCTATCATGAACTTTGTGGTTTTAAAAGCTGTTTGGCCTTCTCAAAAGAGAGTTGGATTAAACTATGGTTCCTAACCAGGGCTGCATATTAGAATCATCTGGGGAAAATTGCTAATGCACAGATGTCCAGGCTCTCTCCATGGGGGTCTGATTCGGTAGGCCTGGGTGGTGGCTGCCTATGATTTGCATGTTTTTTCTGGTGTGGGTGAGGGTTGATCCTTTCAGTAAGCCTGTGTGGTAGTCACAGCCTGGAATAGGATCACTATTTTCAAGATGAGTAGATAGAAGACCAGAGAGGTAAGTGATCAGACTCAGGCCTGAGCTGATTTTTTTCTGCCGCTTTGTTCTTCACTTTGATCTTGTCTCATCAAGCCCACCACTTTGTCTAGAATGAAATGGATACACCACGAAGTGAAGGGAAAGGAAACTGCCCCAACAGAGACAGGCCCCTGTGATGGGTTTTCTCTGGGGGGTCAGACTCTCATGGGGGCACCTGTCCTCCTGCTGCTGGGCTTGGGCCATGAGGGCACACTTCAGGGGAGTGCCAAGACGCTGATTCTCAAATGGGAAAGGCGAGGCCACAGGGACTCCTCATCCGGTGGGCACAGCCTTGTTAGGGTCCTTGCCTTGGCAAAAGACATCTGCTCGATCCAAAGATTTATTCAGTTAATTCCTAAAAAGAGGGGAGAAGTTTCCTCCAGTGCACCCATTGAGTTATCTTCCTAACAATGTGGAAATGTTTCATTCAGGGTGTTTGCTTGCGTAATGACAAAACATCGGCACAGACGTTTTGCTGTCTGTTGGCCATTATCCTCCCCTGGGCAGCTATGGAAGCCCCTGTCCCATCCCTGTCCAGCAGGCGAGCACAGACCTGGAGAGGCCCTGGGGTGCGGGTGGCTTCAGCTCTCTGACACATTGTTTAGGGACATTGAGTTAAGAGACCAAATGTGCTGATAAGAAGGGAAGCTTCCCATCCCAGGATGGTGTGTGCCTTCCGTGGGAATGACTGTGTGGGAGGCACTGCTCCTGCCCAGTATGGAACATTCGACCACGGAGGTTCCCTTCACCTCACAGATCACTGTGTGGGGGAGACGCTGATGTGAACATGTTAATCCAGTCCCTGTCTGGTTCCTTTCCAACAAAGCTTCAATATGCATCTGATCTCAGAATATTGGATTTTTCTTTGAGGAAAGAAATAAATGACTTATCTGGGGAATAAGTCCAGAGTTCCCTCCATGCATTGCACATTCTCTATATTGGGCTAAAATAAGGTTTGCTGATTCTCATGTAAATCTCTAAAGCCTGGGTGTCATCATATGAGTATTTTATGTGCCAGGTAAGTAGGTTGCATTCCCAGGAAAAAAAGAAAGAAGGCAAGGAAGAAAGATTAGCGATTGTATCCAAGGAGAAGGAGAACAGATTCAAATACTTTAAGTGCCTATAGCTTCTTGATTCAGTGGCCGAGAAATATGATTCACTCTGAAAAGCAGTCGTTTTGGTTTACATTTGGAATTATCTTGAAGTCTGGTAGATATGTTCTTTTCGTAGTTGTTGCTGCTGCATTTCTTTTCCACCTTTCCTAAGCCTGACAAAATGATGCTTCATAAAATCCTAGTGGGTTTTGCTTCTTTCCTGTGTAGCTTGTGAAAGATTGATGGAGAACAAGTTACCCTGCCGGCTGCAAACATTTATCGTGTTCCTGTCTGGTTTGGGCCAAATGGGTACCTCAAATCAGAATCTTGTGCATGTTTTGGTGGCTCTGAGGGGTGAAAAGCAAGGAGAACACATAAGGATCTTGTCAATGTGACTTTGCCAGGCTGATAGGAGGAAAAAGAGGCAACTTTTCTGACCCTAAAGCCAATGGCAAATGTTCAGGACTTGTCAAAAATACAAAGTGAGAATCAAGGTGAGTTAGAGGCATTGATTTTAGCCTATGTCAAATGCACAAAATGTTAGATGGTGGATACGTGTCCCAAACTTTACTCTGAATGCAGTGCTGTAAAGGTGGAAGGTCTTTTGACACATTTAGTCAATTCCCTTGTTCCACTGCTGAGAAAACTGAGACTCTGACAGGTGAAGTGACCTACCCACTGTCATGGAGTTGAGATGGGATTGAGAAGGTCCTGCCCCATCAACAATTTCGGCCGATTGCATTTTCCAATGATGGAGGCAGCCATGTCTCCCATTCCATGAACTCCTCTGCAATGTGACCTTGCCATCCTTCCATCAAGAGGTGGATCTATTTCTCCAACTCCTTGAATCTGGGATGATGCTGTGGCTGCTTTGACCAATAGACTATGGCTGAAATGACACAGTGCCAGGTCCAGGCATGGCTCTTCATGGCCTGGCAGTTTTGCTTCTGACTTGTTGGTTTGCTTTCCCTCCAAATCCAGCCACCATATTGCAAGAAATCCAAGCCACATGGAGAAGCCATGCATAGACAGTACCGTTAACAGTCAGCGTTGGCTTTCACCATCTGAGTGCACCATCTTAGAGGCCAGCCAATTGAGCTTTCAGATGACCTCAGCTGATTCAGGAGAGAATCACCCAGCTGTGCTCAATCAATCCTCCCAGCTGTGAGAGTTAATAAAAAAAATTGTTGGTTTATTAAGCCACTAAGTTTTAGGGTTACTTGATATGCAGTAACATTTAACTGGAACATTACTCAATACTAACATGAAAAGTCATGCTTGATAATCACTCTGCACTTTTACCAACTACTCTCCCATTTATTCTAAGATTCAGTGTTTTCCTAATGGAAGGTCATGACTCATTAGTAGCTCATAAGACCAATTTTGTTAAGTGCCAAAAGTTAAATCAAAGAGAATTAAATGCATCAGAGTACATTATACATAATAAGGGTAATAATTGTTTTGTGAAATTTTTGGTTCAATTATGTGTGTGTGTGTACTGGATTTGGTATCTATTTTTTATTGTGGATTATAGAAAAAAATGTTGAAAATGCTGATCTCATTTGGCTCTTCCTACAGCTTTGACAAGCAAGCAGGGGTGGTGTCTTAGTCCATTTGGGCTGCTATGAAAGAATTCCACAGACTGGGTGGCTTATAAACAATAGAAGTTTATTTCTCATGGTTCTGGGGACTGGGAAGTCCAAGATCAAGGTGGCAGCAGATTCATGTCTGGAGAGAGTCTGCTTCCTGGTTCATAGATGTCACCTTCTCATTGTGTGTTCGCATGGTGGAAATGGTGAGAGAGCTCTCTCGGGTGTGTCTCATGACCTAATCATCTCTGAAACTCTCCACTCCCTAATACTATCACCTTAGGGGAATTGGATTTCAACATATGAATTTCGGGGGGACATAAACATTCAGTCCATTGCAGAGGGTTTCATTACCTCCTTTCCATCAATGAGGAAACTGAAATTAGAAGGCAGATTATGTGGCAGACCTGGGCCTCTCCTCGACTCTTGTCTCCCCAAGTCCAGCATGTCATACAGCCTTCTTACCATTCTTAAAACATTTTAGATCTTTCAGGGAAGAGCCACTTTCTTGAGCTGGTGCGTACAGGCCACAGTAACAGCAGGTGACATACATGTGCTTACTCTGTGCTTGGCCCTCACTGTGCTAAGGACTGTACACAATTAACTCATGGGAGGTGCCATACTTATGCCCATTTTACTGGTAAGGAAACTGAGGCTCAGAGAGGCTGTTTAATTTAGCCAATGTTGCACTGCTAGTGGGTGGCAAAGCCAGAATCCAAACCTATGTAATATGGCCCCATGTCTACACTCTTATCCATTCAATTATGGTTTTTCTCCTCTAGTTTGGAGAACTCGAGTGTGAGAAAGCCTCTCAGCAAGCTTGCCTCCATTTGCTCAGTGCACTAGCTGAGGCTTCCGAGGCAGGGCCATGACTGCCCTGCTTCCACGAGGGCGGCATGATGGGACCTCCTCTCCCACAGAAGCACCAGGTGACTCTCAAGAGTTGCCACCCTGTCCCAGGGTCTGGAGAGAGGCCAGGCCTTTTTTAATGCCTGAGGATGAGAACGTTATTGGGTGAACACTTCCCTTTTATTTACAAGATGAGAATTAACTCCGGTGGTTAAATAGTTGATGCTGGCAAAAGAGTTAAGACAAGAATGTCTCCATGTTCTTAGAGGCCCATTTGCTCTCCTTCTTGCTTTACTTTCACTTCTCTCCCGACTGTTTACTTGTCTCTTCAAGTCCTCTACGGAGAAAGGAGAAAATGCCTGGCCATCAGAGCATCTCTGTTCCTCAGTTTCCTTGCCTGGAAAAGCCAAAGCTTGGGTTGGACTGATCCAGTGGTTCACAACTGCAAGCATTTTTCCTTGTCAGGGGACACCTGGTAATATCCAGAGACATTTTTGGTTGTCACGCTGGTGTGTGTGAGTGTGTGTGTGCATGGGTGCACTGCTAAGATCTAGTAGGTAAAACAGGGGATTTCGCTAAACGTCCTGCTATGTACAGGACAGCCCCCAAAACAAGGGAGCATCCAGCCCCAAACTTCAACAGTGTCAAGGCTGAGAAACCCCAGATTAATCTATTAATATGAGAATACCCACTCACTGAGTACCTACCACATGCCATGTAGTGGAAGGAAGCCAGAGATAAAAACAGACAAACA
This sequence comes from Pongo abelii, assembly GCF_028885655.2. Taxonomy (NCBI): domain Eukaryota; kingdom Metazoa; phylum Chordata; class Mammalia; order Primates; family Hominidae; genus Pongo; species Pongo abelii. Next base: position 103,438,460 of record NC_072000.2, on the reverse strand, counting down.
AACACGCAACACAAAAAACCCAAAGCACCCTTAGACCCTGCACTCAAACAGCTTGTGATATAGTGGGAAAACCAAATACATACAATTTTTCAGGAATGAGAAATACCAGCAAGGAGATGGGCATGCGGTGTCATGGGGCTTGCAGAAGGCGACCTCAGAGAGGCCAGCAGAGGCCAGAGCTGCGGCCCCGCCCCCCCACCCAGTACCTTAGCACGTGTTGTTCCCTGTGGCCAGAGGGTTATTTCTCAGGTATTTCACTCATCTCTTTGGTCCCTGCCCAAATGCCACTGCTTTGGGCAGCTGGGAAGCTTTCCCTGACCCCTTGAGGTCCTCATAGAACCCCTGACTAGTATTTCTGGCATTGATCTGAGTTTGCATTTCACATTTGTTTTTCTGAGGATTTGACTATTGTCTGGGAACCTCTCCTGCGCACACCATCCATTTATAAGCCTCTCCTGTCCTGAAAACAGGATCTGTAGCTCCTCCCACTCAGGGCAGCCCATCAGAGGTACTCCCTTGTGTATTCTGACTTCTCAGAGTCCCTGCTGCCTTTGAAGTAAAGCCCAAATGCTGAGCCCCACACCCTAGGCCCTTTGCCCTTTGCCCTTTGCCCTTTGCCCTTTGTGAACTGATTTGATTGCCCTCTGGCTCCAGACGGCTCCCACTTGTAGCTCATTCAATCTTTGGTTGCTGTGACCCTGTCCTTCTCTCAAGAGCCCAAAGTGGCTTTCTGCTTTCCTGCAGGTGGCCTTATGCCCAGAAAGATCTGCACATTTCTCCCTGTGTCTGATTAGATCATAGGCTTCCTTGGATTATAGACTTGTTGCCTCCTCTTTCAGGAAGTCTTCCTTCTTTACATGCCTAAGTTACGTGCTGGTATGGTTTGGATTTGTGTCCCTGCTCAAATCTCATGTGGAACTGTAATTCCCATTGTTGGCCTTGTGGGAGATGACTGGATCATGGGGGTGGACTTCCCCCTTGCTATTCTTGTGATAGTGCATGAGTTCTCATGAGATCTGGTTGTTTAAAAGTGTGTGGCCCCTCCCTCTTGGCTCTCTTCCTCTTGCTCCAGCCATGTAGGACGTGCCTGCTTTCCCTTCACCTTCCGCCATGATCGTAAATTTCCTGAGGCCTCCCAGCCATGCTTCCTGTACAGTCTGAGGAACTGTCAGCCAGTTAAACCTCTTTTCTTTATAAATTTCCCAGTTTCAGATAGTTCTTTATAGAAGGATGAGAATGAACTAATACAACTGCCTTCCTTTGTGTGGTCAGGGCATCCTGGGCTTACTGTGGTTTTCAAATATTTGTTGCACTGAAATTTCCTCGAGGGAGAGGATGTGTGGTGCTGCTGGCAGCATTTCCAGCACTCACCTTAGAGCCTGGCACATTGAAATATTTATTGAATGGGGAAATCAGTTGATACCAGTTCTCGGCCCTTCCTCCCCTCTGATTCCCTAGATCTTGTTGGGAATGGTTGAATTCAGCTCCCTGGGGGCTACTCTACACCAGAAAATTCTTCCAGGTCCTGCAAGCCAGTTTTCTTACCTCCCTGGATGTAAATTTATGTTAAAACATTACTTTTTTGTCAAGCAATGTTAGAACTGAGGCCAAGCTGCTGTTTCAGTGATATAATGGCAACAAATATAGGCAGAATTAAAAAAATAAGGAATAACTATAAAAATGACCAATGCAATTTTTGAGTGATCAAGCAATCCCATTACATGTGTGCACTGATTGGCCCACTAAACTGAATGTGTGGCTAAAGATGTTGAACTACCCAAATGTATGCTGCTCAGGACCCACAGTATAATGGTGATCTTAAAGATTTATATTTTCTTACATCATTAAGGTGTTAGATGGCCTGATTTCTCAGGTGTGTTTCTAGCTCTTTAAATCTCAGCAGCAGAACACATAGGCAGGTTCCATGCTGCCACTTCCATCATTCCCCTGGCATATGGTAAGTCTTCCTAAAGGTTAGCACAGGAAATGCTCCTCTGTGTCCAATGCCTTGTTAGGCACTGTGAGAAATTACAGTATGAATTAGATCTGCTCTCTGCCTTCCAGGAGCTCCCTGTCTTATAGGACAATTAGGACATACATATTCATACCATACCACAAATTCTAGAAAGTGAATGGGAAATACAGAAAAACTAGAACAGATTCAGAAATTTTGAAGCAGGAGAGAGAAATTCTACCTGAAATGTTCAGAGACGGTGGAAAAGAACATATTTGACATGGGTCTTGAAAAATTAGAGATTCAAAAGAATAATTATTCGTGTAACACCTTGATGCATAAAGTTTAAGGAGAGGTTAATCCAGGTAGAGAGAATGGCTGGAGAAAATGCCCAGAGGCAGAAAAATGAGGCCATAGTGACTTTGTTTCCTACATTTTCTCCTAGAAAATTTGTAATTTTAGGTTTTACATGTAGGTCCATGATTTGTTTTGAGTTGATTTTTGTATATGGTGTGAGGTATGGATTCAGGTTAATTTTTTTCCTGTGGTCAGTCCTGCTTGCAGTCTTTCCTGGGACCAGGTCCAGGTGTCCCTTGGAAAGGAAAGCCCTCACTGTCCACAAACATTTCAGAAATCACCAAGACACAGTGGTAAGAAACAGGGGTGTGGCTGTCCTTATGACTGAAGTTTGGGAGAAGACTGAGTGCTCCTTAAAAACACATGTGTCTTTGGGCTTTGGCTTTCCATTGTGGAAGGAGATTTTGTGAATGAGCTTTTTAGTTTCTCAGTGAAACCCAGGAAATGTGTACTGTTTTCTGTTTAGCCTCACCTGCTCCACAGCAGCATCTTCAGCCCTGGTGACTGTGTGTTCCCCATGTCCTGGGGACAGAGTGCAAACACATCTGGTGACCCCACCCCCATGGCATACCAGTGTTCCCATCGAGGAGACAGGCTGCCAATGCACAACTACCAAAATATATGTGATCCTTTGGCCTCCTGGTCCCCTAGCAAGGGCCCTTGCATATAGCTGGTGCTTAATAAATGCAGGTTGGAATGGAAGTGTGTTTGCCCAGAGCAAAACACACCCGAGCTAGAAACACACCTGAGAAATGAGGCCATCTAACATCTTAATGATTTAAGAAAATATAAATCTTTAAGACCACCATTATACTGGGGGTCCTGAGCAGCATATAGCCTTCTGACCAACTGAACACCTCCAGCCCAGCAGTTCCATTGTGTTTTTGAGAAAACCATCAAGGCAAAGTGAACAAAAGGGAAACAGGCTGACCTCACTCCCCATGGGAGTCTCCTGAACATGCAAAGGAAAGAGCAGCAGATGCATGGCACCCGCCTGCAGACCACCAGTGGGCTGAGCTTCTATAAGGGCACTCTAAAGAAGAGAGGAAAAGCCAGCCCAGTGAATGAAGACAGGGTTCACAGGGACATCATCATCTCTGAAGCTACGATATGCAGGCACTGTGCCTGGCACTTCACATAGGTCTTGTGGTGAAGTCTCCCCCAAATCCCTGGAGGTGGAGGACGACCACCCCACCTCCCAGATGAGGAAACAGGCTTAGCAAGGTGGAGTGAGTCAGCCAGGGTAACCCAGCTGGCAAGTGGCACGGCTGGGTGGAACTCCGGGGTCCTGGCTCTTTCAACTACTCTTTGCTGCCTCCTGTCATTGGACTGGAAGATTTCCTGTTGCTCTTGCTGGCTGGGAGTCTCCAGCTTCCTGCAGTCCCTTCCTCCTGTCCCAGACACTTGCTCCAGATGCTTGAGTAGGATCAGAGCAGAGCCCGTGCCCCCGATCCACTGTTTGGGCATCTGTGATTGCAGCTCCTCTTGATGGCACATCGTGGTGTGTAGGGGGCTTATTCACACCACACAGACCCCACTGGACACCCCTGAAGACCTTCTGTGGCAGGCTTTGGGCTTCGTCCTACTGGTCCAGCCACTAGACCCTCAGGAGCACCCCATACAGGGAGACCCTGATTATTACAACACCTGCTTTCAGAGAGGGAACCCAGAGGAAGGGCCCCCATTTACCCTTGGGTGGTGAGAGACTTGGAGACAGAGGCCAGGAAGGCTTCCTGGAGGAGGTGATGAGCATGCCTGGCCTCGAAGGGCAAGTCGGATGTGAAACCCTGGTTCTCAACCCTGGCTGTGCATGGAATCACCTGGTATTCTGTGCTGGGCCTTGAGGTTCTGATTCAGTTCGTCTTGGGTGGGATCTGGGCACTGGCATTCTTAAAAAGCTTCATGAGTGATTCTATTGGGCTCAGATACACCAAATTAGGAGAAGGGGAAAGAAGATGATCTTGGGTAGAGGCTTATTTCAAGGCACCGACTTCTAGGACAGCATGGAGTGTGGGCGGAGGGAGAGGTCTGGAGGGCCACTGGGGCCAGGCCACAAAGGCCTTGGAAGCTTGTTCAGGGCACTTGGACCTTATCTGAAAGGACCAGGGCAGGCCAGAGCACTGAAGGTCTTGGCAGGGGAAGGGCCTGCTGAACTCTGGACTTTGGGAGGTCCTCTGGTGGCATCAGAATGGAGTGGTGGTGGTGAATGAGCAAGTGAAGGGGTGAGATGGGGTGGCGTTTTGTGGGGAGGGCAGGGGGTGGGCCCAGCGGGAGTGGGTGGGGCCAACTGATCTCCTGTACCCTCCGCTGAGAGGCCTGGAACATTTGGAGGTGGGGCCCCAGGGAGCCCAGAACAAAAGGAGATGCCCTGCACGGTGGCTCACGCCTGTAATCCCAGCACTTTGGGAGGCCAAGGTGGGTGGATCACGAGATCAGGAGTTCGAGACCAGCCTGGCCAACATGGTGAAACCCTGTCTGTACTAAAAATACAAAAAATTGGCTGGGCATGGTGGCGGGTGCCTGCAGTCCCAGCTACTGGGGAGGCTGAGGCAGGAGAATTGCTTGAACCTGGGAGGCTGAGGTTGCAGTGAGCCGAGATTGTGGCACTGCACTCCAGCCTGGGCAACAAGAGCGAGACTCCGTCTCAAAAAAAAAAAAAAAAGAGGAGATGCCCTGGTTTCAGCTCCTAGAGCCTAGGACAGTGTGGGCAGAGCCACCAGGAGGTCCTGGGGACAGGAATGGATAGGATGCAGTTCCCACCCCTGAGCTCCGATGCTCACATCAGGAGTTTTTCTGGATGGGGGGACAGGTTGCAGTGTGCACTTTGACACAGACATGGCCTGGAAATGAACTTGGGCCTATTTCTTTTAATCAGAATAATTTAAATTGCATGGCCTGGGCTCTATCCTACACCCCTCCACTCCCCAGCTGCACCATCTCTAAACACTGAGGCACCTGAAGCAGCAGCCATTTGATGTATCATTAAATACACCTTCTCACACTTGGCACGTAAGCCCTGATAAAGTTTCACCCTTTAACGAAATAAATGACTCAATTAACAAGATGAAAAACAGCAGTGTGGTGGCAGGCCCACTTGGTGGCCAGAAAAAAAGGGCTGGAGAAGAATTATCCCAGCAGGGAGTTAATGTGGGCAGAGGCCCGGTGCGCGGTGGGCGTCCACTGACTGCCAGCTTGCCAGCCTGGGGTGGACGCGGGCCTGCTGACCACGGCTGGGCGGGGGTTGCCCACATTCTGGGCTGGGGTCCAACCGGGGTTGTGGGATCCAGGGGCACTCCCCCAGGCAGGACCTGTGTGTGTGTACATGTGTGCTCGCGTGTGTGTGTGTGTGTGTGAACACAAATCCCTGCCTTTGCCTGCCCGAGCGCTTGGGATCATAGTCAGCCGTGTCTTAGTGCTGAGGCTCCCCCATGCTGGGCTCTGTGCTAAATGCTTTATGTGTTTTATCTCTGTAGGACAGAGGCTGCCCTGAGGGGGCAGGACCCAGGGTCTGAGTTCAGGCTTCCTACAGCTTTGGAATAACAACTCCCCTCTTGGTTTCCATTTCCTCCTCTGCAGCTAGAGACAGTTAGACTAAGGCGGAGGTCTTACAAGGAGACTAAGGGTCTGTGGACAAGTCTGTGAACCTGGCTGGGGAAATGAAACTGCAGCTTTGTTTTCTCTACCCTCAGTTTGTAAAGTGTGCAGGACTAGGTAGGCATCGTATGCACAGTGTCTGTGACTTGGGTACCAGTTGGAATCTCAGATATTTTCCTTTTCCAAGGCTGTGGCTGTAGAAAATTCAAAATGCCATTTCCACTCCCCGATACTTTGAAATGATTGATAGTTATTAGACCCTCTGGTGGGCTTGTTATTTAATGCGTTAATAAAGAAGCACATGCATTTCTAGGTCACAAATCTGTTTTTAATATTTGATAACTTTCGAAATAATTGGTTTTCTTTGTTGTCATATATAGTTTATGGTACTTTATTTTATGCAGGCAAAACTTTATTCTGAGAAAAGGTCCCAGGCTTCACTCATTGGTGGGAAGATTCCATGGCAGGAAAATGACCAAGAGTGCCTGGGGGAGGGATTTCCAAGGGTCCTGCGAACTCCGATGTCCTGGGAGTCCATGCTGTTGGCACACTCATCCTAATGATGACCAAGTATGTGAGGTGCTCACTGTGTGTCCGTGCAGATGCTATTTTTAAATTGAGGTCTACTTGTGACATATGTCAGAGCCTCAAGCTCTTAAGGGCCCAGATGGATGAATTTTGACAAATGTATGCATTTCTTCAAACATCACTCTAAGCTATAGAGCATTGCCATGCCCCATAAAGTTCCTTTGTGTCCTTTATTGGTCTATCCCCTCCCTCCCAGCCCCAGCTAGAGGCGACTACTGTTTTGTGCCACCCAGATTATCTTTTCCCCGTAGAGACTCATGTAGAGGGAGCCATGCTATGTGCTCTCTTTTGCACCGCTGTTTGCCCTCAGCATGTGCCTCTGGGATTCATCTCCGTGGCTGGATGAGTCTGTAGTTGCTGTGTCGTATTCCATTACATGAATTATATCCATTGTATGAATTATACTCTTTGTATTCTCATATTGATGAATTCAGATTGCCTTTATATTTTTTCTTTTTGGTGTTATAAATGTGTGTACAAATCTCTCAGTCACTTGCATGGCGGTGGAGTGACGAATGGAAGGCCAGCTGTCAGGTGGACCCCATCCCCTCTGAGGTCCCCCAGGCCTGACAAGCTACAAATGTGACTCACTGGTGTGGAGCACCTGCTGTGATGTGGGGCCTTCCCTAGGCCCTGGGAGCATCTGAGTTTAGCCAGCACTCTGCCCATTGCTTTTGCTTTCTATGTGGTTTGGTTTGACTCTCCAGGCATAGGCACTGACCAAGAGGGGACGGGAGGCACTAATACAACTTCAGTGACGACCATCATCCAGGCCATGTACCATAGCTTTCAGGAAGTCTCCCATGAAACAGATAGTGTCGCCCCCATTTTATAGATGAGGAAACCGAGGCTTACCCTCAAGCTAGCACGTGAGTAAGAAGTGAAACCAAACACGCACATTCAGGGTTAGTGGGTGTCATGGATGGTGAAGGTCATTCTCAGATCTCGATTGAGGGGATGGGGGGACCTGAGCTGGCCCCTCTAAATAGGACACAGCTCTGACACTAGACCACAGGGAATACAGCTTTTTAAGTGAAGTGACACATTTCATGTTTGTGTTTTGTTTATGGAATGAATCATACAACAAGTTTGTTTCCTGCCTTCCCCACTGGACTCTGCATCATAAACATATTTCCAAATCACACGTCTTCTACGTCATCTTTTGAAATGTTCTTTTGTATAGGAATACCATGTATTTCTTATATCTGATTTCCAGTTATTTGACCTTTTGGTTATTTCAGTGTTTTTTTTTTTGAGATGGAGTCTCGCTCTGTCGCCCAGGCTGAAGTGCAGTGGTGCGATCTCCGCTCACTGCAAGCTCCGCCTCCTGGGTTTACGCCATTCTCCTGCCTCAGCCTCCCGAGTAGCTGCGACTACAGGAGCCCGCCACCATGCCGGGCTAATTTTTTGTATTTTTAGTAGAGACGGGGTTTCACTGTGTTAGCCGGGATGGTCTCCATCTCCTGACCCTTGTGATCTGCCTGCTTTGGCCTCCAAAAGGGCTGGGATTACAGGCGTGAGCCACCACACCTGGCCAGTATTTTTTTATATTTTTTATTTTTGCTATAATTAGTAATACTGCAGTGAGCATTCATGTAGATAAATATTTTTCTATTTTGCCAATTCCTTCGGATACATTTCTTGAGAGGGGCATGTACCCTCTTGGTCTATTGATACATATTGCTGAATTGATTCCAGAAAGGGAGGACCAAGTCATGCTTTCATCAACATTTTGGACACCCCCATTTTTTTTTGCTCCTTGGCCAGTGCAATAAATAATGTTTTTAAAAATTTTACCTTTTTAAAATAACTTTGCTAAGTTCAGAAGGAAAACAAAGAGAGCAGGATCGCTTTAGTTTGCATTTATTTGATTGATGGGGAAGCTGGAGAGTTTTTACAAGCTTGGAACTTGTGTATTTTTTCTGTTTGAGGAGTTGCTTATTTGTGGCCCGCGTCTGTTTTTCATGCCCAGATAGCACCCACTGACTCCGGCAGGTGTCCTCGCCCTGTGCTGCTCTCGGAAGCCTGCAGGCTGCGCTTGCCACCCGGTGCTGGCCACCTACCCCAGCTCTGCCTGGCCCAGCCATGGCTCTGAGCCCTCACCTCGGCCATGCCCGCTGTCTTAGCAGTGATCGTGTGCCCTGTGCTCAGCTCTGCCTCCCAGCCAGGGCCATTGCTGCCTCCCTGTCTCCATTGCTGGTCCCACTCTGGCTGAGCATACCTCCAGGTCAGTCATCATGGAGACCGCCACCGGGTTCTTGGGGCTGATCCCAGGCTCTTGGTCTGTGCCCTCCCTGCTCCTGATGGGCTGGCTCCAGCCTCTTAGGCAGGATCTAGAACCTGGACACTGACCATGAACACACAGGAGAAAGAAAACACAATAATTTTGTCCTTAGGGAGGGCACAGCCACCGACATGGACAGACATTTTGATGTCACTAGTTCCAAATTCCTAACCCATGGCTGGGTTCCCACTTACAACAACAGGATGTTTGTTGACAGACCTGGTCTTGAACCTGCGTCTTCCTCTGTGTTTTTAGGGACTGGAGCTCACTGCCTCCCAGGGTGGCCATTCCATTTCAGGCCAGTCTGCTTAGCTGACGCTTTGGAGCTGTAACATAGCACCCACTTATGGTCTTTGTTTGGGTTCTCCTGAAAGCAAAGACCAGGGCAAGGACTCAGGTGCAGACAGTTTGTTTGGGAGGGAGTTGGGCGAGTGAGGTAGGGAAGGGGAGAAGCTGATAAAAAGGAGTTGCCCTGCTGGTCACCACTGCAGGCAGCCGGGGCTCCAGCTCTCTGGGGATTCTGACGAAGTGTGCAGGGCAGGCCTTGGGGTGTTCCCTTGAAGGATGGGAGGCAGGGGCTCCCGATCTCTTGGATGATTACTGTTTTGGGGAATGCCACATCCCATACTCCGGGCTGCACCTGCTCTTGGGCAACACAATCTTCTGTGGCTTCAGAGGAGCAGCGAGACCCCACCGTAGGTACTGGTGGTGGGGTATTAACAAAGTGCATGGAGGTGACCACCAGAGCTGCACTCAAATCACAGGGCTGAGGGAAGGGGGTCTGTGTGTGCTTCACTTGCAGGACCACCCTCGGGGGTGAGAGGGGCATGTGAGGGGCTGAGACCACAGAGTGAGTACCTGCGTCAGACACAACAATGGGACCTTCCATCCGTTCTTTTTCCCAACCACCACCGATGTTGGCTCAAGATCCCCAGAGTAGAGGTGTCCAGGCTACACCTGAGAAGTCTTTGTGGGCTCCCTGCCTAGGCACTGTGCCATCCAATGTTGGGTCTCAGGCCTCCACATCATTGACCCATGGCATTTCCCAAAGTGGAACATCAATATCTGGAGAGAAAATTCTATGGCCAAGTAAGTCAGGGAAACCTTGTATTTTGTATCCCCTCTTGGAGAGTCACAGTGGAAATTCACATAGGAAAGGCTCTGAGAAGTCCTGTAGCCAAGAAATGTGTTTCACTTTGTTGACTCCAGGGTTTACCTCCCTTGACTGACTATGGAGCATCCGCCTAGCAGCATCTGAGGAACACGCTTCTTGAAGCCTCATTCTATGGTGTACACCCTGGAGCCGACTGTGTATTCTTATATGTAACCACAGTCACGGTCACTACTTCGAGGTGAAGATCAATGCATGCTTCTCCTTGCCCTCCCAGACAAAGTGCACGTGGCGCCTTGCTGCCAACTGGACTTCCTGGAGCCCTCTGGGGTGGATGGCCTGTTCTGAAGCCAGGGCTGCCTCACCCATGCAGAGACCCCTCTCCCCCAGGTCTACTTGGGTGGCCCCCCGTGTGTCCTCCACTTCCCTCTCATTTTAGTGAACGATGAAAAGTTCTCAAGATCAAGATCAAAAGGATTTCTAAGGACAGAGCCAACATACTGGCAGCTTCTTAAAGCTGAGCTCAGCAGCAAGGTGCTGGATGCCAGGCAGAGAAAGGGGCTGAAATGGGCCTGCAATGTTAGTGTGGGAGAGTGCCCTGATGACAGGCAGTCTCTGTGATTGCTACTGTTGTTCAAGCTCAGCTGGCCACAGTGCCTCTCTTTTCTGTCTCTGTTTTTCTCTTAAGCCTCAACTACTGTTCCAGAGCTGAGACTTCTCAGGATTCATTGCAGCCAATGGCCCATTTTCTTTGGATCCCATTTGGGGTGATCTTCCCTGCTTTTATCTTACTTCTCAGGCCCCTCTAACCTCGACCCTTCAATTTTTCCTAAGTTCTGGAATACATAAAGAGGCAAAACCTCCATCCTGATGGCAAACACAGCCTTTTCAATGCGGGAAGGTGTGCTTTCTTTGGTGCTGGGGACATTTTTGCCTTGGTACTCAGTGACATTGTAAGCTTGACAGGTCCCTCTTTTCTGCCAAAGGAGAGGACAGGCAAATATATTTTAGGAGTGGCAGAAGAAAGTAATTGCAGGGTGTGGAGGTGCCCTAAGCATCTGATATGGTTTGGATCTGTGTCCCTGCCCAAATCTCATGTTCAGTTGTAATCCCCAGCGTTGGAGATGGCGCCTGGTGGGAGGCGATTGGATCACGGGAGCGATTTCTCATGAATAGTTTAGCACCATCCCTTTGGTGCTATTCTCATGATAGAGTTCTCATGAGATGTAGTTGTTTAAAAAAGTGTGTAACACCTCCCCTGCCCTCCTCCTGCTCTGGTCATGTGAAGTGCTTGCTACCCCTTTGCCTTCCGCCATGATTGGAAGCTCCCTGAGGCCTCCCCAGAAGCAGAAGCTATTATGCTTCCTGTACAGCCTGCAGCAAGGCTTGCCCCTGTCTGAGAGGGCGAGGAGAGGCATGCATAGGTCTCCACTTCAAAGCAGGAACCATGACTGTGGTTACGTATAAAAATACACAGTCGGCTCCAGGGTGTACGCCACAGAATGAGGCTTCAGCAAGAGTGTTCCTCAGATGCTACTAGGCTGATGCCCTGTAGTCAGTCAACGGAGGTAAACCCTGGATTGAACAAAGTGAAACTGTGCAAGGACAGATGAATACAGCCTCCTTTCACTCCTCATGGCCTTTTGCACAAACCTTCTCCAGCTCAGGCATCTTTGCTTCTTTGAGCCTCAGTTCTTCATCCATAAAATAGAGCTAACATCATAGACCTCACTGGGCTGTCAGGAGAATGAAACAGGCTTCTGCTCTCACAATGCCTGCCAGAGGTAGGGTGGAACGAATGCTCTCTTTCTCCCTCAACTGTGATGTGAGTACCTGTACTAGTCTATCCTCACCCTGCTATAAAGAAATACCTGAGAATGGATAATTTATAAAGGAAAGAGGTTGAATTGACTCGCAGTTCCACATGGCTGGGGAGGCCTCAGGAAACTTGCAATCATGGTGGAAGGCAAGGGGGAAGCAAAGACCTTTTTCACATGGTGGCAGGAGAGAGAAGAGTGAGGCTGGGAAAATGCTGGATGCTTCTGAAACCATCAGATCTCATGAGAACTCCCTCATTATCAGGAGAACAGCATGGGGGAAACTGCCCCCATGATCCAGCCACCCTCCCACCTGATCTCGCCCTTGACATGAAGGGATTACAGGGATTATAAACTGAGATGCGATTTGGGTGGGGACACAGAGCCAAACCATACTGGTACCTTACACCACATATTGGTAGGATATTTGTAAATAAAGTAGAGGGAATGATTAGATGACTTCCAAGATATTCCATGAGAAAGCAAGTTGTCACCTGTAAAGCACCAGACACATCATTGCAATTATCCTCACCTCAATGCCACCAGGTCTCATGACACCTAGTGACGTGGTATTAAATGGATCTGTGGGAAAATAGGTCATTGATTTCTCAGCCCACAAAATTTTACAATTTAGTGATTCTAAGATGTCTCTATGGACCTGATGTGATGTTGGAAAAAAAAAAATCCTTTGGAGCCAGACAGACATGAGTTTGAAGCCTTGTGCTACCACCTCGTGGCTATGTGACCTTGGGCAAGCCAGGTTATCTCTCCCTGGCACAGTTTGCTTATCTGGAAGGTGAAAAGACCACGTCCTGACTCACAAGGCTGCAGGGTGCTCCAGTGAGGTCCTGAAAAGTGTCCTGGTGATAGGACGGGGCTGTAGAAACAAGCCCAGAGGAAATTGTGATGGGGGTGGGAAAGGAACTAAGTTCAGCATGAGATGGTCTTGGTTTAAATCTGAGGTCACTTTCTTGTTGGCTGCATGACCTTGGGCAGGTCAGGGGGCTTCAGTTTTTCTTGACCATAAAATGGAACGAGATGGAAGCGTAAAGGCAGGAGAGTGGGCAGCAGGTGCTCTGCAGTGAGAAGACCCCATGCTCTCGTCCTCGGCAGCTCAGGGGAGCCTGTAGCTCAGTTCCCAGGGTTACGAGCAAACACTGTAGCCCCAACTAGCCCTTTGAGGAAGCTTGGGATGTGTCAGACATGGCAGCCCATGCATGCTCCACCTTAGGGACCTGCTGACCAGCCCACAGAGCCCAGGGGCAGCCCTTTGGACACATGGCCACGTGGCTCTGGCTGCAGCTGGTGGGACCCGCTTAGGATGGACACCTTACCTAATGGGAAATTTTGTTTTTCCTCCTTGGAAACTTCTCTTGGAACTGGAACCCAGGGAGGCCGAATTGGGTGGCTCTGGGGGTTTGGCCTGTGAGAGGTTGACAGCCATGGTGACTGCCTCTGGTGGCCTGTGCCCCAGCAGATGAAGCCAATCTGCGGAGAAGAGAGAGGGTAGAGGCAGAGGCAGGAGGGCAGAAGACCCCAGAGAAAGGAGTGTGTGCGTGTGAATGTGTGTGTGAGTGTGTGTATGAATGTGCATATGTGAATGTGTGTGTGTGTGTGTGAATGTGTGTGCGTGCATGTGTGAATTTGTGTGGGTGTGAATGTGTGTGCACACGTGCGCGTGAATGTGTGTGCATGTGTGAATGTGTGTGTATGCATGTGTGAATTTGTGTGGGTGTGAATATGTGTGTGCATGTGTGTGAATGTGTATGCGTGTGTGAATATGTGTGTGTGTGCATGGGTGAATTTGTGTGGGTGTGAATGTGTGTGCGTGTGAATGTGTGTGCATGCATGTGTGAATTTGTGTGGGTGTGAATGTGTGTGTGTGCATGTGCATGTGGGTGAATGTGTGTGCGTGTGTGAATGTGTGTGCGTGCATGTGTGAATTTGTGTGGGTGTGAGTGTGTGTGTGTGTGTGTGCATGTGCATGTGTGTGAATGTGTGTGCATGTGTGACTGTGTGTGTGTGCATGGGTGAATTTGTGTGGGTGTGAATGTGTGTGTGCACGCACATGCATGTGTGTGAATGCGTGTATGTGTGCGTAAATGTGTGGACATGAATGTGTGTGTGCATGTGTGCCTGTTGTGTGTGTGCGTGTGTGTGTATGTCAGATATCGGGGATAAAGCCGGAGAAAAACACAGACTTCTGTTCTCCACGGTTGGCCCCAAGTGTCAGCCCCACTTTGTTGTCCTCCTGCCCCGAGATTTCAGTTGCCCCTCCCCCGCCTCATCCCCTCATCCTCTGTCCTCTGTTTGAGCAGATTGAGTGGGATTCCTCTCCCGGTAGTCATCATGTCCGGAAAACACCAAGCTGGTGTCCCTAGTTCATGGAAACCGAGGCTCAGTAATAGCCAGGCAGGTGTCTGGGCCGTCGCGTCCGACACCTGGGCACCCGTCAGCCTCCCGTACCCTCGAGCTGCCTCTCTGTGGGTGGCTTCCAGAGCAGGACCATCACTGGCTCCTGGCGTGGGCAGTGGAGACAGCGTCAGGATGAGCAGGCGGCCTGCTCTCTAATGCCTCAGGAGGAGGGGCCGAGCTGATGAGCTAAGGCCATTTTCTCTGTTGATCTCGGCTGGTCACACCCTGAAGCCAGGGGCCTGTTTGGGGATCACAAACCAGATATTGGAATTCTGGGTTCCAGGTGGATATTCTCTGGGTTGAGCAAGGAGTCCAGGAACAGAGATTGGGCACGAGTCCCTTGAGGCCAGTGTCCAGCCTGTTTCCAACCCGGCTCCTTCTCGTGTGTTCCTCCCAGCGTGGGCTAAGAGCTGGGCCTCCCTGACAGACAAGGACTGCAGGACACAGGGCTTGGAGGGGCTGAGGATAAAGGCCCAGGAGTCCCACACTCCCTGGGAACCCTCTGGGCCCTGAGCTCCCTCGGCGTCCTGTCCTGCCCTCTGTCTGCTGCCCCACCCCCATGCATCTCCTCCTTGACTCTGAACTCAGGGAGACAGCTTTGTGCCCCCAGAACATGGCTGGATGTTTTGCAGTGATTAAAGAATGAGTGTTGTTGAGCAAAGGAAGCCTTTGAGAAGAGGGGAGAGCAGGGGGCACTGGGCCTCCTTGTGAGGTCTGCAGCCCATGGCCTGCGGGGAAGTGTCTGGAAGAACCTCACCATGGACCCTCCCTGCAGTCTGGACGGCCCAGGCCTTAGTCACTCAACATACATGATACTGAACTGTGAAAGATCTCCAACCTGTGTCCGAAAGCCTCCATATATACCAATTGCAATACAGCAACCCATGTTGGATTTGCTCCCAATTTGTAATTAGAGTTGATAAACAAGGGAAGCCTGCATTTATTAGACGGCTGGTTTGGAAGCCTCACTAACCATCTTCTGTGGTCGGTTTCGATTGTTTCTTTCCTGCATGTGAAAAATGCACTGTGATGTAATTTGAATATGGGTCTACTTTATGGGGTGGAACTGTCAGTCATCCTGACTCAGGAGTTGGGCTGGACTGCTGGCCAAGGCTCACTGGGGGCCCACCAGACACTTCGCTGGAGTTTCGACTCATCCGTGGGGCTCCAGCCAAAGGCAATTGTTGATTTGCATTCTATGAAGAATCCCACTTTTTTTGTTTTCTCCAGATAATTTTACTCCCTTTTTAAGAACTCCTCTAGCCAAAAGTGATTACTCTGAGGCTTATGTCCTGGAAAGTCCTGGAGTCAGAAAGAACTGAATTTGAAACGTGTCGTGTATCTTCTGTGTTACGATTGGCAAGTCATTTTCCTTTCCAGGGTTTCATATACCAAATGGGGCTAAAATAGCTTACACTGGAAACGTATTTTTTGCATCAGATGAGATAGCAAATAAAAAGGCTTTGCAGGTTTAATAAAAACTCAAACTACACTGTATACATTTTCTCAAGTATTGCTAGTTAAATAGTTAAAAAATGAGCTGGCCATCACAAGGCATGTTGTTTAGTCAAAAAAAGTGACTCCTGCATGTTTCATTTAGTCATTCTGCAATTATTAGGCACCACCTGTTTTCAATGATGTGCAATGTATTCTGTTGAAAATAAAATGGCTTTAGATACCATCTTACTGTCTGGTAAGAGAAAGAGGACGTGGTATTGATAATGGCAAGGTCTCTTCACCCTAAGCTATTTCTTTATTTTTATTTTACTAAATGTATTTACTAAATCAAATTAGAATATATTTGGAATAAGGCTGGGTACAAAAGAATTTAGCTCTAGTGTTTGAAATAATCAAACATCTGGAAGAAATATGATTGTTAAGGTCCAGTTTTATGCCGCGAGCCATGGGCATTCTTGGCATTGGAGTGTTGGGCTTCTGGGTGCTCTAGGGAGTTCTAGGTCTCAGGCTGGACAGCCTGACCATTAAAAACGGCTGAGCCAACGGCATAGAGTCCAGGGCTGCCTTCACAGGCATGCGACCTGGGCAATCACACAAGGTCTTGTGCTCAAAAGGGCCCCATGCTTGCTTTAATGCTCTGATCTTTGTGTCTTGAAATTCTTTTTTTAAAAAAATTTTTTTAAAAATTATTTTATTTGTTTAAGTTCTGGTGTACATGTACAGGATGTGCAGGTTTGTTATATAGATAAACACGTGCCATGGTGGTTTGCTGCACCTACCAACCCATCACCTAGGTATTAAGCCCAGCATGCATTAGCTCTTTTCACTAATGTTCTCCCCCGCCACCCTCCCACAACAGGCCCCATTGTGTGTTGTTCTTCTCCCTGTGTCCATGTGTTCTCATTGTTCAGCTCCCACTTATAAGTGAGAACATTCAGTGTTTGGTTTTCTGTTCCTGTGTTAGTTTGCTGAGGATAATGGCTTCCAGCTTCATCCATGTCCCTGCAAAGGACATGATCTTGTTCCTTTTCATAGCTATATAGTATTCCATGGTGTATATGTACATTTTCTTTATCCAGTCTATCATTGATGGGCACTTTTGTTGATTCCATGTCTTTGCTATTGTGAATAGTGCTGCAGTGAACACACGCCTGCATGTATCTTTATAGTAGAATGATTTATATTCCTTTGGGGATATACCCAGTAATAGGATTGCTGGGTCAAATGGTATTAATTTTATTCCCAAACTTAGGTTTTGTAAGTGAAGTTCAATGGGACAATGGAGGATGTGCCTTGAGTGCAATGTGCATGTCCCTGCTCCCTGCTGTCCCATTCACATGTGGCCTTCTCAATGTCTCCTTGACAGAATGTTAGTGGACTCCCCGGTGTGTAGAAGTTCAGCAAGATTAAAAGCCAATACAAGGTGAGCATGTCCTGGAAAACTTTCAGCTTCCATAGAATGTTGGGAGAATATGCACGTATGAAGAAGTGAAATAAAAAAGTGTAGTTAATTTTCTGCAGCATTTCCATATTTCTAGTAAGAATGAAATAAGCATGCATGTACAAGCTGGAAAGTACAAATTGTATAATTTTGCTTATTCTATGCATGAGTTGAATGCTCTTATATTTGTGTTTAAACTGGAATTGCACGATATAAAGACGTATGATACACTTCATGCTAATAATTTAAGTTTAATTTTTCTTTACTTAGAATGACAAATACATAGCAAACAAAGACACCATGACAAGTAGGGAGAGAGAGGAAGGAACAGTGAGGGTACATTTCAGTACCTTGCAGGGCACGTTTTTCCTGCTTTTGGAGGAAGTGCCTCTGCTTCTATGTTTTATACTTTGCCCCACAGATTATGCAGCCACTGCTGACCAGGTCTTTTGTTGGGATTGAGACACAGATATATTACACCATATTCTAGCAAGATGAGGGTTTGCAGAAGCTCATATAACAAAGTGTCCAGAATTAGAGTTGAACCCACTCTACCAAGGCTTCATAGGAATAACCAGATGGTGGGAACTGGTGAGAAGGAATCTCTTCCTTTTGGAAGTTGGATTTTCCTTGGAATTGTGTATATCTGTGTGATTATTCTTGTGGTGGACTAAGGCCCAGAGAAGTGCAGTGTTCCACTCAAAGTCACACAGTTCATCAGCTGCAGGGTAGACCTGAACTCAGGTATCCTACATCCTGATGGCCGGAGTCCTCGGTCTATCTTTTCTACTCCACACTTGGAAGCCAGGTGGGCACATTTACTCATCTGTGCCTCTTTGATTGTGTAATGGGCACTCATTCTTCAAACATTCAGTGAGTTCTACCTTGTGTTGGGTCACAGGCTTGGTGCTGGGGAGATAGTTGTTCTAGCAAGGAGTGTGGGCTATTGGTTATGAGCTTGGTTTCTGGAGTTGGACAGAATTGGGTTCAGAGGGCAGCTCTCCCCCTCATTAGCTAAGTGATGCTGGCCATATCCATAGAGCATTTGAAGAGCTCCTTCCCTGCCTGGGGCCATTAGTATGGCAGTGAGCAGATGGGTGCACTTCCCTCCTGGAGGCTAGAGCTAGGGAGATAGACATCAACAAAGCTACTACAAAAATATTTATTTACTGTGTGGTAAAGGCTATGAAGGAAATGTGCAGAATTCAAAGGGAGATTGTAACAGAGACAGTTACCAAATTTTTGAAGTCTCATTTTCCCACCTGCAAAATGGGAATATTAAAACCTATCTCAGAGGTTCATGGGGAGAATTAAGAGAGATACTTCAGGCCAGGTGTGGTGGCTCATGCCTGTAATCTCAGCACTTTGGCAGGCTGGGGCAGGCAGATCACTTGAGGTCATGAGTTCGAGACCAGACTGGGCCACGTGATGAAACCCCGTCTCTACTAAAAAATACAAAAATTAGCCAGGTGTGGTGGTGAGCGCCTGTGGCCTCAGCTACATGGAGGGCTGAGGTGGGAGGATCACTTGAGCTGGGAGGTGGAGGCTGCAGTGAGTCGAGATCACACCACCGCACTCCAGCTTGGGCAGCAGAGTGAGACCCTGTCTCAAAAAAAAAAAAAAAAAAAAAAAGAGGTACCTCATGTGTGTAGTAGCTGCTTTTAAAGGGAACTATCTGGGAAGCACAAATTTGGCCCAAATTTGGACCACTGAACTCTTTTGCCTTCTTTTAACATACGATGTCCATACTTTATCTTTGAAAGAAAGTCAGCTATTATATTTATTCTCAATAAACAAAGTTGCCTTTCAACTATTAATAATTATTGTTAGCTATATTTGTTATAGACAGAGTTGTAGTTTAAAATAATCTGGAAAAACCCTAACAGTTCACAAAACATTTGGGGTAAAAATTTAAATTTCTCCCAAATACTATATGATGGTATTTACTTGGATCATTCACCAATTAAATGTTCCTTCTATTTAATAACATCATCTAGACACCTACGGGAAAGATCCCACTGTGAGTAACCTCACCTACATTTTGTCTTATTCAAGCCTTGAGACAGGGCCCTTGCTTTGTATATAATTTTTTTGGCCAATGCTAATACAATGGTCTATAATAAATATATTCAATTAAATAATATAAAGCACTAACACACAGTTTTCTTATGAATATTTAATCTCATGTTTATAGTAATATTTTTCTTCTAAGGACTATATGCTTAAATATTTATTCTCACCAAGAATTGTATTTTGTGTCATGATAGAAGTTGGGAAAATGATTAGGACAACTCAGTGATTATCTGGGGAATAAAAACAGCATCATATGAAACTTACATGAAAATAAAATATACCAAAAAAAGCCCCATAAAATGTTAAAGTATAACCATTTCTAAATGATCACTTAAAAAGGGTTCCAAAGAAACATTTCTTCTAGTTCCTGTTGTAACATACAAGTAATATTAAAAATTCTTGAATAAAGACGATGGTTGTAAAATTCCGTGAATACACTGAAAACCAATGAATTAAACGGAGGAATTGTAGAGTATGTTGGTATGTGAATTATATCTCAATAAAGCGGTTTTTAAAAAGACCGAAAAAAACCTCTCCAAAAACCGAATGTCACTCTTCTCCCCTTTTTGTTAAAATGAGCAGAGGGGCTGCTAATAACAATATTCTGTCCTCTAGCCATCTGCTGAAGGGCTTCTCTAAAACCAGTCAGCTAAACGACTAAACAGTCAAACCTAAGCCTGTATTCCACAGCTGCTGTGAACAAGGACACACAAGGCCGCTTTCTTGAGGAAGTTTTCCCTGCGCTCACGAGGGGGATGAAACTTGCCCTCTTCCCTGATGTTTCATCCTGGCTCTGTTGGGTTGTTTTTGGTGACACTGAACAGAAAATCTGGCCCAGTGAGGCATACATAATGGCCCTCATATGTAAAGAGAAGTCCAGAGGTATGTGAGTTTCAGGTGCTGAATATCACGGGTTGGGTGGGTGCTTGGTTCTGATTTTTTGTGATTCTCTGGGTCCTGCTTGATGTGTGAGCTTCACCCTTGGGCTGGTAGCAAGATGGTGGCAGCAGCAACTCTTGCTTCCCATGAGCCTCTTCTTACCATCTGGGACGACTTTTCCCAGAAGCCCCAGGGAGAGGCCCCTCATGCCACATCTCATTGGCCAGAAGTGAGTCACATGTTCACACCGGAACTCATTGCTGACTCAAGACATGGAGTTACACCATCTGGCATAGACCAATCAGGATCTGCCCCAGAATGGGGCTCGCCAGTTCCTGAATTCCATGGTGAGCTGGCAGTTTCCCTGAGCACCATCAGGGCTTCTGATAGGAAGAGACAGCAGGCGAATGCATGCTGGGAAGCAGCCGGACGTTCTCCCTGGGCTTCATCCTGCTTGCCTATCTATATATACTTTGTGCCCCTTTTCTGGATGCCTGAAGGCCAGGGCCAGGGTCTTTCTTATCTCCGAGTCTTCCTCACTGCCTGACACCCAGGCTGTAATCCTGGGAGTGAGCTGATTAGATTGCCTTCTTTTTAAAGGGAATTAAAACAAAAACCCAAATGCTATGAGCGCATCACGAATATGTAGACACTGCCATCCGCTGTTGTCTTTGGTGGTACTTAAAAAAAAAAAAACCTTAACACTGACAGCATGCTTACAAACCTGCTATATCTGCAGTGAGCAAACAATTTGATTTTGCAACAATAACAGGCAACTCCTGACGCACGTTCACGCTAACCGCTTCTTTTCGGCAGGCAGCCATCTCCCCTCTGTTGGTGAAATCATCTTCCCGGTGTCTTCTCCCAGAGTCTGCATCCTTGGGGGGTTTGCTCATAAGCTCAAATCAGGCAAATTCCCTCTTTTTAATACACGGAGGCACACACAAGACATTAATACTAAAACAAAACCTACCTGCACACAGATCCTTTTTTATCTGTGATGTTTGTCTTCAAACTTCCAAAATTTGTTTTCAATCCATCCTTGAAATCCAGAGGAACTTTCTCTGGATCATTAACAATGGAATGTCAACAGAAAGCGAGGCCTGCCATTGTGCATAAGAAATGGGTGTGGAACCAAGGAGAGAAAAAAGAGGAAGAGTAGAAGAATCTTTACTCCCTCCCTTCAAAAAGTCACACTTTACTATTTCTCTCTCATTTTCATCAATCACCAGGGCAATACCCCGTAGATCAATGTATTAACTTGTTTGTTTTTTACAATGAAGAAAAACTTCATAGCCTCATCATTCATTCCAGAGTGTGGGGGAAAAAAACAAAAGCCAGCCACCGAAATTTGCATGGTGCTCAATTATACATTAGTGAACATCACTTGGCAATCTGTTCATATCAATTTAATTGGATTTTAATACTGCCTCTGATCTTGTTTTCTAATTAACAGCAGTGCTTGGAAATAAAGCAGAACCATGCACCCAGCAACACCTTTGATCTCGACCATATGGAGCCCCACCAAGCTCTGGAAAAAAAATCTCCCTCGCCTCCACAGCCGGCCGAGAGAAGCGGGGGCCCCCAGATGGCCAGATACCATGGGCGCCCGCACCCTATGGCTTGTCTTGTCTTCTGATTGGTCCCCAACGCAAAGGCAGAGGACTTGCTTCTCACGCTGGAGGCAAATCCGTGTCCCCAACGTTGGTGAAGTTGACAGTTTTCACAAGTGGGTTTTGGGGGGCAAATATTTGAGTAAACAGCCCTGACCCTGTTGGGTTTGTTTTAGAGTGGAATCTCACCATCAGGACAGAGCAAAAATGTCATGGGCCCCTAGACCAGTGTGGAAAGCTCACTAAACCATTTTTCCAGCTGAGGCTTTTTCCTCTCTCTCTTTTGTTAAATCCTTGGGTCTCTAACTTTGCTGATCATCGTCTTGCGAATTGACCACATGGGAGGACTGATTACACACTGGGTCAGTCTGAGAAGGAAAAAGCCCATGACCAATGACATCGGGGGTTCTAGAGGGAAGCTGGCTGGGGCAGAGGGAGCAGGTGGGCCATGGCCAAGGGCCAAGGACCTGCATCCTCATCTTCCTCTCACCAGCCTGGGGACTGGCAGGTTTAAGAGGCAGTTAGGAGAGGCAGGGGTGAGTAATGGGAAGAGCACTGGATTTCACCAAGCAACCAGGTTCATGGCAGCCGTCACGTGACCTCGGGCATGTGACTCCACCTCTCTGTGAGGCAGTTTGCTCATGGATTCTTCTGCAGTTCTCAAATCTGAAAGTGCCAAAAGTCAGTGCTTTGATAATTTCATAGCAGACTCATGTGGCAGTAAAGCCTGACCTGTGCTGACGTGAGACTATTTGTAATCTTTATTTATGCTGCTTAATGCAGGTACTCATTCATTCTGCTGTGGAAATAGTCCTGTCTGGGACAGTTGAAGGCTGCCCTAGACTCCATTGGGATATTATATGTTTACTTTTGTAAAATCCAAAATATCCTGGATTCTAAACCACACTGGGCCCCAGGAATTTAAGAACAGGGATTTTGGACCAGAGCCTTCCTCTGGGATGTCAGTTAATCAACCTAGAGCAGTGATTCTCTCCAGGATGATTTTATTCCCCAGGGAACATGTACCAATGCCTGGAGACATTTTTTATGATTGTAATGTGTGTGTAGGGTTCCCACTGGCATCTGCTAGGCAGAGTCCAGGGATGCTTCTAAGCATCCTACAATACCATTGGACAGACAAAGAATACTCCAGTCCCAAAGGCCCATCATGCTGAGGGTGCGAAACCCTAATCCACAGAATAGTACGCATTCCAGCTTTATTCTTATTTCACCACTCTGAGCTCCTCTTCCTTCATCTGCCAATTGGAGAGCATGAACAACTGCCTCCAAGAGTTCTGGGGAAACCATATGAGACAGTAGACGTGACTGTGCCTTCTGAACTTTACCGCTCAGTAGAAAAATGAAAGATAGTTTACTCATTCAAAAAATAAAGTGTTGGCTGGACCCGGTGGCTCATGACTATAATTCCAGCACTTTGGGAGGCCGAGGCGGGTGGATCGCTTGAGCCCAGGAGTTAGAGCAACATGGCAAAATCTGTCTCTGCCAAAAATACAAAAAATTAGCTGGGCATGGTGGCACACGCCTGTGGTCCCAACTACTTGGGGGTCTGAGGTCAGGGGATCACCTGAGCTTGAGAGGTTGAGGCTGTAGTGAGCCGTGATTGCACCATTATACTCCAGCCTGGGTGACAGAGCAAGACCTTGTCTCAAAAAAACATAAAACCACCACAAAAAAGAATAAAGTGTGTTCTTTGTAACCCTGGTCTTCATGATAAACACCTGTGTATACACCGTGGGTGCTAGGCAGTGTGCAAGACACATGGAGAGGGATTCATGGTCTCCCCTTTCAGGGAACTTGTAGCCTAGTTACTCTCCTGCTAGAGGTAACCATTTATAACTTGATCTATAATTTAGATGTTCTTGAAAGCAATATTTCCTTTGACTTGTTTTAACCTTTAGACTTCCCACTTTCCGAAGAACCCCAGCCCACGCACACACACCCCTTGTTGCTAATTAGAGAACTTCGATATTCAGGAGAAAGCACTAATAAAGAACCGTAAATAGCAGGTCCTGCCTGGCTCCTGCCTCCTCTGAGCTCCTCTCACTCCAGCTGGAATCACTTCACCCCTACTTGCAGGCTTAACCCCAAAGCTAGATTTCAGGAACAGCATTGCCTATGTAGTGGGGGCCCTGGAGCAAGGAGCTCTCTACTCTTTAGCTCAGCTTCGAGTCTTCATGGATTTAATCCATCCCCGCACTTGTGGACTGTTTGTGGCCTGTGGGCTTTGGTCTTGTCCCAGGTCCTGGTCTCCTGAGTCCCAGGTTTGGAAACTGGGCTTCTTTGCTGTGGTCCTTCCTGGTGACTCAGGTCCTTCCAATCCCTTTACACTTTGCCCTTCCTTGCGCTGGTATAGGCTCTCCCCGCAGATATTCGATCCTGGCTCTTAGCAACCAGTGAATGGCAGACTATTTAGATGTTGCCTGCCTGTTCTCTGACCCCATCCTTGGGTTCCTGTGACCGTGATCCTCTGTGAGGCAGGACATTTTATGGAATAGGCCATTCTGGGATGTAGAGGTCAATTCAAACTGTCATTGCTGGAGCACAGTGACTTCTGCTTGAAGGACCTTTGATTGGCCACAGTCCTTGCTATAGTGTCCTGCATTCACTCTGGTGTCTGGCCATTTCCATGCCACCTGTGCCCTGCAGAAGTTACACAAGCTCCTTGGATGTCAACCAGTCTTTTGCCTTGGCTCAGATGTCAGACACACGCATGCCAAGCTCACACATACTTCCTTAAATATGACCAGGTGTATCAGTTAGTATAAGTAATACTGGTTGCTGAAATAACCAATCCTTAAACCAGCTCTCAGGAGCTATAAAATAAAAGTTGATTTCTTGCTCATATCATCACCTGAGGACCTTCACAAGCCTCTCCTGGGCAGATTATCTTCAAGTGGGGACTCAGGGATCCTGGTGTTTTCTACTGTGTGGCTACACTGCCTTGGATTCCTTTGCTTCTAGCCATGTGGATTGGAGGGAAAGAGACAATGGAAGGTAATATGGGACTTTTTGGGGACCAGGCAGAGAACTGATGTATATGACTCTTACACCCACTTTCAGTTGGCCAGAATTTAGTCACATGACCCAACCTGACTACAGTTGGGCTGGGAATTATAATCTCCTCATGCATCCTGGAAGAGGAAATGGGATTGAGGAGCCTCAAGATAATGATGGCCACAGTCCATCTTTCCGGTTGTCAAATCACTGTTTGACTTTTCCTCCTACACATAGAAGACACTCACCCCCTTCCCAAGGGGAAAAATCTCAAAAGCCATCCAGTTTCTATCCAGTCTTTACATCCAGCTGAAAGTCCAGGATTTCTGAGTGCTACCTTATCCTTTACATCTGGTCTAAATGTGGCTTCTCATGAACCAGTGACTTATGCACCACAATGACAAGCTACTTGTCCCCATACACCCAACATGAGGTGGTGGAACAAAGGCTGGGTCATTGCAATAAATACTTCCTTTAGGAAAATGGATGAGTGGAAGACGTTAGCAGCCCCTGATTCATAACAGGTCTGAGATCCTCAGCCTGGGTGTGCATTATGAAGGCTCTCTGCACCTGAGTTCTGAGGACTGTCACTGATGAAGTTCTGGTCTTGGTCTCTGAGAGAAACCCCTGGGTACATGTTTCTCTGCTGCTCCTGCCTCCATCCTTTAGGGGAGTCCCCTTGTTCATCTCTCTCCTTAGCCACCTCTAAAGTTGTTGTTGGGGGCATACTCTTCTTGGGGGCTGAGCAGCCTTTGAAGGCGGCACTCTCCTTGAGGGGAGGTTGGGGGCTTAAATGTTTTTAATCCAAATCAATTATTGATTGCCTATGATAAGCTTTTATTCATATTTTTAAAAATTGAGGTATAATTTAAGTATGGTAAAATTCACCTTCAGTGTATACTTCTGACTTTTGACAAAGACTCGTAATCATGTAACCGTTGCCACAGTTGAGAATTAGGATAGTTCCATCACCTCCCCAAATTTCCCCATCTTGTTTGTCATCAACCCCTCCCCCAATTCTAGTCCCTGGCAACCTCTGATCTGTTTTGGAATCATACAGTATGTAGCCTTTGGGTCTAACTTCTTGCACCATGCATAATGCATTTGGAATTCATCCAAGTTGTTTCCCATATCAATGAAACAGTTTATTTATTTTTATTGCCAAGTAATATTCTAAGTATATAGATGTCACCTCCTGAAGGAGATTTGTGTTGTTTCTGTTTTTTTTTTTTTTGGCTGGAAATAGAATAAAGCTGCTGTGAATAAATAGAACTTTCACATATAGGTTTTAAGTTTTCATTTCTTTTGGGTACATAGAGAATGGAATTACTGGGTCATATTATAAGTGTATGACTTATGAGATTTTATGAGAAACTGCCAGTGTTTTCCAAAGCAGCAGTACCATTTCACATACCCACCATCAATATACGGGAGTACCAGTTGCTTTCTGTCCTGTGAGCACCTGGTGTATGTCTTTTTCATTTTAGCCATTCTAATAAGTGTGTCGTTGTATCTCATTGTAGCTTTAATTTGCATTTCCCTAATTAACTGAGCATGTGTTTATTTGACCTTTATCAATCTTATTCGATGATCGATCTCTTCAAAACTTTTGCCCATTTTGTTATTGAATTATTTTCTTATTTTGAGTTGTGAGAGTTCTTTGTATACTTTGAACACAAGTCCTTTCTCTGTTATGAGTCTTTTGGCCTCCTACTCTTTTGGCTTGTGTTTTACTGTTTTTCTTTCTTTCTTTCTTTTTTTTTTTTTGAGACAGAGCCTTGCTTTGTCACCCAAGCTGGAGTGCAGTGGCAAGTGATTCTCCTGCCTCAGCCTCCCAAGTAGCTGGGATTACAGGCATCTGCCATCACTCTTGACTAATTTTTGTATTTTTAGTAGAGATGGGGTTTCATCATGTTGGCCAGGCTCATCTCGAACTCCTAACCTCAGGTGATCTGCCTGCCTTGACCTCCCAAACTGTGATTACATGCATGAGCCTCTGCACCTGGTCTGTCTTTTACTGTTTCTTAACAGTGACTTTTAAGAGCAGACCTTTCATTTTGATGAAGTCTAATTTATCAATTTCTTTCTTAAAGATTGTGATTTGTGATGCTGTATCTAAGAAATCTTTACCTAAGCCAAGGTCACAAAGTGTTTCTCCTGTTTTCTTCTAGAACAAAATGTGTTTTAAGTCTTGAATAGTGAAAGGCCTTTAGAATTCAGATTTTTGGTTTCTTTAGATGCATAACCCTTAAGAATTTAGTAAGCTTCTGATCAATTTGCCTGGCTCCATTCTGTGTACTGGTAGCCACACCCAAAGTCCCTTTTGAGGTGTGGTTCTCAGATGGGTTTCATTTCTTTGCTTTCTCTCCCCTGCCTTTCTCTCTCTCACTCTCTTTCGATTTACTGGTGTTTCTTTGGAGTTAAAAGGCTTGAATAGAAATGCCACACCCTTAATCTGAATCTTTGCTTCAAGTTCCTCTACCCAACTCAGAAGATTTCCTAGGCCTTTGCCCTTCAAACATTTTAAAATCCCATTTCTGACTCCTGGGGACTTGAAGCATTTGGCTTTTCTAACCTGGCAAAATCCCAAATTTCTGGATTCTCTAATTCTCTTTCCATTCTGCTTGTAAACTGTTCAGATCTTTCCTCAGCTTATCTCTTTCTTCAATAGTTTTCCAGATGCACTCAAATGTAGCTGATACACGCAGATTATTAAAGCTGTGTTTTCCAACCGCTTCTCTAGAGCTTAAGTTCAGTAGTCACAAGTTCTGCCTGCCACATAATCACAGGCAACAGTCTTAGAAAGTGCCTTTCCCTGGATAACTTAAATGTCTAGCCATCTATCCTGCAAAATCTGTTTCCTCACCTCCTGATACTTGACTGATAATCTGATGACATCTATTTTAGAATATAAAGAAATCTGCACGCCTCTTTTGTCTCCTTGTTTTGTTAATCAGGATAAGAAGCGGTAGTTGCTATAACAAACAATCCAGCATTTCAGTGCCTTAACATAACAAAAGCTTACTTTTGACTTGTGTTAGAGTCCACTGAGTTTCCTCTGAGTACTGACTAGGCTTCTTCCACAGTGCAGCTCCCCTATGTCCACAGCCTTTTACCTTCAACTATAAGGACAGAGGAAGCAGAGAGAGCATGAAGTAGCCTACAGAGTGGATTGGAGCTGGACTTGACAGGTGCCTGTGTGTCCACTCCTATTCCATTGGCCAGAACTGAGGCACATGGCCCTAACATCACTGTGAGCAACATTGGAAATTATAGTCTTCCTGTGTGTCCAAGAAGATAGGAGTGGTGAGAATCTCGCTGGATCCGTCCTAGAACTTTTTCTTTGGCAAAGAGTTGGGGGTTCTCCCCTGAGTTAGATCTCTCCTGGCTCTTTTAAGGATTGTGTATTGAGTAAAACCTCAGCACCTTCTTAAAATCCGTCCGTTCAGTGATTTATTGGTGAGCATTTCAACCTGCCAGGCATAGTGTTTGGAAGGGGGAGGTGGGAGGGGAAGGGGGTGATCCTAACATGTAGTAAGTGGCTTCTATGTTTCTAGCACTTGAAATGATTATTTATTTATTTATTTTTGAGATGGCATCTCACTCTGTTGCCCAGGCTGAAGTGTAATGGCGTGATCTTGGCTCACTGCAACCTCTGCCTCCCAGGTTCAATTGATTCTCCTGCCTCAGCCTCCTGAGTAGCTGGGACTACAGGTACCTGCCACCATGCCCAACTAATTTTTGTATTTTTAGTAGAGAGAGGGTTTAACTTGTTGGCCAGGCTAGTCTCGAACTCCTGACCTCAGGTGATCTGCCTGCCTCAGCCTCTCAAAGTGTTGAAATTACAGGCTTGAGCCATCACACCTGGCCTGAAGTGATTATTTAATCCCCACAGTGATAGAGATACCTGTTTTATCCCCCTAGGACAGATGAATGAACTGGTTCTGAAAGGTGATTGTGCCCAAGGTCACAGAGCTAATAACCTGATCAACCACAATTACATCCTATATTCATTCTACATGACTAACCTATGTTTGTACCACGAGGAGGTTTATATTCTCTAATTATAGTCTGCTGCGGGAGACAGACGTCAAAACCCAGTGAGAAAAGTGGACATGGTATTGTCAGAGTACTGGCCACCATAACTGCGGGTGGAGGAGACACTGGGAAATCTAGGGGGAAGGACATTTGAGCTGGGCTTCTGCAGGACAGCCAGGAGCTCACCAGATGGTGGAAGACAAGGTACTTGCTACCTATGGTTTCCCATGGCCCCTGCTCCAGGCTAGGCCGTACAAGGGAGGACCTCCCTAAAGTTTCAGTTTGGGGTTCTTATTTTAATTTGTGGTGCCTGTGATGAGGGGTTCTGGGGAGAAGACCTAAAGGAAATTGCTGTTTTGAGCCTGCTGGGCTGTGTCCCCAGTAGGTGCAGATGTTCTGATAAGGTGTGGTGATCGTGACCTCACAGAGCCGCTCTGCTAGGAGATAAGGGCAGATGAGTTGCAGAAAGAGCTTCCTGTCATGGGCTGATTGGCTGGCGGGGCGGATCTGTAGCTGCGGCTGGGCCAGCCCTGCAGAGGCCGCTGACTGGGTCAGTGAAGTGCTGAGGCTGCACTTCTTGCTCTACCCTCCATGGCTGCGTCTCTGGGTCACCTCGTCCATGGAGGACCCCTTTGAGACACGCGGGGGGCAAAGGAGAGAACAGTGTTTTAGGGAATCCTTAGAGCTGGTTTCAGTCTTGCCTATGTTATTAGTTAGCTATGCAGTTGTAGCAAAGCCACCTCGCTACTCTGAGCATCCTTCCCCCATCTATAAAATGGAGTTATCATTTCCAACTTCAAAGGACTATTGGTGGATTCAGCAGTTGGTGAACCCGAAGTTCCTACGAGGGCACCTGGTGTAGAATAGATGCTCAATCAAAGGTGGCTACACTTTGTGTCATCGCCCTATTCATCATGATTGTCCCATCACTCATTATCCTGGTCTGATTTTGGCTTCTGCTCTCTGGAGAATCTTTCTTGAGCTCTGTAGCCTTGCACCAAGCTCTGGGATTTCAGCTATAATCAGTCTTATATACAGTGCCCCGCCTGGAGCTTCCAGGCCAGGAGAAGAGACTGGGCTTAACAATTGATCAACCCCATATGTCACAAGTGGGGTGAGCTCTGTGGAAGTAAAGCCTGTGGGTGGAGAGGTGGCCTATGGGGTCTCACCCAGACTAGCCAGAGAGGTTCCGCCAGGAGCCTTCAGCCTGGTAAGCAGCAGGGCAGGGGCTGTGACCCCGATCTGGCTCTGCCTGACTCTGAAGACGTTTTGCTCTTTGATAGCTATGCAATGAGGTCACCATGCTCTAGGAACCAACATTTGTCCTATTTGGTGTCACCTCAGTCCTTTGGGTTCAGTCCTCAAAATAGGTAAGCGTCAGAAGTCATCCCTTTCCTTTTAGGTTTGTCAAAATGCTGCAGGCTTTTTGCTCTTCTTCCCTCCCTCCCTCCTTCTTTCCTTCATTCCTTCTTTCTTTCTTCTTTCATTCCCTTTCTCCTTTCCTCCTTCCCTTTCTTCCCTTCCTCCCTCCCTTCCTTTTGATGCTGCTTCACAATGTGAAACTGTGTCCCTGTGAGCACACGATCTGTATGTGTTGCTGGGGCACTGTACTTGAGCTCCGATATCATCCCTCCTCTGTGTGCACCATGAAAACCAGTTTGCTAACTAGAGGAGTCCAGATACCTCAAATGTCAAAGGAAGCTTCTCTTTCTGTCTCTGTCTCTTCCCTCTTCTGTAGGAGGGGCCACAGCTTGAGGAAAGGGCCCATTTTGGGGGCCAAGGAATCATTCAAGGGGGCCAGGGAATCAATTTTTACTCATCTACTAAGGAGCAGCTCCAGGCCTGGCCCAGGGCCCTGCTAGAAAGAACATTCCAATACAGGCTGACAGGCTGTAGAAATTAACGCGCAATGCAATGAGGGGTTGTTATTCACATGGGTTGGGAACAATAACAAAAAATGCGGGAATATTAATTGGTGTGCCATGTTCATAAAATGATGAGGGGGGAGAAGAGCTTGAAATGATGGGGACAAAACAGTAACAAGATGATTCCTAACAGGAAACATTAAACATACATACAGTGGCAGCGAATTGGATACATTCGCAACAGATTTCCTACTAACACAAATTGGCTGTTAGCCTCTTTACAGACAGCTGAGGGAAGCTGGCATCTTGGTTTGAACTAAGTGGAGAATTTTAACCGGTTAGGGAATGTGGGGTGCTAAAAAGCATCCTCCATCCCCTGATAGCTGATACATTATTTGGTAAAGTCTGAAAAAAGCAAGCTAAGAAGACAGGTCTAAGTCCCTGGCTTCTGGATTCCAATGTTCCTCTCATCTTCCTGTCTCATGACACACATGTGATTTCCCCTTCTGTAGCACTTCCTGCAAAAACTTACGTGTTTATTTATTTGGTGTGATG
This sequence comes from Pongo abelii, assembly GCF_028885655.2. Taxonomy (NCBI): domain Eukaryota; kingdom Metazoa; phylum Chordata; class Mammalia; order Primates; family Hominidae; genus Pongo; species Pongo abelii. The sequence continues at coordinate 103,407,403 of NC_072000.2, read as the reverse complement.
TCTGTCTCTCCAGCTAAGCTGTAGTCTACAGTGTTTTTGCCACGACATTCTAGGAGTTGGGTGTTTCCTCTACCTTGGCACCTTTGAGATCTCCTGTTCTTACTGAATGCTGCCTTGTAGCACCGTAGCCCGATCCCAGAAGAAACAATTCTGGTATCACATCTGGACCCAAGTCTTCATTTTGCTCTCTGGCTACTCTCAATGTGACCTTGGGCAAGCCACTCCACCTCTCTGCATTTCAGATTCCTAGTCTGCATAACGGAGGTAAGAACTGGGTGAGATAGAGTGGCACAGGATATAGTAGAATCCAGGTTTCCTGACCCCATGCCAACACTCTGTTCCCCACAATTGAATGTTCTACACTGACGGCTTCCAAGGGGGTAGATGTACATGCAGGGAATTAACACTGAAGACAAGGAAAAAACACTAGAACTTTTATTTATGGTTAACTCAGCTCAATATAAATAACAACACATTCTTAACAATACATGTGTTTAATTTATAAAGAAGTGTATACGTAGGAAGTCCATGCTCGAACATTCCGTCTCTGCTTTGAAATAGCTCACAAACTATGCCTAGATGACAGAAGCTCAGCAATTTAGGCGTCTACCACCTTTTGTTTTAACCACTCTAAGTGGAAACAATTTCCGCTTAGGCAGAGACAGTGGAATACGATGTAGCATTGCCTGTGAAATTCCGAGCTCCGGTTGGGAATATCAGCTAGTACCACTCTAAAATACTGTGTGACTTTTACATGGGGCTACTGTTTTTCAGTGACACTAAATGGCCACAGACTTCAGTTCCTTTTCAGGTTTCCTGTCTGCTTTTGTAGTCGTTCTATGTCTTTCTCATGCTACTGCATAAAGGTAAGAGCCTAAGAGGAATTTTGGAGGATTTGGGATTCCGGGTTCAGGTTGGCCACTAGCTTACCAGGTAAGCTTGGGAAGATCCCTTCTCTTCCCCGAGTTCTGGGTTCCTGGTTTGTAAATGAGTGGATTGGTCCAGGTCATCATCTCTGGTCCCTTCTAGCACAGTGATGCCGTCACACTGAAAGATGTTGGCCAGCATATCTTTCAGCATCCCTCCTCCCTCCCCCTCCCTGAAATGTATTGTGGATTAGAAAGAAGAAACATATACAAGAAGTTGCCTTAGGTCTTTATGCATGGAAAAAAAAAGTAAATAAGCAAGATTATTACAAAAGAGCCAAAGTAAGATTTAAGAGAGAATTGGAGGGCCTCTCCCTGGGACAAGTACATGAAGGTTCATGTATACTTTTTTTTTCTTTTTTTTTGAGACAGAGCCCCACTCTGTCACCCAGGCTGGAGTGCAGTGGCGAGATCTGGGCTCACTGCAGCCTCCACCTCCCGAGTTCAAGAGATTCTCGTGCCTCAGCCTCCTGAGTGGCTGTGATTACAGGCGCCCGCCACCACACCCATCTAATTTTTGTATTTTTAGTAGAGATGGGGTTTCATCATATTGACCAGGCTGGTCTCGAACCCCTAACCTCAAGTGATCTGCCTGCCTTGGCCTCCCAGAGTGCTGTGATTATAGGCATGAGACACTGTGCCTGGCCCATGCATGTGTTTTGTTTTGTTCATTGTGTTAACATATACCTAACACAGAATTTATCATCTTAACCATTTCTCAGCATGCTGTTAATGGCATTAAATACATCCATAATCCTGTGCAAGTTTGTCCACCATCCGCCCCCAGGACTCTTCATCAGAAACTCTGTCCCCATTAAACACTAACTCCCCATTCCCCTTCCCCCAACCCTGGCAACCTCCATTCTACTTTCTGGTTCTATAAATTTGACTACGGCAGATACCTCATGTAAGTGAAATCATACGGCATTTGTCCTTTTTTTTTTCTTTTTGAGACAGAGTCTTGCTCTGTCCTCCAGGCTTGAGTGCAGTGACACAATCTCAGCTTACTGCAATCTCTGGCTCCCAGGTTCAAGCAATTCTCGTGCCTCAGCCTCCCAAGTGACTGGGATTACAGACATACACCACGAAGCCTGGCTAATTTTTGTATTTTTAGTAGAGACGGGGTTTCACCATGTTGGCCAGGCTGGTCTTGAACTCCTGACCTCAGGTGATCTGCCTACCTTGGCCTCCCAAAGTGCTGGGATTACAGATGTAAGCCACCAAGCCTGGACAGCATTTGTCCTTTTGTGACTGGATTACTTCACTCAGCATAATGTCCTCACGGTTCATCCCTGTTGTAACATATGTCAGAATTTCTCTCCTCTGTAATGCTGAATAATATCACATTGTATGGATAGACCTCATTTTGTTTATCCATTCGTCTATTAGTGGACACTTGTGCTGCTTCCATGCTTTAGCTATCGTGAATAATGCTGCTGTACAAAAATGCTGAACATAGCTGTACAAATATCTCTTCAAGAAAGTGTTTTCAGTTCTTTTGGATCTATACCCTGTCTTAGTTCATTTGGGCTGCTTTGGAGTGGGTAATTTATAAGCAACAGGAATTTATTTTTCACAATTCTGGAGGCTGGGAAGTCCAATATCAAGGTACCAGCAGATTCAGTTTCTGGTGAGGGCCTGTTCCTGATAGATGGCATTTTCTACCTGTATCTTCACAGGGTGGAAGGGATAAAAAAGCTCCTTTAGTCTCTTTTATGAGGGCACTAATCCCATTCATTAGAGTGGATCCGTCTTGACCTAATCACCTCCCAAAAGCCCCAACTCTTAGTACCATCACATCGGAGATTAGTTTTCAGCATATACATTTTGAGGGGACACACACACTCAGACAGTAGCATAGCCAGAAGTGGAATTGCTGAATCACATGGTGTATTAGTCTGTTCTGGCATTACCATAAAGACCTACCTGAGACTGAGTAATTTATAAAGAAAAGAGGTTTAATTGGCTCACTGTTCTACAGGCTGTACAGGAAGCATGGCTGGGGAGGCCTCAGGAAACTTACAATCATGGTGGAAGGTGAAAAGCAAGGAGGCATATCTTCTTTTTTTTTTAGACAGAGTCTCACTCTGTCACCCAGGCTGGAGTGTAGTGGCGCCAATCTCGGCTCACTGCAACTTTTGCCTCCTGGGTTCAAGTGATTCTCCTGCCTCAGCCTCCCGAGTAGCTGGGACTACAGGTGCGTGCCACCATGCCCAGCTAAGTTTTTGTATTCTTAGTAGAGACGAGGTTTCACCGTGTTAGCCAGGATGGTCTCAATCTCCTGACTTCGTGATCCGCCCTCCTTGGCCTCCCAAAGTGCTGGAATTACAGATGTGAGCCACCACGCCCAGCTGGTAGGAGGCATATCTTACATGGCCAAAGCAGGAGGAATAGAGTGAGGGGGGAGGTGCTACACACCTTTAACAACCGGATAGCATGAGAACTCACTCACTATCATGAGAACAGCAAGGGAGAAGTTTGCCCCTGTGAGCCAGTCACCTCCCACCAGACCCCTCCTCCAACAGTGACGATTACAATTTGACATGAGATTTGGGCGGGGACACAAATCCAAACCATATCACAAGGTAATCCTAGTTTTTTATTTTTTGAAGGAATGACATACTATTATTTTATGCAGTGACTACATCATTTTACATTCCCACCAACAGTGCATAAGTGTTTCAATTTCTCCACATCCTTATCAACATTTTTTTTAACTTTGTATTAAAAATTACTGTTTTCAGATTTCTTTATGTATTCTGGTTATAGTTCTTTATTAGATATGCAATTTGTAAATACATTCTCTCGTTTTGTGGTTTGCCTTTTAAGTTTCCAAAGTGTCTTTTGAAGAACAGAAGTTCTTAGTTTTGATGAGGTCAATTATAATTTTTTTCCTTTAAGAATTGTGCTTCTAGTGTTGTATCTAGGAAATATTTGCTTAACCCTAGGTTACAAAGATTTTCTTCTATGTTTTCTTCTAGAAGTTTTATAGTTTAATTGTTTACATTTAGTTTTATCATTCATTTTGAGTTAATTTTTGTATATGGTGTGAGGTATGGATTGAAGTTCTTTTTTGGCATATAATTGTTTAGTTGTTCTAGCACTATTTATTGAAAAGACTGTCTTTCCTTTGCTAAATTGTCTTAATATTTGTGTTGAAAATCAATTGACCATATCTATGTGAGTTGATTTCTGAACTTTGATCTGGTTGTCTATTTTAGCACCAATACCACACTTTTTTTGATTACAGTAGTTTTGTAATAAGTCTTGAAGTCACTCAGTGTTAGTCACCCTACTATGTCCTTCTTTTTAAAAGTTGTTTTGGCTATTCTAGGTTATTTGCATTTCCATACAAATTTTAATATTGGCTTTCTACAAATGGCTTGCTTGGATTTTGATTGAGATTATATTGCAGCTATAGATCAATTAGAAGAGATGCAGTATCTTAAAATTGTGAATCTTCTGGTTCATGATTATGAAAACCTTCATTAACTTAGATCTTTCTTAGTTTTTCTCAGCAATATTTTGTAGTTTTCTGTATTCAGGTCTTCCACATCTTTAGTTAGATTTATCCCCCTAAATGTTTCTTATTTTTTAATGCTACATAAATAATTTTTATTTCAATTTCTGGTTGTTTCCAGTCTATAGAAATATAACTGACTTTTTTATTGATCTTATATTCTGAAGCCTTGCCATACTCACTTATTTAGTTTTAATCAATTTTTTTTTGCAGAATACATAGAATTTTCTATATGGGCAATATGTCCATGAATAAGAACAGTTTTATGCTTTCTCTTTCAATAATTCCTTTTATTTCTTTTTCTTGCATTATTGCACTGCCTAGAACTTCCAGTTCAATGGTAAATTGAAGTGGTGAGAGTGAGCTTCTCTGACTTGCTTCTGAACTTAGGATGGAAAAATTTAGTATTTTACCATTAAATATGCTATTAGCAAAAGTTTTTGGATGATGATCCTTATTATCTTGAGCAAGTTTCCTTGTATTCCTAGTTTGCTAAGTGTCTTTGTTTTTCTTCTTTTTTTACATGGTCGGTTCTTTTATTTATTCATTCACTACACATCTTCAGAAACGGATGCTTCATTTGGCAAATTGCTTTTTATGTGTCTATTAAGACGATCATATGTTTTTTAAAATTTTTTTGTCTGTTAATATAATGAACTGTAATGATTTTCAAAAATTAAATCAATCTGTTATTCCAAGGAGGAAATCCTTTATATTTGTTATTAGATTTGATTTGCTAAAAAATTTTAAAGAAATTTTGCATTTATGATTATGTAAGCATTTGTGATCATGTTGTTCTATAGTTTTTTTGTCTTGTAGTAATCTAGTTTTCTTATCAAGGTTGTGCTGGTTTATTGAATATGTGGAGAAACACTTCCACCTCTTCTATTTTCTGGAAACATTTGGTATTATTTGTTTCTGAAATATTTGGGTAGGATTTACCAGTGAAACCATCTGGGCCTGGTGTTTTCTACTGGGAAAATTTTAAACAAAAATTTGAATTTATTCAATAGTCAAAGTGCTATTTGGATTATTTACTTCTTTTTAAGTAAGCTTTGGTAATTTGTCGAATTTCATCTAAGTTGTTGATTTTGTTGGCATAAAACATGTAATAATGTTCACAGTTATCCTTTTAATATGTACAGAATTTGTAGTGATATCACCTCTCTTATTCCTGACATTAGTAATTTTTTCTTCTCTTTTTTGTTCCTCGTCAGACTGGCTAAAATTTCATCAGCTAATCTTGTCAAAAAACCAGTTTTTGGTTTTATTAGTTTTTTCTACTGATTTCTATTTCTTCAATTTCTGCTATGATTGTTTTTATTTTCACTATTTTCTGCTTAAATTTGGATTCATTTATTCTTCTTTAGCTAGTTTCTAAAGCTGAAAGCTGAAATAATTGACTTGAGACATTTCTTATTCTGTAATGCCATAAATTTCTCCCTAAGTGCTGCTCTAGCAGCATTCTATAAATTGTGATGTGTTTTCATTTTTACTCAGTTTAAAATATTTTCTCATTTTTATTTTGATTGCCCCTTTGTCCCATGGAGCATTAGGAGAGTGTTTAGTTTCCAAATACAGTTAGCCTGTGTATCTGTGGGTTTACACCCATGGATTCAACCAATTATAGATTGAATCATAGATTGGTTTGAAAATATTAAAAAAAAATCGCATCTGTACTGAATATGTATTGACTTAGTTTTTCTTGTCATTATTTCCTAAACAATACAGAATAACAATAATTTACATAGAATTTACACTGTATTTATTAGGTATGACATGTAATCTAGAGATGATTTAAAGTGTACAGGAGAATGTACATAAGTTATATAAAAATACTATGCCATTTTATATCAGAGACTTAAACATCTGCAGGTTTTGGTATCTGTGGGAGGTCCTGGAATCAATCCCCCACAGATACCAACGAATGACTGTACTTGACGATTTTCCAGATATCTTTGTGTTATTGATGTTCACCTTAATTCTATTGTGGTCAGTGAAAATGCTGTGTATGACATAGATTAGTGAGACTTGTTTTATGGCCCAGAATATGTTCTATTTTGGTGATTGTTTCAAGTGCACTTGAAAAGAATGTATATTCTGCTGTTGTTGGGTGAAGTGCTCTATATGGGTCGATTAGGTTGGTTGATAGTGTTCTTCAAGTATTATTAATGATTTCACATCTACTTGTTCTGTCAGTTACTGAAAAGGGGACATTAAAATCTACGACTAGAATTGTGAAATTGTCTGTTTCTTTATGCAGTTCTGACAATTTTTCCCTCTATATTTTGAGGTTTTGTTCGTGGATGAGTAAACATTTAGGATCATTATGTTCTCTTGATGAATTAATACCTTTCCATTAAAAATGACCTTTGCTGTCTCTTTGTTATTCTTTACTCTGAAATCTACTTTGTCTGATTTTTAATATAACCACTCCCACTTTGTTTTAATTAGTGTTACTGTGGTATATTTTTTTCTCATCCTTTTACTTTTAACCTTTTAGTGTGTTTATATTTAAAGTGAGTTTCTTATAGGTAGTATAGAGTTGGGTGTATTTGTTTTGTTTTTATCCAATCTGACAATCAATCTCTGCCTTTTAATTGTGATGTTTGGTTGACTAATTTTTGATACCATTATAGATACGGTTAGGTTTAAATCTACCATCTTGCTGTTAGTCTTTTATTATTCTCATCTGTTCTTTGTTCTTTTTTTCTTCTTTTCTACCTTTCTTTTGGATTGAGTATTTTTTTTTTTTTTTTTTTTTTGAGATGGAGTCTCACTCTGTCGCCCAGGCTGGAGTGCAGTGGTGCAATCTCGGCTCACTGCAACCTCTGTCTCCCGGGTTCACGCCATTCTCCTGCTTCAGCCTTCCGAGTAGCTGGGACTACAGGCGCCCGCCACTATGCTTGGCTAATTTTTTGTATTTTTAATAGAGATGCGGTTTCACCCGGTTAGCCAGGATGGTCTTGATCTCCTGACCTCGTGATCCACCTGCCTCGGCCTCCCAAAGTGCTGAGATTACACACGTGAGCTACTGTGCTCAGCCTGGATTGAATATTTTTTTAATGATCTATGTTGTCTCATTTGGTTTATTAGCTTATTAGTATAACTTTTTGTTCAGTTATTTTAGTAGTTGGTTTAGGGTTAATATGCATCTTTAGTTTATCATGGTCAACCTTCAAGTGTTATTATATCACTTCACATATGGTATAAGTTGCTTATAACACTATATTTCTATTTTTCCTTTCCTGGCCTTTGCACTATTGTTGCCATACATTTTACTTCTACATACATTATAAACCCCATAATACATTGTTGTTATTTTTCTTTAAGCAGTCAATTATCTTTTAAAGAGTTTCAGACAATAAGAAAAGTGTCTGTATATTTACCCACATGGTTATCACGTCTGGTGCTCTCCATTCCTTTGTGTAGATCCAGGTTTTCATCTGCTGTCATTTTCCTTCTGCATGAAGGATTTCCTTTAACATTTCTTGTAGCACAGGTCTGCTGGTGATGAATTCTTTTAGCTTTTATACGTCTGAAAAAAGGCTTTATTTTGCCTCTACTCACTGAAGGACAGTCTCAAAGTCTCAACAAATCTACCAACAATTCCCTTTTTCTTTTTTACTGCTCCTCAAGGCTCTAAGAGGATTGTGCAAAAAATGGTAGGATTTAGAATTATTTCTTTTGTGCAGAATATTTTACAAGGGCATAGAGGAATCTGCATGTGTCTGAGCATCCACTGAGGCAGGAGCCAGTGTGGCTGATTGTCCATTCTGACAGCAGGAGTCATAATTAGAAAACAAAAGGACAGTGTGTGGGAGAGGGTAATTTGTCACTAATAAGATTGACATGGCCGGGGAGGAGAAGAGTATTTTTTTTTCTTAACTATCTCTTCATTGAGATAAATTTTTTTGTGGTGATAAATTTTTTGCCACCAGAAAATGAGTATCTTTTGTGCCTCAGTGACAAAGTTTTAGGTTTCCATGTAGCATCAAAGTCATGTCTATCTTTCATACTGTGTAGAAGGAACTAGATTTGCAGAAATTGTGAGAGATTTCTGTCCTCTTGGCTTATGGTAGCTGTGGCTGGTTTCACAGATCACCTTTTCCTTGTCCTCCAAGGCAACACCTCCCTGGTTCAGTTGACATTCTGAGTCATTCTGTCTTGTTAATTTGGTTGGCTGTGTGAAACTAGACAAACAACCTTCATGCTTTCAGATCAATATTTTCCCCCTATGGTGCATATTGCTTATTTGAACAATCCTGGTACTGACACTTAAGCCCAGCTGATTTCTTAAGGTGATAGAACTTAGAGGGAAGGGCCACAAAAACCAAAAACAATCAAAGCCTGGGTCATGGAAAAATCTTCAGAGTCTGGTTGTCTCAAGGTCAAGGCCTGGCTGGCTCATCTGAACCACTCTCCCTTCTAGGCCTCAGTCTCTCAGCTGTGCACATGGATTAGTGACTTCCTTTCCAACTCTAATATCAAATGGATGCACCATTCCAGATTCCATGCATTCTCTCCCTTGCATAATCTCACACTGGATATTTTGCACGTGTAGAGTGTGTTGCAAATTCCATTCCTATGCTTTCTCGTAATAAAAACAGGTATTTTGTTTAATGTTCATAATTATTTTTTCTATTACAGAAATAGTCATGTGAATGATAGAAAATTTAGAAAATACAGATTTGCAAAAAGAAGAAAATATCTGTATAAAAATCATACTGTCCAGAAATGACCACTATTTTAAATTTTTGGTTATGTATCTGATATGATTTGGATCTGTGTCCCTGTCCAAATCTCTTGTTGAATTGTAATCCCCGATGTTGGAGGTGGGGCCTGGTAGGAGGTGATTGGATCATGGGGGCAGAGTTCTCATGATGGGTTATAACCATCCCCTCCATGCTGTTCTTGTGATAGTGAGTGGGTGAGTTATTGTGAGATCTGGTTGTTTAGAAGTGTGTAGCAACTCCCTCCTCTCTCTCTGTTCTTTCTGCTCTGGCCATATGAAGATGCTTCTGCTCTGGCTTTGCCTTGTGCCATGAGTAAAACTCCCTGAAGCTTCCCCAGAAGCAGATGCTGTCACTACACTTCCTGTACGCCTGTGGAACTGTGAGCCAATTAAACTTCTTTTCTTATAAATTACCCAGTCTCGGGCATTTTTTTATGGCAATGCAAGAAAGGATTAATACAATATCCTTCCAGTCTTTCTTCTCTGTATATCCTTATGCATATATTTCTATTTTTCCTTTATAAAATGGTATTATACAGGATAACTGGCTTTGTAATTTTTTCATTTAACATTTTCTGTAATCAGCTTTCTACATAATTAAATATTCTTTCACCATGCATTTTCTATACTTACCACATATTTGCTTCTAGATGTGTCATGACTTATTTAACCATCTCCTGTTTTTGGACATTTGAGTGGTTTGCAAATTTTCACTGCCTTGAACAATTCTATGCTGAGCGCCTTAAAGTGGAGATTTTGTACACAGCTATAATAATTTCCTTAGGATCAATTTCTAGCAGCAGAATTTCTGGGACAAAAAACATTTACTTTTTTTTTTAAGGATTGAAACATTCCAAATCAAATTCCAGAAAAGGTTTTATGAATATAAACTTCAATTTATAAAGTAAGAGTACATTGTTTTCTAGCCACCTCCTCAATTCTAGATATTATTTATAAGTTTTCAACCCTTCATATGTAATTCTGATATCCAAAAGTCTCTGAAAACCCAAAAGTTTTTCATCATTCATTTAGCATCAAAACCTGACCTCAAATGACATGAAGACATTAACAGCCTGTATCTGTCTCATTTAGTGTGGATATTCATATTTTGCTTTAGAAATGTCTTGCTGTTGGATTTTGGGGTGCTGCTCCAGACATTTCAGGGTGAAAGGGCTGTTTATGTTCAGCATATGCACCACAATTCCTTTCTAAAGTCTGAAAATTTCTAAGTTTGGACTCACATTTGGCCTCAGGAATATCAGATAAATAGCTGTGAGCCTACATTAAAAAAATAATTGACACCAACTAATAGGCAAACATGACGCCTCAGTTATCTTAATTTACATTTCTTTGTTTACTAGTAAGGTTAAATATATATTACCTATCTTTAGCATCAATACGATTATTCATAGTTTTTGTTTATTTTGGTAGAGATTTTGGTTGTCTAGAGAATTTCTTTCTTTTTGTTGAGAGACATAGTCTGTAGCTTTATTTGGCTGATGATTGCAAGACTGTATACATTTGTCAGAACTCATTGATCTGTACATTTTACTATCTGTAAAATATTCTTCAAAGAATAAAATAAAAAAAAAGCAACATAAAGGAGTGGTCCCATCCTGGCAGCCCCTCCCTGCGTGTGTTGGTGGGAATGTAACAGTTAGTACAATGAAGGAGCAGAAATAGACTTTAGGATACACTGAGCTGAGTGTATATTTTTTCTTTACAATTCAGTGGTGGTGATCATGGGCAAATTCTTTAATCTCTGCAAGCCTTAGTTTTCTTATCTCAAAAATGGTGCTGGTACTGACATTTACTTTATAAAGTTCCAATGAAGAATGAATGCGCATAAACAGACGAAGAAGTTAGCACAGTTTCGGGTACACAGTCCCCCAGAACCAAACATTCCCTGAAGGTGGGTGGTTGTCTGCCATGAAAAACGATGCACAGGCTGGGCGTGGTGGCTCACGCCTGTAATCCCAGCACTCTGGGAGGCCGAGGCGGGTGGATCACGAGGTCAGGAGATCGAGACCACGGTGAAACCCCGTCTCTACTAAAAATACAAAAAATTAGCTGGGCGTGGTGGCGGGCGCCTGTAGTCCCAGCTACTCAGGAGGCTGAGGCAGGAGAATGGCACGAACCCGGGAGGCAGAGCTTGCAGTGAGCCGAGATCGCGCCACTGCACTCCAACCTGGGCAACGGAGCGAGACTCCGTCTCAAAAAAAAAAAAAAAAAAAAAAAAAAAAGAAAAAGAAAAACGGTGCACAGTGAAGGAAAGATCTGTCTTTAATTACGCGAACCTTGAGTATTTTCAGGTCTTGAAGATGTGTTTTATTAATCCTTACTTCAGAAACATGATCCAACATCTGGACACCAATAGCAAAAATATACTTTGGAAAAATTTTAAGAAAATTGGGCATGTCTCTGATGGAGTTCTCCCACCTTACAGAGGCATTTTAATATATTTCTGGTTACTAGACGTTTTATTTTGAAATGAAATAAGGGATGATTAAAAAATAGATAATTTAGAGCAGGAAGGATTCTTATTTCCTGGTTCAAGTTAGAGAATTTCTCTCAGAGTAAATGTTTTCTCCTCTAAGCCATGTGAGAAATACATTTTCAGAGTTCCAGAGTCCTTTCTTTCATTCTTTTCTTCTTCTTCTTCATCTTTGATCCATTTCTTGGCAGGGAAAAATTCTTGGGTCACTAACTCTCCCTCCTAGTCTATGGAGAAGGCCCTGTTGTGTTCTGTCATTTAGGAATACGGAGGAAAATTTTGAAGCCAAATCATTTTTCCCCTACCTAGGATGCCAGTACATTTTTTTTTTCTTCATCCTTTGGCATTAGTCTCTTTGATTTTGTCTAAAAGAGAACATGAAAAATCAACACAAGGAGAGATTTTCTTGATCCCAGGGCAACTATTTTCCCCTTAGGCCTTAAATTAGTACTTGCTTTCTGTCTGATCTGGACTCTCTAGAATTTCAGTTGCACAAATATTGTGCCACTAGGATAGTTTTCTTGATGCATATCACTTTGTTCCTCATGCTGTCTATTGATCCTTTCTTTTGGGTTACAGGAGGATTTTTCAGCCAGTGCTCTACTTGGCTGATTTGGTTTTCTGCCCCATCAGTTCTGCTCTTCTCTCTCTCTGTCCCTCCTGCTTGTGTCCATCATGTGAATATTCCCTTAATCTCAGTCTTTCCTACTGCAGGGTGGGTGGGTAGGAGTCAGACTGGACATCCTGGATGGCCTTTTTAGCACCATAATTCTAAGAGTTATCCTTGAAATTGCTATAAAAAGAGGAGTAATAAACACTTGCCTCAATTCCTCCCCTCTCTTCAGTTGAAGACATTAAAGGGTCATGATATTTAGTGTTTGGGGCCAGAAAAAAATCCTGTAAGAATACATAAAAGGGCTGGGCACAGTGGTTCATGCCTGTAATCCCAGCACTTTGGGAGGCTGAGGCGGGTGGATCACGAGGTCAGGAGATCAAGACTATCCTGGCTAACACAGTAAAACCCCGTCTCTACTAAAAATACAAATGTATTAGCTGGGCATGGTGGCATGCACCTTGTAGTCCCAGATACTTGGGAGGCTGAGGCAGGAGAATTGCTTGAACCCGGGAGGCAGAGGTTGCAGTGAGCCGAGATCGTGGCCACCGTACTCCAGCCTGGGTGACAGAGCGAGACTCTGTCTAAAAAAAAAAAAAAAAAAAAGAATACATAAAGGAATACACACTCCTTTGATCAGAATAGCCTTGCTCTGGGGTGCAGAAATGCACCGCCCTGGGGGTTAGGGGCTTGTTATGCCACCAGCCCACTGAGTACCTGGGGTGAATCCTTTCCTCCCTGTGTGCCTCAGTTTCCCCATCTGCCATATGTAGGGGCTGGACCAAGCGTGCCAAATTCTCCTCCTCCTTCTATGGGACCCCACGGATCTGCTGGAGGACAATTCATTTAATGAGTGAAATGTAATCAGTTTTTGGTGAATATAGTTGTCTTCTTTCCTTGGGCCCTTTAAAACTGTGATGAATGTGTTTCTCCCCAAGGCATCTGATTTTGGACCAACCCCCAAGATAAGCAGCACGAAATTTTTCTGTGCCTGCCTTGTAGCTAAATGTACATGCTTGACTTGACAGAGTTTGCCCATTTCCAGAGTCTCCCAGGGGATCCCCTTTTCATATATGTAAATTTCCAAACAACTACAGCTGGTTGAACATATACTGTTTGTCCTCTTTGGGAGTCAAAATGAGGGGAAACCATTGTTTCCACTCAAAATACGTTCAACATGGTGAATCTCAAGACAAGTTTTGACCCACAGTGACCTGAGTTATCTGTTTATAGTGAGACTCCAGGCCATGTGAGAAATCGTTGATCTTGAATTTGGTTTCTGTCTGAGTCCATTTGTGCTGCTATAACAAAATCCCTGAGACTGGTAATTTATAAAGAATAGAAATTTGTTTTCTTATGGCTCTGGAGGTTGGGAAGTCCAAGATCAAGGTGCTGGCAGATTCAGTGTCTGGTGAGGGCTCCTGTTTACTTCCAAGATGGAACCCTGTGGCTGCATCCTCCGAAGGGAAGGAAGGCTGTATCTTCACATGGCAGAAGGAATGAAAGGCAGGATAGTGCTCCTTTCAACTTCAAGACCTTTTATAAGGGTGTCTCTCAAAGGCCACACCTCTTGATACTGTTGTACTAGGGATTAAGTTGCAATAAGAATTTTGGAAGGGACACTTCTATACAAACCATAGCAGTTTCAAAGAGTTTACATGGCTTTAAGATGCACTGGGCTAGAGCTTCTACCTTGGAGAGAGGGCTGTAGTCTTTGAAATGCCTTCAGCATTGATCTGGGGACACAGCATGGTGTCTTACAAAGATCATGGGCAGCAGACAGTTGATGAATTAACCAAGCTCTGCCACTTTCAGTGTAACCACAGACAAGTTATTTTACCATGAGGAGCCTCAGTTTTCTCATTTGTAGAATAGGGAATGCTAATGCCTACCTCACATAAGGTAAAGATCAAATGAGATCACATATGAACAGTGCCTGGCAGACCTGTTCTTTTTCATTCATGAAGCAGGGGCCACATACAGATCTAGAACAGGATTTCTCAGCTTCACATTCCTGCATTTTGGGTGGGAGAACTCTTTGCTGTGAGGGGCTGTCCTGTGCATTGCAGCATCACTCTTTCTACCCATTAGATGCGCGTAGCACTTAAGATTGGGTCAAATGTGCCCTGGGGCACAAAATCCTCCCTGGCTGAGAACCACTGCTCTGAAGCAAGCAAGGTGCTTTTCTAGAACTTCACTCTGAGCTGTCAGTATGGGGATGATTTTTGCACGGGTGGAAAAGATTTGGTGGGATGATATCTACCTCTTCTAAAATCCTCATCTTCCTGGTGATGGCTGCAGCACATTTAAATCAACAGGCTATTTCCCGATTGCTGGGTGTGCAGGTGGACTTGCATGTCTGCTGCCATAGGGCCTGCAGCAGTGGCCATCACTGTACAGGTCTCCTTTGCACACCTGCCTTGAACTTCTAAAGGGCTCTGCTTTTAGTATCAATGTGGCCTCCCCCTGGGATCGGCCTATGAAGTAGGGATAAGGAGGGTGGTGCGAAGCCGCCCAGGGATTCTGAAGCCAGTCTCACTGGTGCCCAAACATGATTGTGTGGGTGGAGGTTGCCCAGCCTTCACTTCTCTCTACCCACCCCATTCCCTGGAGCCTGCCAACGTCCTCTGGAATTGTGGCCCTAGGATATTTTCCAGGCCAATCCTGAGTACCTCATGTGTCTGGAGAGACCAGCACTCGATCAGCTTTTACTCATAGCAGCGAGGGCCAGGTTTCATTCCTTCCGTTGGGTGGGTGAGAATATAGAGACTCAGAGAGAATTAACTCTCTAAGGTTACACCAGACGCTTTTCTTTTGTGGTAATGAGCTCTCCATTCCTGGAAGTACCCAACACTGGGGACCTTGGCATGGTGCAGGGGAGCATGCTGGGCCATGCCACCAAGTTCTCCCTCTTGAGACAACAGTTCTCTTCCTTCCTCGGAGGCTGCCCAACTGGCTTCAGCTCTTTCCACTTTCTTCCTTCTCCCTTGGAACCTGATCTCCATCTTCCCTCTGAAGTGAACTCACTCTATGAGTTCTAACAAGAAACATTATGATCTAACTTCTTGTGGCTTCAGGAGATACAGATCTGTGGCAACACTTCAAATTAAGTGTCGTGAGTGAGTAATTACTTTCTGAATCTGAGGTGTTCCATTGAATGGGAATCATTACTGTGTGTTAATTAAAATCCCACTGGTTATTAAAATTATATTTTGGTGTTTTAATAACTCTATAAGGGACATGTAGATAAAGCCCAGAGATACACATTGGTGTGGATTCTTGTTCAACCCCAATAAATATTTATATTACTTCAGACATGTACTTATTGGTTCATGAAATGTGAAGTGGAATTCACACTGGAGATGGGTCTGGGTGTCGCAATGAGGTCTGCCCCTCTTTGGAAGCCAAGTGCAGGGATCTTTTGATCTTTATAAAGTGTGAGTTTGGAGCAAGCTTCTTCAGAGTGCAGAGTGGTTGGGAATATCAAGGAGGAGGTATGGGGTGGTTATAACACACTCCTGTCTAGTTTCTTCTGGGTGCTTCCAAGGACTAGAGTAGAATTGGGACTTGCAATCTTCATGGAATCTGATTAATATTAGATCATAGGGCTGTAGATACTCAGGATTGGCATTCAGGAATTTTTAAGTCATTTACTCACCAAGCCTGGCTGCTGATCAGAATCCCCTTGGGAAGCTTTGCAAACGTTGACATTTCCTACTGCTTCTTTGAGGTCCTGACTGGGCAGGTAGGTGAGTCCGGTCCAGCCCCATAGGGGATCTGTCCACTCCAGTGTTTCTGTTTGTCTGGGGATGCATCAGGAATATTTTCACCTCCTTGTTCCTACTCTTCCATGTCCCTCTTGGGGCTCTGTCTCCCAAACTTCCTTCCACTCAAAGAGTCTGCAAAGGTGTTTTCTAGAGGTTGGCATTCACTGGATTGGGAACATTGACACATTCCTGTCCTTTGTAGCAGTATGGGCTCCAACACCCCCAGCAGTGCCCAGCCAGCCTTGCCTTCCTGCTTCTAGAAGCTGAGCTCACCCCAGGACTTCTCAGATGTCTAGAAAATTATTCTCCAGGGGAGAGAAAGGTGCCCCAGGAGCTAGATGGAGAAATGATATTATTTACCTGAATGAAGCAAGATATTTGGAAGCGTCCACTTGATATGGCCATTTAATGAGACTGTTTTGCTATAGGAAGTGTATTGGTCAGGCCCTGGTAGGAAATAGGACACCCTCAAATTGGGTCATTTAAGGAGAATTTAGCAGTTGTGCCGTCTGCAAAGGGGTGAGGAGGGAGAAAGGTCATCATAAGAGATAGTGCAGTGCCCTGGACTCAGGGCCTTCAGTAGAGACAGGAGGAAGTGCTCCCCGGGATGGGGATGCAGAGAGAGCTGGGGATGGGGGATGTAGCCCACCTGCCTGTGGTGAGCCTGGGAGAGAGTCCTGGGGAGGAAATACCCCACCCACCTCACTCTCCTTCCCACAGAGCCTGAGCAGCAGCAGCAGGTCTCCTGTGGCTCTGCAAGGTGCACAGCGCAGCAGGCGCTCACAAGTGACCAAGGGGCAGCACCTCTGTAGAGTGCGTGGCCTTTGAGATGGCCTGGGTGGGGTGGCCGTGGAATTTGGGCTGGTGGAACAGCAGGCTGGGGTTCAGGAGTTGGGGGATGATGCTTGATCTGGGTGGAGAGAGTTTTCAAGTTCAGAGTCGGGGTGGGTAAGGCCAGGAGCTGGGGTCTGGATTGGACAGGGGCCCAGCTGGACCAGATAGGAGGGTAGGGAGGGCTGATTCCTGCCCCTCATGTGAAGGGTCTTTGATTCCACAGGACATGAGCAGGGTGAAGAGAGGAGAGCCTGGTTCTGGGAAGAGGACTGTGGTGAGATGGATTGGACTGGGGAGATGCTGGAGATGGGGACCTGTTGGGGTTACTGTGTTGTCCAGGTGGGAAGTTAAGAGGGTCTGGGTCCCAGTGGAGAGGAGAATGGAGGGAGAAGCCCTGAGGCTCTTGCAGAGGAAGGACAGGACTGGATAACAGGGATCACAGGGGAGGATAGGGAGAGACGCCTTGGCCCTGAGCCAGGTGACACCCGCAGAGGGAGGCTCATCCTTCCCATACCCAAGGAAAGTCCTGGTGGATTTTCTTCTTACTGGCATGGAAACTGAGGCACAGGGAGGTGAGTGGCTTGCCCAGACTCATACAGTTTGAGCCCAGGCTGGCGTCTGTGCAGAGCCGCAGTCCTGTGGTCTCACAAAGCCAAGACCTGGAGGAGACTGAAGGGGAGGGGTGGGAGCCCGACTTCGGTTTCTTTACTCTCACCTCTAGGGCTACCGACAGCTCGCTGGGAGGCTGTCTCCTGCAGCACATGGTGGGGCAGGCAGGCTGCACAGGGAGTGGGCGTGTGGGTGCCAGACCCTTCCTGTTGGCCAGGACCTTGGCAGACAGACCCCGGCCGGGCCTGCTCAGGCTCAGCAAGCCCTCCAGAGCAATCTGAGCAAGTGTGGGGGTTGCTGATCAGCCCCTGGGTCCTGGAGGGTTCATTTTGAAAGGATTATAAATGATGAAATGGGCTTGTATCCTTCTCTCTTCAGCTGGAAACACTGCCAAGTAAAATCACATTTTCATGCCTTGGGGATTTTACTGATTGATTAACTGTGCTTCACCAGGGCAAGGCGTGTGGCCTCAGTTTGCCTAACCTGTCAAATGGGAACTAGTGTGGAAGTTTAGTGTCACATAGTCAGATGGGCCTGGCTTCATATTCCAACCCATGCCCTTGGGCAATTGTCTCTGTCTCCTACTTTCTACATCTGCAAAACAGAGACAGTGACGCCAGTCTCACTGTGTTGTAGTGGGTACCGAATGGAATGCAATGAGAAGCACACGTAGTTAAGCACAGTGCTGGGCATGGGGCAGGGGGAAGCTACTGATTGCTGCTATTAGCCCAAGTACCTGGCACATCCCACATGCTGTTCATTTGTTGGTGAAGACAAATATTTAGTGTCTGTGTGAATTGCTGTATGCAGGAATATGGACATATATGGAACTTGGCAAGCAGAAGTTTATGCTCTAATGGGCTGGGACAGCAGAGAGAAGATCTGCTGTCTGAATACCTTGTTGTGTCTTGAGCACTGGCCTGGGTCTTCTTTGGGACCCAGAAATGTGAATGGGAGAAAGAAGAAATTTCTTAGCACCTCACGTATGCTAGGGTCACCCCAGGCTGTTTATAGTCAGCCTTACCAAACTATTTGGCAACTTTTTCTTTTCTTTTCTTTTCTTATTTTTTCTTTTTCTTTTTCTCCTCCTCCTCCTCCTCCTCCTCCTCCTCCTCCTCCTCCTCCTCTTCTTCTTCTTTCTTCCTCTTCTTCTTGAGATGGAGTCTTGCTCTGTCACTCAGGCTGGAATGCAGTGGTGCGATCTTGGTTCACTGCAACCTCCGCCTCCTGGGTTCAAGCAATTCTCTGCCTCAGCCTCCCGAGTAGCTGGGATTACAGGTGCCCACCACCATGCCCGGCTAATTTTTGTATTTTCACTAGAGACGGGGTTTTACCATATTGGCCAGGCTGGTCTTGAACTCCTGACCTTGTGATCCACCCCCACCCTGCTTCCCAAAGTGCTGGGATTACAGGCGTGAGCCACTGCACCCGGCCCTGGCAACTATTTCTGAACTTGATGTGTGCCCTTTCTCCTTCATGATGCCACCAACTCCTATACATCCTTGAAAATTCTACTCATATATTCCTCTCTCTGAGAATCATTTCCTGACCCACACGTGCTCCCCTGGGCTGGATTAGTGCTTCTCTGCCTCCATGGCTGGGGCCTACACCATCAGATGCCCATCTCACTGTGTGGTAGGAGGTGATTGTCCAACCCCCACTGGATTGTCAGTGGCTGGAGGGCACCAGCCATGACCCTAGTGTCCAGCCCAGGACATGGCACAGAATAAAGGCCAGCTTTGTTGAGTAAATGAATGGACGTAAAGAAAAAGAGATCACTGTCCCTGCCTGAAGGAATAAGCATAGACACAGGGCAATTGGGCCGTCCTGCCAAAGTGACAAAGGCCGGGTAAGTGACGCATTGGGGGAGCCCAGAGAAAGCAGCAGTTTCTCCGGGGGACCCAGAAGGACTTCCAGGAACAGGTGGCCTTTGAGATGGACTTGAAAGGTAAAGGGATGACTTATTCCCGAGTTCGTTCTTCTTCATCTTACAGGGAGTGAGCCCAGCCGCGACAGGGTGGAGCCAGATGATTCACCTCCAGGCTGCTCCCCTGCATCAAGAATCAGGTGCACATTTTTCCGAGTTTGAGAGTGGGTCCCATCGCTCCGTGGTTCCACTGGCCGCAGTTCACCTCCAACACAGTCAGGGGTTTTACTTTCAGAAAGGTGGGACCAGAAGAGCTGAGGCAGGGCCGAAGGAAAATGAAACGAGGCAGGAAGAGCCAGGTCTGCCAGGCTGGGGCTGGCCCCACTGCTGGGACGTCCTGGGCAGCGGACAAAGATGTTATGTCAGGGGGTGCATGGGACTATTCTGGCACAGTGGCTGCTGTTCCTTTAGTCGTTCAAAATACAAGCTCTGGGGGCACCTCCAATGAGATGGGCCTTGTGCTCTGGCCCAGGGGAGCAGGTGAACAAATCATACCCTGTGCCCCTGGGAGGTCACAGGTGAAAGAGGCAGACAGATATGGAGATGATCAAGTACATGAAAGCCTCCTAGAATCGCCGAGAGCCTACTTTACAGAGACTGTCTGCCCTGTGAAATGACCATTCACACACTTGCATGGATTAAACATGTGTACGTGCCCAGTAGCATGGATCAGACAGTTAAAGTCCTGCTCCAAGGAGCTTCCGTTTCAGTAAGTGAAAGAGCTAGCCATTCATCAAAGCATCACTAGTAAGTGCTGGAGATGCTGTTAGGAGTGAAGTCTTCCCTGGTCAGCAAGGCCATGGGTGGAGATGTGAAGGTAAGAAGGCCAGATAGGGCGGGGACATCACTAGAGGGGAGAGTGCAGGTGTAAAGGGCCTGAGGAGGGGCCCTGGAGGGGGCCATTTTGGCTGGAGTGGTAAGAGTGGGAGTTGAGTGGCAGGAGGTGGGCTGGAGGGGTGGGCTGGAAGGGCATTGTCCCACCCACCAGGGATCCCACACCACCTGGTGCTCACTGGAAACCCCCCAGCATCCTCTCCCACCCTGGTCCTTGGCTGTTGTGACATGGTGAGATCAGGCCTGTTAAATGACTGGCTGGGCCGGTGACTCAGGGACATCCTGGGTGGACTCAGGGATGGAGTGAGAAAGAGGGAAAGAATAGAAAGGTAGCAAACACCAAATGCCTTGATGCCAAAACGATGGGCATCCGGGCCTGAGTAAAGATTCCATCTCTACCCCAAAAGCACTGGTAGAAGGACCCTATCCTGCTTTAGGTGGGGTGTATATGGTGTGACCAGATTAGCATTTGAAAAGGATCTCACTGATGGGAGCGGTAAGAGCAGAAACTTCTGGAGGCCTGAGTCATGGTATTTTCTATCCAAAGCTGTTTCCAGATGAGTTTTGAGACAATGCCCATTCATCTATTATTACCTGCTCTGTCCTGGAGGAGAAGCAATGGAAGTGTTCTCTGCCTCCCGCTCAGTCCACCAGCATTTGATGCCAACCATGAAAGGACTGTGCCTGGTGCTCTGGGGCCAAGCCCTGTGTCCTCAGGAAGCTCACAGCCCAGCCAGCATGACCTGGGGGCCCACCTGGCAGTGACAATGGTGCTCCCTCCACACCCTGGGAGCCCTAAACCAATCACGGGAGCTGGGGAAGGATTTCTGCCTGGGCTGATGCTTGGGCCTTATCTGGGTGCAGAAGGCAAGGAAGGGTGTGCCAAATAGAGGAAACAGCAAACTTGAAAAGGGGGAGACTTTGGAGAGCGTGCTATCTGAGGAAGGTGGTTAGGTGCTGTTAGAAAGAGAAATGCGAGTAGGTGGTGGGGTGGAGCAACGCCCAGGCCAAGGTGGGGTGTTTGAAAAGGCCTGGGACCTGGCAGGCGGGGTGGCGGGCAATGGGGCAGGACGCAGCCTGGGCCTGCTCCAGGCGGTGGGGCGCTTCCCGCAGGTGTCCCTTTGATCTCACAACAAATGGCCTATTCAGCATCTCCAAGACTGGGCCAGCTCCTGGCAGCCAGGGTGGGAAGGTGGGACAACACAAGGGGATTGTCTGCCCAGTTCCAAAGCTGGGAATTTGCTCAGCAACACTGCACATGCAGGGAGTAGCCAGGTTCTAGCAGACGTTAGGATGGCTGTTTGCCAAGGACTCCCCTGACGGGCTGCAGGCAGAC
The DNA here is from genome assembly GCF_028885655.2 of Pongo abelii. NCBI lineage: Eukaryota > Metazoa > Chordata > Mammalia > Primates > Hominidae > Pongo > Pongo abelii. Next base: position 103,385,808 of record NC_072000.2, on the reverse strand, counting down.
CCTGGGGGCTGGGATGCCCAGGCTCCTTTGCCTGCCTTTGCAGGTCCTGGGGCAGGAGTGGGGTGTGGGATGGAGGTAGGGATTGTTTGGATTGGGGCATTGGGTGCAGTTGTTCATTTGCGCACAGATCCAAGAAAGACAGACCCTTCAGCAGGGCAGAGCGAACCGGCAGCCTTGCCACTGAGCCCCCAGAAAAACTGATGGATGCGAACTTCCTTCTTCTGCTGGAAACTTTTTTCTGTGGGTGAAGGCCCATTTGTGGAAAGAGGCAAGGTTGGATATTGTGATCCTGCATACTGAAGAAGCTGGGTTCTCCTTCCCACCCTCCACCTGCCGTTCCAAATGAAGCCAACACTAAAACTACAAGAGACTCTTATTTTATTGAAGTGACACCAAACATGACGAATGCTGAAAACAAGACAGCTTCTTTGTAGACTTTTGGGCTGTTTCTCTTTATTAATTTATTATGGGTATGTTCTCTGGTGTCCCAAACCCACATTTGGAAGGTCCACTGGATAAGTGCTGACGCTGCAGAAAGGTCTGTTTGCAGACTGCCAAATTCAAGAGAGAAAGCTTGTTTGGGGGCTGAGGGGTGTTCCCGGGCAGTGTGGGCAGGTCAAGTGTGGATGCTCACGGTCCTGGCCTTTGACCTTCCTGGCTTGACCAAGCTGTATGCACTTAGGGAAGTTGCACAGCCACTCTGAACCTCGGTCTTTTCCTCTGGTAATAACTGGCATTAACACCCATTTGTAGTGTTGCTGTGAACCAGATCAAGTGTGTCAATATGCACAGGATGGTGTGTGTACTCATAGTAGCTGCTCAGTTTCCCATCTCTTAAGAAAGAAAAGCTGGCTTAGAAATCAACTTTAAAATATTTTTCTTGTTTGTTAAGAATGGTTCAAAAGTCACAAAATTATTTAGAAATTGTTTTCACTGAGTTCAGAAATCCAGGAGACTATTTAGTCAACAAGTCTGTTTTCTTCCCGATAGCCTCATGATGGGCTCATCTTTGAAAACCCAAGTAAAGCAATTTAAGCTTTCAAATTCATTTTGCTCATTTACCCACTCATTCATTTATTCTGCAAACAAGTAGTCAACACCTCCTATGTGTGAGGTCCGGGGCTGCTCCCAATTATACAGAAAAAGTGGAGAGGAGGCTTGGAGCTGTGGGAAAGAGGAAACTCAGGTCCAAGATGTCCCTGCAATTTACTAACTGTGACCTGGGGCAAGTCATTTCAGCTCTGGAGCCCTTGGTTTTCTCATTTGTATAATCAGGATAATAATATTTCCGTTGCAGGGCTGTTTGTGAGAATTAGAGATAATATGTGTAAAATGCGGGGTGCATGGAGCCATGGGAGCAGCTGGTCCTGCTAAGACGAGGTCCCTGCCTTTGTGGCTGAGGCCCCTGTGGTGGTGACAGATGGATGGACAGGCACCCAGAGTGATTTAAGAGTACATCTCTCCATCTGCATCTGTATATAACAGACCTGAGATACAGGCTTGGGCAAAGGTCTGTTTGCAGACTGCCAAATTCAAGAGAGGAAACTTGTCCAGGGGCTGAAGGGTGTTCAGGGGCAGTGTGGGCAGGTCAAGTGTGGACGCACACAGTCCTGGCCTTTGACCGTTCTGGCTTACCAAGCTGTATGCACTCAGGTAAGTTACACAGCCACTCTGAACCTCAGTCCCTTCCTTGTCTCCAGGCAAAATGACCCAAGGACCTTTCTTTGGGTGGCCCTTTTTATCCCGTCCATGTGTAAAAGCCCACTCCAAATGAACCAAATCTCCCACATGCTTTGCAAGGTGTGACTCAAGAGTCAAGGCAGTGCAGGGACCTGCCCGTGGACCCTGGATCTTAAATGAGCCCCTGGAGCCAGCAGCAGGTTCCCGGGAGTCTGGCTGGTTGAGTGCTTGGCTGGGATGAGTGGGAGCAGCTGCAGGAAAAGGGAGAACTAGTTTCTCTGGAGTGTGTTTATCCTGCTTATCTGACCTCAGAACTCAACCATCCTAATGATTTTTAATCACTCTAATGTGCCTCACGTCTTGACTGGACCCACTGGCCATGCCGCGCTATCGAATGGCCTCTTTCCCATGCGTATTGCCCGCTGGAAGTGGGTCCAGATGCCAGGTGGGATTACTTGGGTCGCACACATGGTGGGACTTAGTTCAAAAGGATTTGACACCAGGCTCCACCAGAGCTCAGAGCTTGGGGAGATGGCTCCAACCAAGCACCTTTGTCAAGCCAGGTAGAAACATGCTCAGGAAAATGGGATCAGCTTCGAAGTCAAATCTCAGCTGTGCTGCTGACTAGCTGAGCTCTCAGGATACGAACTTGGCTTCTCTGGTCTCTATTTCCTCATCTGAGAAACCGGTGCCATAATGAGATCTTCCTCGCCTTGCCAGGATCCCTGGTACTCCGCCCTCTGTGGGCCTGAGCTTCGCCTGTAGCAAATGTAGGATTTCTCAGGCGCCTCCCAATTTTGTAACCCTATGACTCTCGCTGGCCAGCTTCTTCCTGTCCACGCCCATTCCCACCCACCTGAAAAATACCTGCCCTTGGACGATATGGCCTTGGCCAAGCCATTTCCCAAGAAGGGCTGCCATGGCCTGGGGTTGCCACCCACCTGAGACCTCGTGGGGCCAGGGCTGAGCTCTCAGGGTGAGCCTTGTGAATAGCATAAACACTCACTAGTTCCCGTCCCGTCCCTGCTGACTGTCTTTAGGCAAACTGGACAGGGAAGCGCCAAAGACCTTGCCTCCCCTTCACACGCATGACGTAACTGTCACTGGTGAATGTGGAGATTTCTAGAAAGTAAGGGCTTCTCCATTACTGAGTCAAAAGGCTCAGATCAGCTCTCTGCCTTTTATGCAGGCTCCAGATCAGCTCTCTGCCTTTTATGCAGGCTCCAACTGTTGCTTCACCCAAACCCACCCTCTTTCGTAAGCAAGAGTGTCCTTGCCAGCTGAGTCACTGAGTCCGGGGACTCCAGCCAGAACATGGTAGTGGCTTCATGGCCCAGACCCTGGCCTGAGGAGGGGCCTTGTCTCTTCTTGGCCAGCTGTGTGGGTGGGAGCCCCCTTATCCCAAGGGATCATTTGCTCTCTCTCCCCCCACAATCTGCAGATGAGCACCCTTGGGGTGGAGGAGAATTTCAGCTACTTGCCTGATGCTTTATGGCCCTAGGCAATAGAGCATCTTTGTTTTGGGGTCTGACCACAAAGCCCTAGCCATTATTATTATTAATATTTCTTAGAAATATTTATTTCTTATTTAATAAGATGTCTTAGAAATCTCATGAGTATGTCAGATGAGAAAGTTGGGAAAGGTGTGAAAGTGCCCTTAATGACAGCACAGGGCTTCTCAGCTGGGGAAGTGTTGCCACCAGGGGATGATTGGCAATGTCTGGAGACGTTTCTGGTCGCCATAATTGAGGGGCAGGAGGTGTCAATGGCAACAGGTGAAGAGAGGCAGGGGATGCTGCTACATACATGCTACAAGGCACAGGGCAGCCCTCCACACAGAGTGACCCAGTTCAAATCATCAATATCGCCCAGGCTGAGAATTCATGACACAAGGAAGCTGAAGAGCTCCCTTGCCTTGGAACTAGACCACGAGACCTCCAGAGGGTCTCAAAAATAGTGTTTATATATATAAAAACAAAAACCCCATTTTAATTGTGAGATAGATTTGAATTTTGAGGTTGAAGGGCTGGTGACTGCCCAAGTCAGAGTGCAGCCTGGTGGCATCTCCAGGAGGCCCCATCGCTGCCAGCCCTGGGCTGTCCTGACTCCTGCCCCAGGGGCAGTGATGACACCCACTCCCTGCTCCGGGTGCACGTGGTACCCCACTCTGCTTCTGCAGCCCTGATCTCTACCTGGGGTGATTCTCCCACATTTCACTGCTGGTGGGAAGTGACACCTGGGTTTCCCACCCATAGCTCAAAATGCAATGTGTCCCGACCTCAGCCCAGCACCTGCCCTCCCAGCCTGCTGTTCCTTGTGGGTCTGGTGTGCCTGAGCCCCACGTCATTCCCTCACCTCATTGGCCTCCTTCCCACCACCCCACAGCTGTCTTATTTTATATTCACTACCATCTTTCTGTCCTTCCTTTCCCTGCCCATGCCTTCTGTCATCCTTTCCTTTCTACCTGGGATCCCGTTGGAGCTGTCTTCTTCCTTGTCTCTTCAGGATTCTCTTGTGTCAAATGTTTTGTCTGAACTGCTGTAAACATCTTTCTGAAGCTGTTTTTCACTTGTACTACTTTTCTGGTCAAAACTCCTCCATGGCTCCCTTTGCTAACAAGGGAAGGTCTTTCTACCTCCCTAACTTGGGGGTCACGGCTCCTTGTGACTGGGCTGTCAACTTCCCATGACAGTGCGAACTTCTCCCTCCCCCAGGCCACTCCCTGCTGCAATATGAGGCACACTTGTGGTGGCCAGAGCTGTCTATGCACCCCCTAGACCGTGAGATCTGTGAGGCCAGGAGCAAATCTTGCCTGTTCAGTGTGGGGAAGCTGTGCTAGTAGGTCCTCAGCTCACCTTTGCCAAATGCTCCACTGAATGGTAGATGAACCAGCCCCTCTCCTAGGTGATCCATGATTCCTCCCTCTGTTGTCCTTCCTGCTGTTCTCCACCCTAGAACCTTCCCTCTCCTACATCCACACCTCACTATGGGTCCCATTTGAAGTCAGCTCTCTGCTCAGATCCCCCGACTGGAAGAAGGGATGGTTTCAGTTTCCAATCAACCTCCACAACACTTTGTCTACCCGTCTCGAACAGTGCTCACTACTCTCAGCCTTAAATTATAGCTATTTATGATAAAATAAATAATAAGGGTGGTTGTTGAGTACAGCCACGCTCTCTTATTTGCAGGCCAGGCACCTTGTTGAAGCCACAAGAGGACCTGGTTCATGTAGGCTTCAGTGGGTCCTTTTTACAAAGAGGAAAACAGAGGTGCAGAGATGTTTATAGATGTGCCTCGAGGGTGCGAGGCTAGTTTATTTCTGAGCCAGAGGCAATGCACCTTCATTATGAGAGCTCCATGCTTGGATCTGAGAGCACCAAACTCTGGGCATAAGACTTGCATTCATTCATTCACGCATCCATTCATTCACTCGCTTATTCATTCATTCATTAATTCACTAATTCATTCATTCACTCATTCATGAGGGAATGCACAAATCAGTGAAACAAATGAATTCCTTTGTTCACTAAACTAATATTAATTGAGTATTTTTCATGTGTCAGGCACATCCTAGCTGCTCAATGAAAGGTTTTCTGCTGTCTTTTCTTGAGGAGGAGGGAATGAACACATCGATACCTCTGGTCTATTGAATTAGGAAGCAAGTGGCTTAAAATCATCTTTTGAATTTCAGAGCCCTAACGTGGTAACACTGAAAGGGACACATGTGATTGTTCTTATCCACAGGCTTATGTTACAGATGAGAACAGTGGGCCCACTCAGGGAAGGGCTTGCTCGGGGCCACCCAACAGCTCCATGATCAGGCCTGGACTTGGCCCCTCTGGCTTTAGACTTACCATTCGTTGTTTTCCTTTCACCGACTAATTGCTCTTCACTGTGTCTAGGGGATGGGTATGAGTAACCCGGGCTTCCAGGACGTGTATGACTTGAGTGAGATGTGGATTTGGGGGTGGACAAGAAAACAGAGGAGAGGAGAGATTTCACAAGTTCTTATCAGGTCCTTGTCATAGTGGGATGTGAGGGAGCCATCAGGGTTCCATTTCACCAATGGAAACCTGGACCTTAGAGAAGGGAGCCCCCCAGGAGCATGCACAGCTGAGTAGCGCCAAAGCTCCATGAGTGGAGAGGGCATGGCGGAGCCACCCGGAGAGAAGTTAGGTGCTTTTGCTGTAGTGATGGGGAACCTGGGTTTGAGCTCTGCCCCTCACTTCTGTGTGGCCGGGGTAGGGTATCTCACCTGTGTGCATCTCAGTTTGCTTGGGTATAACATGGGGAACTGATGCTTCTTACCTCATACGCTTGTGAGGATCCAATGAGTAATAACCCAGCCAGGACTCAAACCTGTGCCACACAAGTGAATGCTCATGGTTAGCTCATATTTTTAATGTTATCATCAGAGAAACCTTTGGTTCCAGACCCAGGTCTGCCAATCACTTCCCAGGTGACCTTGCGCAAATCCGTTAAAGTTTCCGCACCTCGGTTTCCTTATGTGTAAAATGAGGCAGACAGTAACCCCCAGCCATACCCCGAGATCCTGATGCCATGGGCCTGGCCTCCTGCCATGCTCCGGGAATTGCTCAGCCAGCACAGGTGGCTCTTTCTGTTTCCACTGCTACATTGAGGTTGTTAGAGTTAAAAGGAAAGGAAGGGGTTTTGATGCTGAAGAAAGAGCTGGGAAATTAGGGGAGCTGGGAGTTAGCCCTGAGGAATTCTGGCTTTTGGCAGTTTTCCCTGAGCTTCTCTGGAAATGTCGGGTAGACACCGAATGTCCCTCTTGCTTCATCTGGCTGGGCATTGCGACATCGGCACAATGTGAAAAATAGAGCTGTCCTGGGAGAGCCGCCTTAGTCATGGGAACGTGGGGAACATCTCCCAGGAGTGTCCTGCAGTTGGGGCAGGGCTTGGACCACGGAATCGGCGGTTTGTCAGGGGCCTGGCCGGGGAAGACCTTGTTGTGCAAGTAGCCACTTGGCAGGAGCATCCCCAGCCTCTGCACAAACTCAGAGGTCTTGGTGTGCCCAAGAGAAGCTGAGGGGCTGCTCCTGCCCCCCATAAGTGGGGGAGGTCATAGCTAGGATTTCTGTGGCCTCCTCAGCAGGCCAGGAGGCATGGATCCAGCTTCTACTCCTAGCTCCTCCATCATCTTGCTGGGTGAACTTAGGCAAGGCTGGACCTCAGGGCTCCCATCTGTAAAAGAAAGTGATCAAACTTGGTCTCTGCCATCCATCTCAAATTTAAATTTCTCCAAGCTGAGTTCTCTGCTCCTCATCTAGGGTGCATGGTGGGTTCCCAGTAGCTGTGATGTGAAGAAATGGATGAACAAATGACAGATCAAAACACAAACCTCTCCACTTCTTTCCAGCCTACGGAATGCTTAGCTCAGAGATGTGCTCAGAGCAGAGCCGTCAGTAAATGCAAGGTGGCTGCAGAGACCAAGTGCAAAGATTCTTTTAGAGAGGCTCAAGTCGGCGGATTAGAACAAACCAATTAAGGGTGTTTGTGTATTTAGCATTTTGCACTCAAAATACTTACGGGGGAAGGGTAATCCTTTGAAATCAAACACATCTTGCCGGTTAATGTTGGTGTAAGTTTTTTTTGGAGGTAGGGCCCAGACATGGCGGCCAGAGCTCATGTGAAAAGGCAAATTACCTATACATGAGGTTATGGCTAATTACCTGAAATACCCTCCTCTGTTGAGTGAAAAACACAGTTTTCATCAGTCCCGTATTAATTATGGCTGCTGAGAGCTGCAATTGGCAAAGGCATGTTTTTAGCTTATGACTCAGGGCTGACTCAGGGTTGGGGACTGAGCTTTCTGTGGCCTCGAGCTGGGCTCCCCTTTTTTCCTGGAAACGCCTAAACTGCTTGCCAATCCCTTTGACAGGGCTCTTGGACTTTCCTGGGAGGCTCAGCATGTTTTTTTTTTTTGTTGTTAAGATCTATTTTCTTTTTTTCTTTCTAATTTTTCATTTTAGGTTTGGGAGGTACATGTGCAGCTTTGTTACATGGGTAAATTGCACGTTGTGGGGGTTTGGTGTATAGATTATTTTGTCATTCAGGTGATTGGCATAATATCTGAAAGATAGTTTTTCAATCCTCATTGTCCTCCCACCCTCCACCCTCAAGTAAGTCCCATGATCTATTGTCCATTTCTTTGTGTCTATGTGTACTCAATGTTCAGCTTCCACTTTTAAGTGACAACAAAAGGTATTTTGTTTTCTGTTCCTGTACTAATTCACTTAGGATAATGGCCTCCAGCTCCATTCATGTCATAGCAAAGGACACGATTTCATCTTTTTTATGGCTGCATAGTATTCCATGGTGTATATGTACCACATTTCCTTTATCCAGTCCACTGTTGATGTGCAGCTAGGTTGGTTCTCTATGCTTGCTATTGTGCATAGTGCTGTGATGAACATAGCAGTGTATGTGTCTTTAGGGTAGAATGATTTCTATTCCTTTGGGTGTATGTACCCAGTAATGGGATTGCTGGGTGGAAGGGTAGTTCTGTTTAAAGCTATTTGAGAAATCTCCAGACTACAGCACCTGGATTTAAGCTCCTGGCTTCCAAGCTGGTAGTAGTGGGTGGGGATGTGGCCAGTTTGCCTTCAGCCCCATGTGGCTGCCTGAGCTGGGTGCGCCTGTTCCCACCCGTGCGTCAACCTGTTGACTGTCCTCAGACACCAGTGTTAGCTTCTCCTTCAGAAAGGTGAGGAAACTGAGGCCTTGGCTTTGAAGTGGTGCAGCATGGATTTGAACTCAGCGTTTCCTGACCAGAACTGCTTTTTTCTCCTCATTGCTTTTTGGGGGTCTCATTCAGGTTACCTGCAGGGCACGAGGTGCTAAGTGGCCTCAAGAAGGTGGGTCTCACTTCTTCAAGCTGTACCCCTGTGGCTCAGGACTGAACAAGTTTGTGATTCCATCTGAAGGGCTTTGAGGGCATGCCAGATTATAAAATATGGAAGATTTTCCAGGTGGGGAGAAAGGACTTTGTCATCCATCCTGGCCTTGCTTCTGCACTGATGGATGGATTGACCATTTGGTCGTGTTTGTGAGACTATTTTCCCATCTTGTTTATCTTCTCACAGATGATCACCTCCGCCTTTGAGTTGTCTCCCAGGCCTGACTCTACAGTGCTGGCTTGGAGGGTCAATGGGCATCCTGAGCAAATGCTGTCCCATGCAAATGTCTGGAGAGCTCCCTGCATGGGCCCTCAGGAAATGTCCATTTGCCTCCTGGCCTCTCTGGCCCTCTGAGGCTGACAGGTGCATTCTCCTTCCCTGTCTGTTTCCCCCTCACAGTGAGGGGAGGTAGGACTTCATAGACCCAGGCTTGAAAGATGACAGATGGAGAAGTGCAGCTTCAAAAAGTGACCTTTTCCCCGCCAAAAGGGGGCTAGGTTTTGGCTCCCTAGTCCAGACCTCCTATGGTCTTTCTGGGAAGCATGAGGTAAGAGTTCCAATGAGTTGCCTCCCATTTAAGCACCAAATATCCTTGGTCAGCATCCTTCCTGTAACACCCCCACCCCCATCACATGGGGATGGCCTCAGGAGGGGATGAACCAGCGTGAACTACCCTCTAGGTTGTGAGCCTCACAGTTAACTATTCACATCTATCAGTTCATTTCTTTTTCTCTTAAATACCCTCTGGAACTGGGTTTTATTATTTCATCTTTTCAGAAGAGTAAACTGAGGCACACAGATAATCAAGGCATCTTGTTCATGATGACTCATCCTGACTGTTCAAGACAGACCAGCTTGGCCTGGTCCAGCTTGGCATAGCCTGGCCAAGACTGCAGCCCAGTCTGGCCAGATCCTACCACAAGCTCCTTCCAGCCCCTGTGGCCAGGCTTACCTGTGAGGGGGGCAGGGGCTCTGTGGGGGCCCCAGTGGGCCAAGTGATAGGAGTGACAGTGCCCCCTAGGGTCTGTCATGGTGTGTTCACCACCAAGGGTGCACAAGCCATGCAGACACAAACTCTGCCTCCTGTTGGAGATTGACAAGGCCAGCTGGCATTTGCAGGCCAGGAGAACACCTGCTCCACAACAGGAGGTTGAATTCTGCCCAAATCTTCAGTCTCCCAATTTGTCAGACCACGGGAAGCCTTTTCCCCTCCCCTCCTCTCCCCTCCCCTCTCCTCCCCTCCCTCCCCACTTCCTCCTCTCCCCTCCCCTCTCCTTTTCTGTCTCTTTCCTTTCCTATCTTTCCCCCATCCTTTTGTTTCCTTCCTTTCTCTTCCCCTTCCCTTCCCTTTCCTTCCCTTCCCTTCCCTTCCCTTCCCTTCTCCTGTCTTTCCTTTATCTCTCTCTTTCTGTCTCTTCCTGTGTATCTCTATCTCACCCCATGTCCCTCTGTCTCTGTCTGCCTGTCTCAGTCACTCTCCCTCTCTCTTTTCCAAATCACCAAAGGCCAAAGACTCTTTGGGAAATAGGGCTCTGAGACTTCGAGAAGGAGAAGACTGAGCTCCAGTCTGCAAACCTGTCTGTTTCTGGGCCCACTTTGGGCCTGGTGTCCCAAAGTTAGACACTCACTGTCACTGGGTAGACTCTCACCATCCCTCACCACAACCAAGGCGTGTGACTCTCCCGGGTTCCCCAGTGAGCACACAGAGGCCCGGACAGCCCATGTAGACGGTGAGCTGAGTTCAAGCCTGGGTCTGAGCGCCCGTCCCGCCCCCTCTCCTGTGACCATGGACATTTGGATGTGGAGGGATGAACTTGGGGTTTGGATGGGGTTGCAGCCCCTGCTTCCAGCCGCCACTTGGGCTGTCAGATTCTCTCTCTTCAGCCTGGGCTCCCTGGATGTTGTGGTCTGTCCTGTTGCGTGAAGCCCCCAGGGGAGGCAGGGAGGAGTCTTGTTCATCTTTAGTTCATCTTCATACAAATGAGCCGGCCAGTTGGCACTCGCCTACATTTCTACTGCAGCAACAGGAAAGACGAGATCCATGGTAATTGCTTTCCCATCTTCTTATTCTCTGGTCAGAGCCGTTCCCAACTGTCAGAGTGACTTCTCGCTCCCTGACACAATAGCCCTTGCGACACTTCTTTGTTCCCCTAAGAGTTTGAAGGCAGGAAAATTCTCAGCTCCTTGGGGTTACCTAGGGCTGACTCTGATGCTTAGGGACAGCTCTTGTCCCCAGACACGATGTTGCCCCTCCTTTCCCCCTGAGCTAAGACCTATTGTTTTTACTTAACCTTGCTTCCAGGATCTGAAAACATCTTTTAACCAAATAGTGATGATTCATTTCTGGACAGGCCAGCAGAAAGAAAGGATTAAGATTTGGAGCTCCTCCTGGCCCCACTTCCCTTTTATCTCCTCATCGCCTTCTCTTTCTTCCTTTCCCACCTGGCCCACCTTCCTTTGGCCTCCTCCCCAAGCCCCAATTAGCAGACAGGAGGGGCTGCTTGGTCAAGGGCACATTGTGGGTGGTCCAGACCTTTGAGAGGATTTTCTCTCTGCATCTCTAGCTCTGGGGAGACAGGCGGCTGACATCAGTGGGAAAATCTTCCCAGGAGATTTCAAAGCACTGGAGACTGAACTGTTGATGGTGAATTAAAAAGAAAAAAAAAGGCAAAATCTCCCAAAGGCAGTATTTGGACATGATCATTTGACCTCACCCCACCGTTGCTCCCCTGCCACCCTGGTGTTCGGATTTCATGATCTCAGGCTTCCCTGGAACTGCAGAATTTGCTGTTGATGCAAACTTTCCTGACTGGTAGGAAACATGCAGGGGTATGAGGAAAGACAACTGATGTTTGTGGAGAGCTAACTTTGTGCCATGTGCTTTTTTTGTGTGTCCACATATTTTGTTACTCTTTGGTCCCCTACGAATGATGATGATAGCAGACACATGGGAGAGGCACTGGGTGCCGGCTGGTGTCTCTGTACTTTGCGTGTACTAGCTAATTTAATTTTCACAGCAATCTATTTTTCTTTTTTTTTTGAGACAGAGTCTTGCTCTGTCGCCCAGGCTGGAGTGCAGTGGCATGAACTCGGCTCACTGCAACCTCCGCCTCCTGGGTTCAAGCAATTCTCCTGCCTCAGCTTCCTGAGTAGCTGGGACTACAGGTGTGCACCACCACGCCTAGCAAATTTTTGTATTTTTAGTAGAGATGGGGTTTTACCATGTTGGCCAGGCTGGTCTCAAACTCCTGACCTCACGTGATCCACTCACCTCGGCCTCCCAAAGTGCTGGGATTATGGGTGTGAGTCACCACGCCTGGCCTCACAGCAATCTTATGAAGTAGAAACTATTATTATCCTGATTCTACAGTAGAGGATTCTGAAGCACAGAGACATTTAGTAACCTGATGAAGGTCACACAGCTCAGAAGTGGTGGAGCCAGAAGTCCAACTGCAACTGTCCGACTCCAGGATAACTCTGTGCTGTTATCCATTTAGTCAGACTGCAATTTACTCCTTAGGGATAGCTTCCCCCAGAATTGTGTAGCTGCAGGAGGTGAGGTGATGTCAGCTGGGGATGGGTAGGCATGGCAGTGCTGCACATCCAGACCTCAGTTTGGCCACCAATGGGAACATGTTCCTGCCCATTGTGCCTGCGTGGGCCAGAGCATGAATTGGGATCTATCTCTCTCAAACCAGCATGGTTGGGGGTGGATGTGTCTATGTCATAATTCACCACCTTTCCCCTGCTTTGAGGAAATGTCAGTGTGGGGCACACGGGAAGAGGCCTACAGAACAAATCTCAGGGGGATGGGGACACACCATTATTAATTATCATTGCTGTTATTGTTATCATCTCTTAGCAAAGAGGCTCTAGTGGTTGATATCAACCACTAGAAATGTAGTTTTGTTCATGATACATTAAGCTCTAGAAACGATGTGTTCTTTGCCCCACAGGGAGCTTTCAATGTTTATTCACTCACTGTTTGGTTGTGTGAGGTGCAGAATCCCTGCCAATGTTATTCCAGCCAGTGAGCCCGAGTGGATAGGTAGGAATTTGGAATGGAGGTATGATGACTACCAGGGCAAGATTTTGGTAAAATCTGATGGAATTCTGTCTGGCCAGGTGTTTTCCTGGCTAAGTGTGTTTCCTGGCATGCATTTACGTGTACTTTGCTTTGTTTTATTTTACTTCTCTCTTATTGAATATTTCCTTTTTCCTACAGTCTCATGGAATAGATGTTGATTTTCACTCTCCCAAGGACCACACAGAGATGGAGTGGCCTATGCTCCCCACCAGGGCCATGTGTGGTGGGCGGCAGCATCAGGTCCCACGTGTGAAGCCAGGATCTGCATTTTCCTCTTGGTCTGCCAGCAGTTCCTGGTACTAACTCCCTCCATTGCTGGCCCTTTCTCTCCCAGCCCGTAGCCACTCCTCCTCCCCCTTTGCCTGCTGCATCCAGGCAGAACAGGGCAGCAGAACAGGCAGAGGAGCGTGGAGCTCCTTGGACTGTAAATACTTTCTCCGCGGTGATTGCAACAGCAGCTTTTGCCAAATTCTGAGTCTGCTTGGCCTCTGAGGGTGCTGAGTTTGGAACTAAACGCAGCAGCCCCTTTGGAGTCAAAATTTGGTTTCCTCTTGGAAAACGAGTACTTCCTGATTGCTAGAGAAATAGAAGAAAGTCTTTAAAAGACTCTGGTGTTCCTGTTGGCTTCCAAACCATCCGCCTATAGCATTTTGATGATTTAAGTGTCGATGGATTAAAACCATGTGGTCCGAGTTTCCCCTGAATTCAGTTGCATGTGGAACTTAAAGGAAAGTTTTTTTTTTTTTTTTTTTTTTTTAAAAAGGATTTGGAGAAATAGCCTGGGTTTTACTCAATACCCTGACTTTGAAAACTTGGCGTAAGGTATTTGCCGTGTATAAGCTCCAAAGGGGCTCTCCTGGGCCCTCTGGAAATGTGCTTTGATTGGTGGGGAGGCAGAAGAGACTTGTGCAGGAGTGAGGTGGGAGTGGGGGCTCAGATCCCTTCTGCACTGGACCCAGATCAGCTTTGTGCACCTCCGAACACGGGGAGACGGCTAAGACTTGAGGAGGGAAAAAATGCTGCAACCTCCTCTCTTCCAGAGACCTCCCCCTTTCATCCTAATTTTGCTCAAAGTTTATCAATGTCCAGCCAGTCAACATCTACTGAACACCTCCTCTGCGCCAGGATTCTGAGTGGATTCCATGTGAATGCCTACTGCTTGCTCTTTCTTATCCCGTGCTCTACCCAACCGAGCGCCTCAACGTTCCAGCCGCCCTGCCTTGGCCTGTGTGGATTCCCCTACCTGGTATCCCCTTTTCCGATCTTTATCCAGCCAAATCTCATCCATTCACACCCATAATGTTCACTGCGGTGCTTTCTGCAGACTCTGGGCTCCATCAACTCTTGGGAGTAATGGCGGACTCACAGGGAGATCTGGCTCCTTGGGTTGGAATCCCTAATTGCTCGGGACACAGAGCTGCACAGAGGGATATTGGCGTTTGCTCCTGCCGCTCAGCTCCGCCCCGTCATTTTTGGAGGGTTTTCTCTGGCCTCCTCCCTCTCGTGCCTTGTTTACTGCAGGGAGTGATTTTAGCTTAATAGAACCGGGAAGGAATTCCGCTTTCATGTGGTTGAGAAACAGAGGCCCACTCAGATATCCGTGGGGTTTCATGGCCAGGCAGGGGAGCTGGTGAATTTGTTGGGGAGAGCCCTGATCCCAGCAGCTCACTGGGAACGAGGCCTATAAATAACTCCTGCCAGTCAAAGCATAATGATTTCAATCTTCCCACTGTATAAATAAACAGTATTGTTCAGGAGTTCTCCCTGGCTACAGTTTTGGCCCATTAGCAAAAGCTTGTAGAGGATCCAGCTGGAATTTTCATCGAAGGCAAAGGATCTGACATTTGGGGAGTAATTACTGTGTGCTCGGCCCCGTGTGAGACATCTGAATAGACTGTCCCGTTAAACTATCATGCCAACTCCAAGAGTCAGTATCATCCCCATTCGACAGATGAGGAAACGGAGGCTCGGGGGTGACATGGCACAAACCGGAGCTCTTGGGCCAGGGAAAGGGAAGTGAGGTCAGGCTTGTCAGAGTGCAGACCCCTGGCACCTCAGCCCCCTCGCTGTCTCAGTCATCCTGCAGCAACACTACCAAGATCAGTGTTCATGGAAGGCTTGTGTTTTTCCTTGGTAATACAAATAACACATGCTCTTTTCTTTACAGGAACATTTGAAAATTTAGAAATGTAGAAAGAAAATTAAAATCACCTGTATCCTTGCCACCCAGAAAAATACACATGAGTATGTTTTGTTTACATTGTTCCTGTGTTTAGACAGATCGGTAGATAGATAAGAGACAGAGAAATGACCTTACAGACACACACACTGAGGGATAAATTGTTTTTAAAAACACAACTGAGATAACAGAGTAGATTCCGTTTCAGAAGGGGCTTTGGTTCACTTGATGCTGATGACGCAGTTATTATCTCCATTTTCAGTATGAGGCATTGGTGGCTCAGAGGGTGTGATGACGTGTCTATGCTCATGCAGGTGGACAGGACCAGCTTTCCATCCTGCCTCCTCTTTCTCTTCTCTTTCTGTCCCCATATCCAGGTACAGGTACTACTCTGGTCATGGATCGACTAGCTCATGGCATTCTTCCATCAGTCTCTAGATTGCTGAAGGTCGGCATTCTAGTCCTGACTGTGTGGCTTACTAGCTGTGGGGCTTTAGACAACTCTCCTTTTGTTTTCCTTCATCCATAAAATGGGTACACTTTGATCTAAAGCTCTAGTGAACCTGAAAGTGTTGGTAGAGCATGCTCTACAGATGTCTCTCCAGGTTGGGAACAGGGTGGAGCAGAGGTTTGGATTTTGAAGCCAAGGTTTGACACTTAGGTACTGGGAAGACTTGGGAAAGTCATTTGACCTGTGCTTCAGTTTTCACATCTGTCACACGAAGACAATGGTGTCTACCTCATGAAGTTGTGGGATCATTATCACAACAATAGGAGGTGTTGAGTACTTGTGATGGGCTGCGTTGAGATCTTTTCATAGATTCCTTTGCTGGTCCTCATAACAACTGTGTGAAGATTAGGGATGATGACTCTCCCCATTTTGCAGATGAGGAAACCGTGCCACAGTTAAGAAACTGAGGGCTAAGTTTACACAACTAGAAAACTGGATCTGAGCTGGATGAAGACCCTTTGAAACAGGAAACGCTTTTTCTATACAAGACTCAAACCAGGCTTCTGGTTACACAAAGTGGGTTTGGGGCATTTGTCTCTATTACTGTTAGCCAAAATGTATCTCAGCCAACAAACAATGAAAATGAGAAACAAATTTTTCACTTTCCTTGACATAAGGAAAAATCACACTCCCAAACCGTGGAAAGTCATGCGTATCTCCTAAATCCTGCAAAATGCAATTGAAGAGGAAGGTACCCAGAGCTAGTACCAACTCTTTGGACTTTGAGCGGGAAACAACTTTCCCTAAGAAAGAGTCACCCAGGGCTACAAGACATATCAAATGAACCACGGATTATGACCACATCATCTAAGCATGGGTGGGCAATGTCCTGTGGAGACTCAGATGACATCATGCAATGATGAGAGGGTGGAGGTGCAGGAGAAATGGACTCAGCATGCCAGTGCTAGTACCTACGACCAAGGCCCCTGGTCTCGGGAAAGCACTGGTTATGTATGCAATGTGGAGGAGGAGAGATAGACGCCAAATGCTGGATCAAACACAGAGACCTCCCCTGGAAAAGGAAAAGCTCCCCTTCAAGGCCAACAGGAGGGAGACATGTTTCAGGGCAAAGGAAATCACATTTAAGAAACGAGGACCCCAGCCTGTGTCCAAGTTCATGATGTCCCAATTCATGATCTTTCTCACTTCACTCTCTCTCAAGTCAATATGTGGCTAGCTCCATTCAACATGAAAGGTTACACAGAGAAACCAGCCCATCACCTACTGTACTGCGAAAATAAAATAATCACAGCCATGGTGGGAAGAAATCCCTCATCAAAAGGCAGATAAAGGGAATTTCTAACATAAATTGCCCAAAGAAAGAGTGAAAAAATTTAGACAAATACCTCTCCATAAATTAAAAAAAATTATAAAGCAAGATATAAAGAGACGATGAAAAGGGATCTGGCAGAACTCAAGAAAAAAACTGATGTGAAAAAGAAAAATGCTACACAAATTTAAGCTTCACTAGAATCTGAAAGTGGGAATCAACATACTA
Source organism: Pongo abelii (assembly GCF_028885655.2). NCBI lineage: Eukaryota > Metazoa > Chordata > Mammalia > Primates > Hominidae > Pongo > Pongo abelii. The sequence continues at coordinate 103,368,933 of NC_072000.2, read as the reverse complement.
GAAAAACATCATCAAGGACGTGGTGGTCTGGCCAACTCTCTAACATCTATTGGCATCTTCAGCACCACATTCATTATAGCACAAAACTCCCACATATTGAAAGATATTTAGGAGCCTTATGTAACCCCCAGCCTCTCCAGCTACTGTGTCAAGCAAAAATATCATCCCCCATTTTCAATGTATGAAGATATAAAATGATTGTAAAGATGGTATACTACTATTATAATTTTTTTTTGTGGTGGGGGACACGTTCTTGCTCTGTCACCCAGGCTGGAGTTTAGCATCACAATCATTGGTCACTGCAGCCTCGAACTCCTGGGCTAAAGTAATTCTCCTGCCTCAGCCTCCTGAGTAGCTGGGACTCCAGGGGTATACCACCATGCCCAGTTAATTTTTAAATTTTTTGTAGAGATGAGGTCTTGCTATGTTGCCCAGGCTGGTCTTGAACTTCTGGCCTCAAGCAATCCTCCTGCTTTGGTATATTTTTGTAATAGATAGGCAGAAAAGAGAAATAAGATAAATGCATAATTTGTGTTCTTTGGGAAGAGACCAGAACAAATGACACAGAAAAACATTAAATGATATAACTGAAGAAAACATTACTGAAATAAGGGCTACAGATCACAATACTTATGAGCATTTCAGGTAAAAGTAAACATTCCCCAAATGGAAACTCCCAATTTATTTTGTTTTTCAAATCTACACAACACAAAGATGAACTAAAATAAATAATGTAGGAATGATGGTATCATGGCCAGATGGTGAACATAATAGTCATTAAAACTGACTGAACCAAATTTTTGTTCACTGAATGAAATGTAAATATTATAAAGCTAGACAATAATAATACAACTAAAAAGAGTTAAGAGGTAGAGAAGGAGAAATATACAGTGTTAATTTCCACTTCCTTTATTGCAGGAAGCTAATAGTCTAAAATTAAAATGTAATTTAAAGATAACTCAAACCCAGTGTGTGGTATAATGTCTTGTCTTCCTTTAGAGGGGCCTTTTAGGAAGGAAGTCATATCCCACATACTGAAGAGAATGGATCTGAGACAAGCCTTCCAATTTTACTTTAGTTTCTTTTTTATTCCATTAAATTCAAGTAAAATATAATCTAGAACTTTTAAATATTAAAAAGAGTGTGCATAATGTTTCTATTTTTGTCCCTTTATCTTTCTTTTATTTCATCATCACTATCATTTTATCTATTTTTACACATAGAAGAATGCTTAGAATAATGTTTACCAAATACTGCTGGCCATTGTTTGAGTGGTGGAATTTTGAATAGCTTTTCTTTTCTTTTTTAACTGGCTTTTTTGTACTTTTTTTGTATTATCGGGGTATTTTCACAATGAACATGTTTTATATTTACTAAACAGAGTCAATATTCTTAAAAAAAAAGCACGCTATCACAATGGAAGAAAAAGATAAACTAATTTTATTTTATCCCCACTCTATAATGGGAGGTGTCTCTCTGGGCTGCCCATTCTGGGCATTCAAATTCTAATGGTGGCTGCAAACCTATTTCCAACAATTTTTCTCAAGAATATGTGATGTGCTTTGAAGCTCAGGCTACATCTTAAAAAAAAATGGAGCCATACAATGGAATAAACTTCAAGTGCACTTGCATTTAAGTTAATTATAAAGAATACATTAATTTAACTGCATTGAGGTGATATCATGAACCCCAATGCCTCTTTTCTTGTGGGAGTTGCTTGACACAAAGCAGGTGTGAAGAGGGTAAATGTGTGTGCTGTGGACTCATTCAGAGACTAGTTTGGTGTCATCTGCTGATTCACTTCTCATAGTATCCCATAATAATAATGTGTAGTTTAAGTCTGGTATTATATAAAGCTTTTCATTTGGACTGTGCTAAATACCTTCACATTTATAATGTCAATTTGATAGCAATTGATGAGAAAGCCATATATCACCCATTTTATTACTTTCTGAAGCTCCAACACACCTGAGGATATGCAATAGCCCCTTCCACCATCCATGTCATGTGGATGAGGCTTGCCTCCTTCTGTAAATCCCAAGAGTGTGCAGGTGACCTGGGCTCGGGAACTCAGTGCATTCCACCCGCCTGGGCACCATGAATTAGTTCAGGGATGGGCAAGGACTCCGAGGTGGCCCATGGGAGCAAACACGGGGCCTTTTTCTAGTGTGCCCAATAGAGAGAGTAGTACAGATGCACAAGAGTAGTACAGTAGCACAAGAGTAGTGCAGATGACACAAATCTGTACCTGCTAAGCACCACCACATAGGTTCCAGGAATAAAGCCGACACGGAGGAAAACAGAGACAAGAGAGAAAGATAGACTAATTCCCACTGCATTGTCGAAGATCTCAGATCCAGCCGTGCCTGAACCCAGCGCACCTTGGGTTTTGGAGATACACAAGATACTTTATCCATTTGGCTTTTGGTCACTGGAGGCTTAGTGGTCCTTATGCATTTGGAAACAACACACTAGACAGAACCGAGGTGGCAGCTAGATCTTCTCACTCTCAGTGTGGACTCCTTCTACTAGACTCCTTCTACCAGACCAGTGTGGACTCCTACCAGGCTCTGGGGTACCTCTGTGGCTTTGTTTGTGGAAGAGGAAGTCTTACTCATTTACTGTGCACCCCGTATCTCAGGTATGGCTTTCCCCATGAAAACTGAACTGCCATAGATGAATAAATTACAACTAAAAGGTTGTCACTTGGAAAGTTTTGTTTTAAATGATCTAAATTAAAGGAATGGTCTTTCCCTTTTAATGTGCGTATAAAATCACTGCACTTTTCTGGTTAACAATATAGTTTCCATTCTCATTATCAAAATCATAAAAATGAGTGAGATGACAGTTTCTTTTTAAAATGCAAAGTGTTTTATGCCAGAAGTTCTAAGAAATAAGATGGGGACTCTCGCTATCTGGAGGTGTAAAAGAGTGACTTTCTTTCTTTTGTATTTTTTCACAATTCTGATCTAATCCCCTTTCTTTAAAAACAAGAATAGATATATATATATATATATACCATTAACCGAAGAAAACAAGAAAATCCACACACAAACCCTCGTATTTTTATGGAGAAAAAAGAGAAGGCAGTGAGCTGTTCAAAAGGAAAGTTATAAATGTACGATGGGAAGATCACGTGATGCACATTAATTCAAAAGGGCCCCTTCATTGGATTGTGATCTGATTGTGTTTACAAATATATAGCCAGAAGGCTTTTAATTTTGGGGCAATTTCATTGTTCATATATATATATCTGGCTGCAGATATATGTCTATGAAATTATGTGCTTATGTGTTTTCAATGAGATACAGCCCCTCTCCTTTAATGCAATAATGTTCCCACTTTATGATCTACGGTTGCCTAAAGTTGGGGCAATTTTATAACAATCTTATTTGAAATACCATAATATATGAAAGATGTAAATAATGTGATGTTTAGAGACCCAGTTGAAATTTGAATTCATTGGAATTTAGCATTTGCTGGAGCTAACAAGGACAGACTTTATTAAAATCACAAGGATTGGGTTCTTCTTGCATTTCCAGCTACTTCTTGCCTTCTTGCTGTTTATTTTTCTTTTAAGCCCGAGTTCAATAAATAAACCCAACTAACAATTAAAAAGTCCCCAAATGATTCTAGATTGAAAAATGCAAAACTAGCCTGGCTGGCACTGCACTTGCAGTGGAGTTTGATTAAATTCTCTAATTGCATTCGAAAGGGTGGGGAATATCACAATATGCCGGCGCTTTTAGCATGAGCCTCCGACGAGAAACTTCAATTACCACTAAAAATGGAAAATGTTCATAATAGATAAATGCTCTTCCCATTTGAGAGTTGCCTTTTAAACGTTACATAACTGGTTTGGGTGAGGTACTATTCTATTTCCCGTTGTATGCCGTGGATCGATTTACGCCCCCTGCCCCAAACCTGGGAACCTTCTCTGTCTTCCACGTGAGATGCTTTGCCTGTAGCCGGCTTGGCTGAAACAGCTTTTTTCCTAGTCTGAGACTGGATGTCCTGTGTTAGGGCTGGTGGAGTCTTTAAAGTTCCTCGGACAGAAGGAAGAACAAAGACAGAGGAAGAGGTTAGTAGGATGGCTTTAGAGCAACTGTGGCGTCTACTGTTGGTTTGGACTCTGCTGTGGAAAGTGGGTGAATAAGGGGCAGGGCAGGGCAGGAAAAGGTGTCACTTTTCCTGGCACTGCCAATATTCACATGTTTCCCTGAACCAAATATGCTTTGATCTTCTGGGAAGATGGATGCTTACTCACACGGCTTAGCTCAAATGTCACCTCCTCCAGGAAGCCTTCCCTCACCCTGTCTCCTCTTGTGCCCTCAAGAACACTGTGCATTCCCTATAGTGGTGTGGTCTGCTTTAGTACGATCATTGTTCATACCACCTCCTGCCTCCCAATGCACCTTTGTGGACTCCCTGGGGTCAGAGCCCATATTTGGTTTTCTGTGCCTCGCTCAGGGTTTGGCCACTTGTGGGCTAGAAAAGCACCAGCCCTACTAAGTAGTTTTCCCGTGCTATTCATCTCCTTCTGTTTCTCCTCCACCGTCTCCCTCCACACTAGAAAACAGGAGCTGCAGAGTCACAAAGACCAGGGTTTGACTCCTGTCCTGCCCATTTTAAACTGTGCAGAGAGCTCCACACTTCGGACCTCAGCTTTCTCATCTGTAAAACAGGGATAAGATTACCCGTCCCATAAAATTGCTGAGCAGGGTTAATGGAAATCCCAATGGTGAAGGCAGCTAGTAGATGCCAAGTGCATACAGTAGACACTCAATCTGTACTAGTTTTCTTCTTGATTTCTCTCATTCTAACCACCACCTCTGCCATCATCATGGTTTAAAGAACATTTATTCAGGGCTGGGCCCTGTGCTGAGTGCTCTACACAGATCATCTCATCAAGTTCTCCATGTCCTTAGGTTTCCCTTCTTCTTCCCCTCTTTGCTGTGTTCCAGCCTCATTGCCCAGCCTCATGGCTTTTCTTTGGAGGGGCGGGATGGGTAGGACTCAGCCCAGGCATGCTCCAGGCTCCATGGCAATTCTGATTCCAGCTTCGGCCTCACTTTCCAGGGGCCGGACCTGTACTTTTTGCAGCCCAGTGAGCCAATGTGCACTGCCTCAGAGAGAGGCTGGGGTACATTCCCACGAGATTGGACAGACCAGACAGACAACACTGCCTTGAGTGGTGCCTGAGTGTGGTCCAGTGTGGCCCAGTCTCTGCCTTCTGCCCCGGCTCTGCTCATCTCCCCATGTTCCAAGCCCACCTAACACTCAGCCACACCTGTTTCTGCAGAGGCCCCTGCCACCTCGGCTTCCTCCCTTCCTGTTTCAGGCTTACCTGCACCTACCCAGGTGTGGCACATTCCTGTGGTCCCCTCCTCTATCCCTTTCACATTTGCTGCCTTTCCTGTCATCCCTCCTTCCTTCTTCCATTTTCTCTCTTTTCTCAGCCCCTAATTTTTTATGGCAGATTCTAGCATTACAGACATTCATAAGACTGAGTCACTTCATAGAGGAGCTCCAGCCTGATGGGGAAGACAGAGCAATGACCCATGACCACAAAACCTTTTGGGCCCTGGAGCTGCATTCATGCAACCTCCTACAAGTAGAGTCAAAGAGCAGGAGCACAAGGAAGATCAGGGCACGGTAAATTCAGCTTTGTAGAAATGCATGAATCAAATGCCTTGGGAATCGTACTCAACAGAAGTCAACAGATGCTGTGGCGGCTTGTATAAAGTGATTGAGATCTGAGGTTGCATTACAATGGGCTCAGGTTTAGGATGGGGAGATGGGCGCTCTGCTCACTTCTGCATTGCTCCCTTATGCTGCAGGCACTGTGCTCACTTCAGAGTGGGCAGTGGGCTGTCCCTCCCCAAAAAGCAGCAAATCGCAGGACATTTTATAAGAAGGTGATGAGGAGTGGGGGAGGGGAGACTTCCATCTCATCGGATACTGAGAAGGGGCAGAATTGAGCTGTGGAAGGACGGAGCATGCCGCCCCTAGAGGAACACATGCCATTGCCCTCAGATTTCAGGGGCTAACTGAGAAAAGGAGTGAAGGCACTCAGTAGGACCTGAAAGCAAAACAAGAAGACATCAATATGGAAGCCAACTTTGGCACAGGCTAAGGAAAATCTTTGACACCAGCCAAGCCTACTGTGCCAGCCCTGTCCAAGGGAGGCTATTCCCTGACACTGGAGGTGATCAAGCAGGAATGCCTGTTTTAGGGGGCTGGGCAGAGCAGTTGGCATCCCAGGTGTAGACTTTGTCTCTTTGCCTCCCAACCTTTCCCTTGCTGGCACCTTCATAGGGCTGAGTCACAGAGCACGTGGTTCAGCCCTCCATCCCTTCTAACTTCCCTGCCCCACACTAGGACAGGTGACTGTCCCCAGCATCAGGCAGCTGATATCCTGGAGGCCCACACTTCTCCAGCTTGCAGCCTATGGATGAAGTTTTGTATTTGGAGTTATAATCTTCTCCTTTTGCTTCTGAATCCACATAGTCTCAAGTACATGGAAAATGTAGAGTATTGAATGAGCCATGCAGGTCTAGCCATGCCAGAAACTTTCAGACTCTCCCAGAGGCAAGCTTGGTTGGCTCCCCTCTAAAGGAACAGCAACAGAATGCAGACACCAGCCTCTCCTCCAGTTCCTGTCTCTTGTCTTTCCTCTCTGTGAATGTTGCCCCATAGAAATCACGCGGGCTCCCACTCTTTCTCACTGCTCACGACTTGTGGTGCCCCTCAGTCCCGTGGCTTCTATCTCCCAGACCCTCTCTCATGTATGGCTCCCCCTCCTTCTCCACTGTCCATGTCCTCATGTCCACCATTCCTTAATCTCATCCCAGAAGTAAGGGTTTGAGATGGGTCCTATTGGGCTCAAATCAAGGACTCAGCAGGGCCGCCTTCCTCTTGGAGGTTCTAGGGGAGAAATTATTTCCTTGACTCTTCCATCTTCCAGAAGCTGTTTGTAATTTTTGGCTCTTTGTTCCTGCCCCCATCTTCAAAGCCAGCCACCTGGCAATCTTGATCTCCTAATCCTACCCCTCCTGCCTCTCTTTTATCAGGACCTTGTGATGACACTGGGCCCACTTGGATAATCCAGGATCATCTGCCCATCTCAAAGTTCTTAATTTAATCATGTTAGCAAAGTCCCTTTGCCATGTAAAGTGACATATTCACAGGTCCCGGGACTAGGATGTGGACATTTTTGGGCGCCATTATTCTGTTGAGCACAAGACTCCACTACGTTGCCTGCAGTTACCATCTTTAATCCCACACTACGTCATCCCAAGGCTGCTAGCTCTCGTCTCCTACCTGACGAGGGACAGTCTCCTTAGCCTGGTGAATGGTGCGCCCTGTGATCTGGTCCTGGCCAGCCAGCCTTGTTCTCCATCCTCTACAGAATCCACTTGCTGGGACTTGGTCCTGCATGTTTCTCCCTCTCACTGTCCTGTGGCTATCCCCCGGCAACCCCTTCCACCCAGATGTGGCCCCATCTTAGCCACAACTCAAGCGTGATCTCAGCATGACCACACCAAGGATTTGCATTGCCAAGGGTTGCCATCAGCAGGGGATGATCCTTAGGAGACCCCCAATAAGTGGCCAGTGTGCCATGTCTTTTTGCTGCTGTGCCTCTCCAAGCCTTAAATTCATCCTCAGTAGCTCCTTAAAGACCAAAATCCCTCCCTGTGGCTCTCCAGGCCTGGTTTCCTTTTTTAATTTTTGTCTGGCTTCATCAAACCAGGCCTGGTTTTGGTTTTCCTTTTGGTTTTGTCGGGTTTCATCTCAGGCCAGGGTTTTCCTTGCTCCTCCTCTAGCCACCATTGCCTTCTTGCAGTTCTTCAAGAGCACCTCGATCCCTCCTGTGTCTTGGCTCTTGCTCACACCTTTCAGGTCCTCTGCTGGATGGCTTCATCCCCTTTTATGTTCACCCAGCTTTGGCCTGCTCGTCCCTCAGCTCAAATTCTCTTCCCTGAAGAAGCCTTCCCTAACCCTCCAGATGAAGGCAGAAACCCTCAGTGGTGCCCAATCCTTTGAGCACCTCGCAGGGCTTGTAATCATGTACTCGTTCGTGTGTCCATGCAATGAATTTTGTCTCATCTCCTGGGGAAGGTGGACATTGTAGTGGATGCTGTGATGCATGGCGTGTGGGAAGTGTGTGTACCCAGGAACTCACTTCCCAGCTGCTGGGGTTGTTGGCCAGGGCTGGCTCAGAGCTGTATCCCTTTCTGGAAATTGCTCTTGGCTGAAGGAAGCTGCTTAGCCCTAAGTTTCTCCCTCTCCCTGGGTGTATCCCATCTCTACTAACTGTGCCATGTGGGAACATAAAGGCCTGGCCCCCTTGTCTCAATCCAGGACAGCTCTGAAGGGTGATGCCAGATTGAGAATTCCCCATGGGGTTGGCTAAGGCCTTTATTGCAACTGGATCCCAGTCCAGCTTCTCCCTCTGCCCCATCCTCCCCTTGCTCCATCACAGGCATGGTTCTTGAGAGCTTGTGTTAGTCCGTTTTCATGCTGTTGATAAAGACATAGTCCAGACTGGGTAATTTATAAAGAAAAAGAGGTTTAATGGACTCACAGTTTCATCTGGCTGGGGAGGCCTCACAATCATGGCAGAAGGTCAAAGGCACATCTTACACGATGGGAGACAAGAAAGAATGAAAACCAAGTGAAAGGAGCTTCCCCTTATAAAACCATCAGATCTTGTTTGACTTATTCACTATCATGAGGACAGTATGGGGGAAAACACCCCTATGATAAAACTATCTTCCACCAGATCCCTCCCACAACACGTGGGAATTAAGGGAGCTAACAATTCAAGATGAGATTTGGGTGGGGACACAGACAAACCATATCAGAGCTCTCTTCAACAAACCTCCAGGACATAAATTCCGTCTCATGGTCTATTACCTAGGAGCCCACTAAGCAATCAATGCTTCTGCAGTGGCCCTACGATGCTGACTCCAGAATTTGATTTTGGCACTGGATCACCTGCTGGCTAACTGGCAGTGGAGACTCCATCCCCGAAGAATGTGCTGCATGGACAGACCCCGGCATGTAGTGGCAATGCAATTATTCGACCTTTTTGCTGGTGGTGAAATGAGATGGGATATTGGGGGAAGGGATGCACTGGCAGGTGCAATTTCTCAGGTGAGGAGGGAGAGGATAGTAATTAAAAGTATTATGGAATTGTAGCTGGGGGCAATGAATGCATTACAGAGACAATGCTAGGCTGAGAGTGATTAATCACCAATTAAGGGCTAAGTGTGAAAGCCAGAGGGCAGCAGATAAAGAGATTTGCCCTCCTGGAGGACGGAGAGTTGAGGATCAGGCCCAGGTCACAATTATAAAAGTGGCAGAGTGTTCCAGAGGAAGTCGGATCCTCAAACCCTGCAGGTCTGCTGTGCCAAGGTCGGATACCTAATTAGGAAGGCATGGGACCCACTGAAGTTCAGCTTCTCCCTTTGTCCAGTCCTGCTTCCCTAATCCTTCAAGTGAGAGTTTTACAGTGGTGAGATGGGTTGGTTCGTTCCCTCTGGTGAGCCCCTGTTCCCCGCCATGCAGTAGAGATGCTGACAACAATAAGAAGGAGTGTAAAATGTGCCATAGGAGGGACGCTGAGTGTCAGATGCATCTATGACAACAGTAGTGGTGGCTGCAGTTTGTCCCATTAACCTTTCTCTTGTAAGTCCTCTCAGGGAAAATGACCAACCAGAATCCTGGAGCAGCTGTTCCCAGATAGAGTATACTCAGTATGTGAAATAAATGGGTGTAGGCACCACAACGGGTGGACAATGGTGGATACGGTGGGGAGCAGCCCTGATCCCAGTTTGCCTCAGGTGCCTGGAGTGTTGGCTGTGTCATTGCTCTCTGGACATTGCCCTTGGCCAAAACATGCCTTCTCCATCGGCAACCTGCATCCAATGTCCAGTTAATGCTGGGGTACAAATGCCCAACCCCTTTGCTTTGATTTGGGGCATCCCTGAAGGTCTCTCCTAACTCCAGAGTTTCCTGTGAGATCAGCTGCAGCACCCCTTGCAACTGAACCACAGTACAACTTTCTCCTCTGCCCAATCCTGCTTTCCTCAATGCTCCCTCCACCTCTCCCAGCCTGTTGTGCCAGAGAACACTCATCAATAACCCTTCTCCATGTAACTCTCAGAGTCTCGCTCTTGGACTCCCAGAGAACCAGACCTTCACACACATTAAGGTCAGGAGCTCTTGTTCCCTCCATCTCTCTCCTGGGTTAGTCTCCAAATACAAGGTCCCTGCTCACTGTCCCCAAGCTCCCCAAGGACGCTGCTATAATTCTGTGCATGCCACCCACTTCTCTGGCCCTATTCCCACCACCTACCTCTGCTACTTTTCAAGCACCCTGGGCTCTAGCCTCTCCAGCTGGTCCATCCATCTACAAAATAAGTCCTGGTTTTGCAGAGAAAATGGGAAGGAGAGGAGGCATTAACCTGCTGATGAAGAATGCCCAGAGAAGATACTCAGTAAAAGTGCAAGGATGTGGAGCCTGCCCTCCCTGTCACCTGGGAATCATTTACTCCCCAAAGCCACATTGCTTGGGGAATGACAAGACAGAGGAAGTGAGGTGCGGGGTAGGGAGTGCCCATGCACTTTCCTTTCTAAAGACGCGTGGCTAGATGAGCTGATCACCCCAGGAGGGCTTATGGTCAGTAGATTCTAGTAGCTTCTCCCATAGGCACCCGGAGTCCACTCTAGTTGCACAGTTAGTGGCTCGGATGCCAGGCTATAGTTAAAAATCTTTTCGAACATTTGGGCTTGGCAAAGCCCCAAGTGTGGTTTTTTGTTTTTCATGTTTCTTAAAAAGTGTACTTCTCTGCTAATTTCCAAGCCTCCTGTGCTTTGAGGGATCTTTAAACTGCGTGTTTTGGATTCACGTACATGAAACTCATCAAAGTGCTGTTTTGTGAGATGGGTTTGATGTCCAAGCAGGCATTAAAAGCTGTTTTGTTTTTGCTCCTTGACCCAATGATTTACGCTTTACTAAGACTGAAAGGACTGCCCAGCGTGCTCAGGAAGGAGTTTGGCCTCTTTTCTAAAGGCAGGCTGTCCAGTGTCCTGATGAGATCTCAAAGCTGGCACAGCAGATTGTCTCTTAGGCCTAATAATTTCCATGCTTACCCTTTCATGAGAAGGAAGAGTATTTTGGAAGAAAATGACTTTTTTTTTTTTCCTTTTGGTAGCCTTAAAAATCTGCATTACTAAAAGAGAGTGAAGGCAGCAAATTGTCCCCCCCGCCCCGCCAACTTGTGGCTTTGCTGCAAAGGCCTCTGGGAAGCTTCTCTCTACATGCCTTGTTCTTCTCACCAACCACATCCTGCAACTCCACAGGCAGTGCTAGACTTGGGCAGCCAACTCTTCTCACTGGGACACGTTGGCCTGTCTTAACCACTAGGACAGGTTAGGAGCAGCTGCGACTGTTTTTAGGCTGACCCGAAGCGGGAGGAATTTGCAGAGGACCTTCCTGCTGCAGAGACCTCTCTTACCTGCCCTCTGCTTGATCCTCAGTAAAACACTGTGACATGGGCATCCTTGTGCCATTTATAGGGACAGAAGGCAAGAGATGGCAAAAGCTTGCCTGATGACTCCAGAGCGCCCCTTCTTCTTTCTGGGGATGTACATATGGTCCAGTGATCACAGCCTGTTGCCTGGGAGTGCTGGGGATGTTTTGCATTAAAAGGGTGTGAATATGACCACAGAAGGTTTGGGGACTGGAACCCATCCTCATATGGCTTTTGAACTCACCAAGCTACAAACATGCAGTGACTTTGTCCAGGGCAAAAAGCCTTGAACTTGGAGCTAGCCCCTGGCCTGGCTGGGTGTGGACTGGGCAGATTCCTCTGAGTTGTAGTTTTCTGCCTGTGACATTAGGTTGTTGTGAGGACCCGTAGTAAAAAGCAGGTGGTGTGCTTAGTACGAGGCCAGACTCACAGCCAGTGTGCTGATTTTTATGATTATGGGATCAGGAGTCCAGTTTCTTTCCTTACCCCTTGGCTGGTGACCACTGGGATCAGATCAGACCACAGCTGTCTTGGAGTGCTTCACCTGAGTGAGGTGCTTTGATTCCAAGCCCACTGAGAGGTGGCGTGGAATAGGGAGATAGGAGTGGCTTGCCTGGTCTTGACTGTACTAGATGGGAAAGGGTGGCTGGCTCTGCACATGCACCTGGGGGAGAGGAGTTGGAGGTGATAGGATGTACAGAACCTGGAGAAAGGTACTTTCTCTAGGCTGAACTGGTCTGACCTCCCTGATTGAGATACTGCAGTAGAACTCACCAGGGGCCATTCAGTGGAGATAGGCTTAAGGTTCTAGCTGTCACTTGTACAGCCCAGTGGGGTGTGCATGTCCTGTGTGCACAGAAGACAGGTGGAGTTGCATCACGTAGAGACACTTATGTTGCTGGGTTGGTAAGACCTTGCTGCTACTTCTCAACATGGACCCTAAGTGGATAATTTCCTCTTCCGTCCATTTTCCTTCTTACATTTAGCAATTGATGCTTTTGCCATATGAAACATCTAGTTTATTTTTAGTCTGGCTGGAAAATATCACTTGATTGGGAAGGGATCTGCCCCCACCTCTGTGTGTGGAGCTCAGGGGGCTAAGAACTGGAAGCTAACATGAGTGACTGTTTAATCCAACCCCTTTGGTCACCAGTGAGGAAACTGAGTCACACAGAGGGAAAGGCCATTGCCAAGATCCTCATAACTTGTTAGCAGCAGAGTTGGGATCTGTACCCAGAATTATTTTCATAGAATTTTTTTTTTGAAATTTGAAAAGGAAGAAAAGGGCAAATAATTTACAATCACCTTATATTCTCACCACTCATAGTTAACCTTTTACCTTTTCTTATATATGTTTCAGTTATTTTTCTGTGTATATAGTTGAGCTATTCTGCAAGATATATGAATGTACCAGAGTACTTCAAAAACCATTAGAACGTTGTAGATAAATACACAATTCATGCCTACCTCCTATTAAAACTATTTCCATCCTGGTCCATTTCCTTGTCTCCAGAAGCAGCGATTATTATGAGTTTCATGTCCTTCTAAGCCACTAAAAAATTGTGTGTGTATTTTATAAGGATTATATATATTATTTTTGTGTTTAAACATTTACATAAATGATATAGTGTATCATATCGTCCAGAACCATCAGCAACATACTCCCCCCAGTGATGTGTTTCTGGCATGTGTTTATGTTGCTGGCTAGAGATCAGGTGCATTTTTCTCAGTGGCTGAACATATTCCACTGTGCCGCCCTGCTATTTCTCAGTTATCCACACAGGCATGGGTTATCACCAAATGCATGACTTGCTTTTCAGTGATCTGTATTTATTTATTTATTTATTTATTGAGACAGGATCTTGCTCTGTTATTCAGGCTGGAGTGCAGTGGTGAGATCACAGCCCACTGTAGCCTCAACCTCCTGGGCTCAAGAGATCCTCCCACCTCAACCTCCCAAGTAGCTGGGACTATAGGCCCCAGAAAGCACAGCCTGTACCTGGCTAATTTTTTGTTTATTTGTTGTAGAGATGAGGTCTCATTATGTTGCCCAGACTGGTCTTGAACTCCTGAGCTCAAGTGATTCACCTGCCTCAGAACCCCAAAGTGCTGGGATTACAGGAGTGAGCCATTGAATCTGGCTCAATGAATTTCTGAAAAAATAACCTGGAAACCAGAAGGACTTCTGTCCATGACCTGAAATTATGGAGGTGGGTCCTGAGCCAGTCACTTCACCATTCTGTGTCCCGACTTCCCTATCTTATCAAGTTGAATACTACTTGTCAACGAATTATGTGGATAAACGTGAGGTTCCACCATAGCTCCAGCTGCCCCCACACCTAAGGGTCTAAGTATTAAACACAAAACTCCCTTGTCCTCAACATAGGATGTGTTTGTGATGAAATAACCACACCCCTATCCCCCATATTGCACCCTTTGTGTGTATAGATTTTGTCATGGGAAGGCTGTGCTTTCTGTGACACCTCAGGATACGATGTGTCTGCAATGGAGAAGTCATGCCAAAGAGTAGAGATAGATAGGGCTCCCTCTTGAAAGGTGAAGTCATTTCTAGTTTCTGTCACCTCGGAAACAGGTGGATCCTGAGATAGAAAAAGCCCTGGGCAGGCGATAATGATAAAGAAGTCGAGATATTTCTATGGCACCTCCAAAAAACGGTGAGGCTCTCCTCCAGGGGATGGATGCACGTGGGTAGGTGACCTTTCTAAGATTACAAAATGAGCTCAAGAAAAGCCCAGAGTTCAAACTCAGGGCTGGGTCTGCTGTCTGTGGTGTGGGCTCTTCCCATTCTGCCCATTTACAAAGGGGACTGGTTGATGAAACTTTAGCTTGTCTCAATGGAGTGTATTGTTGATGGAATTTCAGGCAGCGCTGAGTCTAACAGCAGGTGAAATGTAATCAACCATGCTGGGGTAGCTGGGAAAGCCTTCATATGAGAGGTGACATGGGAGCTGAGTTTTTAAGCATGAACAGGAGTTTTCCACGTGAGATAGGAAAAGGCCATTCCAAGCAAAAGGAGAAAATAGCCAAAGATATGCAGGTTTAAAAAATCAGGAAGAATTTCCTGGGAAATGGTGCAATGTGTATGAGGATGGGGCTGTGGAAAAGTCAGGAGGCTGCAGAGACAGATGTGGATCTGACCATATCACAGAGGGGATGAGGGGCTGTGGGAAAATCAAGAGCAGGGAAGCAATAAAGTGAGGTTTGTGGCTCAGGAAGATGATCAGGGAAGCCATGGGGCAGAGGATGGATTGGAGGGAATGTGGCTCAGGGCAGAGGGGCGGGTGGATGAGCTCACTGCAGCAGCACTCTTGAGAGATGCCAGCCATCGGGGGTCGAGAGGAGAGGCTAGAAGACTGTAAGGGAGTGTGGTAGGGGTGAGAGGGAAGGGAAGGGACTTAGCTTGCAAATGTTCACCATGACCCTGTGAAAGAGGCATTATCGCCTGCTTTTACAGATAAGACAGCAGAGACACACACAAAAATTTGGTAACAAAGCCTCACAAGTCCTACCTGTCTATGGGACTCCACAGTCAGTTCTGTCGCCCCTAACTCCTAGGGAAGGGGAAAAAAGCATCCATTAATCTCAGAAGACCAGAGTTTCACCCTGGGGTCCTGGGCAAATAGCAATATTGACAGACATCACTGCTGCTTCCCAATATCCCACCTCCTTTTTTGTGGGCATGTGCGGGCACGTGATTAATTCTGGCCAATGTGTTGAGAGTGAAGCTGACAGATGACACTTCTGGGCTGGCACATGTGACAGCTGATGTGAAGCCCTTCAGCTCTCCATTTTGCTTTGTTGAGCAAGGAAACGTGTTGAGATGCAGACTTCATCGGCTTGGGAACTTCAGTGATGGGGATGAGCAGGAGCTACCTGCCTACCCACGTTTCTGCCGAGTATGAGTGGGAAATAATTCCTGGTTTTTAGGCCATGGCCACTTAGTCACCTGTTCTTGCAGCAGAGCCTGCTGCATACTGACTGATATGGTGATGTGGGTCCTTGAGCAAGGGCATAAAGGAGGAGGAGCAGGCTGAGGGCAGGGGTGGAAAAAATGGATTTGGCAAGACTGAGTTGGGGCATAACATTTTAGTACAAGGAAATTAGGCTTTGGAGGTTAGCAAGCCTGGGTCCAATGTCACCTCAGGCACCCACTATCTGAGGGCTTGCAGGCAAAGGCTCCTGGCTTTTCTGGCCTCAGTTTCCTGAGCAATAGGAAAGGCTCCCAGCTCTTCTGGCTTCAGTTTCTGTGCAATAGGGAGAGTTGTAATCACTACCTCCTTGGCTTTTAGGGTGAGTAGAGTTGACACATATAGAGCTCCAGCAAGGTACCCAGGCCCTAGGAAGCACTCAGCAAACACAATCATCACCCTGGGAAGATGGCGAGAAGAGGGTGGGCAATTTGTGCACCAAAAGAATAGACAGCTTTTTTTTTTTTTTTTTGAGACAGTTTCACTCTGTCACCCAGGCTGGAGTGCAGTGGTGCGATCTCCACCCACTGCAACCTCTGACTCCTGGGTTCAAGTGATTCTCCTGCCTCAGCTTCCAGAGTAGCTGAGATTACAGGCGCCTGCCACCACACCCGGCTAATTTTTTGCATTTTTAGTAGAGATGAGGTTTCACCATATTGGCCAGGCTGGTCTTGAAGTCCTGACCTCAAGTGATCCAACCACCTCAGCCTCCCAAAGTGCTGGGAATACAGGCGTGAGCCAATGCACCCAGTCAGAATACACATAATTTCTATCTTATTCACTTGAATTTGTCTAGTACTGAGAACGGTGCCTGGGCACAATAGGTGTTCATTTTATATTCACTGGATAAATGAGGGAATAAAACATACTACAATTATTTGCAGAATGTACCTATTTTCTCTTACAACCAGGCTGGGAACTCTGATGGGAAGGACCTAGACGTATTACTTCATCTGTTTCTTCAATGCCCAGTGAATATCAGTTCTCAGGAAATTTTCCCTGAAAAAATGAGTCATCCTGGCCTTTAGAAATAGCCAGATCTTACTTGGACACAGGGCGGGAAACATCACACACTGGGGCCTGTCGGGGAATGGGGGACTGGGAGAGGGATAACATTAGGAGAAATACCTAATGTAAATGACGAGTTGATGGGGGCTGCAAACCAACATGGCACATGTATACCTATGTATCAAACCTGCACTGCACGTTGTGCACATGTACCCTAGAACTTAAAGTATAAAAAAAAAAGAAAAAAAGAAATAGACAGATCTGTGGGGGCATTTCTCCCTGACATATTTGATACCAAGCCCAGCCTTGGTTTTCCAGGGGATGCCCCACTCCTTACTGCAAGGTCTCTGTTCTGACCTCTGGTATCCCCTCAGGGACCCTTCAGGCCGTGAGCTCAAATGCCTGGGAACTCCTTGAGTTCACAGGAGCCTCAAGTCCCATCCGTCTTGTTCCCAAGTCTGGCAGGATCCTGACAGCCCCTGCATGTGCCTGTCCTCAGACCCCTGCAGAGGGCTGGGTGCAGACCTTGGCAGGAGTAGGCTGGCAGGCAGTCTCTTTCCTTCCCAGGCAGACGTGTGTGTAGCAAGTCTGTTTATCAGGCAACGCCTCGTAGCCAGCGGTGGCGGCTTAACAGTGGCAGAAACGCCCGCATTGCCTCACCAGCTGCTGGGTACTAAGATGCGCCCTTGGCCTCAGCTGGCAGATAAGCACCTGCATTGGAGAGGGAACTCTTGATCATGGGCTGATAAGTGCAGCGAAGAAACAACAACAACAACAAGAAAAAGCTGAGCGACCTGACGTGGAAGGCTTTTTCATGTACGCATGGGCGTGTTTCTTGTCTTCACCAACACACAGGTGATGCAAAAGCTCTGATTCTAATTTATTTTGGTGGTCATGCAATCATGGAATGAGAGCATGTCAGAGCTGGAAGGGACTCTGGGGATTGTCTGTTTGAACTCTTTAATCTTCCAGGTGAGGACAGTGAGGGCCACAGAGTTGTACCGACTTGTTCAGGATCATCCAGCAAAGTTTTGGTGGAGCTGGAACTAAACCCGGGTCTCTGGACCCTCAGGCCTGCGATCTTTCCATCATATGGGATTGCTTCACAGGCTGCCACCTGATCACTCAGGTGTAGACTGCAGGTTGCCCTTTGGTGCCTAAACAGTCCTCTTTAATGTCACTAATTGGCCCTGTCTGCCTGCAGAGTCAGATAGACGCCCCCTGTCCCTGCTTCTCCCCCACCACATGCCAGCTATTGGGGTTGACCAGTTAGCTCAAGGCCACAAGGTCTGATGCTACTGTTTCAAACACTGTTATTTCATATTTTGAAAAAGCAAGGTTCAGATAAGAGAGGCAACTTGCCTAGGTGATACAGCTAGAGAAAGTGAAAGACCTGGGTCTAAAATTTTCAGCCTCCTGATTTCAGTTCTTTCCATACATAGTGTATGAAACCCAGGTGTGAGTGAAGGTGGGCAGAAGGGTACCCGGCCTCTGCAACTTTCCCCTGTGACCTGGTTTTGGAGAAGAGTTGCACATGTTTCCTCAAGGACAGAAATGGAGTCTAGCAAGACTTTGTATTGAAAATCTCGTTGTTCTCAGTAGGGGCCTCCTAAGCAATGGGTATAGATAAATGAATGAATCCTTTTTTTGTTTGTTTTTTTGAGATGGAGTCTTGCTCCATCGCCCAGGCTGGAGTGCGATGATCCAATCTCGGCTCACTGCAACCTCCACCTCCTGGGTTCAAGCGATTCTCCTGTCTCAGCTTCCCTAGTAGCTGGGACCACAGGCATGTGCCACCATGCCCAGCTAAGTTTTATATTTTTTTTTTAGTAGAGAGGGGTTTTCACCATGTCGGCCAGGCTGGTTTTGAACTCCTGACCTTAGGTGATCTGGCCACTTTGGCCTCCCAAAGTGCTGTGCTGGGATTACAGGCGTGAGCCACTGTGCCTGTTTTTTTTTTTTTTTTTTTTTTAGAAGGAGTCTCACTCAGTTGCCCAGGCTGGAGTACAGTGGCACTATTTCAGCTCACTGCAATCTCCATCTCCTGGGTTCAAGCCATTCTCCTGCCTCAGCCTCCCGAGTAGCTGGGATTACAGGCGCCCACTACCACACCTGGCTAATTTTGTATTTTTAGTAGAGATGGGGTTTCACTATGTTGGCCAGGCTGGTCTTGAACTCCTGACCTCAGGCGATCTACCCGTCTCAGCCACCCTAAGTGCTGGGATTACAGGTGTGAGCCACTGCGCCTAGCTGATAAATGAGTGAATCCTTAATGGTTGGGTTTCGGTGGAATATTCATACTGCAAAAAGTGTTTTCAAACTGTAGGCTACTTATTTTTCTCTGTGAAACTTGCTTTCTAGGTTTGATCTGTGAATGCGGCGAAACAGAGAAATCTAGATTTGAGTTTAAAATTGCTTCTACATCAAAGAAAGTCATGAATAACAGCAACAACAAACTAGTATCACCTCAAGAGTCATCAATATAATTGATACGCTCCAATTTCAGTTACCTGCGTGTCCCGCCGGACCTCTATCAACTGCAATAGAGAGGCACCAGGATCAAGAGGCCAAAGAGACCCAGAGCTAGCAAATGAGGCATAGGGTTTTATTAGCGGGAACTTACCTCCTGAGTGGTCCCATGGTGGCGGGTGAGGTAGAAGAACTGTAACCTCTTGCAAAAGGCATGCAGTTTATAAAGCATTTTCTCTTAGCACCCTCCTGCTAACCGCCTCCACCTGGTGAACCTCAGCCAACCCTCAAAACTGAGGCTTCAATCGCTTTCATGGCCCACGTTCCAAGGGACAGGTGGGGGGTTCAGGTGTTCCTCATAGATAAGGAATGAATTTCCGGATCATCCACCCCTGGACTCATTAGCTTGGAACTCTGAACACACAAGCAGGTGTGTCCACCATACCCTGTGGCTGCAACATGAAGTCAGCCTTAAAAATGATATCTAAAAATATTGATCAAATACCTGCATGTGATTAAAAAATCATATCATAGAGATATATTGCTATTAGGTTGGTGCAAAAGTACTCGTGGTTTTTGCCATTAAAAGTTATGGCAGTTACTTTTCCACCAACCCAATAATAAAAAATAATAGTTTCATTACAGCACCCCTTCACGCTAGTCCTTTTCTCCTGAGTAAGCCACTTTTAATTCTGTTAACCAGTTTTGCTTGTTTGTTTTTGTTTGTCCTGGTGATTCACTTCTTGTGTCTATACACATTAATCATGTTTTTTTTTTGAGTAATCAGCTTTAGACATCATCTGCTGACCTCCCCTTGTAACAGATGAAGAATTTGTTCTTTTGAACCATCATCTTCATCTTCATCTTTTTCCCTACAGCTGATTTTATACACACACCCCTCACAATAGTTTAGTTCCCTTATTATTTTTATTTGTAAATGTAAATTATATATGAATACATATTCATTCAACTGTATACAATAACATTTGACTTACTGTTTATAAAATGGACACAGGAACACTGCAAATCTCTCATCACCTCTTCTTTCCTTGCTACTTCTCATTTCTAACAACTGTACTTTTGCTTTTATATTGCTAAGATTGATAACATTTATTTTTTATTTTATAAACTTAAGTCTACAACACTGTCTATATATAGGCATTCTAGAAGTTCAGAAAACAAATTATGTTTACTGTATACTGTAAATATTGCATTTTCAGCCAAATAGTATACTGTGATTACTACTATAATTACTGTTCATTTCAGCCAGGCACAGTGGCTCACACCTGTAATCCCAGCACTTTGGGAGGCTGAGGCTGGTGGATCACCTGAGGTCAGGAGTTTAAGACCAGCCTGGCCAAGATGATGAAACCTCATCTCTACTAAAAATACAAAAACTAGCTGGTGTGGTGGTGGGCGCCTGTAAACCCAGCTACTCAGGAGGCTAAGGCAGGAGAATCACTTGAACACAGGAGGTGGAGGTTGCAGTGAGCTGAGATGGAGCCACTGCACTTCAGCCTGGGCAACAAGAGTCAAACTCTGTCCCCTGCCCCCAAAATGTACATTTGCCCCCAAACTGTACATTTCTTTTTCTTCTTTTAGTTTCTAATTGTATTCATCACCTACTTGAGGTATCCCCAATTCTCAAAAATAAATTCAAACCCATAGAATTCTATCTCTTTTTCACAGATTCTTCCCAACCCCTGGAATCCTCCATTCTTCTGCTCTAGTTTCTTCCAATTACTCTGGGTGCTGTAGAGCTCTCATTCTATGTCCTGGGTTGAATACTATATCTTATTCATCTTTCTTGCTTATTTACTCACTATATTACACAAGCATAGCCTCTATAAACTTTCCTATAAATCTTTGTATGCCTGATTATGTCTTTCTTAATCTCTCACACATTATTATACTATGTCGCCCAGGCTGGAGTGCAGGGGCTCAATCTCAGCTCACGGCAACCTCTGCCTCCAGGGTTCAAGTGATTCTCCTGCCTCAGCCTCCTGAATAGCTGGGATTATAGGTGCACGCCACGACACTCAGCTAACTTCTTATGAAGCGTGAATGAGGTTAATGGCTGTGGTGTTCTTGCAGGGACATGAACTCTTCTTCGTATGATGGATTTGGAGGGTCCCAGCTGCTTTGGAACTTGTGATAGGGGGTCTCGTTTCACAGCTGTAAGTCTGAGCCCAAGGGGAAGTCAGCAGCCCAAAATCAGCCCATCAGGGGCAGCATCAGGACTGGAAACTGGGTTTTCTGGATTCCATATCTTGCTTCCTGTTCTCTTCATAGCTCTTCTCCTCTTATCACAAACCATGAACCAGTATGTGAGTGGGGCCAATTAGCTTGATCCCACTCAGGGATATAGCCGGGGTGGGTAGGGCTACACACCAGTTTCACTGGGATTTTGCAAGCTGATGATGGGCTGGGTGTTCAAAGCTCTGTTTTCCATCCTCTTCCTCAGCCTGAGCACAGTTCAGCAGGGCAGCAAGGACATCACTTTGGATGGCTGTATCTTTTTCTGTCAGTCAAGGACGAGGCTAAAGGCTGAAGATGAAAGCTTGACTCCTTGTTGGGTATATCTGGCCACAGATGATTAGGGAGGAGGCCCCAGACTCTGAACTTTTTCTCTAACTCTTCCCTTAGGTAGAAAGGGATGGAATGTAGGATTATGATGACTCAATGGGAAAGGACAGAGACTCCATGCATGGAGTTGCTATAATAAACAGAGGATTTAACACTGAAGCCAGAGAAGTCTGGGTATTAATCAATCTATATGAGACCAATTCTAGTACAGACACAAGAGCGAGTCTCCATCCTTTTAAGACTTAATTTGCTCTTCTCACGTCAAAGCAGAAATGGGATGCAACTGTCTAACTGCCAACTCTAAGAAATTATTTATGAAAAGACAAATTCCCCACAAGGCCATCCAGAGAAGGGGGGAAGACAAGGGGAGCAAAAGGAAGAAAGAAAAGAAGGGTGGGGGAAGGCAACCGGTAGACCTGGCGCTTGACACTAAAGGCTTAACATCAAATGCAGCCAGAAATCCATTTCCACAGTTTTATTGGCCATTCCGGACGCTTCATTTCAAAGGGAAAGATTTGAATTCAGAGACATAACGTTCCCTTTGTTCTCTTGCCCTCCAGCCTTTGGTGCCAGTGTGGACTGTACTACAGGGAGAGGGTGAGATCAAACCCCTCTCCGCTCAGCTACCTGCCCCAGAGCTGGCCCTTGGCATGCTTAATGAAATCAGCTTCTCGATAGATTGACAATGCCCTGTCAATTATAATCATTTATCTTGGCAAGCAGAGCATTGGAACACTTAAAAGAGCAGGGGTTCAGCGGCCCAGGAAAACCAGAATAAAATTATACTGCATAGTAATCAGAGCGAGAGTATATTGCTCACATAAAATTTTACTTTAACTGTCAGAAGGACCTATATGATCTTACTTCTCATTTTCTGCCCATAGGGTGTTCACAGTTCAATTTGGGTCACTTTCTGCTAACTGTGATGTAATAGGGGATTTGCATATGGTCTATATAACAGGAGGAGGACAATTACCCAGTACACAGGGAAGTTGGGGTGTTTTCTCATTGCTGTTTTTAGGGAACATCAGGATGGGTGTGCAATGGCAATGACAGAGGCGGGAATACAGGATTGGGGGGGAGTCCTTGTTCTCCACTTCCTGACTGTGTTAGCAAGGGCAAAGCGTGCCACTTTGCAGTGTCTCACTCACTGTCTTTCACAACAGAGGAAACAGAGATTGTGTATTATTATAAATCCTGATTTTTGCTGTGCATAGGTCCACCTGGAGGATGTGCCTGCCCCCTTCTTGGATCAACTTTGGGTGAAGCAGCAACAGCAAGCCCAGACCCATGAGAGAGGCAGCAGGGGGAAGCTGTATCTTGCTTCTCTGCTCATGATCTAGATGGAAGGGCCAGGTCCCACCTGGCTGCAGAGCAAGGAGCAGTGAGTTGAAGGGTCTCCTGGTCTCACAATCCCACAGGCCCTGCATGGCACCTGTCTGCAAAGCCCCCAGGAGAATCTGAGCCCCCTGAGATTGGGGCACTGCTGGGAGAGGGCTGGGGGACTCAGCACAAGGGAGGCCTTGTGAATGGAGAGCACGGAAGAAGGCAGCCGTCATCCTCAGATCCCCGGCTATGAAAGCAAGGACAGAAGGGGATGAAAGTCAGCCCTCCAAGGCCAGTGGGCACTGGGGACCGCTGTGGTCAGAATAATATGCACTTCCCTCCCTCTGGGCTCAGACCTTCCCTGGAGAGGAGAGGGGCAAACCCTGAAGGGACCAGGTGTTTCCTCATTTGACATCAGAAGGCACCAAATTATCCTGAGCAGATGATTTTCTACCCTCAGCAGAAAGGAAGCCCGAGAGCTCACTTTGCATCCTGGGACTTGGCGTGGGAACACGTGCAGACCAGCAAGGTCATGCTTCTAGTTCCTCTGCTGCAACCTGTTGGGGACATTTTGGTAAATGAAGTATAAATAAAACATATCTGCAGCCAACCAGGAAAAGCACTCCCTTTCTGAATGGCCTTTTCAACAGGCATAGACTGAGCTGCCAGTACCTCGCTTTCAGTAGGGCACAACCTGCTTAGAAGCCCCAGAATTTGGCAATTTGTCTATGGTGAGGGAGAGAGAGGTGTGTATGTTCCTTGCAGTCTGGGGGCTGGGGAGGGGTCGGGGTAGGCTGTATGACAGCAGAAACTGGGAATGGTGGTTGTGCTGGACTTTCGAGGGGGACCTACCAAGTACGCACGTTATATTAACATTTGGGGGGGGGAAACTAACAAGAACACACTCCATGATAGGCCTCGCCTAGGACCCTCCATGATACTGTCTCCTCCTTACCATTGCTGTGCAATGTGGGGGAGGGGGATTCTCTGTACTTTACACCTGGGGAAACTGAGGCTTGAGAGGGCAGAGAGAGACTCTTTTCACTCCTCCAGGAATGCCTTTCTTCCTTCTCCTCCTGCCGACCCTGGCCCCTGTGCCCCAGCCTCAGCCCCTCCATTTCCGGGGCGGTGGGCCAATTTATTGCAGAACATAGCTCTGGGCAGCTGTGGGCAGCTGTTTTGGAAAAGGGCTTTATGAGGCCAGAACATTGGCCTCTGCAGCCTTACTAAATTTCTTCACTTGTGCTTCTGCCCACAGGGGCCCTGACAGCTGAAGCTGGACAGCAGGGGTTGTGGAGTGCAGAGCTGCTCAGCCTGTCCTCCTTTTAGCTGGAGGCCCTGTGAGATGGGGTGGGGTCTGGGGCCAGGTCCCCTAAAGGGTACATCCCATGTTAATTATGGTAACATGGTAACAACCATACCTAATTCACAGGGGTATTGTAATTGTTAGCAGAGACACTATTTGACAAGTGTGGGAAGCCATCCCTTAGAGAGTCATGAGGCTCAGAGAGGTTAAACCCCTTTTCCAAAGTCACACAGTACTCTGGGGGCCACTTTGTGAGCTAGACCTGGCTCTCTTAGCTTCCAACTCACTCCTCTTCCTTCACACTTACTTTCTCAGCCTTTAGACAAGAAAAGCTCACTCCCTGGGACCTTTCTAATAACATTTTCTTTCTCTAATTCATACATCACAAATGTACTCCATAAATTAAAAAAAATCATACAGCCAGTGGGAATGAATGAAGCTATTGTAAAATGACATGAATAGGAATTAAAATCTCAAGCTACATTTTTCTTTTCGGGGGCTGGGGAGGGGACGCTAAATCTCTCAGTGGCGAGCAGGGTGCATTATGTCACGAGGGGAGAAGCAGACGCCTGAGTGGGAACAGTGGTCTTTGAAAGGGTGAAATGGGAGTGTCGAGGTTTGTAATCACATTCCCCCAAGATCATGCAGAGCAGGCTGCAGAACAAGGGGCCTTCTGTGTGGGGTCAGGCAGTGGGAGAAGTGCTTAGCATTGCACTGACCACAGATGGGGAATTGGGAAGAGGTCTGGACTCTAATTATCCTTCTCCTTACCTCCCTCTTTCCCTCCCTGCCTCCCTCCCTGCTTCCTCACTCCTTTCCTCCCTCTCTTCTTTCCTTCCTTCTTCCCTCCCTCCCTTTCTCTCTCCCTTCTTTCCTTTTTTCTTCCCTTCCTCCCTCCCTTCTTTGCTTCTTTCCTTCGTTCTTCTTCTCTCCCCCATCCTTTCTTCCTCTTTTCCATCCTCCTTTCTTTCTTTTCTGCTACCACCTGCTATATTCCAGACATGTGTTGGGGGCTCTGTTTGAGTCTGACCATCTGAGAATCTTCCAGGGCTTTGGATCATTGCCCGGACTTGTCCCTTCCACTGCCCCATTTCTGACTGTCTAAAGTCCTGTCTTCCTTCAGTGTCAACTGAAACCCCTGCTTCCCCAAAGAACTGGCTCAGCTGCTGCTTCCTTGAGTCTTTCGCAGCCGAGAGACTCGGCTGGTCTTTACCGGGTGGGTACCCGGCTCGTGCAGTTGTAATACATAGATTCTCTCATGTCATCTTTCCTATAACCCCTCGTGGCATGCTGGTGCAAGGTTAATAGCACAGTTCTTGAGTTTCATCTGATGCATGATTATTGCTGAAGGAAATTACTCCACGAGCAGGTGGAAGCTAACCCCATCTTACAAAGCAATAGAAGCTCAGAGGAGCTAGGCAGGGAGTGTAGATCATTAGTGAACAGCAGAACCAGAATTTGAACCCAAGGCAGTCAAATTCCAGCGATCCTGTTCCCACCTCATTGAAGCTTTCTTGGTGTCCTGTTTGACCCTCTATGTTAGCCCTTCTGAGAGTCTTCTTTCACAGCTATTTGTGGACAGGTGGCAGTTGTGCTGAGTGGAAAGATTATGTGATTTGAAGTCAGTTTTATCTCAGCTGCCTCTGAACTTATACTAATAGAAAGGCCTCATCTAGAACTGGCCAACGGGTATGCTCTGTCCTAAGAGCTTTACACACCAAGGAACCCCACATCATCTATGAGGAGGGTACTTTTCCAGATGGGGAAACCAGGCAGAGAGAGGTCACGTCACCTGCTCAGGCTCACACAGCTGGTCCTAGCAGAGCTGGGCTTTCCTCCCAGGCAGCCCCAGTGCAGCATCCATGCTCCTAACCCTGAAGCTGCCTCTAGCATGAGTATCTGGGATGAGACTTAGAAGTAAGGCCAGGAATTTGTAGGACTCAGTGAGAGGGCTCACTTGAGAACAGGCAGCTTCTATACATTATCCCTCTTCTCTCACTACAGTCTCTCCTGGCCAGGGCAAACCTGTTCTCCTCACTTCCATATAGCCCCTAGCATGAAACAGGGCATGTAGTTACTGTTCAGGGTGCCCTATATATTGCACTTGCCCAAGGTCTTCTGCACCACCACAGTATATTTACTTCAGAGGAAGCACATAGCATCCTGGTGATGTCCTACGACTTGTGTACTCTTGACAGCTGCGGTTTTATGATGCTTGGTTGCTGAGTCTGCTTTGGGGTTGTTGGAGGAAGTTGTCCCAAGGTATTCTATTTTAATGGTATCTAAACAAAACAAAACAGAAAGCTGTGCAGTAAAGCAAAGAACCCAAAGGTGAAATTGCTTATGAATCTTGTTTGTAGCTTCCCAGTTGAATTCAGGAATATAGGAATAGTTGCCCTGTCTTGCCTCATACTCATACTTCTCAGTTCTGCGGAATATTCTATTGTATGAGCGTTTCTCTGTGTACTTAAGTGTCCCCCTACTGCTGACATAGCTTATATTTTTACCATTTTTTATGGCACTACAGTGGAAATTGTTGGGCATAAATCTTTGCCATTTGGGTCATTGAAATGCAGAGTCCCTTGATGAAATTACTGGTTCAAAGGAAATTCCGTAAGTTTTAAATATACATTCTCTCTCTTTTTTTTCCTTCATTAATCTAGCTAGCTGGTGGTCTGTGAATCTTGCTTGTTCTTTTGAAGAACGAACTCTTGGATTCATTGATCTTTTTATAGACTTTTGGGTCTCAATTTCCTTCAATTCTTATCTGATTTTATTTATTTATTTTCTTCTACTAGCTATGGGGTTGGATTGTTCTTTTTTTTTTTTTTCTCATTCCCCTAGGTGCGATGTTAGATCATTAATTTGAGATTGTTCTAACTTTTGATGAAGGCATTTAGCACTATAAACTCTCCTCGTGACACTGCTTTAACTGCAACCCAAAGATTTTGGTAAGCTGTGTCTCTATTTTCATTAATTTCAAAGAATTTTTGATTTCTACCTAAATGTCATTGTTCACCCAAGAGTTATTCAGAAACAAGTTGTTTAATTTCCATGTTTTTATGTAGTTTTGAGAGGTTCTGTTGGTATTGATTTCTCTTTTTATTGCACAGTGGTCCAGGAGTGTACTTGGAATTATTTTGCTTTTTCTGAATTTATTAAGACTTGCTTTATGGTCAAACATGTGGTCGATCTTAGACTATGTTCTAAGTGCAGACGAGAAGATGTATATTCTGTGGCTGAGTAACATATTCCGTAAATGCCTATTGGGTTTGACTGGTCAAACATTGAGTTTAAGTCCAGAACTACTTTATTAGTTTTCTGTCTCGATGATCTGCCTCACACTGTCAGTGGGGTGTGGAGTGGACATTCATGGAACACTCTAGAGAAAGAAAACCAACATGGATTAAGTGCCCATGAAGTCAATGTTGTATTATATTTAATTCAACTATGAGTCTTGAGAGGTGGGTATTTGTATTGGGAATATATGGATACAGAAACTGAAGCTCAGAGGAGAATTCAGCTTGTCCAGGGTCACATGGCAAGATGAGGTCATACTCCAGATGTGTAAGGCTCTAAAACAGGGTCATTTCTGACCCCAGGCCAGGGAGGAACATTATTGACATGAACATACCTGCTAAACGTGCATTTTAGGCCCCTATTGGCATTCAGAGCTCCTCTGTCTCTTGGGCACATGGGAGCCAAGTGTCTAGTCCTTCAGTTTTTCCATGTTTAGGGGAAACTGTGGGCAAAATAACCAAGTTACGGAGGACACCCACACAAGAGTGCAGAGGACTGGCTCTCTCCCAGATATGGCAACATGTGTCTTATTATCCTGCTGATGCTATGAAAATATTTACTTTGCGATTCCATACCAAATGAAGAGCATGTTGCCACAGCAACCATCAAATTATGAACACTTCACTAACGACTCCTGGTATCTTCCACTTTTTAAAATCTAATTTTCTGGGCATGAGATTGGCTAGAGAATGTTCCCCCCATTTCCTCTGCACTGTGTCTCCACTTGGCAAAAACGCATCCTTCATTCAGGGGCCATTTGCTCCTCCTCCAAGAAGTCACTTTGGCTGACATCCAGCTCTCTTGATTGGTAACGGAGTGTCCTTTCTACCCAGGTTCATTAAAACCCTCTTAGTTAGTTGGGATTTATTTGTTTATTTAATCATTCATTCATTCATCATCCATCATTCATCCATCCATCCATCCACCCATCCACCCATCCATCCATCCATTTATTCATTCAACAAGCATCTGCTGCTAGCAGTTGTAGTAGGCAACCCCTGCACCGAAAAACCCCACAAAACAAAATACAAGCATCTTCTCAGCACCTACTCTGTACCAGACCTTGTGTTGGGGTGCTAAAATGAGAACACCAGAAAAACCAAACAAACTCAGTAACTACTCTCAAAAGGCTCAAAGACAAGTTGGGGAGACGTTAATCCAAACATGCATTTACAATTTGGGGTAAGGAAGACTTTAATAGGGCATGACACAGAAAAGGGTGTGGTCGACTCTGTTTTCTGGGTCTTCGGGAAGGTTCCCTAGAGAAAGGGGCAGCTAAACTCTCACTGATGGACGAGTAGGAGCTTCCAGAGCAACCAGCTTGAATAATGACCTCCAGACCTGCCACTGGCCAATGGAGCTTTTATGTGAATTAGAAGAAGAGTGACCTTTCTCTGGGTACCTCTGTGCAGTCAATAACCTGCACAGCCCTACTGATAATCCTGCAGATCACTGTCTCCTCTGTCATCGCTGAGCACGTTTCAGGCTTCCTTGTGCTCCTGAGCACAGAGGCCCACTTGGACTATATATGTGGCTTAGGAGTTGTTTTTGCTGGTTTAGGCAGTGGCTCTCTGAGGACAGAGAGTACCTTTTCTATCTTTGCACCACTCAGGCCTTCATACAGAGTGGCACTCAAAACATTATTGGAATATTCCTAACGTCAGAGAGTTTCATAACTTACAGTGGTTCCTAAGTGCCAGGCCAGCAACTCACTGCTTCAGAATCATTTGTGGAAGATTTTAAAAAATCAGCCAGAGAATGCTCCCTCCATTTCTTCTGCACTGTATCTCCACCTGGCAAAACCAAATCCATCCTTCAGGAGCCATAGACACTGGGTTCCTGATCTCCCTGGGAGATCTGATTCAGCCGGGCTGTGGTTGGGACTGAGGGTCCTGTGCTTTCTGAAGATAACTAATTCTTATGAGGCTATTACTAACGTCAGGCACTGTTGTGTTGTATATATCCTCTCAGTTAAGGCTCATGACGGTTGTATAAGGCAGATACTGCTATGATCCCAGAGTTTTTACAGAGCAGGAGGCTGATGCATGGCAAGGTTCCATGACCTGATTAGGGTCACCCAGCCAGTAAGTACTCAGGCCACAGTCTGCACCCAGGTGATCAGAACCCAGAGGACATTGGCTTCTGTACTATGTGATAACACTGGTCCCACGGTGGAAAAACCTGGGACATCTGCCAATACTAGATTAAAATGGTCCTTGTGAGTCACATCCTTCAGCCTTTCCATGTTAGAGAGGGGAAGACTGAGTCCCAAAAGGGCAAACAGACTTGTCCAAAGTCCCTTGTGAGTCACCCATGGGACTCCGACTGTGATGTCCTGAAGTCCCATTGTCCACCCCCAGAGCGATTCATTCCCACCGACTGTAGTCAAGTTAGTGATTAATAATAATAATGCCATGTGTGATGAGTGTTTGCTGTGACATGCTCTGTGTTCTTTCCCTTTTGAGCATTGTGTATTCTGAATTTCTAGATATCCTTGAGAGAAATAACATAGACTTTCTTGAAGGAAAGCTGAAAACTGTGAGGCAATGGTTCTCAACTGGGGTAGGAGTGATTTTACCCCCCACCTCCCACGCGCAGGGGACATCTGGCAATGTTGAGACATTTTGGTTATCACAACTGTCCCGGGAGAGGGGAGTTTGCTACTCCCAGAGGATGCTGCTAAACATTCTACAATGGACAGGGCAGCCTTTCATTACCCAGTTCCAAATGGCCATGGTGCATGGGGGCAGCCCAGTTCTAAGGCAGCTTGGTTTCCCCTTCATCTGCGTCTCTAAAGGGAGGGACAGTTAGAAGGCTGCAAAGATATGAGGTCTCATTTTACCAGTGTGCTTAGCCAGGGCTTCCTGGCTCATCATGTGCCCTCCCTGACTTCAGTTCTCTCATGTGTAAGGTGAGTCGGATGGTACCTACCTCACTGGTCCTTTGAGGATCGGTGCTCCTGTACGCAGCATGTCCAAGGCCAGAGGGCACATTCAAAAGGCAGCCGTTCCTACTATAAATAGGACAGGAGGCCCTGAGTGGGCATCCCATCCACCTGTATCCAGGCCATTTGTCACCTGGGGTAGTGATCTGCTTGCCCTGCCATTTCTGCTTCTCTTAAATGGGCCTAATGAGACAGTGCTCTCAGAGTTGATAAGACAGTGATATGAAGCAACTGGCAGGGAAGCATTCAGTTAATTAATTGGTTCTAGAATGTAATTGTCCCCTTGCTGCTGTCACTATCCTGGGGTTGAGAGCTGAAGGGTAGGCACCGCCTGCTTCACCCCATACCAAATGGACGGACAGATCCAACTGGTGGGGAAGGAGTGAGGGAGGAGGACTGGGAGGGACGGTGGGGCAGATGGAAGGGCTCGTCATCCCATCACACAGGGCCCAGGACGGAGGAAAGTACTGCGGGGGCAGGTGGGGCGGGGTGGCAGGGATCAAACCTGCCACACTGTAATTTGGAAACAGTGCCCCAGGGAGGGATTTAGACACAGTCAGGCTGCTTTGTACAAATCACCCCCCTTCCCGGACAGCTGTCAGAATGAGTCCTGCATGAAGCCTGCTCTGTCCCTCCCCCAAGGGAAGGAAGGGGCAGGTGGGGGGCTGGAGGAGGGGCAGGGGCTCACAGGCCCTAAGCCAGGCCCTACACAAACGTTGTCCCCTCCTTCCACAAAACAACCCCGAGGGCCGGCCTTGTAAGGCAGAAACTGAACTTAGGAAGCAGACAGTAGTCAAATGCTGCAACTCCCGGGGGAGAGTGGGCGTTGGAATTCAAGAAGTGTGTTTCCTCCAGAGTGCACATCTAGCAGAGGGTCTCACACATAGTAGGTGCTCAATAAAAATGAGGACTGCAAAAATGAAGGGAAAGCTTGAGGGAGAGCGGACAGGCAAAGGAAGAGCAAAGAAAGCACAGGAACAAAAAAACACCAACGCAAAATGGAGAAACTCCCAGAATATGTTTTTTAGGGTGGTTTTGGAGCTTTGTTTTAGCTGGGTCAGGTTAGGTCCAATGCAGCCTCTAGGCCCCTGTTGGTCACCAGTAGCCCAGGGATGACAATAGCTGCCTAACAGCTGGGTTGGGACAATCACAGAGGATAAAGCCATCACAAAATCTGGACAACGGCACGTGGCTCACAACTAGGGCCCTACCTTACTGCTCTCACTCTTGCTGAGCTCAGAACTGGGGGTCAAATGACTACCCCCTGGTTCTCAGGCAGGAAAGGGAGCAAACTTCTCCCTTGCCTCCTTGGCCTAGCCCCTGCTGTGCTGGTGGTGTGGGCTGGGAAGTCCCCCTGGATCTTGTAATTTGCCCCCTCCCCCATGCTGCCGGCAGGGCTGGGTAGGGAGGACAGACAGACAACACAAATGAAAAGGAACCCCCAACTCCTGAGGCACGCTTTCCTGCCCTTCCCTCCCGCAGGCTGATTCAGTTTTTTGAATAATGAAGATGTGCCCTTTGAGCCAGCCTTTGAGTCAGAACACGGTAGTGGAAAAACATTGGCTTCTGAGTTCGGCAGAGCTGGGGTTAAGACTATGCCATACTTCCTTGCTGCAAGACCTTAAACCACTCATTTTACCTATGATTTAGTTGCCTCATGTGTAAAGTGGGTAGTAAATACTAGAAACAAAGCATACAAAGCACTGAGCACCTGGTAGACTGTCAGTAAACTGCAACTGCTGTCGGAGGCACAGGTAGAGCCTTTGGAAGACGTGAGGATGCAGCTCCCTGACGCTGTCGAGGCCTGTTTCGCTGTGGTCATTTGGAGTTTGGAGGAGGGTGTGGGTTGTGAGTGGGGAGGGATCACTCTTCTCTCCTTGTGCTTTTGAATAAACAGTTCCCTCTGATCTTAGCTGCCCTTGCTCCCCGGGAGCACAATTTCAAAGGATTTCTCCATCGAGCGAAAGCAAACCTCAATCATCTTTGTGCACAAAACACCCACCCAGGCTATTTGTCTCCGTCCTGAGCGCTTGGCATGGGGCCCAAGAGGAGCCTTCAGAAGGGAGTGCTTAGCAAAGAATGCTGGCATTCAGATGCAGTTGACTGTCCGCTGTCGGACAGCCCCACCCTCTGTACTGTGCCTGGGGATCTTGGCAGCCCAAGTTAACCACAAGACAAGTTTTATCATCTGTTAAACCTGTCGTTCGGAAAAAAAAAATGACTTCAATAAAATATTTCAACAATTATAGTCCATTTTAATTAGGTGTGTACCACATAATTATAGATTTAAAAAGTGTATAGGGTTTCAAAACCCAACACCATGGTCATATGGAGTTAGCTTTTCTCCCCTTCGGAATTTCTAGCCAGATTCTCCACCTGAGGAGGCGCTGCATACCTGGCTGAGACAGCTCCCCCCTCCACAACTTCCCCTAATTACCTCCTTTTTACCATTCTTTCCATTTCCATCTGGAATCTCAGAGTCCTGTAGGCAGCCACTAATAAGTCCACAGGAGGGGGACTGGATGGTAGGTGGCCCCTGAAAGCCTGCAGAGTCAACATTAGGAAAGAGGGAGGCCTGGTGATGGGGGCAGTGTGAGAAGAGCTCTGGATGTGGAGTCTGGAGGTCTGGATCCTCTTTCTGGCCCCAACAGCAGCTTGCTAGGCGATCTTGGGCACGTTGTATTCTCTCTCTGGGCGTTAGTGTCTTATCTTTAAAAGGGAAGAATTAGACCATAATTTTTCAAAATTTTGATTTTTGTAATTTTTTGTGTGCAAAATTTCAGTTTGCAAATGAAATTTGGAAAGCCCAATATGTAAACAGTTAAAAACAGAGGTACTTAGGTCAAGTGGGATACAGCCCCAAACTTTCTCTAGTGATCCCTGCAGCCCCTTAAAAGTTTGAAAGTGGCCAGGCGCAGTGGCTCACCCCTCTAATCTCAGCACTTTGGGAGGCCGAGGCGGGCGGATCACGAGGTCAGGAGTTCGAGACCAGCCTGGCCAACATGGTGAAACCCTTGTCTCTACTAAAAATACAAAAATTAGCCAGGCATGGTGACGGGTGCCTGTAATCCCAGCTACTCGGGAGGCTGAGGCAGGAGAATGGCTTGAACCTAGGAGATGGAGGTTGCAGTGAGCCAAGATCATGCCATGGCACTCCAGCCCGGGTGACAGACCAAGACTCCGACTCAAAAAAAAAAAAAAAAAAAAACTTTGAAAATGACTGGACGAGATAATTTCAAAAATCTCTTTCCAGCTCAATCATTCATTTATTCAACAAATATTTACCAAGCATCCACTGTGTGCCAGCCCTGTTCTAGGCTCTGGATAGACAGCAGGGAATAAGCCTGGCCCAGTCCCGGGTCTGGGCCCTCAGGGGGCCTCACGGCTGGGACACGGACAATGGTTTCATCCATCGGTGTCCTCAAAACAGCTCCAGGACAGGGAACCATGTGAGGCTCACTCAGGTTGAGGAAGTCACCCAAGGTCTCAGGACTCCTTGGTGGCAGTTCTAGAATGGAGTCCAGTATCTTGCAGCTCCATATTCCTCTGCCCTAGCCGGGGCACCCAGCAGCCCATATCTTTACTTATGAAGTTGGCGGCTGCCAGACGAGGGTGGGATTCCCCTTCCTTGGCCCAGTTGCCCACGCAGCACCTGAGGGAGCAGTCTTCACCACTGCCCCACATGCCTTTGGAAGTCTTCCATGGCCTCAGGGAGTATTGCCCTTAGGGGAGAGCTCCCTGGTTTCCCTGGCCCAAATTACCTTCTTCCCTTGGTGCCCTAAAGAACCTGGCCTCTCCTTTCCCAATCTTGCTGTGACTCACTTCTTCCCTGAGGTGGGCTGACTGTAGTCTGAGGCTCATGTCCTGTGTGAGACCCAGGTATGAGCAGGTGACACCCTCGCCTTGATTGTTCTTACTTGCTTTCCCCAGGGGAGGAGCTGATTCTTGAGTGAATATGTGTTCAAGTTAATGAATAAATGCAGTGATTGAGTGGATGGATAAATAGACAGTGGATGGGTGAATGCATTAATAAATACATTAATAATGTGAGTCAATGTCTGGGGAAATAAATGAATGGATGAATGGATAAATAGATGAGTGGGCAAGTGGATGATGGATGCATTAATACAGAGTAAGTGAACAAGGGAATCTATATCAATCAATATCTATATCTGGATCTGGATCTATATCTATACATAAACTAGTAAAACTCTGAGTGAATGAATGAGTGAGGGAGAAAATGAGTAAAATAGTCTAAGCTGCAATAAACAAAGAAACAAATGAATAGATGTATGGAAGAATTTATGTGTGAGTGAATACATGAGTGAACAGATAACTTCTCTCATTAATGAGCTTCTCAGGCATATGCCAGGCACCTCAGCACCAAGTTCTGCCAATGTACCCTCGTCCTGGGAAATCTATCTAAGGATAGCACGAAGAATATACCCAAAACTCAAGGCAGCTTTGATGAGCACCAGCCAATGGAAGGATATGGGTGACAATACTGGGCACCCTTTGCTGTCTATGGCCCGGATGGGCTGCAGCCATGGGTGGTGACTAGCCGACTCCGAAGCTCTCCAGGAGTTTGCTGAGTTGTGTGCCTAGAGTAGCTCCTGTCTTTAGCCCAGGGAAATTCCAAGAGCCTCTAATTAGCCAAAGTGCACAGTGGGGGTGGGAAGGCATAGGGTGGTGCAGGGCAGGCACAGAGGGGGTTGCTGTGCATTTTTTTTTTGCCATGACCCAGCTAAGAGAAGCCAAGTGATTTTCCATAAATTCTAGAACAAATGTTTGCCTTAAGGCTCAGGACTCTGGTGCCAAGTTTCAACTCAACCAAATACTTCTGGGTTTGGGAGTTGTGTGTGGTGTGTGTATGTGTGTGTATGTGTGTATGTGTGTGAGTTAGAGTTAGTTAGCAAGACAAAGAGAGAGAGAGAGAAGTGGGGCTGGGGGAGGGAGATGAGGCCCAGGGTGGAAATACAAAATGTCCTTTGGGGACTGTGGCCCTGTCAAGTGTACCTGACAAAAAAAAAATTATTAAACCCCACCCATGGCAAGGTGACCTGTGTCACAGTTGGAGTGACAACTGAGGCTCAGAGGGCTGCGAGACACACTGTGATTCCACGTGGGTTAGAATTCAAGTGTGGGCCTGCCTGGCCCCAAGGGAGAGTGGGTGTGGTCGTGTTTGGGGAGAAAATATGTGACTGTATAAAAGTGTAGTGTTTTCCAGGCAGAAACCTTTCTGTGCCAGTGGGAAGTCCAGTTGAAGGAGCCAGGGCTTCCCATCAGAGGTGGTTTGGGATTGGGTTAATCTAAATGCCTTCAGAGCCAGGCAGGGGCCACCAATTCCTGTGGCCGGCCAGGTGACATTACCGGTGCCCTGATGGTTGGTGATGGAAGGTCCCTTTAGGTGGGAATGCCTTAGTCTGTTTTGTGTTGCTATAAAGGGATACCTGAGATTGAATAATTCATAAAGAAAAAAGGTTTATTTGGCTCATGGTTCTGATGTTGGAAAAGTTCAAGATTGGGCATCTGGTGAGGACTTCAGGCTGCTTCCACTCGTGGCAGAAAGCAAAGGGGAGCTGTGTGTGCGTTGCTCCCATGGAGACAGGGGACACAAGGCTCGGGGATGGTGCCAGGCTCTTTTTAACAACCAGTTCTGCTGGGCACTGTCAGCGTGAGAACTCACTTACTCCCAAGTGAGAATACGAATCTGTTCATAAGGGATTCGCTCCGATGATGTAAACACCTCCCACCAGACCCCAGAAATCCAGATTTTAATTTGAAATTCCCAATGACTAAATGTTGGCCATGCATCTAAAAAAAATCTAAAGTGCGGCGCTGGTCAAGCAAAACTGGACTTCCAGCCTGTGACCTCTGATGTATGGATTAGGAGAAGGAAGATAGACTGAGAAGGAGGGAGGGAGTTTTGACCCCTGCCTGGAGGCGCTCTTCCTCCTCCCACCTTCACACGGGCCTGCCTGCTGGGATCTCCTTCACCCAGATCTGTTTAAACCCACCTTGACCCATGAAGCTCTGCTCAAAGAGCTCTTCCATGAAACCCCGGGTCCCTTGAGTCAGGCGTTTGTTATCATTGTTGCAGCCCTAGCACCTCCGTCTTTTAATGTAGCTTGTAGGATTTTCTCAGCAGTGCCAGTGTGATGCAGAGTGGAGGCTGTGGGGAAGGTCTGGGAGGATTGCACAGTCTGTGTGTGTATGTTAGGGAGTGGGGTGGGGGGTGGTGGTGCAGGGAGCAGAGATTTTTTCATAAGTGTGTATGCCATACCTACAAAGCAGAAGCACTCACCCCAGCCTTGGGGAAGGTCAGGAGGGCTTCCTGCAGGAGGTGACTGATTCTTAAAGAATAAGAGGGAGTCAGGCAGATGGACAGGGACCCATAGCTCCCACTTTGTGCCTGGGAAGAGGTGTCTTAAGGGT
Organism: Pongo abelii; assembly: GCF_028885655.2. Classification (NCBI taxonomy): domain Eukaryota; kingdom Metazoa; phylum Chordata; class Mammalia; order Primates; family Hominidae; genus Pongo; species Pongo abelii. Next base: position 103,332,030 of record NC_072000.2, on the reverse strand, counting down.
GCAGGGCATGAGCTTTGGAGACAGGGACCAGAACTTACAGCCTGAACCTTCCTTTTACTAACTGGTGACTCTGAGTGAGCCACTTTGCCATTCTGAGCCTCAGTTTCCTCCTCGGTGACAAGGGTCTAATGATGGTTCCCTGATGGGTAGTCTTGGGGATTGGATGGGTGGACCCACGTGAAGCTCTGAGCATCGTGCCTGGCACTTGGTTGGGTTTCAGCTGTGGCTATTACAGAGGGGCTGTCACCTCTCAGGACCCAGCACCCTCCAAGTTGGCCGAAACTCTCTGTGCCTGTGCCCTTTGGGGAGGGAGAATGGTGGAAGCGAGGGTGCAGAGGAGGCGCCTTCCTGGGCCTCCATGTGGTGGAGGATGAGACTGGAGGTTTCATATCCAGGTGTGGGGGATGTGGGCGCCACCCTGCCATGGCTGTAGGTGGCAGTCCTGTGAGCTCTGCTGTGCTTGGGAGATTATCCAGGCAGGTGCAGTGTGTCCTGGAGGATGGGTGTGATGGGGAGGCATGGGAAGCAGGGAGGCCAGATTGAGGGCTGTGACAATGGCTGGGCAGGTGCCCTGTAGGTCTGGCTGTGAATGGCTGTGACTGAGTGGGGAAAAGAGCAGGAGCCCAGCCGGCAGACTTTATAGAGTGAGATTCAACAGGACATGATGCTTAATGGGTCAGTGAGGCACAGCAGGGAGAGGAGGACATGCTGGCATTGAGCTTCTGAGTCGGGGAGGCGAGAAGGCTGGTGACACCAACAAGGACTGGGGCATCAGGAGAGGAGACCGCTCAGCAGGAGACTGTGGGGACAAACTTCTATCTTGTTGGCTCCACTAACTCCTCAGAGTGTAGGCCATCAGGATTCAGTGCAGGCGACACCCCCTCTGCGAAGCCTTCCTGGAGCCCATCAGTCCCCTTCTTTCCTCTTCTATGTCTGCTCCATGTCCTGGACACATGTGTGCTTCTCCATGTGGCCTAGGATGCAGCCCACAGCAGGGCACAGCTACTGTCAACTGAGTGCAGGAGAATGAATGGCAGGTGAGAGAGAAGGGCTGGGAGGGAAGAGGGAAAGGAGGCAGGCAGGAAGGAAAGACTAAAAAAGAAATGCAGGAAGGAAAGAAGGAAGGACAGTCAGACTCAGGAGGCTGGAGTTGGCTTAAGTCTCTGTTTGCCAAGGTCATTAGATCAAGAACCCCCAATAGAAGGGGAGATGATGCAATTGGAGGTAAGGCCGTTTCCCTTGCGCAGTGGAGCAGGAACCATTGGCTCTGGCTGCCATCTGGTTTGCTACTAAGTGAGGTATCTGGGAGATCCTGTTATTGCAAGACAACAACTGATAATCTTTGTTCTCCTAAGAGGGCTGTGATTCACTGGGCTGGAATCACAGGTGCTGGGGGCTGGGGATAGAGAGATGGCTGAGATCATGAGTGGAGCTTCAGAGTCAAGTCCAGCTCTGCCCTAACATCACTGTGTAACTTGAAAAATTGTCAGCCTGAGTTTCCTCTTCAGCGGATGAGACCAAAGGCCTGACTATCAAGGATTTAGGGAGGACTGCAAGAGCATGCATCTAAGTCACCCAGCACTGTGCCTCACATGCAGCAAGTGCTCAGCGGACAGTGTCTGTTCATTGTTGTTGTGACAGGCTGGTGAAGAGTAAGGCATGGGGGCCAGCACTCACGTGGCACCGTATAGTACACACCAAGAGAGGAAGCAGCAGCATTCACACCCACGCTGCCTGGGAGAGCTTCAGAGCCATGAGGATGGCGGCTCTAGGACATGAAGAGAGAAGGGACAGAGAGTGTCTTCCAGATAGAAGAAACAGCAGGGCAAATGGATGGCATGTCCTGGTGCTTGGCTGGGGGTCCTGGGAGGCTCTGACGGGAGCAGGCACCTCCCTCTTTGTTCATGTCCTTGGGGGCCGCTCCCGGGGCGGTAATGGTCTGCTGCTGCCCCAGCCCGAGTGCCGGAACCATGAGGGAGCGACAGATTAGATGCAATTCTGACGGCCATGGCGTTCACTGTGAAGATTGCTTTCTGCATTTTTAAATAAAAAATTGTAATTCTCTTCTCACTGCACACACAAAAATGGGAAGTATGTGAGGCCATGGATGTGTTGATTAGCTTGATTGAGCCTTTTCCCAATGTGTACCTACCTCAAAACATCAAGCTTCACACCAGCAAATATGTACAACTTTTATTTGTCAACTAAATGTTTAAATAAATACTTTTTAAAGTAATTGTGTTTCCTCTATTAATAAATCCCTTTCACCCGATAGGAGAGGCTGTGCGAGGGACATGCAAAATGAAGGCATGCCTTCCGGCCCCTGTTGAAGGGCTCCTCGCTTTGCGACAGAGCCGGTAGCATCTACCACTGCCAGAGAAGCCCTAGTTCACAGTGTCTTTCCAGGGAGCCCCTGGCATGTACCACCTCTGATTCTATCAGACACCAGCCACACTGCGAGGGTCTTCACTCCTGTTTTACAAGGGAGGGAAATGATCAAGGTTGGTCTGTGTCCTTACAAACCAGCCACCCATGGGTGTGGCTGGCGAAGACGTAGCCAGAGCGTAGCCAGAGCCGGCCCCCGAAGGCTTCTGGAAACGACACCAGGTACAAACAGTGGGGGCTACGACTGCAGGATCACCTGGAGAGGAAGCGTGGCGGCCGGCAGCACTGCTCTCAGGCTGTCACGGGGCAGAGGACACCGGGCTCCCCTGGCTTGTCTAGACGATGTCACACAAACAGACTTTCCCAATCCATGCTGCTGGGGTTGGGGGCAGGAATCATCCCCTGTTCTTGGAGGCATCTCCCCAGAGCATGGCTTTGTGAGAACATTCTAGCATTGGGGAGGGAGGTCAAACACGGTGGCTGCTAAGGCTTCTCTCCACTTTAAATTCCACATTGCACATCCACCACAGGCAGGACTCCAGCCTGAAGGTCCTCCAGCACCTGGCGTGCCCTGCCTGCACGCAGACCTCCTGCCACAGGGCATTCTTCTGGCTAAGCGTTCCCCCTCCCCAGTCTTCTCGAGCAGACCCACTCCTGGGAGTGGGTAGTGCCTGGTGTCTTAGCATGGTTGTTCCCTCTGCAGCTCTGGGCAGAAGCATAAGGAAAATGCGGGGCTGAAGCCTCGCATGGGGAGGGTAGGGTGTGGAGTCAGGAAAGGGAACCCGCTCTGCAATTCAGAGTCCTGAGTGACAGTCCTGCCTAACCGCTTCCTCACTGGCTGCCTGCATAAGTCACGTCCCCTCTCAGAGTCTTGGTTTCCTCATCTGTAAACTAGAGAGGACACAGAGGCCACCCTCACAGGCTGATGGGAGGTACATGTGAGATACAGCCCAGGAAAACGCTTTGTCAGCTCGGAAGGGCTGTCCTGATGCGAACTATTATGAGACCGTGTTTGGAAAGCACTTAGCATGTCACCTTACTAAATGCCTAATAAATGTGAGCTATTATTATTATTATTATCATTATTATTACTACTACCGTGTTACAGTTTTGTCCTCGGGCTGTTCCACTTTGTGCAGAAGTGTATGGCACCACCCTGCGCAGCCAGTGATAATTACATAGGAACTTTTAACTTCAGTGTGTTCTTTGCTCTCCCCCATGAGATATTAAATAATGTGTCGATGTGAAATGGATGCCAGTTCCTGGATGGCAGGGGCTACCTGATGATAACTATCATTAGATGATAGCCTACTTTGTGCCAGGCCCTATTTGAAAGTGATGTTCCTAGAGTTTATTTCATTATCACAACCAACCTATGATGCAGACACTCAGACTGCCTCCACTTTGCAAATGAGAAGAGTGAGGCTCTGAGAGGTCCACAGCCAGGCAGTGTGGAGCTGGGATTTGAACTGGGCATTTGGGGCCAACACTTGTGCTCCTGTTACATTTGTGTGAGCCTGGGGCATGAGGAATTGCTAGTGGTTGAATTGTGCTAAATATATGAATTAATGACCACAGCCAGTCATGAGCAATAATGGAGGGGAAGAGTCGTGTACAACCCGGATGGAAAGAGTGTCCTGAAATCAACATGGGAGGTGGATGTGTACAACGCTATGAGGACTGGGACAACCACGGGCTCCAAGACGTCAGGTCCACCCAGATTCAAATTCTTACTCAGTCCCTTCCTGGTCATGTAACAATGGATAAAATATCATGGGCTGGCAAGCTATGGCCTGTGGGCCACACCTGTCCTGCTGCATGTTTTAGTAAATACAATTCTATTGGAACACAGCCATGCCCATTCATTTATGTATTGTCCATGGCTGTTTTTGCACTCCTGGGTCAAGGTTGAGTATTTAGAACAGGGACCATTGGGCCTGCAAAGCTAAAATATTTACTCTCTGGCCCTTTACAGAATATGTTTGCTGATCCCTGGAGAGATGGTGACTTCTCTTGAATCTTAGTTTCTGCAGGAAAAAGCTAGCTGTGAGTGAGAGTATGAGATGACACAGGTGACCATGGATTCTTTGAGATCTGTCATTGTTGGTTCTTGGTAGGTGCTGATTAATGGTTGGATGATGTGGGGAAAGCCAATGCACTGCCAGATGCCACAGGAGGCAGGAGCGAAGGGTGGTGAGCGGCAGACCAGCCTCAGGGAGAGGCAGACCTGGGTCTAGCCCTGACTCTGCTCCTTACTGGTTTGTGACCTTGGGCAAGGGGCTTCATCATTCTTGCACTTCGGTCTTCCCAGTTGTCAAGTGGGAATAAGAACAGCTTGTATCTCTATGGTATCTGCCAGGATTCTCTAAGTTAATTGATAAAAACAAATCACTTGGCAATAGTAAAAAGATAGACAATAGCAAGTGTTGGTGAGGGTGTGGGGCAACTGGAACCCTCGTCCATTTCTGGTGAAACTGTGAAATACTGCAGCCATTTTGGAAAACACTGTGGCAGTTTTTGAAAAAAGTTAAACATAAATGTACACAGCAGCAATTCCACTTCTAGATATCTATTCAGAAGAAATAAAAACACATCTGCACAAAGACTTGTACGTGAATGTTCACAGCAGTATTATTCATCATAGCTTCAAAGTAGAAACAACCCAAATGCCCATCCATGGATTAATAGAGAAAGAAAATGTGTTAGAGCCATCAATGGAATATTATTCAGCAATAAAAAGGAATGAGATACTGATAATGCTACAAAAAAGTGGATCTCAAAAACATTGCCCTAAATGAAAGAAGCCAGGCACAAAGGACCCCATATGGTATGATTTCATTTACATGAAATGTCCTGAGTGGGCAAATCCATGGAAAGAGAAAGTAGGTTCATGGTTGCTACGGATTGGGGACAGAGGGGGGTGGGACATGACTGTATATAAGCCTGAGGGATTCTTTTGTGGTGGTGCAAATGTTCTAAAATTGGATTGTGGCGATGGTTGCATAACTGAAAATTTACTAAATAGTGTTGAATTGTACACTTAAAATGAGTACATTTTATGGTATGTAAATGAAACTGTGAAAAAAAAAGTCCTTGGAATCATACGTGGTGCAGAATAAGGCGTGGTGGTGGCTGTCAATGGTGTTAATTCCTCCCATTGTCTCTGGCTGGGGTTGGGGGATCATTAAACCTGAAGCGTTGATCTAGGCCTGAGAATTCAGATGCAGATCTTCCCTGCAGCTTTGCTCTTCCACACCCAACTGCTTTGCCTGCTCTTATCTGTGTAACTTTGAGCCTCTGTTTTCTCTGTAAATTGCAAATTGTAACAATTCCCGAATCTGTGGCAGTGATGTGTGTGTGTTTTGTTTTACATATTTACATATTGAACTGAATGTTTGCATTCCCCCCAAATTCATGTGCTGAAGCCCTCATCCCCATTGTGGTGGTATTTGGAGACAGGGCCTTTGGGAGGGGATAGGGTTTGGATGAGGCCGTGGGGTAAAGCATCTGTGATGGGATTAGTGCCCTTATAAGGGAGCGAAGGGACCACCGCTTTCTTTGCCTATGATATGAAAATGGCAAGAAAGTGTCTGTGTGGACCAGGTGTGGTGGCTCATGCCTGTAATCCCAGCACTTTGGGAGGCCGAGGTGGACGGATCATGAGATCATGAGATCTAGACCATCCTGGCCAATATGGTGAAACTCCGTCTCTACTAAAAATACAAAAATTAGCTGGGTGCGGTGGCGGGTGCCTGTAGTCCCAGCTACTTGGGAGCCTAAGGCAGAAGAATCGCTTGAACCTGGGAGGCGGAGGTTGCAGTGAGCCGAGTTCGCACCACTGTACTCCAGCCTGGGTGACAAAGGGAGACTGTCTCAAAAAAAAAGAAAGTGTCAGTCTGTAAACCAGGAGGCAATCCTTCACCAGGAACCCCACCATGCCAGCACCTTGTTCTTGGACTTCCAGCCTCTAAAACTGTGAGAAATATATGTTTGCTGCTGCAGACACCCAGTCTAAGGTGTTTTGTTATAGTATCCCGAACTGATGAAGACACATCTGAAATCTGGAAAGTGCTGGCACGTGATAAACACTCACATTTTCTTTCTCAGATGAACAAATGAATGTAGTGGCCATGATACTGCCCATTGTTCAGCTGACACAAATCTTCACTTTCTGTTCATGGAAAATGGACAAAATAAATAGTGTCCTTAAAGTTCAAAGACCAGGACCCTACTTCCAGCTCTGCCGCTAACCAGTCCTGTGATCTTTCCCATCTGAGTCTTTTTTATTTTTATTTTTGGTCGCCCAGGCTGGAGCGCAGTGGCATGATCTCAGGTCACTGCAACCTCTGTCTCCTGGGCTCAAGCCATTCTCTTGCCTCAGCCTCCCGCATAGCTGGGACTACAGTAGCCCACCACCATGCCTGGCTAATTTTTTGTATTTTTAGTGGAGATGGGGTTTCGCCATGTTGGCCAGGCTGGTCTCAAACTTCTGACCTCAGGTGATCTGCCCGCCTTGGCCTCCCAAAGTGCTGGGATTACAGGTGTGAGCCACCACACCTGGCCTCCCCTCTGAGTCTTTAAGTTCAACAAGGGCTCTTTGGCAAAATCCTGCCTGTCAGGACTTTGGAGAGCATCCAGTGTGCTATGAGTAGCCCTGTGTTACCTCTGGGTGCATTGCATGGCTTTGGTTTGGTAGTCTCAAATCCCAGGCAGCATAAACTGCTCCCAAGAAAAAGATCTGGAGCTCATGAAGTAGAGGGTCCAAGTGTAGAAGGACACCCAATGGAGGTCCCAGAGCCCTCTGGGCCATGCATTAATTTAAGAGACTGGAGGCTGCAGCTCTGATGGGGGTCTGTCCTGAATGGGAAAGTTGAGGTTCCTCACGGGAGGTCACCCCTGCCAGCCCTCTCTGGGACATCTCCATGAGCAGGGACCATTGGAAAGCTCCTCCCTGCTGGAAGTTCTCTTAGCTTGTGAGTCTGGCAACTTGGTGTTGTTCAAAGGCTTCCCAAGCCCTGGAATAACCAAAGTTAAGCAAAGATAAGGAAGCAGGGAAGAGGCCTGGACCCACGCCAAGCTGTGTTGCATTTCAGGAAGAGCCGTTTTGGTCGGTTTTGATGGGAGAGTCTTAAGAAGAGGCCAAGTACACCAGTACTCGGAGCATAGGTCCTCCCGCCCAGGCTGTTCCTGTCCCCTAAGCTGCTGCTGACTTCAGGCCAGTTTCTCCTTCCCCTGGAGCCTTGCCCCTTTCTTTGAGAAGAAGAAGATGTTGATTAGAGCAGAAGTCTCCCACTGATGGCCAGGCATTTATTTTTATTTTATACATTTTTGGTGTCTGTAGTATGGCAATCACTCTTTTTTTTTTAAAGCTGGCTTACTTGCTAATATATTAACATCACGAGGTTCTCTTTGAAACCTAAAATCTAAAATCAGATTTTTGGCTTCTCTTTGAAAAAAAACCAACTGGTGCCACTTAGGCTGCTGGCATTTCAACATGGCCACAGTAAGGCAGAGAGGGCAGAAGCTGCCCCTGTCTCTGCCCCCCTTACGCCACAATCTCCAATCACCCCTATTGCTTCCACTCTGGGCTGAATGCTAGCTGTCATTTATGGAAACATTAAGAGGAACAAAAGATCTCTTAGGCTCATGTTTTTATTGAAAGTGGGAAAATAAAAAATAAACTAAAGAAACAGGGTTTCAAGAAAGATAAGCTAAGTTTTTTGATGGAAGAGAAACACAGCCTCAAGCATCTATTAGGGCAGAAGTGTGTCTGTGGGGTTCTAAGACTCACTCACATCCACTTGCCTTCCCTTCTGGGCTTGTTGGAGATTTATAATGTCCCACCCCTCTGTAATTAGGTACTGACACAGGACTAATTTCAATTGGTTAGTAGACAGTGAATTGGTTAGGGCAGCTGGTTGAAGTGAAGCTTATTACTTATGAGTTGAAGAATGTAATTGCTGGTCCAAGATTCCTGGCATTCTTTCTCTGCCTTGGTGTGTTCTAGCGGGTGCAGTTGCAAGGTGGTGGCCTTGGTCAGCCTGAGTGACTGTGTAAAGTTGAGACTCCTCTGCCAACCTGTCTGGGCATGGTGTGAGTGCATTGTTTGTTACTGCAGTGCAACCTATCTCATTCTGACTAATACAGTACCAAGAGATACACCTTTCTGCTTCTGTCATTTATTCCACTTGCTTTTGAAATCAAACATTTGCACTTGGTCCCTCTGGATTTGATGGTCTGTAGCTCCTGTTTCCATTTGAATCCTCAGAGGATCACTCTATGCTCCACTGGATGGTGAGCTCCTTGAGAGCAGGAGTTCCTTGAGCTAAGTCTTGTTGTATATATATGCCTAGCATCTAGCAGTGGACCCGACACAAACAGCATGCTCCATGAGAGTTTGATGAATGAATGCCTGAACTCTGTCACTGGCCTGACCTGACATCTGGGCAAGTTGCTTTCCTTCTATTTCTTCAACTGTAAAATAAATGGAAGCAAAAGACGGGGTTGCCTCTGTCCTTCCCAGCTCTGGAAGTCCATACTCTATGTTTAACCTCTGTTTCTATATGAGCTCAGATCCCAGGGAAAGCACCTTCCATGAGAGCCATCCATGTCATTAGGAAATGGCCAACTACTTTAGGCACTTAGATGACTTGAACTTGAACATGCCCTTGCTGGACTCCCATCCCTGATGTCCACATAAATAATGCATTACTGAGAACTGATGAGGCCTCACTTCCTGGGACCTTTGATCTGATGGCATTTTTGCTTTGCTCAATTGTAAATCTGCTACTCTCAGGACATGGGAGGTCTCGCCCATCATAAAATGATACCTACTCAGAAAGGACGATTGTAAAGGCTGAGCTCTGCTGCCAGGAGACCCCAGTTGATGGAAATCAGCAGGCATGGTGCCCAGCACACCCCAGGGGAACAAGTGAGGTTGTGGCTCACTCTTCATCACCTTGGGATCCTGCTGTCCTGGTCCATGGCACCTAGTGACTCAGTGGCATCTCCTTTTCTCTACCTAGGTAGGACCAAAAGAAGGGGCTGCCTAACAAAGTGAGAAAGAGCAAAGGATTCGGAGTCAAGGGACCTGGGTGTCATCCCAGACCCACCATTTACTAATTGCCTAAACAGGGCTACAAATGTTCTCTGCATCTTGTTAGGGCAGGGCCTGTCACTCTGAGGCTCTTTGCCCATCCGGATGTCTGTGGTTAGTCCTGACTCTGCCCCATGCTGTGTGGTCTCAGTCAAATATACAACCTCTCATCTATAAAGTTCTTGACCCAAAGAATGAAGTAGAACAATTGTTTTTATTTACTGGGTGCTTCATGTATGTCCAGAACCATGTGGATACTTTCCTGCATCTTCTCTCACAATCCTGAAGATAACCCTATTGATCACGGTCAGGGTCACCCATATTTCACCATTGCACCTCGATTCTCCAGGCAAGAGACCGAGGCACAGAGGGACTAATAAGGCACCTGGCCTGGGAGGTCTCCCAGCTTGCATGGGGGTGGAGTGGGACCTGAAGCCTGGCAGGTGGACTCTGGGAACGGCCCAACTGGGCATGCCATGCTGCTCCCTGGGGTGTGGTAAAAAGAGCAATGGCTCAAGCTTTGGAAGAACGGGCTTAAACTTGTACTCTTGCACCTTCTCAGTTTGTGGGCAGGTCACCTAGCTTGGTTTTTGCAATTCCAAAGCAAGATCGGCATCCACCACCTCCCTGGCTGGTAGAGGGACCTGATGAGGTCATGGATGTGGAAATGCTTTGTAACCAGTGGGCTGGGGAGCTGGGCATGTCCTGTTCTTGTTCTGAGATCCCTGCATGCTCCGTGATTTTCTGCTGTCTGTCCTCACTATCTACATCTGTCCGCGTCTGTCCCCAGCTTGTTTTCAGGGAGGCACTGGGGTTAAATCTGGGTTGCTCACCCTGGCCCTGAGGGCCAAGGGAAGAGTTCCTCTTTCCATCGCTGATGCAGAGACCCTGAAGAGTGGCTCTGGAGTAACTTGATACTGTTTTATGTGCTGATTCTTTAATTGCTGCGGGAGGTAATAAATCCACGGATAAGATGGGGCACATCTTATGTCACTTGTGAGAGGGAAAAGGAACACGGGAAGCAGAGATCCCATTGATCAGGTCCTAGGGTGGATGTCACAGGGAGGAAAAGGACACACAAGGCTGTTGCCTTTGACCTGCCCGTAGGATGCATGGAGGATGAGAGTGGGGAGAAGGTGGACAGGGTAGGTGGGTGTGACCACCAATGGCCTCGTGGGCCAAGATAGCTACAAAAACAAGAACAGTCGCAGCCAGTGCCTAGGATGGTGCTAGGCACACAGCAGAACCTCTATGAAGGGCTGTGGAACACATGTACAGGGTGCTGGCTGGGCTCCTCCCAGTTCCACTGATGTGAACCGCCCCATGGGATGTTGGGGTGCAGTCAGAATCAGTTTCCAAAAGCCGCTGCAGAGAGCACAGTGGCTCTGCCCCCTAGTTACCCAGGTTGCTTTAACCTAAGCAAATATGCCAAGCACGGTTGCTGGATGCTTTCTTCCTTGGAAAACACACTTGGTAAATAGGAGCCTGTGCTATTATCTCAGAATGGGCCGGGTTTGTCTAAATATAGACATTTGATAATTACCCCTGGAAGCATGCGTTCCGGTGCAAAAACAGATCAACAACTCACTCCCTGTTCTGCTGTTCCCTCCCTTGGAAGAAGGAGTGGGCTGGCCTTCTAGGGCTTGTCTCAGCATTAGCTTCTTAAGAGCCCAGCAGTCTCTGCAGAGATTAGGGCTTCCCTTAACCACCAGTGTCGAGTCTACGATCAAGCGTTTTCCCCTGCAGTGGAAACTTTTTTCCTTGAAAGGGGTATTAGGTAAACCAGTTACATGTTTCCAAACACCTTTAAAAACAGAAGGCTCTTTCCTCTCCGTGTTATTTCTTTTCTTCTTCTGGTGAAATGAAAACTAGTGTGGCCAACCTGGTTATAAATGTGGTGAATCCAGTTGCACAGTGAATTCCAGTCTGTACTCTTTTTTTTTTTTTTTTAAAAATTTCAATAAAGGCTACTTAGGGCCAACAGAATTTTTGACTTTAAGAAGCATGTAAAAGGGAGTCACCGTTAATAGGGTGAGCTCTTTGCTTTGGGATTAGGCCTATCTGACAGCGCCCGGGTCCCTTTATTCATTGGGATTGCACCAAGAGAATGCTTTGTGCCACTCTGAAAAAGATAGAATTAGGCGTTCCATTTATTCTATTGATCTTAATAACCTCATCTCATAAATACCTACTTTATGACATCAATAAAAAGGGATCGTGGCCATTCAGAACAATAGAAATGGTTACTTTGCAACTGAAGTGTTCCATTGAGTGCCTCAATGAAATTCCAGACAGCAGAGCTGTCAAGAGATTTCTGTGCTGGCTTTTTAAAGTTCGTGTAGCAGGAGAGATTTCCACCTCTTTCCCTGAAAATGCAAATGAACTGGGTGCTTAGGATCGCATGGTGCAGCCTCTTGCTTCTCAGGCATATTGTGATTTTTCTTCTCGTGTAACTCAGACTTAAGTTGTCATCTTGCAGAGTTACAAGGGTCTGCATTGGTAGACCAAAGGCTACCCTATCAGCAAAATATCACGGATAATCCTCTGTTCACGGGTTGAGCACAAAGGATGCTTCACATGCAGGTGGTACTTGAAGGTGCTCCCAACACTCCCACCTCCTCTGTTTTGTTCTTTCACTTTATGGGAGAAAAGCCTGAGGGTCAGAGAGGTGCCATGACGCTGATGCCAATCAAAGCCCATGGTGCTGGTCTCACAGACACCCAAGCTGCCACCGAATGGGGCTCATCTTAGAGCCAGGAGGCATGAGGTCTATCAGCCCTGTTCTGGGGAGAAGCAGGCCTCGCCTGCCCTCCGGGGCTAACCGGCCCAGGGTTTAGCATGTGTCTCTCCTATGGAGCTCCATCTCATTCCAGCAGGCCTGGATTTCAGCTGAGGAGTTGCATTTGAAGGGCTGTGCCACCTTTCCTGGAATCCCCTCACAATGATAGGTTGGCTTCATGCCTCCACTGGAAAGAACTCCAGGTCTAGAAAACAGTGAAGGAAAGGCAGGCAGGGGAATTGAGGCTGGTTGAGTGCCAAGGCTGTGCCTTATGAGAGAACTGAGGCATCCCGGCCAGCACAGCACCCACTGCCTGACGTGTGAGTGACACTGTCTTGGACCTCCCAGCCAGGCCAGTCTTCCAGGGCAGTGTGGCTGCAGGTGCTTCAGTGATGCCAGCAGAGGAACTGTGCAGCCAACTCATGGGATCAGAAGAAATTTGAGATGGTGGTTGTTGCAAGCTGCTAAGCTTCAGGTCCATTTGTTACATGGCAGAGGCTGCCTGACACGTCCTCCCATGCCACTCTCTCCCTCTGCCCTCTACACTCCAGCCCCGCTGGCTTTCCTGCTCCTGCCTAAGGTCACTCAGGTCAGCAGTCTTCTGTGCCTGGCTTGCTCTTCCCCAGATCTTCTTGTTGCTCAGGTTGAGGCCCAGTCAGATTCCAGTCTTCACCATTGCATGGGGTGGGGGTGCAGCAACATTGTATTGCACAGGAGTGGGATTCCTGCATCTGGAGGAATTCAAAGCCTTTAAGGGATGGGAATGAAAAGAGGTAGGAAGCTTTGAGAGCATAGCGTGTGGCAGCCAGGGCAAAAAGTTAGGATCGTATCTTACATATGATGCAGCCATCTGAGGGCTTTGAACAGGGCAGTGCCGTGACACAGTTTGCAGTTTTAAAAGACAACTCTGTTTGATCTGCCAAGAATAAAGTGAGGGGCTGGGGATAGGACAGAGATCAGGGATACCAGATAGGAGATAAGGGCTGGTGGTAGCTTGGGCCAGGCTGGTTAATATGGGAGAATGATGCACAGATTCAGAACATACTTTGGATACATGGGTGGATGACTTTGCTTCCAATCATTTATTTCCCTCCTCTGCTTCCACACACACCCCTGGACTTCGCTGTTCCCTTGCCATAACTTTACCGCTTGCAAACTCCAGGCTGCAAACATCCTCTCCCTGACATCCACTCCTCTCTTTCCAGCTCCCTCCAGTATCCCCACCCCACCCTGGACCCAGATCCACTGGCCTGGGGTACTTAGTCACTTCCACAGTCTTCTACTGTCTCCCTTGCCCCTTACCCTCCAAGGTACTTGTCTGATAAAATGGCAACCTTGAAATACTCAGCACTGCCCCGCCTCTGGCCTGCACAGAAGCAGTTGCAAATTGCCAGGAAATAAGGCACCCAGCCATGCCCACTGTGGACGGTGGAGAAGGCAGCTACATACATGCATTTAGACCTCCTGGCAGAGAGGCTGGAAATAGGGATTTGAGAGCCATCAGCTTATTGAGGGTATTGGAAACTGGGGTTGGGGCAGGGCTGGGCCAAGTCTGTGGGGAGTGGAGTTAGATAGGGAACCTGGGATGGAGCCCAGGGGTACCTCATCTAGAAGCAAGGAGAGGAGGAGGAGGGAGCCGGGGGGATCCTCCCACCACCATCACCCCCCTGGATGCCTAGGAAGAAAGGAAGATGGGGCTGGGGACTTCCCTGTTCATATGGGAATCAACCCCAAACCACCTGTCCTGCTCTCAAGCTGGTGAGCTCTCCTGGCAGGGCATGGCTCCAAAGCCTTGACTCCCGGTGAACTTCCTAGAGTAATTGACACAGCTGCCTGAGGCTCCCACAACAATGTCACAGCCTCAACTCCTCACTATGACTTCAGTGCCATGATTTCCAGTTGGAATTTTTTTTAAAAAGATAAAAGATAGAAGCCACACCATCCATATCGTCTAACTCTTGCTGGATCTTTGCTTCGATCTGGTTTTCTTTCTTTTTCTTTTTCTTTTTTTTTGAGGCAGAGTTTTGCTCTGTTGCCCAGGCTGGAGTGCAGTGGCACGATCTTGGCTCACTGCAAGCTCCACCTTCCGGGTTCGCGCCATTCTCCTGCCTCAGCCTCCTGAGTAGCTGGGACTACAGGTGCCCGCCACCACACCTGGCTAATTTCTTTTTTTTTGTATTTTTAGTAGAGACAGGGTTTCACCATGTTAGCCAGGATGTTCTTGATCTCCTGACCTCATGATCCTCCCGCCTCGGCCTCCCAAAGTGCTGGGATTACAAAGCGTGAGCCACCGTGCCCGGCCTCTATCTAGTTTTCATCTTTCTGCGGGATTTCTGAAAATGAGTGTTTGAGCAGGGGGCAGATGGATGGATTCCCGTCACTGTGGGCTTTGAGATATTCCTCTCTGTCCAGTGCTTAACCCCTTGAAGACTCAGTTTCTACATCTGTAAGGTGGTGCAATATGAGCACACACTTAAATTATGCTTTTCTCTTTCTTTCTTTCTTTCTGTCTCTCTCTCTCTCTCTCTCTCTCTCTGTCTCTCTCTCCCTCTCTCTCTCTCTCTCTCTCTCTTTCCCCTTCCTTCCTTCCTTATTTTCTTTCTTTCTTTCTTTTTGAGACGGAGTCTCGCTCTGTTGCCCAGGCTGGAGTGCAGTGGCACGATCTCGGCTCACGGCAAGCTCTGCCTCCCGGGTTCACACCATTCTCCTGCCTCAGCCTCCCGAGTAGCTGGGACTGCAGGTGCCTGCCACCACACCCGGCTAAATTTTTGTATTTTTAGTAGAGATGGGGTTTCACCTTGTTAGCCAAATGATACTTTTCTAAATGCCGCCTATGTACACGAACTCATTCATCTTCACAATGGTTACACCCCATTTACACATGACGAGACTGAGGCACAGAGAGGTTAAATCACTGGGCTCCCATTCACACAGCAGTCATTTGAAACCAGGTCATCCTGCTGTAAAGTCCACTTGCGAGCAACAGCACAGGTGCCTCCTGAGAGTCTGGCCATCTTCCTGCTTGACTCAGAGATCATGGCGGGGGAAACGATGAGTTGGTGCCTGTGAAATGATGCATCGCATTGGAAACAGTGACTCTCAAATTGTTTATTTTTTTTTAAGTGGCGGATTTATTTTTTACTTGACTCCAGCCTAAAGGAGGAAAGGGCAGCCCCTGGAAACTCAGTGACTTGCGAGGCCCACCTCTCTGCACTGTGGGGCAGGCCCTGGTCTGGGCCTCCGTGCCCAACCTCTCTCCACCCTCGTACCTTCACCCGTCTGTCACTGAGTGGTGTCTGGCAGCACCAGCCTCTCTCAATCACCCCCACTCCACCCCAGGCTCTGACCTAGCCTTGCCTTCTGCCCCAGCCTTGCCTTCTGCCCCCTGCTCTGATCTCCTCCCCCTCCGCCTTCCCTCCTCAGGGGACCTGTGCAGACTGGCCTCCTGCGTTGCCTCCTCACGTACCTTGGCTCCCTGCTCACCTGGCAGGGCCCTCTGAGTCAGCCTGCCCCCCGCCCCCAGGCCAGAGTACCTCTCCAGCCTGCGGGCTCCCAGGCTTTCCTGGAGCGTGCCTGGCTCTCCCTGCAGCCGGCTCTGCTCACCCTTCCTCCCTCTTTCCCATTCTGCACTTCCTGGTCTGGGACTCAGACCACTCGTCCTCAACCCTCTCCTCAGGGGACATAAGTACACCCTGTTTAGTCCTCTGGGCTCCTCTCTCCCTGCCCCATTCTGCTGGCTCCTGTTCTTTCATGTCCGGGAGGACTCTGGCCTCTATGGAGGAACTCACAGGGATCCACCATTGCTGGAAGTGTGGAATCCAGGAGAAGGAGCCCAGTTGTGTGTTTACTTGGGTTATTATTCGATTCTTAGACTTACTGCCTCCTATATCCTGTCTACCTCAGTGCCTTTGCCCTTACTCTTTCCTGCCTGGAATATGCCCCCTTCCTGTACCCAGGCCAGGCCTTGGGTTCTACCCAGTTACCTCCCCACTCATCCTTCCATTGTGGATTCAAATGCCCATCCTCAGGGAGGCTGTCTGGGTTTGATTGCTGTTGCTGTTGGTACTGTTTTTCCCGTAGGTCCATCCTGTTTTCTGCCTTTTTGCATGTCGTGGCCGTGAATCCCCATGTATTTATTTGTGGTATTATTCCAAGCTCCAAGAGGGCAGAGTGTGTATCCCCTTCTCATTACTACATCCTCCCGGCCTAACATGGGGCTTGGCTACTAATGCAATGAAAGTAGAGTAAAAGGGAATTATTTGGGGGATTATGACATTTTGCTGTGTCCTAGGGCCTGCAACAGCAACTAAATACTTATATTTGTTCAAGAGAGAAAGAAAAGAAGAAAAAGAAGCAGGAGAGGGAGTGAGAAAAGAAGGAGCAACAGGAGCTGTGTTTCCTGGTTTTCCTGTGCCCTGCAGTGCGTGGGCAGAGCAGGGCTCTGTGTGGGGCTGTGCCCAGTAGTGTCACTGGTTTGTGAGGCCAGAGCCCCAGCACGGGTGGGGACTGCTTCCTCTGTGGCCGAAGACCTGTGACACCTGCGTGTTTACAGCTGGCCCTGCAGCCTGTGGTCGCCCCTGTGGCAATCAGATGTGGTGGCCAGGCCGGCTCAAGCCTGTCCCACTGCCGGCCCACATGTCCGCAAGCCTGGCCCTTGGCTGGATGCATTCTGTGTTCTGGGTCTGGTTTGGTCAGCCCAGATCTCGTGGTCCCTGGGAGTCTGCAAAGCTTCTTAATCTCACATCTAGCAAGGGACAGAACCATTTCCTTTCAAAAGACCACAATAGCACTCAAAGAGGTGGTCAGAGCATATACGTATCTTCCTTTGTCCTGGCGGAAAGAGACAGGCCCTTCCCACTTATTTCATTGACATAGACAGAAGGCCTCTGTTGTGGGTCTGGTCTTAGTATTGGGGGCTGGGATTCGGGCGTGAAAAGACTCTGCCACTGCAATCACCCAGAGGAACAGCAGAATCCCCTAGAGCTCTCCCAGTGTGGCTTTCCAGGTGCAACGCAAAATGTGGCACACAGGCTCTGGGAGCACAGAGATGGGCTTCTGGAGGAGGCAATGTCTGATGGCTCTTCAAGGGTGAAGAGGAGCAGGAAAGAAAAAGAGAGAAGAAAATCCATTTGGAGGGAAGAGCATGAGCCAGCAGGAAGGAGGGAGAAGGAGTCGGGGTGGAGGGCTGTCTGCAGGCCAACACACAGATAACAAAAGGCCAGAGGTGTTAGAAGATGACTTGGAGGGGTAGGCTGGGGTGGTCAGGAGGGCCACAGACTCCAGACCAGTGAGTTGAGATGAGACTTTATCACTCAGGTTCATCAAAGAGTCTGGGACAAGGGAGTGATTGATAAAGGGCATGATCTTGGAAGATTTCTCTGTTGGCCACAGGGTGGAGAAAGGGCAGAACAGAGACAGGAAAACCGTTTAGGATGCGAGTAAGGCCATGAGGATCGAGAAGGAGAAATTTGGAAGGAAAAGAAGGAGGTTGAAGGAACCAGTGTCAAAGCTGGCTGGACATGGAGGGTCAGGGAGATGACTGGTGAGTCTTCCATTCATAGTTGGGCTCTGTAGGCAGTCGCTTGAATTAATTTTATCACATCACTACTTTTTTCTGTCTTATCCTTAAGAATCATTAGTCCCATAAGTTTGAAAAAAGAATCTTCTCTGAAGTGATGTACTAAAAAGGAATAAAATAAGTACAGAAAGGGAATAAACAGGAAGCAACACACCGTTTCATTGTTGCAGAAGCTGTTGATGCCCCACTCCAACTAATGATGGATACAAGATGGTGTATAAATACCCCAACTCTCTCACCCCAGGTGTATGACTCTCAGGTGTGCTCTATGTTGGATCCCCAGAGTTCCCCAGTGGGCTTGAACTACCATTGCCCACAGTGGTTGCTGACTTGATAACCTTTCCTTTGCTTCCCTGCCTCACCTCACCTCTCCCCTACTGGGATCACTCTTGGGGCAACCCAACCTGGGATATTCATATTCTAGAAGCTGCCCTCTCTCTGACAGCCTGGCTTATGGCAGAGATCCTGAAGCCTCTCAAATTTTATCCTTTGTCCCTGTCCCTTCCATCTCAGTCTCTTTAGCTGAAAGGGAATTGAAATACACTTCGGGAGCCCTAGAACTGGCTATTGAAATGATTTTTTTGAAATACTGGGCAGGAGAAGTGTATTAGTCAGTCCAGGCTGCCATAACAAAATATTGGAGACTGAGCAGATTAAACAACAGAAATTGATTTTCTCCAATGTCCAGAGGCTGGAAGTCTGAGGCCATGGAGCCAGCATGGTCAGGTTCTGGTGAGGGCTCTCTCCCTGGCTTGCAGACGGCTGCCTTCCTGTTGTGTTCTCACAGAGTGGAGAGTAACATGGTGGACAGAGTCATCTCTCTTGTTCTCTCTCTCTCGTCCTTTCCTTTTAAGGCCACTAATCCCATCAGGTGGGCCTCATCATCACAGCTTAATCTAACCATGATCACCTGAAGGCCCTACCTCCTGTATCATTACATTGGGTGTTAGGGCTTCAACATATAGATTTGGTGGGGAACACAAACATTAAGTTCATCACAGAAGGGAAGCAAGGAAATTCTTAAAATGAAACTTCTTTCTCCAGTGGCAGACCCTGTTTCTTTGGCTGAGAAGATATTTTTGTTCTCAGGGAGAAACCTAAGGCTGTGCTTTTGCCTAGAGTCACAGCCTTCAGACCTGCCCTCATTCACGACAAGCCTGGAAATGGCTCCATTTTTGGCAGCTGTGGCAGCTCCCTGGAGTTTCTCCTGCTTTTTACATTTTTTGATTTGTAAAATGTTTTTCTTCTTCTCTTCAGGGTGTCCTTTACTTTTTAGTCACTGCTAATTTAAGATCCAGAAACAAAAAGAAATTAGGTAACAATCATTGAACCTATATTGTGTGGCAGGTTGTTTGCACGTATTTTTATAAAATAAATGTTAGCATAACCTGGCATGGAAGATTTTATTATTTAATTTAAGAGATCATATGGTACAAAATACTCATTTTATAGGTGGGGTAACTGACTCAGAAAGCCAAATCCTTGCTCAGATGCACACAGCCATTGAATGGAGGTTTCAGGATGCAAACTGCAGTTAGTCTGATGCTATCTATGCCTGTGTTCTGCCAGTTTTAACCTGGCTGTGGCCAGAGTGACTGAAAGTGCGTGGCTCCAGGTAGGTGACATGCTACTGTATAAGTTTTCTTGACCCACGGTTGGCTTCTTGAGTCAATGGATCAGAGATAGTTTCCAGGTAGACAGCCACATTTCTATGCCCCAAGAACACTCGAGATCCCTCTGCATTCTCTGCTGCTGTCTGATCACGTTTTTCTTTTAAGACAAGTAGCTCGAACTGTCCCACAGCTTAGCAAACTACAGCTCATGGGCCAAATCTCACCTATTACTTAAAAAAATTATTTTATTTTTGTTTTTAAATTGGGGTAAAATATACATAACATAAAATTTGCTATCCTAACAATATCTAAGTGGCATTAAGGACATTCACCTGGTTGTGTATCCATCACTACCATCCATCTCCAGAACTTTTCATCTTCCCAGTCTGAAGCTCTGTACCCATTAAGCTCTAGCTTTCACTTCCCTCTGCTCCCAGTTCCTGGCAACCTCCATTCTACTTTCTATAATTTGACTCCCTGGGAGCTTCCTAAATGTAGAGAGATGCCGGCCAGGCGCAGTGGCTCATGTCTGTAATCTGAGCACTTTGGGAGGCCAAGGCAGGCAGATCACCTGAGGTCAGGAGTTCAAGACCAGCCTGGGCAATATGGTGAAACCCCATCTCTACTAAAGATACAAAAATTAGCAGGGTATGATGGCAGGCGCTTGTAATCCCAGCTACTTGGAAGGCTGAGGCAGGAGAATCACTTGAACCTGGGAGGCGGAGGTTGCAGTGAGCCGAAATCTGTTCCTGACGAAAAAAAAAAAAAAGAAGTAGAATCATGCCATATTTGTCCTTTTGTGACTGGCTTATTTCACTCAGTCCCCAAGGTTCATCCATGTTACAGCATGGGTCAGACTTCCCTTCCTTTTTAAGACTAAATAGTATTCCATTATATAGATGTAACACATTTTGTTTATCCATTCATCTGTTCATGGATACTTGGGTTGCCTCCACACTTGACTATTGTGAATAATGCTGCTATGAACATCGTACAGATATTACTGCTTGTTTTTATAAATAATGTTTTACTGGAACCCCAACATGTCCATTAGTTTATGTATTGTCCATGGCTTCTTTTGAGCTATAATGGTAGAACTGTGTGTTTGCAACAGAGACCATATTCCCTCAATATTTACTATCTGGACTTTTGTGGAGAACTTTACAGAAACAACTTGCCAACCCCTGAAATAGTGGGACCAGGCCCGGACATGATCTTGCCTTGGCCTTTGAGCAAGGTACTTCCTGACCCTGGGACTCAGTTTTCCTCATCTGTAAAATGAAAAGTTTGGGTTAAAATGGTTTTCAAGTTGTGCTTTCTGGATTCCTGGTGGTCCCCATTTGGCCCCAGAGTGGAGTTTATTGGGAGGAACAGATACTGGTGGGATAGGTGGTGAAGTCTGAAACTCACTAATTCATCCAGAGCTTCTTCCTTTTTATTTGTTTTATATCCCAGGGCAGACATTCTGCCCAAGGGCTCTGATATGGTTTGGTTGTGTCCCCACCCAATTCTCATCTTGAATTGCAGTTCTCCTTATCCCCATGGGTTGTGAGAGGATCCCCATGGGTTGTGAGAGGGACCCAGTGGGAGGTAATTGAACCATGAGGGTGGTTACCCCCATGCTGTTATTCTCATGATAGTGAGTTCTCATGAGATCTTATAGTTTTATAAGGTAGTTTCCCCCCTTTTGCTTGGCACTTCTCTTCGCTGCTGCCATGTGAAGAAGGATGTGTTTGCTTCCCCTTTCACCATGATTGTTAAGTTTCCTGAGGCCTCCCCAGCCCTGCAGAACTGTGTGTCAATTAAACCTCTTTTCTTTATAAATTACCCAGTCTCAGGTATGTCTTTATAAGTAGCATAAGAACTGACTAATATAGCTTCCTTTGACCAAAAAGTTCTTTAGCTTTAGGAAATATATTGGGCTTGTGATTAAGAATGGTTCCCAGGTGGATCATGGGTGTCACGAGATTCAGGAAAAGCAAGTCAGCAGAGTGTATGAGTCCATTCTTGCATTGCTCTAAAAGAATACCAGAGACTGGGTAATTTATAAAGAAAAGAGGTTTAATTGGCTCACCATTCTGCAGGCTCTACAGGAAGCATGGTGTTGGAATCTGTTTCTGGTGAGGCCTCAGGGAGGCTACAGTCATGGTGGAAGGGAAAGGCTGAGCAGGCACATCACATGGTGAGAGCAGGAACAAGAGTTGGGGAGGTGCCAGGCTCTTTTAAACAACCAGATCTCTTGTGAATCCAGAGTGAGAACTCACTCATTACTGCAAGGATGCCATCAAGACATTCATGAAGGACCTGCACCCATCATCCAACCACCTCCCACCAGGCCCTACCTCTTACATGGGGGGTCACATTTCAAAATGAGATTTGGAGGTGTATTAGTTCATTTTCATGCTGCTGATAAAGACATACCCGAGACTGAGCAATTTACAAAGGAAAGAGATTTAATGGAGAACTCACGGTTCCACGTGGCTAGGGAAGCCTCACAATCATGGTGGAAGGCAAGGAGGAACAAGTCACATCTTACGTGGATGGCAGCAGGCAATGAGAGAGAGTTGGTGTAGGGAAACTTCCATTTTTAAAAAAACCATCAGATCTCATAAGACTTATTCACTATTGCAAGAACAGCACGGGAAAGACCTGCCCCCATTATTCAATTACCTCCCACCAGGTTCCTCCCATGACACATGGGAATTGTGGGAGTTACAATTCACGATGAGATTTGGGTGAGGACACAGACAAACCATATCAGGAGGGAACAAACATTCAAGCCATATCAGCGTGGGAGACCCAGTCCTCCAGGTTGGGGAGAATTTCCTTTTTTTTTTTTGAGATGGAGTCTCACCCTGTCACCCAGGCTGGAATGCAGTGGCGCGATCTCGGCTCACTGCAAGCTCCGCCTCATGGGTTCACGACATTCTGCTGCCTCAGCCCCCTGAGCAGCTGAGACTGCAGGTGCCCGCCACCAAGCCCAGCTAATTTTTTGTATTTTTTTTTAGGAGAGATGGGGTTTCACCGCGTTAGCCAGGATTATCTCGATTTCCTGACCTCGTGATCTGCCCACCTCGGCCTCCCAAAGTGCTGGGATTACAGGCGTGAGCCACCGTGCCAGGTTGAGAATTTCCAGTGAAGATCGAAGCCACTCTCTGTTGCGGTATAGAGGAGGCCCTTGGAGTCCAGAAAGCACAGCACTTCTGGACTCCAGACTAGATTTTGTCATGATGCCAATCTTTGAAAGGAGGAGGAGATATCTCTGGGGACTTGGGGCACTAAAGATTCCTTCAGGGAAGAGCGGACAGAGCAGTTGTCTCTAGACTCTTCCTCTCAGCTCCAATGGAATTATTTGCTGTTAAAATAACAATGGGGTGAGGTTTCCTGAGGTTCCAAATTATCCAACAGGAGACAAACACATCTTTGGCTCACTCACGGATGCGGACACCACCCTACAGGTCTCCCGTGCCTTAAAGCCATCTGGTTCCTTTCGGCCAGCACAAAGCCTGCACGGTGCATTCTCATTCTCCTGCAGGCATACGAGGTGAATAGAAAAGAGTGCCCCGGGCATACCATGAAATGAAAGAAGCCTCTGGACATATTTCCAAAACATTCTGGACATTGACTCCAAACGGACCTTCTGAGTAAATGCAATTTGGGATTTTCAGTGCATCCTCTAGCGTGTTATTTAATTTATTTTTTTGGAGGCTTGCAGATGTGAAGTGGTGATATTTGTGTTTTTCTTATCCTGGATTAGGCAGGAGAGTGTAGGCTTGGGGGGTTTGTTTGCCAGTTGTGGGGGAGATTTGTGACATTCCAAGAGGAGTTGACCTTCAGGATTGTAAACCCTGCTGGCTACCCCTGACTATCAGCCATTTTCGGCTTCAACGGCACAAACTGAGGAAGTGTCAGTGCCTGGTCTCAGGGTGGGTGATTGTGCATGTATTGAGGAGGAAATATGATTATCATTCCCATCAGAGGAAGCTGGAACTCAAGAGAAGGAAGGGCCTTGCTGGAGATAATAAGGTAATAAATCCTTATTATAATAATAACATATATAAACAAATCCATCATGGCGGCACACAGCCAGTAAGTGACAAAGGGACGTTTCTAACTTAGGTCCCCCATAGCCATTGCTGCCTCTCACCCCCAGCAGTCCTCTGCATCCTGCAACACCTTCTGCTGGCCTGGGAGACCAGTGTTGATGAGCTTGGCCTTTCTGCTTTAAAGTATAGCTTCATCCAATCCACTCACCATCAATGACTTTTGGTGACTCATTGGTTAAGAGTCTCTTGCACCCCAAAGTGAAATGCCTCCTAGTGTCTGGTTTCCTAAGATTTTCTGAAATGATTTCATTTATCTCCAAGCTTGGGTTGGTGCTGCGGTTGTGGCCGTCTTGGTACTGATGTTCCTTCCTGTGACTCCTGTAGCTCCTTTGGCTCCTGGGACACAGTCTTGCCTCAGTGGCTCCCATCATTGATATGGCTTGGCTGTGTCCCACCCAAATCTCATCTGGAATTCCCACGTGTTGTGGGAGGGATCCAGTGGGAGGTAATTGAATCATGGGGCATGTCTTTCCTGCACTGTTCCTGTGATAACTCTCATGAGATCTGATGGTTTTATAAGGGGGAGTTTCCCTGAACGAGCTCTCTCTTTACCTTCTGCCATCCATGTAGGATGTCACTTGCTCCTCCTTGCCTTCTGCCATGATTGCGAGGCCTCCTCAGCCATGCGGAATTGTGAGTTCTTTAAACCTCTTTTTTTGGTAAATTGCCCAGTCTTGGGTATGTCTCTATCAACAGCATGAAAAAGGACTAATATAATTGCGCCGTCTGTTCTCTCTTCCTGGACCACTTTTCACCTAGGTGGTCACATGACTCGCCCCAGTCCCATTCTCATTAGGGACTCCACTCCAGTATCACTGCTCAGAAAGGCCTTCTGACTCATCTGCCTGAAACAGCAGCTCATGTCACTCACTGTCCTCTTACCCTCTTTTATTCGGACTCAGCCCATCTCATTACCTGACTTTCTATTAAAGGAATTGGCAAATTTTCTTTAAAGGAACAGATAGTAAATATTTTTGTCTTTATGAGTTATATGGTCTCTGTTGCAACTATTCATTCCTGCTGTTGTAGCATAAAATATCTAAACACAATATGTAAATAAATGAGCATGGCTGGGTGTAAGTAAAACTTTATAACAACAGGTGATGGGCTGGGTTTGGCACTTGGACTGTAGTTTGTTTATTTGCTTAATGTCTCTATCATCCACTAGTAAGTAGGGTAGTTATGTAGGGTAGACTCATTACTGTAGTCCATAATCTAGAATAGAATAATTCAATGAATGTTGAATCACGAATGAATGAATGCTTAAATGTATCTCTTCCATTTAAAAAGAATAGCTTTATTGAAATATAATTTGCATACATACAGTTCACTTATTTAAAGTACACACTTCATTGGTTTTTGGTAAATTCACTGAGTTACCCAAGCATTGCTGCAATCTAATTTTAGAACATTTTCTGCACTCCAAAAAGAAACCCTGTATCCAGTAACATCCTTCTCCATTTTCCCCACCCTAGGGAACTACTATTCTATTTCTGTCTATATGCATTTTTCTGTGCTGGCCATTTCAAATAAATTAAATCATATAATATGTGGTCTTTTGTGACTGGCTTCTTTCACTTAGTGTAATGTTTTCGAGGTTCATTCATGTTGTAACATGTATCAGAACTTCATTGCTTTTTATTGCAAAATAGCATTCCATTTTGTGAATACACCACATTTTATTTGTCTGTTTATCAGTTGATATGCACTGGGTTGTTTTCATGTTTTATTTATTTTGTAATATAGACAATGAATAATGCTGCTTGAATATCCATGTATAAGTTTTTTTGTGATCTATGTGCTCATTTCTCGTGGGTGTAATTTAGAAATAGAATTGTTGAGTCATACAGTAGCTGTACAGTTAACATTTGGAAGAACTGCCAATTCTTTTCCAAAGTAACTGCACCATTTATACTCTTGCCTGCTATGAGACTTCTCTGTATCGTCAACAACAATTTTTATTGTCCATCCTTTTGATCCCAGCCATCCTACTGGGTGTGAAATGGGTGTCTCATTGTGGTGTTGATTTGCATTTCTCTGATGCCTAATGATGCTGAGCATTTTCTCATGTCTTTATTGGTCATTTGTATATAATCCTTGGAGAAATGCCTATTCAGATTCTTTGCCCATTTAAACATTGTGTTATATAAGTTTTTACTATGGAGTTGAAAGAGTTTGTTATATATTCTGGAAACAAGTCCTGTATCAGATATATAATTTTCAAATGTAGTTTTCCATCCTTTGGGATGTCTTTTCACTTTCCTGATAGAAGTCTAAATCACAAAAGTCCTAAATTTTGATAAAGTCCAATTTAACTACTTTTTTCTTTTATTGCTCATGCTTTTATTGTTGGAGCTAAGAAAACATTGCTTATCTCGAGCTCATAAAAATTTACTCCTACTTTTTCCTCTAAGAGTTTTATAGTTTTATCTTTTATATTTAGGTGTTTGGTCCATTTTGAATTAATTTTTATATATGTATGAAGGAGGGGTCAGACTTTGCTCATTTACATGGGGCTATCCAGTTATCCCAGCATCATTTATTGAAAAGTCTATTCTTTCTGTTTAACTATCTTTACACCCTCATAAATAATCAATTGACCATAAATATAAAGGCTTGTTTCTGGATTCTCATTTCTGTTTCATTGATCTACGTATCTATCCTTATGCCAGTACCATACTGTTTTGATTACTGCAGTTTTGTAGCAAGTTTTGAAATTAGGAAGTGTGAGTCCTTCGATGTTGTCCTTCTTTTTCAAGATTGTTCTGGTGTCTTCTTCTTTTTTACTCACATGTGAAGGCCACACGCTTTAAAGGGCTGAGTGCCTTGCTCAGAGAGCTTTCCAATTGCCCCAAAGGAGCTTCAAGCCCTGTGCTCAGTTAAGTCATGACTTTTTCAAACTGTAAGAGACCTGGGACAAAATGTCTGTGGATTCAGGTCCTGATGTTGCCAGCAACCATGAGGCACAAGCAGCTCCCTTTCCCTCTCCGCATCTGAGATGGGCCATCTTGAAATGAGAGATTCAGACTAGATGACGACTTTTCTGTCCTCTTGCTGCTGAGAGCCTACGGTGCTATGGTTTTAGTTCCATCCAACTGGAGGAAAATATCACTGGGTCTGACAAACGTATTCTACCCTTTAGAAGAAATGTTGAATATGACAAATTTAGGGTGAGGTAAAGCACAGGATATTCACTTAATTGCCTGTTCAATTATTCCATATTTTTAATCTCATTAAAAAGTTGTTTTCAACATTGACCTTAAAAATTAATGTGGGGTCTGTCACAGTTTATGATGTGAAATTTGTCGGACCATTGCGTGACTGTAATCCAGAGTTAAACAATCTTCTTTTTTTTTGGTCTAAAGTATCCACTTGTTTTCTTTGTTTTATCTGAATTCTTACCCAATTATTAAGGGGGCTTAAAAAAAACTGTCCTCAAGAAAGGATTTAAAAATCAGAGTAAGAGGGCCTGTGGCCCAGGTAGATATAGGAATGACAGTTACATGGTGCTTCCCACTCATTGTGCACACGGATGGGGTCACTGTTCTCAGGCTGTTCCCTGTAATCCTCACGGTGGCTCTCTGAAGTAGGCATGATTCATATCCTCACTTCAGGTATATATCCTTAGTTTGAGCAACTGCAAGGGGCCTGGTTATTTCTTAGGACATTAGTGTGCATCATTGTTCACATTTATCATCTCAGGCATTCTAGAGGCCATTCCATCTTGGAGACAGTTTCCACGTCCCACAGCCTCTAGGCCCTGGGCCAGGCTGCCATGACAAGTATTGGGGTAAGTAGCATCTTTATCTTAAAGATCGCATGGGAGCTATGCATCCTTCACTGATTCCTTGGGATTCCTTGGTGGTGTGTTCCCGTCCTGGGTAAGGCTCCTCTCCAGGGCATCTGCCCGTGGGTCAGCTATGGTGAGATGCAGGTTCTGAGCCACAAAGGGCAATGCTTCTTCATGGACGTGGTGAGCATTCTGGAAGATCTCGTCTCAAACAAAGCTGTAAAAAAATGCAAGAAGGGCTGATGCTTTGCTATGGAGATAATAGGCATTCGATAAAAAGCAGTCAAATCTGCAGCAGATTTGCCCATGGAATGAAGGCACAAGTCAACGCGACCGTGCCGGGCGGGAGAAACACTATTTAACATTATCTTGGCTTGCTAGATGTCACTGAGAGTTAGAAGTTCAGATGTCATTGGAAGTTGAGGGATGCAAGGACGAACATGTAGTCTCATGTTTATGTCTAAGATGAAAACTGTACAATAACAGAACAGAGCAGAGCTCAGATGCACCCTTTTCTTGGCTTCAGTGCTTTGGTCTCTAACCTTCTGCATCTGTGCCCCTCTCTGGGGTCTGCCTTCAGGCTACTGGAGCTGCTTTGCCATTCCCGGAAGAGAACAGGGACTGCCTGGGAGGTTATGACCCTTTGGGGTTTCCTTAGCCAAGGGCTGACCAGTGAGGGAGTATGAGAGCCCAGCTCCCTGGCTCAAGTCTGGCAAACTCGAAGGTGTAATTATTACTCCAGAGCTCCCCTGCAGGGTCAGTCTGAGGCTGCCCTTTTGATATGGTTTGGATTTGTGTGTTCCCACCCAAATCTCATGTGGAATTGTAATCCCCAATGTTGGAGGAGGGGCCTGGTGGGAGGTGACTGTTTCATGGAGGTGGACTTACCCAGTGCTATTCTTGTGAGAGTGAATTCTCACGAGATCTGGTTGTTTAAAAGTGTGTTGCACCTCCCCTCTTCTCTCTCTCTTCCTTCTATTCTGGCCATATAGGACGAGCCTGCTTCCCCTTCCTCTTCCGCCATGCTGGAAAGCTTCCTGAGGCCTCCCCAGCCATGCTACTTGTACATTCTGCAGAACCATGAGCCAATTAAACCTCTTTTCTTGATAAATTACCCAGTTTCAGGTATTTATTTATAGAAGTGTGAGAACAAACTAATACACCTTCCTAGGGCTTTGGCTGTGGTCACAGCTTTGCTAGGTTTCTTCCTTTTGATGCCCTCCTTACCACAGTCTCTTACTAGTTTCCTCCAGGAAAACCTCTCTAATAAGTCCCTACTTCATTTCTGGGAAACCTGACCACAAATATTTGCCAAAGTAGTGTATACTTGGGTTGCAATAACAGGAGTATTGTCTCTATGATAAGGGAGCTGAAAATTCTACTTTGTGCTACTCAGACCATATCTGGAGTATTGGGTCAGTTAGCTAAAATGTTTAGAACATTTTTTAAAAGTATAAGCGGGTCCAAGGAATGGTGACCAAGATAGGCCAAGAATTCCAAGGGAAGTCCTGTGAGGAGTAGAGTTAGAGGACCTGAGATTACGCTTGAGAAAATATGGAATAAGCCAGAGCACCATCGTTAAGTAACTGGAGTGCCCTTACGGGGATGGAGAAGCAGCTCACCATGGCAGGTTCTACAGGAGGGAAGGAGGCCCAGAAAGAAGATGTTGCAGGAAGGCAAAGCTCCATGTGAGAAAGACCTACTTAGTCATCAAAGTCATTTAAGGATAGGATCAGGGTCCTTGGGAGAACATGGGTTTCCTGCCATGGGAGGCAGCCAGGCAGTTGAGAAACAGTTGTCTCTAAGGAGCTTCAAAGGGGATTCCAGTATTTCCTGGGGCACTGGACCCAGTGGGTTCTGGCCCAGTTCAACGATTCTGTTACTCTGACCATTCTAAGCCATGCCTGAAGTGTCAAAACAGATCTTGTTTCTGCCCTCAAGCAGCTTCTGGTCTAGTGGGGAAGATGGAGAGACAAACAGACACATACACACAAATAACTAAGCCACAAGAAAGTGTGTTTTGAGTGCTGCAGGCATAATAAAGCTGTCACAACTCCAATTTCCTTTATAGAAGGTAGACAAGGAAGGCCTCCCCAAGGAGCAGACACTTAGCGGGGTCTGGGGGGAGTGAGGAGTCAGGCAGTTTTGAGAATGCAGGTAAGGCACCGAGGCCGAGGGGGCAGCGGGACAAAAGCCCTGTGGTGAGTACCCTTTGGTGCCGTTGAGGTGTGTGGGTGAGTGAGCCATTGCGTGGGGTCGGGGAGCCATGTGTCCATTTTGGGGACCATAAGTGCCAACTATGACAGGAGATTTTGATTTTATTCTAAGAGCAATGAGAAGTCCTTGAAGGATTTGAAGCTGGGAGGAGATTGACCTGTAGGAGGAGGAGACCAGAGGAGAAAGACCCCTCTGAGGGTGGCATGGAACCCAGGAGCAGGGGGATCCAGAGACAGGGCTGCGGCCGAGGTCCAGGGAAGAGATGAACAGCCTGAACAAAGGTACAGACCAGGAGGAGGGGAAAGGGAGAGGCAATGGGAACAGAAATTGATGCTGGGGTTCAGCCAGGATGATGGCCTTCTGTCTTGAAAGTGGAAGGTGCAAGAGACAGAAGGTTCAGGTGCGGCTCAGCTCAGGCATCAGACTTGACCACCTGGGTGGATGACGGGAGCCCTCTGATGAGAAGCACGGCAGGAACATATTTTGGGGAAGCAGCTGTGAGAGCAGCTTCGGGAGCCTTCTGCAGTCCCTCCTGTCTGTGTCTTTCTGCCCACTAGACTGGAAGTCTCCACAGAGAAGGGCTGTGCCTCTGTTGTTTTGCATACCCTGAACCAGGCCAAGGGTTGAATGAATGATTCATTCATTCTATGATTGTCTGAGTGGGGAGAGGTATCATTGAGATCCCACCTAATCACAAAGGATCACAATCCCTCTCTCTGATATTTTCCCTTCTTCCTGCCAGGGACAGATGCCTGCACATGTCATGGACTCAGACGCCCAAGGCTCTGGCCTCTCATGATGTGGACTGGGAGATTCTGTTCAAAGATTTTGCGTTTTCATTTGAAGGAATTATTCCCACTTATCTCTAATCTAGACCAGATTGGTTTAATACGAAACAAAAGTCCCTTGGTGGCCCAGGGCGGTTGCTTGCTCGGCTGTCTCCAGGCTGTGGGGGGCTGGTGATGCTCAAGTGTGTCCCAAAGAACAGGCCTATAACAATGTGACACTGTGTTTGTGTGTGTGTGTGTGTGTGTGTGTGTATGTGTGAAATAGAACATTTTCCTACATACTTTATGCTTTAGGGGTTTCAGAAAAACGCCACGGAACAGATGCAAACTGTTTGAACATCAGCTGACCACTTTTACTGTTGACAGTTGGGTGACATCGGACCCTCTGTGTTTTTGGGCCTCCCTGGGTCTCTGACTCTCTGTTGTCCTCCATAGCCTTTTCTACATGGGAGGCAGCCCTTGTGGTGTGGTGAGCAAAGCACTGGATATGGAGTCAGAACTCCTGGGTCCTGTCCAAGCTCTGACTCTTACTAGCTGGGTGACCTTGGGCAAGCCTCCCAACTTCTCAAAGCCTTGTTTGGGCTGCTGCAAAATGCCCAGCACCTACTTGGTAGAGTTGCTCTGTGGTTCCACTAAATGCAAAATGAATGTGAAAGGTAGGCCACAGCTCTTTGCCTCCCTGGCCACTGTGTTTCCTTCTGTACAATGGGAAGTGGGATTCAGGGATTTCTGGGTGTTTTTGGCTGAAAGCCATATGTAACATGTTAAATAAAACAACTTTCCGTACAAAACAAAAAGAGCTTGATTAATGGCTTAGTTAAAAGTCTGTGGTCTTAGAAAGCACAAATGCAAATGTCTGCAGGTACCACGCATGTGAAATAAAGCTGATGGGGTGGAGTGTGGCAGGGTGGGGTAGGGACCCTGTACGTTGAGATGACTGTCTAAACTGGGATGTCTGTTGTTTAGCTCCAGTTGATTGAAGTCATGTAGCTAAGCAGGTCCTGGGTTGCCAGAGTTGTTTTTTTATTTAAATTTTTTTCGATAGAGGCAGAGACTTATTGTTGGTTAGGCTGGACTACAGTGGCACAGTCCTAGCTCATGGCAGCTTTGACCTCCTGGGTTCAAGCAATGCCTTAGCCTCAGCCTCCTGAGTAACTGAGACCACAGCTGTGCACCATTCCATGAGGCTATTTTTATTTTTTTAATTTTATTTATTATTATTATTATTGTTATTATTTTTAGATGAAGTCTTGTTCTGTTGCCCAGGCTGGAGTGGAGTGGTGCGATCTTGGCTCACTGCAACCTCTGCCTCCCGGGTTCAAGTGATTCTTCTGCCTCAGCCTCCTGAGTAGCTGGGATTACAGGCATGTGCCACCACACCAGGCTAATTTTTGTATTTTTAGTAGAGACGGGGTTTCACCATGTTGGTCAGGCTGGTCTTGAACTCCTGACCTCGTGATCTGCCTGCCTTGGCCTCCCAAAGTGCCGGGATTACAGGCATGAACCACTGTGCCTGGCTTGTTTTTATTTTTTTGTGGAGATGGGGGTCTCACTATGTTGCCCAGGATGGTCTCAAACTCCCGGCCTCAAGCAATCCTCCTGCTTCAGCCTCCCAGAGTGCTGGGATTATAGGTGTGGGCTACTGAGCCTAGCCAGTTGTCAGATCTTATGTAAATCTGGTCTTTAAAGGTTCACCCTTTTCTAAACATTTTTCAACATTGGCAGCCAAATGAAGTCTGTTTGTGAGCTGGGTATGGTCTGCTGCTTGCAATGTTACTTCTTCTGGGTAAACATCCTCTTCCATCAAGATATGGCTCACGTAGTCTCTTCTGAGCAGGACCTGCCATCTGTACTTCTGTAATCGGTAAGGTGTCCATCCTAGAACCTGCCACCTCTTTGTCATGCTCGGTTACTGAAGTTGTGCCTGGTAAGCCTGAGCTACCCAAGGACAAACTTAGGTCCCATTCATCTTATTGACCTTTGCATCCTGGGGATCACCCCAGACCCTGAACGCACTGAACCCTCAATCAGTGCGTTGTCATGGGAACAAGGCTGCCTACTTCTCATTTGCTATTAGCTGTGTTTTCACTTCCAAAAAATGAGCCTACAATTGCTGCTTAGCAAGCTATCTGGGAGGCTTCCTTGGGGATATGCACATACAGTGTCCAGTACACAGTAGGTCCTCTCATCTTTCCGAGCTGGTCTGTGCCGTGCTCTGGGATGGAATTGCATGGAATCTATGAAGCACACCCAGTTGGAGGGCAACCTTTGGCATGACTGTAGCATCTGCCTCAAGTGTCTTCCCTCTGGTCTCAGGGGCTCTGATCTCTGATGCTGGCAGTTGGTCAGGTAGCGCCTTTTCTCAGGCCCAGAGGTGTGGTCCTCTGAGCATTACTCTCCCCAATGCTCTTCTTCCTCAGCTCTCAAATGCCAAAGATGCTGAGTTTTTTTTTAAGAATATATTTTATATTTTATTTTATTTTTAATTTTTTGAATTTTCATAGGTTATTGGGGAACAGCTGGTATTTGGTTACATGAGTAAGTTCCTTAGTGGTGATTTGTGAGATTTTTGTGCACCCATCACCTGAGCAGTATACACCTCACACAATTATCCCTCACCCCCTTCCTACCCTTTCCCTCTAAGTCTCCAAAGTCCATTGTGTCATTCTTATGCCTTTGCATCCTCGTAGCTTAGCTCTCACTTATTAGTGAGAACATATGATATTTGTTTTTCCATTCTTGAGTTACTTCACTTAGAATAACAGTCTCCAATCTCATCTAGGTTGCTGTGAATGCTATTAATCCATTCCTTTTTATGGCTGAGTAGTATTCCATCATATATTAAGTATACTTCCAGGTAATGTAATCTTGGCCTTTCTCCTCTGTCTTAGACTCCCAAGCATTTTAAAGCTCCCAGAATTGTAATAATTAGGTATTATCAGGTCATGTGATAAGGTGTTTTTCCCTCACTTTGGGGTATTGCTTTATATTTTCTTTTTTTCTATCATTACATTGCTGACAAAAACAATGATGCATGCTTTTTTTCAAATGCTCCCTTCAGATGCTCCTGGGTCTTAAGTAAACATGAAAGAAAGGGCCTCCAAGGTCCTTCCTGGGAGGAAGATGCCTGCAATTTTGGGGTCAGTCAGGTCAGTGCTGTGCAGTTGCCCAGATAGGGAGCCTCACGCTTGCTGGTAACTGGGAGAGTCTCTCACTCTGCAGACTGGCCAGTAGAAGGAAAAGGTCCCCAGTGGTTGTCATGCCCTTGGCTGGAGGGTGGAGAGGCCCATGTGACCCGAGCTCCCCGCTTGATCCTAGAACTATGGGACCCTGCCTGGGTGGCTCCAACTTTGTCCAACTCTTCCTAGCTGTGAACAAGCAACAGTGACAGCTGCAGCGACAGCCCCTGAGCCTTCTGTATCCAGTGCCTGGCACTTCCTGAGTGGCTCTGCATGTCGTCCTGGGGCCCTGCCTGGACCCTGGGGCTGCTCAGCCTCACTTTACAGATGAAACCACAGCTTAGGCACGCAAGGGTGACACGGCAGGCATGGGCCAGAATGGGCCTGGGATCTAAACCTGTCTGACCCCAAAACCCATGTTCTCACGATTGCAAGCCAAGCTGCCTCAAGAGCCAGGACTCCTGAGTCCTCTGACTCCCTGTCTAGTGCTCCTTTTAAAGTAATAATACAGATGATGGTAATAATAACGATGATGATAATAATAAGAACAGTAATCACAGCTGACATTTATTGAGTCATTCTGTGTCCAGGGCCCCTCTGTAAGTGCTTTGTATGATTGATGCATTTAAACTTCATACACAATCATGTGAGGTAGGTACTATTATTATTCCCATTTTGCCAATGAGGAAACTGAGTCACAGAAAGTTTGAATAACCTGTTCAAGATAATATAGCTAGGACAAGACCCAGGTGAGCTTCAAACCCAGACCACCTTGCCCCAGAACTTGTGGTCTTAGAGGTCCAGTTAAACTCCCTACATCTGTAAGTTCTTTCTAATTCTCAAAGCCCCTTTCAAATATGTGAGTAGCTCTGCCCTTTGCACCTGCCATTTCCCCTCCTGGAGTGGTTATTTATTGCCTCTAGCCTGGGGATGCTGAGAGCATGTTGGTGTGAGGTTCAATGAGACAGGAAACGGCCTGGCATCCTGATTTGTACCTCTACGGGCTGGTGTTATTTGTTATTTCTTATTTATTATCCATCTTCCCAGACACTCTTCAAGGTGACAAGGTTCTTTCCACTTCATTGAGGGGGAAACTGAGACACAGATTGGAAAGTGACTTTCTCAAGATCATGTGGCTGGAAAACATCACAGCCAGGTTTCTTTCCAGTCTGCACAAGGCTGCTCAGGTCTACCCAAGACAGTATTCTGTCCCTTCAGAACAAGGCATTCAGACCAAAGGGAAGATGAAGGAATGAAACACCCCAAGAAAGGAAACATCAGAGCAAAACATCAAGCACCAGTTCGGGGAGAACCACATGAGAACGCGCAGGGGGCAATGACATGGGTTGGGCTTGGCTGTGCCCAGTGCCCTGGCATAGCCTCCTGCTGCAGGCATTCTGGGTGCTGATATGGAGTGCATGCCACGGGAACCCAGAAAGCATGGCTGGGTCACCCCGTGAACAGGTATGGAGGAGCACAGGCAGGCTGGGATTCCGTTCTGGGCAGGCACCATGGACTGCCTCTGGTGTTCGTTGCAGACGTTTATTGTGCAATATTAGATGTACCCATATCCCTTCCAGGGCACATTTGGGAGGAGAAGAAGGAAGAAACTTTCTGGAAAGAATCAGATTTGCAGGGAAATCCAACTTTCCTGTGTAGGGACTGAGTGTTTGGTGGATCAGGCATCCGGCCAGAGATTGGGGGTCTGTGGTGGGCTTCCAAGCTGTGTGTTGGAGCTGGGGGAAAGAGAAAGGAGGCCAGCCCCAAGTTCTTCTCTTGGTGTTTCATTCAGTAAATGAGAAATAGGAGTCACGCATTGGGCCTAGATACCAAAAATCGGTGAGGAAAATGGCCCGGGGTTCATAGCTGTTGGAGCCACATGTGAGTTCCAGAGGTTCTGGCAAGAGCCACCCTTCACTCCACAGTGGAATGCACCAAACCACTGCCCTGGACAAATGTGGCTGGCTGGGATTCTGGCTTCTCAACCACAATCGCTTCATCTGCCAGGGCTGCCATGACAAAGCACCACAGACCAGGGGACCTAAATGACAGACATTTATTTGCTCACAGTTCTGGAGGCCAGAAGTCAAAGATCAAGGTGTCAGTAGGGTTGGTTTCCCCTGAGGCCTCTCTCCTTGGCTTCTAGATGGCCACCTTCTCTTGTGTCCTCACATGGCCACCTTCTCTTGTGTCCTCACATGGCCTTTCTTTTGCATGTGTCTCCATCTTAATTTCTTATAAGGACAACAGTCAGATTGAATTAGGGCCCACCTGAATGACCTCATTTTAACTTAATTACCTCTTTAGAAACCCTATCTCCAAATAGTTACATTCGGGGGTATTAGGGGTTAGGGCTTCATCATGTAAATTTGGGGGGACATGATTCTTCCCATCACAGTCACTGTGATGACAGTGGTAACAGCTGACGTTTATTATTGAGTGTGAACTTTGGCCAGTGCTAGGTGCTTTCTGCAACTTCATGCAGAACTCACCACCACCACCCAGGGAAGTCCAAGCTCATCTCTCCCTTGCCCCGTAATTGAGCAAACAGAGGCCCAGAGCTGCAAAAGGATTTGTCCAGAGGCCACAGCAAGCGAGGGTTGCAGCTGGCCCTGAACCGGGAGGCAGTCTCCAGAGCCTTCTTTGACCAGT
Source organism: Pongo abelii (assembly GCF_028885655.2). Taxonomy (NCBI): domain Eukaryota; kingdom Metazoa; phylum Chordata; class Mammalia; order Primates; family Hominidae; genus Pongo; species Pongo abelii. The sequence goes on along the minus strand of NC_072000.2, from coordinate 103,295,847 downwards.
ACTGCTGCATCTGCCTGCAGATATTGACACCTCTGTTGCAGATGCCAAAATCAAGACCAGATGACTTGTCCAAAGTCACGCTGCTTGGCGGAGGCAGGAGCACCTGAGTAGTGTGGGCTGGAGGCTGAAGCACTTTGCAGTAAACTGCACAGCTGCCCGATTCCTCTGGGGATAAGCAGTCCCCAACACAGACGCAGATGCTGGGCAGACAGGACAGTGTATGCTCTGAGGTGCGGCTGGGGAAATGTCAGAGCAGGTGCGTGGGACAGGCCTGTGGTGGGATGGGACACAGGCAGGTGAGAGCCTGAAGGTCTTAAACCTACCTGTAGCCAGCGTTTGCTACATGTCCATGCCTTTTTTTTTTTTTTAAAGCCAGTTTATTGAGATAGAGTTTATTGAGATAGAATTATCTACATAAAATTCACACTTTAAAAGGGTACTGGTCTATAAGTTCTAATCAATGTATACAGTGGTGTAATCAATGCTACAGTCAAGATATAGAGTATTTCTGTCATTCCACCAAATTCCCTGGTGCCCCTCTGTAGCCACTCCCCAACCCAACCACTGGAAACCACATAGAATCATATAAACACCATGAGAATCAAGATTTATAATGCTTCTGTCACCCCCTAAAATGCCCCTCATTTCTCTTTATGGTCACCTTCTCAATTTCTGATCTGTTTTCTGTTACTATAGTTTTGCTTTTGCAGCATAGCCTATACATGGAATCATACAGTAGGTAACTTTCGGCCCTTGTTTCTTTCACTTAGGCTAAGACACTTTCCATCTATCCAGTTGTTGCCTGTATCCACAGTTCATTCCTTTTCATTGCCAAGTAGTATTCCATGATATGGATGCACCACAATTTGTGGATCTATTAGCGATTATGAATAAGGCTGCCCTAAACATTTGCATACAGGTTTTCGTATGGACATGTCTTCATTACTTTTAGGTAAATACCTAGGAATGGATTTGCTGGGTCGCATGTAAGAATACATGAACTTTGTCAGATGCTGCCAAACTATTCTCCAAAAACGTTCTGCCATGTCACACTTCCGCCAGCAATGTGTGACAGTTTCAGTTGCCTCATATCCTTGAGAGCATTTAATATTGCCAGCATATTTTTAGCTATTCTAATAAATGTGTAGTAGTATTTCATTTTGATTTTTAAATTTGCATTTTTCTTAACACCGATGATGTTGAATGCACCTTTTCACATGCTTGTTTGCCATACATGCATCTTGTTTGGTAGGATTTCTGGTTAAATTCTGGATATGAGTCTTTTTTCAGATAAATAACTTGCAAACATTTTCTCCCAAATTGTGGCTTATCTTTTCATTCTCTTAACAGTGTCTTTCAAGGAGCATAAATGTTTAATTTTGATGGAGTCCAATTTATCAATATTTTTCTTTAATGGCTTGTGCTTTTTTGTCTTAGCTAAGAAATTCTTACCTAACCCAAGGTCACATAGACTTTCTCCCAGGCTTCTGAGAAATTTGGTAGCTCTGTGTTTAAAATTGAGGTCTCACAAGACTCTTCAAAAATGCTTTCTCACTTAAATCTCGCACCAAGCTTGCAGGTTGGCTCTTTTAACCCTCAGTTTACAGATGAGGAAACTGAGGCTCAAAGAGAGGTTCATTGTCCATCCGATGACCACAGAGGTAGGACATGTTGATCAAGATTTGAATGTTAGTCTCTCAGTTTCCAAAACTTGTCCTTGACTTTGCTTTCAGTTGGGAGAAAAACATGGCCTTCCTCAGAGACCCCTGAAGTGCCCATTTAGGGAGGTGGCTTCAAATGATCAAGGTAGGTAGGAAATGATCAAGATTTGAATGCAAGTCTCTTAGATTCCAAAACTTGTCCTCGACTTTGCTTTCAGCTGGGAGACAAACGTGGCCTTCCTCAGAGCCTCCTGAAGTGCCCTTTTAAGGAGATAGTCACAGTTTCCTTCACGTGCTCAGCCTTTGCTCAGTGTCTCCTCTCAAGCAGACTCTGCTGACACCACCACACAGAGTGGATGGTGGGGACAGTGAGGTGGGGAGAGGAGAAAAGCCAATACACGGCGTATAACTGAGATGGTGGCTGCTGTGGGCAGCTGGACACATTTCCTCTAGGTAGCCTCTGAAGGACCAAATAAATGTGCCTCACCCTTGTGTCATTGAAGGCTGGGAGGCTGGCCCACTCATCCACCAACTCTCACTCCACTGTTGAGGGTGGGCCCCTAGGGAATTCATAACCAGGCCCTGCCCTGCGATGGCAAAGCAGAGAGGTGCCCTGTTCTGGCCACATGAATGGAACTATCTACCCAGCTGCGCTGAAATCAGGTGTGGCAAGAGGACTCAGGTGGGGCCATGCCCCTCAGCTATAGCTCCACCCAGCAGGGCAGCAACAGACCCTTCTCATGCATCACCCAGATGTTCTAGGTCTCACTTTCTCACTCAATTAGATGATCAGCTCTGTGTAGGCTTCACTGATTTCCATGAGGACACCAGTGTGGCCCTGTGCCTCTGGTCTGCTGCCCTGTAGTTGGAGAGGCAGCGGATGCGGGAATGTCTGTCCCATGTCCTTGAAGCGGCAACCCGGAAGTGGAGAGGATTTATGTTCCTTCCTGAAACAGCCTTGCAAATTTGTATAGCTGTTAAAAGCCATTCTAGAGGGGGCTGGGGGTTTCTGCCATGATTTGGACATGTTGATTTGGGGATGCCACACATCTGGCTCTACCCGCTTGCATTTTTAAATTTTCAACCCAAAGAAGGGTGTCCTCTACTCAGTCCCTAACTTCAGGGTGGCATTGCATAACTGAGGGTGTGGGTGTGTTTAATTCCTGACTCTTCTCTTAACAGTTGCGGAACAATGTACAAAAAGTTTACCTTCTTTTTCCATTAAGGTAAATTATCATGAATTTTACGTTAAGAGCATTTTTAGAATGTCACATTAGGATGCTTGGAACCATCTTGAGACAATTCCAAACATGATGGAAAACCAGGGCCGTATGAGACTGATATCCGAGGGGCACTTGTCTAAAGGGCAAAAATAACAACAACTTACAAGCATCTCTCCTCAACAGAAGCAAAACAAAGCAAAATGAAGACAAAAAAACCACTCAGTTGGTGATCAGGGGAAATAAGGTTGCATCTTGGCTCTGCCATTTATGTGATCTTCACCATGTGGCCTTCACCAGGCTGCCTTAACGTCTTTTACAGGCTCCATGTGACATGTTGGAGATGTCACAGGAGGTGTGGCAGGGCAGGTCTTTCTAGGCACAGCATCCCCCACATGGGGGTAGGAGGCACTGGGAGGTGCAAGAGGCAATGTCTCCACGATTGTGTCTCCTAATTCCTCAAATAAAGACTAGAGTACTGCTGCTTCCGCTAACTTTCCCAGCCCCTGTTTGAGAGGGGTGTCTCTTATTTGAAACACTGTGCTAAAGTAATGTCTGTTTCCTAAGGCTGCCATAACAAATTCACACAAACTGATGACTTACAACAACAGAAACTCATTCTCTCAGGGTCCTGAAGGGAGAAGTCCAAAACCAAGGTGTCCACAGGTGGGTTCCTTCTAGAAGCTCTGAGAGAGACTCCCGTCTGTGCCTCTTCCAGATTCTGGTGGCTGCTGGAAACCCATGTTCCTTGGCTTGTGTATGCATCACTCTAGCCTCCGCCTCCGTTATCATGTGATGCTTTGCTCTGTGTCTATGTAAACCTTCTTCTGTCATTTTCATTATAAGGACACTTGTCATTGCATCTAGAGCCCTCCCAGGTAATCTAGGAGGATCTCATCTCTAGATCTTTAACTTGATTACTTCTGCAAAGACTTTCCAAGTAAGATCATGTTCGCAGGTTCCAGATTATTATATCCTCCCATCTGAGGTGGAGAAAAATGAAACATGTAGTTCTAGACTTAACCCTTAGTGACTGACAGAACTGGAAGTCAAATTCAGGTCTGGCTTCAAAACTCATGCTCTTAGATATCAAACTATCAAACTGTTTCCCCTCCTTTTAAGTTGCTAATAATAACAGCTACCGTCTACAGTATCACTTACTTTCCAAACATTTTTTCTAATCCTCTTGTGATCCCTGAAAAATGATATGACCATCTTCCTTGGACAGTGGAGATTACTGAGACTGAAAAAGGTGCAATGTCTTGCCCAATGTCACACAGCAAACGAGAGGCCAAGAGCAAGCTTGGATCCAGCATTGATGAATTCCAAACTTTGAACTCTTCCTTTTTCGCTTTACGTAGTGTGTGGTTAAGAGCACTGAGTGTCCACCTGGGGCTCTCAGGATTTGCACCTGTTCAATGAGGTGGGTCACCTACTGGCTGACCCCAAGTGTAGACCGCCCTGCCTCCAAGTTCTGCATCTGTTTGATCATACCTCCTGGTCTTCTGGTACTTGACGAATGAAGGAACAGTGGGTACATATTTCATCGCCTCCATCTTTATGACTGTATTCAGTAACCGAGTGTGATTATTAAATTTGAGCTTCCTCCTGCATCCGTCTACTCAGGGGCTATGTTCCCCAGCCAAGTCATCTGGGCAGGCCATAGACCAGATGTGAGCTTTAAGATTTTCGAAACTCCATTTCGCCACTTGGGTTGGATCACAGGAGCAATTTCAGCCCCTAGTCTTTGATGCCGGCTGTTCGGTTTCATAAAAGTTATATAGAAAGTTATAAAAGAGTGATAAGACTCTCCAGTTTTACCACCAAATGAAAAGTTGTCCACACAAAGACTTTATAACCATCTTGTAGCAATTTTGAGGCTCTGCCATAATCTTAGCTGATTATGTATTAAAGGAGTCTTTGCAAGAAGCCCTAACCTTTGGTTTCATAAGGACAAGACAGAAAGACAACAACTGAGCTTCTTGGCTTCAAAGTTTGGGCTTGGAGACTGGATGTTCTCAGAAGGGGTGGATGTTTCCATTGGTTACATAGACCGGCTTCTTCTGATTCAGATATATTACATCTTAGGAATAAAGCTATTTACAACCACTGTAAAAGTCACAGCTGGTGAGAAGCTGCTTCTGAAACAAGGACATAGTTTGTCAAAGCAGAAAGCCTGGGTCCTTTCACAAATTTGCTGCTCCTTTAGCTGGGAGGTTCTGGAAACATCAGTTTTCTGAGCTTTGGTTTCCCCATATGAAAACTGGATGGTGATGCCTTCACAGTGTTGCTCTAAGCAGGGGTCAAGTGTGCAAGGCATAGCTTTGTCATCTGCATAGGACAACTCAGACTTCAGTTAATATTAACTTCAGTTGATGTGGTTTAATAAAAATCTTAAACGTGTATGTAATTCCTAAGCCTTTCTCCTAGGAATGGGTATGTGTAGATTAGGATTTGTTTTATTTAAAACCGTCACTTTTGCTTTCTGATGTAAAATTGTGCATTCACACAGGGTAGGTGGATTTGTTCCTGGGGCTGCTGTAACATGTAGCACAATTGGGGTGGGGGCTTGAAACAACAGAAAGTTATTCTCGCATGGTTCTGGAGGCCAGATGTCCAAGGTCAAGGTGCAGGGCTGTGCTCACTCCAAAGGCCCTGGAGGAGAATCCCTCCCTGCCTCTTTTGTCTTCTGGTGTTTCCTAGTGTTCCCTGGCTTGTGGCAGCATCACACCAATCTCTGCCTTGGCCTCTACATGTATCTCAAAGCTCCCCCTACCATTCCCTCATAGGACACTTGCCATTGGATTAGGGTCCATCCAGATAATCCAGGATGATCTCATCTCAAGATCCTTAATTTAATTTCATCTGCAAAAGCCCTTTCTCCAAATAAGTTTCTATTCACAGATTCTGGGTGGAGCTATCTTCTCGGTGGTGGTGGTGGGGGACCATTTGATCCATGATCCCAGGTATTTGTGAAGAATTCTTAAGATCCCACTTTGAAAAGTATCAAAGGCACCTTACCTCTGAAGGACACATTTTCCAGTAACCATGCTATATTATTTTAAGGGGGTGCAAGCTGGCAAGACACACATCTTTCTTCTTTATTATGTCTCACTACAGAGCTTTCGTTAGGCAATAAGCTCACCACAGTGGGAATTTAACGAAAGAAATATCAAATCACAGACCAAAATGCCTCCTTCTCCTGAGTCTGATACAATAGTGGTGCTTCATAACCAGGGGGCACATCATTTCTTTACAGCCATCGACTCGGAATAGGGGCATGTGGCTCCTGGAGCTCTCTTCACTCAAGAACAGCCACGTGGACACGGGAACACAGTGATTCAACAACGCGGAAATCAAGCCACACGTCTGTCTCTGAGCCATTTGTGTCTCTGCTGGCATCTCTCAAAGAAGCTGAAGACTGTGGCTGGCAAGTGTCATGGGATTTGGGGACCTCACTTCTTTGATGAATGTCTGGGTTGCAGGATGGGAGGTGGAACGGAAATTGGGAATAACCTTGAGACGTTGTCACTCCCCAAATTCTGGGAAGTGTCCTGCATGTGAGGCCGTCCTGATGTCAGGCCCTAGGATGCTCCAAACATATTAGTGAAATGAAATTGCATGGCTGTTTTTCTGAGACTCAAACAACATTTCCATGGCTGTTTCTCCTGCCCAGAGGCCTGGGGTACCGCTGCCCCATGGAGCTAAAGGAGGAGCAAATTGCCATAAGATGGGGCAGCGGTACTTCCTCTCCCCAGCCCAGGCACCCGCAACCCCGGCCCTCATGCGTGTTATGTGGTGGCCACCACCCCCAAGCCTGGCCCCTGCTGCCCCTCAGTCAGCCTCTGATGGGCTTCTGCTTGACTGTGTGTCCAGGCCCTGGCTCAGGTCTTTCCTGAGTCCCCTTGGCCCCCAGCCTCTGTCTTCTCTTCTCTAATCCTCCATTAATCCCATGCAGAGTCATCCTTTTGGAAGGCTCCTATGAGGGCCTGCCCTCTCCACTCCCCATCCCTGGCTGGTTCCCTCCCTCTGTGGGTCTGAGCTCTGCACCCTCCACCCCCATCCCTAACCCACTTGGGGCTGTGTCTTGGACCACAGTGTTCTCCAAGTTCTTGCCTGCGCTTTCTGCTCCCTGTCAGGAGCACCTGACAAGCTCCCTCCCAGGCAGCATCAGCCCCTCAATCACAGTGACTTTTCCTGCCCTCTCCCCTTCCACTGAGCTGTGAGCCTGCCCTGCAGCTTGAGGGCCAGCGTTGCTCATCCCTGAGTCTCCAGCATGTAGCTGGGGCTTGGCGCAGAGTAGGGGCTCAGTGTTTGCTCTGTGGATGGAAGCCACCTCCTTCCTGGCCTCCAAGCTCCCACAGCTTGGGGCTGGAACCTGAGCTCAGCTGCTCATTCCTTCCTAATTCTCTTTTAATGCTTGGCCCCCAGGTGTGGCCAAGTGACCCCCTCTGTCTAATCCACAGCACAGCTGAGGGCAGGCTGCTTGGTTTCCAGCCAGCTGGGAAGAGTGAACAGAAATACAGGGTCTCAGAGACCCCAGCAGCCTGGGTCACCAGGGCCTATACATTTCTGGCTCCCTGTCTACTCCCACCCAGTAGACAGTGCTCCTAGGTGACACTGCTGGCGGCCTGTCCCCCTGGGTCTGGACTGAGGGGAGAGCAAGAGCTGGGGGGTCTTGGAGTCCACCTCCCAGGCTGTTCCTCTGGGCCCGGGCCCTCCTCAGTCCCTGCCTTGCGAGTAGCCAGAGTTCACTCACTCGCTTCCCCATCAGCATCCTCTTCCTTACCCCAGAAGGCACCAGAACTTCCCATTTGTGACCAGGTTATGATTCTTTCCTTACCATTGGGAGTCATATTCCAATCACCCATTCCAAGGGCAAAAAGATGAAAACATATAAGCGCACGAGCCCGTGGGAGGCTCAGCCGGCAAGCTCAAGCACATATGGGTCATTTCTTCCTCTGTGGAAGGGGAGGTTAAAAATCCTCCTGCACCTGGCCTGGCAGGACAGAGCAAGTAACAGCAACATGGATTCTGGGGCTCCATGGATGGGGTGGCATTGGCTCAGTGAGAGGCAGGCCAGCTTTGAGCATACAAGGCACTGGCAAGGAGAGGGGGCAGCTTGGCATGCAAAATGAACCAGGCATCAGAGGGCTGGGGATGCCGGGACGTGCTCGGGCAAGGGGAGGTGGCCAGGCACAGCCACAATGCCCGGCGGCCTCTGCTTTTGCGCCCCTGCTCAGAGCTTCCCCTGCTGCGTGGCCCAGGAATGAGTGATTTCCCAACCCCAGAATCTCACCCTGACATCTGCCCAGGTCTAGACTGACGTCACTCCTTCCCTGGGCAACTGCCATGGCTTATTCATGAGCTGTCCACACCTGCCACCTGTTCTTGTCTGTGCCAATCCTTTCTTCACACTGCACGGAGCAAGCTTTAAGAAATCCCAAGCTTCAGGGTCCCTCTGCTTCCCGTGGCTCACAGGGTCAAGCCACGATTTTAACATGCCCACAGGCCAGGTGCCCTGGGGACCTGGGCTCCACCCACCTCTCCCCTTCCACTCCCTGACAGTGGCCTTCTTTCTGTACCATAGAGCTCTCTTCCAGCATGTCCACCCCAGGGCCTTTGCTTGCGCCATGCTCTGCCGGGAGTGCTCTTCCCTCCCTCTTCCCGTGGCTAATCCCTGCCATGCTCTGGATCTCTACCGACTTCATGGGCCAAGTCCTCTTGCTGTCAAGTCTTGTAGCACGCTGTGCTTTTCCTTCATAGATTCTCATTCTATAGTTGTTTATTTCACTTGTAATTGCTTATGTGATTATTTGGCTCATGCATAGTTCCTCCGTGCTCAATGGACTAATTAACTCAACTGTATTCATCGAGTGCCTACTACGTGTTGGCTGCTGATGCTGCACTAGTGCCATACAAACACTGTGCACTCTGTCTGCCCCGCTCACCATAGCAGGGTACCAGGCACATCCAAGGAGATGGAGAAATGTTTGCTGAATGAATAAATGAGTGGCTGAGCACATCAACTGTCTCAGCACATTGGGGAGGCCCCATAAGAGAACCAGCAACAAAGAAAAAGAACGTGAGTCTCCAGTTGTGGAACAGACACTGAGGGTCCCTACTGCCTGCTATGTCCACCCAGGGAGAATGCACATCAAGAACCCAGACCCAGGCCTATAATCCTAGCACTTTTGGGAGGCGGAGGCGGGCAGATCACTTGAGGTCAGGAGTTTGAGACCAGCCTGGCCAACATGGTGAAACCCCGTCTCTACTAAAACTACAAAAATTAGCTGGGTGTGGTGGTGGGTGCTTATAATCCCAGCTACTTGGGAGGCTGAGGCAGGAGAATCACTTGAACCCGGCAGGCAGAGGTTGCAGTGAGCCGAGATTGGGCCACTGCACTCCAGCCTGGGCCACGGAGTGAGACTCCATCACAAATTTTAAAAAAGAGAAGAAGAGAAAAAAAAGAACCTAGGCCCAGGCTTCACACTGCATGCCAAGTGTCTTTCCCCCAGATTCCCTCCTGAGGTTTTGATTCTCCCTCAGCTTTAGCTCCCAGGTGGATTAACAGGGAAGAGGGAATTCATGTCTTACAGACAATTACAAGTCAGCATTCACCACTTTTACACAAGTGATGGAATTTGACATCTTTCACAATGCTGTACATCAGGTGAGCCTCCCTAATTTTGCACACGATGAGCTGGAGGTCAGTCTGTCAATAGAGTGAGGACCTGGTGAAGCCAGCACTTGAACTTGAGCTTTTAAAGTACACTCTGTCTCCACCAGGCATTATTGATCACCCAGCGCACACTCACTAATCTCAACAGTTAGTGATCTTTTAATATACATTTATCTCAACATCCTCTTAAAATTTAACCCAGTGGAGGAAGGGTCACCAGCCTCATGGTCAGGGAGTCACGGGGGCCACGAATCCACATCAGTCCGTGGCTGCGAACTGCAGGCACCTGTTCTTGGCAGGAGCTCTTCTGGGTAGCCATGCATAGCTCCCCTGCTCCCCTGGCCAGGATGAAGCTGTAGGAGCTAATATATTCTGAGTCAGACCAACTGCCGCTCATGAAGGGGGAAAAAAAGACTTGCTTGAGTAACCGTAATAATTGGAAAATTATTTTGATAGCCTGAAACAATCTAATATATTACAGAATTTTATTAAAATAATATCAAATCAAATTAACTGCTATTCCATAATGAATTAGGTAACAAGGTAGGCAGATATTAATCGGCCTTGGCTTCTAGGCAGGGGAGCCCGGAATTTATTAGTTCTTGCGGCTGGCATGAGGGTGAAGGCAGAAACCACTATCACCGCCGGAGAGGGAACCCCCTGAGACAAGCGGGCATTTACTTTTTCTCTTCCCCCTACTTCCACTTTCTAATCCATCATTAAACACTTGTATTTCTTTTATGTAGGGTCTTATGAAATTTTTAATTTTTTAATTGCTTTGTGATTTAATAATGAGGCCTTTTCATTTTGCCCGAATAAGGAACGAGATGTGATATTGAAATTCTTTCACTTTCTCCACCCTGGCTAACCTTCTTCCCCACTTCTCGCCTTGTCTCTTTCATTTCCTAAGTCTAGATACAAGTAATCTAATTGCCAAGGGGACCAATCGCCAGGCAAACAGGCTGCCTGGATATTTACTTGTTTGAAAAACAGATGAGGGTCCAGATGCCTAGATGGGCTGTAGGGAGACATTCTCTGAGCGGCCTTTCGTGAGTAAAGGTTGGCGGGTTTTCTGATGATTCAGTGACCTGGGGACTCTAAATAACTCAGCCCCTATTTTATCCTTTTGGAATTTTCTCAACTCTTCGACTTCATTCTTTCCAACCTTTTAAAACGTCTTGGCACACATAGAATATGATAGTGAGAACAGATTTTCGGCACCTTGGAATAAATAGAGTGGGGGCTGACATGCTGGGGGCTGACATGCTGGGGGCTCCAGCAGCCCCAGGTCCTGCCTGGCTGCAGGGAGCGATGCCTCTGACCCTTCAGTGCTCATTTGCCTCCAACTGTTGCAAAGCCCCCACGAGATAATGCTGTTTTGACGGCTTAGGCAGCCAACAGTATCTGAAAGAGCTTGATAGTGCTAGAGCACGTTTCTCCGAACCTTGGTCTCCTCTTCTGTGAAATGGGGATTACATAACCTTGTGAAGGTGTAAGGCATAGAAATATTACATACAAAGCTCCCAAGGCACAGCCTTCACTCCACAAATGGCTATGTATTAAGTACCACAGAGCTGAGGGAGGATAAATGATGGCGATGAAGTGTTACCACATTGAATCTTCATGATACCCAGATAACAAGGGCACTCTTAATTTCCACTTTACCAATAAGGAAATCAAGGCTTAGATTAATTGCCTGATGTCATGCAACCAGTCATGGTAGAGCTGAATTTGGAAACCAGTTCCATCTGATAGCAAAGCTTCTCTACCACGCTAAGAATCTCACGTTTTATGCTTCTGGTTTGGATTCTTTCTGATTTGGGTAGATTTTTTTTTTTTTTGAAGGATGCTTGGTTCTAGATGAAAGTTTAAGCAGAAGATTAAACATTAGGGAACCTCACAAATTCTGTGTAATAAGAAAGAGAATGTATCACTTCAAGGGCAAACATCGAGTGGAAAGAACAACGCATGTGTTGTCATTTCTCCTAACACGGTATCGTCACATGGTGTGAATTTTTTGTCTTTATTGACAAGGACATGTGAAAATTCTTTGACAAATGTCCCAAGTTAAGAAACAGCATCTGCTCACCTGCAATATTTCACAGCAAGGGATCAACCTAATTTTGATGAGAAAGTTGGGGGATAGAGGAGAATGCAGCATTCTCTTAACAACAGGGGAAGGTTGGAGTTATACACACTTCTCAAATGCTCACCACAACAGCTTAGGCTTTGAGAACTTGTTTCTCCCTCCCTCTTGTAGGGGTGTTTGTTACAAATTTCTTTCTCTTTTGGCCCCAGCCCCGACTTCTTTTTGGAGAAGGACACTCTTGGGTGCCTTGTCAGAGGGTCTGTCAACTAAATGCCTCCTCTCAGCATTTAGCTGAGGGGTAGACAAGTGACATAGGACAGGTCATTTAGATTATTTCTCCCCAGGCCTTGCATTTGGAGATGGAGGGAAGAGATGCAAGAAACATAAGAATAACATGAACAACCGACCAGTTTTAAACAACTGAAGCCAGTCCATCTCTTTCCTTCATCTCCCTTATGGTGCCATGAGGAAGACCTGGATTCCGTTCAGGAGTGGACCTTATTTAGAAAAGGTTTGGACATTCAGTCACAGACACACTTGATAGCACTACATTTTACATGTAAGTAAGGGCTATACAGTTATGGAGAGTGGGAAAACCAATGCCCAGTGATAAGTTCAGGTCTATAATGAAAGGCTTTTGGTAGCTAACCACATGCTCTTCCCTGCATTGAATTAAAAGCCAGACTTGGGCTAGATGTGAGCACATACCAACCCCCCTCCCTCCCCCCCTCACAGAGCCGATAAACATAGACCTGCCCCAGGGAGTCACAGCCTATTGGTGAGAGGTAATTCAAGGTGATTAAAGGCAGAATGTGTTAGTGGCTAGGATAGGACTGATAAAGTGTCTTCTGAAGTTTAGAGGAAGGAAAGGGAGGGAAGGCAGGGACGGGAGGCGTCAGGGTACCTCCTCCTCCTGTTTTTTTTGCCTAGTGGATGGATACTTAGGGACTCAGGGGGAGAATGGAGGATATTTGGAGGGAGGGAAGAAAACAAGTGGATGCCCACAGGCAGGGCCTGCCAGAGCCTGTTTGAGGCACTGGGATTAGTCACTTTGAAAGGCAGAGGGGACAGCTCCCAGTCTGGTTGTGGGGTCCTGAGGGTGGGAGTCTGCCTGTTCACCCCGAAGGCACCAGCTGCCCAGGCTCCTGCACCAAGCAATAACCCCTCTGAGACGGGGCTCCCGGGATGGGTACAGCAATCACTTTGATGAACCACGGTGACTGAATTCTCATTTTTCTGTTTGGAATGAAGTGAACAGTGCTTTCAAAAGCTCGCTCCCAAAAGCTCAATGTGGGCTTCTCTGTGGGCAGAAAGTGTGGTCAGGATTTGCTAACTTGGGGTTGTATGGTTTATTTTTCCTCATAGAGAGAAAAAGCAAAGGCTGTAGGACAGAAGGTCAAGATCCAAATGAAATGAATAAGGAATTGTTCCTGTGAATCGCAAACACGGTTCAGGGAGTTCATTTATTTGGAAGCCATTTTCTTCTAACCCCCAATGTTCTTAGTCACTGATACAGGGTCAGCAGCATTTCCTTTTATGGTAAAAGGTGCACAGTAAGAGGTGCTTCGTCCTAGGCGTTCAAGGGTTGGGAGTGTGTAAGATGAGTCCTCCAAGATGAGATGATTTGCAGGGGATGAAATTATACCACCCAATCAGTCTCTTTCTTATTGAAAAAGTCCATTGACAAATATTTTATTGAGGCAGTAAAATATTTTCACAAGTGCAGCAAACACAAGCAGTGTAACCACTCAGCAAGAAGTCAGGATCCTGGTCTCTAAGAGCTGCCTGCAGGGGCGGGCTGGGCCACTGTTCGGGCATATATGAATCTGCTCCCCTCGGTCAGTGCCTGGATGGAGCTCATGAGGCTGACGATCTTTCTACCCACATTTGCACATGGGTTGGGGTTTTTAAATATTGTGAGATCGAAACAGATAAAAGAGGAGTTGCCTAGGTGCTGATACTGATGTGCAGTTTGATGTAAATTCTCTTTAGTTCAGTCACATTTTATAAAATTGATAAAAATCAATGCAGTTGTTTCCTGATGAATAATTACAAGACAGGTAGGAAACTTTGTTGTTGTTACTGATAATAATTAATTTAAAGCATCATTAGTATATTAAAATGAGACACAGACATGCTATACCATAGGATGCAGTATTACATAACATTTGAAGATATATGAGACTTCACACAGAAATTTTATGCTTATAATTAATCTTGTAGAGCTGGAGCCCCAAATCAGCCCTTTTCTACCTGCCCCCCAGCCCAGGCATGAAGAACTCCTCTAGGAAAAAACATAAAGACATAGAGGTCAGAGGATTTTGCAGGTGTGAAGTTCCTTTTTTCGCCCAAGCAAGAATAACTCTTCTTTCAAATTTGCAGACAGCTTGGGGTCTGTAAGTTCTGAATGAATATGCAATTAAAATGAAAGTTTTTTATTCGCCCTATTAGGCAGTAAAGAGATAATCTTAGGGCTACGAGAAAGAATATGGTATAAGCAGTTGCCACTCACCTTGTCTTCCAAAGAGGGCTCGTTCAACGGGCGGCTGAATCGAAATTCACAGGGAAGGACTTTGCAGTGTCTGAGCTGCACAGGCAAAGTCAATTTTGTGCATTTTTTATTACGGTTTGGAAATAAAATGCAACCCAAATGAAGTGAACGCCTCTCTTGTGGATAATTGCTTCCAAAAGAATGAGTACCAAACAACCCCCTTGGTGCTTACATGGGAAAAAATAATAATAAAAAGGATTTAAAATTAAGGACAAAAAGAATAAAAGGGAAGATAAAATCTGAGATGCATCGGAGGGAAGATAAAGTGACTTTTTGGCAGCAACTTTAATAGAAGCTTTGCTTCAAAAGTCATCTAACTGTGGTGTTAATCTGCGCCTTCTTTGCTAAACCTCATGAATGCATGCTTCTATGTTATTATCTCAGTTAAAAAGGATATATATCTCAAATCAGAATCCACTGAAACTAGTTATTGTACATCATTCCGCATTTCCCATTTCCGTCAATGGGTAATGAGAGATCATGCTGTTTAACCCATTTTGGAAAAGATTATGAAATGGCCTTTCATTTCCCAAACCCGGCTCCGGGGCACTCCTGTGTGGCAGGAGCCGTTTAGCACCAGCCAGGGTGAAGCAGTGGAGGGGCTGGATGTTCAGGGAGAGGAGGAAACTCAGCTGCTAAGAGCTGAGAAGCAGCCGCTGCTGTGCCATGCCTTGATGGGAGCAGTGTTCATCTGGTCCTCTCTGGGGCCCTGTGGCCTGTGGGTTACGATGATTTGCAGGGAATGAAATGGGCCTCAGTGGGGTGTACTGGTCTGTCTGGGGTTGCCAGGAAGTGAGCAGGGGAGTTGGAATTCTCATGTGGTTGAGCCTGACCCATGCCTAGTGCCAGCAATACGTAGGATGACCAGCCAGGTGCCCATGATGTGGCTCTCCAGCCTTCCTCTTTGCCCCCTGCACTAGACCCAAATCAGCAGGAGGGAGTGGCTGTGGGGGAACCTAGTAGGGAGATGCCCTGACATCTAGGTATGGCGAAAGAGCTGCCATGGCCCAGTCACTGCTGTCTAATGAGAGCCTTGTTTGCCTCATCTGTAAAATGGGAACAATGATATTTGCCTTCTAGACTTTGGAGGCAACATGAGAAAGCTCATTGGAACATTGTTTGTTCATGACACAGGTCGGCGCTATTACAATTTAAAAAAAAAATCTTCATTTATGTAGGTGCAGCTGCCCATATCACAATAGGTGCTATTATCTCTTTGAAAAGGAAATGAAGTAAATGAGCTATTCCTTTTAACAAGGGATATTATCTAGAGTCTTCTGTTACCAGAAGGCATCAAGGAAAAACAATGGCTCTAGGGCTGTATTAGTTTGCTAGGGCTGCCATAAAAAGTCACAAAAATGAAGCGCCTTAAACAGCAGACATTATCCCACAGTGCTGGAGGCTAGAAGTTCAAGATCAAGCAGGTGGCAGGACCATGCTCCCTCTGAGGGCACAAGAAAGGATCTGTTCCAGGCTGCTCTCTGAGCTTCTGGTAGTTCCTGGGCTTGGGACAGCATAACCTTAGCTCTAAACTTCACCTGGTGTTCTCCCTGTGGATGTGCCTGTATCCTAATTTCCCCTTTTTATATGGACACCAGTCATTTTGGATTAGGGCCCACTCTGCTGCAGTCTGACCTCATTTTAACAGATTACATTTGCATTTCAAAAGTCAGTTGAAGACCCTATTTCCAAGTAAGGTCACATTTTGAGATACTGGGGGTTAGGACTTCAACATATGTATTTTAGCGTCACAAAATTTAACCCATAACAATGGCCAAAATTAAACTTGGAAAGCTCTGCAAACTTTAGTCTTCTCTTAAGGATTTACAGTGTATTTTAGTTTATCTACAGGCCATATAATAACATGTAAGAAGAAAGAAACCTGTTTCATATTTCTTTTTACATTTTAAATGTCTTTAACTTATTTTATTTTAATATTTTAATTGAGGTAAAATACAGTCTGATGATTTTTTAGAGGCATACACCTATATATTCATACCTCATCAAGATAAAGAAACTTCTTTCATTTCAGAGAGTTCTTTATGCCTCCTTCCAGACATCCCTTGCAAGAAACAACTATTGCTAATAAAATTCCTTTAATCATGGGTTATAATAACTTTGTCATTTGTAGAACTTTCTATAAATGAACGTATATAGTAGGTAAAATCGATGTTGCTGCATTTATCCATAGTTCATTCCTGTTTATTGCTGGATAGAATTTTATTGTATGGATTCGCTGCAGTTTGTTTATCAGTTCACCTGTTGAGGAACAGGTGGGTTATTTCCAGATTTGACTATGACGAACACAGCAGTTATGAACATTTATGTGCAAGTGTTTATATGTGAACATATGTTTTCATGTCTATACCTAGGAGTAAAAAATGCTAGGTCATGAGGTTGGTATAACTTTAATTTTTTTATGAAACTGCCAAACAGTTTTCCAATGTGGTTGTGCCATTTTATATTCCCACTAGCCAGAAATATGGGTTCTAGTTATTCAATATCCTCGACAACATTTGATGTTATCAATCTTTTTAATTTTAGCCATTTTGATAAGGCATGCTTGTATCTCATCATGGTTTTAGTTTTTGTGTCTTTTTTGATGAATAATAAAAGCTACTGGCTGGGTGCAGTGGCTCACACCTGTAATCCCAGCATGTTGGAAGGCTGAGGTGAAGGATCACGAGGTTAGGAGTTTGAGACCAGCCTGGCCAACATGGTGAAACCCCTTCTCTACTAAAAATACAAAAAAAAAAATTAGCTGGGCATGGTGGCAGGCACCTATAATCCCAGCTACTAGGGAGGCTGAGTCAGGAGAATATCTTGAACCCGGGAAGGTGGAGGTTGCAGTGAGCCAAGATTGCACCACTGCGCTCCAGCCTAGGCAACAAGAGCAAGACTCTGTCTAAAAAAAAAAAAAAAAAAAGAAAAAAACAAAGCTACAGTAATCAAAATGGTATGGTATTGGCAGGATGGTGTAGAAATGAAACAGAACAGAGAGCCCAGAAACAGATGCACACTTACATGGCCAATTGATTTTTAACAGAGGTAGCAAAGCAGCTCGGCAGAGAAAATTCTTTTTAAAAAAATGATACTGGAACAAACAAACATTCCTATGAAAACTAACATACCTCTATCCTCATCTTATGTCATATATGAAAAATAATTGAAGAATGATTATATCTCTAAATATAAAAGGTAAAACAATTTTTAAAAAAGCAGAATATTTTTGTGACCTTGGGACAGAAACAAAAGTATAGCATTAACAGAACACAGAAAATGCTAACTATAAAAGAAAACACTGATAAATTGCATTTCATCAAAATGAAATACTTCTCATCAAGAAAATAAAAAGGCAAGCTATGCATTGGGAGAAAATATTTGCAATACGTATGATAGCTACAAAAGACTGATTACTAAGATATATAAAAATGTCCCACAAATCAATAGTAAAAAGACACACAACCCAATAAAAATGCACAAAATATCAAACAGATACTTCACAAAAGAAGACTACTGATGGCTGATAAGCACATGAAAACATGCTTAGCAGGAACATGGTTGACTTGGAAATTTTTTTTTTAAACCTAGAGTTTTGTTTTGTTTTGTTTTTTAAACCTAGAGTTTTCTTGGCTTCTTTGACCATGTGGAACTGGTGATGTGCAGTGGTGAAAGTTCAGATACTCAGTTCTGACTGCAGGAGTTGAATATCAGCTTTCTTACTGACTAGCTCTATGAGCTTTGGCAGCAACTTCATACTTCATGCCTCCATTTCCCTGGGTCTAAAATAAGGATCATACTAGCTGGTGGGATCAGACAGATTAATATCATAATGTGCTTAGTGTGTGGCATGCAGTGAATGTTACATGGATAACATTGACTATTATTGAACTCCTTTTTGCAGGTCTGACCTTTCTTTATACCCCATAGAAACAGGGGTTCCAGAGAACCCACTTTGGAAAACATCCCTAGTAGGAAAGACAGTTTTGAAGGAACAGAGACTGTGTAAGCCTGGATGGCAATAGTTCCACCTCTTACTGTCTCTCCTGCCCCTGGAGACTCTAACATCTTTGACTTCTGGAGGGTCTCACAGGCAAGAAAAGGTGGAATTAGTACACGCCTGTCTTGTTCAATGCTGTAGCCTCAGAGCCTAGAACAGTGCTGGGCATTCAGTATGTATTCGGCAAATGTTAACTGAAAAAACAAATACGCAATTTCCCAGTGTGCAGCTCAATCAGTCTCAAAGGCAGGGTCCAGGGGTCCGCCTTTAGACCAGCAACTCGTAGGGGAAGGGCCAGCATTCCTCAAACTTGTCCTGACTCCACCATCTAACTACGGAGTTAAGTGCAGAAGTAATTGCAGGTCTGAAATGGCCAAAGAGTGCTGTCCTAGTAGCTGGGATTAGTGAGGCTTAGCAGTTTTTTCTGTAAATGGCCTCCATGTGGAGAAGGTCACATGTTCCAGAAACTTGGAGTCTGAACACTTGGCCGATTCAGTGGAGAGAGAGCCAGAGTCAATATGCAAAGCTCCGGAGACCCAGTTAGCAGAAATGAGGGTCAGAAAAGACTGCACTTGCAAAACTCAGCTCTTGAAAACAGAATACTTTATCACCTCCCCCCAACAAATCGGCAGTCCTTCTCCTGCACCCTCTCATACCTTCCTTCTTCCTCTTTTTTCCCTCCTTTCTTTTCTTCTCTGCATCTCTCTTTCCTTGACTGTGTACATCTGACTCACCACTGATTCTGCCAAGGGCCACCCCCGGTCAGATTGCTGTCATTGCAATGGTCTCCAAGGTAACCCATGGAGTGTAGTCTCCAACCCCTCTTCCCACACTAGGCCATCCTCCAAACTGCTTCTGGATTAGGCATACAGAAAATAAATGTTTTATGTCACTCTTCTACTGAACGACCTCTTGTGGGGAACTGTTTGATGCAGAAGTGATCCACAACTCCTGGTTTACGGACTGGCTGCATCAGACTCACCTGGGGCATTTATCAGAACTACAAATATCTCTGCCTCATTCCACACACCCTGAAGAAGAATTGCTGTGGGTGGCACCGTAGATTTTGATTGACACAGGTTTCCTAGGTGAATCGGAGATGAGGTCATGTTAAAGAAACACTGGCTTTGAGATTAGTGCCTTTTGACTCCTCTTTGAGTTCGTCTCTTATCTTCCACTTGCCACTCTTCTTGTTGCTCTAGGAATGCCTGAATCAATACCATTCTTGAAATAAACTATATATGTTCTTGCTACCATGCCTTTGCATATGCGTTCCCTTTGCCTAAAATTTTCTCCTCTTCCTGTAGTCAGCAAATTCTTACTCTTTCACCAATATCCTTGCATTCGTTTTCTATTGCTTCATAAAAAACAACTACAAATTTAGTAGCTTAACACAATTTACTGTGTAGAGATAATTTCACAGTTTCAGTGAGTCAGGAGACTAGGCACAGCTTGACTAGGTCCTCTGCCTGGGGTTTCACGAGGCTTCAGTCAAGGAGCTGGGCAAGTTTGATGCCTCATCTGGAGGCTCAACCCAGGAAGGATCTGCTTCCTATTCACGTGATTGTGCTCTTCTTCCCACTTGTTGCCAACATTTAGTTCCCTACAGCTGTGGGACTCAGAGCTTCAGTGTTTTGCTGACTATCAGCTGGGAACTGCCTGTATTAGTATGTTCTCATGCAGTTATGAAGAAATACCCAAGACTGGATAATTTTTAAAGGAGAAAGATTTAATTGACTCAATGTTCTGCAGGGCCGGGGAGGCCTCAGGAAATTTACCATCGTGGTGGAAGGTGAAGGGGAAGCAAACAAGTCCTTCTTTACGTGATGGCAGCAAGGAGAAGTGCAGAGTGAAGGAGGGGAAAAGCCCCTCATAAAACCATCAGGTCTCGTGAGAACTCACTCACTATTCCGAAAACAGCATGGAAGTAACCTCCCCCATGATTCCATTACCTCCCACCGGGTCCCTGCGATGATAGGTGGGGATTATGGGAACTACAATTCAAGATGAGATTTGTGTGAGGACACAGCCAAACCATATCACTGTCTTTAGGTTCTAGAGGCTTCCCATGGTTCTTTGTACATGGGGTTTCCCAATATGGCTGTTTGTTTCCTCACAGCCAACAAAAGTGAGAGAGAGACCCCTGCAAGAGAGGGGTTACAGTTGTATGTAGCCCAATCCCGTAGTCATGTGCACAGAGTCACATACGTCCTGTCAGCTTTGCTGTGTTCTATGGCAAGGGAAAGCCACAGGTCCCTTAGACTCCCAAGGGGAAAGGATCAAGCAAGGGTGTGAATGCCATGGGGTGGGGATCCCAAAGACTGCTGTAAGGGTCTGTCAAAGTCCTTCTGGAAACATCCGCATTCTCTCTGAAACCTTCCCAGATGACCTCCAGGACAGAGTTTCCCATCCTTCAGGGGTTCCGTGGCAATGTGTTGCTCATCAATGTGAACCGGTTGCTCACAGTTCACGTCTGAGAAAGACAGTGGAAGCAGCTTCTGCCCTTTGGATGATTTCTTCCGTTTCTTTTCTTTTTTGTTTTGTTTTCAATTCTCATACCACAAATTTTTTTGTGTAATTTTAAAGTAAGCCTTTTTGCCAATGAGTGTTCACGGTCATGCTCTGTCACTAATAGTGCATCACCAAAAAGAAATATTTGAAAACAAGAGCTCCTGTCACCATCACACCCCTCTGCTGTCCTTTCCTAGGCGTTGGATCCCTGGTGAACCCTAATGCATGAGTTATCTTTGACTCGGGCTCTGCCAGGGGCTGAGATGTCTTGGACAATAGAATAGCAAAGGAAGCACAGACTGAGATGCTTCTGACTATGAAAGACAAGGTGAAAGTCAAACAGCCTTACCTTCTCTCCCCCCTTTGTCTTGCTCTGCCTCTCTCACATGCGCCTGAAGCCTGTCTCCCTCTCTTCAAACATTTCTTAATAATCTATAATTTCATGGAAGGGATAAAGGCTAAGAAGAACCTAGAAGGTAACTGGATTTACATATGAATGTTGGGTTTTCATTTTAATTTTGACAAAGTGTAAAGGTTGCTAATAAAAGCATCATTACTGCCTCACCGTTTCTTTGATGAACTACAGAACAGATTGCTAAGATATGGAGACAAATCCAGGGGTCACTAGTTTTACTAGGAGCCATCGTTCATCCTTTAACAAGAAACAAAACATCATGACAATTTAGAAAAAAAATGATAAAAGAGAAATGACATTATTTTCAAGGCAGTTCTGACCATTGTGAGCACTTCATAGAGGGATTGAACCCGCTGTCCGCTTCAGCACAGGTTCTGAGTTTACTGAGAATCAGGGATGCTGATGTGGCTGGGTCTGTCAGAGACCTCTGAGAATCTGGCTCCTTCTAACCAAGAAGCCTTGGATCAGTCCTGGAGCTGGGACCAAAGAGCAGGGAAGCTGAGCTGTCCTGATGTTCAAGCTTATATCTTGGTTTTACCCCAGAGCTAATACTGAATCAAAAGGACAAGGTGACTGATTAGATGTGGGTGGAAGGGATCCAGTGCTATCTCCACCAGGGGTGAGAAGTGAGAGGCCTGGGTGACATTGATGAGCAAGTGGGTGAGACCCTAGAGCTGGCTTCTGGTATGCTCATTCCCCCTTGGGTCTGGAGGCAGCATGATGTCATAGGAAGAGCTTGGTCAGTCCTCAATCTGCTGTGTGACCTCAGGCAAGTCACATTTCCTCTTTGAGCCCTGGTTTCTAAATTGGATGAGACCAGTGGCTTTCAACATGTGCTCTGTGGCACCCCAGAGATGCTGTAGAGGGACTTGGTGGCATCCCCAGTGGGTATCACCCAGCAGGAGTCTCCGTGCACCTTTCTTCAATCAGAGCAGCTCTGCTTTCAACTGTGTGCTATGTGGGATTTTATTTGAAGGAAAGGTTTTATGAATTGAAAGAAATACTGAGAAGCAGTGGTTGGGTGATCTCTGAAGACCTTTCTAGTGCTATGATTTTCCACTATTATTTAGTAAGTGGATGCTGTGTATCAAGAGGGGAAGCCTTCTGTGCTGTATTTGAGTGAGGTATTTGTGCATGTGTGTGAGTGTGTGTGGTTTTTACAGCTGGAAGTCTATTTTCTCCTGGCTCTTATTAACATTTCAAAGCTGTTTTCTCTTCTTATCTGATCTTCTAGGGGCAATGGCTCTTAGTTGTTGCTATTGTGCTTACCAGTTTCTGTTTATGTGTATTAATTTAGTTTAATTTTTAAGTTTCTGCTTGGTCTGAGTCTTTTGGTTGTCATAGATGGAGATACTTAGGGGCGGGAGGTCCAGTTATTGATCAGTAACTTCCATTCTTTCAGTGTTTGGATGCAATTATTTTTAATTTTTTTTTGGTCCTTATCACACTCCTAAAGAGCTGGTAAGTCCTTTAGAAATCATATAGTCTACATTCTTTTCTTTATAAATAGGGAAACTGAGGCACTGAGAGATTAAGGTGACCAGCCACCAAAACCACATACTTTAATACTCTTCTGGTCTAATTGAGGCCTTGGTCTCTCCTTTTATTGGTCTGTGACTCACTGTATGTGTGCAAGCTTAATGTATCCCTGGCAATTTCTTAAATAAAGTAAAGAATCTCTTTTTCTTGTAAGGGTCACCCTTTAATTATATACGTTGAAGTTCACCTGCTAATTATCTTGTGAGTCATCCCGGCAGAATAGGAGTAGCTCACAAATGTGTCTGTGAAAATTATTCCTTTTATTAATAAGAGTATGGGGCCAGTAATCAAGATACCTGGGTTTTAGAAGGCATTTATCTGTTTGATGTCAGAAATGGCTTCTTTTGATTAATGCTAATGTTTTTCCTGATTATGAAAGTAAACAGATATTTATGAGGAGACACTGGAAATATGGCAAAGATCAGAAAGCTTACAATCATACTGCATCCTGCCATTCATTGATTAAAAACTTACCATTTTAGTATATCTTGGGAGTCTTTGCTGTGTATATATGCTATCCTTACATAAAGATTATCAAATTTAGTATGCGATTTTTATTTGCTTACCGTCTCAAGCATTTGCTCCCACCTTTCCCAACTAAATGCCAGCTTTCTAACAGCCATCTGGCCAAGTATGAAGTGGACTCACTGAGAAACAGTGAGCCTCCATCAATACAGTGTGCAAATGGGGGTCACTTTACTCCTAGATAAGGTATCAAGAAAATTCATGCAGCAGAGAGAGGGGTGGAGCAGGTCTCAGTGTGTGCCCTGCTGGCCATGACCTTCCCCAAGACTCACACAGCCATCTCCTCTTCAAGAAACTCACACTGGCCAGGTGCGGTGGCTTACACATGTAATCCCAGCACTTTGGGAGGCCAAGGCAGGCGGATCAAGAGGTCAAGAGTTCGAGACCAGCCTGGCCAGCATGGTGAAACCCCATCTCTACTAAAAATACAAAACATTAGCCAGGCATGGTGGCATGTACTTGTAGTCCCAACTACTCGGGAGGCTGAGGCAGGAGAATTGCTTGAACCCAGCAGGTGGAAGTTGCAGTGAGCTGAGATTGCGCCACCACTGCACTCCAGCCTGGGTGACAGAGCGAGACTCCATCTCAAAAAGAAAGAAAGAAAGAAAAAGAAAGAAAGAAAGAAAGACTGACTCACACTAAGTCCCCATATCTTCCCAGGGTGTCTCCCAACCTGAAGAATGCTCAATTTCCCATTTCCCAAAGGCAAGGGAGAGGCTGATGGGATCCTGTAGATATGGACTGAGAAGTGTCCAAAGTTCCTCAAAAATCATTTATAGACATCCAGCCTTCTTAGAATGGGTCGTGTTGAACCTAACTCTCCAAACCTTAAGGCATTTATTTCATGTTGTGTCCATTGCCACCAAGGTGATGTTCCTGTCTAGGAGGATGTTGAGTGCCTCCGAGACTGAATACACAGTCTCCCAAGAAAAGGAAACCAGCCTTTGTGCAGTGTGCTGGGCATTTTACACCTGCTTTTCCCTTCCCCAGGGCATCTTTGCAAGATGAATGACAACCTTATGACAGATGAAGTGGCAGAAGCTGAAAGGTTAAGGAATAAACCCAGGGGCACCTGGAAGGATCTTGGTGGAGCTGAGATTTGAACCTGCATCTGGGTAACTCCAAAGCCAGGTCTTTGGTCTTTGACAGCCCTGTCACAAGGTTTTTGTGCTGGTAGGACCTGAGGCGAATCCCTTGCTTCAGTCTCTCTAGGTGTGTCCCCCATGGGCTCACATTGGGATGATGGGCCTCAGCCTTCAACCTTATTCACAGGTTACTGCTCAGGTCAGTAGCCTTCAGGGACTAGCCTCTTACTGAGTCAGGGGGTGAGGGACAGGAGGTGTACTTTCGTGCCTGTCGAGACTTCACAGGGCAGGGGAAGACAGCTGTAACATCTTAGCCTGCAACTGAATTTGAATTGTATCTACTGGCCTGGTAACACCATGGCTTGGCAATTTGGTATAATAACTTTGGGACACAAATGTCTCAGGTCTGGGGAGTAAGGCATGGTCACTAGGAAGTTTAGACAAGAAATGTGCAGTTGATGATGTAAGACCCAGTGTCTCGCTCCCATCTTCCTATGCTGGCCACTGAATACCAGGAGGTACTTTCATGAGGTGAGCAGCTCCTAGAAGCTGAGTTCTGCATCTCGCTGTTATCACTGGGATCCTGATGGGACTCACCAGTGACAAAGAGGCTGCCAGCCTCAGCCACTGGCTTCTTGGACAGGCTCTGGAAACACCTCTCCACTCTCTATGGAACTTGAGCTGTGGGAGTGGGGAGAGCTCTTGGTGTGGACTCAGGAAGCTGTAGCTCATGTTTCTGTTCAGTGACTCTCCATCTCTGGGGCTCTGGGCATTTTATTTTACCTCCTTGCACATCAGGTTCCTTGATCTACAGGGGGCAGATACCCATCATATGGAGCTGCTGTGAGACTCCCCCCGATAATGGTATAGAGTCCTTTGTAAATCCCAGAGCTTACCATACAAATGTGGTTAATATTACTCCTCCCAATCCTTTTTGCTCCTGCCAGAGGGAAAACATACACACATTCACACAAACACATGCATACACATATACATATATGTACACACATACATACATGCACATGTCCATATATTCACACACACACATGCACACATATACATATATGTACACACATACATACATGCACGTGCCCATATATACACATACACACGTGCATACACATACACACACCTCTCACTCTTTCATCTTTATGTCTCCATCTTTCCTGCTTTCAAATCTTAGCTCCTGCTGACACTTCTGCTAGAATAATCATCCCCCTTTAAAATGCTGCTGAATTTTCATTGCTGCTTCCTCCACAAAGCCTGGCCTGGGTTGCTGGCTGCACACAGAAGTGGCTGTGGAGGTGTGGACTGAGATTTGAACTGGGCACCAGGAACCTCTGGCTGTCAGTTCTGCTTCTGCTCACTCTGTGGTCCTGGGTGAGCTGCATAAGCAGCCAGTGCTTTATTCACACTCAACTCATGTGTTCACACACCCGTTTATTCATCCACTTGCCCATTCACTCAGTTCCTCATGGTCTGAACAAGAGGCCTGGGATCAGAGCTTCTTCCAGAGCTGATGCGCACATGGGGGCAGGAAAGCCCCAACACCCATTGTCCTTTAGGGAAGACTGAACACTCTCCTGGGGAACACTGGAGCCCCGGAGCTCACTCAGTTACCCCAGAACTCCTGTCTCCTCTGTGGTGTGTCTCTACCCTGGGGCCAGGCGCAAAAATCCCCAAATTCCTGGATTTGATCATAATAATCAACTTGGAAATATTTGGCCACCAGGGCTGCTTGGTGCGCTGGGTCTGGAGCAATTGGAGGATGAGATCTTCACATTTGCTTGGAGGGGTGTGTGCCTGTGTGTGTTTACTCTTTTCACTGCAAGTAACAAGTTCAATATTAATCTTCATTTCCTGGGAAATAATTAGTGTTAAGTGAACTGTGATTTCTATCTCTAGTTATTTCTCATGTGTTAATTTTAGCAGCAAGGAAAATGCTCTGTGTTGGCTGGATCCAAGGCTGCAAAGACATATTCCAACATAGGAAGAAAGGCGGGGAGGGTGGGGGAGAGGCAGACCACCCATTCAACAGGGGATTGAATTCCAGCACGCCAAGAGTCTCCAGCTGTGGGGAAAATTGTCCTTCCTGTCACAGGCCCCTCTAAGAGGGACTAGCCCACCCATGCACTTGCGTGCTGGAGCTCAGAAAAGGAAAAGCTCAGCCTTGGGCATGACCTCTTGTCTCTGGAATCTGCAAACTCCTCTCTGCTCAAGCTCCCTGGCTCTGACTTGCTTTCCTGGTTCTCCAGCCCCGTTCCACTCTAAACCTTGGAACTGGACTCTTGTCACCTGCATCCCAGGCTGGAAACCCATCAGGGACCTATTCTCCTGTCTCAATGTTAGCACTTTCCTTTCCAACACACGTCTTTGCTTGTCATTCCTCCTTGATCAGTCTCATGAGAATGGCCAGCCAGGCCAGCTCTTCCTGCCTGAATCCCCCAAGATCCCCGATCCTATTCCCACTTATGGTTAGCATGATTATTCACTGCTAATTTTCCATGTGCCAAGGGCTTCAGGAGTGCGGTGTCTTAATCCTCGTGATCCCTGTTTTACAGATGGGGAAACTGAGTGTCTGAGAGGCTGATTTGCCCAAGTGAGTGGGGAGAACCAGGGTTGTAATTTAGATCTGTGTGACTCAAAATCTCATGCTCTTAACCATCATTTCGAATGGGATACAAACAAAGGCAATTTGGAAGCCCAACACAGGCACTGAAGAACTTGGGGCAGGTGGTCATGTGGTGATGTCTCTAAACCTCAAAGTGAAAACTGGAAAATAAACCAGAACCAATTCCTAGGCAGTCATGTACCTTTCAATCCATTCAAAATGTGCTTCCAGCTTCAGCTGGGTGACCTTGGACAAGTTACGTAACTTCCCTAAATCTCACCATTCTTGTCTGCAAACTGACAATCAAGACAGGTCTCCTCTACTTGAGCTGCTGTGGACATTAAACGACTAATAGTCCTGCTCAGAGGAAGCAGCCCTCCAATGACCATTGCTGTTAGTACAAGGCCCTCATTCATTCACCCTCATTCATTCACCCACAAACTGTTGGTGATTATCTACTCTGTGCCAGGGAACATGCAGGTGCTGATTTTACTGCATAAATATTATGGGGTCCCTGACCTCAGGGAACTCTTGCTTTAGTGGGAGATCCTGAAGAAAACATGGATACGCATAGTTGAGTGTGGCGAGTAATCAGATGGCGATGAGAATGGGGTAAGATGGGAAGAAGGGGGTGGGCTCAGCTGACTTGGGAGGTCCATCCAGGGAAGCCTTCCTGGAAAAGGTGACACTAGGCCAGTGTCTAGGATAAATTGCTCAGTTGAAGAAGAGATGGGATAGTGTTCCTGCAAGAAGAAATCGGCCCTGTGAGTGTGTGGAGGTGGGAGACAATATGGCCCCTTCAGTTATGGTGCCCGCTGTTGTTAGATAGAAGGAAAGCTCCCGTGAGGAAGAGGAGCAGGAATGCAGCTCTGAGCTCGTGTGCTTCCTCACCACTGCTGAGAAGAGCCTGATGCATGATGGCTGGTGGAGGTTGAGGGGCCCACCCTTGCTCTTGGTTCTCAGCCCTGGGGGAGGGCACATTTGCTATTGTGATTGCACCTTCCTGCTGCCCCTCACTACATCCTCTAGCTCGTGGAAGAAAATCATCCCTCTGACTCATCCCTGACTTACAAATTGGCAGGGCCACTCCGTGTTAATGGCCATTGCTTCCTTTATTTAAAGAAATTATCATGGTAAACTATACAAAACAAAATTTGCCACTGTCACTGTTTCTGGTGTACTGTTCAGTAGCATTAAGCACATGTAGAAAGTTGTGAAGTTATCACCATGACTATCTCCAGAACTGTTTTATCATCTCAGACAGAAGCAGGGCACTCATTAACCACTCCCCATCCTCCCTCCACCAGACCCTGGCCCTGCCATTCCAGTTTCTATCTCTGTGAATTTGCCTACTCTGGGAACTTCATATGTGTGGGATCACACAGGATTTGTCCTGGAAGACTGTCTTATTTCACTAGCACAATGTTTTCAAGGCTCATCTGTGGTGCCGCATGTGTCAGAATTTTCTTCCTTTATCAGGCTTAATAGTGTTCCATTGTATGGATATGCCACATTTTGTTTATCCATTAATCAGTCTATGGACACTTGGGTTATTTCTGCCTTTTGGTGAATAATGCTGCTATAAACATGGAAATACAAATATCTGTTCTTGTTCCTGCTTTGTGTTCTTTTGGGCTTATACCCAGAAGTGGGATTGCGGGGTCATGTGGATATTCTATGTTTCACTTTGAGACAGCCTGGAGAGGCAGTGTCTTCAAAGGTGTGCTCACCAATTGGGATGGTGCCTGCAAAAGTCATGGCTGGAAATGGCACCGCCAGCTGTCTGACTCTCTCCACTCTCTCTTCTGGCTTCTCAGCACCCACCATGGGTGGTCAGTCAGGCCACACTCAGGTGTGTGGACTCAGACATCCTGTATGTGGGAGAGTAAGAGGTGCATTGAATTGAAGTACATTAAATTCATGATACTCTCATGAATCAGGTGTACTGTGAGAAAACTGGTGCTCAGAGAGGTGAAGGAACTTACCTGACATCACACAGCTGGCATGTGACTTCAGAGATTTCAGTCCAGGCTTACCAGACTCCCAGGTTCCCACTGCTGTCCCCGTAACTCCACTGGTTCTACTTCACTCCTCTGGAAAGGCTGCCGACTCTGTCCAGCACTGGTCCCTTCTGTCTCACAACAGGACTGTGAGGCTGCAGAAGGGGATGCCACTGCTATGCCCCATCCATCTCCAAGACCTCAGTGCCCACCCCAGGTCTGCCGCAGAGCATGCCCCGAACCCATGCATGCACAGATGAGGCCGTGGAGACACCGATTCTATTACCAGCCTAGGGAACGAAGTGATGGATTGACTTCCAGCAATCTTAGACTGTGGAGAAAGAGTGTGAGCCTGGAGTATGATACAGAGATGAAGACCTTAGTCGAGGCGCCAAGAACGGTGAGCTCTAGCTGTGCCTCTGCCACCAGCTGTGTGGACTCCAGCAAGTTTCTTTTCTCTCCATGCCTTAATTTTCTCATCTGCATAATGGGATGAGCTTTGACAACAGCCCCTTGGTCCTAATAAACTGTGTCATGAGCACAGTCCTGGGCCCCACTGCCCATCTCTGCCTGCAGAGACCCTTGACATCGCCATCCCTGCCCAGAAAGGTCAGAGGCCCTCAAATCTGGGCTTTGGAGTCTGTGTCTGCACAGGGAGGAGCTGTGCATGGCTAAAGGGTCCTCGGACACTGAGATGTCCATCTTTTTGACCTGATTGGGTTTTGTATGCTTCCTCCAATGTCCTCTGTCCTGCATCCCCCAAGCATGAAGTACAGCCCGCTGCTGTCTCAGAGCCTGGCTTCTCGACACTACTAGAGAGATTGGGTTCTTCCAGAGTCCTTTTTTGGCTGGCTCTGACACGCTCTGGCTCAGCCTTCCAAAGCCAGACCTGAGGGACCGACCAGAGAGTGCAGGCGACAACAGCATGCTTTTCTGATTGTTGTTGTTGTTTGTATTTTTGTAAAAAAAAAAGAGAACGGATTGAGGATGGAGGGTGTGGCTGTGCAGGATGCGACAGAAGTGGCCACTTACTGTCGAATGCTTTGGGCTCGGAAAATCCCAAAGTAAAATCATCCAAGTCTTTGCTTTTAATTTTTCAAAAAGGTGTGTGTGAGTGAGTGCAGTGTGTGTGTGAAGCGACTATGGTGTGTGTGTGTGTATGTGTGTGTGTGGTTGGCAGAATGATGGCCTCTCAAAGACATTCACGTCCCAATCCCTAGAACCGAGGGCTCTGTCACACGTTGCAAGGCAAAGGGGAATGAAGACTGCGGGTGGGATGAAGGTTTCCCAAGGGCTGACCTTAAAATGGAGACTATCCTGGGTGATCCTGGTGGGCCCAATGTCATCACAAGGGTCCTTAAGACTGAGAGCAGGAGGTAGGGGAGGAGGCCACAGTGCTACCCCGGGAGGCAGGCCTGCCCTACCACTGCTGGCTGCGAAGATGGAGGAAGGGGCCCAGAGCTGAGGGACGTGGGCCACCTCCAGAAGCCAGGAAAGGTGAGAAAGGACTTCTCTACTGGATCCCCCAGAGGGAGGGCGGCTTTGCTGGCACTTGATGTTAGCCCAGAGGGACACATGTTGGATTTGAATGCCCAGAAGAGCAAGGCAATATATTTGTATTAAGTCACTAAATCTGTGGTAATTTGTTACAGCAGGGATAGGAAATTCATATAGTGTTTGTGTGTGAGTGTGAATGGAATGTGTATGTGAGGTCTGCGCATGTGTGTGAATGAGTGAGTTGTGGCCTGTGTGTGTGGGGGGGGTGAGTGTGAATGAACAGGTGTGAGTGTGTGTGGGTGTGAATGTGTGTGGGTGACTGTGAGTGAGCAGAGGTGTGGGTGGGTGTGAATTAGTGAGTGTATGTGAGCATGAGTGAGCAGGTATAAGTGTGTGTGGGTGAACGTGAGTGTGACTGTGTGGGTGAGAGCAAGTGCGTGTGGGTGAGTGTGAGCAGGTGTGAGTGTAAGTATGTGGGTGTGAGTGAGCAGGTGTGTGAGTGTGTGGGAGTGTGAGTGAGCAGGTGTGTGTTAGTGAGCATGTGTGAGCATGAGTGTGTGGGTGAATGTGAGAGTGTGGGTGAGTGCAAGTCAGCAAGTGAGTGTGTGGGTGAGTGTGAACAAGTGGGTGTATGTGTGGATAAATGTGTGTATGGCTGAGTGTGACTGGGTGTGTGAGAGCATGTGTGTGAGTGAGCGGGTGTGAGCATGAGTGTGTGTGTGAGTGGGAGTGTGTGTGGGTTTGAGTGAGTTGGTGTGTGTGAGTGAGCAGGTGTGACCATGTGTATGCAAGTGAGCAGGAATGAGCATGTGTGGGTGTGAATGAACGTGAGTGTGAGTGAGTGGGTATGAGCATAAGTGTGTGTGAGTGCACGTGAGCAGGTGTGAGTGTGTGAGTGAGCCGGTGTGAGTGTGAGTGAGCTGGTGTGTGTGTGAATGCGACTGAGCAAGTGTGAGCATGAGTGCATGTGTGAGTGAGCGTGTGTGAGTCTGTGTGAGTGAGCTGGTCTGTGTGTGTGAATGAGTGGGTGTTAGCATGAGTTTATGTGGGTGTGAGTGTGCTGGTTTGTGTGTGTGAGTGCAAATGAGCATGTGTGAGTGTGTGTGAGTGAGCGTGTGTGTGTGAGTGTGAGTGAGCATGTGTGAGCCTGTGTGTGGGTGTGCATGATTCTTTCAGAGGAAATGCCATTGACACGTGCCTGAACCATTTATCCCCTAAGCATTGCAGGGTTGCCTGCTGAGAACTTCTTACTGGTCCTGCTGACTTTGGGGTTGGTCTAACACCTCCCGACTTCTCCCAGCCTTCCCACAGTTGCTTTCCCTGGAGAGAACCTGGGCCCAGGAATGAGAAGGAGTCGCATTTTCCTCTCAGAGCTCTGAACCTCTGCAGGCATGAAGCTGCCTCCTTGAACATTGGAAGGTCAGGATCCGATGTGGCATGGACACCTGGGTTCCTGAGGCTTAGCCCAGGTCTTTCTGAGTCTGTGAGCTAGCCCAGGCCCCAGAGGGCTGGCCCAGGTTGGGGACCAGCTGAAGGCTCTGAGTGCCTTGGTAGCCTAGTGACCCAGAAGGCAGGGGTTGCCCACAATTCCCTGGTCATTGCAATCCCCAGGACTGGAGGAGCTTTCAGGGGCATAAGATTTCAAAATTTTAGTGCCATTAGTCTGGGGCTGGGTCCCAGCTGACACTGAATGTTACACCTAATACCTTTTCCATGATAGGGCTGACATATACACAGGCACTTCTCTATTGGCTGCTAAAATACCCAAATTCTTCTCAACAAAACTGGCTGGTAACTAGCCACTCTCTGAGGTCCGTAAGTGCTGCCCTATCCACCCAGCCTCTTCCCTGGGATCCACCATCCAGCAACTGAAGGGCTAATGTTCAGCCTTGCAGGGCATCTCTGGGACCCTGCTTTAGCCCTTCAGTCTCGTTTTCTCTGATTACCTGGATGTCTGCTTTCCCCATATTAAGTATTTTGGGCATTACCCCTGATTGTCACAACATTTTTGCTGAGTCACAAATGTTGCATGTTAGACAGTAGAAAGGTGTGGGAGGGAGGAAAAGAACACAAGCTCTTTTGTCCTAAAAAAACTTTGCATGGGCCCATCAGCCTTTCTAAGCCTAATTTTACATACCTTCAAAATGGGCATACTAATGACTAGATTACCAATAGAACCAGACTGGCTCACCCTGTGGAGACTTCTAGCCAGCAATTGCTGTCTCACTAGATAGGCGTTCAGGCCTTCTTGTGTCCCATGTATCTGTGATGGGCTGGCTACCTTCCAGAGGTCCTGTTTTCTGATTTGCTTATATTGGCGTAGTGTGAACTGGTCTCTGGTGAAACACAGATCTTTTTCTGTGAACGCTCAAGAGTGGTTCTCCCTGGAACTTCCCAGCTCCTTCTGTCCTCTCATCAAGCACTTGTTTTCAGGCTGGAGAAGCTCTCCACCTGCTGTGATTGACATGCTCTGGGCCCCATTGTGTGATGGTTAGAACTTTCCAGGCTCAAGTTATCAGCTCTTCAGCTCTGCCCATCCCTGGGCTCTGAAAGTCCACCCATTCCCATGAGTCTCTTCCCACTCCCTGTACCTGACAATGTGGGAGGGTGACTGTCTTGCAGCTGCCAGCCCAGGCGTTAACCTCCCAGGTCTCCACTGCCAGCCTACTTATTTCTTTCCTTGAGTCTCGTCCGCCCAGCTCACAGGGTCTCAAATTCTGTTTCCTCACCAGACTTGGCAGGTCACTTCATAGCCTGCTTCTGCATGCAACCTTGGAGTCTCCCCTGTTGCTGTCTACGACCCCCGTACTTTCTCCTGGCTTCTTTGCCCAGCTATGGAAGGAGGGTGAACTTATTTTCTGAAGCGTCGCCAGGAGAGATTGGGATCACTAGTGGGTAGAAGCCACAGGGACACAGATTTGTGGTCAAATGGAAGAAGGGCTTTCAGAGGTGGCTGGGGCTACCCCAAGCTGGAGTGGGCCACCTACCAACTGGGAATTTGGTTCTTGGCTCTTTGGAGGGTTGAGGTCAAGAAGGACCCAGGTCCAGGGCTGGAGTGTGGGGGTAGAAGGGGCCCATCTTTGGGCAGATTCTTGGTAAGGGTTCCCCTGGTTTGTCTTCCTCCATTACTCTTGGTATTTTTTTACTTGAAACTGATCATCAATTCAATTTTCACAACTACCTTTCTAAGTTGGAAAGAACTTTTCCATTTTGCTTGTCAAGAAAGTAAATCTTGGAGAAGTTAAATAATTTAATTTATTTAAATAGACAATTCTTTTAACTTTTCACAACCAAAATTTCAATCCATGTTTTATTTGAATGCAAAGAGCATCCACTTTCTATGATAACACACTAGCTGAATACACTGAATAGAAAATGATACTTTTATTTCTTTCTCCTTTAAAAATCATTTTAATACTCAAAAGAATTGAAAACAGGGACTTCAACAGATATTTGTAAATCCGTGTCTATAGAAGCATTATTCATGATAGCCCATAACAACCCAAGTGTCTATTGATGGCTGAATGGCTAAAGAAAATATGGTATATACATATAATGGAATGTTATCTAGCTTTAAAGAGGGAGGAAGTTCTGATACTTCCTATGTCATGGGCAAACTTTAAAAACATTGTGCTAAGTGAAATAAGCCAGCCAGAAAAAGACAAATTCTGCTTGATTCCACTTACCTGAGGCATCTAGAGTGGGCAAATTCGTAGAAACAGAAAGTAGCTTGGTGGTTTCCACGGGCTGGGGTGGGGAGGGAATGGAACGGACGGTTATAGTTCAGTGAGGACAGAGTTTTAGTTTGGGAAGATAAAAAGAAATTCTGGAGATGGATGGTGGTGATGGCTTCCAAAGAATGTGAATGCACTTCATGACACTGAACTGTATATTTACAAATGGCTAAAATGGTAAATGTTATGTTATGTGTGTTTTACCACTATCATAAAAAGAGCTTTTTGAAAGGAATGTCCAGAGCATAATTTAACATTATATGCTTATGGATCTATCATAGGGCAGGCTGTTAGAACAAACTGCAGAGGCCCTTATCACAAATAAGCAGGCTTGATGTCCCAAGTATCCTTGGAGCAATGGACCACTCAACAGATGATTAAAAAATACAAAACAAACAGAAAAACCCACATGGTATTGATACTTAATATTTGCAGGCAAATCACATCATGAAAAATAAAATAATGTTTTTTTGGAGAAACCACACTGTGGAAAGTCAGATGCAGGTTGGAGGGCAGATATGGTGGCTTCCTTAACGCCTACGCCCCAGGTCAGGTGGATATTAGCACTATTCTTATTTGTAGCTACTGACACAGAGGTCACGGGCTCACTAACACACCCGGGGTCTCAGTGGTGGCCCTTGTCTTTGCACTCCATCCTCACTCCCTGTCTTCACAGTTGAGCCACGTGTGTGGTATGTGAGTGCATGTCCACACACACGTGTGAGCGTACAGCTAAATGCATATGTGTCATCTGGATGTGCCGCCAGGTAACATAGCCTCAGTAGATGATTGTTAGGGGCGAAGATCCCTCCTGGGAGTTTGAAAGACAAGGAGCAGAGTCTCCACCTACAAATCTCTCCTCTGCAAGGGATGCCAAGGAGGATTGGGAGGCAGGGTCTGCATTCCCGGCCGGGTTTACCTGGTCGCCCAGGACAACAGACTTGCAGGCAGCCAAAGAGATCGTCAAGCAGCCGAGCGTGACAGTCAACATCAAAGTAGGAATGCCACTCCTTGATCCAGACTTGGCCATACCTGCCAGGGCAAAGTCTCACATATGACCACCCCGGGAATTCAAAGGCGTTCTTAGAGCAAACGGACACCACACACACACACACACACACACACACACACAGCCCGAATGCAAAATCCTCCTCCTACTTTCAAATGAAAATAAAAGTCTAGACATCCTTTCTTCACAATTCTTCACTGACCTAATTATTCAGATCTGTGCTTCCTTTTGGTCTTTTCAAAGAACAAGAAGAATGGTTAATTTCACTTAATGGAATAATTGAATGTCATAATTGTTTTTTACATTTCAGCACGAATGTTTGAGTTAAGCTGCACACACTCTCTCTCCGTGTCTAGAGCTCTTAATAACCAGGCTGCTCAAAGGGGCCTTTCTGTTCCATCTTTTTGTTTCCTAACTGGACTGTCTGGGCTGGCTTCTGGCAGCCGGCGTGTTCTGGGAGGGGGTCTGGGGGGAGTGGCAGTTAATGACTGTTTTGGTCTTGGATGTTCTGATCTCTCTCTAATTCATTATTTGTCAGGCATGAGAGGCACCCCGAACAGGATCGTGAACAATGCCTTTTTATTCTCACTCTTATTCTCTCTCCTTCCCTCCTTTCTTTTCCTTCTTCATCTTGGATGAGGGAATAGAATCTTAACACAATGGCAGGTCCAAGAAGTCATCA
The DNA here is from genome assembly GCF_028885655.2 of Pongo abelii. Classification (NCBI taxonomy): domain Eukaryota; kingdom Metazoa; phylum Chordata; class Mammalia; order Primates; family Hominidae; genus Pongo; species Pongo abelii. Next base: position 103,260,036 of record NC_072000.2, on the reverse strand, counting down.
TTTTCAATGAAGTTTGCTGCAGTCTCATTTTATTCTACCAACAGCTAAGCTTATGCTAGTAGATTCATTCATTCGTTCAATCATTCATTGACCATATATGGAGAGATTACTATATGCCAAGACTGTTCCTAGGTGCTGGGGGTCTAGTGAACACAATATTCTGATAGAGACACACGGTCAAAAATTCGGTAAGCACAAGAAAAGGTAGCTTCCATTGGAGGTAGTTTTGTGAAGATAATAGAATAAAATATGATGTAGCATTACTGGGGAGAGAGGATGGTTGGCTTAGCAAAGGGGTACCAGGAAGACCTCTTTAAGGAGTTGAGAAGAGATGAAGAGAAGTTGTCAAGTGTGGGAAGAGCTGGTGGAGAGGGCACTGCAGGTAACAGGAGCAACTGGTGCAAAGACCTTGAGGTGGGAGGGCCATCAAGGAGGCAAGGGTGACAGGGGAAGGAATCAGCACAGGGTGTCATTAATTGTCACCAATGGGACTGAAGAAGCAATGTGGAGCCAAGGCACACAGGACCTTGCAGGCCACAGTATGGAATTCAGATCTGTTCTCAAGACAGTGGGTCACCATAAGCAAGGAAAATTAGAAATAGTAAATATTGGAAAAAGTCCCTCTTGCTTCTATGTGGAGATGAGAGGAGAAGCAGAAGGATCAGTGGATGAGCTGCTCCAGTCCTTCCAGGGAGCATTGCTGGTGCTTTGCCAGGCAGGGTGGGATGGAGACAGTGATAGACACTCAGTTCCAGAAACACTTTGAAGGTAGATCTGCCGGGACTTAGCAATGGGTCAGAAAAGTGTGTCAGGCTGGGACACGAAAGAGAGGCATCATAGGTTTTGGCCTAAGTAACTGAGCAGCACTATTAATGAAGACTGTGCAAGACACGGTGTATTCATCTGTGGGACAGGTTGTGCTGCAGTAACAAATAACCCCCCACATCGCAATACCTTAATACAACAAATATTTATTTTCATGCTTTTATTCAGTGCAGGTGCAGAGACACCATCTGGCAGCTGTGCCTTCTAGGGCATGTGGCCATGTCAGTGACTGCAGTGTGGAAAGGATGAGAGCATGGAGATCCCACGGCCCCTCTTCTATGCTCCGGCTGAGAAGAGACACATGTCACTTTGGTTCTTTGCCCCCTGCCCAGAACCAGTCGCGGGAGACAAACTGTGCACCAAGAAGGGGATATGAGTCAGATATTTGTGAGTACCAGGATATCTACTACTGCAGGGGAGACACATGTCTGGGTGGGAGATAAGGAGTTTTTCCTTGTATGTGGTAAATATTGAATATCCAAATGGATAAGCGCACTAGGGTATTAGAGCCCAGGACTCAGGGAGAGAAGCTGGGGCTTGATATAGAAATGTACAGTTGCTAGTGAATATCTTTTACTCTATTTCAGGTCCTAATTTTGCATTTTGAATACAGCAATGACAAAAATGCAATTCTTCCCTCACCCCAGATTTGCTTAAAGGACACATGATATTCCCATCAATTTCCATTTAAGTACCTAGGAAAGTACTCCTAGGAAAGTACTCCTAGGAACAGCCCACCTGTGCTTTGCCCTGGGCTGTCTTCACAACCATGCATCCAATTAGTCCCATAGCAACCATTTATTCATGCCACAAATATGTCCTGAGCACCTACTATGTTCCAGGTACAGAACAATTTCATGAGTTTGTAAACTTTTCACACACTTGTCTCTGCACATTTGCTAGAGCTGCCCTTTTGCGGTGTGTCTTTGGTATCCCATCTGCCTGGAAAACTCCTATGCACTCCTCAAGGCCCATCTCAATTTCACTGCCATTGTGAAGCGTTTGCTCACATCTCACTTGTCTCCCCAGAAAAGTTCTCTGCCCCCTCCTCTGGGGCCCTGCTGTGACATCTCAGTTGTTGCCCTTTTGGTATCCCCACTAGAACTGAATTACACAGGGGGTGACTTATTCATTTATTGGATAAACACTTAGCAAAGGAAAACTGTGTTTTACCATATAGAGGCCATGGCCGAGATCAGCTGTCAGTCTTCTTCATGTTAGCCACACCCAGCACGGGTTGAGTATGTCAACCCATGGTTGGTCATGATAACGTCCTCCTCTAAGCACTCGTGCTCACTCTGTGCCGTGCACGATGCTTTGTATTTCACAAGTAGCTTCTCACTGGCTTCTCTGCCCTCACCTGTACTCCTCTGCCCCAAGTCTGTTAAAAACACAGCAGCCAAATAACCCTTTGAAAAGTGTCTTGAGGTCTAAATTACATTATATCAATCCTTCCAAAGTACAGGTAAAATCATGTCACTGCTCTTGTCAAATTCTCTACATGGCTTCTCATCTCTCTCAGAGTCATTGCCCAGGTCCTTGCAATGACCTAGCAGTTTCCAGTACTAGGGTAATGCTCCTGCTGCTTCTCTGGCCCATCCCCTTGCTCTCTCTACCTAGCCCATGATGGGCTCCTGGCTTTTCTTCAGACTCCAAATATGCTGTCATCTTAGAGCCTTTGTCCTTACTCTCCCATCTGCCTGGCACCCTCTTCCCCCAAATGCTTGCAGGGCGTGCTCCTTGGCCTCATTCAGCCTCTGTTCATGTGGCCTCAGCTAGGGCCTCCCTCTGCAGAGGGCATGAGTATTCAATAAGATCATGCAAGGAAAGCACTCAGCATGGTTCCTGGTACTTAGCAACACATGCCAGCTGCTGCCATGTGAAGATCATGCCATAGGGCATGAAGGGTTGTTGATGGCTGGGTGTCCCAACCTGTTCCCTCTTTCCCTTTGCAACTGAAGACTTAGAGTTTATGATGTGATATGCCAATAAGAGAATGACATGGGCCGTGGAGATCCAGGTAGAGCTAAATGAAAGCTACAAACACTTCTGTGATGTGTAGAACCCACCAGGCCCACCTTACATCTAGCCTTATGAGAAGATGCCTTCTGAGGGGATTCCTGCATCCTGCCTACAATGCCCCCTTCTCAATTTCTTCTCTTCTCCATTTTGCTAGAGTTGACCATTTCTAACTTCTCATGGAGACACTTGTGCCAGGCCCATCTGCCCATCAGAATATGTCGTCCTCGAGGCTGAGATCATGTCTTTACCTTCTGTGTCATGGTACCCAGCACAGGACCTGATACTGAGGACACAGTGAAAGTGTTTGCTCAATGAATGAATGAGGTCTTCTTTACTCTTTCAGTAAATGGATACTATAGCTTGAAAAAGCAGAGATATTTTCCCAGGTTATCAAACTGGGACTCAGGAAGCAGATTGTTTCTCTATTGAAAATCAGAATAAATCCAGCTCTGTGGATTTTACCCATTTCCACTTTACTGCCCTTTTCCTTGACAGTGACTCCCACCTGCCATTCCTCAGCCCTCCCCTGACCCCTCTCTCCATCATCCCTTCCCACTTGTGTTCTGTTCACTCTTCTCCTGGACTTTCTAAGTTCTTCCTCTTTGTCTTGCATACATGGCACTGTCGTCCACTCAGTCTGCTGTTGACCTGGGTTTCCAATGGCTGGGGTCCACATATTTGCAGCATTTATAGAAAATTTGTGCACATCAGATTACATGAAGACAATGTCTCATTCTATTTTCTTGTTTTCACTTGTGCAAATAGTAGGAAAATTTTGGGAAATTTAACCCTAAAAGATCATAGAACATACTGCCCTCATCTGGGGCTGGGTGAGATATGAGATAGCAGGATGCAGAACTGCTCTTACTCTTGTCTTTCTCTGGGGCCAAAGAGGAGCACCCTTTCTCTCTGACTCTGAGGTGATCCTACACTCCCCATGGAGCCTCCTGGTCAAATCCCATCACTAGAAGGGATGGGGTACATGAGAAAGCCTTTATATTTCTCAGAGTTTTGCCTGTTTGGGAATTTTTTATGGGAACTGAATGAAATTGTTTATGAAAATGAAATTTGCAAATGAGAACATGTTCATTCAATAAAGCAATGTATGAATGCCTGCCTACTGTGTGTTTGGCACACAGCAGGTCCTTGGGGAGGCAGAACTCAGTAAGACACAATCCTTGCCATTCTAGCTTCATGCAAATTACAGGAAGTGGCTTTTGCTAAGCAGAGGTAGCCTTCTGCCAGAACACACAGCTTGGCAAGAGGAGCATAGACTGGATTTTCCTCTGCACTTGGCCTCTTATCCAGATGACCCCAGCAGTTAACAACCTGTATAACCTATGGGGCAGTCCTGCCTGCCATCAATGAGTGGTGGCAGGTACTGTTTAGAGGAACATCTTAAATTCTATGGGATAAGCAGACAGACTTAGGCAGGTGCCAGCTCTGCTGCCTGCTAAGGATATGACTTTGAATGAATACTTGACATTTCCACACCTCACTTTCCTCATCTGCAAAACTGGACTGAAATGAATGACTTCCCCAGGTTGTTGCAAGATTTAGATGGGATAAGAAATGTGAAGGCATTTTGATGACTCTGGAATAACAGGTAAATATGGTTGTCAATCTACATTATTGTTATTACCTGTGTTATTGTGTAAATCATGCTGCAAGCAAATGGGCTATATGGTCCAGCTAGAAATCTAATTGTCACTTGGAGTGCTTTGCTTTGATGATAGTCATTGCAGTGGAATTCATTGTGGACTCCAAATTTGCTGTTTGAGCTCCACCTCATATCCCTTCATGTTTTCTGTATATGCACAATGACATAAGGCAAATCATTTTCTGCTGAGCAGACTTTTATCTCGCTTGACAAACATTAGCTGAGGTCCTACTCTGTTATATATTTCACTACATATAAAGGATGCAGATCTGAATAACGTACAGACCTTGCCATCATGGTGATGACAATGTAGTGAAAGAGACCAACATGGATACAGGAAAATTTAGGACAAGTTAGAAAGTGGTGACTGGTACAAAAATGGAACAGATAATGGGGGAAATTCAAGCAAGTGAAGAGATCATTATTTGCAGTACAGAAGTCTTTATGTAGCTGTGTCATTTGATCTGGGTATTAAAGGGTGTTTACGACTTGGGTATTTGGAGATGGGGGAAAGGTGCTGCTGATAAAAGGACCACTGTGGAAAACACAGAGAAGAAGGAGGAGTAGATTTCAATTTACTGAGATTTGGGATTAAGAAAGAGAGGGACATTTTGAATAAACAGATGGAATAAAGATGGACCACAGAGCCTTTCTTCTATAACATTTAATTAAATGAATAAAAATTAATAAAAAGCAGCGAAGAAAGAATAATTGCAATAAAGCAAGGAACTAGACCCAATCTCATGCTATTTACATGCAGAAGTGGAGTCAAAAAAAGAAACGTAAGATTCCGAAATGACTGTCTGCATATTTACCTCAACCCCCCAAATAATAACTATCCCACAAAAAAATGAGTCAACTGAGGCTGGGTGCAGTGGCTCACGCCTGTAATCCCAGCACTTTGGGAGGCCGAGGCGGGCAGATCACGAGGTCAGGATGTCGAGACCATCCTGGCTAACATGGTGAAACCTTGTCTCTACTAAAAATACAAAAATTAGCCAGGCATGGTGGCGGGTCCTGTAGTCCTAGCTACTCAGGAGGCTGAGGCAGGAGAATGGTGTGAACCTGGGAGGTGGAAGTTGCAGTGAGCTGAGATCGCGCCACTGCACTCCAGCCTGGGTGACAGAGCGAGACTCCGTCTCTAAAAAAAAAAAAAAGAAAAAGAAAAGTGAGTCAACCAAATTCTCCAGTATTTTTTTGGCAAAAGCCCCATTTCCTAACTTTGAGATAGGTAGACTGAGGAGATGAATAGGCAGCTTTAGGAAACATCAGGGAAAAGTCATTGCATTTTCTCCAAGTAACACCAGTCTATATCAGTCAAGGTAGCAACAGGATAGAGTTGGAGCTAAATTTGCTTATTCCTAAGCTCTTTCTGGAGTTATGAAACTTGTTTCCACCTGGAGTGTCTAGCCTTGCCATGAAAATGAAGTGGATTAATAAAGGGTGGAGGGGCCTGTCATGCACATCTGTTAGGGGCTCAGAGGAAGAAGCAGATCCCGGTTTTCACAGCAAGAAGTTTCTTTATTTAAGAAAATAGAAGATCTGGGAAAAGATGCTCTTGTTTAGGATAAGTTAGGTGACAAGAAATAATTTGGCCACTCTAGAAATATGCTACATCAAAAGACAATTATAAAAAAATTAAAGACCATTATATATCAAATATAGATAAAGAAACTAGTTCTGAAGAAGATATAATCCCAGAAACTGAAGAAAATCCTTAGCAACTGCTGCTTTGTGTTATATAAAATATAATGTGATCATAGGTTTAGTAAAATAGGGAGTCAACAATGTGTTAGTGACATCACAAGATGAAAAGAACATGATAGGGTAAAGTTAAGAAGCCACATGATTACTGAAACAACAGCATGCCAGAATCAACAAATAAATCACAACAAAGAAAAGAACTATGTGGTTGAAATACTGAATTAACTGATATTGGGAAAATGCTTGAGAAAATCTAAATGAATGCAGAAAAAAGAGATTGACTCAATCAGAGGAAAGATAATAGACAAAGATAATGTCTTATATGACTGATCTGTGGCCCTAAAATCTAGAAATCAACAAATGAGACAACCGTTCATAGTCCTAATTAGAGGAAAAAATTCTCCTGAAGAGAGGAAAGAAATTTATTCATATTAAAAGACCACACTACGTTTTACAAAAAGTCAATAAAGAACATTTGACACCAAGACATATCCTGTTTAGTTTATTGAACACCAAAAGCATGTGGAATTTTTCAGACATCCAAGTGGGAAAAAAAAATCAAGATTTAGATTTTCCCTGCAGCAACATGTCACACCCAAAGACAGGGAGCAGTACATAGAGTTCTAAATGATATGAGGTATGAATCAAGAATCTCATTGCAGGTAAGTTGTATTTCAGGTATAAATGCAACAGGCAGATATTCTGAAACCTGAAAGAAGTTATGCAATAGAGTTCTGTCAGGCCTTAGGAAGAAGTAGTGTTCTATGTTAAAGTCCAGCAAATCAGAAGGTGATCAGAAGATGGTTGCACAGCCTTCAGTGTCCCCAGAAGGCTGATATATAAAGTTCTGAGGGAAATAAATGTGACTTCCAGCTCCAGATTTCACAACCAGCCAGATCACTTGAAGGCAGGGGCTAAGTCTGATTTTTCTCCTTAAGTATAATGACACAAATGATCAAAAACAAACAAACAGAAAACATGGAATATCAATCGAACAGTGGAATCTCAAGAAACACAGCAAGTAAGTGCCTTTCTTTTTTTTTCACCCTCTCAACCCGGCTTTTCCCATAAGTGCCTTTCTTGAAAAAAACAAGAAAGAAATTGACAGCAAATTTCAACTAACCAAGCGATGAATTAAATAAAGAACTCAAGAATGGGGAAGCTGAAGAGAAAGACTGGTGGTAAGCATTGAGACTATAGAGATGTTAGATTAATAGTAAAAACATGTAGGAATTATGGTGATAGATTGGAATGCAAATATTAAAAAACCAATTGATGTAAAAACAATAATAAGACTAGCTAGATGAGGGGTTGGGAACATTTTTCTGTAAAGGGCCAGCTAATAACTATTTCAGGCTTTGCAGGCCTTGTAGAGTGTGGTCACATATTTATAAAATTTTATTTATTTATTTACAACCCTATGAAAATTTAAAGACCTTTCATAGCTCAAATGCCATATAAAAACCAGCTGGGGGCTGATTTTGGCCTATGGGCTGTAGTTTGCTGACCTCTGACCTAGATCATTAGTCTCTTATCTACCATTAAATCTATGAGTCAACATGGCTTTGCCTTGCATAATGATCCCATTTTCTCCACTCTTGAATATTTGGAAAAGCTGACAATGTGGCTTTAAACAAAGATAAAAAGAGAAAGCCAAGCCAGACCTCACAACTCCAAGTCATGACACAAACCACTCTGCCATTTCACATGCAGTTCTAGAGCTGTCCTGTCCAATATGGAAGCCCTTACCAATATGGCAGCCATTACCATATGGGGCTGGTGAGCACTTGAAATGGGGCTGGTTCAAATGGAGATGTGCTATGAGTGTAAAATAGACACTGAATTTTTAAAACTTAATATAAATAAAAGAATAGAAGTATCTCATTAATAATAAGTGATTTTTTTATTGATATATGTTGAAATGATAATATTTGGGGTATTTTGGGTTAATTAAAATATATTATTAAAATTAATTGTACTTGTTTGCTTTAGTTTTTAAAAAATGTGTTACTAGAAAATTAAAAATTACATTGTGGCTTACATTATATTTCTATTGGACAGTAGAATTTGAAGCACCTGGCAAGAAGATAAAATAACTTTTCATAAAGATGGAGACTTGCCATGAATGAAACCAGGTGTGTTAGGCAAATGGATTCTTTGTCTTCTGTCCCTTTGTTTTCCCAGTTGAAAGGAGGGTGGCTAGAGTCCCTTAAAAAGAACGTGAGGCTTCCGTTCAAATGGTGGAGGTTTCACCTGTTATCTCCGTGGCCTTAGGAAAGACTGGCATTTTGAGGTTTACTTTCTCATTGAGAAATAGGTAGAAAAGTTTGTGGGGAAGATTTAATACAAATCTCTATATTACAAAACCCTATAAATAGTTGTATAAACAAAAGGGTTCACTAATACCCGTCTCACCCAGAGGTGGGCTGGTTTCATGAACACCAGGATTTAGAACTCAGCGGAAGGATGACACTCTTCGAGGTGGGCGGGTTGTGTCTCCAAATACATGTGCCTTCCCCAGCTCTGTCTTCCTCCCAGTATGTGCCCTACTCTCTCCTACCTTTCTGCACCACTCAGCAGGCTGTGCCACGAGTTCCCTCTGTCATTACTCTTTCTCCTTTCTGTGCTGTGCCTGGGCTGAAATAACCCCTCTCTCTCTATCTTCTATTCAGCTCCCAGTGAGACTCCATCAGGCAAGCTTAATCCCTTCTTCTCTGGGCTGCCTGGTCTTCCCACCTCTCATCCCTTCTCTTCCAGTTTGGCTGCTCCTTGAAGGCAGGGATTATATCCGATATACCTTAGTAAACCTCACAAACAGCCTAGACTCGGGTCCAGTTGACCCCCCCGGCGATTGATTGGTAAACAAATGCATGTGCAATGACATTTACTCTCACTTTCAGGCACCTTGTGGAAGAAATCCTTGTAACAAAATCTTCACCTCTGTTGAGAAGCTGCTTTGGAAAGACCATTTGGGAGTAGGCATTGATACCCCCAGTTTCGGCATGAAGATGGTGCTGAGAGAAAATGAAAATACTGGCGGTCTTCATTTGAGGCCCCTCAGAAGCAGATGCTGAGACAGAGGATTGTGTTCAAGGACATAGTTTGGAGAGTGGTCCAGGGAGACGTCCTGGAGGTGGCCAAGAACGAGGTCATTTCTGTGCAAGTGTTTCCTGTGGACACACCTAAAGGCTAACCCTGCTGGGGCGCCCTGGGAGACAGCACAGAGCATATCTCTGAGCTATCCCACCTACGTAGGGAAGAAAGCCTGGGGATCTATCCCCCATCTTCCATCCATCTTGGTGGAGGCCCAGGGGAAACAGATCTACGTGGAGAGCTAGGTCTCTTAGCATCCAGCTTCTCCATCCCCCAAGCAGACGAGCGCAGCTGCAAGCTGGGCTGGTGTGCACTGCAGGAGAACGGTGATCATGCGGACACCAACGCATCTGCTAAATCCACACACCCAACATCTTTTTCCTTGTTCATAAAGATGGATTTTGTTTGCAACACCAGTGTGTCAAGGCAACGAATCACATGTGGACTAAGTGAGATATGATCATCCCATCCTGTTAATTTTTGGTCTTCTTTGAAGACAAGCGGTGATTGTGGGACCCAGTTTTGATAATGAGACCAAAAGATAGGGCAGCTCTGGAGGCTTTAGGGAAAACTTCTGCTTTTCTGATCTGACCTATCTAGTACCATGCCCAACCCCTTCTTCTAGAATTTGGTGTCAATATAATTTGTGAAGTCACAGCAGCCTCCTTGGCATCCTGAGTGAAGAATTTTGAGAACCGCCGCCATACCACGCCTATGTTGACCTCCACGCTCTGGTTGTGTGGGGAAAATAATGAGTTAGGTGCACGGGCACAGGCACTTAGATTTTCCCTTCCCTGCCAATGAAAGCACATCCACCTGATGCTCTTGGGGAAAATGGGGGAGGAAATGGGGTGGGGAGGTTGTTTATAGAAGGCCAAGTATTCCAGGATGTGACACTACGGACTGCATAGCTCCCCAAATTTTGGAGAGTAATGTTTTCTATTGCTGCTGTAACAAATTACCATAAACTCAGTGACTTAAAACAACACAAATTTATTCTCTTACAGCCCTGGTGGTCAGAATTCTAAAATCAAGTTGTCAGCAGGGATGGCTCCTTCTGAAGGTTCAGGTGAGAATCCTTTTCCCTGTCTTTTTTAGTTTCAGGAGGCCGCCTGCCTTCCTGGGCTGGAGATGCCCACCTCGCATCACTCCGACCACTGCTTACTTCCATTGTCACAACTCCTACTGTCTGAGCCTGTGTCTTCTTTCATCCCTTATATAACGACACTCATGATTGCACTGGATCTACCCAGACCATCAGGATCATTTTCCCACCTCAAGATCCTTGACTTGATCACATCTGCATAGTTCATTCTACCATATAAAGTAGCATTCACAGGTTCTAGGGATGAGAACATGGATATGTTTGGGAGGGACATTATTCTACCTATGATAGAAGACACAAGTGGATTATTTTAAAAATAGGGAGCAAGTATTCTTCGTGACTGGATACTGGAGATGGGGGTGGAGGCAGGGGTAGGTATCACATTTACATGCAGGAGCACCAAGGCAGACAGAAGCAAGAAGTGAGCTGCAGAGACAAGCAGAGCTCATAGGCCCAGGGCTATGACTCTCAAAAGCCTGGGACAAGTTTAACTCTAAGTAGCTGGGGCTGGGGGACGGGCACAGTGGCCACCTGGGTTATGTAGATGGAGAAATCAATGAATATACAAATTAGTATCAGTATCCTCTTCCTGGTGAGGGAAAAACCAAGCTGTCCCCTGCTCCCCTCCTCCAGGGGTTCAGGTGCTGGGCATAGTCTCTTCTGTCCCAGGAGTTTAGATAAGCACTCAGCCTGTGCTTACACTTGGGGCTGGTCGTGGAGACCCTCAGGGAGGTGAGGGCCAGGCAGATGTGCATTTCCTGGGCAGCCTCCCCAGACAGAGAGAGGCCTGGGAATTTGGGCCTAGAACAAAGCCTCTCTGCTGGGAGCACAAACAGGCTGCCAAGAATGTCGCTCCACTGGTTCCTGCGCCTGCCCCTCAGAGCCCTGCCCTGGGCAATGTGGAAGAGCATCAATAGAAGGAGGAAATCAATCAAGCCCTGGAAAGCCAACCCCACTGTCATACGCATCCCTCGTCCTCTCCACTCCTTCACAGCTCCTCAGATAATCTGCCCCATTGGTTTCAGGCCTTTATGCATTTTGTTTGGTTTCTAGAGGTGGGTGGATATTCTGCAGAAGAAAGGGATTCAGATATACTGGGTGTTCAGCTGAAATAATCCTGTGGAATAACCACTATGACTGTCACTTTTGGAAGGAGGCTCAGAGAGGTTAGGCCACTTGCCCATGGTCACACAGCACACGGGTCATAGAGGAAAGAGGATTCTGGTCTCTGTGTGGCCTTCCCCAAACTCCATGCTCTTCTCAGCTGACAGTTGCCTCCTTCCCTCTTTCAACCTGTTAGCGGACATAGACTTGTGGAACAGGCCCATTTCCTCCACCACTAAATAATGGGAAACACAACGGCTTAACTCAAAACAGGGTGGGGGTTGGGAACAAAGCCGTGCCAAGATATTTTAAGTCGAACTTCGCGATAAATGGAAATTTGATATTTCTGGATAATTCCCAATGAGCACCCTTCCCCTTTAATTATCTTGTGGTCGCCCTTTCAGAGGTGATTAAAGCTATTCTTTAGTAGATGTGGTATAGATTGAGTGGGAACCTGGTCTTTCTTGTGGTTTTTATCGTAGCAATTAAATCTGGCCAGCTCATAGAAGCTGTGTGGCAGGAGGGGTTTTATCAAGCAAAATGATTTTCCCCTTCGGGCAATGTTAAATTTAGGAAAAATACAATTAATTATATCAGACAGGTATCTATTATACATTGTGCGTGCATTAGAGCTCCTGGGCTCATTTCACTCAGAGAGGGAGCCTCTCTCCTCCTAGCCTGTGTGTGTCCCAGGCCAAAGCCCTTCACTGAGGGCTGGCGGGAAGCTTCCTGCTCCCTCCCACCCCTCAATTCAACACCCACAACTCTTTGGAAGTAAAAATGAAAAGACTTATGTTTACCAGTACTTTCTCAAATGCTGTCAAAGGTGTATTTAGGTGTTTATGCTGATAAATAAGGGTGTTCCCAAATAGCAGAGAAAAAAACCTTTCACCTCTTAGAAGAAGAAAAAGACAAAAAAAAAAAATTCACCTGACCTCTGCCCTCTACTCACTGTGACTCAGGGGGAGCCCCCCAAGATCTTTGAGGCTCCTTTTTTCCACTTCTGCAAAATGAGAGGGTTAGACCAGATACCTTCAAAATCCTGCTCAGCTCAGAGCTAGGAATGTAAACGAAGGCTCAGTGGCCCGAAGTCCTGATTCCTCGTTAAAAGACATAATTAATATTTTTTCTCAGGTGCTTGCTTTGTGTTCCTGATGTTGAAAGGGGCTTGGAATTCATATATGATTATACTCTTTCCTTTTTGCTGGAAGTTTCATTAGCACTCAGATAAATTTAGGAAGAAGGATTCTTAAACATTATTGATAAGCTTCACTCATCTGTATTGCCAGTGGGAGCTGGTGTTGAGCATATGCTCTGGAAGTATTTGCTGAGAAACAAAAAGGTGACTTTTGAAGATGTCAATGATTTGATACCATCTCCTAAACACCAATGAAATGTCAGACATGTCCACTACTCACTCATGCGATGCAGATACATTTTTATAGAATGCACACGTCCAGCTGGTCCATGGACTGGGTTTATGATGCAGCCAGCTTGGGTGTGAGGCCCCAAGTGCTTCCATCTCTTTGTCTGATCCTAGTCCCTTCTCTAAACATCATCTTTCTGTCTCCGTTCCCTTTCCTGATAAACTGGGATAGGTTTACCTGCCAGCCGTCTCACGAGGGTGTTGTGAGGATTAATGAGATAATATTTTTTAAGTGCTCAGAGATCTTCTGATGAAAGAGGCTATAAAAGTACAGAGTGTCCCTATTATTATAATTAATGGCATTTCTGAGAGTTTTCAGAGTATACATTGGGTTATGCCAAAGACAGAGGAGATCCCTGCCTCAGGAGGCAGCTGCCTGTAGGAGAAAACAAGGCGTTAGAGTCTGTGTGTGGCCCAGATGGCAGTGACAAGTAGGCTCAGATTCAGCAGTGGGACGGGCATTGAAAATCTGATTCCACAATAGAGGGTATTGGTGGGGAAAGCGCCTTTGCCGGGAGACAGAGGACTGTCTGCAAAGATGGCTTCCCTTCCAGGGAAGTGTGGCCAAGTTGAGGTCAAGTTGTGAGCAGATCTCAATGTGGGCACCAAAGCAAGGTGCGTCCCTGGGTGGCTGTTTTTCCTGTTATGCCCTGCACACGAGGGAACCTGCCAAAGAGTCTTGCTCCTCACCACTCTACTCCACAAACAATGACTGTGGTCCTGCCAGGCATCAGGGTTCCAATGAGAAAAGGCATCATCCCTGTTGCAAAGAGCTCAGAATCTGCTGGGGAAGACAGACACATGCTCTAGGCATGACTGTAGGGAATGGGAGTGCTGTCAAAACAGACGGAAAGCAGGAAAGCCAAGGGCACTGTGGGAGGACGGAAAAGGGTGATTTGACCATACTCTGGAAGTCAGGGAAGGAGTCCTAGAGGAAAAAGCCCCTGAGCTAACTTCTGCAGGTCCAGGAAGGAAGCTAGAGGGAGGCCACGAAAGGAGACAGCGCACGCTCGATTGGGGTCGCTGTAAACAAGTGGGCTGTGGGATGAGATGAGGAACCTGAGAGCTGAGTGGGGGCGGCCTGCCAGGAGGAGGGTCTGACCTGAGTTACTGCCACAAGGAGGGGTGAGTAGGGGCCCCAAGGAAGTAGCATTTGGGGGACCAGTTCAGGCAGCTGGAGGAGAGGAGGTTTTTTTTTTCAGTAACTGTACTGCTTGCTCACATGTCTGAGTTGTGGACAAAACTGCAGGGTCTTCCCTGGAAGACTTGATGTATCTTTGGGAAATGAGGGCTAAGGATAGCGCCAGGCACAGGACCTGCTACATCATTTGTGGGACCCAATGCACAATGAAAATGCTGAGCCCCTTGTTCAAAAATTAAGAATTTCAAGATGGTGACATCAGAGCATTAAACCAAGATCAGGGTCCTTCTAAGCACAGGGCCCTGTTCAACTGTGCATGTTGAACCCCAGGAAACAATCTCTGACCAACCACGTGGAAGGTGTTCAGTGCCTGGAACAGGACGGCATGGCTCACATGGTGGGAGTATCGGGCCTCTAGGCTGGTCCTCTGGCCATTCTCCTGTGCACATGGACGTCATTCTAGTGGCCAGGAAGAGAGCAACATGTGTTAACATAGAAATGCAGGAGGAAGAAGAAGAAATTCTGGTGGCCCTTCCATATACGTTGGATAGAAGTCACAGAAGGTTTCTTCTGTGTCCAGGGCAGGAGCCATGCAAGTCAGTTCTTGCCTTGGCACCTGAATGCATGTTCTTGCCAGATGTATCAGAGTAAATGGAAACATTAATTTCTGGAGTTTGTATGCCAGTGATGGTACCAACACATCGGACCAGCAGGAGCTTCAACAGAGAAAACTCTGGCAGATGTGTGCGTCTCCCTGGGAGGAGAATTCGAAGTTAATCAATAGAATTCATATATTAATTCAGAAGCACCTTTTGAGCACTGACTTCGCCAGCTTCTCGCCTGGGAACTGAAATGTAGATGGGAGCAAGACACAGTCCCTGCTGTCCTCATGGGGCTTTCATTTTGTGAAACATGACTAGTAAAGTACCGATTATTGCTAAGGCAAGTAACACAAACATTCACTGCTCTTTTCTTTATTTAGTTGTCTTCATCTACAAAATGCGTTCTATTTCAGTAAACACACAAATACGTGTAAGGTTTCCCATAGTTTGTGTCTTACTTCTGAGCCTACTGAATGTTGTTTTCCCTATAAAATCTTGAGCCTCTCTAGCTGGTCTTTACCTACCGAGAGGATACACAGGAAGATGACATCCTTAGGATGGAAGCAGCCACTCTACTCTGTTTGTTTTCCAGAAACGTAGTTTTATTATATTTAATCATATCCATTAGCATTATTATTGTTGAACGCAATTGGTGTTTGCTTAGATTTTCCTTTTGTGTTTTCCAATCTTGTTCATGGTTCCTTCTTGTATCTCAGACCTCAGTGCTGCATCTTTTTCCTTCTCAATTATGTACATCATTTATACGTTTCTTTGGTGAAGTATGTTGGTGGTAAATTCTCACCTTTATTTTTAAGAAATAATTTTGACAGCATATTACAGTTTTTTAGATCATAAATATCTTGGAAGTTCAAATAAATAGTGTGTATGTGTGTTTGTGTATGCCGGTGTAGGAGTGTGTACATGTGTGCTATAAACCCGAATATGCTCTTTTTCAAGTCATTTGGGTACCACAGCAGTCACAATGACCACTGGAAATGTCATGGGCTCAGTATCAAGAAGACAGAATTTTAATGCCATTTATTAACTTTGTGACTTGGGGAAGACTGTGTACTCTCTGCAAGCCTCTGTCTCTGCATTTTTTTTTTTTTGAGATGAAGTCTCGCTCTGTTGCCCAGGGTGGAGTGCGGCGGCACAATCTCCACTCATTGCAACCTCTGCTTCCCAGGTTCAAGCCATTCTCCTGCCTCAGCCTCCGAAGTATCTGGGATTACAGGTGCCCACCACCACGCCTGGCTAATTTTTGTATTTTTAGTAGAGACAGGGTTTCGCCATGCTGGGCAGGCTGGTCTCGAACTCCTGACCTCAAGTGATCTGCCCCCCTCAGTCTCCCAAAGAGCTAAGATTACAGCAGTGAGCCAAGGCACCCACCCTGTCTCTGCATCTTTAAATTGGGGAAAACAGTGCCTTTTTCATGGAGTTTTTGTGGCGAGCAGAAGGATTGTCTCCCAATGCAGCCCTTCAATACATTGATCGCAGCTATTATAATCTTCTGTGTATTCAGTGTCATCCTTTGAAAAAGTTATGTTTGCCAGGAGCTTTTGGAAAAAAAAAATCACCCTGACGATAGTATCACTATCTCACGATTCCCTTCCCTGTCTCTTCCCTCCCCTCCTCAATGTTTTCAAATTTAAACCCACCACGTTTTGGGAACATGTCTGGGAAGTCCTTCAGCATGTAGACCAGTGACAGTGTACAAGACAGGGTGCACCCTAGTCAGTGCCAGGCTCAGCCCCCTCTGTCTGCTTCTTCTGTTTGTCAGGTTCAATAATTGGACTGTCACATCACTGCTTTCTTTAGTGCCAAAGCCTTAACTCCACTTCTCCCCAGTGAGGACCTGTGAGTCAGGTCAATGGGCTAACCACAGCCTAAGCTGCATGAGCCGGGCAAACTCATGGTTCTAGACCTGTCAAAGCCCACTGGTTTCCAGGTTCCCTATGCTGCCCTATTAAAGTAGAAAGTCATAAGCCGACATTTAGATTTTCAGAAGGGTGGATATGACATCCTTTCCAGTAATTTCCTAATAGAACCACATTTCAAACAGGTTTTCAGTTATCTAAAGCCTGAGTATATTTTCCTCTAAATGGAATTTAATAAGATGGAAAGCATTAAAGTGAGAAAGAGAAAAATATTTGTGCAGTGGAAGGAGTACAATGAACATTGAAGTCATAAACCTATGTTCGGACTTCTCCATGCTGTCCATGCTGGGAGAACTACTGCAGCGTGCCATGCAGCCTCGGAGCCTCAGCCTCTTCCTCTGTAAAATGGGATGGCCGCTGCTAACTCATAAAGCAACTTGGAGCTGATAGCATACGAAGGATCTAGCTTACTGCTAACACTGTGTGTTTTCTGTCTTTCTCTCCCTCCCTGAATCCTTCCCAATTAGCATGCCATAGCTGAAAAATACTTTAGATACCATTTAATTAGAGCCCCCTTGTTTTACACACGTGGGAACCTAACACCAAGTCAGTAGAAGATAGTTGCCAAAGGGTTCCAGTGAGAGGAAGACAGCATTGGAGCTACACCCAGACCCCACTTCGGGGCCCATCTTCATCCACCCATATGGGACTGAAAGTTCCCTCCCTCTTTGCCAGCTTAAGATGTTTCTGATTGTAATTGAACAATGAATTAAAGAGAAGAAAAAGAAGGCAAATTTGACCCACGGTGGTTATTCCGTACATGTTTGTGGGATGCATGGAATTCCTCAAAACTAGAGACTCAGATACAAATTCACTTGAAACATTGATGCTAAGAAATGTAATTTCAGGCATGTGTTGACAATTATGCAGTTCTGCCTCCAATCCTCATTACTGAAGGCTTGGGCTGGATTATACCATTTTTGGCAGCTGGGGGAAATGAAGTCAGACAAAGCAAAGGATGTGGTTGGATGAAAAGGTAGGCTGTGGCCCGTAGTTGGTCCAAAACAAAGTTCAAAGTTCTAGATCTTTGAGCCTGGAACTTAGTCCTCAACTCTGCCTTGTTCAATAATTTTATCACCAATGTGAAAAACAACAGGGAATAATTTGGGAAGAAGACCAGGCTTGGAGGGAAAGCCCTGTTGCTGGCTGACAAAATCCAGGAAGACCTAGTAGATTCGAGTATCATGGTGACCTAAACAAGATGAAAATTCATTAAACATGGAAAAGACAGTTTTTTTTTTAAATTGAAAACAAACACACCAAGAACCAAAACAAGGGCATAAAAATTGAAGAGAGGGGTTAGGTTGTGATTGAATAGGTTTAATAAGCAGAAGTCTGAGAGATTATTAGTTGACTGTAAGGTTGATCATAGTCAATACTAGAATATTTCTAACACAACAGAATTGAAATAAAAATAAGTTTGGGTAGTTTTAAGAGAAATTTGCATTTAACAAAGTAAGATATAATCCCAGGACTTTGGGAGGTGGAGGTGGGCGGATCAGAAGGTCAGGAGATCGAGACCATCCTGGCTAACATGGTGAAATCCCATCTCAACTAAAAATACAAAAAATTAGCCGGGCGTGGTGGCAGGTGCCTGTAGTCTCAGATACTTGGGAGGCTGAGACAGGAGAATGGCATGAACCTGGGAGGCGGAGCTTGCAGTGAGCCGAGTTCGCGCCACTGCACTCCAGCCTGGGTGACAGAGTGAGACTCCGTCTCAAAAAAAAAAAAAAAAAAAACAAAAACCAACAACAACAACAAAAACAAAGTAAGAAATGAAATGAGAACTGTTTACGTTTTTATAATAAAATCATGTTTGCCACAGAGCGAGACTCCGTCTCAAAAAAAAAACAACAAAAAAACAAAAACCAACAACAACAACAACAAAAACAAAGTAAGAAATGAAATGAGAACTGTTTACGTTTTTGTAATAAAATCATGTTTGCCACAGAGCGAGACTCCGTCCCAAAAAAAAAAAACAAAGTAAGAAATGAAATGAGAACTGTTTATGTTTTTGTAATAAAATCAAGTTTGGTGGATATCATAAACTTCCTGATGTGATGTGAGCAGAAAGGACTTTATCTCTGTGGTATGATTTCCAAAAACTGTCACCCCAGTCCAGTCATGAGAAATCACACAAACCCAGACTGGGGGACATCCGATAGGGTGCCGGATCAGTACTCCTCAAGAATGTCAAGCTACTATACACAGGGAAAGGCTGAGAAATTGTAATAAATCAGGGGACGCTGGGGAGACATGATAACTAAGTGCATTGTGGTGTCCTGGATTAGTAAGATGACATTAATGGAAAAACTGGTGAAATTTAAATAAAGTATGTTTAGTAAATAGTGATGTGGCAATGTTGGTTTCTTACTTCTGACAAACATATCACAGCATTGCAAGATGTTAACAACAGAAGAAACTGGATGAAGGTATATGAGAATCCTCTTCATTATCTTTGCAAACTTTTTATAAATCTAAAGTTTTTTCCAAAATAAAAGAATTTATTAAAAACACTATGCTGAAGTCACATTGTCTAGCTCGTTACCTAATGCCTCTACATAAGCAACATCTGTCATGATTTATTGTTTGGCACATGTTTTCCCCCACTGCTCCCTACATTGAGAAGCTGTTATGTTTCTACTAGTCTGACAACTTGAGGTGTTAAATGTTGTATTTCCCTTTTTGCCATGACCACCAGGAAACTCTGGATCCAACTTTGATATTAAATCAACCAAATGAGCTCTCATGATTACCTTCTTCCCTTTTCTGATTTCTATCATACATTTCCTCTTTATAGACATAAACTTTGTTGAGAACCACTCTTTTGCCCTCCGCAGTTCTATTTCCTAAGAGAGATGGAGGGCAAACTGGTGACTCATGAAAGAGGAGAAGAGGAGAGAGAACACCATGTTGTTTGAGGAAGGAGAGCAACATCTGGGTTATCTTGGAGATGACCAGCATGGGCATGGCATTATCTCATGATGAGGACATGGTGGTTAATAAAGAGGTTTAGGCCCACTCTGTGTGTTCACAGAGCTTAGGGTCAGAACTCAAGTGTGGAAATTACGTGAAATGTCACCTTCTGAGATCCAAAGCTGAGCTGCAATGTTGCAGATTCAGAGCATGACCTGCTACCTCATGCAAAACACCTGCCAAAGGCTTCACTTTGCTTTGCCTTCCTGTCTTTGACTTTGGAATTTGAGTATTTGAAAATACCACAATGTGTCTTTTCAACCTATTTAGGATTGGGCTTTTTTTTTTTTTTTTTTGGCATTTGCAACCGGAACAATCCTAACTTCATGTATTCATTCTTTCATGTCTTGATCAATTCAGCAAATATTTGTGAAGCTGCTGCTTCCTGCCCAGCACTGTGCTAGGTGGTAACACAGTAAGAAAGAGGATGGGATAACAGGGGCTGAGAAATTATGCAGTGTCTGTTTGCTTGCTCTGAAATATTTCTTCTCTTCCATGCCGAAAGGTCTAGATGCACATTTCCTGTATATCCAAAATTTTCAATAACTTCTCTTGGCTTTAAAATGTGCACCCTGCCTCCTCTTCTACCAGGAATTGTCTTCCTTCTTCATTTTCCTTGAAGAGGATAGGCACTTCTGTGAGCCTTTTCCCCCCATGGAATGAATAGGTTCAATTCAGTTTAATAAGCTCCCTATCTTCAGAGGGCATGAGAGTATATGAGAAGGAACAAGGCACAATTCCTACCCACAGAGGACTCAACAAATGGTAGCTGTGATAGTCGCACACACAGACATCTCCATTGCAACATGATGAACAAAATGAGAGTGGTAGGACCCGTTGCAAAGGGAACACCCTGGACCCAGTCATCCCCTCCAGGAAGATTCACTTGGAAGGATTCAGGGAGAAGTGGTTAATGGTACCACTTGCTGCAGGAAGACAGATTTGGAGGCAAAGATAACGACTCTGAAGGTTTTAGGTGGTTGCAGCTATTGTGATAGACTGGAAGAGTTCCCCTCACCAGCACAGATTTGCGAGGAGATAGCGGGAAAGTTAGGGGTGCATTCAAGGAGGTGCAGGAGTTGGACCACATACAGAAACATGTCAGTTTTTCAATTCTTCTATCTTGGAACCCTTAGGAGGTCTTGGCTTTGCAAAACAACATATTACCTCTGAATCTGAATCTCTGAAATGCTGGTAGGGGGCCAGTCCAGCCGGCACTGTTGCCATATGTGTTTAGAATTTCATGCACAATAATTAATTTCCATTCTGCAAAAATGAATAATTAATATAGCATCCCATGTCAATTGATCCAAACAGAAGTTGACACATATTAAGAGACACACGCTGCTAAGCAAACTTTTTAAACTGAAGCGTTTTATTAACAAAGCAACTTTTAAAAATTCCCTATCTATCAGACAATAGGAACTGAACATATTCCAACAAAGAGGGCAGGCCAAGCAGGAGGTGTCGAGTTGTGATTTCGGGAGGGGGAGGTAATGGGAAGATTACATTCATTTGAAGTTGCCTGTTGGGGAGCCGGTACGGAGGTGAAGGATGCTCCAGGTATGGAAGGAAAATAAAATAAAGTAACAGCCTTAAAGAAATTTAAGAGCTAAATATCTGACTTTGATTTTTAATTACGCAGCCATGATGGAGAAATATGGGCAGAGTGATGGTGAAATTAGGGAGATGAAAAAACTATTTCAAAAACTGCCCATGACAAATACTAGTTAGGAGATGCAACAGCATCCCGAAGGCTTTATCATCCCTGTCTGATTCAAAGGTGCTCTTAATAAGTCAGTTGAAAATGTTGACAGTGTTACAAGTTTGTGGAGGACAAGAAGCTGAATTGAAAATACCTGGACTGTATGACGAGGATCTAAAAGATCTTTGATCAGAACTTTGAGACACCATGGAATATATCATCATATAATTGTTATCATTTTCATGATTGTTAATACTGTTATTAATTCTAACGTCTTCCATTTATTTATTCAGAGCACTCTGGGTCAGACACTGTGCTGGGCACCTGAAATGCTCTGGGTCAGACACTGGGCACCTGAAATGCTTTGGTGCTCCTGATGAGAAGAGAGCAGGCACAGCTGCCTCGACTTTCCGGACTAGGAAATAGGAGTTAGCAATAAGGTGCTCCCGGCCCCTTACACAGTGAGGAAGGTTGGAGCCTGGACTCGTGCCTGGATCTGTGACTCCAAGTCTTCTGCTTATTTTGTAAAATAGGGCTATCTTCCCTTTAACAGGAGTGGAGACAAGTTCCAGATGTGAGGTCTTGCAAAACAAACAAATAAACAATTTCCTTAATTGAGGAAGGGAAAGAAATAGCATAATAAGCATTTTCCCTTGGGACCCTGAAAGTCTTGGATCTGGGAAGCACTGGTGTTTACAAAATCTCATGTTACCAGCGTGGACGTCAAGAAGGGTAATGCAGGTTTTGGCCACATGAACAGAAGAATGATTCTTAGAATGAGGGAGGTGCTAGTGTCAGTGTGCCTGGCTCAAATCAGTTATGTCCTGAGGGTTGCGTTCTGCTTGGGTGATGCATTTCAGCAGCCATCGAGACCTCTAGGAGGACAGTAGGAAGAGGCCTGCTGGGATGGTTGTGGGACTCGAGGACCATTGAGGGAGCTCTTCGGTTTGCTGAAGATGGGGCTTCTGGAGCTAGGATCATGCCCTCTGTCCCCTGAAAGATCTCCTACTTGGAGATCTTCTGACTCACTCCAGAGGCCAGAAGAGGCACCGCTGGGGTGGTAACTCTCAGACTGAGACTTAGTCCCAAGGAGAAAGCCCAACTTTGGAGGAATGCAGTGGCAGATGGCCAGGGAGACACATGACATGCCTCCAGGTGCCAGACGCTGGGTTAAGGTGGGGGCAGATGGAAGCGAGGGAGGTACAATCCTTGTTCTTTGGAGGGGAAGAGGGAGGGAGAGAGACAGGGAAGAAGGGAGGGACAGAGGATGGGATCAGGGAGGAAAGGAGAAGGGGAGAGAGAGGAGAAGAGAGAAGGAAGTGAGAAGTGAAGAGAGGTGTCCGGTCAACCCCAGACTGCCCTAGCCACCCTGCTGAGGCACCAGACTTGTAGGGAGGAAGCTGTCTTGGATGTCCAACCTAGCTGAGCCTTCAGGTGACTTCAGCCCTAGCTGTCATCTGCCTGCAGACACGAGAGAGATATGAGGAACCAGGAAAGAGAATAACAAATACTTGGGGCCATATGACGAGGCTCTAAAAGATCTCCTTTGGTCAGAATTTTGAGGCACCATGGTTTAAGCCGTAGAATTTGGGGTGGTTTGTTACATAGCGATGGGGAAGCAGAGATGTCCACAGCTGCAGCCACCTTTCTGTGTGGCCTTGATTTTCTCTAACAGGCTGGCCTAGGCTTGTTTCATGGTAACCAGGCAGCTTTCTTTGCAAAGCAGAAGTGTGCAGGGCCTCTCAAGGCCTTCTCTGAGAATGGGCACACTGTTCCTTCAACTGTGACCACACAGCCAGCCCAGAGTCAAGGTGTGGGAAGTAGATTCATTGTCTCTTGATGGAAGATGTTGTGCTTATAGTGCAAAGGTTGTGGATATGGGGAGGGGAATAGTTGGGGGGCATTCTTGGGATGCTCCTGTGAGCTTTCTAGACCTGCTTACAAAAAAGCATTGAGGTGAAGAGTGATGGCAATGTGACCATTTCGAGTGCTGATGCTGTGAGCTGAACAAGCATGTCATAGTTACGAGCCAGAAAACACTTTTAAAATCATTTTTTTTCAACCCTCCCATTTTACAAATGAAGACACAGAATATCCAAGAAGCTAAGAGGTTCCAAAGGCCAACGGATCCCAAGGGCCGTGGGATCTTTTGTAGGAAGGCATGGATATTGGAGCAGGCTGGCACCAATATCATCTGGCTGGGTAACCTTGGGGACCTCCTGTAAGCTCAGGCTCCTCCCCTATAAACAGGGGCTGTTGGCTCTCTCAGGAATATACAAACAGTTGCCACCTACCAGGTGCCCCCAAACAAGGGGTCACATTGATGATTGTTATTGCAAGATGTGGCCTAGAACCTGGGTCCCCTGGTTCCTAGTTCAGTCCTCTTCCCGCTTCATCAATGGCCACTCAGTAAGCTTCCAGATCCAGATCAACTCATGCCCAAAACAGGAAGGAATGTCAGGTCTGGAGAAGCGAGCTGGGATAAGTGAACACCACTGAACGTCTGTGTAGTGTGGATGTCCACGCGGTGACCTGCTGGGTGCTAGAAAGAGCCAGTGAAACACACCGGGTGTCTTCTCTATGGAAGCCAGTCTTAACTGCTGTGTGTATGTGTATGTGAGCCTGGAAAAATATCATTATCTTTTCATAACAACTCCCACATCATAGTGGCTGACAGAAGAGATTTACTGCTTAAGGTAAATGTAGAATTTCTACACTATAGCCATGTGGTCTCAGTTAGAGGAATCACAAACAATTTATTGATTTTTTCTAAAAAAATATGACTGCAGAAAAATTACACCTTGATGATAGGGTGTGGAAGACCTGGAGCAGGACTCTGGTTAAAAACAGAGGAGGAAATGTTATGAATCAAAAATTAGTGGATGTCTGTGAAACAAGTATGAATGGAATGTCGAGTAAAAACAACTCTTTGCTTTGTCACAAATATCATATTGAGGTGCCGACTTATTTCTGGAAGATAGAATCTGAGAGGTACAATTGCTGTTTAAAACTGTATTTGCTAAAACAGTGTAGCATCTTAGATAAATATTAAAAAGACTGTCTGGCTCTGGGGCAGCTCACTGGGCCCAGTCTTCAGGTTCAAGTTGCTCTCGAAACTGAAGCCAGAGAGCAGAGTCAAGGTCAAGTAGATGAGGAGGAAGGCAAGCTCCTTAAATGACCTTGGACAAATTAATGAACTCTGAGGCTCAGTTTCCCTCTGGAAATATATTCCAGATTAGAGAGCACTGGTTCCTTCCAGCTGTGGGGAAGATTTGCATCTATAAATGTAAAGCTCTGCCCATGTACTGGCAAGGTAGCTGCACACACAAGTGCACACACACACACATACACACACTTACTAAATCAAATACCAAAGACCTACAAATTTTATTAAATGCATTTTATGACAGTATGAAATGAAGCCAGAGTCCAGCTGGATGAAATAACTAATGCTAAGTGTGTGTGTGTGTGTGTGTGTGTGTGTGCAGACACAGTTTGCACATGGCCACCTACAAGCAAAGGTGGGGTGCAGGGAGAGGGTTATGTCATAACCATATGCTCTTAGCACTATTCTTGACTTGGAAGACTGTTATTCATTGGGGTTTAAACACATCAGGTTTGATACCTTTAGCTTCTATTTTGCTTTATTTTAGTAGAATTTTTTTTTCCTAAATAAAAAAACAGTTAGTTAAAATAAAGGAACTGGAGGGGGCCCAACACTCAGCCCTCCCATTCCTTCTGTGAGTAAGTGGGTACTGGAGCCTTCTGCAAGACGGCCGGCACTCCAGGTAGGTGCAGTCAATGTGGAAGGAATTGGTCTTGCTGTATTCATTTTCATCAGAGATTCCCAGCTTACACTCCACAGCTTCATTGCATTAAAATCTATGACTGTTAAAATTTCAGGGAGAAACACTGATCTTTCTTTTGCCCATTAACCCTTCCCCCAACCTTCTGAGAAAATCTGAACCAACCTGTCTACCTTCATTCCAAAGTTCTTTTCTCCCACCAAACACAGCTCCACCTCCTTGCACCCTAACTCTCCAGGGGCCTCCCCATCCCATCTGCAGGGAGAGGGCTTGTGGAAAGACAGGACGCTGAGGGTCACTGAGGGGGCGGGTTCCTGGGGGCCAGGCCAGGGCAGCATGTGGGGCTTTCCTGGAGGGTCCCCAGCAGCAAAGCCCTCTCTCTCCTGTCGGCCCGTTTGTGCAGGGAGCTTTTCCACGGGGGCCACACCAGGACATGCTGAGCTGCCAATCACACCATGAAGGCACCAAGTCATGCAGGTGCAGATGTGAACTCTTGGGAGGAGAATCCCTGGTAAATTCATTCACCTGAATTTTTTCTTTTTTCTTTTTTCTTTTTTCTTTTTTTTTTTTTTTTACCAAGACGGAGTGTTGCTCTGTCACTCAAGCTGGAGTGGAGTAGCACGATCTTGGCTCACTGCAACCTCCGCCTCCCAGGTTCAAGCGATTCTCCTGCCTCAGCCTCCTGAGTAGCTGGGATTACAGGTGCCTGCTACCACGCACGGCTAATTTTTGTATTTTTAGTAGAGACGGGGTTTCACCACGTTGGCCAGACTGGTTCCAAACTCTTGACCTCTTGATCTGCCTGTCTCAGCCTCCCAAAGTGCTGGAATTACAGGGCTGAGCCACCACGCCTGGCCGTTTCTTTTTTTTTTTAATTGTGGTAAAATACTCGTAACATGAAACTCATCATTTTAACCATGTTTAAACGTACAATTCAGAATGTTCTACAACCAGTGTCACTATCTATTTCCAAGATTTTTTTTTTATCATCCAAAGCAGAAACTCTGTCCCCACTGAACAACCCCTCATTTCTCCTCTCACCAGCCCCTGGAACCCACCATTCTACTTCCTGTCTCTATGAATCTGACTACTCTAGGGGCCTCCTATAAGTGGAATTGTGCAGAATTTGTCCTTTCATGACTGGCTTCCTTCACTCAGCACAATGGTATCAAGGAGTGCCTGTGTTGTAGCATGTGTTACAGTTTCCTTCCTTTTTAAGGCTGTATAATATTCCATTGTGTTTATACCACATTTTGTTTATCCATTTGACTATGGATGGACATATGGGTTGCTTCTACCTTTTGTT
Organism: Pongo abelii; assembly: GCF_028885655.2. Taxonomy (NCBI): domain Eukaryota; kingdom Metazoa; phylum Chordata; class Mammalia; order Primates; family Hominidae; genus Pongo; species Pongo abelii. The sequence continues at coordinate 103,233,624 of NC_072000.2, read as the reverse complement.
TAGTGTGAACAACGCTGCTACGGACATGGGTGTACAAATCTGCATTCCAATTCCTGCTTCCGATTCTTCTGGGTATATTCCCAGAAGAGAAATTGCTGGCTCACATGATAATTTCGTGTTTAACTTTCTGAGGAACTTCCATACTGTCAGCTGGCCTTTGAGTTCTGAACTGGGATCTGCAGATGTGTGGATCTGCACAGGGCAAATCTGAAGGCCCTTCAGAGGCAAAATGAGTTGCAAGAGCCTTCGAGGGGTTGAGCCATCTGTTCTGTCATGGACATTGCTGATTCAGCACCACTCCCACGCAGACCCCGGTTGCTTGAGCATTTCAGTTTTGTTCTACGTAAATTTCCTGGAGTACCAGGTACTGTGAATTCTTTGCCAGAGCCTTCACAGAGAGATTTTTAGATGAGTTACACAGGAGGAGATGAAGCTTGGAGAGCTGCAGAGATCTGCCTCCAAGCCACAGACGCCCAAGTCAAATGTCAGCTCCTCCACTCCTGGGTAGGAGCTTGGGCGTATTAGGCAAACTCTCTGGGCCTCAAATGCCTCCACTGTAGAACACAGGCCAGCACACCCTCCGAAGGGTGTGACTTAGGAATGTGAGATGACGTGCTCAAGCACAGTGGTAGATATGGTCTAAACAGTCACATTTATCAGCCCTGAACTAGCAAATGACAAGGCTGGGATTTCCATCCATATCCACCTGATTCTGAAGTTCATGCTTCTTCCACTGCAATTCACATAGATCTGGATTCAGTTTTATCTGTAAAAAGAAACCACAAACACCCTCCTCCCAGAGCAGCTGTGAGGAGCCAAGGGGATGGTTTATGTGAAGAGCTTGCCCATTCTTTGGGACAAATAAGCACTTACCACTTGCCAGGTGCTGGACTGGGCTGTTGAAACATGATCTCATGGTGTGTATCTCTACCATGGTCCTTCAAAATGGGGATCACGCCACCTTGCAGGAATCATCAGGAGAGAAGGAGAAGTCCACTCAAGGCTTCACAGCTACAAAGTGGTGGGGCTGGGTACAAACTGATGTCTGCATGACCCCAAAGCCAGTGCTCATAACACAGGGCTGTTTAGCTTCTTAGATTTCCATCCAGGATCAGCCTCTCAGCCCACTCTTGCTGGGGGTCATTTCTGGGGGATCTAAAGGCATGTTCACCCCTCTCCATTCCTCGGGCCAGGCCCTTGGCCTGCAGCAGGAGGGGTGGGCAGTGTCTAGGAGGAGGCAGGCAGAGGCTGCCTGTGTTGGGCTGCGTCTCCCAGCTGATGCCACGGCCAGGGCTGCCACTGTCTCTGACTGGTTTCCTGAGTCTGGATGGGTCTGAGGTTTCCTGTTTCCCTGCAGCTCAGGACAGGCCTAATTGGAAAGACATGTCAGGCTGATGTGTCCAGCATGCTGGAGATGAGAAGGAGGAGGAGAAGGAGGAGGAAGGGGGAAGTTCAGTTTGCTCAGGTCATGTCTGTAGAGGAACTTGGAAGCAGACCCAAGGGGAGGATTGGAGACCATAGACCTCACGGGTGGTGAGCAAACAAGAGATTCTCTGAGGAGCTTCCCTGGACCACAGAATCCAGACCCTTCTGGGCAAAGCAATTTGGAGGAGGAAACAGAGTCTGCTCTTTGCTGCTCTTCAGCCCTGGGCAGTGTTCCTGGCTCTCTAAGCCTCTTTTTCTCACCGTTAGATGGGTGCGGTTCTACTTCACAAAGATGGGAGCCCATGAATGGCCATGTGCTTTGTACAATGACCGATGTGATTCTGAAAACCTGGGACAAATATCTGCAGGTGAACAAATAACTTTTAGAGCACACCATCTAGTCCCTGAAGAAACTACGTGAAGTCAGAGCTCTATGTGAAGTCACAGCACTATGAGAAGTTTGCCAGTTCTCTTCAAAGTGGATAAAGAAGGGAACTCAAGCAAGCAGTGCATATTAGTGAACACTTGTACCCTGTTGGGTTTCACACCAAGGAAACAAGAGGACAGGATAGGTACCCTTTCTAAAGGTTTACTCTCAGATTATTCTTGATCTGGTCAAGAAATCTCTGGATTCAGGTTTAAGCTTCTTGCTCCCAACGTTAATACTGAGGGTGGAATAGAAACATTCCCCTCCATCATTTTCTTCTCTAAGCATCCGATGGTCCTCAGTTTTCTCATCTGCAAAATGGCCATCAAGGCATTGTCTTGGGGCTTGAATGGGGTGGGCAGAGTAAGGAGCCTGGCTGAGGGCCAAACCCATGCTCAGTCTCTATTTAATACTGTGGCTGCTGGTCCTCCTCCTCCCTAAATCTGTGTGGATGCCTCTGGTCAATTTATCTTCATGACTCTCCAATGCTGCCAGCAGTCCCCCTGCCCCTGCACTGGGGCTCCTTGGTGAGGAGGCACAGACATGGAGGCTGGACTTCATGCTGTGAAGGGGACTCCCACATGCCTGTGGAAACCACGGCCACCACAAGTAACATTCCATCCCCCGGCTCGTGGCAGCCGGCCACAGGGACATGCACCAATGCACGAGGCTCAACTCACGCTGGCACATGGGTCTATCTCCCTGCAGGGCTCTGGGAGGGTGGGGAGTCTCATGTCCCTACACCCACAGTTGTCTGGCCCTGAAGTCCAAGGGGTCCAGGCTTATGCAAAATAAGGACCTGGGATGCTAAAGGGGTATTGGTAGGAAGACCTAGCCCTTCTCTTGTTCCTGCAGCCAGCACAATCCATTGTTCAGCCAGGTTGGCCCCCATGGTTCCTCCCACCAGCGATGGCAGGGGGTCAGACAGTGAGAACCTCCCAGCTGGCTCTAGGAAAAATGGCAAAGGAAGCAAAAATTTCTTCAGGATTTCGAAGAAACAGTGTGGAATTGCAAGGGTTTTGCAGTCAGATGTGAGCTTCATTCGAACTCTGACAGCCACTAGGTGTGTGGTCTTGAACAGGTTTGCTCACGTCTCCAAACTTAATCTTATTCATCTGTAGAAATGGGGATGGTGTCTGCTGTGTGTGTGTGCCTAGGTATGCCTGTAATGATTAACCGCGAAGAGGCTCCAGGTACAGCCTCTGGCACATGATAGGTGTTCCATAAAATTAAATTCACTTGGAAAGAGTGAATAAGACTTAGTAGGTGATAGCGCAGCGACAGGGTGACCAAAGTCCATTGTAATTTAATTGTACATTTAAAAATAACTAAAAGAGTGTAATTGGACTGTTTGTAACGCGAAGGATAAATGCTTGAGGGGATGGAGACCCCATTTTACTTGATGAGATTATTACTCATTGCATGCCCCTATCAAAACATCCCATGCACCCCATAAATATGTACACCTACTATGCACTCACATAAATAAAAATAAAAATAAAAAAATTAATAAATCCACTCTCCCCTCCTTTCCTCCAGTGCGCTGTTACATGGCTGTCAACCACTTTTCAGCTACTAGCTCTCAAGCACCTACTATGTGCTAGGCATTCCATTCCATTGCAGAAATGTGACTGACAGCAACTTAGACGCAGCCACCGTGGCTCTTAGAGTCTTCTGAGGAAGGACATGTAGACAAGCAGTCATGCCCCAGAATGGCCCTGGCCATTGGCGGTGGTAGAGGGGGGTGGGGGAAGTGCAGGTGGTATGGGACATGAGAAGAGTTTCTATCTGCTTCAGTCACTCAATAAGCATTCATTAGAAACCTTGGCATGCTGTCTGCCAGGCACTTGGTGTACTGAGATGGATAATAAGTGGTTTATGCTCTCGAGGAGCTTATGGTCTAATGGGGCAGAGGGGTATGCACACAGATAGTTGCAGAGTTTAGAATTAAGATCACTTGAGAGTACAGATACTGGGGCCAAAATATACCTTTTTAAGGCAGCATCCTATAGGGAGATAGGATGCTTCCACTCTGGACAGCACAGCCTTGACTGTAATGGAGATCTGGGGTAGAACCTTGACTCTAGCATCAGATGATCAAACTTCACCTTCGGTTCCCTGTTTGTTGAGTAGGGGATAAAGGGATCTAATGAGAGAGTTTAAGTCCACCCCAGGCTGAGTATTTTAACAATGTTAGCTTATTCGATCTATAGTTAGGTGGGTACTATTCATGTTATACAAAGAAGTAGACACCAAGGAGATAAAGTGACTTGATCAAGATCTCAAGGCCAGTGTGCAGCAGAATAGGTGTGAAGACTAGACTGATTTGGTCCAAAAATCCCATGCATTTTGTTGTTGTTGCTGTTGTCCTTGCACTTTGCCTCCCTGGGTAGGACTAGTTGACACCCACTGTCCTGACTGTCACTTAGAATTTACTCCAAGGCAAGATGCTGTGGACTGTCACAGTGCACCTTCCAATGGCCACTCCATGGAGAAGGGTGACTGTGAATGGGATGCTGTCCAATTGTAGGGCTCTGTGCATCATTTCTCAAGCAGAAGGTGCCAGAATCACCAGACCCAGAGGAGACTGTTTTCCTGACCATATTCGGAGGAAGCCTCTTTGCTCTGTATTTATCTAATTGATCCCAGGACTGGGCAGTGGTGAGCCAACGTGAGGCATTTGCTGACTATATGCCATTCTATTTTTTGAGTTGGGATTCACAGGAAAGTGAAGCCACATTTTTTTGCAGCCAAGGGGAGTGGGGCCAGGCATTTGAACAATGGGTTGTCTCCTTGGCCACCAGGCCAGGCATAGTCATATTTGGTTATGTGCGGGGCAGGAAATAATTATTTATCAGTACATTTATTTTCAGGGCTCTGGGTAACAGGCAATTGAATCCAAATATGGCCTGGAGAAAGCCTTAGTTCTGTTATATACTTTCTTCTTCTCCTGGCCCGATTCTTTTGACTTTTGCAATTGTCCTTTAAACAATTCCAACTACGTTTTTCGGTGAAATTGTCCCCATTAAACACACAGAACACATGCATGCACACTGCTTTTTAAAGAGAGGGTAATAAAGGAAACTTCATGTGGATCAAGCACTGTACAGAGAATTGCCTTTCGGGGCCCTGTGGATTCTGGAATCAGAGCTGAGTTGGAACACTGGCTCCATCAACTACTGGCTCTGAAATGTTCAAGAAGTTATTCAATCTCTCCCAGTCTCAGTGTCCTCATCTGTGCAATAGGCATGAGAATTCCTACCCATCATGGTGTTGCAAGGGTAAAATTAGATAATACGTTTCAAAGCACTTTGACACATGTATCTGTCCTAGGTTGAATAGCGTCCCCCCCAAATTCATGTCCTTTTCAGAAGCTCAGACTGTTTTGAGGTGGGTTTTGGGGGACCCTTACCATACACAGAGATGGAGGCCATGTGGAGACAGAGGCGGAGCTTAGAGTGATACAGCTGTAAGCCCAGGAGTACACAGGATGCAAGGCCACCGAAACAACCAGGGAGAAGCAAAAAGAACTCTACACCTTGATTTCGGAGTTCTGTCCTCTAGAACTGTGACAGAATAAATCTCTGTCTTTTTTTTTGTTTTTTTTTGTTTTTGTTTTTGTTTTTTTTTTGAGATGGAGCCTCACTCTGTCACCCAGGCTGGAGTGCAGTGGCACGATTTCGGCTCACTGCAATCTCTGCCTCCTGGGTTCAAACAATTCTCTGCCTCAGTCTCCCAAATAGCTGGGATTACAGGTGCCTACCACCACACCTGTCTATTTTTTGTATTTTTAGTAGAGATGACGTTTCACCATCTTGGCCAGGCTGGTCCTGAGGTCCTGACCTCGTGATCCATGCACCTAGGCCTTCCAAAGTGCTGGGATTACAGGTGTGAGCCACCATGCCAGGCAATCTCTGCTGTCTGAAGTCAACACCCAGTTTGTGATGACTTTTCTCATGGCAGTCCTAAGAAAGGATCTACTACCCAACAAATATTTTTATAGAAAGCCTAGCACAGAACCTGGCACAGAGGCCCAGAATTTATTATTTGCTTGAACTTGGTGTCTGGAGATGCCTAGACATTGGTCTGGTTCAATAAATATGAGTTCCTTTCTTTCTTCTCTTATTTCTGTTCTCCACTTAGCCCTCTGCAAACAGCTCAGCAGAAAATCTTAGTCAATTTTGCTTGCATTCACATAATATGCAAATGCAGGGCACTGGTTTATTTTATACTGAGACAATATATAGAAATTCTACTTATATATACAGTTCCATATAAAGTATCATGTCTCCTGTAAATAGACTTTTTGAAGTTTACAGAGATGTTTTGAGCTGTCACACTCTTCCCAGGTGGTGTGTTACCATCAAATATCTGAGTGGGCAAGTGTAATTTATGTAGGCGTATATCATGCTTATAAAGGCCAATGCCATTTCTCCAGGCCCCCGTGAACACTTAGGGCTGACAGTGCCTAAATAAACTGGTTTATTTACTGCAGTAGTTACCTGTTTAAGACTAGCCGTTACGTTAAGTAACACAGAGTGCCCAGACTAATAAATTTACAGCGTGCCTGTTTGTTTTACTGAAGAATTTATTGCAGCAGTAATAACTGTCAGAGGGTGAGGCTGGTGAAAGCGCCAGAACTACACAGAGGATCTATCACATGATCGGCTTCCTGACAGCCCTTTGGGGAGCTCTTTTGTCACCAACACAAGCACCTGAGTGGATACCTTGGATCAATGGACAGGGAACTTGGAAACCAGCTTCTTGGGGCAAGGTCACCTCTTCTATTTGACCCATATGGATGTGAGTGCCAGGCTTTCTATGCTGTGGGAGTGATTTACAGCAAGGCCCTGGAGATTGACGCTCATGGATTTGATGATGCTTCATGCCAGCCAGAAGAGGGGAATCCCCTGCTTTCAAATCCTGGCTAACTAGATGTTGATCAGGGGAAAAACTATTTACAGTATGCAGTCTTACACTTTCTATTCTTAACTCATATGGGCTTTTTGTTTTGAGACCAGCCAGGGGCCTGAGGGCTGAAGATTAGATTGGATTGGATAGGATTGGATTAGAAGCCTTGTGGACTGGCTTGACACATGGGTTTTGGAGGCAGGTAGGTAAATTCTAATCTTAGAATGGTCATTTATAAGTTGTGCAGCAGTGAGTAAATGTATTTAAATTCTCTAAGCCATGCACCTGTCCTCTGAAAAACTGGAATAATTCTCTATTTTACAAGGTTTTTGTGAGGACTGGAGGAGATATTATTCACGATGCTGCTTCTATTGCCATTTGATCCCCTATTTATAGACTCTAGGGTTTAGACAAAAAGAAGACAAGAAAGAGATTTTCTAGTCTGGCCCTTCCCTCTTCCTATTTTGCAGAAGGAGAAACTATGCACATGAGAGGACCATTGACTTTTCCCAGGTCATCCTGCAAATTAGTGGCAAAGTCTTGGTTAGACACAAGGTCTCCCAAGTCCCAGTCCTACCTCTGAGTCAATCAATCATTCCACAAATGATTATGGAGCACCTCCTATGGGCTCATCAACAATGGCAGAAAAGATGGGATATTTGTCGGTCCCGCCAGGTTCAGCCTCAGGCTTCTGCCGCTCTCAGGTGTCAATCACAGGACCTGGTATTGAGTAGAAAAGCAAGAGAGGTTTGTGAAATGAATAAATGACAGCCCTGCCTAAGAACATAACGGCACTGTGAAAAACACAAGCAAAGAATTTTGAGGGGGTTTAGAGGAGGGTCTACTAGTCCTCTTGGATTGGGAAGGCTTTCTAGAGCAGGAAATACCCTCTCTTTGTCGTGATAGACATAAGCAGCCAGCCAGACAGGGAAGAGGGTGGCATTTCAAGTGGAAAACAGTATAAGGAAAAGCCCTTTGAAGATAAGAAAAAATCTGCTTAAAGCTGCAGAAGTGTATGTTGAGCGTGGTTAGTTGGGTAGATGAGCTATGTGTCTGGGAGGTGCATGTCTTGGGCGAGCTTTCCTTATGTCCTCTGTGGTGAGCCTATGAGGCTCTGTGAATCAGGCACTGGAGGGGTTATTGTTCCTACTTTTCAGAAAACAGGCTTCGAGTCTGGAGTGACCTACCCAAGATCACTGAGGTGGCATTCATTCATTCGTTCATTCACATAGAACCGACTACAAAATTTATGGGACAAATAAAACATAGAACCTTTCCTTCAAAATTTTTAAAAATTTCAAGACAGCAACAGCAGAGCATTAATTCAGGTGCAGGGCCATTCTGCACTTGGGGCCATGTGCAATGGCACAGGCCATGTGCCCATGAAGCCAGCCCTGGTTCCACAGGTAGTTATGTGTGCTTACTATATGCTAGCAACAATTCAGGCACTGGGGATATAGCAGTGAACAAGCAAGAGGTGCCCCCCTCCTATCCTGAATTATTTGGGTGTGTTGGGTGGGGGTGGTTGGAGGGAAGATACAATAAACAAGTAAAGGGATCAATGAATGAGATGATTTCAGGCAATAATGAGTGCTAAGAAGGGCCTAAAAGTTTCAAGGGTGGGATGGAATAGGTAATCAGGCATTACTGAGTGGGTGAGCTGATGTCTAGGTGATGAGATGTTGTGGAGATCGGGGAAACCACACTTCAGCCAAAGAAAAAGCAAAGGATCTAAATGGAGCACAAGCTTGGAGCATTCAGGAACAGGCACCGATGCTGAAGGGGTTGTAGGAGCAGGGAGGCTGCAGTGTGTGTACCTTATGGGCCCTGCAGGACATGGCAGGGGGTGCTGGATGAAAGACACTGGACAGTGCTGTGGAGGGTGACCCGGCAGGAGCATGGAGGCCTCTGGGCCAGGATGGCTCTTCATCAGCCTCTCCTCTGAAGGGCAGGAGCTCCGGGGATCAGATGCCCCTGGCTGGTCACATGGCTCAGTAAAGAGTGATGTGAGAGTATTGTTTTCAACTGACAAGTAGAACATTAGATGACCACTTAGGTGGTTGTCATGCAACTCGTGTCCAAGAAATTATAAGAAAATGGGGATGGCATTTGGTGGTAGGGATAAACAATTTTTCTTTTGTTAAAAACTCTGATAATTATGAAAAAATGCAGCGGTTAAGTGAAAAGAAACTTAAAAAAATGTCATTTCAAATCACTCAGAAGTAACAATTATCTAACATTTGGTAATCATTAGTTGGACACTTTTGTGTATATAATAGGAAACAAGTTAAAATATATCTAGAAAGAATATGTATTGCTAGTACAAATTATATTTCTGGTTTTTATAAGATGAAATGCATATTTTTTGCTTCACTACAACAACAGCAGCAAGAAACTGAACAACTTGATTTATAGACACATGCTTCTTTATCTAAAAATGAGATTCATTATGGAAAAACTTGAAGAATTTTTAGAAGACTCTCTCAACTTCAAAGAGTATCTACTGATTTTTTCTATAAAAGATGAAGAAATTAGTATGTCTGTGCTTTCTTTTATGCCTTCCTCTAGTCCCTAATTTTTGTCAGTTATATTATTAATTTTGCATTTGAATTTTATGTCATTTTTACAGTTTATATGTTTTTTACATTTATGAGTTTGTTAATTATACTTTTTACAATTGTTTAATGACACCTTTACATTTGAACTCAATGCCTTTTATTAGTCTTCTTAACATAGCTTCTCTATTCCTGAGTTTGTCTTTTTATTTTTATTTTTTTGAGATGGAGTCTCACTCTGTCACCTAGGCTGGAGTGCAATGGTGTGATCTTGGCTCACCGTAACCTCCACCTCCTGGGTTCAAACCATTCTCCTGCCTCAGCCTCCTGAGTAGCTGGAATTACAGGCACATGCTACCACACCCAACTAATTTTTATATTTTTAGTAGAGATGGGGTTTCACCATATGGCCAGGCTGGTCTTGAACTCCTGACCCCAAGTGATCTGCCCACCCCTGACTCCCAAAGTGCTGGGATTACAGGCATGAGTCACTGCACCCAGCCAAGTTTGTTTTTTTATTCCCAGCATTTTTAACTGGGTTTATAGTCCAGCAGATTTTAAAAGAATGAGTGAGTCAGGCCTGCTAGAGTCCTCAAGTTACTCCATCCCTTGATAGCTTCTATTGTTTTTATGGCTAAAGACTAGCTTGCTCTGTATGCAATTTAGGAGTACATTGTTTTCCCTCAAAACTTTGTTTGTAACAGTCAACTCTCTTCTGATATTGAATAGCTGAGGTTCATTCTGGGTAACTTGATTCTCTTGTTTAGATGTCTTCATGATTTTTTTTGTTTCTCTTTGAGGGTCAGTCATATTACTGGGATTTTATTATTTTTTCCTGAAATATAACATGTTATTTGTTTTGTAGAGTTTAGTGTTTATTTCAGAATTTTTTTAAGATGCCATGGATAATTTGTTTGATTTTTTTTCCTCCAGAAGCACCAATTATACATTTATTGGCTCTTGTTTAGCTCTTTTATATGTTATTATCCTCTATGTAATCATTTTTGTTGCTTTTCTTTTATATTTTACTTTGTGCCATTTCCTGAAGTTTACTCTCCAAGTTTTTTGGTTCTGAATTGTGTTTATCTTTTTTCTTGTTTCCAAAATTGTTTTCATCTCTAATATCATTTTCTTTTACATTTCTTTCTTTTCCAGATTATCAGCTCTTTTTATGTCTGATAACCTCTTCTTTGCAACATTGTATAACTTCCTTGAATTCAGTTCTATAGAGAAAAATCCCCTCAAAGCTACGTATAATTATTTTGTGATCTATTTTTTTATCCTTATGGGTAATTCCTCCTGATATCTATCTATATCTATATCATCTACATAGATATAAATATATAGACATGGATATGTATATTCAGCATGAATATATATGGATATATTCATATACATGGATATATAAATATATATATATGTTCATATCTCTCTCTCTTTCTTTTTTTTTCTTAGACAGGGTCTCACTCTGTCACCTAGGCTGGAGTGCAGTGGCACAATCACAGCTCACTGCAGCCTTGACTTCCTGGTCTCAAGTGATCCTCCCACCTTAGCCACCTGAGTAGGTCAGACTACAGGCACTTGCCACAGTATCCAGCTAATTTTGTTTTTTGTAAATATAGGGTTTCACCATCTTTCCCAGGCTGGTCTTGTACTCCTAGGCTCAAGCGATCCACTTGGCTTGGCCTCCCAAAGTGCTGATATTACAGGTGTGAGCCACAGTACCTTGCCCCTACCTATCTCTTTTTCATATCTCTTTTCTTTTCATTTTTTTTTAGTATCATTAACATGTTTTATGTCCAAAATTTGTTTCAGCCTACCTACGGACAAATGGTATGAAGAAGGATGGGGAAAAGTGAGCTGGGGCAGATGGAAGCCTCAAGTCTGACAAAGTGAATCTTTCATCCTCTTCACAATACCTAGGATGTCTTGTATCCTGGGAGATACAAGACATTCTTTTTTTTTTTTGCTTCAGTTTTTAACATTAAAATGCTGCTGTGGCTAAGAGCAAGGCCACAGATTCTCTGTGCTGCCATCTTTAATTCCCACCTCCTCTCCCTCTTGGGATCCTTTTGACCTCCACAATATTTATCTGCTAAGAGACAATGAGGCCATGAGTCCTGCAGCCCACACTTCTTCAGACAATTTATATTTTTGGATGGGATCTCCAGAAGGGCATTGCTCACCTCTTCTATGTTTTGCAAACAATTCTAGAATCTTTATCAAAGAACCATTGGCTACACATTGGCTACACACTGGCTACATTGCTCAAAAAGTTGGCATTTTAGGGACAACATACTCTGCTTGAGATCCAAGCTGGTGGAGTATTTCTTTGCTTAGTATCCTCCACCATCTAGGTTTAAACTAGGTGCTGTTTGGCAGGTGTATCCCATAGCTTTTGGTTTGTGGTGGTGCTTCCCTTGTGTCATCTTCTCTCTTATTCTCATTCCTTTTTAAAAATGTTATTATTTTTGGTAGGTTTAAGAATTGAGCATCAAACAAAAATGTACATTCTTAACCTTATTCAACTGAACAATTCCTGTGACTTTTAGATTAAGAGAGATGATAATCTAGGGCTTCTATATCTCCCTATTTTAATTGTAAGACAGATGCAAATTTAGCTTAAGAATTTAGGCTAAAAGCCAAGGGATCGTAGGATCAATATTTATTTGTGGCCCAAATAAGTTTTGCCAGGAGGAATTTGAGCATAACAATGATAATATTGACTATAGCTGCTTGAATGTCTATGATGGTCAAGGAGCTTGGGTGATGCTTTGCTTATTTCAATTCAAATCCAAACAAGAACCTGCAGCCCACACTTCTCCAGTCAATTTGTATTCTTGGATGGGATCTCCAGAAGGACATTGCCACCTCTTCTATATTTTGCAAACAATTCTAGAATCTTAATCAAAGAACCACTGGCTACACATAGGCTACATTGCTGAGGTGAGGTTTGTTAACCCCATTTTACCAAAGGAAAAAGAGGAAAGTGAGAATCTGAAAGATCAGGTGCCTGAATGATAAAACACTGAGCTTGCATTCAAAATCAAGTGAGTTTCACTTCCTGACTCCTCCTCCTATTTTTCTCTATAGGCAATATGTGAAGTCTAAAAATAAAATTTTAATTCAGTAGAAGTTTTAGCAAACCCTAGTAATTTCTTTTTCCTCATGCCCTTTGCTTTGAGTTTAATCTCTGTGGCTATTTTAGCGGCACCTCATGGGTACCTTTCCCTGGGCTCACTTATTATCAGTGTCCATTCACTAACCAGTGTATAATGGGGACTGTTAAGTGTGCCTGGATGAGAAAGGGGCTTTTTTTGTAACTTTATAGCTATTATTGATTGGTTCAATAATTTGGTCTATTTCCAATCAATATGTTCTATGCTAGGCTGAAGAGAACCAACTTCAAAAACTTTGTAAAGTTGAACTCTGGCCACAGCATCCTTTCACTCACTCAGCAATTGCAAATAACACAATGAGAGTGACTACACACTGTCTTCATCTTCAAATTATCTCACTTCCTTATGGTACATCTCCTAACCCCGTTTCTTTTCTTGCTGTATCTAGTGTCGGCTGAGGGGATAACCTACCACCTGGTTAGGAGAACTGTCTCTCCAGCCCTCCTCTGTGTATTGATCTCCAGCATTCAGTGGGTTCACAGGTGTCTGCCCGCAGAGTCTCTGCTTTGCTTTTGTCATGGAGGCACGGTGAGTGTAGTGACTGTACAGTCCTTTAGTCTTTTGTATTTGCTTAAACATTTAAAAAAGTTTGTTAATAAAAAAATGAATCTAGAGTGATTATTTTCACATTATCATTAGAAACATTTCCATAGGTGACCAAAAGCCTCAGTCATAGAAACTAGTAAGACATTATTGAGAAAATGTGCTTAAATTCAAGTTACATTTGACCATTTTCAAAAACTTGCTTTCTTCCTTCTCCCACCAGAACTGTACTTCCCCACCTTCAAACTGTACTTTCAGCTTGACCTCCTCTGGTGATACATAGCTTGGTAGCATTTGGTACATAGCATTTGCCACTTAATATTGAACTTACCTATGTGTGGTTCTGTCTCTCTAAGGTGTTCCTTGAGTTCCCATCTTCTCTTAGAAGTTTCCACTTGTATCCTCAGTATCCAGTCCAGAAACCAGCAAAAAATTGGTTGTCTAGAGAATGTTTCCTTCAGGGCATCATGAAAAAGCTAATATTTATAGAACACTCTTTGAAAAAACAGCCTCATGATTAAAGAGTGGTGGGAGAGGGAACCTGACTGCTTGCTGGCTCCTAAGCCTGCCACACTGTGGGCAGACACCTGTGAACCTACTGAAGGTTGGAGATTAATACACAAGAGGATGGGTGGAGGGGCAGTTCTCCTAACTGCTCATTGCAGGACCTGACTGTGGCTCCCAGGGTTCCACCCTAGCAGCAGTTCTTTGGGAGGCCAATCTCATTACCAGTGGTTCTCAACATCAAGATGGTGTGTTGCCATATCCAGACCTTGAGTGGACTTTCCAATGATCAAGAAGTCAAGTAACCTCTCTCTTCATGGCTGTTAAAAACTTCAGCCAACATAGCCTACTCAGTACAGGATTGGATTGAGGCAATGATACTGTGCTATAAAAGTGAGAGGCCATCATGCATTTATACCCACATCTTGACACATACACATCCTAACTTTCCATGTTCTTTGCTTCTCTACAGATTTTATAGAAACTTTAAATAAAAATAAGATAATAAAATTCACACCATATAAAATTATACCATGTAACATTTATAGATGCCATTGACATCTTTGTTTTAAAGAATGTAAAAGGGCATTATATATGGGAGTTTTATAAAATTCCAAATTTTCAGCTGACAGGATGTTCCATCCTCAAACTCGACAAATGTCGTTTTTGGCTAAGCATGGTCAAAGAAATAAGAGACACAAGAAGATGTCATTGGTGTTTCAGGGTCTACTCTGACAGCTGTGTGGAAGATGGATTGAAAGGTGAGAGAAAGATGGATGATTCTCATGATGGGTGTAGAAGTCAGAGTCCCTGCTCGCAAACAACCTTCCTTCAAGTTCCAGGAACTGTCCTTCTGAGGCTCTCACAGCCATCCTGGATGTTACATCTTCTGGTTTTGCCACTGCTTCATGGTGGGACTGGGTGGGAGCAGGAGGCTATGGTTTTTCACACCTAGAAGGGCATCTGAAGAGCAAATGATCTAGCCTCTTTATTTTACAGATGGAAAAACCAAGGCCAAGGGAAGAAAATGACCTGTCCAAAGTTCCTGGGTCAGGCTGGCTCAGTGTGAATAAGGAAACCAGCATCTGCTCCCTCACAGCTGCACTCCCAGCCCCAACAAGGAGACCCATCCTACTGTGGCCTGAGTGGTAGCCATTTGAAGACCCTGACCCTCTGGGGCTCAGAATCAACCCCCATGCTGACTTGTTTCATGTCCTAGTTTGGGTAACCATGTTTCTTCTTTGTTCTGGGACCAACACTCATTTTTAATTTTAGCTGAAGGTTCTGAGACTTCTTCTTATGGAACTGACCAGTACATAATTCCTTTAGGAATGAGCTCTATTCAACCTTATTATTTAGGACTATTCCTTTGGCAGTGAATTAAACTCAATGGAGATGGGCTTAAACCAGGTATAAGGAGACTTGCAGCAGTCCAGAGCTGTAAAGTGCAATGGTGCTTCCAGGAGGCTGCATAGCATTATTCAGGTTTGGTTTCTTTCTATCTCTCCTCCATGTTGGCTTTATATTTAGGGACTCTCTCTCCTTCTGGTGCCCCCTAAGCCACCCCCTAGTTTCATCTGGTTGCTGGAACTAGCTCAGCAATGTCATCAGAAAGAAAGCCTCCTTCCCCCCTCCAGATTCCAATGCTTTCTCCGTTGGACCTGAGTGAGAGTCACACTCATCCCCAGGTATGTGGGGATGGGGTAAGTCCACCTCACCTGAACCATATGGACTGAGAGAGGAAGAGTAAATTTTCTTAAGAGAAGTCATGGATGCTCATTATCAGAAAAAGGGGAGATACAGTTTGTGTGGGCAAACCAGCAGATGCTCAAGATGTCTCTCCTGCCCTCTCTCACCCTGGTTTGGCATTCCATCCCTGACTACCCTTGGCCTGGAGTCTGGCCCTGAAGGCTGCCGATAGACCTCTCCAAATATGACTGATCTTAAACACTTTTAAGGATTAGCTGTTCACTTTTTCTCCTTCATATTGGAGTTCTCCACCCTCCCTCTAACAGAGATGGTCCACCTGGGTTATCACCTGCTGTTGCTCTACCTTGTGACTCTTAACCATGAATAATGGACAAGAAAGCCTGCCTGCATGCTCTCCTATCTACAGACAAATGGTATGAAGAAGGACAGGGGCAAAGTGAGCTGGGGCAGATGGAAATCTTCTAGTCTTTATTTCAGAAAATTTTATTTTAAGACAGCATTGAATAGTTTGTTTGGTTATTTTCTCCAGGAACACCAATTATACAGTCATTCCATGGCTCTGTCTGGTCCCATGTCCCATTCCTTCCCCATTAACCCCAACCTGGGTCAATAAATGGGGATGGATCCAACGGGCATCAGATCACGACAAATGCCCCACAGCAAGTAAATGGCTCTTCTGGGACTTGCAGCCAGTTCTCTAGGCTCATCTGCCCTTTGCACTATTCCAAAGAGCCAACGACACCGGAAAATCAAACAAAGAAATTAACACAAAGAAGCTCCGAGTGTGAATATGTCAGCCAGCCTACAATCAGAAGAGAAGAATCAAAAGCAGAATCAAGGCTGCTACTGGGCGTTGTCGTTATAGATGGGCACCCTTGTACTGCCATCTGAGGAGCAAGTTCTTTGACAGGTGGGGGAAGCACTGACTTCATTAGCTCGTGTGGGAGTGAAGGGGGGAGATGTCCCTGGGAACTTCTGGCAGCCTTGCGGGAAAAGGATGGTGACGTTGTGTTTCATATTGAAGTTGGCATACATGGGAGTGATGGGAGTGTTCATAGGAGATCAGATGGCACTTCCAGTTTGTCTGCAAGAGCCTAATTACTGACCTGACACCCGTTGCTTCAAATAGGCCCGGGAAGCAGCTAACTGGTATATGGAAGCATCTGGTAGTGCAATTACCCTGTCAGCTCTTTATCCACTTGTAGCCCTGTCATTAGACACTTCTTTTCCTTGATATGCTTAAAATGTAGAGTTACCAACCAAAGCAATTTAAAATGATATATAGTTATTTTTTTCTCTCCTCTCCTGTCGAGGGAGAACTTCATAAATGATGTCACAATAAACGGAATGTGAGAGAAACCTCAGAAATGAAATTTGTAAGGGCAGAGACGGCGGGAGGAAGAGAAAGATCATGCCAGGGCTCCCGAGTGCTAATGAATTAATGGAGAAGCCGAGTTAATGAGTGCTGAGGAGGAGTTGTTGTCAGAGGTTTCGAGGTAATAGTGAAGAGTTATGGAGCCAGGAGGCAGAGCCTGGAGTGTTCAAAGTGGCCCCCATGGCTCTAGAAAGGGAAGGTAGAAAAATTAGGGAGGTAGGTCTCCAGGCTAGGTAAAGAGTCAGGAAGACAAGGAGAATGCTGATGACGATGGGAGTCCTGCAGCCCTGGAGAGATGTTGAAGGTGGAAGACGGAGAGCCCATGGGGAAGCTTGCACGTTATTATTTGTATAGGAATAGGGAGAAAGAAATTCAAGTACAGGAGCAGAGTCTTTCAAGACTGCTCTCAGGTAAGTAAGGATAGTTTCAATGATGGAGGGTGGGGCTGGGCGTGGTGGCTCACAACTGTAATCTCAGTACTTTGGGAGGTTGAGGAGGGCAGATCGCTTGAGCTGAGTAGTTTGAGAACAGCCTGGACAACATGGAGAAACCCGGTCTCCACAAAAAAAGTACAAAAATTAGCAGGGCATGTTGGTGCACACCTGTAGTCCCAGCTACTCAGGAGGCTGAGGTGGGAGAATTGCTTGATCCCAGGAGGTCAAGGCTACAGTGAGCTGTGATTATACCACTGCACTCCAGCCTGGGCAACAAAGTAAGACTCTCTGAAAAAAAAAAAAAGAAAAAGAAAAAAAAAATGGAGAAGGGGTGATTAAAGAAGGTAGGAAAGGTAGATGAATTTGGGGACATGAGGTGATTTGAAACTGTGTTTTGACTTAATTTATCCCCTGAGTCTGCATTTGAAAACGGAAGGATTTAAAACTCAGAAAGGTTTAATTATTTGCCCAGGGCTCACACAGCTCCCAGTTGTGGTACAACTCAGATTCTGCTCAACACTTTCAGAATTTGCTATGAAAATGCAGATGCTGTCTTGGACTCAGAAAACTCACAGCCTCAGCAGGGGAGGCAGATACGCACCCCAACAACAATATATCATGAGAAAATTAAAGTAGAATTTCTTTCAGATTTATCTCCAGCCTTCTCTCCCACCAGGCTGCTATTTCCCCTACCAGTTGGTCATGGGCATCAACTAAGACCAAGGATGTGAACAGTTTTGTAAACTCCAGAGGTCTCTAGAAAAATTACAGCAATCTTCCTTGTGGTTCTCTGAATAGCCTCAAAAGAACAGTGCTGCTCAATTTATTGAGATGAAAACTTAAGGCAAACAGGTAATCCTGGTTGTCCAAGTACCAAGGACATCTTTTGCACCTCCAGATTGCCATTGCTTTCCTTGGTGTATCTCTTGCTTCCATCACTCTTTCTGCAAGAACCCATTTGGCATCTACTGCATGTGAGGTCCTGTGCTGGTGCTGGGAGCGTGATGTTGAAGAGCAAAGCCAAAGTGGTTTCAAGGAGCTTTCAGCCTGGGAAGAGCAGCTGACACTTATCAACAACCCCTCATGTGGACATTAGTCATGATGCAGAATTGTTTTCTTACCTTGGTGCCTTCCATTGTATTGCCTTCCTCATCTCCTAGATGATGAATTTCTCTTGTAAAGTTCTGTCTTGCCTGTGAAAGCAACCCCAATTGCACAAAGTAGGGGAGATCAGCCTAAGCCCTCGGTCCTTGGTAGCTGCTGTGCACACCTCCGTGGAAGCACTCCCACATTCTATGGTGATCTTACTGCCCCTTTGTTCAATGGAGTGGCTTGTCCACACTAAGAGGGGAGGTAAGTCTGATTCAGCACTGAAAACCCAGCACCAATAGGGCAGGTGGCATAAGTGAGAATTCAATAACTATTTATTGATTGTATAAATTAATATCTGATGTTTAAGGGAGTGAATTTTCTTTTTCTGAATTTACTATGTATAACCAACCTGAATCATAACTGTCTTCCCATAAATAATAGATAGCAGTCATTTTAGGGGCTCCACAAATCTCGGAATTGATCACATTGCTCTTTTTTTGTGGCCTCTAGGAAGCTCAGAGCCTACTTTTAGCAAAATATGGAACCATCTGGCTTGCATTTTCAGTTACTTACCTAAGCAATAGTTTTTTTCCTTCTTACTATAGGATCACACTGATTTCTTTCCATGCTATTCTATTCTATAGAATAGAATTGAAACCACTTTTGCTATGCTATTCTATTCCATAGCATAAATATGGAAAGAAAGGAGAGTTAATAGACATCTTTTAAAGTGATCTGGTTATTAGAGTCATCTGGGTGGCCGTGCTCCTTAAGTTGCTTAGTCATTGACTGCAGAGTCATAACACATTCATAAATGATAACGTTCCTTCTCTTATTCTCCCTGAGGGTCTCTTAGGCAAAATACAGTACTGCACACAAGCACATTCAGATAAAAAATCCTATAGTTGGTGATAACTTCGAATGATAGAATCTTAATAAACTTTCTGTGTTTGATTGGATGAGATAACTAGAGATACATATCATGTGTGATCACTGCTCGACAGAAGATAAGCTGGTCATCATTTTCAGATAAAAATGCCCATCCATCCTCAGATTGCAATCAGGGGGCTGCCATGCAGTTCTTGGTCTATTCCAGTTAATTAAATGCTAAATGAAATTCAGAATTCTGGCTTCTAGAGATTCAACAATCTGTTGCCATGTGCTGCAAAGTCACAGAATACAGTCCGAGAGCTTTCCTGAGGGGCTAGTAGTTGCTCAAGAAATACTCATTCCCTTCTGTTGAGATCTTCTCTACAAAGCTAAATGGGGTGATGTCTGAGCCCTCTTCTTCCTCTGACAGATGTGAGTGAAAGGTGTTTGCCAGTGGGGTGGGTGAGGGGTCTAGAAAGGCCTCTGCGTCCCATTCTATCTGCAGTGGGGTCAGCATTCCTGAGCTCCCATTTTGTGCGCTGAAAACATGAAGCATATTTAGATGAAAATGAGAGAAAAAGATCTATTATAACAATTCTCTATGTTGGAATACTGTCCTGATTTTTCTTTCTCCAGGAACCAGAATCAGGCAGTCTCTACTGGGCCTTGATACCTACCTTTAACTATATGTAGTTTTCCGCTGGAACTTCACACAAATGAGCACTAGCCATTATTACTGAGCACCTATCAATGTCAAGTGCTGAGCTAAATACTTCAAACTCAAGTTCATCCTCACAACATCCCTACAAGGAAAGTATTATCACCCACATGATTCCGAAGCTAAGAAATGGTAAGCAACTTGCCTAGGGTCACCCCACTAGCAAGTGGTAGACCTAGGATTCATATGTGTGCCTATTTAATTAATAATATTATTTAAATACTAAATAACAATTAAACCTACCATTGGAATTATTTATTCAATAAATAAATCATTGAATACCAACTCCATGCCAGGCACTGTACTAGGGGCTGACATGAGAACGGTGTATAGTTTGCACTACTGGCTGCTGTCATATGATCTATAAAAACTACCAAGTCTTTTTTTCCTCATCAAGGTCATGGACCTTCTCTATGTCCCACTGTGGTGCACTTTATGACAAGGAGGTCTCTTCTTGCCTGAGCTCTCTTAATGATAGTGAAGAAGGCTAGTTGTTGTTGTTGTTGCTATTCATACTCTTGTTCAAAGCCCAGGTTCTAAGACTGTGTAAACTACATTTAATTTGTCCCCAAGATTGTGTTTTCTCTGAGATGTTCTGCAAATTGCCGACCACCGACATTCCCAGGAGGGAGGGGAATCTGGAGAGGACTCAACTCTCTACCTCCCTTTTACTGTCCACTCTGCCAGCCTGTCACTTAGCAGTGTCAATGGCCTCTCATTGAACAGTGCACAGATGACCAGGGGACAGTCCAAATCTCCTGTGGGGATTGCTATCTACCTAGAAGAATAAACCATGTTCTTCATGCTTAAATATGGAGAGATAACCAAACGCCACTAAACATCTGAAGGAAACCAGTGTAACAAAAGAAAGAGATTAAGATCAACATGCAGTCTGGAAATAAATCAGAGAAAATTCAGAAGCAATCGCCTCTAGGCTTGAAGATCTTTGAAATGATATTGCATCAATAAAACAAGAAAAAGATGCCACAGTAAAAGAAAAGAAGAATGAAAACTCTTTATTAAATGTCAAACCAATAAAATGAAATAGCTGGATGGAAATGGCAGAAGTTAAAGTCAAAGACAACTCCTAAATAAATAAGAATATTGATAGGAATTATAAGAGCTGTAGAGCATGAATCCAGGAGTCCAGTGAATGAGTTTCCTACTGTGCCTGTGACAAAGTACACAAATAGTGGCTTCACATGACACAGATTTATTATCTTACAGTCCTGTGGATTAGAACTCCAACTTGTGCCTCACTGGACTAAAAGTCAGGGGTGGTTGGGCTGCATTTTTCCTGGAAGCTCTAGGGGAGAATCCGTTTTCTTACCTTCTTCAGTTTCTAGAGGCTACCTATAATTCTTGGCTTGTGGCTCCTTCTTCCATCTTCAAGGCCAGCAACAACAGTTTGAGTCCTCATATTTCCCTCCTGTGACTTCCTCTCCTGACTCCCCCCTTCACTCTTCAGGATCTCATGACTCCATTGGGCCCACCTGGGTAATTCAGGACAATCTTCCTGCATTAAGGAGAGCTGATTAGCAACCTCAATTCCATTTGTAACCCGAACTCCTCTTTGCCACACAACCTAGCACATGCACAGGTTCTGGGAATTAGAGCGTGAACATCTTTGGATGACCATTATTCTGCCAACCACAGCCACATATGACTTACTGAAAGCAAAGAAAAAAATGAGTCAGAAATGGTCACACAGATGATTTTTTTTTTCCCAACGCTGAAAATATATGTCAGTAATTGGACTGAATGAGCTTTCCCAGAGGGAGGAGAATGAATGAAGAATGATCTATTCCTAGACATGCCAATGTGACATTTAAAACCCTGAGGATAAAACACATATCTTAAATGTTTTCAGAGAAAGAGAGAGAGAGAGGAGTAGAAGAGAGAAAGGAGAGTGAGAGAATTGGAGAGGGAGAGGGCAAAGAGGCAGAAGTGTCTGGGACAGGGTGTAGCCAATAGGGTTATGCATAGGGAGGAGCTGAGAGCTTTGGAAGAAGGAAGGGACAATGGTTTACTAATCTCCAGATCCCTAATGTCTACATGGACCAATACTCAGCAGAAGCCAGGTTTCCTAGATTGTTAAATAAACAACAACTGAGCTCTTAATTGTTAGCTATTATTAATTGCTTAACTCTGCTATGCCAGGGTCAATATCTGATGCATCATCAAGCTGCAGAGGATAAGCTGACGAAATTCAGTAAGAATCGGTGCCAGCGAATCAACCAGGTGCTTTGGGAGTTTTTCAGATTCTCTTATTCAAAAAGTCATTCTGGATTTGTCACCTGGAGGAGAGTCTTGTAGCACTTACCATCCCAGAGTTTACTGATGTCAGTCACTGCTGGGGAAGCATTAAGGTGCTAGAATATTCCAGAAGCATCCATACTGCTTGGCACTATTTGGACAAAGACTACAGCAAGAGAAAGACAAAGAGTGCTTCAGCATAAAGCCTGTCCATAGCATATTATTAAATCACACCAAACTCATGGAAGAAGCAGAGATGTTTGGCATGGTTGAATTTCTGAGCTAACTAGTACATTGGTTTTATTTTCCAGACAGATTTGTTCATTTCTCCTTGGCTTTTTCCACAGGACACATATTTATAGTCACCCACAAGTGCCAATGAATGCAGCGGGCTGCCATGACTCCAGCGTGGCTCCTTCCTGCCATCAGTCAGTGCAATCCTGCTGGTGCATGCTCTCACCTCTGGTGCCTGCACACACTGGTTCCTGTCTAGGCTGCTGGTTCCCTCCTGTCCGTGTCTGGTCATCTTCGAGACTCACCTAAGCTCCCTGAAAGCCTTTTCTGCCCCTGGGCCCTAACCCAGCCAGGGTCCGCTGCTTCTCTGGGCTCCTAGAATTTACCTCTGACCACAGAACTCCTAGAAACACTTAGATAAGGATTGAAGATCAGGGAAAGATTCTCTTCTCCTGAGGAACTGTCCGAGGTCTTCCACTGTGATAACACAAGTGATGAATTCCTCATGTTCTCCTCTTTGTGTTAGCTGCTAGGAGCTTAAGGCATAGAAATTATCTTAACTCTTATACCACAAATAACGGCATGCTCCCTTTTTCATGTTACTCTTTTCAATTTCATTTTATTTTCATATCATGCTATCACTATAGTTGTTGTAAACTGCCTTACATCCTCTCTAAAAACATGTAGGGTCTAGGTAAATAAGTGTAGGTAAATATATAGATAAGCAAATTGGAAGAGATGGGTCACAATTATATGTTCCCCCAGGGCCTGAACTTCTGGTGATGATGATGATGATGATGATAGCAGTAACTCATAGCATGTGGGACCTTTGATAACAGCCCTATGTGCACCCTCTATTTATTCTGCAAAGTGAAAAGGAAAGAGGTTGAGCAACCAGTTTGTCATAGTAACCATAGCCACTATGGGTCTAATGCTGCTCTGGGTATAATGCTCTGGGTCTAATGCAGCTCTGATTGTGTTTCCATAAAAGCCCTCTAGTTCTGGAGCTGCTGCTGGGCTCTCATCTAGTAATGGACTGCAGCCGGAGATTCTGAGTCCAGATTTAACTTGTATTTTGATTTTGAACAATTGATTATTGGAAAAATGGGTGTATTAGTCAGGGTTCCCTAGAGGGGCAGAACTAATAGGAGATATATATCTATACTATATATATAATATTATTATAATATATTATTATATTATATTATATATATAATATATATATAATATATAATATATAATATATAATATAATATATAATATATATATTATATATATATTATAATAATATATAAATATATAAATATATATTTATATATAAATTTATATATTTATAATAATATATATATAAATTTATATATTTATATATAATTTTATATATATATAAATATATATATATTATATATATATAAAATATATATATATTTATATATATAATATTTATATATAAATTTATATATTTATATATAAATTTATATATTTATATATAAATATATAAATATATGTTTGTATATATAAATATATAAATATATATTTGTATATATGTATATATAAATATATATTTGTATATATGTATATATAAATATATAAATATATAATATAAATTTTATAATATATAAATATTTATAAATATTTATATATTATAAATATATAAATATATAAATATATATTTGTATATATAAATATATAAATATATAAATATATTATATTTGTATATATAAAAAATAATATTTATATATAATATTTATATATAAAAATATAATATTTATATATATAAAAATATACAATATTATATATAAAAATATATATTTATATACAAAAATATATAATATTTATATATAAAAATATATAATATTTATATATAAATATAATATTTGTATATAAAAATATATAATATTTATATATAAAAATATATAATATTAATATATAAAAATATATAATATTTATATATATGAATATATAATATTTATATATAATATTTATATATAAATAGATAATATTTATATATAAAAGATATATAAATAGATAATATTTATATATAATATATATAAATAGATAATATTTATATATAAAATATATATAAATAGATAATATTTATATATAATAGGATATTATATAATATACATATATACATATATACATATAATATACATATATTATATATAATATATTATATATTATTATATAACATATATTATATATAATAGTATATATACATTATATATAATATAATAGGATATTATATAATATACATATATGTATATTATATATACATATATACATATATTATATATACATATATTATATATATGTATACATATATATCCTATTATATCCCCTATTTTATATAATAGGATATATATATATATATCCTATTATATATATCCTATTATATCCCCATTGTATATTCTATCCCCTATTTTATAGATGATAGATATAAAAAGGGGAGTTTATTAACTATCCCTTTATAATAAGAGATTTTATATATATATATATATATGAGTTTATTAAGTATTAACTTACATGATCACAAGGTCACAAGGTCCCACAATAGGCTGTCTGCAAGCTTGAGGAGCAAGGATAGCCAGTGTGAGCCTCAAAACTGAAGAACTTGGAATCTGATGTTTGAGAGCAGGAAGTGTCCATCACGGGAGAAAGATGCAGGCAGGGAGGCTAGGCCAGTCTCACCTTTTCATGTTTTTCTGTCTGCTTTTTATTTGCTGGCAGCTGATTAGATTGGGCCCACCAGATTGAAGGCGGGCCTGCCTTCCCAGCCCACTGACTCAAATGTTAACCTCCTTTGGCAGCACCCTCACAGACACACCCAGGATCAATACTTTGCATCCTTCAATCCAACCAAGTTGACACTCAGTATTAACTATCACAATGGGTCTATATTCTTTGAAGGCATGATTTAGAAAGTAAAAAGAAAACAAAGATAAATGTCCATTTAGCTAGGAATGTTTGTTTTCTACCATTTTATAGATGAGTAATTAGAGATGCAAAGAGTTAATGATGCATTCAAAGCCACAAGGCAAATCAATGAGAGCCACAATTTGAACTCATGCCGGTGGCCATGGGAGTCTCTGTCCACTGCACTGTCCTTGACGACGGACTGTACCAGGTATCTGCAGCTCCTTGATGCTTCTCACATCTGCTCCCCACATCCTCTGGGCTTCCACTGCTGGAGGGTATAAGCTGCTTTCTCAGGACCCAGGGGTTCAGGCCCACTACCTGGGCTCCAAGCATTTTCTCCAGAGTGTCAAGCTGGGAAAGCAGCCTGACTTGTGAACATTCCATATCAGGACACAAGAAAAGCAGAGGCCTGCGCTTTGTTTCTGCACTTCTTTTAAGCCATATAACATCTCAGTTGGAATAACAAGGCAGAAGTCACGTTGCAAGGACACGATGTCCACACCTACTAAGAGAGATGATGTCCACACCTACTAAGAGAGATGAGATCCACCCTGCTAGTAATCCATCCCAGGCTCCTTGTTAGTAATTTAACTCACTCTTCAGTTGGCACTTTTCAGTCTTTCTATGATCTCACCTTAAATTACCTTTTCAGTGGCATTTCCACAGGTGCCTACTAGCACCTGACAGTCTTGTCAAACTGGATAATTAATGCATTTGTATCTGCCCTGAATGCATTTGTAGTTTTGTACATATTAGGTGCTCCGTAAGCGTATACTGATCATGCCAAATGCAACTAAATTGTAATCTAGTAGAGCATACCTAATTGTGTGCTTTCCCAATGTTTGGCACCGCTCAAATCTCTATTGTCCACCCACAGTGAAGGAAATCAAGAGTGGTGGCTTACATTTGACTGAAATATATCTAATATTTTAAAATATAAGATTAGAGTGCCACAGAAGTACCTCAAAGACAGCAGAGCTTCTGCTCCAAAGAGATGGCTCTTTGTGACAGGCTTTGAGTCTCTTCATCATAGTCTAGTTACGGACAAATCAAGGAGTAGGGCTGGCTGATTCTCGCTGGGAGATTCCCATGTTAGTTTTGACTCAGGGACTGTTTCTTGGAATTCACACCAAGATGTTTGTCCTATAGAATGTGACTGCATTTTATCTTTTTAAATTTAACTTGTATTTATTAAATACTCACTAAGTGCACTGAAATACAGAACCAGAAAACATGCCTTCATATGGTTGCTGCAATAAATGCAAATAGCTCATCTTTTTAAATGCAAAGTAAATTGTGCCAATGACCAGAAGGAGCATGGGTTCTTTGTATAGCGAGAAGACCTGTGTAGATGGCTTTGAGGACCCTAGGAGGGACATTTCCTGAGATCTGAGATAAGGCAATAGGCAAATGGAACTAGGTCAAGGTTGGCCCTGGGGAGCTTCAGGTGGCTTACACGCCAGCTCTGATTGGCTTTTGGGGTTCCCTGTGGTTGAAACGTGGAAGGTGGTGTATGGAGGGTTATGTGGGGCTTTCATTGAAAATGCAACATGCAAGAGTGATGGCCTGCACTAGGACAGAGGCAGTGAAAGAAGGACAAGAAGCACTGTCTCTACCACATTATGGTTGTAGAATCCACAGGACTTGGTGATAACATTTTATGCACTCTGGTAGAAAGGAATTTAATGTAAGGTGGTAGAAAGGAGGAGGTCAAGGTCACCTACAAGATTTCTGGGCCAAGGAAGTGAATGATGGTGGTGCTAAAACAATAAGATGAAATAAAATAGAATAACATAACTAATGTTCGTTGTACTTAAGCTATGTGCCAAGTGTTGTCTTGGGTGTCTACATGCACAAACTCATTTAATTCTGATAAAAACAAACATGGTAGGAACTGGTATAATCCCCATTTGAAAATGAGGAAACTGAGTCATGGAGCAGTGAAGTCACTTGCCTAAGTTGAAGAACCAGAATTTGAATTTTCACCTTGATATTTCAATGTGTGTGTCCACACCCTTAATACTGCCTTGCGGTATAACCAAACACACCAATGAAAGGTGCACAACAGAAAAATTACATGCTGGGTAATTACTTGGCCAAAAGATTCTTTGCTTTACAAAATGATTCACTTCATGTTTCTATTGAACTATCTTAGTGAGCTTACCATAGGATTTGTTAAATAGTTCCCTTGCCACACATGCACACACAAAAAGGCACACACACGCAAGCTATTGAGGAAGAGATCTGTGAAATAAAAGATGGCATATTACTGTTAGATTTCATTGTTATGTTGGGAGTGGACAGCATCTGCCTGTCCCCAGTCAATGTCTCTAGCAGTAGGCAGTCCAACACCCCTACCCAAAAATACCCTCAGGGGTACCCCAAACAAAGTCTGGGATCCTCTAGAGATCTTCCTAGTTTGCTTTTTGCTTCCTTCCCTGCCAGGGCATTCAGCTGGATCTTAAGCTATTAGTTCATCAGATTTTTCTATACTTGCAATTGCCTCTTGGACTTTTGACACTTCTATGTGCCAAGAATTAGACCAAGCCCTTTATATGCATTTTAATGCTTAATTTTTAAAAAATTTTATAGATTATTAGAGTATAGATGGTATTTGGTTACATGAGTAAGTTCTTTAGTGGTGATTTGTGAGATTTTGGTGCACCCATCACCTGAACATCACCTGAACACTGCACCCTATTTGTAGTCTTTTATCCTTTGCCCCTCTCCCCGCATTCCCCACAAGTGCCCAAAGTCCATTGTATCATTCTTATGCCTTTGCATCCTCATAGATTAGCTCCCACATATCAGTGAGAACATACAATATTTGGTTTTCCATTCCTGAGTTACTTCACTTAGAATAATAGTCTTGGCTGGGCATGGTGGCTCACGCCTGTAATCCCAGCACTTTGGGAGGCCGAGGTGGGCAGATCACGAGGTCAGGAGATCGAGAACATCCTGGCTGACACGGTGAAACCCCGTCTCTACTAAGAATACAAAAAATTAGCCGGGTGCAGTGGCGGGCTCCTGTAGTCCCAGGTACTCGGGAGGCTGAGGCAGGAGAATGGCGTGAACCCGGGAGGTGGAGCTTGCAGTGAGCCGAGATGCGCCAGCCACCACACTCCAGCCTAGGCGACAGAGTGGGACTCTGTCTCCAAAAAAAAAAAGAGTAATAGTCTCCAATCTCAATCTCATTCAGGTCGCTGCGAATGCTGTTAGTTCATTCCTTTTTATGGCTGAGTAGTGTTTCACCATATATGTATGCCACAGTTTCTTTATCCACTTGTTGATTGGTGGACATTTGGGTTGGTTCCGTGATTTTGCAATTGCAAGTTGTGCTGCTATAAACATGTTAATGCTTAATTTTTCAATAATTGATATGTAGGCATTATAAGACCTACTTTGCCAATGAAGAACTGGTCCAGAAATGTTAAGCTCTTGGACCAAGGTGAACAACAATGGCCAATATGACCCATTCCATCCATATTCTGCGGCCACTGGGTGATACTCTTTCTCATTCCCTGACTCCCAGTTTCCTTTCTCAGATCCCCAGTTTTACCTGACCCCTGGCTTAATTCATTCTAACTGACCATTTCAGACCTCCAGCCTCAGTCCGGGGAGCTGGCGCCCCTGATCTGCCCAGCCTAGGACCCTGTAGACAGGAGGACAGGAGAGATACTATTAGATAATCATACTCCTTTACCTTCAAATGCAAATGGCCTTGGGCTATTTTGGCCTTTCAAATCTCTGATTTTCCATAGATTCTTAAGGTTTAAAAGGAAGTTCTTTTGACTTCCCCCAAATAAAGGTTTCTGTGCACAAAAAGAAATGAGCATAGGTGAGATTAGCAAAGGTGATTTGTTACTGCTATGTTGGATTAAAGATATATATATACTGTAAAAAGAGAACTCCAACTCCTTGTTCATATATTTATAAAAAAAGAAATTTGGCTGATTACAACTTGTTAGATCTGCTGCTTCTCTAGTTCCATTTAGGAAAAAAAATGTGGCTTTATATTCCCACCCACTGATTTCCAACTAAAACAGAACTTAGTTGCCTGCTGATCCCGCTGGCTTTTTAAATGAAAAACTTATTCTTTTTAAACTACTGGAAAATTATATTTAAAAATCAGCATAATTCCATTGCCTATTTTTTCTGGATTCCTTGAATAATGCAGGGCTGGTTTCTGGAACAACCCTATGTAATCTGATGGACAAATCTGGTTATTGACATACATGTTAGCTGGTGATCTGTACTGTTGCTAAGCTGTAGAGTCTATTTCCACATGCTAATTAATATCATCTGAGTTAAGATTGTTATTCTCTCTAATCTAATTATAACTTCAGGAGGTAAGACTTTGGTAAGACTTGAAAAGATATTATAATAGTATGATATATATTTCCTATATATTTCATATGTATATATGTCCCAAATTCTTGACTCACAGACTCATGAGTTATAGTCACAGTAAATTGTTGTATTAAGCCACTGAGTTTTGGAGTCTTTGTTATGCAACAGTAGGTAACTGGAGTACTGAATGTCCAGCCAAAGTCCACTACACAGCACATCCCACCCCCTCACACCATTAGCCAAGCTAGAAATAGACTATAATAGATCACTTCCAAAAGTTTACCCATATTTGACCTTACTTATAAAGAACACAGATGCTATGAAAGTCTCCATCTTGGTACCTCCTTATTTATCTGGAAGAAACTGTTTAGATTCCTGCCACACTGTTATGGTTAATCTAGGGGTACAACCCTTGTGACACTCTGCACCATGCTGTGAGATCTGGGGGGGCTGGACTAGTTCAGATAAAATATTTGGTGGCATTGAAGCAGGTAGAGGAAGCCACTGAATCAATCTTGCTATCAAGATATCAAGACTGGAAAGTCAGAGACAATCCCTGGGTGAGTTATCAGATCTGGGAACAGAAGAGGTGGAGAGGTACCCACTGGGGTCCCAGACCAGGGTTGGTCTGGATAGTGGAGTGTAGGAGGCATCAGAGCAACAGTTCTGGACTGAGCCCAAGAACTTCCCAAGGGTTTAGGAAGACCATTCTTCATGTGGGGACTACTGTGTAGTACAATGCTAGACCTACTGACTCGCTCAAGGGATAAACTAATAAATAAATGAATGCATGAATAAAAATAAAAGAGGTACCAGTAATGACACCTAGTATTGAAACACTTCTATAGCAGGCCCTGTGTTAAGTGTCAAGTGTATGAGCTCATCTTTTTCTCACAACATTTTTATGAGGTTAATACTTTTATTTTTCTCATTTTACATAGGTAGAAACAGAGGTTGACAGAGGTGAAAGGTTACTTGCCCAAGCTTGCACAGAATTGTCATGGGAGAACATATGTCCGAATCCAGAGTGTTTGAACTCCAAAGCCCACGGTCTCTAACACTTATCTTTGAACTGCCTTTTGGGTGAGATTGAAAAGCAATATAGATGGTTAGTCTCATGCAGAGATGTTCCCTTCATTGTGTCAATGGTGCAGGTGACTCATCTGCAATACTGCTCATGAAGAATCAACATGATTCTCTTTTGAAATGCAAAGGCGTCCAGTAGAGTTCTAGAAATACCATGAAGCATCCGTCACACAACATATAGAGGACTCCTAAAATAATACTTTTCCTCTACTCCTGGTAAACATTTACTTTTTGTTATTTGTTCATTTATTGGACAAAACTCAAGGAGTGGTAACTTTGTGCAGGCATGATGCTCCAGAAATACACAATAATCCCAAAAAGATGGCCAATGGGAAAGTAGATCTAGAAACAAGCAGGGGAGAGAGTACAAAATGTACTGCATCCATGTGACAAAGAAAATGATGATTAAATATGTCTGCAGTGATGAAAGAAAGAAAAGAAAGAAAAAGGCAGATTGGGGAAGGGCAGGAGGGTGTTTCACCGGGAAGGAAGGTCCAGCATACTAAGGTATTAAGGGGTGCAGCGACAGGGCTTACTTGGGAAACCCTGGGTAAGAACCTGATGCCATCACTAGAAATTAATGCCGTCCGAATAATACAGAAATGTCATTGGTTCTAGTGGGCAGGGAGATCGAAGAAAAAAAATTTTACTTCTCACCATTCATTCCATTGGCAGTGGCCAGGGTGTCCCCGAGAGTCATCAGTGCAGGGTGGGGGCGTGTGTGAGAGTTGGGCAGTAGGTATGGCTTGATGAAATTTGAACAGCATTTGCTTTGAACAATTCTATCTTCATTGTTATCTCATCAAAAACAAACAATTGCACAGTCAGCTCTGGAAAGCCAGGTAATAATATGCAATTCTTTGAATGTCCTCTGTAACCTTTTCTATTTTCTCACATGTCCTTAAAAAGACAGATAGAGCTACAGATGATTATCAGGTAAGGAGAGAAAAAGATAAGCAAACACAAAGTAATAATATACCTCTCTGAAATCACTGGTTGTTTCCCTGCTGAGTATGTGCACTCAAATAAGCCATTACTTAACGTCTTATTCTGCTTAATAAAAATCCCACGAAGGCAGGGTGTTTTCTCATTCTCACCCTTAGCTACCTCTGTAAATAGGCTCTGGGAAGCAGAATATTTCTCTGGCTTTCCTCCCTGCTGTTCCTCTGTTTCTCTCCATCTCCAAGGTCTTCCAAACTTTCCATCACATGGGGATGTATGGGAGCCAAGCACTAGGTGGCTGGCCGGAGGCCTCAACTATCTCCTGCATTCTCTTCAAATCAGACAGATTTCCTCATTATCCTCTGGACCACAACATGCATTTCCACCACTGTACCTTTTTTCAAGTAATTTGCCCAGCTCAACAAGCTCTCCCCTTCTCACTTTGTTGGTGCCATTTTGGGGAGAGTGGGGGTGGGGGTAAGCAATGTAGAAAGAGGTGGGAAGAGTCTGAGCTGGGCAGGCCTGGGTGTGAGCCCTGCTCTACTGTTTGTCCCCTCTGTGAGACTTGAGCAAGACATCTAATGCAGCCTTTGAAATGCGGCAAGCCCTCCATGAGTATTTGTGCACAAATGGTTTTGAGTATTCACGGATCTCTAAATCCTATCCATCCAAGATCTAGCTCAAATTCTGCAAGGCAGACCTTTAGCCTGGGGGAAAATTGTGGTGGCCATCTTGACCACTTATTTGTGAGAAGTGCACATGAATCTTTTGCATTACAGGCTTTGAGAGGACACTCTTCCTAGAACTAAGCTGAAGGCTGCCTCCCTGAACTTTGGTCACTGACCTGACTTTGGCTTTCAGAGACACTGGAAGTGGTGGGCTGGTGCTGCTGCCTCTCCCCTAGGTGTTTGAGTCCTACTTTCTGAAAGGTCCATGGAAATTCAGAGAAGGGACAGATGTAATTTCTTTTGCCTGGGACTCCTTTCCTCCTTACTCACATGGCCAAGTCCTGCTTGTTCTTCAATACCTAGCTTGGGTGTGACCAGCACATTGGTTACATTGCAGATAAAATACAGATCTACCTGTTAAATTTAAATTTCAAATAAGCAACAAATGATTTCTTAGTGTAAGTACGTCCCTAATACTGCATGAAACATCTGAGGATTAAAAAAAAATGTTTATCTGACATTCAAATTTAACTGGGCCTCTTGAATTTTTATCTGCTAAATCTGGCAGCCAGTCAGGTGTCCCTCCTCTGTGTGTCCCTAATGCCTGTGCACATCCCTATCAAAGCACTCCCATGCATGCATTTATTTATGATGCTGTTCTGCTCATACTTCACATCAGAAAACTCTATGAGCTTCCGGCACCCCCGCCCCAGACAGAGTGACCCCTCCCTTCCGTTGTTGTGGTTATCTTCCACCTGGTGGCCTTGTTCCATCCTTGCTGCCTTGTGTCTGTTCTTTGAACAGAGAGATTTCTTTAAAGTATAAGTCAATAAAGTCCCAACTCTGCTCAGAATCCTGAAAATGAAACCCAAAGTCCTTCCAACATCCATGAGACCCCCTCTCACTTTGCCCCACCTGCATATGTGACCTCATGTCCTGTCATCCTTTCTTCCCCTTCCCCTCCCCAGTTCTTCCCCAGACATGCCCAGTGCCCTCCCACTGAAAGGCTTTTGCATTTCCAGTGCTTCTACCCTGAGCACTCTTTGCTGTATGATGTCATGGCCCCCTCTCCCACTGTATTCCCATCACCTCCTCAGACCCTCCTGTTGCTCTCTGTAAAATCTTGCTTTCAACCATGCTCTTCATCCCCCACAGTCTGCTTTATCTCCTTAGCATTATTTTATTGGCACTTGACATATTATATGTCCATGCATTTGCTTTTGGGCTGTCTTCCCCACCGCAACTTCCACAAAGGCAGAAATTGTTTCGTGCCCTCTTCTAGATCCTCACTGCCTAGCCTTCTGTTGGGTATTTAGTAGTTGCTTAATAAATATTGATTACATGAATGAATGTTTATACACCCCCTCTTTTCCATAGAATGCGAAGTCCTTAGTTGTCCAGGGTCCTTCTCCAAATCCCCAGTTCCTAGCACAAGACCAGAGACATGGTAGTACTTCTCCAAAGCCCCGTGCCTAACATAGGGTGGCACATGGAAAGGCCTCAGTACATGCTACTTGTCTTGAACTGTGGAACATGTTCCTGGCTCTTGACAATGAAGCTGAAGGTCTTAATTAACATGCTCCTGGAAACCTGTCAGAATGTTATGGGATTTGAACACTGCTAGTGAAAAAAGCAGTGAAATAAAATAAAATAAAATCACAGTCTTGGAAAACTCTGAGCGTTGCATGCATCCTTAATAGATCTCGATTTTGAGCTTTCTCTCCACGGTATGGAAAGTTCAGAGCTGCTAAATAGTCAAATATATTTGTTGAGAAAAAATCCATATGAACAAAGAACACAATAAACATCCTTAATTAGGAGTAGAATAGGCAAGTAAAGGGAGCTGGCTCTGATGTGTGCCATAGTTAGCAACACTGGGAACACAAGCACCTCAGCCTTTTCCCCCTTCAGTCAGGAATGAAGAGCTTGATTTATATGAATCCTCACTTATTAGCAACAAGATATCTTGGTTTACCATTAGGAGGCAAAGATGTGCCTCAGGAATGAATAGCTAATATTATTAAGGATTTCTACTATGCTAATTATTAGAGCTGACTCTTTCACCTCACCAAAAAAAGTTATGATCAATGTGTGATATGATCTTTGTCCTCGAAGGATCAGTATTTGTAGGTAGCTCCATCCAAGAGAGCTTTCTGCCATGGAGATGTCCTATATCTGTGCTTTCTGATATGGCAGCCACTAGTGAGAAGACAGGTGGTCAATAACATCAAGAAACTGGATTTTTAAAATGTATTTAATTGTAATCGATGTACATTTAAATACCCCTGTGGCTAGTGGCATTGGATAGTAGAGTTCTAAAGTAAATAGAACTTAGAAAGGACTCAAAGGTACCGGTGGTCAGCTTGGCAAAGTGGATCAGAATCTGAGTGCCCTGGTGATCAGGGAGTCTGAATTCCATGTCAACTTTAATTTACTTCCTCCATTGATATAATCAGCCTCTCTGTGGCTCGGGGTTCTTATCTCTAAAGTGGAGATACTAATAGTTCCTGCCTTATGGGTTGTTCAAATAATTAACTGAGCTAATATGGATAAGGCATGTGGGATACTACCTGATACATAGAAAGCCCTTTGTAAATGCCATATAATTAGGAAAATTATTTTTAGAAGTGGGGGGCTAAGGGGTGGGTTATTTGTTGATCAGTTATATCTTTGCATGCAATTAAATATCAACAAATATATGCCCCAGTTCTCACTAATCCGACACACGTTACTGATGTCCTATTCTGGGTACCAGGTGACAGGAACACAGGTGTCCACACAATGCTGCTTTTGTCCTCAAGGTGCTGACAATCCAGCATAGATGACCAGAATGTAAACAGAACATTTTAATTTGTTCATTTATTCATCAAGCATTTACTGAAGATCTACCATGTGCCAGCCATGTCTTCGTCTCTGGGAATTTCTTAGTGAACAAGATAGCCAAGGGCCCCCATTCTTACTGTGCTTAGAGTCTAATGGTAGAGACAGGCAATCCATCAGTCAATCAATCAAGAAGAGTTCAGTGCTCCATAAAAAAAATTAAAGAAGGATAGAGGCTGAGCAGCCTTGCAAACTTCTCCAAAAAGGCAAGATTTACCCAAAAAGTCAGCGTGATGAGGACTCTGCTGTAAAAGGTGACAGGTAAGGTTTCCAGGTAGATGACGCTGAGCCAGGATGCAGATTGCCTCAGGTGGGAGGCAGTGGGGAGGTGGCACAGACTGAATGGCAGCAATGGGGGTGGGAGGGTGAGCAAACTCATTTCAGATATATTTGGGAATAGAGTCAACAGAAAGAACTTGCTTCTGGATCCGATGTGAGTAGTGAGGGAAAGAGAGAAATAAGGCTGCCTGTGATTTTGGTTGGAGCTTCTGGGTGGTTCTGTGGACTGACATGAGGGAGGAGAGGCAGAACAGCATTACATGGAAACCTAGAGTTCTATGTGGACTGTTTGGTTAAGTTGAACGTGCTTCCTCTAATCCCAGCACTTTGGGAGGCCGAGGTGGGAGAATCACTTGAGGCAGGGAGTTTGAGACCACCCTATGCAATATAGTGAGACCCCTGTCTCTACAAAATATTAAAAAAGCATACCCAGGTGTGGTGGTGTATGCCTGTAGTCCCAGCCACTTGGGAGGCTGTGGCTGGAGGATTGCTTGAGCCCAGGAGGTCGAGGCTGCAGTGAGCCAAGATTACACCACTGCACTCCAGCCTGGGTGACAGAGAGGGACCCAGTCTCTATTTTTTTAAAAAAAGTTTAACATGCTTATTAGATGCCTAAATGAAGGCAGAGTGGTGTTATTCCAGAAGTAGCCAGGTTTTAGATGGTCAAGAAGTAACGGGAGTATTTAAAGAAGGTGAGAAGCGATGTGTTGGATTAAATCACTGGGCAGTGGGAACTGGAACACGTCGGGAGACCCGGCTCATAATGGGTGGAGGCCAGAACACAGCAAATACTTCCTCAATGAGGACACTCAGAGGAGCTTTAGTTACCAGAAAGCATTAGGAGTGGAGTCGAGGGTGAAGCAATGCCTTCCTGGAGTTATCGGCTCCTTCCAGCACTCCGTATAAGGAGCTGGCAGATGAAGCCTCTGCAGGCAGATCGCGTTTG
Source organism: Pongo abelii (assembly GCF_028885655.2). Taxonomy (NCBI): domain Eukaryota; kingdom Metazoa; phylum Chordata; class Mammalia; order Primates; family Hominidae; genus Pongo; species Pongo abelii. The sequence goes on along the minus strand of NC_072000.2, from coordinate 103,197,324 downwards.
AGACTCCACTGCATGCCTGGTGCTGTTCAGGCACCTGAACATTGCCCTCCTTAGCATCTATGCTAGGAAGATTTTCTGAGATTTCTTTCATGTAAGAAAATGATGAGCGTTCCTACAAGGATTTCTGTGACTCTACATAAAAGAAAAACAAAGCAAAACCAAAAATCAGTAGCTTCTTACGTGTAAAGCCACACGATGGATTTGATGCATTTTTGTCCTCAACATTGACCCGCTATTTTGCTGCCATGTCAACAACCACTTCTTGCTCAGAGGGGCAACTGTGACTAAGCAATTCTAAGTGGAACGTATTTCTCATTTTAAATGTGTCTCTTCCTTTCCACTTAACATTCTATCACAAGCATTTCTCCATGTGGCTGCGTCGGTTGAGATCCACTGCGATTTTATGCTTCTTGAGGCTGAAGCTCTTAGTTTCCTATATTTACATGAAAAGGTACTTATCTAAAAATTATGCTTCCACTTGCATTAAAGTTGTTTCTATTTTAGTTTATTTTCTCTGATTATAAAATCATTATTGAATCTTTGTAGGAAATTTAAATGCAATGTGCAAACAGAATAAAATATCGTCTATAATCCCTCCATATTATCTCATTACATTTCACTGATGGCCTATGATGCAATTTCACAATGTTTTAAAATTTGTTTTTGAAAAGGCATTGTATAAACATTTTAAATGTTTGGGTAGTACACAGAGTATACGCTGAAAGATCTCTCTTCCTCTGGCCTTGAACCTGTTCACCTACCAGTTGCGACATTTCTTACAAGTTGATGTTTAAATTTGCAGGAGTGTCTGCCTACCTGGGCATGTATCTTGTATCACCCATGTCTATCTTGCTCTTTTTTACTTGTCTATATATATCTGGGTACACTTTATGCATCTTTTCTGTTATTCTGCTTTTTCCCCCTCAATAATGGAGGTCATTCCGAATCAAACATTCAGATTTATTGAATTCTTTTCAAAATAGCTGTGTTATTTCAATGCATAGAAATACCAGAATGTAACCAGTCTTTTTTCAAAAATTGTCCATGATGAACAAATTACCTTAATTTTCTGACATCTACTGTTTCCACTGAGAGCACTGTCAATCTAAACGTTATCCTCTGACGGTCATTTGTTTTTGCTGTTTGCCTTTAAGATTATTTTTGTCCATGATGTTCTTCCCTTTCTCTGTGATGCATTCAGATGTGGACTTTCACTTATATTGTTTTGTACTGAGTTTACACCTTTTATCTTGGGACTCATGTATTTTTCAATGTTTGAAAACATTCAGCTACTGTCTCTTTAAATGTTCCTCTCCACCACAATCTTGAACTCCTATTGGACACATATTGGAACTTCTCAAATTTTCCTTTAAGTATTTTAATTTTCCCATCTCTTCATCTCTCTGAATTCTGGTTAATTCCTCAGCCTTATATTCTCTTTCACAAAATCACTTTTTGATTGTGTCCTGTGTGCTGTTTAAATATTGAGTTTTCCATGAGAATTCTATATTTTACAATTGTGGGTTTTCTAATTGCTTACTACCTCTCTGTTCATATCAATCTGTCTGTTTTTTTTTTTAAATAGTCTTCTGTCTAGCTTTCTGTATGCTATTCATTCTTATCATTTTGAGAACTTTATTCTTATATTTAGAGTCTTTTCCCAATTATATAATTATTTCCATTTCCTTATGAAAATGCATCTTCCCTTAGTTGTATTAGGTAACTTTTATGATGTCAGCTTTCCTCATGTGCCTTGAAATTTTAATCTGTACACTCTTGTTAAATGAAGATTTAAATCTCTGATCTTATCCCTCTCTGAGTCATTGTTTTAAGATGGTCTCCCCCACCTTTCTGGGGCCTCTGCAGCATGAACGAGCGTGTTTCTTGGCTCTCCTCAGCTTCCCATCTCTGAACTTGAAGAGTAGAAAGACTAAGTCTCAGCATACTGTCGAAAGATTGAGCATACTGGATTTGGGATTGTTTGCCTGGGAGTGTAGTTGAGTATATTTTATGTATGCAAAGACAAGTGAAATGGATATTTGCTGTCCAGAAAGGTGGAGCATGCTGGGACTAGGTAGGTGTTCCACACACCTTTCCCAGAGCACATGGCTAGACTCTGTTTTCCTGCATTCTTTGCAGCTACTTAGAGCCCTGCAGCTGAGTAGAGGTCAGTAGACTGCAGGGAGGGAAGACGCACATCACTTCCACAGCTGGCTCACACAACTTCCTATTTGCCATCGTCCCTTCTCCCTTCCCTCATCTGCATACTGAATGTCCATCCTGGCCCTCTTGGGAGTCACATGTTGGAGACTGTTGAGCTCCCAACAGACTTGGTCCCTGCAGGTCTGGGAGTTGAGTCCCCCACTTTCACCAGCACTACTTTTTGTGATTGAGAAATCTGCTTCTTTTGTGTTGAGTCACTGAGACTTGGAGACTTAGCTGCACGGCAATAAACCTAACGCCTGCCTTCTTTGTCCTTGTGGGCTTATGCCTTTAAAAATATTACTTCACTGTCATTGGAGTGGCGTTCCAGGAAGGAACATGTCCGAGTCACCCTGGTGAAGCAGCATTTCTTTCCATTTGCTTTCTCACTCTGCTCTGGAAGTCTGAGAGCTCCCTCATTGTATTTTTGAGTGCACGAATTTATTTGTTTGTTTTCAAAATAGCTTTACTATCATTTCTATGGATTGGGTGCAGGGAGGGGGAAGCTCAGATTGCCATCTTCAAACTAATTTAGTGTGCTGCTAGAGTCTATTTGCTAATATTTTATTTAGGATTTTTCATCAATATTCATATGTGAGATTGGTCTGTAGTTTCACTTTATCCTCTCTGTCAGGTTTTAAAATCAATGGTAGACTGGTTTCACAAAAAGAATTTAGAAGCTTCTCTTCTTTCTCTATGTTCCCAAAGAGTCAAAGAACGTTGAAGTAACGCATTCCTTAAAATTTGAGGATTTCATTGGCAGAACTATCTCAGCCAGGGATTTTGGGAGGAACAGCTTTTTAAAAAAAGTCTTCAGTTTCTTTTATGGAACTATTTATATGCAGAAAGTCTATCCATCTGAGATCAACTTGTTTATTTATGATTTCTTAGAAAACCACCTATTTCATAAAGAATTTCAAGCTTATTTGCACAGCATTAAGCAAATTATTTTCTTACGTGTCTTTAATTTCTATTATTTTTCTGGGTTTTTTTGATACTCATATTTTTATGTAGGTATTTATACTTTCAAAGAAAGATTTGTATTCTTGACTATCTTATTTAAGGTTTTTAAAAAAATTCTTGGTCGTTAAGCTCTTAAACGTATTCTATGATTTTCTATTTTCAAATTCATTACTTTTGTTTTTATCATTTGCATTCCTTTTGTCTGCCTCAGCTTCTATTAGATTTCTTGCATTTACCTCTTCAATTGAATGTTTCCTATAGTTTTATTAATTTATCCTTGTAATATAAAAAAATTAAATTATTTTAAGGCATTTTGTTCTGAAGGTAGTTTTAACAATAGCTTGTTGGTTGGTGTTTGTATAATTGTAATTTATGTTATAAAGATACTCTGTATTTTGCAGCTGAAACTCAGGCATCTGGGTCAAGCATCACTCATAAAATACATGTTTGGAAGTGAGCATTCCTTAAATCAAAGAAATTTTTTAAAATGCAAAAGTTAGCCATTGGAGGAATGTGAGCCTAGTAGGTGAGGCAGAGAAAGTTTCTGGGACAGAAAGGGCTTTTCTGCTTGTGGAATTTGTAGTGGTAAGGAAGAAGATTTCTTCATCAGGTCACTTTATGATTTTCATTTTGAAGATCTTTCCTGTAAGCATGTCCACTAGTGTAGTTCTTCAGACCTGCTTGCAATGCTGTGACCGGACCATCAAACAAGCTCCTTGTTGTACTTCATCAACCAGAGATAGCTTCTGTTGTTGTGGCTTTGAACCCAGACTGTTTTAGAAGCATACAAATCGATTCTATATATTCTGTCACTTCATATATAGTATATTAAATATCCACAAATTATATTATGTTATTTAGTTTTTCTGTATCCTGACTGGCTTTTTTTAGTTTTTTAAAGATTTTTAATTTTAGATGATTGTAGATTCTTACTTTCATTTTATTTTACTTTATCTGATTTAAATTTCTACTCTTATAGGCTGAGAGAGATGCATTAAAATCTCCTAACGGTATTTTTTCTGTCTCTTCTTACACTTCTTATATCTTTGTTGATTAATTTTGCTGCAGTTTTAATTGTTGCATACTTATTCAAAACTGCCACATCTTCATTGTGACTTCTTTACTCAAGAAAAATTGTCTTACATTAACTTCTTTAAAACTCTGTGCCTTGAATTTATCGTTATCTGACATTTTAAGGTTAGTACCTGCCTTGGAGTGTGTATGCATGAGTGTGGGTGTATATAGTTGTGTTTCTTCTATTAGTAATCATTTGGAAGGACTATTGTGTGTTTTCATTTCTTCTAGTAGTTATGTTTATAGTTATAAATGTATAGAACACACAACGATTTTTACTTCTACAGGCAGAATTTATTGACTTTCCCCTTTCAAACACACACACTGTGGTGTCTTGATTTTCTCTCCCTAATCACCATTGTCCCCCCTTCCTTCCTGTACTACTAGTTTTGATTAGTTGTACTATAATTTTGTTTCTTCAAGTGAATCCTTTACACTTTTAATATAATTTATATGTTTTTCTGAATTTATTAGCTTTAAAATTATATATATTGATTGTCCAACCATCCCCAAAAAAGATGATGAGCTTGGCATTCATATAATATCTGTCCCCTTCTTTCTTTTCCTTCCAATTTTTGATAGTTTACATGTCATGGTTGAGAGTATACACTGTATTCAATAGCAAAATTTCCCCACAGCTGTGTAATATTTTTAAAAAATAATTATTTAGGTTAACTTCATAACAATCTTTAATTCTTTTACAATATCTTCTTCCTTTATTCCTGGATTGGTGACAGCATAGCTTTTAATAATTTCTTCAAGAAGAGATCATGGAATCTCTCTCTTGAGTTGTTAATGTTTAAAAATGACTATCTTTTGCCTTGCTCTATAAGAACATTTTGGCTAGGTATAAAATTATTTAATCACACTTTTCCTGAGGACTCTGAAGACACTGTTTCATTCTTTTATAGCACGGAATCTTTCAGGGAAATGTTTAAAGGCGGATTCTTATTAGTTTTTATTCTTGTAGATGAATTGACTTTTTCTTTCTAGCTATAGAGTTTTATTGGTATTTTTGAGGTTTAATAAGTATAAAATGTGCCTCTCTGTTCAAGGATCTGCCTCAATTCATCTGGGAATTGGTTCTTTCAATATGTAGATTCAAATTTTTATTTCAAAAATATTTTCTTTACTTCACATCTTTAAGTAATTTTAGTGTTCTATTTGTTTTGCTCATTAATCCAGTCACCAATTTCACATATCTTGGTTCTCCTTTGTCAATTTTTATATCCATCATTTTCTTTTCTGTAGGTTTAAACTTTTGGTTACTTTTTTTCTATTTTATTTTCCTCAGTTTCCTCAAGCATGTCCTACATGCTGAAATCATTGTTGTGGAAAAGTCTATTTCTTATTTACTGCTTCCAAAATGGCCTTTACTTATTTGATAATTTTACTTTTATTTTTCTCTTCTATTTTGTCTTGATCTTTGCCAATTCATTTTTTCAATTTTATTTCATTGTCTTTTTTTGTAATTTGGTTCTTATATTTCTGCTTTGATTTTTATTTCATAAATACCATAATTTCTTTTAAAGAAACAATGCTAGGGTCCACTGTTGTCTTCCTGAACACCCAATTTTTTCTGAAGTATGTTTATTGCCTACTCTCTTTTGCCATGTTTTTCTTACTCCATACCTAGAATTTTGGAGGATTGCCTTGTTGGTTATTTATCTTTGGTTTTCCCTCGTTTTTAAATAGCGTCATTCCTCCTGGATGGGCTACATGCTGCTGGAATATGTGTGAGAGAAAGGCCAGGAGAGGAAGGTAAACTTGAGGTCGGCTTGAAGGTGGGAGGAAAAATTTGAATGTTGATCTGTTGCCTGTGGAGACCGTCCCATCGTCTCCTTATTTTTTGAAGAATACCTGGTTTCCTGGCTATGCTGTGGTAGGTGTCCTGTCTCAACATCCTCACGTATGCTGGGTCAGTTTTCTTTTCAAAACGTCTTTCCTGAGATGTTTTGAAACATCTCAGGAAACAAATTTCCTAAGAAGTTTGTTTTTTTCTCAGTCTGCATATTTTATGTTGTTTCAGAAACAATAAAGATCAGAAGCACCTGTACGATACACTTTTAAAATGGACCATTCTCCCTCCTTGTTTAATCATTCTTGTAATGCTGTGTTGTTTCTCATTTTGGACTTTAAATAATTGTGTGATAAATCTTAAGGTATAATGTTTCATCCATATAAGAGGTTCTTTATTTGGGGCAGATGTCTAGAAATGAAATTATTGGCTATAGGACATGAACATTCTTAAGGCTTCTGATTTATGTTTAGAAATTGCTATTTACAAATTTTTCTTTATATTTCTTCCAAAAATGTACCAGAATGTGTCAGAATTACTCCAACTTCCCTCTCCAAACACTGACCAGTTGTATTAAAAAGCAACAACAACAACAACAACAAAATCTCTTTATTAGCTGACAAATATCATGGTATATTTTATTTATTTACTGGTAGACTTAATTATTTAAAAAAATGGTTTTTTCTTTTGTGTGTTTGAATTATCTGCCCATATTCTCCACCCATTTATCTAACATATCTATTCTCAGTTTGTGTGAGTTTTTTTAAATAAGAAGAGTGATATATTTGCATAGTTGTTAAAATGATGTCAGTTTGCTTTAATTTTCTTTATGACATATTTTACTTCAGAATTTTATATTTTCATGTAGTAAAATTGATTTTTAAATTTTTCAGTGATCTTTTTCTTTGTTTTAAGTCTTAGGAATCCCTCTCCTATTTAAAGAATAGATAAAAGTTTGGTAATTTCTTTTAGCTTATTGAGAGTTTGATGTTTTAAAATTTTTTAATTCTTTATTTCACTTAAACTTTTGTTTACTTGATTTTGTACTCTATGTTCACTTAACATTATGTTAAGTATGTAACCTTGCTATTAAAGACTTTGCTTTATGACTATTTTTCTACACAATAATCTCTTGTGGGATATGTCATAATTTATTTGACCCTATTATTAGCTGTTTAGATTGCTTCTGGGACTTTTACTATTTTAGAGTATACCGTAATAAAAAATATTCCAAATAATTATTTTCTCCATAGTTTGCATTATTTCATTTCTATTAAAAGTGTGATCTATAGGACTAAAGTTATAAACATAATTAAATCTTTTGAGACAGATGACTTTGCAAATGGGGTTTTCCATTTTGTAATCTGATCAATGGTATTGTCTGGAGAGTTTCAACACAGAATTCCCTGAGGTGATCAGGCTGTTTAGCCTGGCATGTTAACTAGTATTCCCAATCTACTACATTTTCTTTGTCAATTTCTAGTATGCAAAAGCTGTTGTTGCTTTGCCAACCATTTATTTTCTCATCATCTATAGAGGAAAACACTAGGGCCAAGGAATGCTCAACCCCTCTTCCCAGGCTGACAGAGCCAGAAATTGGGCTAGCCAAGCTACGAGCCATGTTGTCTGATTCGTACTCTTTCCCCGTCTCATTGCCTCTTAATGACAAACACAAGCCCATCAACCAAGAGGCCAAGGCAAGAGATGATTTAAAGCTCAGAGGGATCTGCGTGCCCATCAATATTCAGGAGAAATATCAGCTACCCATCTATCCAACAGCAGAAGCATTTGGAAAATCTCTTGAGAAGGAAACTGCCTTTTACTGTCTTCCCAAAGTCCTTATGATATTCAAGAAATCTTCGAGCAGTTGCTCCTGAAAATTTTGTGAGGTGAAAATCCCAAGAATTTGGCCTGGCTTTAATCAAATATTTATGATGCCCTCATTAGTCTCCAGTCCAAGGGTGGTACAGGCTCTCATTTGAATTTCTGAGCAGTTAGAGAGTTTTGAAAAGAAATGTCATATTATATGCACTGTTTATATAGATCAAATATGCATGTGTTGGTTTTGCAGACTGGTGTCATTGCTGCTGTTATTTACCAGTGCAGTGATAATGGGGTGCACCAGGACCCTCCGTGCTCCTCACTGCAGATCCTGGGGAACATCTGGGCTGTGGTGGGCTGGGGGAGGCCACCTCATGGCACTTGAGGCTTCCATGGGGCCAAGGGATGTTAGGAGGATTCCCGTCACTGCATTGCCTGGCAAGTTCGGCTGGTGTGTGATAATGAGGTGACATTCACACCAACCAGGCAATGGAGGGGGTGGGCGGAGAATATTCTAGGCAGAGAAAGCCACTTCTATAACAGGCTGGAGGCCACAGAGAGCAAGGTGAGTCTCAATAATTGAAGGTTTAGTGTAGCTGGAGAACGCACAATGGAGAAGTGACTGAAGGGGACCCGGAAAGGAATGCAGGGGCTGGGATCCGAGTGGCCTTGTAGGTTCTTCAAGGAATTTAGGTGTTATCCTTGGGGCAATGGGAAGGCATCTGTGGGTTTATAGCTAGCGAGTGACATCATCTGGTTTATGTTTTAAGAAGATTACTCTGGCTGTTGTGTAGACATGGACTGGCAAGAGAGAAAGCTGAGACAGAGGAACAAGTTAGGAGGCTCAGAATTCCTGGAGGTAATTCTGAGAAGCTTGGTGGAGAAGCTTGGTGGCCATGGAGAGGCTGAGGAGGGCATGCATCGAGTTAGGTTCTAGAATCGACATGATTCTGTGGCTATGTGGGTATGTGGGGTGAGGAAGGAAGACACTTCAGCATTGACTCGTTTGTTTCAGTTTAGGTGACTGTTTCATGAGGCCTCTAGAGCACCAGGTGAGACAGTCTGAAGAGGAATATGAGGAGTTTGTCCAAGAGAATCTTGAGTTTGAGTTGCCTGTGGGCTGCCCTAGAGGAGAGTCTAAGTGGACTGTTGGGTGTAGAGATCTGGAGCTCAGGAAGAAAAATGGGGGCCTATACAGGCGTGTGTAGATTTGGAAGCTGGAAGTGGAGGATCTTATCCTATGACTTCTATTTTCTCTGAGAGGAAACAGATGCTTTCCTAAGCATGAACCTGGAAGCCTTGGAAGGCACAGAGGTGCGAGGAGAGAGCTAGCTGTGGTGAACAAAGCCACAAATGACACCAAGCGCCCTTGCATTGAGCAGCTTGCACTGTAGTTGAGGATGCAGTTAAGTGGCAGATGGCTCCACCCGAGGTGACGAGGGCAATGGAAAGGGCAGGAAAAGCAGATAATGAGGGGGCATCTCACCCCAACTTCAAGAGAGCAAGTTGAAAAGAGGGGAGGAGTCTACAACAAAACCAAAGCTAACAAGTCAAAAAAAAAAAAAAGCACACAAAAACAAACAAACAAAAAAAACCCTCAAACCCAAAACACCCTAACATTTGATTTGGGATTTAAAGGATGAGAGGGTTTTATTCAGGTGGGGTGGGTACCTGGAATGGAGACAAAGCCTATTCACCTGGGAAGCTGCCACCACAGCACATGACTAAGGGCCCAGGAGTGAACAGGTGATCAATATTTATTAGAAAGGAAGTAGAAAAGAAAGGAAGGAGAGAGAGAGAGAGATGGGGTGGGGGGGTGAACAAAAGGCAGGAAGAAAAAGACAGAAGGAAGAAAAGGAAAAACGAGGAAAAAGGAAGAAAGAAAAGGAGGGAGGAAAAAAGGACAGAAGAAAGGAAGGAAAGAAGAAAGGAAGAGGAGGAAGAAAGGGAGGGAGGAAGGGAAGAAGGAAGGGAGGAAGGATGGAAAAGGAATTAGGAAGGCAGGGAAGGTGGAAAGTCAAAGGAAGGAAGGAGAAGGGGATAATGAACTAAGGACTTAATCAGAATGAAGGTCAGTGAGGCTGGAGAACTACAAGGCAGGGTGATGCAGGGCCTGGTGGATCCAGGTGAGGTGTTTAGACTTTACCTGAGGTCAAGGGAATCTCACAGATGATCTGACTCCAGAAGGAGACGTGGTTACATCTGCAGGCACTTGCTAATGTTTTAACAGGAGGTTTAGAGCCTCTTTTGGCAAATTCATGAAAGAGGTAAATGTTTAGATTTTTGTCAACCAGTGTTTCCAGGTCTTTGCTTAATGCAATTTCTGCAAAAAAAATAGGCTCTGTGAAAGTTGAGGTCTAAGGCAGCTGTCACCAGGAGGAGGCTGAAGGGCTCACAGGTGTATGGCAGGGAGGACTCCCACAGGCCACACAAGCCCTTCCCAGCACCCCTGCCCACCCTACACTCAGGGAGGATCCTGGCAAGAGGACAACCAGAATGGGAAAATGAAGAGGATGTGGAGCTGTGCCACTCCCTAGGGCAGAGAGTGGTCAGGGCTCTCCCATCTTGGCTCTGTCTGATTGGTGGCAGGGTGGGTGCCTTGGGAAGGAGGTCCCAATGTGTTAAGAAAGTTCTCTTTCTCTTTTCTCTGCATCTTCCTTTTTTTTTTGAGACGGAGTTTCACTCTTGTTGCCCAGGCTGGAATGCAGTGGTACGATCACAGCTCACTGCAACCTCTGCCTCCCAGATTCAAGGAAGTCTCCTGCCTCAGCCTCCCGAGTAGCTGGAATTACAGGCATGGGCCACCACGCCTGGCTAATTTTTTGTATTTTTAGTAGAGACAGGGTTTCCCCACATTGGGCAGGCTGGTCTCGAACTCCTGACCTCAGGTGATCCACCTGCCTTGGCTTCCCAAAGTGCTGGGATTACAGGTGTGAGCCATCGTGCCTGGCCCTTCCTTTTTTATTAACCTACAGAGAGAGCGACGTAGTGTGGAGCTAGACCTGCCTTTTCCTTGGGAAGTCCTCACTTAATCTAAAGAACACAAGCTTTGGAGGAAGGCAGCCCTGGTTTCTAATCTCAGTTTTGCTTCCTTTTACTACTTGTGTGTGACATAGGATGGATTATTTTTCAAGGTTTCGTGTGTGTGTGTGTGTGTGTGTGTGTGTATGTTTGGCTCTTAAAGAACAACCTTTTTCAATCAGAGCATGACTGTGAGGCTGCAATGCTTAGCATTCAGTGGGCATTAAAAAATATTAATTCTTGTCCTCACCCATCTTGGGTCTTGCTTTTGTATCTAGGGATCCAAGAAGGTTCTAGAAGTAGGAGCAGGGAGGCAGAGCCTTTTAGAAAGAGAGCAGTTAAGGAAACAGGGTATACCTTTGAGGTCAGCTTATCTGTTGGAAGAGAAGTCAGAGAGTCACTGTTTGTAGTTATGAATAATTTATATATAAACCACATAGTCATATGGATGTTTTTCTCCTCACTAACTCCAGTGAATCCAACAGAACTCAAACGTATTTATCAGGGTCTTTACTATGGCCTAGATAAATAGTGATGAGAATCAACAAACTAAAAAGAAATAGGAAAAGACCCAGCCTCTGACCTAGGGATCTCCCACTGTAGTTGGAGATAGTCATAAAAGTTTCCTACCTGCATACTTGTTAAACGAAAGATAACATAGTTGAATGTCAACAGTGTACCATTAGAGCCCAGTACTCAGAGCCCCGAGGGGTCATGACCAACTTGCATGAGGAAGCTGGGAAGATCTCACAGCAGAAGAAATCTTTGAGTTGGATCTTGTGGGAGGGGAATGGGAGGAGGACATGGCGGCGAAGAGTGAGCAAGACCATAAGGTTGGAGACCTGGTTTTCAGCTCCGCCTGCCCTGTAGACTTGTGTTGAATGTGCAGGGGAAAAATTAAACTCTTTGCCATTGGTTTTCCCATCTGTAATGAATACACCTGAGCGTCAGTTTCTACAACATCCCGACCCACACCACTGACCCCATATTGAAAAGAGGAATCGATGTGGTATTAGACTTGAAAATGCTTGGAAAAGCACATCATGCTGCCTCAATGCCTAAGTCCTGGTGAGGAAGTGCCTGGGGCTTCTCCCAGCTATGTCCTCAGGCGTGGTACATCCATCTTCTCCATAAACCTACGGGCTCAGTCCTTCATTCCCTCAGTAACTACTACCAGCCTCATTTGTGTTTACTTTCCCTCACAACTGGCGTAGACCAGGCTGCATGTTTGTGAACTCCATGAAGGCCACAATCATATCTGGAATTTTCATCTCTGTGCTCCTTATACTTAGCTTAGAATCTGACAGGAGTTAGGGATCCATAGATCTGCAGGGAATGGATGAATGAACGGGCGGAAGAATGAATGCTTACATGAACGCAGGCAAGAAGCTGAATGGACTTCCCTAGTGCTTCATTCCCCTGTAGATTCTGAAGCTGAGACCACTGTGCTCTGCTTCCTTTAAAACATATTATTTATTTATTTATCTATTTACTTTTTCTTTTACTGTCTGTGGTTTCTAAATTCCATGGTAGGAAATTTCATCTCCGTGTTTCCCATGCCTTGCTTGAAATCTCACTGTAGAAATTCAAAAATTTCTCTACATCCTAATTCACTATAGAATTTTTTTTAAATAAAGGACAGACATAGAAAAACATTGCTCCTATTTCACTAGACAAGTTAGTATTTTGTTCATTTTCTTTATTTTTGTCCTGTGCATGTATATGAATAGTCACCTATCAATAGCTATCAGTATATTTTAAAAATTAAATATAATTATACAGTTTTGTTCTTTACTTAGTTTCTACTTAGCATTATAGCATGAGAATAGCATGTCAATTTTTTAAAAGAATATTAAAGTTTCATCATATGGTCATATAATTCATTAAATTATTCTTATTTTTTTGGACACTTTAGACAATGTTTACCTTTATAATATTATGGACAGAGGAAATAAATACACTGCAGCCTAAATCTTTGAAGGCAATTTGATGGTTTCCTTAAAATGAAAGTTAATGGATTTGGATTAATGGATTAATAGAGATATAATGGATTAATAGGGTCAATATATATAGATAGTTTAAGGCTTGTGGTAGAAATTGCCAAATTGGTTTTCTGAAAAATTGCTTCCATTTACATAGTTTTCAGCAATAACAGGGCTCATCTTACACAGTCTTCATAGGTCTGTGGCCAAAATTCAAAAGCAATTTGGAGCTAACTCTAGGGTTTACTGGCTTTAATGCTTATTGTCTGTTCTTAAATGCTATCATTCAGTCCTTAATTTTGCTTGATCGCCATGGTTTTGCATAAATTTTTAACTAAATTTTCAGAGACAGGCTTGTATTGATATATGTCCTGACCTCTTATCTAGCTGAGAAAAAATGACTTTCTATTTAATTTACATGTGAAAGACAATTTTGCTGGGTATAACACTGTTGGGCCACAAATTTTTCTCCCCAAATCTATGTAGAGTCTGGCTCATGATCTCTGGTCATGTAATCTCAAAAAAGGTAGAATAATCCTGAGCTTTACTTTGTCTTGAGTGATCTGCATTGTATGCTTCGATACTTGTATAACTCATTTTTTTCTTCTCCTTTCAATTCATCATTTTTGCTATTAGCCTCTCTTTTCTTTGATTTTTCTCCCTCTAAATCAGATAGGCTTTCTGACTGCAATGCCCTGGTGTCTTCTGAATCCAGTTGTCCCTTCTATTCCTGTGGGCCTGACTTCTTATGCATGATTACCTTTAACTCGAGAGGTCCAACATTTTTCTTGTTTTCATTACCTTGTCTCATCGTCTAATTATTTACAATTCTTTGTCTTTTTGTCTGAAGCCTAAAAGATCTAGTCAAATTTTCTCTACACGTCACTGATTTTATTTTTTACAGTGCTGGTGCCACTCTTTAAAACCTTCCATACAGCATCTTTAGTGCTCAGGCAATCCTTCCTCACCACACTTTTCTTCTTTTTATTCTTATTTATTTGATTTGATTTTGACATTGTTCTTACTTCTGACTTCTGGCTGGCCCCTGCTGAAGATGTCCAATAATGCCAGATAATTTTCTTTTTTTAAAATTTCAACATTAAATTGTTCTCTGTGTCCCGAGTTTTCATTGACTATTGAAACTACTGTTTTCTTCCTCCTTTCTTGTGCAGTGTTGTTCTTTCATTAGCTCCTTTTCCTGTTGACTCATCCTCATATGAGGAGTGAGCTCTCTAGACCCTGGGCTGACCAAAGACAAAACATGTGTTCCACATGTGCTCTCTCTACCATTTCCCAATTCATAAATTATATGTAAGTTGAGCTCCTCAACATCAAGTGTCTTCTATAGTAATGATATGGATAAATGCAACAGAAATAGCAACACTACCTATTGTCAATCAAGGATTAACACATGACATTCAGTATGCTAAGTGCTTTACATACATGAGCTCATTTTATTCTTCAAACCACCCTGCCAGGGAAGCATGATCTGTCATAAGGGATTTTGTAGATGAGGACACCAAGAGCTGGCAAAGTGGAGAGCTTGACTGAGGTTGACCATCTAGCCAAGATTGCAGAATCTGGCCTCTAGCCCACCACATGCTATGGAATGAGTCATCCAGGGAGACTGTGTGCTCACATACTCCTTTTCACAGTCCCGTATGGGCTTAGACTCAGCACACAGATTGTGTGGAAAACGATCATTTCCAGCATACACTGCTACCAGGACCTTCCACCCTCTGTTCCTACTTGATGTGCCTCAATGGTGAAGATCATGTCTTCCAGGACCTGTCATGTGACCACTGGGTGTCTTGGATTTGACTCACATGATTTCTGAGAGTTACAATCTGTTAAAAGCTAGAAAATAATAATATGAATGGTAACAGTGGGAATAATTGACCTCTTTTGAATCTATGATGTGGACTGCACTGTGGGAAGTGCTCCATCTATACGAGTCCTATGAATACTCAAAAAAATTCTGAGAGAAAGGTTTTTATGTTCTCATTCCACAGCTAAATACACTGAGGTGGAGCCTGCTGTCCTGATGCCTCTCCTCTTTGGAGTGCAACGGCAACTGATGGAGGGAGAGAGCAAGAAACAGCAGGGAGATTACCACCCAAAGCTGCGCTGACACTAAAATGAAAGCTGTGTGGTTTCCACTTTGGACAGATCTTGTATTTCTGTCCCAGAGGACCCTGGAGGGTGGGTGCAGGGGCTTTCTTCCTAACCTCGAGTAAGTGGGTTTGCTTTATCGGCAGTGGCACAGTAAAGGCAGGCTAAGAATGGCAATGTTTAGTCCTGCTCTCAAGTTCTGCACCCAGCCTTATTCTGGCCAGATTTTCCAGTTCCTAGCTGTAAGTGAGGATTTGGTGAGATTTTTTTTTCTCCATGTTTCTGACACCCTGATTTCTCTTCAGTGGACTAATAATTTTAATAATATCACCCTTGTGGAGCTGTCAGCCTCAAGTAAAAATTGTGCCAAGCCTTTATCATACTGACTGGATCAAAAATATCAGAGCTCAAAAATGCCAATTGCCCTTACTATTCTGTGTTAAGAATGACTGCAGTAAGAAGTTGAAAGAAATTCCACCAGAGACTGCTAGTTTGATGCCCTTTCAAAAGCTGAACTAATGCAGGCTAACTTAAAAATCTGTGCAGGTATATGTTCATATGGATTCTAGATTAGTGCTAGGCTCCAGGAGAACCAGACAGGGGTGCAAAATGGAAGGCAGGGACAATGTTAAAGCCTTTAACTGTCATGGCTCCCAAACCTTATGTCCTAACTTTTTTGCTTAGATAGTTCCTGGAACATACTGATTGTCTTTACAAACCTTGTTTATTATAGATTTCACCGTAGCCAAGCTCAACCCTTCAGATCTAAGCACTTTGGCCATTCTGGCCTTATGTTCCAAGGCAGCTCATTTAATTCATTCATTCATTCATTCATCCCTCCATCCATCCATCCACTCACTCCATCATCCATTCATCCATCCATCTATCAATCACCCACCCTGTCATCCATCCATGCATCCCTCTATCTACCCATTCACCAATGCATTCATCCATCTACCCACTCATCCATCCATCCATCCACCCACCTACCCATCTACCTGTCCATCCACCCACCCACCCATCCAACAGACATTAGCTAAATAACTACTGTACACCAGGCCTGGCCCAAGGTGCTAAGGATACGAAAGATTCTCAAGATAAAAGTCCCAACATCAGGTTCCTCATGATCCCACAAGCCTGATGCAGCCAGCAGGGTGGGACAATCCATAGATACTCAAGTACATTGAGGTGCTTCCTTGAATAAGGGAACAATAGATTTTAGGTGACTTCCCAAATGAATAACACCACCACTCAACCCACCTTACAACATCCTCTTTCACCTTTCTTCAGAGCAAATAAAAATGAAAAGCCCAAAGCACTTCCGTCTCTATCCATCTCTAAATATAGAAATGACAGTGTTGGTCTCCTTGGCCTGTTGGTGTGGAGGTCTGCCTCAGCAGTGATAAGGGCCCTCTCCCCACACTACTTTCCTCTGGATTACTCCAGGTTTTCTTATGCAGCCTATGCCCATCGGTGTTTTCAACAGCTGTCTCTAGAAGAGATAACTCTGGCATGACAAGTTCTTTCAGAGGGTAGATATTTTTAAAGATTGTCAGGATCCTGCCAGCAGCTCTTATTACTGAGTACTTCGAGGCTTTTCACGGGAACAAAGTTGGGTGCAAATACCTTTCTAATGTGCAGTCTGCCGTGACAGAGAGTGTGCTATTATTACTCGAGGAGGTTAACATCCCACTGGGTTTTCAAGTTGATTCATTACTTTTTTCATGACTTATATTTATTTTTCAGCACCTGTGAAAAAACACATTGATATTTCAATACCCACTATCATCGACTGCCTGTTGTGTGTAAGCACTTGCACTCCTTGAGAGCAATTTTTTTAAAAATAGAAAGTTATTTAAAAGTTTAAAATCAAAAGTGACTTTATATTAGTCGTTTTAGCATCTGACTTAAACAGGTGGGTTTTTTTTTTTGAACCTTCATCCCAATTGAGAATTTGGATTTAAATAGTTGAAAGATGGTATTTTGAATTTAAATTTGAAAAAGAAAGGCTATATTCTATAGATTTAAAAGAAATTCACCCACAAATTGATCTCATCTAACTGAGTTCCAGGTTTGTTTACTAAGCATCTGCTGGATGTCTCTAGCTGGAAGTCCCACAGACCATGCAAACTCAGCATGAAAAAAGAAAAATAATTTTCTTCCCCTTCAATCTTGCCTCTTCTCCTCTGTCTCCTTAGTTCTTATATTAGCAAGCTTTCCCATCTAGTATCCAGGGCTAAATGTCCCAGACTCATTTTCAAGCTCCCTCCTCCTTTATCACTCGTGTTTCTTCTTCATCAGAAAATCCTCCTCCCTATGTTTCTAGAACCCTGTGGTTCTCAACTGCGACTCACCAGGAGAGTTTGTTAAGATGCAGATGCCCTTGCCCCACCTAGAGATCTAGGGCAGGCTCTGGCAGTTGGTATTTTCAGCACACTTCCACGGTCATTCTGCTGACCTCAGAGTGTGAGATCTCTCAAGTCTCCCTCTCATGAACCTGGCCAGGCACTCCTCGTCTCTAGTTTCACGTTCCCAGGACATGATCTGCCTGGCTTCCTTGCTCCCCACTCCTACCTTCTCCAGGCCTTTTCTGCATTCTTCCATCTATGCATCCCTCTATCCACCCATCCACCCATCCATTCATCCATCCACCCACTCCATCCATCCATCCATCCATCTATCTACCTATCCATCCATCCATTCATTCACCCACCCATCCAACAGAAATTAGCTAAGTAACTACTGTACATCAGGTTTTTCTTCTGTGAATTGAGCAATATCTTTATCATCAGCATTTGATTATGCTGTTACTCTTCTATTAGAAGGATCAGTGGGATTCCGTGACTTGAGGATGATGCCCAGGCAAGTTAAAGTGGCATCTTAGGAGTTCTGACAGTGTTATCCAGTATCATTTTCCCTAATTGTCTTCCACACAATCTCTACTTGTGGATGGATATAACATAGGGTGCTTCCAAGAATACAAAACTGAAGTCAGGTTGCATGGACGCAAGTAAAGTACCTTGATCGGGGAGGGATTGTTATGCTGATGAGAACACATCTAGGTTATGCATTCAGTGTGGGTTTCTTAAATGAGAAGTGGCCAAGTATAGTTCCTTGGAGAGGCATGGAGATAGCAACAGAACCTATGGGAATGCTGGTGCAAGCAAAAGGATTGTCACTGGAGTTAGTGTGAAGAGAAGTCTTGGAGAAGACATGAGGGTGGGCTTCAAATATGCAAAGAGAGATCACAAAGGAAGGTGTTAGTCCTTAGGGACAGAAGAAGAGTTGTTGGGTGGAAGCCAAGGGACACTGTTTTCGGCTGGACATAAAGCTGCCCAGCCAGAGTTCTCCAAAGAGAAAATGAACTTTGGCAGTAGGTGATGAGCTCCCTGTCATTGGAGGTATGCAAGCAGTGACTCAGTGGTGTCTTGGCCAGACCATTTAAAAAATGGAAGGTGCTTCAACAGTGACTGGCACATTACAGTGTTTAGTTGTCATCATCATCATAATCATCGTTGATTTCATCCCAGTATTGGAGGCGTGCAGATAATGTGTTATTTAAGGTCCTCTCTGACACTGGGATTTTGGGAGCCTGTGCATTGCAGCAGACTGACACAGCTGGTCACAGTCACAGTGCTGGAGCCTTCTGGAATATTCTAAAACCAGCAGCATGGATGCCCTGGGCAATGCTCCACCCAGACCCTGCTTTCTCTATTCAGGTTGACTTTTTTTTTTAATGACTGGAAATAGCTTTTTCATAATCTCCCCATATTGTTTTATTCTAAAGATCTATTCCTCACCTGCATTATCTTGTGTGGTTTCTGAGATATTTGTGACCAACTTTGCAACAGCAGGCACCAAATTCTACTTTGAAGCAAAGTAATGAGAACAATTCAAAGAGAGGCACTGCCTGGCACCATGGCTGTGATAGACCAGGGGACTCCCCAGGCCATTTCCCAAGGTTGATGCCATCTGCAACATTACGAATACATTCTCAATAAAACCCAAACCTACTTTTTTGATGCATTACTAAATACTGAGGTCTTTTATTTTCTTCCTAACTTGTATTTTTACATCTCGCCATATTGCATCAATGTTTATTAAAAGAGCAACTAACTTATCATGGAGTTATAAAAATGAATATAATAATACTAAGTATTGTTGCTAATAATTTTGGCTTATAATATTATTCCAAAAATTATGTTAAGATTATTGAAAAACTGGATATCAAAGCAATAAATTTTATGCATCTATATTTCTTTTCTTTTCTTCCTTGTTATTGGAGGAGCTTAAAAAAGCTCTAGGTAGTTGTTTAAGAACAGTCTTAAAATTGAGAAAATATTGCCATGGGGATTATCCTCTTGGAACTCTTGATGAGCAGAAATATATACATACATATACATATATGCATATCATATATATACATATAAATGCATGCATATGTACATAAATATTCAAATTTTAAAAATGATAAATATACCCAATATCTAGAATTTAATCTTTATATCTATCTGTCTATCAATCATCTGTTTATCTGTTATCTTTCTCTCTAGGTCTCTATCTCTCTGTCTATCTATCTGTCATCTATCTCTTTATCATCTCTCTGTCTCTATCTGTCATCTCTCTATAGAGCTGTCTATTATCTGTCTAGCTAGCTATCATCCATTTATCTATTATGTATCTATCTCTGTCTATCTATCTGCCATCTATCTATCTTTCTATCGTCTATCTATTGTCTATCATCTATCTATCTGTCATCTATTTATTTACCTATCCATCATCTGTCTTTCTCTTTCATTCTGTCTCTATCTGTAATCTATTTTTCTATCCACCTTTCTGTCTCTCTATTATCCGTCATCTATCTATCTATCCATCTATCTATCATCTATTTATCTATTTTCATCTGTCATCTATCTATCTCTTATCTGTCTCTATCTCTGTATCATCTATTATCTATCTATCATTCATCTATTTATCTATTCCTTACCTATCATCTATTTGTCTATCATTTATCTGTCTCTCTATCTGCCATCTATATCTCTATCTATCTAATTATCCATTTTATGTCCGGAATACATATAAGTACGAGTTCAATCACTTTTTTATCCTGCATGGCTCTAATTTTTCTCCCTCCTTTCTCAAAGGCAACAATTATGAGGCATTTCCTGTGAATCCTTTTGGTCTACACTTTAATGAGTTATTACAAGAAAATCCATAAACAACGTATTGTTCATAGTAAGTAGTAAACAGCATTGTCTTGTGCCGTATTTTAATATATACACAAATAGAAGAGCACTGTGGTTTTGCTTATTTTGTACCTTGCTTTATACCCTCAGCAGTATGTTTGAGAGCTCTATGTGCACAGCTTAATCTCTTTTACCTGCTTTGCAATATCCCATTTTATGAATATGCTACATTTATCCATTCATATCATTTGCTATTTTCAATTTTTAATGCTTACAAACTGTGCTGGAATTGACATCTTGGTTATGCCTTTTTGAGTATTTGTGGAAGGCTTCTATAGGGCAGGGTAACAATTTGGGGGTTCAGGGCTTAAAATAAGAAAAAAGTCTATGTTTTTAAAATTTACCTGAAATTTGGTATTTCCTCTGACTCTGAATGCAGGCAACCAACTTCAGTAGCATTAGCAGCGCTGTGGCTTTGAAAGCAATGGAAAGTACAATTTCAGATCACATTACAATTGTTGAAGATATCTCAAATATTATTCAGGAGCATCAGCCCTTCAAAATTGCAGTAATTGTGTGAACGTTACTAAATCTCTATTTTAAGAGGTTAAGAAGTAGCACATATGTTACAATATCAAAGATTTGTTTTTTAAACATTTATAGATGTTTTCAGTACAATTGGCTTTCATTTCAATACTGTGTATTTTATTGTGTACATATATATTTTAAATGTGATATATATACACACACACATACACAAACACATACAAACATTTACACATACATGTATATTTATAAGCATCACAGACTGTCAACAGGGTCCATGACAAAAAAAAGAAATTGAATAAGCCCTTCTCTAGGACGTAAGGGTTGGAAATATAATTGCTAGGGTGCATGGTGTTTACAACTTCAGCTTTAGTAGAAATTGACAATTGTTCTAATAAAAGATGTTACCAATTATTTGACAAACCCACTAGCGATAGCTGGGAATTCCCATCTCCTGCACCCTTGCCAGTACTTGGTATTTGAAGACTTTTTCATATTTGCCAGTCTGATGTTTGAGAAAGAGTTTCTCATCGTTTTAATTTGCATTTCCCTCATTCCTAGCGAGGCTGAGCTTCATCTCAAATGTTTGTTAGCCATTTTAGTTTCTCTTCTATGAATTGGGCAATATCTTTATCATCATGCCACTCCCAAGAGAGTGATAAAAAGCATGGGGTTTTGGAAGGTATTTCTTTTCCTGTGAAACTGCACTCATCAATAACCTTGAAGCCTACGTTTTCTACTGATGATCTTAAAAGTGAAGTGATTGCTCATTGGGGTACCTAAAATGATTTAGACATATTTGAGATTCTATTTATATTTGTTTTTATCTAAAACATAAGAAAAAATTTAAACTTTCTTTAAAATTTAATATATAGGCTAATATTTACACATATCCATAATTTACAACATGAAATATATGCACATATATAGGGAAAGCATGCTTATTGTTTCCAAAACAATGTTTTGACATCATTGTTTAAGACAAGGGGCTCCATGATAAAAATAATTACATCTATTGAGCACCTAATGTATGCCAGTTGCCTTACAAGCATTATTCAATTTAATTCTGATGATAACCCTATAGAGTAGGTACAATCATTTCTACTTCATCAGGAACCCAAGAATGAAGGCTGTTATGTAATTTGCCTCAATGCTGCTTTTAGTAAATTGCAGAATTAGGAATTGCATTTACATTTATTACTTTTTGATTCCATAGCTCAATCGCTTTTTACCATGCCCTGCTCTCCTTCTGCTAAAATATTAGTTCCATGAAGGTGAAGCCCATCTGTCCTTTTCACTACTCTACCCCCAAATCTCAGAACAGTGCCTGCCATGCCACAGGATAGCAGTCTATTTTTATTTAATGAATAATTGAAGAGATGAAAGAAGGGAGGGAGCGAAGGAAGAAGAGAGGGTGACTGCACAAGGAATTCACAAAGCAGTGTGAGAACGGACAGGGCAGCTGATCAGTGGGACACTCTGGGGTGTAGTGTGCATGGTGTGATAGAAGCGTGTATGTGGGACAGAGTAGCTGGGATGATTTCTTAACTTGGATTGGAGAAGGGAAGAGACCCTGAATGGACATGACATGATGTCTGATCATGAAATCTGACACTTATTAAGTATTTCTGTACAAGAGGAGAGGGAGTAGATGTGGAGCTGAGATCCTGGGTGTCACTTCAGTTTGGAGTCATGGGCTCAGTGCTTTCTTATTGGAGTTGTGGACCTCCAAAGAGCATGGGTGTGTGTGTGGCTTCAGCTTGCCTGTGGCTGTAGGGCACCTCTGGTCTTCTTTTTCTATTTACCTTTCTAGGCAGGGTTGTTCATCACACTTCTGGGGAAATGCAGGACAAAGCTGATATGGAAAAGAACGCTTGTTCTTCTGAATCCTATGTTTTTTTTTTTGTTTTGTTTTTTGAATATGTTGCCTGTATGGAATTGGACACTGAAGTCACTAAGCAGACAGGTAGGGGGAATCAGCAAGCAATTGCCAGGCTATTCATGTCATGTTCTGTGTGGTTTTGGATGAGGGGTATGAGGGGATAATGGCTCTTATTAACCCCAATAACCCTGCTGCACAGAAAGCATCTAAGACTTTCCTTCCTTCATAGCAACAAGCAGAGGTGCAGGGCACAAGGTGCAGGGCAAAGTGTATCAACATGACAGACAGGAGCTATCTTTTGGTTAACCAAAAGCCATCAAGTTGACTTTTGTAAACTGTAATGAAGAAAGAATCCTCCCCAGGAAACAACTGCTGAAGACAGAGCACTGAAAAGAAACTTTCCACATTGGTAGAGCCAAAGGATTCCAGATGTTTTGCAGAACAGACTGAAGAGTTCTACCCAAGCATAAGAACATGTCAGCGCAGAGGTGCAGAGGACGTGGAAGAAGAACATTGACAACTCCCAGAGAGACACAGCAGGACTTGCACCACGTGTAGAGAATCTTGATTATCTTGTATCAAGGAGGAAGAACTGGGCCTTTGATCAGATCCTTCTGAGTCCATGGTCTGCCTCATGGTTAGGTTGATGTTGGGTGACCTTCAGCGAGAAGCCACTCTGGGCTGTGGGTTCATTCTTCATTCATTTGCAAGCAGTCCTGTTGTGTTCATAAAGCCTCCAGTTGATGGCCGGGCGCAGTGGCTCACGCCTGTAATCCCAGCACTTTGAGAGGCCGAGGCAGGTGGATCACGAGATCAGGAGATCAAGACCATCCTGGCTAACACGGTGAAACCCCGTCTCTACTAAAAATACAAATAATTAGCCG
This sequence comes from Pongo abelii, assembly GCF_028885655.2. Lineage (NCBI taxonomy): Eukaryota > Metazoa > Chordata > Mammalia > Primates > Hominidae > Pongo > Pongo abelii. The sequence goes on along the minus strand of NC_072000.2, from coordinate 103,173,853 downwards.
GGCATGGTGGCGGGCGTCTGTAGTCCCAGCCACTCGGGAGACTGAGGCAGGAGAACGGCGCGAACCCAGGAGGCGGAGCTTGCAGTGAGCCAAGATCGCGCCATTGCACTCCAGCCTGGGCGACAGAGCGAGACTCTGTCTCAAAAAAAAAAAAAAAAAAAAAAAAAAAGTCTCCAGTTGGAGTACCTCAGAGGGTGTTTTGATAGATATATTTAGACCCAACCTGGAAATGGCAACTGTAATTTTGATGCCAAAAAAAAAAAAAAAAAAAAAAAGCAGTGGGTCTGTTGGAGTAAACTGTATGCTACTTTTAATAAAAGGAGGGCTGTGGAAGCTCAAGATGACGCCCTTTGGCCTTGATAGTTGTTTTGATCTCCAGGCTGAACTGCATATTGCATTATGGGCAGGTAGGAAACACCTCCGTGGACCCTGAGCCCCACAGTCTTGGTGGGATCGAGTTGACACTCAAGTGTACGTGGGAACTTCATTTCTGAAAAAAAACCCCTTGAGAGTAACAGATGCTGCTGCAGTGGCAAAGCCTTAAACCAGAAGATCTTCACTTTGTGTGATCTTGAAATCATCACGTGAGCCTGCTTCCTTGTCCAAATTCAGTGTGGATGCTTTCTTTATTCCCTTTAAGACCAGGGACAATGAACGGTGGATCCAGTTGTGTTCTGGTTGTAGTAGGCGGAAGGCTAAAGGACGCAGGGCTATTTTATGATAAAATTTGCCAAAATAAATTGCCTTCTTGCTCATTGGAAAGGCTTTGAAAATGGAGCTGCTCTCAGTGGGGACGTTGTGGTTAAATAAATAATGCTAACACCCTAGAGTGGCAAGAGCCCTGTTTGTTTTCCCATCCTCCATACTTTTGATTTATTTTCCCCCCATTTGGTGCTAACTGGACTGTATTTGCAGAAATTGTTATGACTTGTTATCCTGTATACTTGGTCTAAAGGACACTTGAGAGATTTCAGAGAAAAAGAAGATGAGGACTGGTCTGATTATTATTTTTTTTTAATGTTAATAAAACTGAAGGCAAAATAGCCCAGTTCCAACCAAGAAAGGAACTTAAAATAGGACTTTTTTTTTTAGGACTGAGAGTGAAAGCACCGTTCCTTGTGCCTTTTCTTTTCTCTTTCTTTCTTTCTTTCTTTCTTTCCTTCCTTCCCTCCCTCCCTCCTTCCCTCCCTCCTTTCTTTCTCTTTCCTTTCTTTCTTTCTTTCTTTTTTTCTTTCTTTCTTTCCTTTCCTTTCTCTTTCTCTCTTTCTTTCTCTTTCTTTCTTTCTTTCCTTCTTTTTCTCTCTCTTTCCTTCCCTCCTTCCTTCCTTCTTTCTCTCTCTCCTTCCTTTCTTTCTCTTTCTTTCTTTCTTTCTCTCTCTCTTTCTTTCTTTCTTTCTTTCTTTCTTTCTTTCTTTCTTTCTTTCTTTCTTTCTTTCTTTCTTTCTTTCCTTCTTTCTTTCCTTCTTTCTTTCCTTCTTTCTTTTTTTCCCCCAAATGTACCTGAAGACTATTAAGCAGCTGATGTTGGCCATTTTGAGAAAAATGCTAATATTCTTTGGTAGCATCATTTAACATTTTTAAAAAGCAACCACTTAGCTTTAAAAATGGGGTTTGGTTGAAAAGGTTATGTTTGTTTCATGCTTTTATAGCAGCCAGTGTGAGCAAGACAGCAGTTGGGAGAAGGAATGGTTTGTTTCCCCATGTGGTGTGTTGATTATCACATCTTACTACATTATATTTGGAGATAAAAAATTGCTCAGGAGGGCAGCGGCAGGACTCCGCTCACCTCATCCCTCACAGGTGCCCTCGGAGGCACGCTTTATCTCCAGCTCCTGTTGGCTTGGTCGTATCTGCCTACGCCCCGGCTGACTGGACCCATCTTCAGAGTATGGATGCAGTGGGGAGGGACTGGGGAGACTGCATGCCCCGGAATGCGTGACAAACTGGAACGAGATATTTTAACAAGAAGGACTTTTATGGCCTCTTAGAGCAAATGCCCATTGCTGGGGCCTTGTACACATTCACGCTCATTCATCAGTAACTACAGATGATCCCCGACTCACCATGGGTGCAGTTGGGATTTTTGACTTAAGTCAAAATAGAAACTGTTCAATAGAAACTGTACTTTGAATTTTGATTCATAATTCTGTATAACAACATGATTATATGTTATATTGTATTATATTATAAATATATGTAAATATAAAATATATTATTACATTTGGCCCAGGCGTGGTGGCTCATGCCTATAATGCCAGCACTTTGGGAGGCCGAGGTGGGCAGATCACTTGAGCCCAGGAGTTTGAGACCACCCTAGGTAACATGACAAGACTCCATCTCTACAAGAAATACAAAAATTTGCTGGGCATGGTGGCCGTCCTGTATTCCCAGCTACTTGGGAGGCTGATGTGGGAAGATCACCTGAGTGCAGGGAGGTCAAGGCTGCAGTGAGACAAAATTGCACCACTGCACTCCAGCTTGGGCAATAGTGTAGGACCCTACCTTAAAAAAAAAAAAAAAAAAAGACAAACCCAAAGCAAACAAACAAGACATGCCCCCCACCCCCACCAAAACCCATTACTATAAAACTGGCTTTGTTTTAGGCCATTTTGCCCAACTGTAGGCTAATGTAAGTGTTCTGAGCTCACTTAAGGTGGGCTAGGCTAAACTATGAAACTCAGTAGGTTAAGTACTAAATGCATTTTCAGCTTATGATATTTTTCAACATATCATGGCTTTATCTGTCCAGATAAGACATAACCTCATTGTAGGTTGAAGAGCATCTGTATTTTGAGCTTCTCTTTTATGCCTGGCTCTGGGATGGATGCTGTAGACAGAAGAAACAAATGAGATATAGTCCTGTTCTCAAAGCACTCACAGTCTAGGGAGGGAGACAGGCATGGGAACAGATGGCCAGACAAATTTCCTAGCCCATAGGGTAGAGGTGAGAAGAAGATGCTATTGGAATTCAGAAGAGGTATCTTATTGAAGGTGTGGACTGTGGAAGGAAGTCATTAATTCCTTCAATATCTGTTGAGACCCTAAAATTTTTAAATGTGCTAGTGAATCTGAGGTGTTAAAATAGACATGGCTGTTCCTTAGGATCAAGTTCAGAATAAATTATTAGATCTCTCTTTTGTCTCCCTGCCTTTTCTCAGATGTATAGACGTACACACACAGCCACACTCAGAGACATACATACACTTACAGCACATTCACAGATGCATGCACCATAGTTAAGGGGTCTGTATGCTTTTCAATGTATAAAGGTGTGTGTGTGTGCATGCGCACGCATGTCTGCAGTCAAGACAGTCTTTCAGGATCAGGGGCAGGGCTGTCGCAGCCGATAGAGGACCAAGCAGTAATTAAGAGGAGATGGAGATCAACAGCTCTGTTTATCCAGGAAGTGCAGCCACTCTGGAGAACCTAATGTGGTTTAGAGAGTGTGAAGCTTGGGGGCAAGGATGAATGGGGCAGAGACTCAGGGAAGTACAGGAGCCTGTGGGCTGAGGGCTGGGGAGGCATCCTCTATGTGATGGGGGAACTGCTATGAGCACTAAGGGTGGCAGGAGTGTGGTTGGATCCCATCCTTGAGTTGAAACCCTCACATGGTGGCAGCTCGTCTGTCTCTACTCTGTGTTGGACTTCATTGACTTGCCTCCTCTAGTGTAGAATTTTGCTTCAGACATCTCCTTTTTGTATTTATTATTTATTTATTTATTTTTGAGCAGCGTTTCTCTCTGTCAGCCAGGCTGGAATGCAGTGGCACGATCACAGCTCACTGTAGCCTCTACCTCCCAGTCTCAAGCTATTCCCCCTGCCTCAGCCTCTCGCGTACCTGGGACTACAGGTGCCCGCCACCGTGCTTGGCTAATTATTTTATTTCTGTAGAGACAGGGTCTCCCTATATTGCCCAGGCTGGTCTTGAACTCCTGAGCTCATGTGATCATCCCATCTCTGCCTCCCAAAATGTTGCGATTACAGGTGTGAGCCACTGCCGCCAGCCAGACATCTCCTTTTCGATACTGTAGTCTGAAAAGATGGGTCTTGGTTGAAGAAATTGTAAATAGAGTTTAAAAAAGGGAGGGGCTCTCCTGGGGGTGGGTGAGAACTAGATTGGGATTGGGCTGGGGATGGTGTACTGGTGGGCATACCCTTGACCTCGGCAGTATCTGCAGCACAAGGTGTCCAGAAAGATGGCCTGTGACCTGCTTGCCTTGGAATGTCTGGAGGGTTGGGAACTGAGAGAGAGGGGAGTTGGGGGATGCATAACGAGGTGCTTGGCCAGCCCTTCCTTTTCCTTCCCCTCCTACACCCGCTCTCTCCTCTCCCTCCTTAAGACATCCAATGCTTCTTCCTAGTCTGAGCCTGGGATCTGGCTCCTCCTGCCTAAACTGCCTCATGGAACAGAATGTTAGCAAACAGAAAGCCCTGGGGCTTCTAGACTTGAGCTGGAAATTAGAAGACAATTGATTCCAACATGGAAACAGAAGAACAAAGAAGAAGTAAACAGAAAACAAGAAAGAGAAAATCAAAGGGGAAAAAAACCAGAAAAAAATAGTGGGGCAAACAGTGCCTAATATGTGGGGAGGCCGTAGCTGTTGATGTTGATTAGCAAATCAAGAGAAAATATGAAGCAGATTGTTTCGTAAGTTGTTTTGGTGATATGAAAGTGATTCCAATTATAGCAATTTATAAAAATCAGTGTCTATATTTGCATATTGCTTTGGTGCAGTCTGAGGGTGGGGTTTGCAAAGCTCATTTTAAAGTAGGAAAACTGAGGCTCAGCTGCATGATAAGCTGGGTTCATTCTGCTAGAAGTGGAAAGTTGGCCTTGGACAATCAAGGGTACAGCAGCATATAGCTTATGTCCAGGAGTTATCTGTGCTAAAGAGAATGAGATTCCCCTGGGAGAGAGCCATGCAGATTTGGAGAAAGGGAATCTTCCAGAAAGGAAACAACCTGAAAATGGATTGGGGAAGCTCTGGCACCCTAGGATCTTGGGCAAGAGTATTTTTTTTTTTTTTTTTGAGACCGCGTCTTGCTCTGTCGCCCAGGCTGGGGTGCAGTGGCGCAATCTCAGCTCACTGCAAGCTCTGCCTCCCAGGTTCACGCCATTCACCTGCCTCAGCCTCTCGAGTAGCTGGGACTACAGGTGCCCGCCACCACGCCCAGCTAATTTTTTTGTATTTTTAGTAGAGATGGTGTTTCACTGTGTTAGCCAGGATGGTCTTGATCTCCTGACCTCGTGATCCGCCTGCCTCGGCCTCCCAAAGTGCTGGGATTACAGGCGTGAGCCTGCAAGACTCTCTTATCTCCCATTTCCCCAGTGGCAAAACAGGTCATCAGGCATAGAGAGATGGGAAGCTGCCGGAGAGAGAGGGAGGAGAGCTTATGGAAATTGGTTTTTTCCTGCTCTTCTTCCTGCTCAGGTACACAGCTAATCCTGAGACAACAACATTTTTTAATTCCTCTTCTCTTGCTCTGCAAACAATTTTCTGCTTCCAAATGCAACTCTGGTTAAAAACTACAGACATGCAGGTGCAATTGTAGACAGGTTTGTGGTGAAAGTCAAGTTCATACATATTTGCCTATTAAGACAGGACCCTTAAATCTCCAAGCTGCTGGGAAAGGAAGTTAAGTCTAAGAATGCACATGTACAAACTTCCCTGTATAACTGAGATTTTCTGTAGCTCTGGTTTTTATTTATGGATTTCTGCAGTTCACTTTGACAGGGAGGGATTATTTTTCTCTCTGCCGACTCCAGCTGATTGATTCAATGCGCCTGCTCACTTTCAGATATGGCCGCAGAAGCTGCGGCATAACTTTGTGGCTGTATTTAAAATTGGGGATACAAAATGGGTTTAAACTTGAATATTTCATCGAGACACTATGTTTTATAAGTAATTTATTTTGGAAATCCAGGTCTCTGCCTGAGCTGTGTAGATTTTGAGCGACTTGGGATGCTCAGAGTTACTTCTGAATATTAATATCATTTGGGCCGTACACACTCTGAGATTTCATATAACCTTTTCACTGCTAGATACTTAAATAGCCATGAAGGGGATAAAGCAAACACTTTCCTCAACATTTATATCAGGATATTGGCTTTCCATATGATGACTTTAACTAATATAATCTCAGGCAAGACAAACAGCAACATTTACAATGAAAGACAACTGTGTTAATCACAAAAGAAGTTGGATGCAAGACTTAATCATTTTTAGAACCATAGAAGTTATGTGTGCAGAGTAAGTGTAGATTTTTCTTTTCTCGCCAGCTCACACAATAAATATTTCCTCAATTTCTTGAAGATGGAAGCTTCAGAAGTCTGGTTTAGCAAAGAGTTAGCCATGGCCAATTCCATTTCTCATGAGTACATCCTGTTTAGAGGGGGAAGCTCATCAAGTTCTGAAAAAAAAAAAGGGCTGGGTGCTGTGTCTCATGCCTGTAATCTCAGCACTTTGGGAGGCTGAGGCGGGTGGATCACCTGAGGTTAGGAGTTTGCGACCAGCCTGACCAACATGGTCCACCATCTCTGTAAAGAATACAAAAATTAGCTGGGAATGATGGCAGATGCCTATAATCCCAGCTACTTAGGAGGCTGAAGTGGGAGACTCACTTGAACCCAGGAGGCACAGGTTGCAGTGAGCCGAGATCACACCATCGCACTCCAGCCTGGGCAACAGAGTGAGACTTTGTCTCAAAAAAAAAAAAAAAAATGAAAAAAGCATGAAAATTGGTAGATTGGAGTAAGGGAACTGGTTCAGATTGGATCTCTGACATTCTGGGATCACTTCCTTTCCCTGAGGATCAACTTGCCCTTCTATAACCTTTGAACACTTCATAATTGTCAACTTCTGGAAGATGACTTTCATTTTAAATGAGAGAGAGGGAGCCTGGCATGAGGGTGGGGTAGGGGTGATGATAATGGATATTGTGTAGGTTGAGTTGTGTCCCCAAGAAAGATACCTTAAAATCCTAACCCCTGGTACCTGTGAAGGTGCTCTTGTTTGAAATTAGGGTCTTTACAGATATAATCAAGTTAAGAGGAATCATACTGAATTAAAGGAGACCCTAATTTAATCTGATCAGTGCCCTCATAAAAAGAGGAGAGACAGAGACAGAGACACAAAAAGAAGGCAGTTCAGAGACTGAAGTGATGCGGCCACAAGCCAAGGAATGGCTGAAGCTACCAGAGCTTGAGGAGGCCAGGAAGGATCCTCCCCTAGAAGCTTCAAAGGAGCATATCCCTGCCAACACCTTCACATCTGACTTCTAGCCTTCAGAACTGTAAGAGTAAGTTTCTGTGTTTTAAGCTACCTTGTTACCACACTTTGGCAGGTGCTGTAGATATGAGTGGCATTGTGGCTAGAACTCTGAAGAGAGATCAATCTGGGTTCCAGCTCTTGGGCCCTCCCAGGTTATGTGACCACCAGATAAGTTACTTCATTTCTTTTAGCTTCTGTAAAGTGGGGATGATGTAAGTATTTGCCTCATAGGATTGTGTATAGGTTAAATAAATGATGTGTGTAAAGTGTTTAGCATAGATAAATCACTGTGGGCATGTATGTGTTTGTGATTTTGTCAACACTGGTCATTCTGTTTACCGATGTTAAGAGTTACAACCCTGGTGGCAAATGCACTGTAGGAGACCAGTACATACTGGTCTGAGTCAATACAAATTATTTCCATTCTATTTAAACCAGGTATTCATCTTTCAGTTCTCTAAAGTACCTGTATCCGTACCAGAAGTCCAATGTAGAGGAAGGAACACAGAATTGAAAGTCTGAAACCTTAGGTTCAAGCCCAATTTCTATTGCTTTAGTAACTGTGTGACCCTGAGAAAGTGGCTTGATGTCTCTGATCCTCATTGGCCTCTGTCAAATGACATTGATAATTAAGACCTCACAGGCTTGTAGCATAAATCAATAAGACAAAGGTCATGAAAGGTTTATTAAATTGTAACTTCCCAGAAGTTGTCAGTTGTTCTTGTTACTGGAGCTTAGCATAATGTCCAGTGCAGAGTTTTCTGCACAGATGAGACTCAATCCAACCGATATTTATTAAACTGAATTGTGTTGGTCTGAGTACCCCTGCATCTAATCACAATGGTTTTTATAGGTATGTGATTTTCCTGACTCTCCCTCTTTGTTCTGATGGGAACATATACATCTCAGTGGACCAATGATACAGGTTTTCCCTAGACACGAAGTGACTATGTGAATGCAGACACATATTCCTGGTGAGAGGTCCTGAGAAGAACAGAGTTCCTTGAGCACCTTGGATGCCTGAAAAGGGAGGTGGGATTTCCAGACCTTTTCACTGGATCACGTTCTGGATTAGCCTGGGAGGGAATATGGCAGCGCCATGGCTGGGGCAGAGAGTGGTGGAACGGAAATCCCAAGGCTCGTGTGAGCTGCAGAAGGCTGCCAGCCAGAACCTTCTCAGAGCAGAAAGCATTTCCTGTGCTTCCCTGGCCGTCTTCCCTGCCTGCCTCCTCCCAGGCTGCCCCACTAAGGCCCAGGATTGAGGCCATTTAGCTTCTGTAAATACCAGGTTTCATCATCTTAACCTCCAAGAGATTATGCTTTTTGAGTAAAACAACTGAAGCAGAAATCTTGAAAACTTTAATTACGATGGGCTCGCACTGCTTGCTTTGTTCAAGACCAGATCCTCAAGGCAGGGAATCTCTGTGGCAATGTGAAGGGTGTGGGTGGCAGCTGGTGCTTCTTTTGTCTGCTCCTGAGCTCTCCCTGTCTACACTGGCCACAGCAAGCCCAAGGGCTCCATGGCAGTGGGGAGCAGCCACCCTGTCTGGCTATGCTCTGGGAATTGTTTAGGGGAGAATTGAAGGCTAACAAAAAGGCAGCATTCTGACACAGGTGGGGCTCAGAAGCTGGCCGGCATCCTATCCACACCCTGGAATTACCCAAACTGACAGTTGACAACTGCACACAGTATCTGCCATATCTCCCCAATAGAAACTGACCTAGGTTTTCCCATAAAAATGCTGTCAAAAAAGGAATCTTTTATGTGAGGATCCAAAAAATAAACTTAGAGCTGGACGATTATCTCCCAGGAAACATTCTTTTCTCCCATCCAGCAATTCCACAAGACAACCCTGGCCTCGGCTGCCATGGACTCTGCCCAAGGTTCAACTGTGGCAGCCATTTTAAACAAGAGCCTCAATGAATTTCTCTTTTCCCTCACTCCAGATGACCTCTAATTATTCTTTTAAAGCACAATTTTAACAATTTCTTTGCATCTAACCATAAGCTGTTGCACATAGATTTAGAAGTAAGCAAGACAAAAATCTCAGAAAGCCAGGTTCCTAGAAGCTCTTGAAAAGATCTTTGCACTTTATCCTTGTGCTTTTACACAAGCTTGACTCTAGAATCTACGTTGCCACACACAGACTCGCTAGCACGGACTGATATTTGATAAATGCCTTCAACCTGGGGTCTTAGTATCTGTGTCCATGCTCATAGCCTGACCCTTGGCTGACTATGGATTCTAGTTCTCTAGCCTTGCCTCTGTTCAATTGCATTCTTATCAGCTCTATCCCTGGGTTTTACCCAGAAATGCCTTCCCTGGCCACATCCACATCTGCCTTGTCTGCTAGGCTTGGCCACACCCTGGGCAGGGACTTCATGAGTCCCGGGTTATGGATCTATAAAATGGGGTTAATCACATCTCCCTGCCACCCCATTGTTTCTCTGGGAGGATCACACAGAGCATGGGGAGTCCTGTGAGTTACTCCTCAAATGTGACCACCTCCTTCCTTCTGATGCTCCTTTTTCTGGAGTTCTCTTTCCTTGGATCTGTACATGACTTCCCTCTTCACATCATCTGGGGGCCTGCTTACCCTCATTGGCCCCCTCTCTCTAATATCCAAAACTACACCCCTACCCTATCTTAAGGCGCTTCCTCATTCTCCATGACTCTGATCTCTACCTGGAATTACAATACTTATTGATTTGTGTTCTGGTTTAGTGTCTGTCTCCCTCATCAGAATGCAAGTTCTAAGCAGACAAAGCCCCTGACTCTCCAATCTTCACTGCATCTCAGTATCTCCTGGTCACTGCCTGCAACAGAGACGATGCTCAATAAACACTTGCTGAATGCATAACTAAGTGAACAAATGACCACAGTGGCCATGGTGATCCCTGTCAATGTCGGCCATCATGCACACCACTTACAGGGGTGGGGTCCAAAGCCATCACGGACAGTGAAGGTTGAACAAGGCCATGACGTCTTGAAATCCCTTTGGAGGCCACCATGTTGAGGCCGATAAGTCATCTCTCACCCTGTCCCCTCTAGTTTTCTCCAGTGGTGGAACATTCTACTGTTTCTTTGGTAGAAGATCAGAGGCAGAACTAGGCCACGGTTTTGGATCCACATTGCATGAGACATGCCCACCAATAAGCACCAGAATCACACCCTTCTTGGTAAGATGTTCACATGTGTTGGAACTGGGACCCATTTAGTAAAAGAAGCCACAATGCCCAAGTCATGCACACCTTGGGACATATTCTCTTTGAGTGGAATCATAGACAAACCCTCCCAAGCTATTTGATCTAACTATCAACACAGTGATCATTTTCTCCTCCCCCTGAAGCCTCAGTTTATAGTAACTTTATACATGATGCTATACCCCTGGGCTTATTCTTAACACTTTACCTGCCCCGTGCCCTTAGTTTTGGCTCAATCTGGTGAAGATGCTCTGGGAAGATGGCCCTAGTTCCTCCAACGACTCACTTCTGTGCTTCAGTGACCCTCCCCTCCAAGACTGGGGCATACCTTCCTAGCATGTGAGCCTTGTGCACGATGACATTCTAGCCTAGGTTTTGCTACACAACCAAAGTGAGTCATCCATCATCACTGACTTATTTAGAGCTATTTTTCTGTATTTTTTTCCTCCTTCAAATTGTGACCTCTGCTGAAAAGACCCCCAGGCACAGACAATAACGTCATTCATTAAAATATTTAAATCAGCTGCAGCAGCAGTAATGACCAAGATGAAACCTTAAAGCACAAATTGCCTGTAACAGAGGCACCTATTTTGCAAAACGGGCTTGAAACAGTCTGGATTTTGGGTGCTGGTGATGACTAAACTCTTGTCAATAGAAAGGATCTCAGATTAGCATGAGGTCCTATGTTTGCAATCTGGGCTCATGATCCTTAAATGTTTCCCAAAGATCACTAATCCTGAGGTCTAATAAGATCTTTGCTTTTAGTGCCAGAAATACAATTCTCATAATACGATAAAAACTGTTACTTAAGATAAAACTGATTTTCACTCAGTTATCTGAAAAAAGCATCACAAATAATAGTTGTTTTAAATGTTTTTATCAAAAGATTAAATTTTGTTGTACCTCCTGAAAGCAAGTAATTGCTAGTTGATAGAATCTGGGATTAGAACAAAGACCCTGGCAAGTTAAGTTTGAGAAATAAATCTAATTTGAAAGATAGAAGTAGCAAGCATTTTTTGGAAGTTAAATGAGCGAAATATTTAGTGAAGGCTAAAGATTGGGAGGTGGTGTTGTGAAAATGTTACGAGCAAAGTCTCTGGGGAAGAGAGGCTTGCTTGTGTCCTGTGTGCACCATCGTAGGATGAGCTGTGTTCATGACCTTTGGCAGGTGGCTTAATGGCTCTTGAGTCTTGGCATCATCCTCTACAACATGAGGCACTGCATTTACCCAACCCGACTCTCCTCCAGCTTCTGAGTGGGGCTGACTATTGGGAGACGCTGCCAGAAGGTCAGAGGGCAGGGGAAGGAAAAGCCTGTGTGCTTTGCCCGCTCTCCAGTGTCATGTCCCTCTGTGTTTCCATCTCCTACTGGGAAGTGTCTCCTGTGGCTCTAGCTCCCACCAGATGGCCTCTGCTCCTGGGTTCTGATAACACCATCTCCTTTCTTGGTGGCAGTGGCTTCCAGCTGTTACTAATTCCTATATTCTCTCACTATTCTCTTGACTCCTCAGAAATTCCGTGGCCCTGTGTAACCAATTCCCAATATCTGACTCCCTCCAATTGAAGCACCTGGACTAATTTCTATCTTCCTAACTGGGTAATTCCTCCTAACCTTCCTTTCTCTTCTTATTTCCTTCTCTTCCTTTCTTCCTCCCTTCTGTTTATTTTTCTTTGTTTCTTCTCATTATTTAAATTGGTTATGGACCCTAATCAATATGATGACCTTTCTTTTACTTGTATTTCAAGACCTGGGTCAAATCTTATTTCCTAAATGAGGCTTTTCTTTTTGTCACCTTCAGCAGAAATAATTATTTCTTCCTCTTTACTGCCATGTCTTCTATTAAACCTCTTTCATAACAAACCATAAAGATCTAAATTATTTAGTTTTTTTCCTTTCTTTTTATCTGACTTGTTTACAAGACTGTTTCTTATTTATGTTTGTGTCCTTAGCTTCTGGCATGGAGCAGAAATTAGCTTATGTTAGTGAGTTAATTGAACTAATGTTCCCCAAATGATAACAGCAGTTGTTGCATTGTGCACTGAGGATGCAAAGGTGTCTCTAGACTCAACACAAGCACTGAGTCCCTCCAGATTCTCAATTACCAACACCTGGGTGACTCTGTTTCAAGCCTAACTTTCCCCCCACCCCCGACTCCACCAGCTAGACCTCCACCTGTGGATTTGGATTTTCTTTATTTTCTTGGTGGAAGAGGATCAGGAGTAAGAAAGGCTCCATCCTACAGCTGCTCTGGCTGCCCTTGGACTTACAATTTGAATTGCCTCTTTCTGGGCTTAGCTCCTGATCTCCACATCTATCAAATAAGGCATTTGAGCCGAAGCAGGACCCTTTAACTGGAGTGCAAGGACTCTTAGGATGTTCCTGGAGGGCTTCTAGTAGCCTGTGCACATTGGGAATTATGGAAAACTTGTTGGATGTGTAAGCATGTACTCATTTTCCTAGGAGGAAGGTCCACAGCTCTTGAAACAGCCCATTTCAGCCCTGCTATTTTGTGAGTCCAAGAGTCCTTGACCTTCGCTGTGCAGGCCATGGGTGGCCAAGAGTGGCTGTGGAGGTGGGGGCAGCTTGACTGCAGGAATACCTGCCTCTTTCAGAGGAATTCTTCATTTGGTTCTGATGGAACCAAAGGAAGCACTTCAGGATGTTATAATTTTTCCCCATCACCCCATTTTTAAAAAGCACTGTATAATTCATAAACTATCTGCCTAAATAAATGTTTATTTGAACACTGGGCAAGAAGCCTGCAGTATCTCCATGGAAAACGAATTATTTTCTAACCTTCGATGAATTAGTATTTATGGGACTCAAACAAGCCAACAAACCCATCCTCCTCTTTCCCTCCCCGTGCCCCTCCTTTTCCATTGAGGAAAAATAAAAACAAATCTCTCCCTGTTCACCCAACCCAGATCCGAACAGACAAGGGTTCAGGTTGTGGCAGCTTCAATGACTGTCGGTAAAGCCCCGTGGAGGAAACCGACTCAGGCCAAATCTGCAAAGGAAATCCACATGATTCTCCACAGAGTCCTTGTGGTCAGATGGCTGCACAGCTATCAGGCCTGTGTGTTGTCCTTGAAGTGGGGTGTTACTGCCTGCCATGCAATCCATCCGTACAATGAGTCAAATGTCAAATTCCTTAACTTTTCTTTTTTCCTCTACCTATTCTCATTTGGAAGAAATAATCAACATCATAAAATGTGTCTGATCCTTAGTCATAGATAACTCAGGTAGATGAGAACAGAGCAAGGAGTGGTTTCATTACAAAATGCAGGAGAACTATTTTGCTTGAATTTTCCAGGGTAGACACTAAGTCACCAGAGCTCACATTGGCCTGGAGATCCTCAGGAAGCCGTTTTCCTCATACAGGTTCAAGAAGACCAGGAACAAATGGCCTGGTTGTTGTATCTCAGGGTCAAATCCAGTGGGGATGCAGGCAGAGTCATTGGAGCAAGACTTGGCTTGGGGTTTCCTCCAGAGAGAAGACAGAAAGACACGTTTTCAGGGTCAAATGCGGAATGCAGCCCCTGGAAGCCCAAGATGTGTGCAGGCAGGGAGGGCTGTGTTTCTCGTCAGCCTTGGAAAGGAGTGGGAGAACGTCGCCAGGCAATCGATTAGGCTAGAGGTGAGGAGATCAATACAGCAGGTTTGGAGGCAGGTGGCAAAGCAGGAGACAGTGATAGGCTCATGGCATTGGCTTTGCTGAAAGCTCCTCCACTCTGAGAATAAAGGCAGATCTGATGGTGAGAAAAGGATGGTTAATCTGAGGTGTTAGGTCATGCTGGACACAATCCGATGGACAGCTTTCTAGGTAATTCTGACCTCTCTGGATGTCAAGGTCCTCATTTATAAGTTGGTATAAATAAACTCCATTTTTCTCCTACTCCTCAAAAAAAAGTTTTGTAGCGAGACATGAGGGAGAATAACCATCAAAGCCTTAAGGAGATTACCTGGATCCAAAGCAGTATTACTTACGACCTTTACAACCCAAAGAGCAAGAAGGAAGCTGGCTGCATGCACACACGCCCTTAATGCTCTGCTCGGCAGCTCCGGTGTCTGGCACCCACACCAGGACAGTCAGTACGTCCCTGGCTTCTGTGGCCAGATGGCCTTTGGGAGAAAAGCCTCTTTCTCCTTCCCCATCTCTTTCCCTTGAGTCAACTATGGTGGGAACAACTCCTCTCCTATGCCAAAAAATGTTTGCTAACTTTTTAATTGGACAGTGCATATCCCATTTTCACTGCTTAACTAACTTACCTTTTTAAGAAATAAAATAAAAATTTTAGGAGTGAAGTCAAAGGGGATGAATTCAATTGCTCAAGCACTTTTTTCCCTCTCAATGTATACCCACTTGCTTTGCTAGGCCTTGTCTTATGCTTCCCATCTGTGTACAAGTATTCATCCTAGCACTGGCTCTGTGGAGACCTAATTCCCTTTGCCGTGTCTAGGAAAGGCAATTATATTCTGTAAACATTCCATTTGCTATCAGTGCCTGGAGTATGTTTTGGTTAACCCTGAATCCTTCAAAGCACCTTAATTTGAAGTAATTCAGTGGACAAGAGGATTATATTGGGGTCCACTCTTTGGGGGTTCGTGCTGATAGCTGTCCGCGCTTGCCTTCCACATGTCTGCCCGAGGCAGACTGGTGTGCCAAGGCTAGTCCAGAACCAATTCAAATGCAAGAGCAGAAGCCAGAACTTTCTTATCTGCACAATGACTTTGCTGTCAGAAATTCACCATGACCTCTGATTCCAACATGTTGCCTCAAAATACAAGGGGTGGTTTTGGGCATCAGGGAAGGATTTCTGGAGTCAATGTTGGCTTACTTTATTCCTTGTGGGATGGACAGAGTTTGGACAGGCAATGGGTAAGGAGAAGAGCCTTAATGCGGAAATCCCTAGTGTAAACATGATTAGTAATCAACAATCAGCTGTGTTAGCAAACAAGTGGTGTAACTAGATTTGGCATTGTATAGTCCCCCACCAGAGCAATCTCTTAGGGCAATCCAGCCTGATTCTAGCCAGAACACACTGGTGATTGTCAAAACAGCACGTGGACCCTGGCAGGAGTGCTTATTTTTTTGTTTGTTTTGTATTTTTTTTTTTTTTTTGAGACGGAGTCTCGCTCTATCGCCCAGGCTGGAGTGCGGTGGCGCAATCTCGGCTCACTGCAAGCTCCACCTCCCGGGTTCATGCCATTCTACTGCCTCAGCCTTGCGAGTAGCTGGGACTACAGGTGCCCGCCACCACGCCTGGCTAATTTTTTGTATTTTTAGTAGAGATGGGGTTTCACCGTGTTAGCCAGGATGGTCTCGATCTCCTGACCTCATGATCTGCCCGCCTCGGCCTCCCAAAGTGCTGGGATTACAGGCATGAGCCACCGTGCCTGGCCAGGAGTGCTTATTAGCAACTGGTGGAGGTAGCTGGTCTGCAGAGGGCCCTGGGAGGACAGCAAGGGGAGAAGCCTGATCACATAGACAGGCATTAGATTGAGAATTACCATACCTGGGCTCTGATATTGCTTTACCACCAACACAAGGCACACGATCTTAGTTGAACACTTGGTCTCAGTTCCTCTCCTGGATCTCGTAGATGGAAGTGGTTTTCCCTAATTTGGGGATCCCACACTTGATGACAGAGACCCTTAATTACTTGGCAGCAGAGTCTGGCTGCAAACTCTGAGGGCAGCAGTGTTGCCCCATTGGTCTCTGTCTCAACCTCCTTGGCTGGCCCACTTCCCTTGGCCTCAGCTACCCTAGGACACAATGCCTGAACATGTGGATTGAATGAAACTGACTGTAATCCAATGGAGGACTTGCCTGCCTCTCAGTAAATGCAGACATTCTGACCTGACTCTTCCTGAGTCTAGGAAAAGTTGGGAAGCTGGTTTGTATCACCGAGGTGAAGGGGTTGTGGAGTAGTCAAGTGCTGACTCTGACATCTCAGAGGTGACATCTCAGCCCTGCCTCTGTGCTTTCTCTGACATCATTATTAGCCCCACCTTCCCTCTCCTGAATCACACAGCAGATCTGATACACCCCGCAGAATACAAAGACATGGACTGTCATGCAAATGACATGAAATCATCATCTTGACCTGATTTCTCTCTCTAGAACACTGTGGAAATACAAATCCGCCAGCACCCTTCCCCATATGTGATGCAAACAATGTTTTTTTTGTTGTTTTTTTTTTTGTTTTGTTTTCCATCTGGGAATTATTACCTGTGATTGAGAGGTTCGAGTCCCTTCTGCTTGTAATAATATTATTATTTATAATTTATGTTCTTAATTTTTATAAATAGTGCTCAGTCACCATGGCAACAGAATCTTCACAAATCATTAAATTAAATAATGAGTAGTCATGATGCTTTGCACTTATGTTCATTTTCTTATTAAAAAATAGATCTCCAAGTTTTTTAAAAGTCCTAATTAATTGAGCCCTTCAACCAGTATTTTCTGAAGGTGGGTAATCAGGTAAATGCCTTTTACCTTTCTGCTACTTCTGTCTTCAAGTCAGGAGATTACAGGGTTGGAGGGACCTCAAAGGTCATCTGGCAAAATATTTTTCAGAATGGGGGCCCCAAATTCCTACTTAGGGTCACCAGGGTTCTTGTTAACATAAAAGCCGGCTCCCAAGCCTCCTCCAGACCCACTGAAATAACATCCCTAGGAGCTGGAACCCAAGAGTATGGACATTGAACCGGCTTACCTGGGGAGTCTTAGGCATGATAAACTCTCACACTCATGCTACATTACCAATACATGGTCTGCTTTGGGATGAAATACCTCTGGTGCAGGGTTTCTCGATTTCAGTATATAGAAATTTGGGGCCTGACAATCCTTTCTTGTGGGCTGTCCTGTGTACTGTAGGCTTTTGAGCAGCATTTTTGGCATCCGCCCACTGGAAGCCAGTAGCAGCCCCCCATCCAACAGTGTTTCAATTCAAGAAGGCTCCAGCCATTGGCAACAATCCCCTGGCTGTGGGGGGATGAGGATGTCAAAATTGCTCCAGTTGAGAACTTTTGCCCTAGATTTAGAGAACTCATTCTAGACTGGGGAAACATGGCCTTCTTGTTCCATTTTACTGTTTTATTACTTTATTTTTTGACAGCTCCATGAGGAATTTCTCCTGCATGTTGAACAAAAACCTGACTCCCTGAAGTTCTGTGTATGAATCCTCTTGGCAGGATAGAGTAACCGGTAGGTTGCATTCACTCTGTCTGACCTAGCACAGCCTTTTCAGTCAGAAGCCTGTGATCTTAGGCCCTTTGAGCTGCTTATTAGGATGAAATTTGGTCCTTCTTTCAACTGTCCTTCCTAAGACTTGAGTTTGAATTCTCTCTCTAATGGTTTTGATAACACCTCTCTAAAGCAGAATTTTTTTTTCAGTATCCATATTGAAGATCAGTGCCCAGGTATAGACACAACCATTCTTGAATGTAATTTGTTCTGCCCCTGTTATTTGCAAAGTCTACCTATGCCTGGTGCTGGGAAGACAAAGATGAACCTACCGGAGGGGACATAAACTCAAAGTCAATGTATTTCTATAAGCAGGACGTAGTCTAATGGTGGATGCAAGAAGAGAAGCCAAAATAATTCTATGGCAATCCGTGGAGGTGGTGATATAAAGTAGCCTTTTAGCAGAAAGGAAAGCTGAAGGAAGCATTCACGCTGCCTGCAGGAGTAGTTGGTGGGGCCTGCAAAGGAGAAGAGACTGTGTTTAGCTCACTCTGGAAGACAGAGCAGTCGGCAGGCTCAAGGATAGCCTGAGCAGGGCCCCAGGATGTGCCAACGTGGGTCATATTTCAGGAAGATCAAATGTAAGGTGTGGTGAGAGCCCAGAAGGCCCAGATGCCACATGAACACACACCCGAAGCAGAGAGGGCCTGGACTCCTGGGAAGCAGCTTGTCCATGAACTTCAAAGACCTGATGAAACCAGAGGGAAAACCAGCCTCCCGGCCATGTCAAGACACATCCAATGCTTTTCCGAAGCAGATACTCAAACATTCATAGGTATAATCCAAAGCAGGGATGGCAAATGCCAGCCTTGTGGAAACCTGCTGCCAGTCTCCTTCAGCTCCAGACCAGTGCCCGCCTTTGCCTCTCTGGTTTTTAGAGAGGCTGTTTGTCAAAAAAGAAAGACTCTGCTCCCTGGAATTGTTGGGGAGACTTGGTTTAGAACAGCCATGCCAAAAACTGGTTCCCAGACCTGGCATGCATTGCTTCTCTGAGATTCATTCATTCATTCATTCATTTATTTATTTTACCTGAGCAGTGAAAAAAAATAAGACCCACTGTTACAGGTTGAATTGTGTCCCCTCAAAATTCGTATATTGAAGCCCTAAGCCCCAGGACCTCAAAAATGGAACCTTATTCAAAAATGGGCTCCTTACAGATGTTCTTAGTTAAGACAAAGTCACACTGCTGTAGGGTGGGCCCTAATCAAATATGACTTGCATCCTAATCAAAAGGGGGAATTAGACACGGAGACATGCACATAAAGAGAACGCCATGTGAAGAGGATGGCAGAGATCAAACGATGCTTCTACAAGTCAAGAAACGACAGAGATGACTGGCAGCCAGCAGAAGTCAGGAAGAAGACGGAAAACACCTTCTCACTCACAGCCTCAGAAGGAGCCACCCTACCAACACCTTGACCTCAGACTTCCAGCCTCCAGAACCGTTCTAGAATCAATTTCTGTTGTCGAAGACATCCTGTTTCTTTTGTTAGGCATCGGTGTTATTTTGTTCCACATAGTCCTAGAAAACTAACATAGCCACCTTATTGTATTGTGTGAAAAGAAGATGGAATACTATGAAAGCTGGAAGGTGAATTGCTTGGCACTTAGTGCAGGTACTGCCATGAGAGACCAAGTTACCAGTAGAAGAAAGAAGTTGGTTTTGGAAGGGAGCATGTGAGAGCCACTAGAGCCCAGTGGGAAGGATGCGACGAAGGAGCACAGAGAGCAAAGCGTGTGGAACCACAGCAGGAGGCTGACCCAAAGGCTGCAGAGGAGCCCTGACAAAAACGTAGTTCATGCAGGGAGTTGAGCCTATGCCTGTGTTTTAATGAAGTGAGCGATGGACCTGGGGTCAAAACAAAAACAGCTCTCATCCTTAAGCACCTACTAGGTTCCAGACGCCACCTGTGGTGTTTGACAGATGCTGTCTCTCAACCTGGGAAGAGTCTTTCAAGGTAAATGGAATTTCTCCCGTTTGCCAGGGGTTTGTTAAAGTTCCCAGGGATTCCAGTCAGCCCAGTCCTCCCGGGCAGCAAGGGGCCCCATGATATCCATGCACAGCATCTGGGTCTAGACAGACGACTGGCTAGCAGCATCCTGACTGTTGGTTAAAATAAAAGTGGAGGGACTTGAATTCAAACCTAGGACCTTCTAGTCCAGAGCTCACCCTTTTTTGTTTTCCTCTTTACTGCCCAATTTAACAGACAGCTTATCTAGCAGGACGGCGAGGCCTGTGAGCCAGCCGCAGACTGTCTAGACCCTCAGCTGCCCCATCTGTAAATTAGAAGTAATAAAATGCATTCCAAAGGCTCTTTACTTAGGACTAAATGAGCTATCTTAAGTGAACGGGCTTTGCAAACTGTAAATTGCCAAATAAACATGAGGAAATGAAATGACAACTGAAACTGTCCACCAGCACTTTGCCTGCACCCAGGTGCTCTTGTTTTGAACACAGCCTTCTGCAGCTAATGCGTAATTTACTCCCAGAAAATCCACACTGTGTCCCTGAGCAGCTTCACCCAGAGCCAGACACTCAATTAATAAGTCCCCATTACCCTGCAAAATACCCCAAACAGGCAAAAAACCATTTTCTAGTAACTAAACAACAGGATTTTCGACTTAAAACACAACGCCAGCCTAATTAACTAATGAGACAACAAAATAAATAATTATCCAGTGTATCAGCAAGAGGAAGAGAGATGCATTAAAAGGTTACTCAGATGCATAGCCTCCTCTGGAAAGAGATTGAGACAGCTTTACCAGGAACCAGAGAGTTTTATTTGTGGGTTTCAGTCAGAGACCTCTCCCGGGCTGCTGTGTAATTACGCCTGTCTCCTGTTAATGGGTAATGGCAGAGCCTGGGCATACAGACTTTCTGGGTGATGAGCAGTCCTGTCTTTCTCCCTCTGCATTTTCCCTGTGTTTCAACGCGAGCCTGTTTCCAAATTCCTCTCCCGAACAAACTTATCAGTGCTGTAACATCTACAAGTTGAAGAAGATGGTGCTATTTATCAAGTGAGCCCCCCACACACACTCAGATGATAGATTTTGGTCCCTTCCTTTGTAATCTTCAAGCAAATTACTTTTATGTCATTGCAACTCTGAGTTCTCAGGCAGGCGATCGGGGGGAAAGGCCCCACATTTACTAATAGGAACAGAATCTATACAGTGTATCCAAGTTCACTTATTTATTTTTTTTGAACGAGATGAAATTACTTTATTGGTTCAAATAAACTGAAAAAATAGAAAGACATACAAATTACTCAGTTGTAATTTTAAGGACTACCACAAAATAAACTTGAATTTAAGCATAAACTTATGCTTACTGATTATTATTTGAATTAAGCAGTAAGAACTACAATTTAAGTTTTTTAGTTTTACAGATTGAATTTGCAGGTATGCTGTTTTGCTCATGTTGAAATAAATTTATTTTTTAGGAATTATTATTTTACTGGATTATGTCAGAAATAGGGCTGTATTCTTGAGAAAGGACATGTTTCTTCTTGGGCTGGTGACAAAATCATGTATACACCAAACCCCAGTGACACACAATTTAGCTATGTAACAAACTTGCACATGTACCACCCCCTGAACCTAAAAAAGAAGTTGGAGGAGAAAAAGAAAGAAATAAAAATATTATTCTGAAAAAAATAATTAAATAAATGATGCATGTAAAGCTTTTAGCATAGCACTCAATACCTATTGAGCCTCCAACAAATAGTACTTTGAAAAAGAAGAATTTTCTTTTAAACAATAGCTTCTTATGCATACTAAAGCCATATAATGGGAACTTGAGCCTCTTCCCACTCCGTGGATGTTCATGACCACAGCCCACTCTGCATATGAGGCAGTGCACTATCCTTAACTATAAAGGAACAAACAAGGTGTCTCCAGTCAGCCTTGGTGAAAATTGATCCTGATCCCCCTCTTCTTTCCGGGGTCACAGCAGCTCAGACAATTCTATAGTGTGAAAGGAGGGATGACTATCATGGCATGAAAAAGTATCACTATGGAAGCTTATTTTTCTGGTTATCTTTTCTTTGACCTCATTTAGAGTCTTCAGTGTGTGGAACTAGCCAGAGTTGAGCACATCCTAATTGGTTTTCTTTGCCTCCCTGAAAAGTCCTGTGTACCTTCTCATCACTCATTTACTAATTTGAAAAAAGTAGGGTGATGAGAGGCATGCATCAAGCTGTGTGGCAGGTGATACAACACACTCTGCCTGCTGGTTCCTCCCAACACCCCTTGATGTGCATGCTCTGGGAGGAGATGGTATATTGTGCCCAATGGATGATGTCCCCATCTTCAGGGGAATGGATTTCATGAGGGTTATCAAATGAAATCCAAACTTAAAAAATGTCCCAAATGAAGGAACTGACATTACCTTCCAAAGATTAAGATTCCAAATCTCAAAATGTCACTAGCATTTGGTTGGAAAGATGATTCTGGACATGGGGCTTATGTATATAATGATACCATCACACTTGCAAAGAAGAGAAATGCAGTCAGTTGAGCCTATGCCTGTGATTTAATGAAGCGATGGATCTGGGGTCAAAACAAGAATAGCTCTCATCCTTAAGCATCTACTAGGTTCCAGATGCCATGTTTGCTGCTTGTCAACATCTGTCAAGCATCAAGTGAACAAGTGAAACAATTCACTTTTCATAAAAGGACTTTATACTTCTCATTCGTATCTTGAAGAAGGAATTCCTTTTTCCTCATTCTCTTTTCTCTGCAGACACTTTGCATGCACTAAGAATCTAACAGTAAACAACTCCATTCATTTCCTTGAGAAACTTACATTTTTGTAAGGGAGGCAGACTTTATCCCAGTTATGCAATCACTTATTTAATTAAAGGGGCGATTGATGCCACAAACAATAAGTCCAAGAACTTCAATAGTAGGTAACAAAGACATCTAGAGTTAGTGTGGTAGTGAAGGAAGTGGCCTTTGAACTGAAATCTGAGAAAGTCAAGAGAGAGGTAGGTAGGAATCAGCTTTTGCAGAGAGTGGAGGCTGAGATTTTTACCTTCAGACCAGTAGGGAACCATGGACATATTGTATATAGAGCAGAGTCCTGATCAGACTTTCATGGTCATGATGGCTGCTGTATGGTGAATGTGTTGGAAGTGGTCAGGATTAGATGAACAGAGACAAGATAGACAACTTGCAGATGCCAGGCAAAAGGTAACAGGAGCCAGGGCTGTTGAGTGGTCTTAGAGAGAAGCTGCTAGGTATCAGAGATGTGCAGGGAGAAATCCACAGGGTTTGGAAAGTGATTAGGTTGGGTGGGAAATGAAGGACAGAGAATTGTCTAAATCTGGGTCCTAAGGTTCAGCTTCTACCACTAGATGAATAGCAATGCAAAGTCACAGAGATAGTTGGTGGAGAACCTCATACAACTGATCAAAGGGCCTCATTCTGTGAACTACAAGACAATTCAAGGGACGCATCCTCTGCCTCCCAAGTGAGGATATATCACACAGAAATGGGGGATGCCTCATGCCCATCAAGGGCAGGGCTGATGCAAGTCACCCGTTCTGGGGCAGAAAACTAAAAGCTAAGAACAGTGAGGAGCCTTGAGGCTGGAGACCCGAGTGCACAGAGGCCATTTGGGCTGCAGGGGACTTGTGGAGCCCAGGCAGGTGCAGTGGGAATCTGGTTAAAAGTAGCACAGCTGTGTGCAGAGACAGGCAGTATGGCAGGACCTGAGGATGGGCCCTGAAGAAAGACAAAGCTGGGTTTGAATCCTGGATCTGCCACTCACCAGGTGCGTGGATTTGGGCAGGCATCTCAACCTGTCTGAGCTTCCCATCTGTATTAGCCCATTCTCATGCTGCTAATAAAGACATACCCAAGACTGGATAATTTATAAAGAAAAGAGGTTTAATTGCCTCACAGTTCAGCAAGGTTGGGGAGGCCTCAATCATGGCAGAAGGCAAGGAGAAGCAAAGTCATGTCTTACATGGCAGCAGGCAAGACAGCGTGCACAGGGGAACTCTCCTTTATAAAACCATCAGGTATTGTGAGACTAATTCATATCATGAGACCAGCACAAGAAAGATCTGTCCCACCTACATGATTCTATTACCTCCCTCTGGGTCTCTCCCACAACACGTGGAGATTATGGGAGCTACAATTCAAGATGAGATTTGAGTGGGGACACAGCCAAATCATATCACCATCTGTGGAAGGAAGGTAACCTTAGCATTAACCTTAAAGTGAAGACTGGATGAGATGATGGGGAGAAGAACCAAACACAACAACTCACAGGTGATGGGTGTTCAATGAACCTGCTACTGTTGTTATCATTATCATCATAAGTGGAGCAAACATTAAACCTAACACCAAAGCAAAGCAAAAGTCAGGGCGGCCCCTGCGGAGCAGTGCAGGCTTTAGGGTACCAGCAGAAAGGAGGCAGGTAGCAGAGACTGAGCTCCAGTGTTCCTCTTTTGCTTTCATAAAGCTTCAGGTTTCTGAACAAACCACAAGCACTCAATCTGAATAATTATAGAAAGTCAAGGGCCAACCTCTCACTCTGCAAAGCAGCAACTGCAAGTAATGAACCATGATTCCGCAGCCAATCATAGTCTGACCTTGGCCACAGCCAGAGCCAGTAGGCTTTGTAAGGTCTGGCTTGCAGATGTGTTTTGTTTGGCCTTCACACTGGTTTTTTTTTTTTTTTTTTTTTTTTTGTAATTAGTAATAAACATTTAACATTTGGATTCACCACATTAAAATGAGAATTTTCTGCTTCTACTGAGAGACCAGAAGATCTGACAAAGCTTGAGTTCACATGTCAACAGGGTTGGAGACCCCTGGACCTAGAAGGTGGCTGTCTCTGAAAAGAGATACCTGCTCTCCAAGTCCCCAAAGTCCTAGGGTGACTCTTAATGGTTTCTGTATTTTCTTATACCAACCCTACCTCTCTGACCTTCCTGAGTCCTGTAGCCTTGAAAATTTTTGAAACCTTTATCTAAAGCAATGGTTATCAACTATGTTCCAGGTAGAAACACTATTTTTCTTTAAAGTGGATAAAGCATCATTAACATGGACCATTGACAGTATTTTCCAAGTCTTCACAGCCATGCACAAGGACACACGTGTGCTCATGCTAAGCAAAGCTTATTGATGAGTTTTCTGAAATTTTTCTCCAATAATGTTCTTTAAAGTCTTAAGCTTGTCTATACTAGAATCTGCCGTCAGCAGCAGATTGGGCTCACATTTACATCTTTGGGTTTATTTTTACATCGAAGGCATCTATCTTTCACAGTTCTTCTCCAGGTGTTTTGCCACCTGAATGCTTCTGAGATGCACTTGGCCAAAAGTTCTGGTTCAAAAGAATCAAAAACTTCTAGGCCCTGAGGGAAATGTCTTTTGACAATTCCTCTTCTCCGTTCTCCCTTGATGAGCTCGGGAGGAGGTAAAGAGACACATAGGAAAAATCTGCCTGTTCTATTAAAACAAAACAAAATAAAACAAGGCTGAGAAATAGTAGACAGGGAAGGTATTTTGCCTCAGCAGCAAAATCAACTACTTGTGGAATTTCATTTACCAGAGGATACGGTGTTTTCTTAAATATTCTATAGTGATTAGCTGGCAAAATCTCAAACATTTTTTAACACAAGATGTCTTTGGTCAATAACTACCAGAACTGAAATGTCCTGGGGGTGGAGATTTATGATCTAAGCACAAGAAACACACCCATAAATCAGGCAGAGAAAGCTTTCAGGTAGCCGAGCAGGCATTATGCAGATCTCAGAAGAGGCCCAGGAAGGAAGCCTTGGGGTCCTGGCGGGGCTGAGCTCATATCAACCTGTGGGAGGAAGGGATGGGCTTTCGAAGGCTCCATTTCTTCATCCACAAAGGAATGAACACTTTGGCTTTGCACTGTTGTGTTTCTCTTTTTCTAATCATTGGAAATTTTTCCTTTTCTATTGTTCACAGACATTTGCAAAGACAGACATGTTGTGAAGGACCTGCAGAACCAGGTTGAAATTATGGCCGGAACACTCGGCTGTGTGAGCTTGGGCAAATCTCTTAAATGCTCTAGCATTTTGCATCCTTCTCTGAAAAGTGAGGATAATAATAGCCACCATACAGGATGACTGTGAGGATTAAATCAGATAATGTTGTGAAATGCTTAGCACAGTGGCTTGCAAAGTTTCACTTATAGATAACATTTATTAAAGTGCCTGGCACCATGTAGGTCTTCTATAAATTACCCTTAGCCCTTTCCAATGTGCAAAGTTAAGGGAAAATGTAGATGATGCTCTATAATAAATAGTAGCTTCATCCAGATGCAAACTTGACTAAAGCTTTTGTGGTTTATCTTGATATGGAGTCCAGTTCTGATAACTGGGCTTCTCTTGGGTCCCAAGATCCAGTCTCACCTTGAATTTGGTTTGTTTACTCTCTGTTCCCTCCCAGGCTTGTTCTCCATCTCTGGCTTTTTCAACTCTGAGTCTATGCTCTCTTCTCCTTCCTCCCCTTCTTTTCCCTTCCCCTCCCTTCCTCTCTACAGTTTAGTCAAAACACTCCCTCATTATCTCAGGGGCTTCCATGGTTTAGGTTACTGTCTATGTATCCTGATGACTCCAAGGGACCTGTAGCTCCCCCCAGGCCTCTCTTCTGAGATAGACAGGTAACCCAGGTACCCCTGTCCAGACAGCTCTTCCACCTGACATTTCCACCAGGGTATGTCACAGGCGTCGCAAATGCAACGTTACCCACACATATCTCTGGATCCTTCTTTACCATTCTCACAGTCATGTTCAGCCTCTCCCATGTGCTGGGCCTTTTGTAGGATTTGGAGGAGGCAGCAGTGAGAGGTCCCAGTCTGGACTTGGTGGTGCTCACACCTGGTCCACCCCTGTACTCCTCATCTGGGTAAATGTCCCCAGTGACATAACTGCGGCCCAGGTGAAATATCTGAGAGACCATGTTGACATCTTCCTCTCCTGCATATGAAATTCTCCCACGTCCCGTGGACTTTACTTCCTAGATACCCTTCATGTCTGTTAATTCTGTCCGTTTCTACTGCCCCATCCTATGTAAAACCACTCTCTTCTGTCACCTGGGTGACTGTGGCAGGCAGCCTTTCAGTGGAACGCCGCGTTTCCCCAGCCACATCCCACAAAGTACGGAGAATAACTAAATACACAAGCCTGGTCATGTAATTCCCCTGCTCAAAACTCCTGCGGCTTCCCACGGACTTCGGCATAGAATCCAATGTCTTAACCAGCTTCCAAGGTGCCTCCCTGATCAGACCCCTGCCTCCATCCCCGGTATGTCTCCAGTTTCCCCTCCTGCCCTTTCCACACTAGACTTTATGTTTTTTTTTTTCTTTTCTTTGGAGATGGAGTCTTGCTCTGTCACCCAGGCTGGAGTGCAGTGGCTCGATCTCAGCTCACTGCAACCTCCACCTCTTAGGTTCAAGCAATTCTCCCTGCTTCAGGCTCCTGAGTACCTGGGATTACAGGTGCCCAACACCACACCTGGCTAATTTTTGTATTTTTAGTAGAGACGTGGTTTTGCCATTTTGGCCCACAGGTCTTGAACCCCTGACCTCAGGTGATCCACCCACCTCGGCCTCCCAAAGTGCTGGGATTACCACTGCACCCAGCTGACTTTATGTTCCTTCAGGTTCTCTAATATGCTGTGATCCCCTTTGCTTCCAGACCTGCACTGGACCAGACTCTCCACTGCCTGGAAGACTCTCCCCTGACTGTTCCCAGTTCCTGGCTCAGGAGTCAGCTGAAATGAGACCTTCTCATAAGATGTTTCTGTGACTTCCTACCCTCGATACATCCCTTTGTTCTACATTCCACATCACCCCCCACTCTTTCTTAGGAGCTCTTTAGGCACTTGCAATTGTTTAATGAGTTCTAGGATGCAATGGAGTCCCGAGACAATGTCTCTTCAAACGTGCTCCAAATCACTTGGGTGGTAAGCCTTAGAAAAACGCAAAGTTGGGGAATTCCTGGGAGGCGGGGTCTGAAATTTTACATTTTTAACAAGTTCCACAAGGGAATCTAAGCATAGCAAACTCAAAGTGCTGTTGCCGTGAGTGCTTGGCCCACGGGACAGGGGGTGATTTCTTCTCTGGACTCAGGGATGCTGCAGGAAGGAAAGCCTGCACCCGGCACAAGCCCTCAGAACATCCTGGGAAGCTTTTCCCTCCTCAGGTTCTCTGCTATTACTGCATGGTTCTGACATCCAGCTGTCTTAAGATCACTCGACAAGCACGTGTGTCACAAAACGTGAAGAGTGTTCTGGAAGTGTCAGCACGAGCGTCCTTCTTCTTTCCTATCCTGGGGGGTCTGCCACTTAGATTCCTCTGCTTGGACATTCTTCTGACACATGCATAAGCCTCACGGACAATAAAACCCCCCTATCCAAAGTTATGGGTCTGGAGGAGGCAAATGGAAAAGGCCAGTCTTTCCATCTATGAAATCTGACTTCCTTTCAAGAATAGTTACATCTGTGACATCTGTTCTATGGTTCCTTTGAACAGCTGCTTAAATCTTGGTGTAGCACAAAATGCAGAGATGGTCGAAGCAGACATTATTTGGTGATTACATGACCCTGGAGAAGTTTCTTCATTTCTCTGGCATTCTGATTTCTCTTCTGTACAGAAACAGGTACAGCACTTACCTGGAGGGGGATTGAAACGTGCAATGGTGCTGGACACAGGGAAGCCTCTTGTGGATATTCACCACCCTCCCCGCCTCCCTCTCTGCCAAGTGCACATCGCCTCTAGCATCCATAGGGGCCAGCTCCTCTCTGACAGTGACCTCACTCCTGCCCCCAGGTACAGGCTGCAGTCATCTTCGAACCAGGCAGAAGCACTCCTTGCTATGGTAAATTGCTCTATTAAATGCTTATCTCATTTTATCCTCTCTTGAAGATCAAAAGGACTCATAGCTTCATTTTCCGTAGAGGAAGTCTAGAAACCTAGAATTATCCATTTTTTTCCTATGATCAATTAATGATTTATCAGGATTCAGGTCGTGGCTCTACTCCTTGCTAGCTGTGTGATACGGGGCAAGAACCCCAATGATATCCCTGCAAACATCAAGCATGTACCTGGTGCCAGGCGCTGGTTGGAGTGTTTGGCTGACTCTTCCCCTTTCCCTCACTTCGCAATGATGGTCTTTATTTTACAGGGGCAGAAAAGGAGGCTGGGTGGAGTAAGCCTGTTGTCCGAGCCTCCACCCCTGGGAAAAGGCTGTGGGACAGCAGAGTCGGCAAGTCTCTGTCACTCTCTACCACAGTGGTTGCCTTTCTAAGCCATAGTTAGTCCCATGTGGGAATATAGTAAAATTTTAATAAGCAAGGCAATGTATGGGAAATACTTACCACAGCACCTGGCCTTGGTGAGTGTCAGGGCATGCTGCTTGTTATGTCTTAGGCTCTGCAGGTGCTGAGAACTTGGGCATTTCCCTTCACCAAGGTGGCCCACTGATGGGAGTGTGATCATCGGCTTTGTTCCCTGCTTATGTGGCCTGGCAGCTCCTCTCGTGGCCTCCAGCCTTGCCCCAGGCTCTTTCCGATGCATCCAATCCTACTGGAAGCAATTGATTCCCGTGGCTCCCACGGCTGGTCATGGACCTTCAGTGCTTGCCTCCACACCCTGGTTAAGAAAGGCATGGAGGGGGTGCTCAGTGAGGAGCTAGTGTTGGGCTGGGCCCCCAGCCTATTGCAGGCACTGTGGAGGGACCAGCTCCTCCAGGGGCCCCTCACCTGCTGCACCTCCCCACCAGCCCCTAACTCACGCAGGCTCCTTGCAGAATTGGCTCTCGATCTTTCTTCTCCATCTCAGCCTGGGCTGTCTCTGCTCCTCACGTGGGGTAATTTGACAGCCTTCTGAATGGCTCCCTACATCCAGGCTCTAGAGCAGGAGTCAGCACATGACAGCCTGTGGTCAAATCCAGCCCTTAGTCTGTTTTCATAGCCCTTGAGCTAAGAATATTTCTACATTTCTAAAGAGTTGTTAAAAACCAACCACATGACAAAAATAAAGAAGGATATGCAACAACGACCAACTGCAAAGCCCTTTACAGATACTGTTTGCAGATGCCTGCTCTAGACCATTCTTCATATTGACCTTCTCGCCCAGCCTCAAGTTCTCACCCTGATTCCACTCAAGGTCTCACATCCTGTCTCTACACTGCTTAAAAATCTTTAAGCCACCCTGTGTGCAAAAAAGACACCCTGAAGGTAGTCTAAGAAGATCTGGATTCAATTCCCATCTCTGATACTTATTAGCTGTATGACCCTCTTGAACCTCAGTCTCTTCCTCTTTGCAGTAGAGTTAACAGGGCAAACCCAGGAGGTTATTTGGGGACCTGATGACTTTGAGGTATGAAAATGCACTCTGAGATACACAGAGCTATTCAAAATATGAAATTTCATCATAACTGTTTTGTCCATGGGCAGTGTGCACACCCCAGAGCCTGCTGTAGACTCTGTCCCCAGCTGAGACCCAGTTTGCTTTCCAAACCTCATCCCTTGTGACTTTCCACATGACATCCCAACCCACATGCCGCATGGCTTTGCTCTCCCCCTGCCTTGGTTGAAATGCTCTTCCCAGTATTGTCTTGCATTTGAGCCCTACCTCGTCTTCAGATTTCACACCCAGCTCAGTGGCAGTTGCCTCTGATGTGTGCATCCTGGAATCTGCATGGGAACAGTTAGAGACATGGAGACGGGAGAAGTCTTCAGCACTCAAAGCGCTTGTTCTCCAGCCCAAGAAGGCATTAACCATTTCAATCTGTGCGCTGGTCTTAAATCTTCTCCTCCCTGTCTTTTCTTTCTCTTCCTTTTCTTTCCAACACTCCAACATGAAACAGTGCCTGCTGTGCAGTAAAAATATTTTGGCTGCCTCCCTTTTAAAAATGTTCTAAAAATACACAGAGGCATCCACATGCCCACATGGCAGGCTCTGACGATTGCCTTCCAGGTGACAGAAACAAACCCTGAGCTTGTGCCTCTCCTTGGCTCCAGCGTGGGGAACTCCTGGGCCAGCCTTCCAGACAGGCACCTAGTTAAGGGGCAGCAGCATTTGATATGGAGCAAAAATTTGTGCTTTTTGCTGACCATTCTCAATGCTGCAGAACTCTCAATTATTTGTAGAAATTGGAAGACACAAGATGATGTAAATAAAGGTAGAATATGATTCATGCTCCTCTTTTGTGTTTTAAGATCTACTCAAGGAAATAAAAAATGTTGAAACTCTTGCCTCTTTTTTTTTTTTTTTTTTTTTGGGAGGGAGTCTTGCTCTATCGCCCAGGCTGGAGTACAGTGGCGCGATCTCGGCTCACTGCAAGCTCCACCTCCCGGGTTCACGCCATTCTCCTGCCTCAGCCTCCCGAGTAGCTGGGACTATAGGGGCCTGCCACCATGCCCGGCTAATTTTTTGTATTTTTAGTAGAGATGGGGTTTCACCGTGTTAGCCAGGATGGTCTCAATCTCCTGACCTCATGATCTGCCCTCCTCGGCCTCCCAAAGTGCTGGGATTACAGGTGTGAGCCACTGTGCCCAGCCACTCTTGCCTTTTTTAAACCCTAGGTTTCTTGCCTGAATTCAAATAAACTTTTGTTTCACCCAAAGAGAGGCATCGTGGAGTCCTGCAAAATCATTAGGTGGGGAGCCAGCAAGATGAGGTTCTCATTGTCACCTGCCACCACCTATAACATCCTAGGTTGTCTCTGAACCTCAGGCTCTTTATCCAAAATTTAGGGGCTTTAATTAAGTGACCCATTAGTTTACTTCTAGCTGTAAAAATCTGTGGTAGATCAGCTAGAATCATTAGTATGATTTAAGGCATAATATGGGTTTAGAAACAGTATTTGTTTTACTACTAATAGTTATAACTTCGCAGGATGATGCCTACAGTTCTCATTCAATAGACTCTTTTTTTCTTTTCTTTCTTTCTTTCTTTTCTTTTTTTTTTTAAGCAGAGTCTTGCTCTGTCACCTAGGCTGGAGTGCAGTGGTGCAATCTCGGCTCATGGCAACATCTGCCCCCTGGGTTTAAGTGATTCTTGTGTTTCAGCTTCCCAAGTAGCAGGGATTATAGTTTCAGCTTCCCAAGTAGCAGGGATTATAGTTATGCACTACCACGCCCAGCTACTTTTTGGCATTTTTAGTAGAGATGGGGTTTCACTATGTTAGCAAGGCTGGTCTCGAACTCCTGGCCTGAAGTGATCCAACTGCCTGGGCCTCCCAAAGTGCTTAGGATTACAGGCATGAGCCACCACGCCCAGCTGACTCTTTTTAAATAAAATTATTATTATTATTATTTGATACAGGGTCTGGTTCTGTCATCCAGGCTGGAGTACAGTGGCACAATCTTGGCTCATTGCAACCTCCACCTCTTGGGCTCAAGCAGTCCTCCCACCTCAGCCTCCCAAGTAGCTGGGATTATAGGTGTGCACCACCATGTCTGGCTAATTTTTGTATTTCTTGTAGAGAAGGAATTTCGCCCAGTTGCCCAGGCTGGTCTCCAACTCCTGAGCTCAAGGGATCCTCCGGCCTCAGACTCCCAAAGTGCTGGGATTACAGGCTCCCATGACCCGTGGCCCCCCAGCCACATTCAATAGACTCTTTACACTGGGGTGGGTGCTGTGGTCACAGCAAAAGGAAATGTGCATTTATTTATTCAGTGACCAAATGTTTGTGACCTGCCATCGTGGTTGGTATGTGAGAATAAAATCATTCTCATTTTATAGAAGATAACACTGAGGCTAAGTGAAGTTGGAATTACTATTCCTACTCATATCTATAATACTAGCTCATTCTACGTAGCTCATCTTAGGGCCCTAGTCTCAATAAGAATTCCCGTAGTAGGCTTTCAACTTACTGATTCTTCAAGTCATTCCTAAGTATAAAACAAGTTCTTACTTATGATGCATTATTAAATAAAGTGAGCTATTAGGTTGGTGCAAAAGTAATCATGATTTTGCCATTCTTTTAATGGTGAAAACCACAATTACTTTTGCACCAACTTAATATTTTGGATTGCAATTATTTCAATATACCACTTCATATGATATTTTGGGACTGCGTTTGAGTGAGGTCTATCGCTTGTATTGTGCCTCAGTAAAGCCCCATTTAGAGCTCTTCTGTAATTCAGTCTTTCAGCAAATCAAGACTCTTTAATAAGTCCCCGATTTGCTCATTCTTGTACATCATTAGTCACTATGTTAAAGAGGCTTTCATGATCAATGTGTTTTGGAAATATGACTAAACAAAGTAAGGTTAGTGCCTTTATAGCAGGACCTCTTGCAACCTGTAATGCATGGGTATGTATCTGAGATCTCCATGAGGGTGTTACCATTTGCTGCTTTTACTTTTCCCGAAGTTCTTTTACTCTGGAAAGTAGTATCATGGAGCATCTGACAGCACTGGCATTCACAGAAATCTGTGTTGCTCCCAGTTAATCTTAATTTCTCTCATTGGCACTGTATCTGTGGGGTTTTGCTGCAACGTAAAACGGAATAATGACTATTTGTTATGTTTTAGACACTTTATGGATTCCGAAGCATTTATCTCATGTGGTTCTTAAAGCCATCTTGAGAGATGGGTAGGATTACTCCATTGTATTCACAAAGCAGTGAGAATTTTAGTTTAGAATGGTGCACCAAATAAATACTACAACTTTTCCCCACTTCTCTGAACACATAAGGAAGATAGGAATAATATTAGTAAGCCATACTAACTACATAGCAGGGCCCTGAAACAAGAATGGGCAATCTACAGATACCATAAATGGAAATATTTCCTGAAAAGGAGGGTGTTTGGGATGGTTACTAGGGGCTGAATCACTAGGGCCCAAGAGGATGTCCGGAAAAGAGCCGAGAGCCATGCACAAGGCTGTGTCGAGGGTTTCAGGTCCTAGGAGGGGCAGAGAACCACATCTGGCAATCTAGGCGTGGCAGAGGACCGCAAACCTGCAGTGGGGACTGAAAATCTACCCCCACCCATTTCTAGAGTCTGCAACTGCTCTGTGTCTGCCTACCGAGTGCTGTGGCTGAAGCCCTGGTCCTGGAACTTGAGAAGTGCCTTCTGCATGGGGCAGGGTCTGGAGTCACCATAAGAGTAGGAGCTGTCTGGAAATAAGTTCTTCATGTGGGTTTGGGGCTAAACTTAGACAGGTGCAGAACCCGTGTTTACAGCCGTGATAATGCATCTTGGGGGTTCCTGGAATTCAAAGAAGGGAAATCACCCAGGGTGGTGATGACCTCACAACTAAGAATTACACAACACTGGAGGAAGGCAGAGCCCAAGTGAGACAAACGAAAACACAGCACAGAGGACTATATAACTGGTGAAAAGAAGGGAACTTAGAGAATCTGAAAAGACACGTGAAACATTTTTTAATATCCTGAAAGAAAGGAGAGAAAGCAACCATGGCAGGAGGAAAGAAGGCTCTGGAGGAAAAGAAGTTTTGAAATAATAACAGGAAGTTAGGGAAGGCAGTGATAAATTCCATATATAAAAATACATTTTCAGTGCGGGCGCGGTGGCTCACGCCTGTAATCCCAGCACTTTGGGAGGCTGAGGCGGGCGGATCACGAGGTCAGGAGATCGAGACCATCCTGGCTAACACGGTGAAACCCCATCTCTACTAAAACACAAAAAATATTAGCCGGGTTTGGTGGCGGGCGCCTGTAGTCCCAGCTACTCGGGAGGCTGAGGCAGGAGAATGGCGTGAACCCGGGAGGCGGAGCTTGCAGTGAGCCGAGATCGTGCCACTGCACTCCAGCCTGGGTGACAGAGCGAGACTCAGTCTCAAAAAAAAAAATACATTTTTGAAAATCACAAAAGTACCTTTATGTGCTGGACAGATGAAACCTCCAAGACCATAGCGGTACAAAGAGAAAACATATTAGAAAAATTAGGAGACATAGAAGATGGGTGGCCCTGTGACACAAGTTCAGTGGGGTTTCTAGGAAAAGCAAATGAATAGAAGAGAGCACAGGAGACCTCTACAAATGTGCCACATGGATATTCCAAGAACTGGCTGATG
This sequence comes from Pongo abelii, assembly GCF_028885655.2. Taxonomy (NCBI): domain Eukaryota; kingdom Metazoa; phylum Chordata; class Mammalia; order Primates; family Hominidae; genus Pongo; species Pongo abelii. Next base: position 103,139,092 of record NC_072000.2, on the reverse strand, counting down.
TCGTCTAGAAAAACCTCCAAACATAAAGAGTAAAAAGAAAATCCTACAAGCTATGAGAGAAAATTAAAACACACACACACACACATACACAGGTACACACAGACACACACAGACACACACAAACACACACACACAGATACACATAGACACACACACACAAACACACACATATACATAGATACACACACAGATACAGACACACACATATACACAGACACACACAGATACACACAGACACACACATACACACACACATGCACACACAGACACACACACAGATACACACACACAGATACACACAGACACACACACACATTTTCTGCAAAGGAATGAAAATGAACATTGACATCATTTTCTCATCAGGAATATTAGATGCCAGAAGAATAATTAAGCAATATATTCAAAGAGAAAACAGTTTTCTGTCATAAATACTTTACTCATTCCAGGTAGTTTTCAAGAGTAAGTATAATATAAAATAAAGAAATTTAAAGACATAGACAAACCAGCACATTACCACAGACCCTCTCTGGAAGAACAACACAACCTAAAGCCATCGTCAAACCATGGCCCATGGGCCAAATCCAGCCAGCACCTGTTTTTGTATGGTCTGTGGGTTAAAAATGGATTTAATTTTTTAAATGATTGAAATGAAATCAAATAAGGATTAACATTTTCTGACAAATGAAAGTTACATAAAATTCAAATTTTGGTGTCAATAAGTAAAGTTCTGTTGGAACATAAGCATGTCCTCTGGCTTCCCCGTTGCCTGTGGCTGCTTTCCTGCTACAAGAGCAGAGCTGAGAAGCGCGACAGATGCCAAATGTTTGGCAAAACTTGCACTGTTTATTATCTAGCCCTTAACCAGAAAATTGCCAATCCTGAAGGATGCACTTTAGCAAAAAGAAATATGAACCCAGGAGAAAGGAATTAGATGCTAAAAATGAAAGTAAATAATTTTTATTGAGTCTATTATTTGATACATGATGTAATAGTGATTAATAAAAATAAAATGTAAAAACAAGCTGGAGCTAAATTTTAGACAACAATGAAATGGGGAGGAGATTTATTTGGAGGCAGTGGACTCTGCAGATTGTCTTGCTCAGGAAGATGCCAAGACACTGACGATAGCTCTGCCTTCCAGAAAAAGCACTTAATAGGTGATTTAAATTTTTTGAGAGCCATTAATAAATAAAGAAAATGCATAATTTCCAAATGAGTAGAAATAAAAAAAAACCGCTTAAATGAAATTTCAATCATCTAACAGAAGGAAAGAGGAAACATTTTAAAAAGGGAAAGTAGAGTAAATAGAAAACCTTAAGAAGGCAGAAATAAATCCAAAATTTTAATAATTCCAATATAAAACAAGTTAAACTCATCAAAAACAGACCTACTAAAATATGGCAAAATGCTGTTTATAGGAAACACATATAAACAAATAACTTCGAGGACTGAAAATGGATGGAAAGAGATATCCAAGCAAAACTTTCACCTAAAGAAGGCTGGTGTGTCAATTATTAACATCCAAAAAAGAGAATTAAAAGGGAAAAAGGGACAACAGTGCTACTTGTTGATAAAAGGACTAATGTATAAGTTATGAACTTTCAGAGCCCTTTAAAAATGTAGAAACTATTTTAGCTGACAGCCTTTACAAAAACAGCCTGTGGTCTGGATCTGAGTAACTTCTGCTCATGGTTGTCTCAGGGTTGCAAGTGGTGGCTTCTTCAGTAATAGAATCTTCATTCTAAGAAGAATGAAGTAAAAGGAAAAAGAGAAAGAAGGAGAGAGAGAGAGAGAGAGAAGGAACGAAGGAAAGAAGGAAGGAAGGAAGGAAAGAAGGAGGGAGGGAGGGAGGGAGAGAGAGACAGAGAAAGGAAGAAAGAAACAAAGAAAGCGGAAGGAAGAAAAGAAGAAGGGAAAAAGAAAAAGAAAGAACATAGAAAGAAGGAAGGAAGGAAATAAAATAAATAAAAATAAATAAATAAATAAATAAATAAATAGCACTTGCTTGGGCAAGGGTGTAGAGGACACTCAGCTGTCTTTCTGAATAAGTGAAATAAGCCAGGCGCAGAACATTGCATATTCCCACTTATTTGTGAGATCTAAAAATCAAAACAATTGAACTCATGGACAGAGAGAGTAGAAGGATGGTTGCCAGAGGCTGGGAAGGGTAGTCGGGGGCTGGGGAGGAGATGGGGATGGTTGATGGGTACAAAAAGTAGTTAGAATGAATAAGACCTACTGTTTCATAGCATAACAGGGTGACTATAGTCTGTAATAACTTAACTGTACATTTAAAAACAACTAAAAGAGTGTAAATGAATTGTTTATAACACAAAGGAGAAAAGCTTGATGGGATGGATACTGCTTATTTCACATTGCATGCCTGTATCAAAACATCTCACGTATCCCATAAATATGTACACCTACTATGTACTCACAAAAAATAAAAATTAAAAAATAAACTTAAAAACTCAAAAAAAAAAAAGATTTAGCCAGCTGGAATTTTTAGATGCACATCCTCCTTTGTCATTTATAAAAACAAAAACTAACCCCGAATATAAACCCAGAGGTGGTCAGAGAATGAAACTTGACTTCAGACAAATGATGTGGGGTGGTGGGCACAGCCTGCTGTTGCAGTCCCAGTTCCCCACCACCCTTTATCCTCCTCTGGTGCTTGCAGACACAGCATTTTCTCACTCAATAGCAGTCTCCTTGCTTTTTGGTTGTTTTGTTGTCGTGGATTTCCAGTTGTGCTGCGACCGTGGTTTGCATGATGACTGTTTTGGGAGGAGGGAGGAGGATTAGACTTAGTACAGGATCAATTTCTATAACTCTTCCATGCGTACTTAAAAAGAGCATATAGTACACATTCATGCATCTATCAGTTACACTACATGCACATTCTGGTATATGCGCTGTACATCAGCATCTCAATAGTGATATTCAGTCCTATCATATATTTTACTTGTGTTATGACTGTTCTGTCATTTTCTGAGCCAAGTGTGTTAGAGATTCTAGCTTGTGTTGAGGATTTGTCCCTTTTTTGTGGTGGTTTTGCCAAGCTTTTGTTTTCTATGTTTCGGGAATTGTATTATTAGGTACTAAAAAAACATTCTTCCCAAGATCCACTCGCCACTTCTTACTAACATAACCTCTACATTATTGGAAGGAGAAATGTGCCTAACTTAGAAATTATATTTTCTTCCAAGAAACAGAAAATAACAAGTGTCGTAAGGATGTGAAGAAAGTGGAACCCTTGGGCACTGCTGATGGAAATATAAACTGGTTCAGTCACCAGTGGAAAACAGTATGAGGAGGTTCCTCAAAAAATTAAACATAGGGCCAGGCATGGTGGCTCACGCCTGCAATCCCAGCATTTTGGGATGCCAAAATGGGCAGATTACCTGAGATCAGGAATTGGAGACCAGCCTGGCTAACATGGTGAAACTGTCTCTACTAAAAATACAAAAATTAGCCGAGTGTGGTGGCACATGCCTGTAATCCCAGCTACTCAGGAGGCTGAGGTAGGAAAATTGCTTGAGACCGGGAGATGGAGGTTGCAGTGAGCTGAGATCATGCCACTGCACTCCAGCCTGGCTGACAGAGCAAGATTCTGTCTCAAAAAAAAAAAAAAATTAAACAATTAAACATAGAATTTCCATATCATCTAGAAATCCCACTACTGGGTCTGTATATCCAAAATATTGAAAGTAGCAACTCAAACACCTATTTGTACACCTGTGTTCATAGAATCATTATTCACAGTAGCCAAAATGTAGAAACAACCTAAATATTTGTCTATAGAAGAAAGAATAAACAGAATGTGGTATATTAATTAAATGGAATATTGTTCAGCCTTTAAAAAGTAAGGGAATTCTGACACACATTACAACATGAATGAACCTTCAGGACATCAAGCTAAGTGAAATAAGCCAGTTACAAGAGGGCGAATACTATATGATTCTACTTATATGCAGTACCTAGTGTAGTCAAATTCATAGAAACAGAAAGTAGAATAGTGGTCCCCAGGGCCTGGGGAAGGGGGACAGTGGGACTTAGTATTTCATGGGCATGGAGTTTCAGTTTGGGATGGTAAAAAAGTTCTGGAGATGGGTAATGGTGACGGTTGTACAACATTGTGAATATACTTAATGCCACTGAACTGTACATTTAAATATAACTAAAATGGTAAATTTCTACTATGCATATTTTATCACAATAAGAAAGTTATTAAAATTATATTTCCCAATATCTGTAGGCAAAAATAATTGGATGGGACTTTGAGGAGGAATGGGACAAGTTGTTAGGCACTCATTGGCCTCTTACCATTTTTTTTCCTCTGCCCTGTGTGCATTCTCTTAGAACATGGGGTGTGGGGGTGCGGCTGAGGATGCCCTGTTTCCTCGTGCACACAGCAGGACACCCACAGGCCAGCACTTGACTCGACAATCCTGGATCCCACCCTGACATGAAGGATGTGTGGAGGGTTGACTCAGATCTGCCTTCCCTTTGTCAGAAATCCTTCATCATGCCCCAATTTCATGATGTGATTTTACTGGAATGTAGCAGGAACAGCAGTGCATTATAGAATTAATTACATTCAGCTTTAAGGCCTGTGACTAATTGATATGCAGCTCTAAGTGTGATGCCTGGAGAGCCAGTATCGCAGCACTGTGTGTGCAGGGCCAGGGTGGAAGAACCACACCCCCCACCCTGGCCATTTCTGCTTATTCACTTCTTCCCTCCCGGACTCTTTCCCACCATCCACTCCTCCTCATCTTCACATTCCTGCTGCCCTCCCCGTTTCACAGGTGAGGGATTAGCCCAGGGAAGGTGGTGAACAGCCCCAGATGACACACCTTGTAACAGACAGAGCTGAGATGTGGACACAGAGCTATCAGGCTTTGAATTTCCTTTCTTTCTGGATCTGCTCCCGTCATTCAAAGAAAACATCTCCTAGACTCTGTCTTAGGAGTCTGCTCCTTTTCCTGAAAAGGACTGCTCAGGAGAGTATTAGACAATGAGGGATTAAAAGACCGTGTAACTCCAGGGATTTGCACTTTTTTTCCAGTGGGAATTTGTACGTCTGCTCAAAAGCTTCCTGACTGATATAAGTTGCAGGCAGCAGGCTTTCCCCATGCTCCCCTAATCAACCCATTTTCCTAATTCCTGGCCAGTCCTCTCCGACAGGTTCCAGAATCTACCAAAAGTCAAGGAGCTCTTTTCTGCAATTTTTGGTCCTCCTCAAATAACAAAGCTTTTCTTCCTTTTCTCCTCCCTTTTTCCATTGACCAGCTGCAACTTACTTGTCATCTGAAATTCTCTAACCTTCTTCATAAATCATGAAATATGCATTTATGGAAGAAAAAAATCTCTTCAAAGCATTGTATTATTCACTGGGAATCCTGAGATTAAAAAAAGGACAAAGTATTGATTCTCCAGCAATTCATAACTCAGTGTGATATATAAACAGATAGTGATAATTAATATTTATTGGAGGTTTACTATTACACACATTGCCATTTAGTCCTTCACACACTGTAACCTCAATTAATCCTCAAAACAAACAACTATATGAGGAAGGTATTATTATCAGCCTGATTTCAGGGATGTGAGAGTTGCAGGCAAGTGAGCGAGTAGGAGGTAGGGGAAGGCTCATTCCCTGATCTGGGGACGGCCAAAGCCACACACTTAGCGTGGGCAATAAGGCCACTTGCATTAGGGTGTGTTGCTTGCCATACTTAATGGACCCCACGACAGAGGATGGTATCAACTCTACCAGTGATGTTTTAGGGCAGCCTGCCCAGAAAGGGGTGCAAAGTAAACTGAGTCTTGAATAATGAGTCAGAGTTCATCAGGGAGAGCTGGAAGAAGGAGGGAGAGGGGACAGAGGAGTCAAAGACCTATAATCACTGTGCAGCTTGGGATGTTTATGCAACTACACGTGGTTTAGCATTGCAAAAGCTTATAGCAAGTTGGGGGCAAGTGGGGAGCAGGAAGGAAGGGGGAGGAGTTGAGAGTGAGAAGCCAGTGGGGCCAAGTCAGGGGAGGTCCTGCAGGGACTGGGACATCTTCCTGTTGGAGACAGGAAACGCAGACATGTTTTTGGCAGGGGTTGGTGTGATGTGTTTGTGGCTATTTCACCTTGCCAGGAGCAGAGTAGGTGTTCAATTCATGTCTGTGAAACAAACCTATTTGCTCTGGAATCATCTCTGAGTTTTCAGTTTAGATTGTTCATTAACACAAAGAACTAAACTGCAGTAAAAGCCAACAATGTGTCTATTACATGCCCATGTCTGTTTTAGACCATTCACAGAATAATTATCAGGATGGCTAACAATGGATGATTTATTATAAATATCAGCTTTGCTGCTTGTTAATTCAGAACCAAAATATTTGCCCATTTCCATCCCAAAGGGAGAAATCTAGTTAGTTTGTTCCCCATATTATAACTACGAAATTAAATTAAATGAACTGAATGGATTGCATGGGGGTAAAGAAACTATTTAATATAATTCACACGATGAAGAATAATACTGAATACATCTATAGTTGGCTAAATAAACCAATTAACTATTTTCTCTTTAGACAGCACAAGCCAATAGTGCAGCCACGACAAAAGGAAAAAAAAAAAAAAACCAGAATAAGAGAAAAAGAACTTGTCTTAATTAAGTGGAATCCAAATCTCTGCAGCCATCATCCCTGGGCTTCAACTCCCTTGCCCTCTTGGGTAACTCTCACATTGGCTTCAGGTATGTCTCTTTCTTGTCTTCCAGGGTTTTTTGGTTTATTTTTTAAATCACAGATTGACAGAAATAAGCTCATGAGGTTGAATATGATGTGGTCTCATTCCTCCAGCAGACACCTGGAAATGATAAATTGTGAGCAAAGGGAGCACAAGTTTACCTGTAACTATATCAGCACATGGTGGGTAAGAATTTAGGGTTTGGGGTCAAGTAGATCTCAGCTTGAATTCTTTCTCTGATGCTCATCGCTGGGTGATCTTAGGCAGGTTACACAGCCTCCTTCAGCCTCAGTCTCCTTAGTTCTAAAATGGGAACAGCGACTACTTCCTGTGATGATGGTGAGGAGTAAATGAGATGGAATTTAAAGGCGTAGCCCAGTGGCAGGCACCCAAGCACTGCACGGTTGGTGCTTCCTGCCTGCTAGAGGCATTAATCTGCCTGTGTTCTTAGAGTCAGAACTAAATTCTTTCATCCACTATTTCCTGAGTACCTACTGTATGCTTGGTTTTTGCCTCGAGGTAGGGGGGTGGTGATAGGTAGATAAATGGGATCCCTAGTATCTTATAGTCTAGTGGGTAAGTCAAATTCTGTCCCCATAGGTAACAGAATTGGAATTCGATAAGAATGGGTGGAATGAGGCTTTAGAGCTGAGCTGGGTTTCAAATTAATGTCCTGGCTTCCAGAAGTCACTGACAGCAAGGGTCTCAAAAAGCTGTAGACATTTTCTGACTGTAGTTTCAAGCTCAATAAGCCAAGTTTCTGCTTTTATCTGAGGTCGATTCTTAGTACAAATGAAGCTGATTGAGAGTAAGCTAGGGTTTTATGAGCAGTACTTCCGGTTGGCCAGGGGTGAGTATCAGCAGAGAAGAGCGGGAGGGAAAGGAGTGCTGTTGCTAGGAGAGGCGTCCTGGACCAGTGTTGGGGTCCTAGGCCCATGCAGGCTTGGCTTGGCACTACATGGCTTTCTCCACTCTGGGTCTCAGTTTCTACATCTGTGAAGTGGGGGTGGGGGAAGTTTTCCTCCAGTTGTGAGACTCTGAAGCTATGAGTGCAGTATGTTGTTGAGAGAGAAAATTAATTGATTATTTATTGGACACTTTTTCAACACTGACAGTACCATGAACTGAAGTTGGTGCTGGGGTAGAGAGAGATTGAGCCCAAAGTGTCCACAGTCCAGTGGGTGATAGAGAAACCCAACTGATATTTTATGCAAGACTTGGTGAGTGCAAAAGTAAAGTGCAGAGCCAGGGAAGCTGTAGCCATGGGGAAATGGGACTGCCCCAACTGCTGGACTGGGGATGGGGGTTTGAGGAATCTGCAGTCTCTGGAGGAGCTGAAACCTGATATGAGTCATCAAGGACATGAACGAATTAAAGAGGTAAATGTGCGAGTCTGCCTGGTGTACAGTCTAAGCTGGGGGATGAAAGCTGTTCAGTGTTGCTGAAGTTGAAAGAGACAAGGACACAGAAAAAGGCATGGTCAAAGTGGGGAAGGACTTTCTAAATTTTGCTAAGGAATGGGACTGGTGCAGGGTGACCCTAGCAGACCTCTAAGCAGGTAGAAAGGGCCACAGAATCAGATGTGTATTGAAAATACATATCTCAGGAAGAGTGAGTTTGAGAGGACTTTATTGGAGAATAAAAGAACTGCTAGGATTGATTCTACATCTTTTGCTATTGTGAATAGTGGTGCAATAACCATACAAGGGCAGGTATCTCATGGAATCGACCTAAGTATCCATAAATGGATCACTGGATAAAGAAAATGTGGTATGTATATATATGTGTGTGTGTGTCTGAGTGTATTCAATAGAATACTATACAGCTATTAAAAAGAAAGAAATCATATCAGCAACATGGGTGGAACTGGAGGCCATTATCCTAAGTGAAACAACTTTGAAACAGAAAGTCAAATACTGCAGGTTCTCACTTACAAGTGGGGGCTAAATAATGTGTACACATGGAGTGTAGAATGATAGACATTGGAGACTCAGAAGGTGGGATGGGAGAGGAGGATAGGGGATGAGATATTACTTAATGGGCACAACGTACATTACTGGGGTAATGAACACCCTAAAAATTTGGACTTCACCATCATGCAATATATCCATCTAACAAAACTGTGTTTGCACCCCTTAAATTTACTTTTTTAAAAGAGCCGCCGGGAGGTGATAAGAGAGTGAACAGTAGTTGGAGTGGTGTGGGAAAGGACTAGAGTTAAGAAAAGTTTAGAGGTAAAATCTTTAGGATGCTAGGAATGCAGGAGACAGAAGAAAGGCCCAACTTTCTATCCTGAGCCATGATGGATGGGTATCCTCTGCAGAGTCACAAACCACAGGGGACAGAGGCCACGGCAGGTGACAGCTCCCAGTTGGAACTGCTGATGTAAGGAGCCCACCAGCCTCCAGAAGGGAAGAGGGTAAGCATCAGGTGCAGAGCTCAGAGGGAGGCTCCAAGGCAGGAGACGCACATTTTGGCAGCTGAGATGGCACAGGAAAGTGAGTGAGTCTGATACCCTCACTTGATTTAAATCTCTGTCTTCAAACAGAGAGGAAAATCAATCACAGGTGAAGATGCAGCATTTGATTGAAACCTGACAATTCCCAAATAAAATATCCTGTGTACGCGTTGTTCTTTCTCCCAAACTTTCTCAACTCCACATGGATGTTCATGACAGCTTGTCAGAGGAGTTTCTCCAGAAGAGCTGATCTTCTGAACACAAAACACAACTTGGTTCAGTAGACTGTGCTAATCGCCCTGAGATACCCTGCCCACTTCATCTGTCCAATGTCCTTAGAGGGAAGATAATGAATTTTAAAAATCTGAGGTCATTCAAAGAGGGCAGCAAATGGTTATTTCAGACTTTGCTCCTTGGCATCCCCTCTCCCCAATATATTTGTTTAGAAGTTTTTTCTTTGGAAATATATATTGTTGTTTGCCTTTGTTTTCAATTAGGCAATAGTGTGATTGTGTAACTTTGCTAGCTCTGAAGGATGCCCTGATATAGATCATCATCCTAAACCTGGTCTTCGAGACCTCACACTCTCATCTTGCTCCACCTACAGGTTCTCACTTGTCTGTTTAACCATATGCCTTAATCCTGCCATGTGGGAGGAGCTCGTTACCTGGCCCAGTGAACCAGGAGATTTTGGAGGGCCGGACAGGCTGGAGCTGCTCCCCTCCTTGTCTCCTCCAAGCCTCACACAGGTCTCGCATTGACAGGTGCTCAGCAAGGTTTTCTGAGACTAGACTTGTTTTCCTAGAACAAATCACATCTTTGCTCATGCAGTGACCCCCTACTTGGAAGGCCTTCCTCCATCTCTGCATTTCATTCCCTCATTAAAATCCAACTCCAGTTACCTTTCTCTGGAAGCTGTTCCCAGTGCCCCCAGCGGTGAACACTCTGCATGTGTCCTTCTGTACCGTGTCTCTCTAAGTGTTTCTGAGTAGTGGGCTATGCAGTGTATTCTTTCTGTTTCTAAACCAAGCCTGTACTGTGCACAGGACTCAGCTTAGGACTTGCGGGCTTTTGGGTACTCCTAGAAACATCTCTTGAGGCATCAATTTCTTTCCCATTCTCTGGGCCTTGCAAATACAGAATTTCCAGCACCAAGTCATTGCAGACCACACACCATCAAAGGGTCACACCGGCTTATGATGGGGAGTACCATCCTCCCTTAGGGCCTTGTTCGTATGATATCACATCTTCCTCATTTGGTGCACTGCTGGCATTTTGCAGTCAGCATTCACCCCAATACAGCATCTTGGTTGAAACAGTCAACTTGTTTCCACACTAGAATACTGGTCCTCTAGTTTTCAGTAAGGGAAACTTTTCTCCAGTCTAGGACACTGTCCACTGACATACAGCAAGTGCACAATCAATGCACATTGGGTGGCTCAGGCTATCACATTGGTTTGTATATAATACACATATGCCAGGCAGTGATATGGTGAAGTGGAATGAACAGAATTTGAATATTGCTTTTGCCACTGAATAGCTACATGACCTTGGACATGTTTTGAGGGCTGCCCTAGAGGTATAGAACTGGCCTAGGCAAGGGAAGATTGTTTAGAGTTTAGAGACCCTGCTAATTATTTATGCAACCACCATCTCATATGTCATGGTGTCTATATCAGAGAGCCGGCTAAGTTCCATGTCCCAGCTAGGTTCTAGAAATAGAAGCATGGGTTAACTATTTTCCTTACCATGAAAGAGCTAAGTCTATTGGAAGAAACAAACATATAGACAGGTAAATTTCCACCGAGTGCGCATTGACTAAATGGGTTAGCCCATCTCACATTGTAGAATACAGGGCCAATGACATTCTAACCTATTAGTTGAAGTTGCCCCTTTTATTTCACCTCCATAAACATAGTGAGAACAAGGTGAGAGAGTGAGTCAGTGGCTGGAGAAAGACTCATAACGATGACTATTGTCTTTACAACCTGGGTGGCCATGAACAGGTTACCCCATGATATGATTTGTGTATGTCCCCACCAAAATCTCAACGTGAATTGTATCTCCCAGAATTGCCATCTGTTGTGGGTGGAACCCCGGGGGAGGTAATTGAATCATGGAGGCCAGTCTTTCCTGTGATATTTTCATGATAGTGAATAACTCTCACGAGATCTGATGGGTTTATCAAGGGTTTCTGCTTTTGCGTCTTCCTCATTTTATCTTGCTGCCACCATGTAAGAAGTGCCTTTTGCCTCCTGCCATGGTTTGGAGGCCTCCCCAGCCATGTGGAACTGGAAGTCCAATTAAACCTCTTTTTCTTCCCAGTCTTGGGTATGTCGTTATCAGCAGTCTAAAAAGAGACTAATACACCCCACCTCGTGGAACCTGTTGTTTCTTCTTTTAAATGAGGATCAACCTTCCTATTTGTTTGAAGAACATTTGCTCATGTTTCCAAAGCACCTGGTCTGCAGTGGACCTAGAGGAAGCACACCATGAATGCTAGCTCTGGTTCAGGTATTCTGGACTAAAGAGTCACCTTTTGGAGAGATAGGAAGCAGGCATCCCACACAGGAGGTGTTGGCTTCAGCCCCTGTGTTCTTCTGGCTGTGGGACCAGAGAAATTGGGGGCCTTTACAGGGCTTTTCTGATTTTTGCTCTTTCTCTAGAGTGAAGTGCACAGAAGTTGTCCTCATCACCTCTAAGTTCTACTTAGAGTCTCACTAAGTCTCCATGGGTTCCTGTGCATTTTTGCACTCAAGGGAAAAAGTGAGAGTGTGCTGCAGTGACGCTGGAAATCTCCCAGTCCCAGATTGCTCCCTGACTGCTCTTTCTAGGTGAGGGTGCACATTCATGGAGATACAGAAGTCCCTGGGCGTGCTCAGAAAGTGGTCTGCTCAGATATTCAGTGCCCATCAGAGCAAGGACCCCATGCCAGTGGCCACACTGGGAATGGGCAAATGGTCTGCAGGTTTGCACTGCATTTGACTCCTGGGGGTGGCACTTACCCTTGACTGCCCACCCAATCTGACAGGCTACCCTGAGCTTGAGTCCCCTCTCTCCTGGGTCTGACCAGGGATCATTCAGCCTCACCTTGAATATTCCCGGAGAAGACAAACTCACCAACAACAGAACAAGCATGCACTGAAAGAGACATGTCAAACTCATCTTCTTTATGTGCCACCAAAACCTTTATTCTTGTAACTTCCACAAATTCATCTTATGTACTAGGAAAATTACTAAAATTTGGACTCTGAAATTTGCCAGCCCATTCATTTCTCCACATGATAAGTGTCTTAAAGACAGTGGGGAGCCTTATCTGTCTTTATATTACCAGCTGACAGAAGAGTGGGCAACACTGTTAACAAAGCCTGTGAGAGGCAGTATTAAATGAATGAATAACTGTGAGAGGGAGTATTCAATGAATGAATAACTTGTCGATTGACTCCACCTCTGCAGATTTCTTGGTCCATGGTTGCATACTAGTCACACAACCTCTCTGAGCTTTCCTCATCTGAAAAACAGGAATACTCTATTCCCATTATAACATTCTTCTGTCCATCAATCCATCCATCCATCCATTCAATTATCACTACATATTTCTATGTGGTAGGCTGTGTGCTACAGACTGGACATTAAATGGTGAGCAAGCCAAAATGCAAGTAGGATGGTTGAGAATTTCTCTGTGTCAGGGAGATAAAACCAGTGTACCCCCATGGGGTCAGGAGAGTGACAGGAAGGTTAGAAGTCGTGAGCAAAGCACCCTGCAGACCACCTGCTGCATATACACCTGCAAGAATTTTGGTTCCCTTCCCTCCCTCACACACACATCACCTCATCAGATGTCTGGAGATCTCAGATATCAGTGATTAGAGAACAATCACTCCCATATCCTTAAATCTTTGTGTCCAGAATGCGGGCAGAATAGCCAAAGGGAACTACCTCTGATGGGTCTTTGGTATGTGCCAGAAAAAAACTGCCTGGGGCTTTGTGTGGGTCATGGCTCACAATTTCTCCAGGGCAAGCAGGGGCACAGAGGTCTCCCTGATTCCCTGTGATGCCACCTCCACTCCTGCCTCTCTGCATCCTTGCCCTCCTTCATTATCTTCATTTCCTCATATGTTATATTACTTCTTCATTTTATTAGCTTCTCGTCGTGTATAACCACCCATCCTCTCTCCCACCTACATATCTCTCCACATTTCACTTTTCTGCTTTGTCTCTTAGAAAGAGTGGAGAGCTGGAATGGTGCATCTCTTGCTCCTACTGCATCCCGGATGCTTAACACAGAGACTGCCCCATAAGAGGTCTTCATTAAAGATTTGTTGATTGCACAAAGAATCCACAGTTCTTACAATTGTTACTCTTATTCTATGGTACTTACACCCTTCACTCAGCAGTTCTCCTGAATCCACCTCTCAATCTTCCTGGAAGCACCCCCACCCCCACCTGTGGCCCCAGGCAGAATTCAGCAGGCTGTGCACCACACCATCTTTGCATTCTGTGTAAATCTCAGTTTCAGATCTTAACATACATGCCTGTCTCCTCCATCCCATCCCCAGAGCTAGATCAGGGCTTAATCCTGTCTACTTAATGTTGAACAGAGCTTAGCTCATGGTAAGTGATGAATAAGGATGTGCTGAATGAATGAATGAGTGAGCAGCCTGGTTGGAATTCAACTTTGGAAAAAATTGGAAAATGTCTGGGAAGACTTAATAGAAGAGTGAAGTACAAACTTAAGGAGAGGGGTGATGGACCTAAACTTACCTGGCATCTTGCCAGGACAACATAGGGATAGTCCCTATTATTCGGTTTTCTGAAGGCACAAGGCATAGGTACTGAACACGGCTCTCAAAAAGTCCCTGAAAATGTCAGTCCAGTCATTCTGGCTTTTTGGCTGCCAGTATTCTAGATCAACATCTGCCACTTCTTTTCACCATTCATAGAACATAAATTAACATTCATTGAGTGACTCTCACATGTCTGGAGTTGTGACAAGATATTTTACAAAATTAAAACACATTAATTCTGTCCACCATTTTGTATGACAGATATTTTATCACCATATTCCAGGGTTAAGAATAAAAGGCCTTAAGAATATACATAATCTGACAGATACAAGGTGGTATATTTCATACCTACTGGATTTGACCTGTTATTGATCTAACACTAAAGCTTTGTTGTTTTTATTTAACTACTTAAGAGTCGTAGACTCATAGAGGAAGTGGAAAATATTTGAAGTAACCTGGCTCCTCCACTTCCCATCCAGTGTGAGGATCTCTTACTCAACATTTTTGACAGAAACAGCCTGTGTTTACATTATTATCACACTCTTGTCTTCCTCATCACCATTTTTCTCATTATTGTCATCTTCATCATCATCACCATCACTATCATCACCATCGTCATTGCTATTATCATCATCACCATTATTATTATCATCATCATCACCACTAATATCACCATCATCATCATCACTGTCATCATCACCACCATCATCATTATCCTCACCATCATTATCATCATCATCATCATCTTCATTATCTTCAGCATGTTCGCTGTTTTATGCAGCTAAAAAGTCTCATGGTGTTTCAGTTGGAGCTAAGACATGAACTCAAGTCTTCCCTGAGTGCTGTGATAGAATGGGCTGTCTTGCACTTGGGTTGGGCAACTCTTTCACAAGACGAGACATCTATTTTTTGGCCTACTTGTCTGATATGGTTTGGCTCTGTGTGCCAACTCAAATCTCACCTTGAATTGTAATTCCCACATATCAAAGGTGGAGCCAGGGGGAGGTAATTTAATCATGGTGGCAGTTTCTTTCATGCTGTTCTCATGATAATGAGTGAGTCTCACCAGATCTGATGGTTTTTTTAAGCATCTGGCGTTTCCCCTGCTTGCACTTATTCTGTCTCCTGCCACCCTGTGAAGAGCTGTGTTCTGCCATGATTGTAAGTTTCCTGAGGCCTCCCCAACCATGCGGAACTATAAGTCAACTAAACCTCTTTTCTTTATAAATTACCCAGTGTCAGGTATTTCTTCATAGCAGTGTGAGAATGAACTAATGCATTGTCATTGCCAGAAAGGTCTTCAATTAGTATATAAATGGACTGGCCACTTGAATGATTCTAGCTTTACTCTGTGCAGATAATTTCGATTCCTCATATACACCACAACCTGCACTTCAGATATTTGAAGACAATGCTCAATAGGCCTATGTTCAATTTTTCATTTTGTAATTATTTTAACCTTCTTATCTGAGCCACACCCAGGTTAATCTCGTTCCTGGTAAGATGCACTGACACAAAGTGTAAACTCTCCTCTAAGACGAGGTCTAGGTTTGGTAGCTCCTCTAGATATAAACATTGTGGAAACGGAATGGTAAAGAAACACTAGAGCAGCGTTTGCAATGGTTAGCTGGAGAACCTCATCATGTATGAAGTTTTAGGGGGTGAAAGAGTAGATAGTCACCCTGGGCAATATGGACCATGGCCAAAAATGGGAATGGACAGGCAGATACATCCAACACCACCCTCTTACAGAGACACTCTACACAAAATAGAAGATCATCCCAGTCTAAGATCCCATGGATCTAGTCCCAGCTCTGCCATGAATTTGCTGTGTGACCTTGGCTTATGCACTCTCCATCTCTGCTTTTCAGATAGACCGTCTGAAAAACAAAGGGATGTGATGTAATCATCATATTATTTACATTGTGCAACATCTCTGAATCAATGGATTCAAAGGGAATGAATGAAACTAGTAGCTTTAAGACAAACCAAACGTTAACTCAACTGAAGACTTTGAGGAAGAGAGGAGGCCAACCACTAAAATTAGTCATTCTTCTCACACATGGAAAACAAGAATAAAAACTAACAATGAATCTGCCTAAAATCAGTCCAAACATACTTAGAAATAAAAGTTGTAATAAAAAGAAAGGGACTGAGCCTTTTTTGGATGTAGATGTGAAATTACAAGTGGAAAATATAATTGAACTTATTACTTGGTGCAGTGTCATCGATATATCAGCTTGGGTTTCAAAGGGAATGGCAATGATTTAGTAAGAGTGGTAGGCCAACTTGCTGTTTGAAAAAGAACAGAGACCCTGAGGCCAGTAGCCTGTTCTCAGTGTCTTCTAGTTTGGGAAGCAAAGCTGAGGTGAAATGAACTCACTCCCACTACTCCAGATCAAACCTTTTGCCAGACCCTGGCTTATATTTTAAGGCATATTTTTAATATACAGGGTTTGTAGTAAGGTAAGTAAGTGCTTATTCTATTAATTTAATCAATACCAAAATGATCACAGATCAGTTATTCTTCAAATAAATGATACAACGTATCTTTATTATTTATGTAATGACCTGATCATGTTCAGTTTGAAAATAAATGAAATATGAAACCCTCTGGAACAAAGAAGATATATTAGCCATCTAGGTCTACATCTTGCTTATACCACCTTTGATATTTTGTAGAATATAATGGAGGTATAAATAAAACTATATAATAAATTTCACATTTTCTTTCTCTGTCACCATATCAAGCAAAAATGGCCAGATTCCTACGCACTGCATTTGGGGTGGCTGGACAGAAAACTCAAGCTCTATGGCAATGTGTAACGTTCACTTTGGGGATCCTGATGGCCTTTCTAAGAGAGAGGCAGGCAGCTCCAGCTGACCCTGAGGTTTAATGAGAAGTATGTGTGTCGGCTTATGGGGAAAGATGGACCACAGCATAAAGATGCTGTGGACAAAGAAGATGAATAGTGGTTTCAACAACGGGCTCTGAATTAAAAGTCACAGGGGCAAAACTTTGAACTTCAGGTGTTGCTTTGTAACCAAGTTGCTTCTTTTGTGAGCAACTCTATGGTGAGGAGGATTAGCATCAGGGGTCAGTTTATTTGACAAGGGTTAATAATTTTAAGCAGTAAAAGGAGATATGCATGGACATGTATTAACTGCACATACGTAACATATTTGTAGATATAAAACATATCTGTAGCAATACCTATGGGTAAGTTTAGGCATACATACAGATTTGTTTATACCTGCTGTGTGTAACAATGATAATATCAATTTCTCTCAAGATGACTTAATTTTTTAGCTCCATTTTTTTTTAAAAGAAAAAGGGTGGAATTAATACAACTTTCAAGTCTATTTAAACTACTCTTATTAGCACTGTAGCATAAAACATAAAAGGCTACTTATAGCAAAAAAGTACTGGAATACCTTATTCCGTAACTAAGTGAACCATTAAGGAGAAAAATCAGCTAAATGTCCTCCCATATGTCCACCAGTTGTGACAGTCTGCAGTCACGCCACTATGGTGCAGGATCCAGCTGTGCCATGCACTGGCTGTGTGACCTTGAACAAGTCACTACTTCTCTCTGGCTCTTGATCACCTTAGTCTGAAATGAGCCAAAAACTCATCTTCTAGCAGCACTGTGGTGAGGGTCGCAGGAGATGAGGAATGTGGAGCAGTGTGGCATGGTGATTTAGGGCTCAGACTGTCTCGGTGTGCCAGGCCTTGATTGAGTAACTGTGGATTAGTAAGACTGAGCTCTTGGGGTTTCACTTTTCTCATCTGTAAAATAAGGAGGTTGATATTAATATCAAGGGGTCACTGGGAAGCTTCAGTTAATTGAAGAGCTTCGCACAGTGGCAGGCACCTAGGAAGAGGACTGCTAGCTGGTGTGATTAACAAGCCACGCAGAACCGTGAGCCACTCATCCTCATCAGCTTTCTGGGGACCAGTGCTCTTGCAGTCCTCTCTCAGACTTGGAGAAAGAGGACAGGGGAAGGACAAGAGGGAGGGCAATTGCTCTTTCCCTCCCAGCCCCTTAACAAAGCTTCTGGAGTTGAGCAGGCTCTGAAGGTCCTTGCTGTCTTTCTCTGCAGCGAGCCGGCTTCCTTGCCTTGACAGGTGGACATCATTATCTCTATCAGGATGGCTAAGTTACTGAAGGGAAAAATTCCATCCTGAAGCCATCAATTTTACTTTTGATCCTTCTCCTCAGGTTGAGGCTTCCTTCCAAAGTCACTTTTAAAACATTTTTAAAAAATCTTTAAATGGAGGTTTTATGCAACAGACAATGTCCCCTATTTGAATTCTCTTGTGCAGGGATAGCATTTCTGTTGCCCACCGTCCAATAAAACGTTAATCACAGAAATATTGAACATTAAAGAGTGTCTTCAACTCTCTAACGCATCCATGTCAATCACCTGGGGGAATGGATATATTAAAAATCTGGAAGGGAGCTCAGCTACGAAGTTCACCACTTCCAATAGAGATGCTAGCCAGCGGGGTAAGGAGCTTACTCTGAGTCATGCACTCCTTGGAGGGGGGAGAAGGCACGCATAGGAAGAAAGGAGCTCACACTCGGAATTTCATGGTGCCATGCATCCCAAGGAGCTCCTTGTGGCCTCCAGGAGCTGCTGTCACACAGACTTGGATTTTTTTTTTTTTCTTAGAAGGAGTTTTGCCCCATCGTCCAGGCTGGAGTGCAATGGCACAATCTCAGCTCACTGCAACCTCCGCCTCTTGGGTTCAAGCAATTCTCCTGCCTCAGCCTCCTGAGTAGCTGGGATTACAGGTGCCCACCACCATGCCCGGCTAATTTTTGTATTTTTAGTAGAGACGGGGTTTCACCATGTTGGTCAGGCTGGTCTTGAACTCCTGACCTCAGGTGATCTGCCCACCTCGGCTTCCCAAAGTGCTGGGGTTACAGGCATGAGCCACTGCACACAGCCTGGATCACTGCTTAGTTTTGCTTTTAGATGCCTTGAGGATATTAAGCACATCGTTTAGCTTCCGTGGGACTCTTTCATCACAGGTCATTGTAAGGATTTAATGAGCTAAGGATACTAGGGGTTACAAATATGTAAACCATTTTTGAGAACTCGCTAAGTTGTAGATATTACTCTGACTGCATTACACACACAATCTCTTTCAATCCATGGTTTCTTCTTTGTGGTGGGCATTATCACCATTCCCTTCTTGCGGCAGACATTAGATTTAGCAATTTTTTCAAGATCCTACAGCTTATAAAGGTGGACTCCAGATATCTGCACTCATTATTGTAAATACATGCTGCCTGTCTCTCTATGAGGTAGGTAAATAGATGTCCTGTGCCTGATGTGTGGGAGATGCTAAAAAAATGCCAGTTCTTTGCCTTCCTTTGCCCGTTTGCAGTTAATGTCTGTCTGAGGACTCTTTTTCTTGAAAGAAAGAACACACTCTGCCTACAGGCATGGGGAGTCAAAAATGCTTTATACTCAATGGCCTTGGAAAAAACCATCAACCACTCATGGGTGGCACATTGGTGGCTAAATACGCTAGCTCCCTAGTACCTGATTTGAGGTGTAGAATATCACCTCCCAGAGTTCCTAAGACTGAGCCTATTGCCCTCCAAAGTATTTTGCTTGGTGGCGCAATCTTTTGTTACAAATTTCCCATCTCTGTCTCCTGTCCCAACTCCCTCACTAGTGCTTTCTGGAATCACTTTCCAAATAAACACCTTGGTCACCAATCATTGTCCCAAGTCCTGCTTCTGTAAGAACTCAAACCAAGCCTGAGCTTTCAGAGAGTTCTGGCCTGTCTGGTTGTTCTTGGATACTCTGGCAGGTGGCACAGTGCCTGGAAAAGAGGAGGTGCCCAGCAAGTGCTTTATGTGACAGGCAGATAAAAGCAGAGGGGGCACAGGTGTCCTGGGTACAAGCCTTGGCTTGGGAATGTGCTGGCTGTGATCCTGGGCCAGTTACATAGCTCCTTTGAGCCTCAGTTTACTCATAAGGATAAAAATCCTTGTAGGATTATTTCTGGGCTTGTACAAAATTCACAGAGAGCAACTAACATGTAGTGGGCATCCAATAAATAGTAGCTGTGGTGACGCTGTGTAGAAGGCACTGGAGTTTAGATTCCCAACTTGCCTGTCACACTGGCAAGTTCAAGTCCCATGATGCAATGAGGTCAGCAGCTGTTGAATAAACTATTGATAACGCTCCCTCCAAAAGGCAGTCTGAGCTTGTGTGTGACTTGAACTAGACACTTCTGTTGAATTGGGCCCCTCTTTTTAGCAATAGCCTCCAATGGGCGTCTCTGGCAAAAGGGATGAGGGAGGAGGTGGATCTTCTAAGTTCATTCTTTGAGGAAAAAAAAATGAGTTTCTTTTATCTCAAGTTTGAGAATGGTCTGTGGAGGTCAGTACATTTTTGCTCCAAAGTCAATGGCTTAGACAAAAGGCATTTGACTAAGAGGATAAACAGATGCAAATACCCCAGCTACAGGCCTGGCTGTCCTCCAAGAACAACGAAGGGCCCCTGGAAGTGGAACTGATTGGACAAATGCCCCACCTTCCTCCGTGATCTTTTTGAATACCCCCCTCTCAATTAAATGTTTTAGACTTGCAAAGGCAATTTCTGAAACAGGACCTGATAGAACAAGAGGTGTGAGCTTTGCCAGCATCCTAAGGCAAGTGCGCCTGGCCTCTGTTCCAGGGTATGAGTCTGTCTTAACCAAAACTTTTATTCAGAGAAGCCGCAGGAAACAGAGAGAACCTGCATTATCTGAATATATATGCTGTTTTTTTTTTTTTTTGTTATTGTTTTTAATTGAGTAAGTGCATGAGTCATGCCTCCTGCGTCCAGGAAAATTACTCTCAGGAGATCTCAGTGTATCTGCCTTGAACTGTGTGGACATTTAAACTCATATGATATGGCATGAGTTTAAATGGTCTCTGCCATGGTGTATGATGGACCCAGAGAGCGTATGCACTGCATGTTGAATATCGGGGTTTAGGCAGCACACATAGAAATGACTATCCCTTTCGAAGGAAAGGCTATTTTCACCACACTCTTTGCTGCATATATTATGCCATTTTGTGCATTGCTATAAGGGAATATCTGAGACTGGGTAATTTATAATGAAAAGAAGTTTCATTTTGGCCCCCGATTCTGCAGGCTGTACAGAAAGTGTGGTGTCGGCATCTGCTCCTGGTAAGGGCCTCAGGAAGCTGCCAATCTTAGCAGAAGGGAAGGGAAGCTGGTGTGTCTCATAGTGACAGTGGGAACAAGAGACAGAGAAGCGAGAGGTCTCAGACTTTTAAACAACCAGATCTCCCACGAAGGAACTGAATGAGAACTCACTCATCACCAAGAGGATGATGTTAAGCTATTCATGAGGGACTGGCCCCTGTGATCCCATCAAGGCCCCACCACCAGGCCCCACCTCCAGCATTGGGGATTACATTTCGACATGAAATTTGGAGGGGACACATCTCCAAATTGTCTCACTGTCCCTATGCTGGGAAAAGGGAGACGTGGATTTGGAAATACACTTTAGGAAGGAAATCAGTGTTTGTTATGGTCCACTAGGCAAGATACCTGTGTGTTACAGCAGGTACGTAATGTGCACGGCAGCTCATAAAGACCTCTCTTTTGGATGCAGTGAAGCAGTGATGTCACTGGGATTTTAGGCTCAGCCGGGCCTGGTTTCCAAGACTTTTCCACCGCAACTGAGCGATACTCCAAAAATGTAAGTTAAATCACATCATCCCTTGCTTATAACTCTCCCACCTCCAAGTAGAAGCGGAATCACCATCATGGTGGTTCCCAAGGCCCTGGTGTTCAGACTCCTCTGCTTCCTTTTTGGTGAAAACCCAAACCCTTTTCGCTGCCCCTTCCCCTGTTCATTCAAGGCCCCAGCCCCCTTGCTCTTCAAGTAAGCCAAGCACAGCCCCACTTGCCCTTGCTTTTGACCCTGCCTGGGATGCCTGACTCCAGAGGCCTCATGGCTCACCCTTACACTTACCCAGTTGCCCCTGGGGGCATGTCAGCCCCTTAGAGGGGCCCACCCAGCTGGGCCTAGCTAAGGCAGATGCTCCTGTACCTCACCATACCCTAAAGCTGCTTTATTTTTCTGCCCTGAATTCTTCACTAGCTGACTTCATTATACAACATTTTGGTTCTGTTGATCGCCTGTACTGCTCACTCTCTCTACAAAAGCAGAGAGTTTATCTAAATTGTTCACCAAAGGCCCTGCCCCTAGAACACTGCCTGATCATGGAAGGGCCCCCAGAAATACTCCCTCAAGTGAATGAATGACAGCCCCCAAGAAAGCATCTGTCAGGATGGTTGCAATATGATGAGTCTTTCTTTGTGTGTGATGTGGGTGACTGGACTTCTTATTATCACCAAACCCCATGTTGGAGCCCGATAAGGGGGTGAGCTCCAAAAGTAGCATTTTTTTCACAGGGGCTCAATTGTTGCTTTTGGTGGCTGGATTTGCATCTCTTGTCTGCACCACTTAGGAGCTATGCATGGTGTTGCAAAAGCTCTCAGCCTTTTAGAACCACCTCCCCAAATCTGCTGCTGTGAAACAAAGACCATGATCATCCCAGTGCACTGCACCCAGCTGTTGAGCCACCCTGATGGAGCAGTGTTAGGGGGGATTACAGAGGACAAACAGCATCAGAGCCAGAGTGGAAAGCGCCTCGGCTGAGCAACACCCTGCATGAAGACCCAGATGGGAGCAGAGATGTACCCTGAGGTGGGATGCAGCGTGTGGTGGGGGATGGGGTGGCTGATGGAGGACATGAGCCAGATGTCTACAGAAACCACTCTGGGGCAGTGGTCATTGTGTTGGCAGAGGACATGCAGAGTGCAGAATAGCATGGAGGAGGCCACTTGGGAGGCTCGCCCAGGATGTGTGGGAAGGCTGCAGTGGGAAGCCAGATACGGGCACATAGGGAAGGATGAACCGCAGTTTGCCAGTGGGTGAGGGAGGCATTCGAGGACGAGGTCATGGCTTGTACTAACATACCACTGTGCGCAGGAAGGGAGCTCACTCCTCTTACATCAGTCCTTCCCTGGCTTCCTCAACAAAATGACTGGGTGCTTCCTGTGTCACCAGGCACTGTGCCTGGGAGCCATCAGAGGGGCAATCATGAACTGAGACACAGGTTCTTGTTCTCATGGAGCTCAGAGGGCAGATGATATCAGGGTAAGGACTAGGGGCTTTCCTACTATTTCGCCTCATGAAGTGTGTGGGCAATGGCAAGAATTTAGGCCATAAATGTGTGTGTGTGTTGGGGCACGTCATAGCCCTTTAAATTGGGGTGGGGCGGGAAGAGGCCAGGGACCGTGGCTCACGCCTGTGATCCCAGCACTTTGGAAAGTACAGAAGGGTGGATCACTTGAGCGCAGGAGTTGGAGATCAGCCTGGGCAACATGGCAAAACCCCATGTCTACAAAAACTACAAAAATTATCTAAATGTAGTGTAATGCGCCTGTGGTCCCAGCTACTCAGAAGGCTGAGGCAGGAGGATCGATTGAGCCCATGAAGCCGAGGCTACAGTGAGCCAAGCTCACACCACTCCATTCCAGCCTGGGCAACAGAGTGAGAACGTGTTTTAAAAAAAAATTATTAATAAAATTTTCAAAAAGAGAAAATTTAAATAACTTTCAGAGGGATGAGTGCTGTCACATCCCCTGCTGCCCTGCAATTCTCTGTTTCCTGTAACTTCAGGGTTCACATCTTGTCGTTCATCCTGAAGGCATCTTACTTTGTGTCTCCCATTGTGGGGAGCACCAGGAGAGTGTACGTGTGGTTCTGGGAAGAGATGCGCTGTGGCAAGATGGGATTTGCTGTTAAGTTTTTACATGGAGAAATTTCCATCCTCATAAGAGATCGTTCTTATTGACCCTCCAAGTGTATTTGTGATGTAAAGTTCCGTTTGCTTGAAAATACATGTGAAATATTATGATGCTTATTAAACTCTATTCTAGAAATATCTATTCTAGAAACAAACAGAGAGTTGGTGAACTTGCCTTATTTGAGCTTTAGGTAGGTGGAGGTATCTGAGATTTTCCTATGAGGAAGATTTATTGAATTCAAGTATTTTATTACTTGGTCTTTAAGAAAATCTACAGGCTGATGGAGATTGGTGTTCTGTTGTCTTCCATGGGAGCCTTCAATAAAAAGACCTTGTGCGGAGAGCCACGGCAGGAGGAGCTCTGGCCGAGCAGCACACCCAGGGCAGAGCATTTAAGGAGACACGTATCTGAGAGAAAGAGCTTCCTTTCTTCTTGTGCCTCCCCTAATCCAGCCTTGGAGGAAAGCAGTGGGTATTTATTGAGTTCCTGGATGATGCCAGCACAACTATTCATCTGCATGAGCTGCCTGTCCCCTGCAGACTAGGACCTGTCATCATCATCCATAGGTAAGGAAGCCGAGGCTCAGATGGTCTGAGCAACTCCCCTCATCACGTGATTGTGAAATGCCACCACCTAGAAGATGCCCCATATTTGATTCTGGGCTCCCATGTCTCTGGATCTAAGCAAACGCATTGACCATTTGGTCGGGGGATGGACTCTCCAGTACAACCAAAACTCGGTCCTCTCCACCGGATGCATATCTTTTTGACCTTTGTTGGAAATAGACAGAGCAGCAAATTGTTATGGATGGCAAAGACAGCCCATGGTTGTTGAGCTCCCGCTTGAGTACTAAATAGCAGCCTCATTCTCAGGCCTGAGTTCCTGGCGCTTGGCCTGGGACACAGACAGAAGCCAGCTGGTCACCACACTGGCCAGATTTTCTGAGTGCTCAGAGAGGTATATCCACCGGCGAGGGTGTGCCACTGCCCATCCCAGCCTGGCTGAGCCCGGGGCCATCCTTGCCATTCCTCAGTCAGCCTTCAGTACATCAGGAGTGTCCTCTCTACATGTTTTCACTTACTGCCTGAATTCAGTTCCTACCCTTTTAACAGGAACCAATTCCAATTAAGTAATTTATTTATCACCAAACTAGCATCCTGGTCCTTAGAGAGTTAAAGAATATTATCTTATAAAAGAAACCATTTATTAATTTGTTCTTCAGTAGATATTATCTGGGCATCCATTCTTTTCTGCTCTGCTTTCCCCTGAGCTCTGCTGTGATAAAGATAGATACGGCTCTGGTCATGCCTTTGAGAAGCTCATGGTCTAGCGTACTGCTCAGATGCAGATGTGGAAACCTTCAATGCAGCAGGAAACATGTTGCAATGAAGGTAGTGAAGCCAGGCAGGCTGCATAGAGGAAGGGGATGAACTCACTACTGAGTGAAAGCAAGTCCAGGAAGGCTTCCCTGAGCAAGTGAGGTTGGGCTGAACTTGATGGAAGACTAGGGATCCTCCAGGAGGAAAATAAAGGAAGGGTGCTCAGGCAGGAGGGACCACATGTATTTGTTTGTTGGTTGGTTAGTTTTGAGATGGAGTCTCGCTCTGTCACCAGGCTGGAGTGCAGTTGCACGATCTCGGCTCACTGCAACCTCCACCTCCCAGGTTCAAGTGATTCTCCTGCCTCAGCCTCCTGAGTAAGCTGGGACTACAGGTGCGTGCCACCACGCCTAGCTAATTTTTGTATTTTTATTAGAGACAGGGGTTTCACCATGTTGGCCAGGATGGTCTCAATCTCTTCACCTTGTGATCCACCTGCCTCAGCCTCCCAAAGTGCTGGGATTACAGGCACGAGCCACCACGCCCAACCGGGGCCGCTTGTTTCGGGAAAGCAACCCGTACACAAAGATGGTATCAATAGAGTCAGCTGTAATTGGAGCATAGGAGGTGGGGAACTGGATGAGAGACAGGACCATCCAGGATGACCTGGGTCCCAACTGTGCATCTGTCCCTAAGGAGCTGGGTGGACCCAGTAAGGTGTGGACAATGAAGGGTTATGTCGGCTGGTCACCCCATACCCCTCCAGAGCAGGATTCTAGGACCATGATGCTATGAACAGCTGGGTGCCAGGTGGCCCAGGACTGCAGGCCCCTGCGTTCCTGGGTAAATTCAGAACAGCTGAGCATCCTGGCCCTTTCCTCGAAGCGCATTGTCCACACAGGCCTCCTTTGGCAGAAAAATCAACTTTCATTCTTGGGAGCTCTGGGGATTTGGGACAGTTCACAAAGCCTGCCCCTTTCTCTCCTTCCATTCATTAATTATTGTCATGGGGAACTTCTATTTATCAGGCACCGAGCACAGGTTTTGGGGAGAGATAGACCCATGTAGAATGCCTGTGATCTGATACAATTGGACTCTTACAAGAGCTACCAGACCACGGATGTTAGTTAATTAGGAATTCGGAGCCTGCCATTCAAAGGTGGTTGATAACCAGCTCTAAACATCATTATCTCCACAGCCAACAGAGCGACTGGCCGCCTCTCTGCCAAGCCACCCTGCCCCCTGGGAGGAAGAGTGGTTCCCTGCATTTCCAACAGCACCTGAGCGTCCGAGGCAAAGCTCTCCTGTCAGGTCAGTGCCGGGCCAGCCCACATGGAGCTTGGTCTGCTTCGACTGCAGCTCTACTTCCAGTTTTTTCTTACACACTGCCAGCCTCACTTTGCTCATCAGTCCCATGGGGCTGATGCCAGATCCCTGCCTGCGTTGCTGGTGCGAAAATGTGATCACAGGATAAAAGAACATGACAGACCACGGACTCACATGCCAATTGATGAAGGTTCAGAAACACTGAAGGGTGATATCCGAAAGTGATTCCCATAGTCTTTCTTTCTCTTTGGGATTATCGTGTTTCTAAATTCCGTGAGGCCTCCTGTGAAGATCATGGAGAGAATGCCAATTGTTAAGGGGGCTTGGTACCCAGCTCCATTGCTTGTGCAAAGATGATGGAAAGGCCAGTGGGGTCTATGCTGAAGGTTTTCACCAACACAGCCCCTGATCCTGCCCCACCCTGCCTTTCTTCTCCTCCCCAGTAGCCATGGTGGGGCCTTGCATTTCATGCAAGCATGTGGCCCACCCAATTGTTGGGCTTCCTGGATCTGCCCTGATCCTGTCAGTGTCCCCTTTTGTGGGAGATTAATTCTGCAGGAGTTCAACTAGCAGGACTTACCACCTTGGCTTTGAGCTGCTGTAATTCCAGTTCACAGAGGATTAAAAACATCCAGTTGTCCATCCTGATCCAGGAGGGAATCAGGATGTGCACTTCCCAGTCTCTTTTTATATATAGGTATAAGGCAAAGGAAATAGGAGAGAGTGAGGGTTATTTTGGGGCCTGGGAAACCTGTGACTCCAGAATTGAGGGGAAAGGGGAAGTGAATTCATAAAAATCCAGTTGAGAAAATGCTGTTCATTTTTCCTCTCTCCATCCTTCTAAAAACATCCCAAAGACTGCAGGCCAAACAGCTCCAGGGAAAATTAACAAAAATGGTGATAGAAGTTTAGTTTTAGGGTTTTCTTCTGTGTGGGGGTTAGGTTTATTTTGTTTTTTACAGAGCATGGATGAAGGATCACAGTTTTCACTATCTAGTTGGGACAGCAAGTGAGGCATGGCTCTGGCTTTCTGTCCCTGGGCTTAGACTTGAGTAAGGAGAGCTGGCCATTCCTGGAAGGGCATCCCTTCCTGCTCACAGCAAGGCTGCAAGCTGCTGCCCTGGAATCTCTCTGCTCTGAGGGATTGAGCTCAGGCTTCCCTCTTGCTACAGGCTGTGCTGGTGAGAGCTCAAAACACATGCTGCAAAGCAGTGCAATTGTTTCTGTTCCCCATTAGACAGCCAATTCATTCCTCTCAATGTTTCTGGCACCTGATTTGCTTCTTGGCACATCTCAGGCCCTCAGTATGTCTTTACTGATAGAATAAATGAACAACAAGGAGGAATGCTCAGAGCACGTTTGCTGAATTACAGAACACTAAATACACTTCTCATACCTATTATCCTAACTCAATTTTCATAGATACCCTAATCAGGCAGAGTGGAAGATGGGAACTTATCATCTCCATTTGACCCAGAGAAATACTGATGTTCAGATAAGTTTAGGTGACTTACTCAAGGACAAAATGCTAGTGACTGGTTGTTAAGGGGGCTTGGTACCCAGCTCCATTGCTTGTGCAAAGATGATTGAAAGGCCAGTGGGACCTATGCTGAAGGTTTTCACCAACACAGCCCCTGATCCTGCCCCACCCTCCCTTTCTTCTCCTCCTCAGTAGCCATGGGGGGGCCTTGCCTTTCATGCAAGCATGTGGACCACCCAATTGTTGGTCTTCCTGGATCTGTCCTGATCCCGTCAGTTTCCCCTTTACAAGGCCCTCCGTGAGAATGCACATCCAGGCTGGAACAGCGAGGAGAGAGAATCCCATTCTCACTCACCACTTTCCAGGGAATGCTTGACACTTGGGCTAGATGGCAAAGCCTCTCTACCACCAGGCTCCACTCAGGAGGACACAGGGGGTGATTCTGGGCAGATGTTGGCCCCTAGCCACATGAGTCCACCCTGCTGGTCCCCTCAATCATCTGACCCAGTTGTGCATAAGCTTTAGAACTAATCCACAAGAATGTCCTTTTCAGCTATGATTGGCTGCTGCTGACATCATAGGAATCTGGGGGAAGTGATTTTTGTGCATATCTTGTTTTATATGTCTTTGATTAATAAACATTGGGCAATCAAATTAATTATGTCAGCCTAAGAACAGATTGGTTGGCAAAATATTTTGAAAATGTAAAGTTCAGTCAACTAAGACCTGATTAGAGTTGCAACCCTCTCAGTGTGCAAATGAGTAGACCAAAGGCCAGCAGGAAAGATTTTTTGTCTAAATTAATATTTAAACTCAAGTTTCCTGACCCAAGCCAGGGCTCTTATCCTTTAGTCTCTACTATCTGGGAAGATCTTCCAAGGAGATAATGAGATTTTTAAAATGTCATATACAAATCAACACTTCTCCATGGTACACGTATAAGACAGTGCACATGTATGTATGTATGTACAGAGGACATGCGTGGGTACTCTGCCAGAAGGTGTCCAGTTGTAATAGAATGATGCTGAATTAGTTTTTCAGGCTACAGTAACAAAGTACCACACATTAAGTGGCCTAAACAACAGAAATACAGTCTCTCATAGTTCTGGAGGTCTGAAGTCTGAATTAAGGGATCAACATATTTCTTCTGAGGCTGGCAAAAGACTGTGTTCCAGGCCCTCTGCCCTATTGTCTGGGGGTTTCTGGTAACCTTTGCCATTCCTTGGCTTGCAGAAGCATCACCCTAGTCTCTGCCTTCATCTTCATGTGGCATTATTTGTGTGTCTCTGTCCAAATTCCCCCTTTTTACAATGACACCAGTCATACTGGATTAGAGCCCACCCTAATGACTTTATCTTAACTAATTGCATCTACCAAGACTTGTATCTCCAGATAAGGTCACACTCTGAAAATATTGGGATTAGGACTTCAACATACTAAGTTTGGGGGGGAGGAGGGAGAGTGGGAGAGGAGAGTCACAATTCAAGCCATAAAATAGGCCTTTTTCAAGAGTTCAAAACCAACATGGTAAAACCCCATCTCTACTAAAGATATAAAAAAAATTAGCCAGACATGGTGGCAGGAACCTATAATCCTAGCTACTCAGGAAGCTGAGACAGGAAAATCGTTTGAACCAGGAAGGAAGAGGTTGCAGTGAGCTGAGATTGTGCCACTGCACTCCAGCCTGGGCAACAGAGTGAGGCTCCATTTAAACGGAGATTACATGATATAAAAGTATTGTCTGGAATACATTCGAGTTCTTCCACCTGGGCAAGTCAATTTCCTTCACTGAATATGAATTTATTCACCTTTAAGGTGGATGTAAGGATAGTCCCATGAAGGATAATCACATGTATGCTTTGGTTTGTCCAGCAAGATGAAAACTTAAGGATCAGATAGGGTGATGACTTGACCGAGTTCACACGGAGTAACTGACAAAGTCTAGGCGTAAGCTTTCAGTTTCCTAAAGTAGCTCTTTCTACTTTATTAGGCAGCATCTCTAGCTTTAGTATATTTTCTGCACATTGAAGGTTTTTTTTTCCTCTACATCTAAAGAAAGATAGCATAAAGGAAAAGTCCCCTGAATGAAATATAGGAGATCTGAGTTCTAGAGTCCAATGTCCCTCTACTTACATGTGTGAGTTTAGATGTTATGTCTGTATTAGACATTCATGACTTTGTGCTTGTTGTGTATCAAGAACTACATTTAGCTTATTACCTGGGAAATGGTGAAGGTGAATAAATGACAGTCTCCTCCAAACAAAATCTGGTTATGTGCTATGTGCTGTGTAAGAGATACATCTAAAAATAAGGTAATACAGAATGTCTGAAAGTGAAAGAATGGCAAAAGATATATCAGACGAATGCTAATAACAAGTAGGTATTCCATTGAGGTATAAAAATATATTTTATATATAGAATAAAATATAGGTACTTAAGATAAGTATTCCAGTTAGACTGCTTCTATAACTTGGCTATTGTGAATAGTGCTGAAATGAGCATGGGAGTGTAGATTTCACTTTGACATACTGATTTCAATTCCTTTGGATATATATCCAGAAGTGGGATTGATGGATTACTGGTAATTCTATTTTTAGTTTTTTTTGAGGAAACTCCACACTATTTTCTGAAATGGCCGTACCAGTTTAAATTCTCACTACAATATACAAGGGTTTCCTTTCTTCCACATCCTCACCAACACTTGTTATTCTTTGTCTTTTTTTTTTCTTATTTTGACAGGGTTTTGCTCCATTACCCAGGCTGGAGTGCACTGGCACAATCACTGCTCATTACAACCTCTGCCTCCTGGGCTCAAGTGATCCTCCCACCTCAGCCTCCCAACTAGCTGAGACCACAAGCGTACACCACTATGCCTGGCTAATATTTGTATTTTTTGGCAGAGACAGGTTTTTGCCACATTGCCCAGGCTGATTGGTCTTGAACTCTTGAGCTCAAGTGATCTACCCACCTCAGCCTCCCAAATGCTGGGATTATAGGCATGAACCACTGTGCCCAGCCCATCATTTATCTTTTTGATAATAGCCACTCCAACGGGTGTGGGATGATGTCTACTTGTGGTTTTAATTGGCATTTCCCTGATAATTAGAGATGTTGAACATTTTTTAATGTATCTATTGGCCATTTGTATCTCTTCTTTTGAGAAATGTCTGTGAATAACTTTTGCCCATTTTTAAAATCAGCTTATTCGATTTCTTGCTATTGAGTTGAGCTTCCTATATATTTTAGATATTAGCTATTAGACATTATTAGATATTCGATATTATACATTTGTATGGTTTACAAATGTCTTCTTCCAACCCATGGGTTGTCTCTTCACTCTAATTGTTTCCTTTGAAGTCCAGAAGCTTTTTAGGTTGATACAATCCCATTTGTCCATTTTTGCTTTTGTTTCCTAGGCTTTTGGAGTCCTGTTCAAGAAATCATTGCTCCAACCAATGTCATGAAACTTTTTTTTTTTCTAGTAGCTTTACAGTTTTAGGTCTTACATTTAAGTATTTTTATTGATTTTGAGTTTATTTCTGTAGATAGTGCAAGATTAGGTTCCTATTTTATTCTTTTGCCTGCGGATATTCGGTTTTCTCAATATGATGTATTACAAATTATCTTTACCCCATCATGTATTCTTGGAACCTTTATCAAAAAATCAATTGACAATTGACCATAAATACTTGAGTTTATTTCAAGGTTTTCTATCCTGTTTCATTGGTCAATGTGTTGTTTTTTTATGCCAGTATCATACTCTTTAATTAAAATAGATCTATCATATATTTTGAAACCAGGAAGTGTGATGCTTCTAGCTTTGTTCCTTTTCTAAAGATTGCTTTGGCTATTTGGAGTCCTACAGTGCAAATTTTAAGAATTTTTTTTTTTTTTTTTTTAGATGGAGTCTTGCTCTGTTGCCCAGACTAGAGTGCAGTGGCACGATCTCGGCTGTCTGCAAGCTCCGCCTTCCGGGTTCGTGCCATTCTCCTGCCTCAGCCTCCCAGTAGCTGGGACTACAGATGCCCGCCACCACGCCTGGCTAATTTTTTTATATTTTTAGTAGAGACGGAGTTTCACCGTGTTAGCCAAGATGGTCTCGATCTCCTGACCTCATGATCTGCCCCCCTCGGCCTCCCAAAGTGCTGGAATTACAGGCATGAGCCACCGTGCCCAGCCTTAAGATTGTTTTTCATCTCTGTAAAAAGTGACATTGAAATTTTGATGAGGATTGCCTTGAATCTGTCAATGGCTTTGGCTAGTGTCCATCAATGGATGAATGGATAAAGAAAATGTGGTATATACACACAATGCTATACTATACAATCTTGAAAAAGAAGGAAATCTTGTCATTTGTGACAACATGGATGGAACTGGGAGATGTTATGCTTAGTGAAATAAGCCTGGAAGAGAAAGATAAATACTTTATTATCTCACCTACATGGGGAAACTTTAAAAAGTCAATCTTTAAGAAACAGAGTGTAGAAAGGTAGTTTCCAGAGTCTGGGGTAAGGGCAAAGAGAAAGGAAAAAGGAGATGTTGATCCAAAGGTGCAAAGTCTCAGTTAGACTAAAAGAATAAGTAAGGCACTTCGTGGTGAACACTGTTAATAGTAAGGTACTCTTTCAAAATTACTATAATAGTAGATTTTTAAGATTCTCACCAAAAAAAGTTGGTGAGGTGCTAGATATGTTAATTACTTTGATTGAATCTTTCTACAATGTATACATAGATTAAAAAATCATGTTGTATTCCATAAATATATACAATTATTGGCAATTAAAAATAAGTAAATTTAAAAATAGGTATTCAAATTAATATCAAAAAAATTCAAAATAAAAAATTATTATTAGGGATTTGGTTTGTCTTTACTTATAATAAAAAGAATATTTTATCTGAATATACAATAATCACGAACCTGAATGCAACTAACAACACAACTACAAAACATATAAAGCAAAAGTTTGCAGAGTTCTAAGGAGAAATGAGCAAATTCATAATCAGAGTAAGATTATTTTAGTAAGCCTCTTTTGAAACTGTTAGTAAAGATACAGAAAATGTGCACAACATGCTGAAAAACGTAAGCTATATATAAAATTCTGAAAAACACAGAAAATATTCATTTTCAAGAATAGCTGTGTTCTATTTTCAAACACTGACCATGTAATAAACTGAATGAAAGTTTCAGCCAGTATTTTCAATACTATTTGATTTGTATATCCAATAGACCACAATCTCTAAACCTATTGCAAGAAATTCAGAGATTAGGGAAATAATCTCTCCCAATCTGATCATCTGCTTAGACACTAAAACAGAAGAATGCTATGTTTAGTAATTCATGGAACACAGAAGAAGACATAATGTAAATAAGAAAATATTTAAAACTAAATAAGAAAATCATTACCAATAAAAATGTCAGGTAAAATTAAACTGTTATTTAGATGGGAATTTAGAATTAGGAAATACTAAAGTTTAAAAAGTAAATAGGCACTTAATAAATTAATAAAGACAATAGAGTAAGTCCAAAGAAAGTAGAAGCAAAGATGTAATAAACATAAGAGCAAATATTACAAAAAAAAGAATTAAAGGATTAAAGAAATCAAAGGTAACTATTTAAAAGACTACTGAAACAGAAAAACCTCTGGTAAAATTAATTGAGAAAAAGCAAAAATAAAAATATTAGGAACAAAAATATTTGTGACAGATAGGAAAAAATTTTTATGAACAACTTTATTGCAGTAAATATAACAATTTAGATGAAATAGGTAATTATTTAAAACTATGACTATAAACAGATGAAATGAAAGAAAATATATAGATACACCAATTATCATTAAAAAGTAAACTTACTGATATATAAATTACATCAGTTGTATCTCTTTTAGAAAGACACCAAATCTTGTTTTTTTACAAATGAACTTTACCAGACTATCAGGGAGAAAATACACCATAGTTTTTTTTTGTGTGTGTGTACAATTTGTTTCTGAATAGAGAAAGAGGAAGAAACCTACTCAGCTTTTTATGATGCTAATTTTAGCTTGATTTTAAAATTGGTAAAGGACAGATCAAGAGGAGAAAAATTGTAAATTTATCTTATTAAAAGAAAAAATCATAAATAAAATATTATGAAACCAAATTCAATAGTGTATTAAAACATTACATGCTAGATTGGTCTCAGAAATGCATAATTTGCTTAAAATCACAAAGTTTATTAAAATACACCAGAGTATCAACAAATTGATGTAAAAAACAATTGGATAAATTCAATACATCTCTGTGATAAAAACTCTTGATAAACTAATGAGAAGGTAAGGGTGTCTATTATTAAAATAAAAGGGTCTCAATAAATTTAAGAATATTTAAATACAAATTTTGATACAAATTATGTTGTTTAACATACCAAAGATAATTTAGAAACCAATAAAATAAAATCTTCATAAAAATTTCAAATGCTGAGAAATTAAACAACATAACTGTAACTAACTATGGTTCAAAGAAGAAACTGCAGTGGAAACTAGAAAGTATCATAAACTGAATGAAAATAAAATCACAATGTATTAAAATCTATGGGATACATACAGCTAAAGCAGATTTTTAGAGGAAAATGTTAGCATTAAATTCATATAGTAGAAAAAGGAGTGTCTCAAATCAATGAGCTAATCGTCCATAAAAGAAACTTAAAGAAAAGAAAGAGCAAAGTAAACCCAGAGCAACTAAAAGAAGGAAACAATAAAATAGAAGAACAGAATTTAATGACTTAGAAAACAGAAAGGTAATAGAAAAAAATGACAGAGTCAAAATCTGATTGCTGGGAAAGATCAATAAAACTAATGACTCTCTAGACATGATAATCAAGATAAAAACAAGAAAGACACGAATTACCATTAAAGGAATGAAAGAAGTGACATCCCTAATACTGCTAAAAATAAGAAGAACATAATGAAGTACTATGAATAACATTATGTCAAATAAATCAGCAACTTAAGTGAAATGGGCAAAGTCACTGAAAGACACAAAGTATGAAACTAACTCAAGAAGATAGCCTGAAAATCACTGTGTCTATCATATAAATTAAATTTGTATTTAATGCCCCCCAGCCAGGCAAACTCCCAGCCCAAATATTTCACAGGTGAATTCTGCCATATAGTTAAAGAAGACATTTAACCAGTTCTAATGGGATTATTTCAGGATATATGAGAAGAATTATTTTTCAACCCATTTTATGAGTCTTGCATTATCACGATACTATAATCAGACAAAGACAGTACACTTAAAGAACAGGCTAGGTGCAGTGGCCCATGCCTGTAGTCCTAGCATTCTGGGAGGCCAAGGTAAGAGGATTGCTTGAGCCCAGGAGTTCTAGACCAGCCTAAGCAACATAGTGAGACCCCATCTCCACAAAAAATACAAAAATTAGCTGGGCATGGTGGTGTGCACCTGTAGTCTCAGCTACTCAGGAGCCTGAGGTGGGAGGATCAAGAGGTTGAAGCTGTGGTGAGAAGAGATCATGCACTTCAGCTTGTGCAACAGAGGGAGATCTTTTCTTAAAAAAAACAAAACACAAAAACAAAAACGAAAGTGAGGTAGGAGGCCAGACTGGACTCTGGAGGTGGGGCTTGGACACTAGACCAAATTGAGGGCTAGATAAAATGGTCTGGGGTGGAAGCACCTCCCCATAAGACATGCCCACCAGTGTGCCATGTGAGTTTACCATTGCCACGGCAACACGCAGAAGTTACTGCCCCTTTTCATGGCAATAACCCTGCAACCCAGAAGTTAACCACCCTCATCCTGGAAATTGCCGCAAAAACTGCCCTTTAATTTGCATATAACTAAAAGTGGGTATAAATATGAGTGCAAACCTGCCTCTGAGCTGCTGCTCTGGGCACTCTGCCTATGGAGTAAGCCCCGCTCTGCAAGGAGGAGTCCCTCTGCTGCTGCTATACTCCACTGCATCAATAGAAGCTGCTGATGAACACCCCCAGCCTGTTCTTGAATTCTTTCCTGGGTAAAGCCAAGAAACCTCCCGGGCTAAGCCTCAATCTTGGGGCTACCCTGTCCTGCATCAAAAGGACACTATAGAGCAATATGCCTCAAAGACATAGATGCAAAAATCTTTAAGAAATTTGTTTTTGCAAATCAAATCCAACAACATACATACAAATGTCCTAATGTATCATAATCAAAAGAAGTTTATCCCAGTAAAGCAAATGTAGTTTAGCTTTCCAAAATCAATCAATGCAATTCACTGTAATAGCAGACTAAAAAGGAAAATATATTTTAATAGATGCAGAAATATATTCACTAAATTCAACACCTAGTTAACTCTATGCAAACTAGGAACTCTATATAAACTAGGAATGGAAAATTCTGTCACCCTGCTAAAGGGAATCGAACAAAAACTTTGAGCTAACCTCATCATTCACAGTGAGAGATCGAATGTTTTCCCCAAAAGAATAGAAACAAGGCACAACTATCCATGGTCACCATTTGTATTTAATATACCAGAGATCCTAGCTTCTGCAACCAGGGAGCAAAAAGGACATAAAAGCCACCCACATTGGAACAAAAAAAGTAAAATTGTCACTATTAATAGAAACTTGATTGTCTATGTAGAAAAGTCTAAGAGTAATATAATTTTTAGAAATTTAATAATTCTTTAACAAAGTGAGTTTAGCCAGACCATAGGATACAAAATCAGTATATAAAAATCAAATGTATTTCCCATACCAGCAATGGACAGTTTAAAAATTGAAATTTAAATAAACAATACCATTTACCAGAACATAAAAAATATGAAATATGTAAGGACAAATTTAACACAATATTTGCAAGATCTGTACACTAAAACCTATAGAACACTGTTGAATTAAGTTAAAGAAACCAAAATAAATGGAGAGATGAAACACGTTAAGGATTGGAAGAGTATCACTTGGCATTCTTAAATTCAACTATAGATTGAATGAAATTCCAATAAAAATCTCAGTAGAATTTTTTAAATTGGCAAGCTGATTCTAAAATTTATATGAAAATACAAAATATTTAGAGAACATTTTATAAGGAATTGTAGTACCTAAGTTGAAGCGTCCTGTAAAGCTACAGTAATCAAGTCATTGTGCTATTGGTGTAAACACAGACATAATAGATCAGTGGAAAATAATCCAAAGTAGAAAAATAGACCCTCACATATATGGTCAATTGAATTTCAACAAAGCTGCCAAAGTAATTCAAAAGGGAAATAATAGTCTTTTCAACAAATGGTACTTGAACAATTGGACATCCAGATTGAAAACAATGAAGCTCAACCCTTATCTAATACTATATAAACAATGAATTTCGAATGAATTAGACATATCAATATAAGAGCAGCTAAAATTGTAAAGCTTCTAGCTAAAAACACTGGAAAAAATATTTGTAACCTTGAGTTAGGTGAATATTCCTTAGAACACACAAAATTAACATAAAAAGAAAAATATAATAACTGGAACTTCATAAAAATTTAAAATTTTGCGTTTATAAGACAGTGTTAAAGAATTTAAAAGACTGGGAGAAAATATTTGCAAAACAGATACCTGACAAACAGCTAGTATTCAGAGTATGTAAAGAACTCCCACAACTCAATAATAATAAGAAAAACAACCTGAGTTTAAAAACTATGGTTATAAAAGTTGAGCAGACATTTCACCAAAGAAAATACAAAGATGACTGATAAATACATGAAAAAGCTCTCAAAATTATTTGTCTTTAGGGAAAAACAAGTTGAAAGTATCATTTTAAAACTGGGCACATCCAATACCAAGTGTTGGTTGGGGTGAGGAGCAATTTCCACTCTCATAGATGGCTGCTAAAAATGCAAAGTGGTGCAATAATTTGAAATATAGTTTCTTATAAAGTTATAATACCTACCATACTGCCTGTCAATCTTATTCACAGGTAATTTCCCAAGAGAAATTAAAATGTATGTCCACACAAAGACTTTGAAGGAGTTAAAAATATAACCCTCTAGCATATTGACTAAGTTAAAGGCACTTGGAAAACAGCAGGTGCAAAAAGATTACTCTGACCTTTGTGCTGTTTCTTAAAAGCAAAAGGTGAAAGTCCCACGTGAAAGATGCAACATCTTTATCCTCAAGGATGAGAAATTGAGACCAAGAGACTTCTGCATAGACCTTGTTAACATAACTCTTTTAAGTCTCCCTACATGATTTAGCTGTTTCTTCAAACTTACTATTCTTTGTCCAACCCATATTTATGTAACTGTTTCTAACTGCTCCTTTCATTCTTTATATCTTTACGAGGGCTCCCATCCTGCCTAACACTTGTATTGAATACATTTGTATGTTTTTCTCCTGTTAATCTATCTTATGTCAATTTAATTCCCCAACCCAGCTGGGACCCTGAAAGGATGAGGGTAGGATTTTGTCTCTCTTTCAACTTGTGCTTGAATATTCATGGTAGCTTCATTTGTAAATGTGAAAAAAAAAAACCAACAAAAAACTGAAAACAACTCAAATATCCACCAACTGATGAATACATAAACAAATTGTGGTATATTTACACAAGAAAATACTACTCAGCCATAAAAAGGGACATGCTGCTGATACGAGCATCAACATTGATGAATCTCAAAACCATTATGCTAAATGAAGAAATTCAGACACCAAGGCTACATACTGTATGATTAATTTTACATAATTAAAAATTTAAAACAGTTATATGGACAAGCAGATCAGTGGTTGCCCAGGGGTCGGGGAGGTGCTTAACAACAGATGAACATTTAGGAGCCTTTTCGGCTAATGAGAATGTGAGAATGTTCTATTCCATCACTGTGACTATGAACATTTGTCAAAACTTATTGAACTCTACACTTAAACTGGCAAGTTTTATTTTCTGTAAATTATATCTCAATAAAGCTGATTTTTTATTTTATTTTTATTTTTTTTATTTTTTTATTTTTTTTCTTTTATTATTATTATTATTATTATTATTATACTT
This sequence comes from Pongo abelii, assembly GCF_028885655.2. Classification (NCBI taxonomy): domain Eukaryota; kingdom Metazoa; phylum Chordata; class Mammalia; order Primates; family Hominidae; genus Pongo; species Pongo abelii. The sequence continues at coordinate 103,100,124 of NC_072000.2, read as the reverse complement.
TAGGTTTTATGGTACATGTGCACAATGTGCAGGTAAGTTACATATGTATACATGTGCCCTGCTGGTGCGCTGCACCCACCAACTCGTCATCTAGCATTAGGTATATCTCCCAATGCTATCCCTCCCCCCTCCCCCCACCCCACAACAGTCCCCAGAGTGTGATGTTCCCCTTCCTGTGTCCATGTGTTCTCATTGTTCAATTCCCACCTATGAGTGAGAATATGCGGTGTTTGGTTTTTTGTTCTTGCGATAGTTTACTGAGAATGATGATTTCCAATTTCATCCATGTCCCTACAAAGGACGTGAACTCATCATTTTTTATGGCTGCATAGTATTCCATGGTGTATATGTGCCACATTTTCTTAATCCAGTCTATCATTGTTGGACATTTGGGTTGGTTCCAAGTCTTTGCTATTGTGAATAATGCCGCAATGAACATACGTGTGCATGTGTCTTTATAGCAGCATGATTTATAGTCCTTTGGGTATATACCCAGTAATGGGATGGCTGGGTCGAATGGAATTTCTAGTTCTAGATCCCTGAGGAATCGCCACACTGACTTCCACAAGGGTTGAACAAGTTTACAGTCCCACCAACAGTGTAAAAGTGTTCCTATTTCTCCACATCCTCTCCAGCACCTGTTGTTTCCTGACTTTTTAATGATTGCCATTCTAACTGGCGTGAGATGGTATCTCATTGTGGTTTTGATTTGCATTTCTCTGATGGCCAGTGATGGTGAGCATTTTTTCATGTGTTTTTTGGCTGCATAAATATCTTCTTTTGAGAAGTGTCTGTTCATGTCCTTCACCCACTTTTTGATGGGGTTGTTTGTTTTTTTCTTGTAAATTTGTTGGAGTTCATTGTAGATTCTGGATATTAGCCCTTTGTCAGATGAGTAGGTTGCGAAAATTTTCTCCCATTTTGTAGGTTGCCTGTTCACTCTGATGGTAGTTTCTTTTGCTGTGCAGAAGCTCTTGAGTTTAATTAGATCCCATTTGTCAATTTTGGCTTTTGTTGCCATTGCTTTTGGTGTTTTAGACATGAAGTCCTTGCCCATGCCTATGTCCTGAATGGTAATGCCTAGGTTTTCTTCTAGGGTTTTTATGGTTTTAGGTCTAACATTTAAGTCTTTAATCCATCTTGAATTGATTTTTGTATAAGGTGTAAGGAAGGGATCCAGTTTCAGCTTTCTACATATGGCTAGCCAGTTTTCCCAGCACCATTTATTAAATAGGGAATCCTTTCCCCATTTCTTGTTTTTGTCAGGTTTGTCAAAGATCAGATACTTGTAGATATGTGGCATTATTTCTGACAGCTCTGTTCTGTTCCATTGATCTATATCTCTGTTTTGGTACCAGTACCATGCTGTTTTGGTTACTGTAGCCTTGTAGTATAGTTTGAAGTCAGGTAGTGTGATGCCTCCAGCTTTGTTCTTTTGGCTTAGGATTGACTTGGCGATGCGGGCTCTTTTTTGGTTCCATATGAACTTTAAAGTAGTTTTTTCCAATTCTGTGAAGAAAGTCATTGGTAGCTTGATGGGGATGGCATTGAATCTGTAAATTACCTTGGGAAGGATGGCCATTTTCATGATATTGATTCTTCCTACCCATGAGCATGGAATGTTCTTCCATTTGTTTGTATCCTCTTTTATTTCCTTGAGCAGTGGTTTGTAGTTCTCCTTGAAGAGATCCTTCACGTCCCTTGTAAGTTGGATTCCTAGGTATTTGATTCTCTTTGAAGCAATTGTGAATGGGAGTTCACTCATGATTTGGCTCTCTGTTTGTCTGTTATTGATGTATAAGAACGCTTGTGATTTTTGCACATTGATTTTGTATCCTGAGACTTTGCTGAAGTTGCTTATCAGCTTAAGGAGATTTTGGGCTGAGACAATGGGGTTTTCTAGATATACTATCATGTCATCTGCAAACAGGGACAATTTGACTTCCTCTTTTCCTAATTGAATACCCTTGATTTCCTTCTCCTGCCTAATTGCCCTGGCCAGAACTTCCAACACTATGTTGAATAGAAGTGGTGAGAGAGGGCATCCCTGTCTTGTGCCAGTTTTCAAAGGGAATGCTTCCAGTTTTTGCCCATTCAGTATGATATTGGCTGTGGGTTTGTCGTAAATAGCTCTTATTATTTTGAGATACGTCCCATCAATTCCTAATTTATTGAGAGTTTTTAGCATGAAGGGTTGTTGAATTTTGTCAAAGGCCTTTTCTGCATCTATTGAGATAATCATGTGGTTTTTGTCTTTCGTTCTGTTTATATGCTGGATTACATTTATTGATTTGCGTATATTGAACCAGCCTTGCATCCCAGGGATGAAGCCCACTTGATCATGGTGGATAAGCTTTTTGATGTGCTGCTGGATTCTGTTTGCCAGTATTTTATAGAGGATTTTTGCGTCAATGTGCATCAAGGATATTGGTCTAAAATTCTCTTTTTTTGTTGTGTCTCTGCCAGGCTTTGGTATCAGGATGATGCTGGCCTCATAAAATGAGTTAGGGAGGATTCCCTCTTTTTCTATTGATTGGAATAGTTTCAGAAGGAATGGTACCAGCTCCTCCTTGTACCTCTGGTAGAATTCGGCTGTGAATCCATCTGGACCTGGAATTTTTTTGGTTGGTAAGCTATTGATTATTGCCACAATTTCAGCTCCTGTTATTGGTCTATTCAGAGATTCAACTTCTTCCTGGTTTAGTCTTGGGAGGGTGTATGTGTTGAGGAATTTATCCATTTCTTCTAGATTTTCTAGTTTATTTGCACAGAGGTGTTTGTAATATTCTCTGATGGTAGTTTGTATTTCTGTGGGATCGGTGGTGATATCCCCTTTATCATTTTTTATTGCATCTATTTGATTCTTCTCTCTTTTTTTCTTTATTAATCTTGCTAGCGGTCTATCAATTTTGTTGATCCTTTCAAAAAACCAGCTCCTGGATTCACTTATTTTTTGAAGGGTTTTTTGTGTCTCTATTTCCTTCAGTTCTGCTCTGATTTTAGTTATTTCTTGCCTTCTGCTAGCTTTTGAATGTGTTTGCTCTTGCTTTTCTAGTTCTTTTAATTGTGATGTTAGGGTGTCAATTTTGGATCTTTCCTGCTTTCTCTTGTGGGCATTTAGTGCTATAAATTTCCCTCTACACACTGCTTTGAATGCATCCCAGAGATTCTGGTATGTTGTGTCTTGGTTCTCATTGGTTTCAAAGAACATCTTTATTTCTGCCTTCATTTCGTTATGTACCCAGTAGTCATTCAGGAGCAGGTTGTTCAGTTTCCACGTAGTTGAGCGGTTTTGAGTGAGATTCTTAATCCTGAGTTCTAGCTTGATTGCACTGTGATCTGAGAGACAGTTTGTTACAATTTCTCTTCTTTTACATTTATTGAGGAGAGCTTTACTTCCAAGTATATGGTCAATTTTGGAATAGGTGTGGTGTGGTGCTGAAAAAAATGTATATTCTGTTGATTTGGGGTGGAGAGTTCTGTAGATGTCTATTAGGTCCGCTTGGTGCAGAGCTGAGTTCAATTCCTGGGTATCCTTGTTGACTTTCTGTCTCGTTGATCTGTCTAATGTTGATAGTGGGGTGTTAAAGTCTCCCATTATTAATGTGTGGGAGTCTAAGTCTCTTTGTAGGTCACTCAGGACTTGCTTTATGAATCTGGGTGCTCCTGTATTGGGCGCATGTATATTTAGGATAGTTAGCTCTTCTTGTTGAATTAATCCCTTTACCATTATGTAATGGCCTTCTTTGTCTCTTTTGATCTTTGTTGGTTTAAAGTCTGTTTTATCAGAGACTAGGATTGCAACCCCTGCCTTTTTTTGTTTTCCGTTTGCTTGGTAGATCTTCCTCCATCCTTTTATTTTGAGCCTATGTGTGTCTCTGCACGTGAGATGTGTTTCCTGAATACAGCACACTGATGGGTCTTGAGTCTTTATCCAGTTTGCCAGTCTGTGTCTTTTAATTGGAGCATTTAGTCCATTTACATTTAAAGTTAATATTGTTATGTGTGAATTTGATCCTGTCATTATGATGTTAGCTGGATATTTTGCTCGTTAGTTGATGCAGTCTCTTCCTAGTCTCGATGTTCTTTACATTTCGGTATGATTTTGCAGTGGCTGGTACCGGTTGTGCCTTTCCATGTTTAGCGCTTCCTTCAGGAGCTCTTTTAGGGCAGGCCTGGTGGTGACAAAATCTCTCAGCATTTGCTTGTCTGTAAAGTATTTTATTTCTCCTTCACTTATGAAGCTTAGCTTGGCAGGATATGAAATTCTGGGTTGAAAATTCTTTTCTTTAAGAATGTTGAATATTGGCCCCCACTCTCTTCTGACTTGTAGGGTTTCTGCCGAGAGATCCGCTGTTAGTCTGATGGGCTTCCCTTTGATGGTAACCCGACCTTTCTCTCTGGCTGCCCTTAACATTTTTTCCTTCATTTCAACTTTGGTGAATCTGACAATTATGTGTCTTGGAGTTGCTCTTCTCGAGGAGTATCTTTGTAGCGTTCTCTGTATTTCCTGAATCTGAATGTTGGCCTGCCTTGCTAGATTGGGGAAGTTCTCCTGGATAATATCCTGCAGAGTGTTTTCCAACTTGTTTCCATTCTCCCCGTCACTTTCAGGTACACCAATCAGACGTAGATTTGGTCTTTTCACATAGTCCCACATCTCTTGGAGGCTTTGCTCGTTTCTTTTTATTCTTTTTTCTCTAAACTTCCCTTCTCGCTTCATTTCATTCATTTCATCTTCCAGGGCTGATACCCTTTCTTCCATTTGATCGCATCGGCTCCTGAGGCTTCTGCATTCTTCACGTAGTTCTCGAGCCTTGGTTTTCAGCTCCATCAGCTCCTTTAAGCACTTCTCTGTATTGGTTATTCTAGTTATACATTCTTCTAAATTTTTTTCAAAGTTTTCAACTTCTTTGCCTTTGGTTTGAATATCCTCCCGTAGCTCGGAGTAATTTGATCGTCTGAAGCCTTCTTCTCTCAGCTCGTCAAAGTCATTGTCCATCCAGCTTTGTTCCGTTGCTGGTGAGGAACTGCGTTCCTTTGGAGGAGGAGAGGTACTCTGGTTTTTAGAGTTTCCAGTTTTTCTGCTCTGTTTTTTCCCCATCTTTGTGGTTTTATCTACTTTTGGTCTTTGATGATGGTGATGTACAGATGGGTTTTTGGTGTGGCTGTCCTTTCTGTTAGTTTTCCTTCTAACAGACAGAACCCTTAGCTGCAGGTCTGTTGGAGTACCTGGCCGGCCGTGTGAGGTGTCAGTCTGCCCCTGCTGGGGGGTGCCTCCCAGTTAGGCTGCTCGGGGGTCAGGGGTCAGGGACCCACTTGAGGAGGCAGTCAGCCCGTTCTCAGATCTCCAGCTGCCTGCTGGGAGAACCACTGCTCTCCTCACAGCTGTCAGACAGGGACATTTAAGTCTGCAGAGGTTACTGCTGTCTTTTTGTTTGTCTGTGTCCTGCCCCCAGAGGTGGAGCCTACAGAGGCAGGCAGGCCTCCTTGAGCTGTGGTGGGCTCCACCCAGTTCAAGCTTCCAGGCTGCTTTGTTTACCTAAGCGAGCCTGGGCAATGGCGGGCGCCCCTCCCCCAGCCTGGCTGCCGACTTGCTGTTTGATCTCAGACTGCTGTGCTAGCAATCAGCGAGACTCCGTGGGCGTAGGACCCTCTGAGCCAGGTGCGGGCTATACTCTCCTGGGGCACCGTTTCCTAAGCCCGTCGGAAAAGCACAGTATTCGGGTGGGAGTGGCCCGATTTTCCAGGTGCCGTCTGTCACCCCTGGAAGGGGAACTCCCTGACCCCTTGTGCTTCCCGAGTGAGGCAATGCCTCGCCCCTGCTTCGGCTGGCACACGGTGCGCTCACCCACTGACCTGCGCCCACTGTCTGGCCCTCCCTAGTGAGATGAACACGGTACCTCAGATGGAAATGCAGAAATCACCCGTCTTCTGCGTCGCTCGCGCTGGGAGCTGTAGACCGGAGCTGTTCCTATTCGGCCATCTTGGCTCCTCCCCTGATTTTTTAAAAAGTAGTAGCATAAACACTGTAGAAAGATAAGCCAAGGGCTGGGAAAATATAATTGCAACATACTTACCTAACCAGGATTAGCATACTGGAATAAGAAAATGCATTTTTTTCCCTTACAATGTAATAAAGAGACAAGAAAAACAGGAGAAAAGCAGGCACAGATTATGAACAAAAAATTATAGAAGAGAAAATCCTACAGGACAGTGAACACATTTTCACTATGTTTCAGGGAAATGCAAATTAAGATAACATCTGACATTATTTTGCTCCCTTTGGAGTAATTAAAATTTAAACAATAAAGTGGCAAATATTTTGTGACTCCATGCTGTAGATGAGAGTAGATATTTCTTCTGGCTTCCTGGCACCTATAGTATACATAGGATCTGAAGTTAAACAATCACATGTTCCTCTTGAATCTTGAGCAAGTGTCACCAATTATGTAGATATAGATATAGACGCAGATATAAATACAATTCATTCCTTGTCCATCATCCCTTCCACAGTGTAAGCCCTTTGAGGGCAAACAGTTGGTTTTATTCAGTGCTCTGTTCTCAGGGCATAAGACAGTGCCTGAGAAATAAGGGAATCAATAGATTACTAGAATGAAGATGGAGGTAGCTGCATCAGTGAGTACCAGCAAATGTGACAGATGGGGTAACATGCGTGGTTCACTGGAGCATAGCCACTGATGGTGGCTGTGCTGGTGGCAGGCAAACTGCAGAGGTGCCACCAGGGGTACCCAACTGCACTTCCTTTGGTAAGACTAGGTGTGTGATTTCAGTTGCCTGGCCTCTTGCCCAACTACCCTTTTCCAAAGCCTGTATCTTCAGACTGCATGTTTCTCCTGTCAAACCCCCAACAACCTTCTAATTGAATCATTTTCTGCTTAATTTAATGAGAGTCAGTTTCTGTTGTTTGTGACCAGGACCCCCGATGATGACAGAGGCACTGCTGTTAAAAGGAATTAACCAGATCTATGGATATTGATGTGGATAAAACTTAAAAACAATTTTGAGTGAACAAAAACAAGATACAGAATGATATATGCAGTATAATATATGCACCAAACGATACTGTCTATTATTTATAGATAAAAAGAAATAGAGTAGAAGCATTACAAATATAATGGGAAGTACATGCAACATCTTCAAAATGCTAAAGACTTCTAGGAAAAAGAAAGGGAAATGAGAGAATAAGAGAAGGAAGTAAGTTTACATTTGTAAACTTAGTATCTTTACTTTTCTTTATATTCAACATATTTCATAATTATTAAAAGAGCTTAGCCATGTTTTTTACTTCTGTCCTCCACAGTGACCCCAATCAGAGCCACCAACTCAGGACCTGTGGATTTTCAAGAGCTGAGTTTGGAATCTGCTGGCTCAAGTTAAGAACCTGCTCCGTCTTTGGAAAATGTGGTCATTGTGGTTACAGCTACTGCTGCCTTGGTTGTCAAAATAATCAAGCATTTCTTAAAAATGTTAAATGGTCTTAGTGATAGGAAATTTACACCTCAAATGGGATTAAGGACATAATATAATAGAATTGAATCTTTAATGTACGGATTAACCATTGTTTCATTGAAGCAATATAAAGAAGTCCTTATACATGTTATTAAAATTAGAATACAATGAATCTTTACTGTTAAGATAGTTGTTACATGTTTGAAATTTAAAAAAGCACAGTTTGCATTCTATCATATTTTAACTGATTCCTTACCAAAGACTACCATCTGTTAAGGTTTTATATATACATATATGTGTGTATATACACACAAATATATAATATCTTCTTAAAATCTTTATAAAATCTTATGATCTAGCAAGAACATTAATGCTGTAAATATATCCTGATATTTCTCTGAAAAGACTGAGAGTTGTGATGGGATGAGATAAAGTAAATCCCTGTAGAATAGTAATCACACCTGTATTTTTAAAAGACTCAATACTTTCTATATTTTTTCTTCTTTTAAAACTCAAAAAACTTCCAACTAGGTTTGGAGGCCAGGAATTATGCCCACGATGTACATGAAAAGACTGGTGCGCAGAGAGAAATGCCCATCAAGGGTCTCGCATTGTTTCAGGAAAAAAGCAGGACTAGGATTTGGTTTCCTTTGCTATTCTTTTGAATAATTTTTCATTTAATGATGTTGATTTAGCCTAGACCTCAACCCTGTGACCTCTGGGTTATTAAGATAACTTTGAAGCTTACTTGAACAAACATTTAAGGAGTATTCTGTGTGTGAAGGACTCTATGTTAGGCTCTGGGAAACCAAAAACAAATAAATCTGTTCCTGTGCTCATAGCCTAATGGGTGAGACAAACATGTGAACTGATCACTTCAGTTGAATTCTGAAAGGTTTGTGTGAGATGTAAACACAAGGAATTATGGGAAACTCACCCGGGCAGAAGGTCAGGAAAAGCTCATGGAAAAGGTGATGTGTGAGTTAAATGACAGAGAACGAATAGGTATTAGCCAGGAATAGAGGAGAACAGAGGGCATTAAAAACAGAGGAAGCAACATAAATTTAAGTGTGAATGGCATGACATGTGTTGACACTGACAAGCATTTTCAGAGGCAAAAAGACCAGGAGATGGAAGAACTTATGGTTTTGGTTGTGGATAAGATTCTGAGGAAACATAACTGCTGAATTTCTTCCCTGAGAACACTCTGGAGAACTACAGGGAAAAAGAAAGAAAACTACAGGGAAAAAGAAAGAAAACTGCAGGAAACGCCTTAGATAAATTTTAATAAGAGATAGGAAAGAATACGTAAATAGAGGGAGAAATAAACTATGTTCATTGATAGGAAATCTTAATATTATAAATGTATCAATTCTTCCCAAAGTGATCTACCCATTCAGTTATAGGTCCAGTTATGGAACTTGAAAAGTGATTTCTAAAATATATTCTAAAGGTTAAAGATTAAACCTGCAAGTTTAGCCAGGACATTGCTGAAGGAGAAAAGCTGGAAAGAGTTATATCAGTTATTAACATCTATTATGAAACCACAGACATCACAGCAGTATAAAAATAGAGGAGAAATAGATACATTGACCAACGGGCTATAAGAAAGAAACCAAGCTACATGTGCAGGGGAGTTTGGTATACATCGGGGCAGTATGTGAGATTAAAGAGGCGAGAACAGATTAAAAAATCATTCTGAAATATAGTTATCTAAATTGAAAAATAGAACATTTAACCCCTACCTTATGCCATGTACATAGTTAATTCCTAAAGGATTAAGGTCTTATGTATTAAAAAACTTAGAACTATTTGCAGAAATATGTTTTAGATCTCAAAAATTGACTGGACCTTTAAACTAGACATAAAGTATTCACTATGAAACTAATGGCAAAAAAATTTTACCTTATTAAAATTAATCCAAAAACACCTTAAATAAGTGAAAAGAAAGGTTATAAACTAAGAGAAAATATTTACGATACCCATCTAATACAGAAGTAGTATAAAAATCCAATAAATTTTGAAAAACAGGCAAACATGTGAACAATAAGGTTGATAAACGTATAAAGGTCTGTTCAGCATACTTAGTGAGCCAAGACCACAAAGTCGTATTTTATATACTTTCCATTGGCGACTTTGAACATTGCAGGTGATAGATATGATGGAATCTGCAGAATCTTCTCTGTATAACTGATGAAAGGAAAAATTGGTGCAAATGCTTTGAAATCCGTTTTGTTACTACTTTCTAAAGTGGAGATTTTAGTAAATCAATAACCTTGATAACTATTTCTAGGAATATTCTTGAAAGAAATTATTGCACATAAACAGGCACACTATAGCTGCACTGCTCATGGTTACAGAACTATAGGAACAAAAACATTTCATGTCAGTGAGAGTGGATAAATAAATGGAATATTAGATACAGTCACACGATGAAATATTAGACATCAGTCAAAATTGCTGAACTATTGTGACTCATAACTAAAGGCTGAATATTAGCAATATAATATTACATGAAAAAGTCCTGAATACATGTAACAGCATGATATTATTTTTATAAAGTTTGTAACCAGTTAAATAAAAAGCATTTTTAATGGATACACATAAATGCTATAAATGTATTAAAAAAGAAAGCAAGTTAAAGATGAACAGAAGCTTGAGAATGAAGGTTACCTTGGATAAAAAAATGCATGGGTTGGGATGGTGTGTGGGGACATTTGGTTAGAAGGAATTATTGTCAAAGTCCTGGCTTTCATTTCACAAGGTGGGTTTATGTTTGCATATGTTTAGAAATGTCTATATAGCTAGTTAAATAAATGAAAGTGTGTCATGAACTAAACATTACCTTATTCCAGTTCTGTGCACTTGAAGTAGATAAAAAGAGGGGAGGGAGGGAAGGGGAAAGAAAAGAGGAAGAAAGAAAAGAAGGAAGCAAGGAAGGAAGAAAAAAGGGAGGGAAAAAGGGAAAGAAGGAGGGAGGGAAGGAAGAAGGGAGAGAAGGAGGGAAAGAAGGAAGGAGAGAGGGAGGAAAGGGAGGAAGGAAGAAAGGAGGGAGGGAGGGCAGAAAGGAAGGAGAGAGGAAAGGAGGAAGGAAGGAAAGAGGGAGGGAGGGGAGAAAGGAAGGAGAGAGGGAGGGAGGGGAGAAAGGAAGGAGAGAGGGAGGGAGGGGAGAAAGGAAGGAGAGAAAGAGGGAGGGGAGAGAGAAAGGAGAGAGGGAGGGAGGGGAGAAAAGAAGGAGAGAGGGAGGGAGGGGAGAAAGGAAGGAGAGAGGAAGGGAGGGAGGGAGAAAGGGAGGCAGGAAGGAAGGGAGGGAGAGAGGGAGGGAGGGAAGGAAGGAAAGAGGGAGGGAGGAAGGGAGGGAGAGAGGGAGGGAGGTTAGAAAGGAAAGAAGGAGGAAGGAAGGAAAGAGGGAAGGAAAGAAGGGGGGGGAGGAAAGAAGGAAGGAAAAGGAAGGACGGACAGACAGGGTGGTGAGCAACCTCAGAAAAAAACTCAGATAACAGAAGCTGGCAGGCGACAAAGTTTGTGTTTCTCATGCAATAAACTTTCATAGACCTGTAAAGTTTTATGAAAAGTTTTTGAGATGACCATACGATTGCCAATTTTTATCTTTAGCTAAATTGGTCATGAGCAACTACACAACCTACTGCCACCTCTCACCATCATTCCTAAAGGGGAATACATTCAGCTCCTTGGAATATTTGCTGTTGGCCTCATTTTTCTGTTTCTGTTGTAGTTCAAGGAAAACTTTTTTTTTTTTTTTTTTACAAAGGGTCCTGGTGCATGGACTGCATTTATGGAGTGCTGGACAAATGGCCAGTTAGGGATAAATGTGTACCATTCCATAGACTCATAGCTTTAGCCTGAAACAGCCACTAAATTTTCCCCTGCTACTCAGCAATTTGTTGACAAGTTAGAAAATATATAGCAAAAGATAAACATTTATAGAACATTCAACACCTTTCCCCTTGAGGCGAAAAAAATAGCACTCACACCAATGATTCAAGTTTTTAAATAGCTCTGATTGCATTCCTGCAAGCCTCCTTCCAGTCACTTGAAATCACCTTTCAGTAACAGGAACAATCGGAGACATAACCAGAGAGTTATGTGTGTGAGGCTGCTTCGTGCAGTGTCATTCACACACACATGCACACACAGGCAGCTTCCTAAATTGCCAAATTTGTAGAAATGGGTAAATACATTTTGAGACATTTTATCATGGGAAATTACACGGCCATTAAACATCACACTTTCAAGGAGTCTTTACTCATGTAGGAAAATGGAAATGATTGACATAATGTAAGAAAAGCAGGACACAAAGCAGTATTCAGGTGACCCTTGAACAACACAGATTTGTACCGCGTGGGTCCACTTATCCGCAGATTTTCTTCTGCCTGTGCCAACCCTGGGACAGCAAGACCAACCCCTCTGTTTCTTCCTCCTCCTTAGCCTACTCAACGTGAAGGTGATGAGGATGAAGTCCTTTATGACAATACACTTCCATTTAATGAACAGTAAATATATTTCCCCTTCCTTATGATTTTCTTAATAGCATATTTTCTAGCTTACTTTAATCTAAGAATACGGTATATAATACATGTAACACACATAAGATGTGCTAATCAACTGTTTATGTTATTGGTAATGCTTCTGGTCAACAGTAGGCTATTAGAAGTTATGTTTTGGGCCAGGCGTGGTGGCTTACACCTGTAATTCCAGCACTTGGGGAGGCCGAGGCAGGTGGATCACCTGAGGTCGGGAGTTTGAGACCAGCCTGACCAACATGGAGAAACTCCGTCTCTACTAAAAATACAAAATTAGCAGGGCATGGTGGCACGTGCCTGTAATCCCAGCTACACGGGAGCCTGAGGCAGGAGAATCGCTTGAACCCGGGAGGCGGAGGTTATGGTAAGCTGAGATTGCGCCATTCATTGCACTCCAGCCTGGGCAACAAGAGCGAAACTCCATCTCAAAAAAAAAAAAAAAAAAAAAAAAAAAAAAAAAAAAAAAAAAGAAGAAGAAGAAGCAGTGCTACTGCTGCTGCCTGGAGGAGGTTTGATGATGGGACACAGGAAGTCTCATCACACGGTTCCGGTGGAAAGCATCCTCAGGCTAGACCCCATACAGAAAGTGACTTTTACTCTGAAAAGGATTTTCAATGCCCCGTTTATCACCACAGCAACCAGACTATGTTGATGTCAACAGTGACTATAGGCAGAACAGCACATGCAGGTTATGGGGGAAATTGGCCTGATCAGGCATTAGATAAAATCCACTTCTAAGTTAAAGAGTTAAACAGGCAGACAGTATTTTGCTGAGCATATTGGAGGGAAGCAGAACAAGCTAAATATAAATTTAGCTTTCAGCATTTGCAGATGTAAAGACTAAAAACTCAGAAGTGTGGGTCATGAGATGAGAAAGCAATGTCAGAGCCCATACACTCTGGGGTGAGAATTGGGGGGTACGCACTTGAGCTTGAATCTGAATACTGCGGAGAAAATAAAATCAGGATGGGTCAGAGAAGGGTTCTCTGCAGCTGTTTAGGGAGGGTAACAAGGAAGATGGTTAATTGTTTATTTTTATGCCTTAGCCAATTGTGTAGGTAACTAAAGAGAGTTCAATTTTGAGGTCTATTTATTTCTTATAATTATTTTAAATATCTTAAACCTCCCCCAAACAACTGTTGATCCACAATCCCTTATCAGCAGTACCAAAATCTGAACAGCTCTGAAAATCACATTTTAAGAAAAGTTTGTGGCAAACTCGTTTGGCAGCAGACCTTGACCTAAACTGAAGTGAGGCTATTTATAGTTGTTATCAGAGCCCTCTTTGTGTGAATATTCATGTCTTCTGTAGCAGAAATATTCATGTGTTTAATTACAGGTTGCTGCTTCAGATCCTGCTGGGGCTGTTAAGTCATATCCAGTACATGGATCATATTACATTTCTAAAATCTAAAAAACTTCTGAAATATGAAACCATCTGCCCCAAAGGTTCCAGCCAAGGAATTATGGATTTTTATATTAATATACATATCCTATGAGTATGCCCCTATACTCTATAAATTCTAACAGACTGTAAGAAATTAAATATTAGAGAAATAGTTTAAATCTCTTGTATATTACTCTACTATTCCAATGTCCTTCTTCTTTCTTCCTCAAAATCTCTATTTTGAATGGTGGTGTCTATTATTTCCATACAAGTTTCTATAAAATGACATATATTAATTTTAATATCCATACATATTCTATGAATATTAACATATTCTATACATTTATATACATATATGCATGCATAAAACATCTACATACTGTATATATTTATATGTTGCTGTAACTCCATAAAAATTGTTTTATGTATGGGATTCTTTACATGTTTTTAAGTGTTATGAATAGAATCTTTCAGTAATTATCTTTACTTTTTATTGATGACTTGATGTCAAGCTTGTTTTTGCATGCTTATTGATCATTGATATATCTTCTCTAGTGAAGTATCTGTTCAAATGTTATATCAATTTTTAAAATAGATTTGTTTGTTTTATTGTCATCGACTGATAGTAATTCTTTATATAATCTCCACATAAGTTCCTTGTCAGATATATGATTTGCAAATATTTTCTTTCAGTAAGTGGCATAGCTTTACATTTTCTTAACATGTTTTTGAAAGATTAAGTCGTTTCTATCAGTTTTTTCTTTCATGGCTTGTGCTTTGGTTCTCGTTTTAGAAATCATTGCCTAACCCATTGTTACAAAGATTTTCTTCTAGTTTTTCTTCTAGATACTTGTTTCAGCTCACATATTTAAGTCAGTAATACATATTAAGATATATTATTCTATGGTGTGAGATAAACGTCAATGTTCATTTAGGGTTTTTTTTTGTGTGCAGGTAATCTAGTTGTTCCTATTATTGAAGGACTAACATTTCTTCATTGATTAGTATTAACATCTTTGCCAAAAATTAATTAACCATGTAAGTGTGGATGTATTTTTGGAATCTTAATTCTATTTAAGTCATTTATATGCCTATTCTTATGTCAATACTACATTGTCTTTATTACTGTACTTTTATAGTATATGCTGAAAGTAGGAAGTATGAACATCTGTGCTCTTCTTTTTCAAAATTATTTTGGTTATTCTAGATCCTCTGTTTTTCTCATATAAATTTTAGAATTGGCTTGCCAATTTTTAAAAATAAAGCTGCCTAAAAAGATTTGTATTGAGGTGGCACTGAGTATCTTTGTATTTGCTTGAGTCACCTTTAATTTCTGTTTGTGAAATTTTGTAGTTCTCAGTGTTTTATTCCTAGTATGTATTCATTGTTTATTCCTCGTATGTAGAAATGCATTATATTGATGTTTATATTGACCATTTATTCTGTCATGCTACTCACTTCACTTATTGCTTCTAGTGTTTTATTTATTTTGTAGATTTTTAAGGATTTTCTTAAGTCCTTTCTATCAGTTTTTTCTTTCATGACTTGATTTTAGGTACAAGGCTATATCATCGACAAATGCAGAAGTTTTCATTTTATGCCTTTTGCTATGGTTTGAATGTGTTCCCCCAAAGCTCATGTGTTGGAAACTTGATTCCCCATGTGGAGGTGTTGGGAGGTGATTCCTTTAAGAGGTGTTTAGGTCATGAGGTCACTACCCTGTTGAATGGATTAATGTCATTATCCTGGGAGTGGGTTTATATATAAAGATGGGTTTCCCGTCTTCTTGTGTGCTCTGTCTCTCTCTCCCCGTCTTTGCTCTTTCACTATATTATGATGTAGCAAGAAGGTCTTCATCAGACACAACCCATAGATCTTAGATTTCCCAGCTTCCAGAAATTGTGAGAACTAAATTTCTGTTTATTATAAATTACCTGATCTATAGTATTTTGTTATAGCAGTGCAAAATGGATGGAGATACTGTTCAATTTATATGCCTTTTATTTTTTCTTTTTATTGCCTTATGATGCCATCTAGTACTTCCAATGCAGTGCTGAACAGAGGTAAAGAGAGAAGACCTCCCTGTCTTGTTTCTGGTCTTTGGCAGAAAGTATTGAGTCTTTTACCATTGTGAATGATGTTAGTCATAGAACTTTTGTAGATGTCCTCAATTAGGCTAAGGGAGTCTCATTCAATTACTAGTTTGGTGAGGGTTTTTAAAAAAAATCATGTATGTATTCTGAATTCTTTCAAAGACTATCTTTGTCTATTACATTGTCATAAGTTTTTCCCTTTTATATTCTTTTATTTAGTACATTACATTGATTATGTTTCAGATGTTAAATCAACCTAGCATTATTGAGGTAAAATCCACCGAGTCATAAAATATCACTGATTTTACATACTGTTTGATTTAATTTGCTAAAATTTTGTAAAGGATTTTGCATTCAGATTCAAGAGGAATGAATACTTATCTGTAATTTCTCTTCTTGTAATTTTTTATCTGCTTTTGATTTAGTAATCTCAGATTTGTAAGATGAGTTGTAAAGGATTCTCTTCTCTATATATTCTGAATGAGTTTGTGTATGGTTGATATTATTTCTCTCATATATATTTGATTGAATTCACCAATCAAGCAATCTGGTCATGAAATTTCATTTGTGAAAATAATTTTACTCAACGA
This sequence comes from Pongo abelii, assembly GCF_028885655.2. Lineage (NCBI taxonomy): Eukaryota > Metazoa > Chordata > Mammalia > Primates > Hominidae > Pongo > Pongo abelii. Next base: position 103,084,037 of record NC_072000.2, on the reverse strand, counting down.
TTTCATTTATATAGGCCTGCTGAGTTTTCTATTTCCTATTGGGTGAATTTTGGTTACTTCCGTTTATCAAGGAGTTTGCCCATTTTACTTAGGTTTTAAAATTTATAGGCGAGGCTGGGCGGGGTGGCTCACGCCTGTAATCCTAGCACTTTGGGAGGCCGAGGCAGGCGGATCATGAGGTCAGGAGATCGAGACCATCCTGGCTAACAGGATGAAACCCCGTCTCTCCTAAAAATACAAAAAATTAGCCGGGCGTGGTGGCGGGAGCCTGTAGTCCCAGCTCCTCGGGAGGCTGAGGCAGGAGAATGGCGTGAACCCGGGAGGCAGAGCTTGCAGTGAGCCAAGATTGTGCCACTGCACTCCAGCCTGGGCGACAGACTCCGTCTCAAAAAAAAAAAAAAAAAAAAAATTATAAGCGAAATGTTGTCCATAATTTCCTTTTAAGGTTGATCAACTCCTTAGTGCTGCCCATCCTTTTATCCTTAGTATTAGGAATTTATGTCTTATTTCTTTTTTTCTTTATCAGTCGATGTAGAGTCTTATGTACGTGATTTGTTGTTGAAAGAATCAAATATCAGTTTAAAATTTTATGTCATTTATTTCTGCCTATATCATTCTTTCCTTGCTTATTCTACGTTTACTTTTCTTTACCATGCCTTGAAAATTGAATCTCAGATAGTTGATTATGGGTCTCCTTTGAAATGTAATATATATTGGCACCAAATTTCCTGTATGCATGACTTTATCTATATCTCACAAATTTTGAGATATTGTATTTCCATTAACATTTAGTTAAAAATATTTTCTCATTTTTTGTGTTTTTTGACTATGGATTCTTTAGAAATGTCATATGCAATTTCTAAATATTTCTATTTTCCTTAGTTATCTTATTGTTACTTATATTTTAATTGCTTTATTGAGGTATAATTAACATATTATGCATTCTATATGTTTAATGTATACAATTTGAAAATTTTTGAAATGTGCATACTTCAGTAAAGCTACCACCACAATCAAGATAATGAACACATCCATCATTCCAAAAAGTTTTATTATATTATTTTGTAATCCCTCTTGCCAGGCCCTCTCCCTCATTCCTAGGCAACCACTGATCTGGCTTCTCTTGTTATATATTACTTTACATGTACTAGATACTTTTTTCTGAATAAATGGAATTAAACTGTATATGATTCTTTAGTCTGACTTCTTTTCATCATTGTAATTATTTGAGATTTATCTGTGTGTATTTCTTTTCAGTTTTAAGTGCTTTTCCATTATACGTACTGGCACAATACCTCAGGCATATTGCCTGTTTTGTTTTGGACCACTGCATCAAAGCAAATATTACAATAAAGCAAATCACACAATTTTTTTGGTTTTCCAAAGCATATAAAAGTTATGTTCACGCTATATTGTAATCTAAGTGTGCAATAATATCTAAAAAAATGTACACACCTTAATTTTAAAATCCTTCATTGTTAAAGGATGTTAACAATCATCTGAGTCTTCAGTGAGTCATAATCTTCTTGCTGGTAGAGGGTCTTGATATTCATGGCTGCTGCCTGATCACAATGCTGATTGCTGAAAGTGGGGGTGGCTGTAGCAATTTCTCAAAATAAAACAACAATGTCCCAGCACTTTGAGAGGCCAAGACAGGTGGATTGCCTGAGTCCCAGGAGTTTGAGATCAGCTTGGGCAACATGACAAAACCCCATCTCTACAGAAATTACAAAACATTAGCTGAGCGTGGTGGTGCATGCTTGTAGACCAAGCTACGCAGGAGGCTGAGGTTGGAGGTTCTCTTGAGCCTGGAAGCAGAGGTTGCAATGAGCCATGATCACACCACTGCACTCCAGCATGGGTGACAGAGCGAGATCCTGTCTAAAAAAAAAACCAAAACAAAAAGACAACAGTGAAAACAGGGAAGTTTGCCATGTTGATAGGCTCTTCCTTTTAAAAAAATTTCCTTGTAGCATGAAAGGCTATTTGATAGCATTTTACCCACAGTAAAACTTCTTTCAAAATTGAAGTGAATCCTCTCAAACCCTATCACTGCTTTATCAACTAAGTTAAGGTAAAATTCTAAATGTTTTGTTGTCATTTCAATAACACTCACAGCATCTTCACCAGCAGTAGATTTCTTCCCAAGAAACCACTTCCTTTGCTTATCCATAAGAAGCAGCTCCTCATTCATTCAAGTTTTATCGTAAGATTTCAGCTATTCAGTCACATCTTCAGGTTCCACTTCTACTTCTAGCTGTCTTGCTCTTCCTATCATATCTGCAGTTACTTCTTCTGTTGAAGTTTTGAATCCCTGAAAGGCATCCATGAGGGTCGAAATTAACTTCTTTCAAGCTCCTGTTTATGTTGACATTTTAACCTTATCTTGTTAATCATGAATGTTCTTAATAGTATCTAGAATGGTGAATGCATTCCAGAAGATTCGATTTATTTTGCCCTGATCCATCAGGAGAACCACTATCTATGGCAGCTATAGCTTTATGAAATGTATTTCTTAAACAATAAGACTTGAAAGTCAAAATTATTCCTTGATCCATGGGCTGCAGATTGGATGTGTTAGCAGGCATGAAAACAACATTCGCCTCCTTGTACATCTCCATCAGAGCTCTTAGTCACTAGATGTGATGTCAATGAGCAATACATTTTTGATTTTTTTTTTTTTCTGAGCAGTAGGTCTCAACAGTGGGCTCAAAATATTCACTAAACTGTGTTGTAAACAGATACGCCATCATCTGGACTTTGTTGTTCCATTTGTAGAGCACTGGCAGAATAGATTTAGCATAATTCTTAAGAGCCCTAGAGTTCTTGGAATAGTAAATGAGCATTGGCTTCAACTTAAAGTCACCAGCTGCAGTAGACCCTAACAATAATCAGCCTGTTCTTTGAAGTTTTGAAGTGAAGCATGGTCTTCTCCTCTCTAACAATGAAAGTCCTAGATGGCATCTTCTTCCAATATAAGGCTGCTTCATCTACAGTGACAATCTGTTGTTTAATGTGTTAACAATCTTAAGTAGATCTGGGTAACTTATTGCAGCTTCTACATCAGCACTTGCTGCTGCAGCTTGTTTTTTCATGTTATGGAGATGGCTTCTTTCCTTAAACCTCATGAACCAACTTCTGCTAGCTTCCAGCTTTTCATCTGCAGCTTCATCTCTTTCAGCCTTCATAAAATTGAAAGGAGTTAGGTCCTTGCTATGGATTAGAATTTGGATTAAGAAAATATTATGACTGGTTTGATCTTCTATGTAGACTACTAAAATTTTATCCATATAAGCAATAAGGCTGTTTCACTTTCTTATTATTTGTGTCTTGGTTGAAATATCATCTTTAACTTCCTTCAAGAACTTTTCCTTTATATTCACAACTTGGCTAACTATTTGGTACAAGATACCTAGCTTTTGACATGCCTTCCTCACTAAGCTTAATCATTTCTGGCTTTTGAATTAAAGTGAGAGATAATGTGACTCTGTCTTTCACTTGAACACCTATAGGCCATCATATGGTTATTATCTGGCCTAATTTCAATATTGTTGGGCCCAAGTAACAGAAAGCCTGAAGGAGAGAGAGAGAGAGGGGAACATGGCTGGTCAGTGGAGCAGTCAGAACACACACATTTATTGATTAAGTTCACCCTTTTAATGGGTAGTTTGTGGTGCTCCAAAACAATTACAACAGTAACATCAAAGATCACTGGCCCCAGGTCACCATAGCAGATGTGATAATAATGAAAAAGTTTGAAATATTGCTAGAATTACCAAAATGTCACACAGAGATACAGAGTGAGCACCTGCTTTGGGAAAAATTGTGCCAAAAGACTTGCTGAACTCAGGGTTGCCACAATAGTTCAGGTTGTAAAAACACAGTATCTGTGAAGTGCAATAAAGCAAAACACAATAAAATGAGATATGCCTGTATCTTCTTTCTAAGGGGAGTGCTTAATCCCTTAACACTTAATATAATTATTTATATGATTGGGTTTGGATCTACATTGTAATTTATGTTGTACTTGTCTTTTCTGGTTTTGGATCATCCATTCCTCCTTTTCTGCCTTTAAAAAATAATGTGAACATGTTTTAGAATTCCCTCTTTAACGGTTATGTTGGCTTTTTCGCTACCATTAATTACGTTATGTTTTTAGTGGTTGCTGTAAAAATTATAATATACCTGTTTGCATCTTCACATTTTATATATGGTTAACAGTATCCCACTTCATGTAAAATAGTAAAACTTGAAACTGCACTAGTTCATATCTCCCATCCTGTGCTTTATGCTGTAGTCATTGTATGTGTAACTTCTACATACATTTTAAAACTCACCAGAAACATTACACATGTTGTTTTAAATATTTACATGTATCATAAAAAATTAGCAAGAATGAAACAAAAAATATAGTCTTTTGGATTTAGAAAGATGTCTGAGGAAGAAAGCTCAGATCTTCAAAATTAAAAAAAAAAAAAAGGGCATAGAAATGCCCTTTTGAGCTCAGGAGTTTGAGACCAGCCTAGGCTACATAGTGAGACCTTGTCTCTACAAAACATCAAAAAATTAGACAGGTGTGGTGGCATATGCCTGCAGTCCCAGCTACTTGGGAGGCTGGGGTGGGAGGATTGCTTGAAACCAGGAGGTCAAGGCTACAGTGTGCTGTGATGAAATGCCCCCCCTTTTTTAAAAAAAATTTTGAAGATCTGAGCTTTCTTCCTTCAGCTGGAAAGGAAGCATTTCTTGCAGTGCAGCTTTCTGGGTGGTACTCTCTTAGTTTTCTTTAATCTGAAAATATATTTATTTTACTTTTATTCTTAGAGAATATTTTTGCTGCATATAATTCTGGATGGAGAGCTTTGGTTTTCGTTTTTTCACTAATATAAAATCTTCTACAGTCTTCTGACCTCTGTAGTTTCTGATATTTATTCATTTACTCTTTACTTTCATAAATATTTGTTTTTCTCTCAATGTTTTCCATATTTGACTACACCTTTGGCTTTCAACAGTTTAACTATGATGTTCCTTCATGTTTATTTTGACTGATGTTTATCAGTATCTTGTATCTGTAAACTTCTCTCTGTCATCACGTTTGGAACATTTTCAGCCTTTCTTTTTCAAATATTACTTTTGGCCTTTCTTTCCTCTCCCTCTGGAACTCCAATTACACATATGTTGGAACACTTGGTATTACTGAGCAGCTCCCTGAGGTTTTACTGGTCTTTACACTTTTTTTTCTCTTTGTTTCTTCAGATAATTTCTATCAATTTATTTCCATTTTACACAATCTTTCCTTTGTTGTCTCTGTTACTATGACTATTTTCTTTAGGCCTTGTTCTGTTTCTCATCTGAAGTTTCCTATCTTACTATTTAGTGCAAGTCTATTTACAAAATTAATTAATTGTTAATTATAACAGCCACTTAAAAATCTTAGTCTTTTGTTTTCCATATCAGGATCATCTTAGGGTTGGTCTCAGTTTATTTTCTTTTCTCCTTTGCATGTGTTTTGTATTCTTGGTTCTCTATGTGTCTGGTATTTTATTTATTTATTTTTTTGAGGCAGAGTATCACTCTGTTGCCTAGGCTAGAGTGCAGTGGCACCATCATGGCTCACTGTAGCCTTGAACTTCTGGTTTCAAGCAATCCTCCCACCTCAGCCTCCTGAGTAGCTGGGACTACAGGCATGTGCCACCACATATGGCTAATTTTTGATGTTTCATAGAGACAGGGTCTCACTATGTAGCTTAGGCTGGTCTGAAACTTCTGAGCTCTAGCTATCCTCCTGCCTCAGCCTCCCAAAATGCTAGGATTATAGACATGAACCACTCCCTGCACCTGGCTGTATCTGGTTACAGTTTTGGACTGGAACCGAGACGTTGTGGATACTAATTTGTGGAGATTCTTTATTCTGCCACTTTTCTCTGGTGAATGATGTCCCTTTGTTTTAGTAGGCATTTATATTGGATGGACTTGAACTGCAAACTGCATTTCTTGGGTGGCATCTCGTCTCTCTTCACATATTTTGTCTTTAGCTGGAGTGCTTTGAGTCTGTATGCTTGGGTGATCCAAGTGTGAGTCTCTGTCAGTCAGAGATACAGGGAGGCAGAATTTAAGGATCCACCCTAGGCTCTTTCCTTTCTAGAATTCTTCAGCTCTCTTCAGTAGCCATAGATCCCTCGTATATAGTTTTCTGGTTCTCCAAACCAGAAACATTGTGGTTTTCCCACTGGCCCTCCTTGCTATCTCAAATGTTTTGCTGACTTGTCTTAGGCTAAAACCATGAAAATGGGGACTGACTTTATTCCTTCCTCTTCTCTGTGCATGGACTCCCTGCCAGAGTTCATCTACTTCTGCACACAATCCAGTGACTTCAAACAGTTTGTACTATCACATACCTATTCTTTCGTTGTTTGCTGTGGGGTCATCTGCTCAAAAGAATCTTACTCCTTCATTACCACAGTAGATCCTGAAACTTGCTTTTTATACACGCACACACAAAATGCTTTTGAAAATCACTCATGGTGACATGTTAGTTCCAGTTTTTTTTTTATTGCTGTCTAGTGTTCTCATTGAAGGACCATAAACATCTTAAATCCAATTTTCATACAATGGATATTTAGCTTTCCAGTGTTTCTTATAGGAAATTCTTAGATGAACATTTTGCAACTTCTATATTTACTTTTTTTTAATAGATAGTTCCGTTTCTTTTAGGTATATGCCTAGAAGTGAAATTTCTAAGTTGAAGGTCATTGATATGTTCAGCTTTCCTAGGTGGTGCCAAATTGTTCTTCGAATTTGTCAAACCAACTTTGCATCCCACCAACAGCAGGCAGTTCTTGTTTCTTCAGATATTCACCATAACTAAGTATCGTTAGACACTTGTGTGTTTGACAGTCTGATGGGTATGAAATGAAATGGTGTCTTATTGTTGTTTTTATTTGCACACCTCAGATGATTAAGATGCAACACAATTTCTCTGTATATTAATCATTATAATATCTTCTTCTGACTTTCCTTTTCAGATTTTAGCCAACATTTTTTGGAAATTTATTTCCTTTTCTTTCTTTTTAATTTTCTACATTTGTAGTAGTTTATTATGTATTCTAGGTAACTTTTCTATTTAGTTCTACGCTTTATAAACATCTTTTCTCAATCTGGCATGTCTTTTCTTATAGTTGAGAGTTTCTTTTTATTCAGAAATGCTTACATAGAGTTAATTTTTTCAGTCAATTCCATTAGATTTAATTTCTTACTATGTAAGGCTTCTTGTTAGATTTTTTTCAAGAAATTCTTCACTGCCCTTATATCATAAAGATATTTTCTTATACATTCTCCCACAATTTCAGAGTTTTTCCTTTTTAGATTTAGATATTTATTATGTCTGAAATTTATTTCTTGAGGATACTACAAGGTAGGTATGTGACATTTTATTTTCCATATGGAGAAGCAATTGTTCTTTACACTTTATTGTGTGATCCTTTTCCCCCCTCACTACAATTTAGTGCCACCCTTGGGCCAGTTCAGGTCCTCCATACTTCCACAGGTCAATTTCTGGGCTTCAGTTTTCAGTCAATTTTCTATCGCCTGCATTGACCTCATGGTTTTAGTTACAAGAAGTTTGTAACACATCAAGGCAAGTTTTCTGACAAGCCAAACAGTTGGATTGTAACTGCAATATAATAATTTTGGGGAAAATTTGTATCTTTATGATATTAGTTCCTCTAAAAAACCTGACTATATTTCATGTAGGTCTCCTTTTAAGTAATTCTGTTCCCCGGGGGGAGGGGGGTTCCTTGCTCCCAGAGCTCCCACGATGGTGGCAGGCCACCTCCAAAATGGCAGCTGGCTGCTTCCAAGATGGTGGCAAGCCTTGTGTTCTCTGACCTCGGGTTCTTGACCTCACGGATTCCAAAGAATGGAATCTTGGGCCATGCAGTGAGTGTTATAGCTCTATTAGAAGCCGTGGATCATGGAAGAGAATCGTGGAACCCAGTGACTAGTGTTCAGCTTGATTAGGATGAACCCAGGCACTTAGCCGTGCAGGAACAATGGCAAGCCTTTAGCCCAATCGGGAGCGGCAATGGGCGCCTCGCTGGATCAGGAGCACAGCAGACACCCTGCTGGATCTGCAGGGATGGAAGTCAGCGGCGAGTCTGAGACGGCAGCAAACAGCAGTGGTGGACAGCCAGTGAAAGCTCAGCTGGAGCCATAACAAACACGGAACAGAAGAGTGCAGTCGCAAGATTTAATAGAGTGGAAACAGAGCTCCCATACAAAGGGAGGGGACCCAAAGCAGGTAGCTGTTGCTGGCTCGAATGCCTGGGTTTATATCCCGATCATTGTCCCTCCCCCTGTGCTCTCAGGTGATAGATGATTGGCTACTTCTTTACCTCCTGTTTTAGCCTAATTAGCATTTTAGTGAGCTCTCTTTACTAACTGACTGGTCCAGTGTGAGCTAAGTTGCAAGCCCTATGTTTAAAGGTGGATGAGGTCACCCTCCCGGCTAGGCTTAGGAATTCTTAGTGGGCCTAGGAAATCCAGCTAGTCCTGTCTCTCACTTCAATGGCACTTCTGTAATTGTTTTCACATGTGACACATCTTTTGATAGATTATTACTGTATCTTACAGAATTGTTGCTATTGTTAATATAATGTTTTTGTTAGTTTTTTTAGTAATTGGCTATTATTGGTAAATAAGAAACAATTTTCTTGAATATTAATCTTGTTAAAACAAACTTGCTTAATTCTTGCATTAATGTTAACAAGTTGTTTACAAATTTTCAATCATATCAATTTATTTTAAATTCTTATTAAAATAAATTCAGTAAAGCTATACATTTGTCTTAAATATTAATTTAGCTTTTCACAAAAGTTGTGATATATAGTATACTGATTTCTAATTTATTCTAAATATACATAATTTTCAAAAATTAATTTTGATTCCACTTTTGGCTCATTATATTTCCAAGCATATTAAAGGAAAGGAGCATTGACGATACTTTTATTGTTGATTTAAAATTTTAATTGCATTGTAATCAGAGAACTTGGGCGGTGTTATATTGATTCTTTGAAATGTGTTGTATGTAATACACTTTGGAAACTAACACATATTAGAGTTCCATATACCATGAAAAATAATAGATATTTTCTCATTCTACATATAGAATTATTTATTTGTGTGTATGTATACACTATAGATAGATAAATAGATACATACACACTCATTTAAACAGAGTGTATTTTGTTCTAATCATTTATTTTTCATCTTTTTTTGTCTTCTTGGGTTATTAGTTTTTGATAGAGCACATAATATAAAATTTAGATTTTACAATTTCTCCTTATAGTTCTATCATTAGAATTCATTTTTATAGTTCTTCATGATAAAGTGTACTCTTTGTAATTTTCTAGTTTCTGCTTTCTTTTCAAAGAAATTGGTATAAATAAGTTCTATTTTTTCTCCAGTAATATTTTATACCAGTTGTCTAAACTGTGAACTTCTTGAAGGTAGAGTTACCTGATGCACCCCTGGGTTGTCAGTGCCCAGGAGGTAGGCAGGGCAGTGACTGAAGCACAGGAAGCAGTGATACTCATCAGCCATCATCAAATTGAATAACATAAGCGGCTGATCGAAACTAGCTGGAAGGAAATTGCCGTCATAATATCTGTAAGCATGTTGGGGTTTTTTTTTTTAATGTTCTGCCCTTTACACCTATCATTTTATGAACATTTCTCTATATCAGGGGTTGGCAAACTTTTTCCTCTAAAAGGTAAGATAATAAATATTTCAAGCTTTGTGGGCTATATGGCGTGTGTCCCGAATCCTCAACCCTGCCATTGCAATGAAAAGCAGCCATAAATGAGTGATCATGGCTGTGTTCCAATAAAACTTTATCTAAGAAACAAGTGGCAGGCTGAAAGTGCTGACCCCTACTCTACATCATTAGATCTTCTATAAAAATGGCTATAAGATATTCCAGGCTGTGAATATTTTACGGCATATTTCACAAATTCTCCATTGTTGCACAGTTAGACAGTTTTTCTTTTTCATTATTAAAAATAACATTGTAATATGAGTTCTTAGATACAAATGTGTTTGTGTGTTGGATTTTTTTCATAAATTGTGATTTATCTGGCATGTGATAGATAATAAATATTTATTGAATGAATTAATTAACAAATTTCTATCGTAGCAAGAACACTTCACTGGGTACTATGGATAGAGATTGAAATGAAGGTCAAGTTGGCTTGGAGAAATTCACACTCAAGGGAGAGAGGGAAACTTTGTTTTCCAGCTGTGTGGCCTTGGTCAAGGCACTTACTCCTCTGGGCCTCACTTCCCGTAATTTAAAAAAAGGAAATAATGCCTTCCTTGGGGATATGCTGTGAGGCTTAGATGACATCAAATGTGACTGCCTGGCAGGAAATACCTGGGAGAGGGTGGTTTTAAGAAGTCACCTTTACTGGGCTGACATTGTGCAATGCAATCGCATTTTCCATTATTATTCAAAACCTTGCTTGCCCACAGCAGGAATGCTTTGAGGCCATGGCCTAGGGGTCCTTGGAAATTTACAGCAATTTGCATAAATCTGCATAGGGAGCATAAGGCCTGTAGTATCATTATTGTTAAGTTACTCAGGTCTCAGCTTTACATGTTATACATAAAAAAACACACTTCCGAATTCCCAGCTTACCTCCCTAGGCATAGACCAGAAATGTCAGGTCAGGGATTAGCATGCTCTGGACAAAAAAGGAACAATAGTTTATTTCTAGAATTGTGTGTTCCAAATAAGCCACCAATTAACAACTAGAGTATGTTATACAATAGCTGGAACTCAAATATGCCAGGAACAAAATACCGTAGATCTGTCACTAGGTCATTTATTGGTAGAAAAAGCTGAAATGAATTTTCTAAATCAAGAAGGAGTTATTCAATTATTTTTCTGTCTATTATATAAAGGTGAACTATAGGCAATACAGACAATAAAATGTGCTTCCCAGTTCTTAATAATAATAAATAGAATTTGTACATTTTTTCCCCCAGCAGTTTAAATTCCAAAAAGGAAAAAATATCTTGGAAGAGCATTATAATTATGATAAGTAAATAAAAACATGCAGGACAAAAGTTTAGGACAAAAAAGAGTTTAGGACAGAACCTGGCACATAATAAATGTGAAATAAATGATATTTATAATGTTGGCTGTGATTTTTCTTTATTTATATCACCAATTTCAAAATAAGTTGCCTTGTAATAAAAATGTAAGTATCATCCTAATCAAAGTAGAAATAATATTGAGTACTTATGCGTGAGACATTGCTCAAAATACTCTCTATATATTAACCAATAACTCATTTAATTCTAAAAAAAATCTTACGAGATGGTAATTATTAGTAGCAGATGAAGAAACTGAGGGAGAGTTTCACAGACAGGAAGTCTCTTAAGACAAGGTGCTGTGGCTCACACCTATAATCCCATGAGGCCAAGGCAGGAGGATCACTCAAGCCCAGGAGTTCAATACCAGCCTAGGCAACCTGATGAGACCATGTCTCTACAAAACATAAAAAAAAAAAAAAAAAAAAAAAAGCTGGATGTGGTGGTACACACCTGTAATCACAGCTACTCTGGAAGCTGAGGCTGGAAAATTGCTTGAGCCTGGGAAGTTGAGGCCGGGGTGAACCCTGATTGCACTACTGCATTTCAGCCTGGGCAACAGAGTGACACTGTCTAAAAAAAAGAAAAGGCCGGGCACGGTGGCTCACTCTTGTTATCCCAGTGCTTTGGGAGGCCGAGGCGGGTGGATCACGAGGTCAAGCGATCGAGTCCCTCCTGGCCAACATGTTGAAACCCTGTCTCTACTAAAAATACAAAAATTAGCTGGGCGTGGTGGTGTGCACCTGTAGTCCCAGCTACTCAGGAGGCTGAGGCAGGAGAATCGCTTGAAACCGAGAGGCAGAGGTTGCACTGAGCCAAGATCATGCCACTGTCCTCCAGCCTGGCGAAAGAGCAAGACTCTGTCTCAAAGAAAAAAAAAAAGAATTAACTACTAAGCTATGCTGTCTTTGATACAAATATTTACTGAATGCTTCTTATGTCCTAGTTACTGTTCTAGTTACCTAAGTTTTGAGTGAGAAGAAAAGGTTCATGCTTATATCTCTGGTAACAAAACAACTTCAGCTGAATTAAATTAAAAGGAGTTTGAGCAATGAACGATCCGTGAATCGGCAATCACAGCAGATTCAAAGAGACTCCAGGGATGCCTGTGGTCAGAACAAATTTATAGGCAAAAAAAAGGGAAGTGACGTACAGAAATTGGAGATGAGGTACAGAAAGAGCTGGATAAGTTACAGGATGGCGTTTGCCTTATTTGAACAGTTTGAACACTCAGCAGCATATAACTGGTTGAAGTATGGATGCTGGGACTGGCCAAGACTCCGCCACTGTTACTGGAGCATACTCCTAAGTCAGGATTTCAATCTTGTCTACTCACTAAGTTAGGTTGCGGTTCGTCCACAAGTTCTCAAATATAGAAGAATAGAATCCTCTCAGACCATATTTAGTTTGCTTTCACATCTCTTAGGAATCCTTCTCAGGACGTATTTAGTTTGCTTTAACATCTAACATATTTTGCTGTGTAATAAAACCAATCCAAAATTTAGTGGTTTAAAAAAATACCCATTCTATGTAATTCACAATTCTGTGTGGCAGCTGCATGGCTTCTGTCTGGGACGGCGTGCCGGTCTATCTCCTGACCCTCTGGAAAGCTGGCTGACTGGCTGCTGGCTTGATGATCTAGGCTAGCCTTTTCACGTGGCTGGTGGTTGGTGGTTGGTAGGCTGTTGGCTAAGGGCTAGCCGCACGCTGGTTCTCCCACTATGACCTTTCATCCTCCAGCAGGCTAGCTTAGACTCACTCGTGTGGTGGTCTCAGGATCAAAGTGCAGGATGAGAGAAGGTAAGCTCCAGTGTGCACGTGCTTTTTGAAAATAGCAATATATCCTCTTGATTTGGGGCATGTGGGAGTCGCTATAGAAAATGACTCGGCAGTATGTTGTGCTGTTTTGTGTTTTAAAACGTGAGCATCAGCTGTGTTTCTGACCCAGTGCTAGGTATGTAGGAGACAGAAATGTGGATGATCTGTCTCCTACAATTAAACGTCTCCTAAGGTAGGGGTGGATAGAGGCAAGTAAACTTGTTTTTTTATTTTAAGTTTAATAAACGCTGTATGCCAGATCCTGTTGTAAGCATTTAAAAAATATTAAACTATTAGCCAATTTAGTCTCCATAATGACCCAGGCAGGCTTGGACCACTGTACCCATTTTCAGTTGCTGAAACACAGAGAACAGTTAGATAATTAAGAGTTCTCTAGGCTAGAGTATGATAAGCCAGGGTTTGAATCTGTGCAATCTGCTCTCCAGTTCTGGCTACATGAGCCATGTTCCCTTGAAATTTGACAGCAATGAACCAGATTTGAAAACCAAACACTTTATGAACACACAGTTGGGACCAACTATTTCTCTTGTTAAAGGATGAATTCTCAGAGGACACATGACATTTAAGCTGAGCTGGCAGATTGAATAGGATTTCTCAGGTATACGTATGGGCAGATATAATTTTCCTGTTGGAGGTTAAAGTGTCTGCAAAGGCATGGGGTTGGGAAATAATACAATTTTAGTTACTGTGTATGTCAGTTTTCCTTGGCTAGATGAAGACAAGCAGCAGATTATTAGTCTAGAAAGAGTAGGAATGGCCTAACATTCTTACTTTGGTGACGTAACTTCCAAACTCCATTCCTGTGTTTGACACTGGGAGTGAAACATTTTAAACTGATAGTAAAAAGCTGTGCAATCATGTCACTCTGGAAAGTCCCGTGTGCAATAAAGAACCTGTACTTGTAGGGTATGCATTTTCTGGCGTTTGGTCTAAATACCCTGTAATAAGTGAGTGGGAGATTGGGAGGAGGTGAAACCCTTGATGTTGATTTTTTTTCTACTTAATGGTGCCATAAGTAAGACAAATTTGATCAGAAAATGGGTCAACCCATGAGTGATTGGGATACAGATGTTTCCCAGTTGGAGAGATGAACATAAAAGAATAACAGATAATTGATTCAAGTGCACCAGTGTTGGGAATGATAGCAGGAGCATGGCACCTGAACATAATTTTACATATTTTAAGGACTATTGTATTAGTTCTACATTTGCAAGCGGCCCCAGGAAAAGTGTGCATGAAAAATCAATGAGGACCTAATGCATCAAGTGGAAGAGCTTATGATAATATGGTGTGATCATCTCACTCATGGCAGAATTGTTATTCTGAGAGACCTTTCATAGTTTTCTATCTATATCTAATATAGATATAATTGATATCTATATCCATCTAATAGCCATATATAATATAGATATAATCTAATATACATTATATGTATTTTTTATCACTTTTATTCTGGAATACTTCAAACATTTAGAAAAATACGGAGGATACAGAGAATATTCTAACCATTACTATTTTCTTCTAGACAATGCAACATTAATAATAGGTGAGTACAAAGCAGATTCTAGGATACAGTCTAAACACTTTGGAACTCTGGGGGTAAATTCTTTGACTGGCATTTATTTTCCAAGCAAGGATACACAGTAACTGCAGGAAAAACCTGGAAGTACCCAACAGGATCCATCAGAGCCTACAAGGCCTTGCATTAACTATTTTATCTGTACCCTAATGATGACTGTGCACAGCATCATTGTATGATAGTGCCTTGGTGGGTTCACACCATGCATAAGACCTCACAGCATCTCCCCATTTTATTTAGACAGTTTCACATCTGTTTGGCCTTGGACATCAATCTCTTTTCATGCCCTAACTTCCAAACACACTGAATTGTCAGTCAGCCAGCCTACCCTGCCACAGTCCCTGTGTCTACACAGCTTGCTGATGGTGGAAGAGTGGAAGAGAGACAAAAAGAATTAATTACTCCTTTGGGCATGAAATCTAAAGGATAGGTAGGAGCTAGCCAGAAGCAGCCCAGGGGAACACATGGCCAAGACAGGGAACAGAATAACCTTTCCTAACCACCCTTCCAGAACAGTGCTCTTCAGTTGAAATATAATCTGAGCCACATAGGCAATTCAAAATTTCCTAGTAGGCCCGTTAAAAAAGTAAAAAAAACAGCTGAAATTAATTTTTAATAATATATGTTATCTAGCCTAATATATCAGAAATGTTATTATTTCAACATGTAATCAATATGAAAATTATTAATAAAATACTTTGCATTTTTATTCATACTGAGCCTTTGAAATCTGGTGTATATTTTACACAGCAGCACATCTCAATCCAGATTGGACACTTTTCCAGTGCTGGATGGCCTCATGAAGCTAATGCTTACCACATTGGACAATGGAGCGCTAACCTACTCTGTTTTAATTTTCTTCGTAGCATTTATGGCTATCTGAAATTAGCTTGCTTATTCCTTTACTCACTTCGTTACTCATTTATTTTTCTCTGTCTCTCTCCACCAGAACATGAGCTTCATGAGACCAGGAACTTGGCTGACTGTTCAATTTCAGATGGAGATAAAGGCACTCCGTTCACGGCAAGCTCTTGTTTCATGCTGGTTGAATAGTGAATGAGCAGAAGGTATGAGGGCCTGGAAGTGGGAAAGATCTTGGCATCTTGGATGCCTGCAGCATTGTGAGAAATGGAAACAAGAGTGTGAAGGGATGTGGAGGAGGAGACAGGGGCCAGGCCTAGTTAAAGATGCCTGACATGCAAACATGCTGCTGTCTACTTAGAAATTTCCCTATTCTTTAACATCCAAGTTAATGCCATGTCAAATGAGTAGCTTTCTCACATATTTTCCCCAAACAGGGGACATCTCAGTTTCAGTGCTCACTAGTTTGGACAATTATTTCATTGGTTTACACGTTGATCTTCCCTAGTGGAATGCAAGCTCCTTGAGAACAAAGCTTAGGTTATGAACACTTTGTGTTAATTTTTCTGTGCTCAGTAAAATGATTTTTAACATTTACCTACACTGATGCATGTCTTAGTTATTTGTTCCTTTTTATTGCTGAGTAGCATTTCATTGTGTGGCTGTAACATTATTTATCCACACACTTATTGATGAACATTTGGGTTGACTCCAGCTTGGAGCTATTATGGATAAATTTGCTATGATCATTTCTGTAAATGTTTTTGTGTGGACATATCTTCCTTTCACTTAAGTAAATAACTAGAAAGAGAATTTCTGGGTCATATAGTAACAATACTTTTAAATTTATATCAAACTACCAAGGCGGGCGGATCACGAGGTCCAGATATCGAGGTCATCCTGGCTAACATGGTGAAACCCCGTCTCTACTAAAAATACAAAAAATTAGCCAGGCGTGGTGGCACGTGCCTGTAGTCCCAGCTACTCAGGAGGCTGAGGCAGGAGAATCGCTTGAACCTGGGAGCGGAGGTGGTAGTGAGCCGAGATCGCGCCACTGCATCCCAGCCTGGGGGACAGAGTGAGACTCTGTCTCAAAAAAAAAAAAAAATTCATGTCATTTTATATTTTCATGCACAACATATTAAAATTCATATTAGAATTCACCAATACTTGGCAGAGTCTGCCATTTTAATTTTAGCATTCTAAGGGGTATGCTGTAGGGTCCATTGTAGTTTTAAGTTACAACTAGTAATGTTGAACATATTTTTCATGTGCTTATTTGCCATTTGTTTATCTTCTTTAGTAGTGTCTGCTTAATTTTTTTGCCTATTTTAAAAACTGAGCTGTTTGCTTTCTTGTTTTTAAGAGTTCTTCACATATTCTGGACATAAATTCTTTGTCAAAATATATATATTTAACATAGTTTCTCCTGAGTATGGTTTGCCTTTTCATTGTCTCAGTGGTGTCATTTGAAGAGCTAAAGATTTTAATTATAATGAAGTCTAATTTGTTAATAACTTTTTTTTACAGTTAATGTGTTTTGTGTTTCTTCTAACAAATTTTTGCTTATTTCAAGGTCTTAGAGTTTTCTTCTAGAACATTTTTAATGTAGCTGCCATGTTTAAGTGTAAATCCATTTTGAGTTTATTTTTGTGTATGAAAATATTCATTTTCTTGTGACTATTTATCTATTTCTCTCTCTTGAGAGAAATAGATAAACTATTTCCCCATTGAATAGTTTTGATATATTTTTGAATAATCATTAATATGTTCCATTGTTCTATATGTCTCTTCTCATACCAATAACACACTATCATGACCATTGTAGCTTTATAGCAAATCTTAAAATCATGCAGTATCAATCACCTGATTGTATTCTTCTTTTGTGAAGTTTGTTGGGTGTTCGAGGTCCCATAGTTTTTTCATATAAATTTTACAACCAGCCTGTCAATTTCTAAATAAAAAAGCCTTCTGGGATTTTGTTTGGAATTGTGTTGAATATATGAATCAATTTGGAGAGAGTTAACATTTTAATAAAAATAGTATAATTTTCTGATTATGTCTTCATTACTTGCTTCTCAGCAATATTTTATAGTTTTTAATGTATAGATCTTACAGGTGTTTTATTAATCTTGTCTTGGGTTATTTCCTATTAAGGAATGCTATTATCTTTATTTAAATTTGCAATTATTTGTTGCTAGTATATGGAAATAAAATGGCTTTTGTATATAAGCCTTATTGAACTCCTTTATTAATAGGCTGAATTATTTTGTGTATAACTTAGGGTTTTCTATGATGTCTGCCGATAAAGATAGTTTAACTTCCCTTCCCATTTTTATGTATTTTATTTCTTTTCCTTACTTTATTGCACTGGCTACTACATTTAACACACTGTTACACAGAAGTGGTAAAAGCAGGCATCTTTACCTTATTCCCTAATATAAAGGGAAAATATACTTTTAAAAATTATGTATGATCTTAGCTTTGTAGAGCTCTTTATCAAGTTGGTGCTGTTCCCTTTTTTTTTCTAGTTTGCAGAGTTTTTATCCTGAATGAGTTTTGAACTTTGGCAAATTATGCTCTGCATTTAATAAGATAATCTTATTTAAATTTTTTTTAGTAAATTAACATATGAAATTTTACTCTTTGATTTTAATGTTAAACTAATGTGTCATTCCTTAGATTTACTGTATTTTGTCATGTTTACATACGTTATGTGTGTCTATATGTATATTATCGTTGTATGTATCACACTGTATATATATATACACACACACATATTTATGTGTGTGCATGTTTATGCATGTGAAACGATTTGTTAATATTTTGTAAATTTTTTTTACCTATAATCAAGAGGGATACTTTGTTCTGTAATTTTATTTTATTATAATATCTTTGTTTTTGTCTAGTTATGGTAATAAAGTTAACTTAGCCCCATTAAATTAATTTGGAAGTATTTTTCTTTGCCTTACTTTTATGAGAGAATTTAATTACAATTTCTTCCTTAAATGTGTGATAGAATTAACTAGTAAAGTCACTTGGGCTACAAAATTTTCTGTGTGGAAAAGTGTCTAATTACAGCTTTAATTTCTTAGATAGATATAAAATTATTTGTGTTTTCTATTTCATCTTGCATCAATTTTAGTAATTTGTTGGCATAATATTGTTCATAATGTTCTCTTATTATTTTTAGTGTCTCTTGGATCTGTAGCAAATTCCTGTTTGTTATTCCTGGCACTTGCTATTTCTACCTTCTCTCTTTTTTCTTGATTTACTTTATTGTCTGTCCACATTGTATTTCATTAATTTTTACTCTTTTCCTTTTACTTTGTTATTTGTTATTTTTTCTTAATACTTTCTTCTTTGCTTACCTTCTTATTGTAAAAACTTATAATAATATTGGTTTGGACTTTTCTTCCTTTTAATGTAAGTATTTAATGCCATACAGTTTCCTCTAAGAATTCTTTTAGCTACATCCCCCAGATTTGATATGTTGTATATTCATTTTCATTTATTTTAACATTTAAGAAATCTTTTCTAATTATTATTATACTTTCTTTTGGACCCATGTTTATTTAGAAGTGTTTAGTTCAATTTTAAATTATTTGAGTTGTTTTAACGTGTTTTCCTGGTGATATTTCTAATTTTATTTTATTGTTATTAGAGAGAAAATTCTAAATTTATGGAGACCTGATTTATGGCCCATCATATGGTTTATCTTTGTCAATGTTTCATTTATACTTGAAAATGAAAGATGTATTCTGCTATTGTTGGGTGGAGTGTCATATAATCGTTAATGAAAGCAAGTTAGTAGTGTTTTTCAGGTCTTCTATATGCTTACCGACTCTCGTTTTCTTGTATTGTCTGTCACTGAGAGCTGTGTTAAAGATTCCAACTATGATTGTGGATTTATCTATTTCTACTTTCAATTCTGTGGGATTTTGGTTCCTGTGTTTTGAAGCTCTGCTACTAGATGCACATACAATATTAAGGAAATGAAAACATTATACATTTTAGGTGAAATTAAATCTAATGAAAACCTAGCTTATTATAATTATTTAAAGTCATTGGAAGTATCTAGAAATGAATATATTTGTAGCATATATGATGGAACAATGATAAATGTCAATATTACATAAAGAGTTCATGAAATTTAATAAATAAGTGAAATGTTGAAATCTCTATACACAAATATGCAAAGAATATGAGAAGACCATTCACCAAAGAAGAAATTCCACCAGTAAAGAAACGTAACAATACATGCTAAACTTTTGTAGTAATCAAGAGCTATAAAATAAAACAACTGTGCATATTTTTGTCTGTTAATTGACTAAGATATCTTTAAAGTTTTAATAACCAGTGCTAGGAAAGGTACAGTGTGATTACACTCTCACACAATGATAGTGACAGTGTTAAGTGATTTTAATAATGTATAAATAAATGCAGTCTGAAAACAATTGAGCCACATCGATTAAGAGCAATAAAAAGTCTCATGCATTCATTCAGCGTATTTTTTAGTATCTATCACATTTTAGACACTGTGCTAAGTGATGGGGATACAACCTCTTATTGAAGAAAAAATTCTGTTCTATTGGAACTTAATCATAATTTTGGTCTATATCCCTAAGGAAATAATACATGTGTGGCTCACATTATATAAGTGAAGACATTTATCATGTCACATATAACTATCAAATTAATTAGAAACAAATCAACTGTTCATTAGCTAAGTGAACTACAGTACACCAACACTTTGAAATATTATTCTACACTACAATAATGTTATTTACTCATTTGTTAACTAAACAGACATTTATTTATTATAAAATAAGTGCCAGGGACTGTACTAGACATTATGGATATAATGGTACACAAGACAGAGAAATTCTTTGCCCTCAAGAGGTTTAAATTCTATAATACAAATGTAATGTCATAAGAGCTAGAATTATTTCAAAAGGAGTATATAAAATAAATTCTGATTCTATGATTTTAATTTTTATATAAAAATATAATTGGAACCTAAATAATGTATTATTTTTTAAAAAAAAATTCTGTGTAACAGATTACCATGCAAATAGTGGCTTTAAACATCACACACATTAATTATCTTGCAGGGTCTGTGGCTCAGGAGTCTAGGCACAGCTTAGCTTGGTTTTTGGCAAGACAAAAATCAAGATGTTAGGGGGCTGGATTATCATTTGGAGGCTCAACTGGGGAAGGATCTGTTTTCATACCCACTTAGTGTGCTTGCAGAATTCATTTTCTAGCTGCTATAGGATTTATTACAATTTGCATTTACAAAGCCAGCAAGGAGAGCAAGACTCTAGAGGAAATCTGCTAGCAAAATCGTCTTACTAATATAATGTAATAATGGGATAATGAGATTGACATCCCATTACCTTACCATGAGATGTAAAACCATCATTAGAATGACATCCCATTGCCTTTGCCCTATTCTATTGAGTACAAGCAAGTCACAGTGTTACTGAAACTCTAGGGGTTCTGTTTAGGTCATAATGCTCACTGCATAGAAAGCCAATCACTGAGACTCTGAGTATTGCCAAGGAAGAAGGCTTTAATAGGGTGCTGCAGTCGAGGAGATGGGAGATCAGTCTTAAATTCATCTCCCTGACTGAGTAAAATTAGGGGTCGATATAGCAGGCAAGACAATGTAATCATGTGTGGGAAAACAGGAATTAGGGAGAGGTAAGGATGAGAAGTTGGTCAATAGGAAGCAAGTGGTCATCTAAGCAATCATGATGGGTGAGGGGTCTGGCATCTCACTGTCCAGATGCAGTGGTCTGGTAAGTTTCAGCTCCTTGACACTACTTGGGAGACCTAAACCTTGGTTTCCTGAGAAAGAAACTCAGATAAAACAAATGTAACTTTCTCATAAGACTGGGAGGATCAATGTCTGTGTTTATTCAAAGAAACCATAAACATCAGTTCTGCAGGAAAATTGGGCTGGTTTCAACAGGTCCTGGCTACATTCAACAATAAAAGGGAACAGTACAAGGGCATGGGTAAGAAGGCAAGGGTCATAGAGGGCCAGCTTAAAGACTGTTTGTCATAGTAAGTAACTGTAATGTTAGGGCTGGAGTACTACAGAGAAGCTTCTAGCCTACTTTTTAATATTTATGGTAAAGTTGCTATGCTCTTCATAATAACTTAACACATATTAATTTTCAGAGGCCATAGCTAACCATTTACTCTCTAATTTACCTGTTATCAAACCTATCTTATCTTAATGATGCAATCATTTCTTTTAAGACAGCCATTTATCCTTGGTTTTTATTATTTTTTTAATTATGTCTCTTAACTAATAAAGCAGTAGTCCCCTTTTCTGCTGCTTTCATTAAAAAAGCACATTATCTCAGCTACAGATCATTATCAGCATTTTCTGAGTTAGTCTTGGAAAATAACCACTATTTGTACTTTTTTTTCTAAGGTTGTTGATTCCTATGATTACTCAGTATCAGTCGTATGCAGCCTACTGCATGGCTGGTACCTAAACACAGACAGACAGAAATGGCAAAGGTAGTCATTTCATTTGGGCATGTCTTTGTCAGGTGAGAAGCAGAGGCACACTGTACCAGGAGCAGACAGAGCTGTGTGCCAGGAATTAGGTGTCATGAGAGAGGCTAATAGTGAACTCACATAATCCTTCACCTTTCCTCCTTGACAAAGATCCAAGGAGTGAATGAGGGGTGGGCCTATCTAAGTCCTGATGATTAACTTACACTTGGAGGACATCGAGGGTGTGGTAATTGTTGTCATTTTTACAATATTCTGATCTTAATCTTATGGAATATTGAATCTCCAAATAGCCCATGACATAAAGAGACCTTTATGGCTCCAAAGGAGCGATTGTACTTTATTATCTCACGAATCTTCAGATTTAAAGAGTCCTCAATGAGACCTTGACATAATTAAGCCTAATGAGTCCAAAGGAGTTACAGTGGCCTATTGTGTCAATAATTTAGACATGACAGGTCTTTGTCGGAAGTAGACTTTGGTATCCACTGTAGTCTGTGTGCTGTGTAGATATGATTGACAGCTGAGTTACATAACAAACAGTAGTTATTCAAAAGTTGCTTTATACATCAAACATAGAGTTGAAAATTTTCAAATAAAGACTTTTTACTACATTGAATCTTTATTTTAATAATACCCTGGTTATTAACTCATTCATATCTTCATTTATTAATACCATTTGTGCCTGCCTACTCATCCATGTGCTGTACTAGGTATAGGACTACAAGGGTGAGTTGAGACACAGCCCCTGCCCTCAAGGAGTGTAGCACGTAAAGGTTTAAGAAGTTTACAGTCTAGAATGATGGTTGGAAAACTGTGGCTCACAGGGCAGCTGCCAGCTTTGCAATAAAGTTTTACTGAAATATAGGTAGAATCATTCATGTATGTCTTGTCTGTGGCTGCTTTTGTATTATGGCAGCTAAACCGAGTAGCTGTGACAGAGACTACATAGACCACATCTCTGAAAATATTTATGATCTGGACCTTGAAGACAAACATCGCCAATCCCTGGTCTACAATTTCAAAGGTTCTGGGGCTACTTCAGTAAATTCCAAATATACATGAATTAGCATTGTCAGTTCCCATAGCTTTGGTGTAATTCAGAGAGAAGGTCTTATTTTCTCATTGTTTTGTATTTATTGTGTTTTAATATGAATTGAATGTTATAGTTAATTCTTCAAAACATTACTCAGCGCTATTTCTACACCAAGTTTTGTGATACACTCTTGGTCTAGTGCCTGGCGTAAGAAGACGGTTAATGTTTACAAAACATGGACCCCATTTGTCTATACCATGAAGAATAAGGTGATTTTAAAGATATGTCCTCAACTTATTTGATATTCCTCCCCCAAAAGAGGTGAATATTTCCCTTTCCCCTGTGTGTGGGCTAGGCTGTGATTTACTTCTACCAGACAGAATATCTCAGATGTGAGGGGATACCGCTTCTGAGATTAAGTTATAAAGAAAACTACAGCTTCCATCTTGGAAGCTTCCATCCCTCTTTCTTAAGTCATTCTTGGAGAAGTCATCTGCCATAAAGGAGGTGATCCAGGGGAGATAGAAGCCACCTGCTGTGTGGTAAGTACCCCAGGCAGCAGGCAGAGAAGCCCACAGGGTGAGGAGCTAGGGCCCAACAACAATGAGTGTACTTGGAAATGGATCTTCTGAGGCCTGTCAGTAGCCAGGCGAGTTTGTTTGGAAGTGAGTCCTATCTCATTTGGACCTTAAGATGTCTGTAGCCCCAGCTGAAAGCTTACCTGCAACTTCATGAGAGATCCTGAGTCTCTCAGCTAACCCACTCCTGACTGCTGAACCACAGAAGCTGTGAGATAATAGATGCTTGTTTTCTTAGGTCACTCAGTTTGGAGTAATTTGTTATGCATCAAGAAATAACTAATACAGAAGGCAACTGGCCGATTGGGTGTGAGAGGGAGTAATAGTTGTCTCTTGCTGTGAATTCCTCTCCATGCCCCTGCAAGACTACTGATTGCTTGGTCAAGTTCCTGAGATAGTTCTGAAGTTCTCTGCCCGCATACCCAGACGGCAGTCTTCTCCCCATTTCCATGTAGTCATCTTTGCTGTGTTGCCATTCTTGAAGGCAGTCTGGGCTCATCTAGATATGATGTGGGTATGTATAGCTATTAGCCTTATGCAACTTTGGTGTTGATGCTGTCTTGGAGACTCCCTTCATTTATTGCTCCCTTACTTGCAGGAGGGAAGTGAGTTCTCTCTATCAGAGTCGTAATTACTTTACAAGACTCAGAAACAGGATTGTAGCTGGCAATGTTTATAAATCTTTCATTTGACTTGCTTTTAATATATATCTTGCTCGCCACTCCAAAGGGTAAGATGTCAGCTGTAGATCATTATTTGGGATGATGCTATTCAGGGTAAGAGCCAAGCATGTCCACCTTTGCTAACTGACAACTAGTGCAGCACCTTGCTTCTTTTAACCTCAGTGTGATTTGCATGCCTACATGGGGTGGCTTATGGGGTTGCTGGCATGTTGTCATGCTCTTTTTCTCAGAAAGCCTTGGCCATATGACCAACAGGCAACTCCACAGTGTCTTCCAGAAGATTGATTGGAACTTAGTGTCCACAGAGATGCCCCTCTCCACAGGACACCTATGAGATGATATCTGCCAGAATTCCACATTGAGCAGTTCTGGGACTCTCACTACCAAACCCAGCACAAAGCAAGCTGTGATCAGTGCCAACCCACAGATACAAGCAAAGTTCAGTAAAAACACAAAGGCGGCCAAATTCAATGTTGTGTCCCACATTGGATCCTGGAGTGGAAAAAAAGGACATTGGTGGGAAAACTCTCAAAATCTGTGTATGGTGTGGAATTTAATCAACAGCAATGCGCCAGTGTTGGTTTCTTAGTTGTGACAAACACAGGGCAGTAATAATGTAAAATTGGTAGTAGGGAAAAACGGGACAGGGGTCTATGGGGGATCTCTGTACTATCTTGACATCTTTACTATAAATCTGTGTGCGTGTGCACACACACACACACACTCACCATGAGCAGGAAATTTATAGGAGGGATATGGACAGGCAGAGAAGGTGGGTGTGGAGAACTTTCCAGGCAGAGACAACAATATAAAATGTTTGAGAGCAGCCACCTGTGGCAGGTTCTGTGATTGGTGAGGTGTCCCCAGAGCATGCCCTAGTATCCATGTTGGGTGTTGTGGGGATACAGAGCAAAAAAAGAAAGCATGGCTGGGCCTTGAGTGGTCCAGTAAAGAGTCTGAATTATCATATTATGGGCATAATGGGCCTACTGAGGGCTGTGACATGAGCAGAGATGTTTATAAAGGTTCTAGGACTTTATAGGATGCATTTCTGTGGCCCTTGCCTGAACACATACCTGTAGCCTCACCCACACAAGCACTGCACCTTATCTCAGGTGACTTGTTTTTCATTTTCATTTTTATTTTATTTACGTTATTATTACTTTTTTGAGACAGAGTCTCACTTTGTTACCCAGGCTTGAGCGCAGTGGCGCCTTCTCAGTTCACTGCAGCCTCTACCTCCTGGGCTCAAGCGATTTTCCCACCTCACCCCCACCAAGTAGCTGTGACTACAGGAGAGCACCATCACACCCAGCTAATTTTTGTATTTTTTGTAGAGATGGGGTTTTGCCATGTTGCCCAGGCTTGTCTCAAACTCCTGAGCCCAAACAATCCACCCGCCTCAGCCTCCCAAAGTGCTGGGATTACAGGTGTGAGCCACTGCACTGTGCTGTTCTCAGGTGACTTCTAATTAATTATCTTTCAAGTCTCTGCTTCAGGGAGGCTTCCCTGGCCTCTGTAGAAAGGGTTGTGCACTCCATCTTCATCCATACTATCCCTTGTTCAAAATATGGCTGCCTCCTCCTTTACAGGTTGTACCCAAGGATATAGACCACACCTATCTCACCTGTCCTCAGGACCAAGCACATGTCATGTGCCCAATACTGTTGTTGAAGGAATGAATTAATGGGTAAATCTAGGGGTGTTTGGGGGGCAAACCAAGAGCCAAGGAGCCACTTGTGCATAGAGTTAAGTGATCCGCCTGGCTCTCAGTGGATAAGAATTATTAATCCAAATAAACACTATCTGAGTCCTAGTTGATCTTAGAAGGACTTATAAGAAAGCCTCTGGGGTTAGAATAAGATAAGGGGCAGGAGGGGTTTTGGTGTTTTCCGGGAAATGACCTGTGAGTCAGGTTGGCCTTCCTGGTAACTCAGCATAGCCTCTCAGCCCCTCAGCTCTGCTGTCAGGCACTGGGCCACGCTCCATGGAGACCCCATGGCCACAGCACCTATAGAAAATCAATGTCTTCAACTTTCCCCTACATGCTAAGATATCAAACAGCCCGAAAGTCGGCAATTCACAAGGAAAGTTAGCTCCATCCAACTTTCAGCTCTTTGAAAAGTTTGCCTTAAGAATTGAGACATCACTTTTCTCTTCCCAAAGAATGTGTATCTTTTCAGGATTCAAAGAGGCCGGAAAAAATGTCCTCATTTTCCTTGACAGACGACGTGCTGTGTTCTCCGGGTTGCTGATCGGCAAATCGGAACAGACGGTTTTTCCTTTTTATCCCTCCTCGTTACCCCGATGTGGCTTTTTGGTCTTTCTCCAAATGAAGCCCTCGGTGAGACATTGCAAGATGAAAGGGACGGTGGTCGAACTCTCCGTCACTGAGCTTATCAAGGATTTAACATTTTGATTGATAACTCTGCTGTGTCAGGGACATGTGTATTTAAAAGCCCTCTGAAATTTGGAGTGAATATATCTGAGAGATGCATCTGATTTTCCTCCTGCAAGGAAAGAAAGACCGAGGTCAGGTGCCACTTTCTAACATTCTCAAACATAAATCTCGGGTTTATTTTTCTGACCTTTCAGTGTGCAAGTGGCAGGTTTGGTGCTGGAGAAAGAAGGGTTTAAAGCTTTCTTTCTTCCTCCTTCTTTTTAATATAAAACACCCTTTTCTCCTCCTTTCTTTATCCAAAACACAAATTAACACCTCCTTGTTGGGGAAATGGGAGACAAAGGGAGATTATTGGAAATTACTGACCACAGAAGCACCATAAGTGGATTACACTAGATCTGGGGATCCCCAGGGACAAAGAAGCAAACCCAGGCAGAGACAGGGGCCTCAGATGAGTGGAGCCAACAAAGGATGGGATGAATCTTACTAAATGAGAGAGCTGCTCCGCTGCAAGGCAGTGGTGAATTCTCTGCAGCTTCATCTGAAGGGGCGTCCCTGTTTGCAGACCATCCCCAGGTTGCCAGTGAATATGATAAGTCTCCAACCAGTGCCAGGTATAAGTACACATCCTTGGACACTCATAAAACCCCTAAAGACAAAGTCTTCAAGTCCTGATAATCTGCTAAGCAACCATGTAAATCCTGAGCGAGTCGTTTGAATGATATAAGCCTCAGTTTCTCCTCCTCTGTAAAATATTGTTAACCCTCATAGCAAGGCTGGCAATATTAAAGGAGAAAAAGTGCTTATCATGATGTCAGCAAATAATTACTCATTGGATGTGACCTCTTGTTATTGTTATTATCATCACATTGTCGTCGTCGTATATTCATTTAGAGACAAAGATAGCATTTCCTCCTGTTTCCTGTGACTCTCTGCACAAATGGCCAGGGCTGTCCAGTTCTTTGATTTTCCCTTGCTTCTTATTAAATCTTCTCTGACATCCTGAATATAACCTGCAAGAAAACTCAAAACTGAGCAGATTTTATTTTTTCTACCTCTTCTTAAAGGGAAACCAAAACACAATTTACCCTTCTGTGAATAGATTGCTGTTTGGATAATCTTTACTCCACGCCAGTTTGGTTTCTGTTCTGAACATAACTTTATTTTTCCCCACTGGAGGATGTAGCAAAACCCTTCTTTGTGCAGGGGCCATTAAGACTGCCCATTCTTAAATTAGCTCAGCAAAAAAAAAAAAGAAGTGCATTTTGTAGTCAAGCCAGCAGTAATTGGACACTGTGACTATGAGTGGCCCTTGCAGTGTTTGGACGTGGGCCAAATGTACCTTCTGTCTGTCTCTGACACAGGCAGACAATAGCGGTATTATTTACTGCACTGGCTCTGTGCAATTCCAAAGGCCAGCTGCGAGAACAAAAGAATCACTAACACTTTGCCCAGCCCTAGACTAAACTGGACGCACTATCTATGTTTCCTAAATAATTCACTCCTCCATCCCAAATGTTGGGTCATGTATTCTTCCTTTCTTTGCTTTTGCACTGACCATGACTGCAAGGAAAATATGTATCACTACTCTGAATCCTTAAAAGGGAATGGAATGAAGAAAGGAATGGCCAACAGTTCTTTGTTTCCATATCTTAGGGTGCAGCATCACCACCACAGACCAGCTATGAGACGATGGTAGCAGAATCAGTGTATGAAACAATCTTGGCAGGGTTAGTCTTCCCTGGAAAGTGATGCTTCCCAGGAATGCCATTCTGAGTTTTGTCTCCAGAACTTTGTAAAAGAGCTTGATGTTTACCTGGGTAACATTCACTGGTTGCCACACTCACAGACCTGTAACCCCTGTGTTACAACCTGGGCTTTGAGTAGACTGAGCTGAAAGTATCACCCTTGACTTGGCTCTGGTTCATATCCAGAATCTGGGAAATTGGACCCCACTGCCTGGTATTGTCCTATTGTGGTCCCTACTAACACGATATTTATTAGGAAATAGCCTCACCAGTTGTTGAACATACAGCCTGCGCATGGAGATGAGATTCACAGCTTCTGAAGCCACCAGTCCAACCTGAACTGTACCTCCAGGTCACAAACAGAGCAGCCTCCAGCCCTCTAATCCGTCCATAGCAATCCGTGTGTCCTCATCTCCTCTTCCACTTTGAACTGTGTTTTCTGCCCTGTTCCTGAGATATCCAGCTCCTGGCTCTTTGCACAGACATTTGATCCTGCCTCCCATGTACCTTGGGATCTTCTGCCTGCTATTGCTCTTTCCTGATGGGTCACGGAGCCTCGGTCTGCAGGCTTGGCCTATTTGTCCCCTGTACAGCATCTGTCTCCAACTGCTTAACCAACACTTGACCTGAAATCCAGACCTGGCATTCTGTTCAGCCACAGCAAAGCACCATCCTACATCCACAGGCTCTAGAACTTCAACAGGAGCACTTTCCCAGATCAGTCACAATCACAGCATTTAGCTGTTATGCAGGGGATTCCTAACGACTCATAAACTAATGGTTTCTAAGCTTTTCTCATTTGCTTCTCACACTCTCTATGAGACAGACGCGGCAGACCTTATCATCTATGTTTTAGAGGTAAGTTGAAGTGAGCTTTCGATTTATCTCTAAGTTGGTGCAAAAGTAATTGCAGTTTTTGCATTGTTGAATTTTGCCATTTGATATTGGAATACATTCTTAAATGAATGTGGTTATGTTATACATAATTTTAATAGGCATTTCTCACATTTTTTTGCTAATCACTTATTCCTTGCTGTTTGTTTTATATTTATTTTAGGGACTATGGAAATGATATTGGACAAAAAGCAAATTCGAGTGATTTCCTTATTCGAGTTCAAATTGGTTTGTAAAGCAGCGGAGACAACTCGCAACATCAACAATGCATGTGGCCCAGGAGCTGCTAACAAGCATATACTGCATTGGTGATGCCAGAAGTTTTGCAAAGGAGAAGAGAGCCTTGAAGATGAGGAGCGTAGTAACTGGCAATCAGAAGTTGACAACGAACAATTGAGAGCAATCATCGACACTGATCCTCTTGCAACTACACAAGAAGTTGCCAAAGAACTCAACGTTGGCCATTCTATAGTCATTTAGCATTTGAAGCAAATTGAAAAGGTGAAAAAGCTCCAAAAGTGGATGCTTCATGCACTGAGAGAAAATAAAAAAAAATAGTCGTTTTGAAGTGTTGTCTTCTCTTATTCTATGCAACAACAAACCATTTCTCGATCGGATTGTGATGTGAGAGGAAAAGTGGATTTTATGCGACAACTGGCTATGACTAGCTCAATGGTTGGTGGGAGAAGAAGCTCCAAAGCACTTCCCAAAGCCAAACTTGCACCAAAAAAAAAGGTCGTGGTCACTGGTGGTCTGCTGCTGGCCTGATCCACTACAGCTTTCTGAATCCTGGTGAAACCATTACATCTGAGAAGAATGCTCAGCAAATTGATGAGATGCACCAAAAACTGCAAAGCCTGAAACAGGTATTGGTCAACAGAAAGGGCCCAATTCTTCTCCTCAACATGGCTTGACTGCATGTTCCATAACCAATGCTTCAAAGGTTGAATGAATTGGGCTACGGAAGTTTTGCCTCATCCGCTATATTCACCTGACCTCTCGCCAACCGACTACCACTTCTTTAAACATCTTGACAACTTTTTGCAGGGAAAATGCTTCCACAACCAGCAGGATGCAGAAAATGCTTTCCCACAGTTAGTTAAATCCTGAAGCAAGGATTTTTACACTACAGGAATAAACAAACTTATTTCTTGTTGGCAAAAATGTGTTGATTGTAATGGTGCCTATTTTGATTAATAAAGATGTATTTGAGCCTAGTTACAATGATTTAAAATTCCCCACCTGAAACCACAATTACTTTTGTACCAACCTATTTTGCCAAAAAGGGGAGAAAGCAAGCCTAAGGTTTTCAACTCTCCAAGTCCATAGGCATTTTAATATGCCTCAGTCAGAGGGTGGAGGGAGGAGATTAAAATTCTATTTTCCTTGATGTTGAAAGTCTCACTCCATTCTCCACTGGCCTTGTGCTCAGCCCTTGGATTTGTCTTTTGTGGACAATGCTCCCTAAATAATGGACTCTGCCCCACTACACTGGACTTCCTATGATGGAGGGGCTGTTTATTGTCACTCAGCATTGTATCTCCTGGGCCTAGCACAGACTTATATGTGAGCAGGTGTTGGATAAATGAATGAATGAATGGGTGAAAGAATGGATACATGGATGGATGGATGAGTGGCTGAAAGAAAGAATGAATGTTCCATTCCATGTGTGCTGCAGGTTGGCAAGTTCATTGTTTGATTGCGCTTGGCACCAGAATCCTATCTGTCCCCTTCTCAGAGTTTTCTTTCTGTCTCTTGCATCATCCAAACTCTTCCCTGGATACTCCAGGCCTCTTAGGCACTGGGAGGACTTCCATTCTCATGGAAGATCGAGACTTTCTTTCCATGTAGCCTCACCTACCACCCTTGTGCCATCCTAGAATGAAACTGCAGGTACCAATATGCCTCCTTGCTGGGCAACTCTATTTCCCATTTCTCTTAGCGTCTCTCCTCTGATGTGGGTGTGCATGGACCAGAGGCCAGGAATTCTGAGACCTCTGTTTCTGACCCCTTGACATAATCTTTCATCTTCCACCAAGAGTCCTCTCTCCACCCTGTGCTCATGCTGTGGATAATGAATCAAGTCAGCCTCCCTGACTTTTTTCAGAGACTCCCAGAGCCAGACAGGACTTCAGACACTCTGTTTTGTCTCTTATTTTCAGGCAGAGAGAACTGGAGCCTGGAGAAGTAATGGGTTTTGCCCAAGGATCTGTGGCCCTTCAGTGACAGGCAGGGACTTGAAACCACAGTGCCAGCCCAAGTACTCTGAGCCTCCCAGGCTATCCTCTTTGTGTGTCATAACATGTGCCATATTTTCTTCAGGGTTTGGCCTAGAAGGATTTTGACATTTTGAGCATGAGGATGAGGGCCTTTGGAATGTCACCATACCTACTCTGAGAGAAAGCCAATTTTCCCTTAGTTCAGTACTTGCAAATAGCAAAGTTAATTAATCCCCTGTAAATAAACATTTGCAAACTTCAGCTCAATATAGCACTGACCAGGAATGCTTCCAAATGTGTGCTGAGATTAGATGATTAAAAGACCAGAGCTGATCATGTGATGGTGAATCCGCAAGTTGGGCTCGTTAATTTATTGGTGTGGTAGAAAAAGCATTGGTTTCATGGTTCATAAAAGGCACAAGCCTGATTCCACTCTGCCATTGACTGACTGAGATGTCTGGCAAATCATAAACACCCTCTAAGCCTCTCTTCTTATATGTAAAATACACGGAGGTCACGCCTATGAGCATTACTCTAGATACTGTGAGTAGAACTGTGAGGTCTGCCCCCAGGAAAGCACTCTATCAATAATAAATTCCTCCGTCCTCTCCAGCCACCCACCTTCCTGCCGTCTAGCATAGATAGTGCCTTCAGATCTGCTGACCTCTAGGGACTCCTGGACTTTCAGAAGCCTCTTTGGTTAATGAAGGTGTTGAGCAGGTTTGAGCCAGACCTTTTCCAGCTCTTCTAATTTTTGATGGACTTACAAAGACCACTGATTTGCATCATCCACCTCCCCCTTTAATGAGCTCGTGTGCTCACAGTTAATGAACTAATTACTTCTGGGCAAAATCAGCATTAGGTTGCAAACCTGGTTTCTGCAGCCTCCACCAGACCAGCGTTCTTTTGTCAAGTCAAAAAGAGCTGGCAACACAGCAACTCCGCCAGATTTCAGTGACAGGTCTTCTCCGACCAAGAGATGTCCAACTCAGCTGGCACAATTTGAATTAAAATATCTCGCCAAGTGAGCAGCATCAAACATGACATGTACTTTCTCGAGATCCAGGATGAGGCTGAAGTGCAAGCTGTGACCTGAAGGTCTCATCACCTTCCAGTCAGAAATATAGCTCTTCTTGAAGGCTAGAGATTTTCCCCCTGCAGAATGGCTCAGTTAATGGCAATAAAATGGAGGTGTGCCAAATGGCCTGCTTTAAATTCAGGTGGTGGTGAGAAGACCATCTCTTGAGTATACAGAGGGGGCATTTATGCACAAGGTGCATCTTAATTGGAGGGAAACTCTCTACACTTTGAAACAGTTAAGCCATTAGCCTGGGGAACACCTTTAAGTGGTGTAGTACGAGGTTACTTGCTGTGAAGCACTCCATTTTCATTCCTTCAGGACTCGTTTACTGAGAGGCCAGAACACAGACTTCAGAGCTGATTCTCCTGGATTTGAATCCTGGCCTTGTCCCCATTTGCTGTGTTACAGTGGAGAAGTCACTTAATGTCTCTGTGCCTTAGTTTCTTCTTTCCTGACATAGGGAAGGTAACAGAGCCCAATCACATTAGGGTCATTGGGAGGTCTAAATGGAAGGGAGATATATTTAATTATTCTACAAATATTTACTTAACACCATGGCAGAGACCATCAGTGTTCTTCCAGTTTCTATGTGTCTTCTTGCATTTCACAGCCTTCCTTATAGTTGGGGTGGGGACACGTGCCTGAGTTCTGACAATTGGGAATGTGAGAAGAAGCGAGCCCTCTCTATCTCTTAGTCCCTATCAACAGGGGCCTAGAGGGTCACCTGTTCTAGATGATATGGTTGCAATAAGAATGAGTCTTAGTCAGCCTGGGTCCCTGAGTCACTGTGTGGAGCTAAGCTGTATTAGCTTCTTCTGCTATGTTAGTTTCATAGGACAGCCATAATAAAGTGCCACAAACTAGGTGGCTTTAAACAAACGAAATTTCTTCTCTGACAGTTCCAGAAGCTGGAAGCCTGAAGTCAAGGTGTCAACAGGGCCATGCTCCCTCTGAGACTTTAGGTAGAATCCTTCCTTGCCTATTCCTAGCTTCTAATGTGTGCCTTCATCCTTTGTGTTCCTGGACTTGTAGGTAGGTGCATTGCTCAAACCTCTGCCTTGGTCATTACATAGCATGCTTCTCCTCTTATAAATATACCCACCATATTAGATTAGGGTCCACCCTAATGATCTCATCTTCACCTGATTACATCTGCAAAGATCTTATTTCTAAATAAGGTCATATTCATAGATATGGGGATTAGGACTTTGACATATCTTTTTTGTGAGCCACAGTTCATCCCATAACACCTATAACACCTCCAAATTTGTGTCAGACATGTAACATGAGTGAGAGAGTAACCTTAGTTGCATTAAACCAATGAGATTTGGGGATTCATTTATAACCAAAGTATAGTCTGGCCTGTCCCTACTGACACACATAGTTGACTGATGCAGCACCCTGCCAGGGACCAGGGATTAAACATGTAACAAGATAGAGACAGCTCTTGCTTGTCTTACAGTCTAGTTCAGTGCCTGGCAAATAGAAAGTGTTCAATGAATGGTAGCTATTACAGTTATTATTTAAGAATGTTAGGATTCTGGTTATCAAGATGGATAAAACATAGTTGGGTAGACAGAAAGTGAAATAGATTTATAATATAGCAAGATAGCTAATTCATTGAGTCTGTAAAATTATTTTTGGCAAAAAGAGTGCCTTCTCAGTTCCCCAAGGCATGGAATACAAGGTGTGAGGGTGTGGAGGGGTGGCAGTTGGAAAGAGACCATGGCACAGAGGCCACTGCATAACAAGACACACTCTTGAATATAGGAACTGGTGAATGTACAATAGCATAGAGGCAGATCTGTCCTTGGTGGGAACAAAAAGTTTTGCCTTTCTTACCTAGATTATTACAGTAGCCACTTAGCTGGTCACCTGCCTTGGGTACTGCCTCCCTCTAATCTTCATGCCATAGTGATGGCTCCTGATGTACCTCAGAACATGGTCACACCTTTGAAAAAACCTTTCAAATCGACCCAATGCCTATGGGATAAAGGTCCAGCTCCTTATGTCCCTCCTCATTCTCCAAGGTTCAGTTCCAATATTAACAATATTAATTCCCCATTAGGACTTTCCTGGCTTCTTCACTTGCATTTAGCATTGCTCTGTTCTGTGTGCATTCTGACATGTATGACTTATATGTGTATATGCATGTTTAAGTAAAGTAATTCAGTAAACACTGAGCACCCTCCATGTGCCAAATTCTGAGCAGTCATAACAAATCGGGTTTTAAAAATTATTTTTTTCTTCTTCAGGCTTCCATCCATACCAATCCCACTGCAAGAAACGCCCTTTTCCTATCTCGTCCTTGGATCTGTCTTTCCTGTTCTCCAGCTTTCTCGACATCTGCTCCCAGAAGTCCTTGATCCCTCCAGAATAGGTCAGGATCTCACCATGTACTTTCCCTCTGAATTAGTTTCCTGTGAGTGCTGTAACCAATTACCACCAACATTGTGATTTAAAGCAACACAAATTTATCCTGGGTTCTGAAGGTCAGAAGTTTAAAATGGGCCTTGTGGGCTAAAATCAAGGGGTCAGGGGGGCTGTATTCCTTCCGGAAGCTCTAAAGGAGAATCTGTTCCTTGCCTTTTCCAGCTTTTAGGGGATGCCTATGATCCTCGGCTTGTGGCTGCATCCCTACAATCCCTGTCTCTGTTTTCATGTCTCCTTCTCTGACTCTGACCCTTTCCTGTATCTCTCTTATAAGGGAAATAACCTTTGTGATTATATTGGGCCCACCCAGATAATACAAGATAATCCCTTCATCTCAGGATCTTTAATTTGATCACATCTGTGAAGTCCATTTTGCTACAGAAAGTACCATATTCACAGGTTCCAGGGATTAGAATGTGGACATCTTTAATACATTTTTATACTGTGTTATAATTTTTGGGTCTTCCTTCCCATGGACCCATGATATCCTGAGGGTAGAAGCAACATCCTATATAAGGTCCCAAAAATGATTTATGCGTGAATGAAGTCTCACCCACATCCTGTAGCCTCTTCTATTGGAAAACTGTCCTGGACTGTCAGTTGGAGAGACAAGGTTAGGGGGCTTAGTTAGCAAAAATCCTGCCATGACAGTGCTGAAACAGAAGTTTCCTGCAGTGTTGGGACACTAGAAAAGACAGAGCCATGGAGCTCTACAGAAATCCAGGAGAAAAGGAAGGCTCCCATTTGGACACCTGCAGGATTGATGTAATTATTCACCAAGTCCTTTGCCTTGACTGAACTGATTCTGCACATTTTATTTGCTCTAGGTTTCCAAATGGGACCCTAAACATAGAACACATTGAATGAATGAGAAAGATATAGTAACATTCTTCTAACATGCACCTGGTTTAAGTGCTTCAACACATTGTTAATTAAGTCTTGTTTTCAGAAATTAGTGCATGCCAAGCTATAGTTGCCTTATAGGAGGTAGAAAATCAATGTCTAGCTTTTATTTGTAGTGTTCTAGTAGCTGTTATTTTCTTTGTTTTAATCATCCTCCAAATGATGGAGGAAATGTTCTTGTGTTAATACTGGACCATACTTGCAGCCAGAAGGAAACCAGAAACAATGATATTTGAAAGAAGTAGAAGTGGGGAGGGAAGAAGGCAGCTAACATGTGTTGATCATCTGATATATGACTGGATCTGTGTAGAGTTATTCCCATTGTATCAGTCAGCTGTTATCAAAATAATGCTGTATAACAAGTTATCCTGATCTTCAGTTGTGTAAAACAGCAATTATTCCCATTTCTCTGCAGGTAGACTTGGGTAGCTCTTCTTCAGGTTGCAGCTGTGTAGGTCTGGGCCTTCTCCACATTATTTTCATTCTTCTTAGACAAGCATGCATGTTGGGGCTTATTCTTGTCATGGTGATGACAGACGCATAAGAGAGACAGTGGAAGTAGCAAGATGTGATAACTTGTTGACTTGACTTGGGAAAAGCAAATCACATGACCAAAGGTTTGGGGTCAGAGAAAGTCAGGGGTTAGGGGTGCAGAGAGAGATGATAATTGGAGCCAAACACTTAATCTACCACACTCATATGGACAGAATTATGTTCATCATATGGATGAGGAAAATGAGGTTGAAAGAGAGTAAAGTGACTTGTCCAACATCAAAATGCTAGAAAATGATAGGATCTGGACTAAATTCTAAATCTGTTTAACTTAGTGTTCCTCAGCCAGGAGAAACTTTCACCCCCAGGAAATATTGGCCAATATCCGGAGACATTTTTGTTTGTCACATTGTTGGAGAAGGTTGGGGAGGGGTTGCTGCTAGTGTCTAGTGAGTAGAGACCAGGGATGCTGCTAGACATCCTACAGTGTGCAGGTCAGTCCCCCATGACACAGAATTATCCAAAATGTCAATGGTGTTGAGGTGGAGGAGGGTGTCCTCTTTCTGTTTTGTCTAAACAGCTTCCCCAAGTAGAGAGAAGCAGTGAGTTTGTCTCAAGTACAGAGAGTGACCCTGGGAACATAAGAGTATGATGATTTCACTTTGGGCCTTTTTGTATTTATTTGATCACTTTTTATATTCAGTCACTTATTCATTCAGTATGCATTTGGGCAACTGCAGTGCACAAAGCGTTGTCTTGTCTTAGTTTTCCATTGAGACTACGATGTCTCCAAGTGCTAGTCTCTGACTATTTTTGTGTGCCTCTTAGTACTCACCACATGCCTGCAATTGAATCTCATCCTTGGTGGTTTAATTGGCACAGTAGTAGGCACGTGGGAAGCTCTTGCTCTATGTCACCCATCATAATTATAATGGCACTGGAGAAGGCCAGGTTTCCCTAGCTCCATCCTACACTCATGGTGCCCCAGCATAATGCCATGTAACCCACTTCCTTTATACAGCATTTAATTATCTTTCATATATACAACACTCCTTACTGAATAAGATATTCAGACATCTCATTTGACGGGGGAAACAAACAGTAATATGTAGCATTTCATTTGTTTTTTCATTAAATCGGGCATGACCATTGTTGGCGCCGGGGAGTTTACGACTGCAGGTCTGACACCCTGACATTACTCATCTATTCATAGTGGGTTTGAGCACCATGCAAGTGCCTCATTTTCTCTCTATTTACATTAGCCAAATAAATTCATCTTTTATTTCATTGAGCTGAATGCTTCCTTCTGTGGGGCTGTTTATGAGACCTACCAATTCTATTTGGTTATTTATTTTATTACTGATTTTTTTTTTTGTTCTGCTGCCACTGCTGCTGCTGCTGCCGCCACGGCTTCTCATTAAAACGTCTTTTAGCTTTTAGACATGAAGGCAGAAAAGGATTAATTAAAATCTCCCTGCTTCTCAGATATTGCAAAATGAAGAAATGTCAGATGCACATTATCAACCAGGTACAAACAAAAAATATGGAGCTACATCAGGACCCGAATTGCACAAATTCCTTCAGAAACAGAGTTAATAACTCGGGCAATCGAATTAAACCAGTCCCACAGGCTGCTCACCTGGTCCCCACCTGGGATTCAGAGGTCACTGGGAAGTTATTTATAAGGCCTGGCCTGCCAGCTGAGTCTAAATTCTAGAACAGTTATGTTCTGAATTTATCATGCTGTTTAGGTGGGGAAAACCTTGCTCAAAATGATCATTATCATAGATAGTCTAGAGTATTTTGTTTATATTTGTTTAATCAACATTCTAATGTGTAAAAGATCCAATTCATTGGGTATGTGCTAAATATCAAACACCCTGACCATAACTAGTTTATGGGCAGAATCTCTTTTTAATCTTTTAATAACACTGAGAAATAAGGCATTAATAAGTTTTTTTAGTTGCTATATAATTACATGCAGAAAAATGCACAGATTTTAAGTATAAAGTGCTGTGTGCTATGACAAATTGATACACCTGTATAACTCACACCATTATTAAAATTCTGAATATTCTTGTCACCCCAGAAAGCTCCATGATGTTCCCTTCACAGTGAAATTCTGCCAACCGCCTGCAGCCCTGCAACCACTGTTGTGATTTCTTTTGCCACTGATTACCTTTGGCTGATGGATAATTTCCACATAAATGGACTCATACTGTATGTACTCTTTTATATCTTGATTCTTTCACTCAGTATAATGATCTGGGGACTCATGATCTTGTTGTGTGCCAGTAGTTAATAGTTTTGTTGCTGAGTCATAATCCATTGTATGAATATAGTATAATTTATCTGTTCTTCTGTGGATAGACATTTTCAAAACTGGCTCTTTATAGTTTGTGGCTGCTATGAATAAAAAAGACAAGTCATTTTGGAAGTTTTTGTTGGGTAAATACCTAGAAGTGGAGTGGCTCAGTTATTGGGTGGTGTCATGGACTGAATGCTTTTGTCTTCCCAAAACTCACATACAGGCATACCTCAGAGATATTGCAGGTTCGGTTCCGGACCACATAAAGTGACTGTCACAGTAAAGTGAGTTGCACAAATGCTTTGGCTTCCCAGTGTATATAAAAGTTATGTTAACACTATGCTGTAGTCTTTTAAGTGTATGACAGCATTATGTCTACAAATACAACATATATACCTTAATTTAAAAAACTGTATTTCTAAAAAAATGCTAACAATTTTCTGAGACTTCAGTGAGTCACAGTATATTTATTTAGTGATGGAGGGTCTTGCCTTGCTGTTGATGGCTGCCGACTAATCAGGGTGGTGGTTACTGAAGTTTGGGGTGGCAGTAGCAATTTCTTAAGACAACAATGAAGTTTCCCACACTGATGGACTTTTCTTTTCACAAAAGATTTCTCTGTAGTGTGCAATTTGCTTTGAGAGTATTTTACCCACGGTAGAACTTCTTTCAAAATTGGAGTTGATTCCCTCAAACCCTGTCACTGCATTGTTGATTAAGTTTGGATAATATTCTAAATTCTTTGTTGTCATGTCAACAACGTTCACAACATCTTCACCATGAGTAGATTCCATCTCAAGAAACCACTTGCTTTGCTCACCCTTAAGAAGCATCTCCTCATCTGTTCAAGTTTTATCATGAGAATGCAGTAGTTCAGTCACTTCTAATTCAAGTTCTCTTGCCCTTTCCACCACATCTGCAGTAACTTCCCTCACTGAAGTCTTGAACCCCTCAAAGTCAGCCATGAAGTTTGAAATCAACTTTTTCCAAAGGTCTGCTTATTTTGATATTTTGACCTCTTCCCATGAATCGTGAATGTTCCTAATGGTATCTAGAATGGTGAATGCGTTCCAGAAGGTTTTCAATTTACTTTGCTCTGATTCCATCAGGGGAATCACTATCTATGGCAGCTATAGCCTTATAAAATGTATTTCTTGAATAATAAGACTTGAAAGTCAAAATTATTCCTTGATTCATGGGCTGCAGAATGGATGTTGCGTTAGCAGGCATGAAAACAGCATTCAGGCTGGGGGGCGATGGCTCATTCACCTCCTTGTACATCTCCATCAGAGCTCTTTGTGACCAGGTGCCTTGTCAATGGCAGTAATAGTTTTTTGTTTTTTGTTTTTTTCTAAGCAGTAGGTCTCAATTGTGGGCTTAAAATAGACAGTATAACATGCTGTAAACATATGTGCTGTCATCCAGGCTTTGTTGTTCCGTTTGATTATTGATTCCAATGCCATCAGGCCCTGAAAAGATTCTTTTTGGTTCACTGGAATCACAATAAGACACTTGTTAGTAAGAAAGATTAGTAGTTTTTTATTAATTCATTAATACAAAAGTATTTATTGAATATCTGCAATGTACCACAAGTATCTCCAGGTTCCAGGAAGTGAAAGACATTCAGTAAGACATAGTGATAATTATCAAGGATTAGATTTAGCATAATTCTTAAGGGCCCTAGAGTTTTTAGAATGAGAAATGAGCATTGGCTTTAACTTAAAGTCACCAGCTGCAGTAGACCCTAATAAGAATCATCCTGTTCTTTGAAGTTTTGAAACCAGGCATGGTCTTCTCCTCTCTAACAATGAAAGTCTTAGATGGCATCTTCTTCCAATGTAAGGCTGCTTCATCTACAGTGAAAATCTGTGTTTGGTGTAACCACCTTCATTGATGATTTTAGCTAGATCTTCTGGGTCACTTGCTGCAGCTTCTACATCAGCACTTGCTCCTTTACCTTGCATTTTTATGTTTTGGAGATGGCTTCTTTCCTTAAACCTCATGTAGCAACCTATGCTAGTTTCCAGCTTTTCTTCTAGAGCATTCTCATGTCTCTCAGCCTTCACAGAATTGAAGAAAGTTAGGGCTTTGCTCTGGATTAGGCTTTGGCTTAAGGAAATGTTATGGCTGGTTTGATTTTTCTGTCCAGACCACTAATAAGCTAATTCGCTTTCTTATCATTCGTTCATGTGTTCACTGGAATAGCACTTTTAATTTCCTTCAAGAACTTTTCATTTGCATTCATAATTTGGCTAACTGGTGCAAGAGACCTAACTTTCAGCCTGTCTTAACTTGTGGCATGCTTTCCTCACTAAACTTAATCATTTCTAACTTTTGACTTTAAGTAAGAGGTAAATGACTCTGCTTTTCACTTAAACACTTAGAAGCTATCGTAGGGCTATTAACTGGCCTGATTTCAATATTTTTGTATCTCAGGGAGTAGGGAGGTGCAAGGACAGAGAGAGAGGGATGGGAAAACTGTGAGCTGGTGGAGCACTTAGAACACACAAACTATGTATTGATTAATTTCATTGTCTTATATGGACATGGTTTATGGCACTACTAAAACAATTACAATCATAACATCAAAGATCATTAATCACAGATCACCATAACAGATATAATAATAATAATCATAAAACTGGAAATATTGTGAGAATTACCCAAATGTGACACAGAGACACAAAGTGAGCACATGCTGTTGGAAAAATGGCCCAGATAGACTTGCTCAATGCAGGGTTGCCACAAACCTTGGCAAAAAATGGCACTTAGAGGTGGGGCTTTTAGGAGGTAATAAGGTCATAAGGGTGAAACCCTCGTGAATAGATTAGTGCCTTTACAAGAAGAGACAGGAAGAAAGATGATCTCTTTCTCTCCAATACGTGAGGATATAGCAAAATGTGGTTATTGAAAACCAGGAAGTAGGTGGTCATCAGAGCAGGTTGGCACCTTGATTTTGGACTTTCCAACCTTCAGAACTGCGAGAAATAAATGTTGATTGTTTAAGCCACCCTGTCTATGGTAATTTGTTAAAGCAGCCCGAGCTAACCATGAACTGACCATGAAAGGTGGTAAATGATTAATTTATTCATTGCCAAAGGCTTTCCAAAGTCATTTTACCCTTTTACCAGCAATGTATGAGCATTCAGTTTGCTCCACATCTTCACCAATGTTTGGTGTTGTCAATCTTTTTTAACTTTACTATTCTCATGGGCATGTAGTGGTGTCTCATTATGGTTTTATTTGTATTTCTATGATGGTTAATGATATTGAATAATTTTTCATGTGCCTGTTGGCTCTTTGTACATTTTCTTTTGTAACATTTATGTTCTAGTCTTTGCCCATTTTTGTTATTGAATTTTAGGATTTCTTTTTCTGTTATAGATGTAGATACAAATATTACAGATACATTATGTACTGTCAGGAATGTTCTCCCAGTCCATGGCTTGGCTTTTCATTTCCTTAATGTCTTTTGATGAACAGAAGTTTTCAAATATGTTGATTATATTAATTTTGAAATTCATATATTTTTAATAATCATCAATTGCTTAAGCTTTTAAAATGTATAGGTAATAAATTTGTATATAATGTCATTTAAAAATTATCATCTGATTCTATGATTTTATATAATCTCTTATTCCTGATTTTGCTTATTTTTGTCTTCTTTTTTCTTCATTTCAGATTTCCTGATAAGACTTTTTACTATTTTATTGATGTTTTCAAATAGTATGCTTTGGAATCTATTAATTATATCTTTTTTTTGTTCCCTATGTAAGACATCTCTGCCTCTAAATTGATTAAATTTTTATTCTAATTTGTTTAATTTTATTGTATTTTTAGCATTTTAAGTTGAAATCTCAATTTCTTTTTTCCAGTTTTCAATTTCTAATAAATGCAGTTATGGCTAGAAATTTTTCTTTATATTTCTTTGGTCATATCTCTAAGGATTTGTTTTATAGTTTTTTCCTTTTATTTATTTCTAAAATGTATTTTATTCTGTTTTAATACCTTCTGTAACTCAAGACATATGCAGAGGGATAAATTTTCAATTCAATGTGAAAACTTTTAGTTTGTTTTTCCTATCGTTCTTATTTATACAAATACTATAGTCAGATATTTTTCTTCCTATTTTCTGCTTTTGTGAATATATTGATATTTTATTTGACACATTAACTGTATTCAATTCTGCTGTCTCTGTCAGAGGAATTTGAAAAGGTTTGTATTTTCTGTTTGGCACTGCATGTTAGTGGTATATTCAATGTTTCTGTATTTCTACTTATTTTTTGTTTACTTGATGTGACATTTGATCTGGGAGGAATGTGTTAAAATCTTCTATTATGATTGTGGATTTGTTAGTTTTTTTCTTGTCTCTCCAACAGGTTTTGTTTTATGTAGTTTGGAGTTTTGTTACTGGATGTGTGAATATTCTTCTTGATGGAGTGTAATATTTAAAAATATTGAAATCCCTTTTTGTCCTATTTAATATTTTTGAGTTGGATTATATGTTTTCTGATATATATTTTTCTTCACCTCTTTTATTTAAGCATTTGCTGATTTCTCTTTTTCCATCTGTCTGTTTTCAGGCTTTCCCTGTCATTTTGTTTTAGGGGCATGCCTTATAAATATAACATAAATAAATTTTTCTTAAATTTTCCTTTGTTTAAAACCCAATAAGAAAATCTCTATCTTTTCACAGGGGGATTTGACCCATTCACATTTATTGCAATTATTGGTATTGTTATACTTACCAATTCTCTTAATTTCCATTTATTGTTTTATTTTTTTAAATGTGGTTGTTATATTGGCTTAGTATTCTTCACTTATTTGCTTTCTTCTAGGGTATTCGAAGATATGTATCTGATTTTAAGCAATTTTTGATGCATAACATAAAGAAATTAAGAACAGTTTGGTAGACTAAATCAAATCATGGCATGTGAGGGACAGAATTGTAAGGACAAAAACATGGTGGGCATTGGAATCACAGTAAGACACTTGTTAGCAAGAAAGACTAGTAGGTTTTCATTAATTCATTCATATGAAAGTATCGAATATCTGCAATGTACCACGTGCATCTCCAGGTTCCAGGAACTGAAAGACATTCAATCAGACATAGTGGTAATTATGAAGGAACTTCCTGCCATAAGAGAGACAGAAATAAATGTGATAGGTTATGCTGAGTGAATCTTAGACTTAGGTACGGGCAATAAGAATTCATTATCTAGGTAGAGAGGAGCGTGGAGTGGTGTGAGTCGTGTAGGGCACAGAGAGGTGGTAGTGGGGGTAGAAGTGCT
Source organism: Pongo abelii (assembly GCF_028885655.2). NCBI lineage: Eukaryota > Metazoa > Chordata > Mammalia > Primates > Hominidae > Pongo > Pongo abelii. The sequence goes on along the minus strand of NC_072000.2, from coordinate 103,040,009 downwards.
TGCTCTGAACACTGAGTAGGTGTGCATTAAGGGAACTGACCAGTTTAGTGTGGCTGGATCATGTTGAAGGTGAAAACTTACAGGTATTGAGGCTGAAGAAGTAATAGGTGGGCGACAGTGGACCTGAAATGTATCCCACAGCAGTAAGAAAATGGTGTGGCTGAACCATGGGGTCAGATGTAGGGATGGGGTAAACATTGAACCAAGAAGAATCTTTTCAGGGTCTGATGGCACTGGAATCAACATTTGGCCTTTCATTTGGTGGGAGAAAATACAAACTTAGAACTTCTGTGTGAAGTTTGGGCTACTTATCATTAGAGAAGGCAACCAAAAGGAACTCATATTTTCCAGAACCTTCTATATTACAGGCATTATCTCACTGAATGCAATATCTCACTGAATTCCCACAACAGTACTGCCTCCTGGGTGGTCCTATCACCACTTCCTACAGATTAAGAAGCTGAGATTTAGAGAAATAAAACTCCATGGCACAGGACTAGGAAGTAATTATCATAGTTCAAACTCAGACCTATCTGGCCAATAAAATATGTGTTTTTTAGAAAGGAAGAGTTTCTGAGCACTTTGAAAACACATGCTGCTCACTGCCCACCATATCTAAGTAACCTAGACAGTAATAGCCCTGTAGGTTTTTCAACAGTCGGTGGTTCTGGAGCAGGCCCCTTGGAGGAAGGGTAAGGGGCAGGGTGAGTTCTGGGAGAAGCTTGGCTCTCCATGTGACCACAAAACCACAAGGATAAGGCATGTGCCAGACCACGTGTGCAGTCCCATTTACAGCCACCTGCAAATAATGGGACAGGGCAGTCTGCCGGCCACAGGATAATATGCCTTAACCGCAGGACCCTCTCTCTGGGAGCTCCCAGCTCCGGCACTGAGTGGCGGGAATCGGAGGTGCTCATTTTTCATTCTCCCAATTCTAGGCAGCTCATTTAAATACCTTTACAAGCCGGATAGCTCCTGGACACTTGAGGTTGTTTCTCTGCCTCACTTCCTTACTCTCAGCTCTCCTTGAGGCAAGAATCGCATCTCACTCATTACCCAAAGACTGCACAGATCTTAGCAGGCATCCAATAAGCAAGTTCAAATAAATGAGTGAAAACTAAAGTCGTGTGCCTGTGTGGGGGGCATTACTCCAATTTCCTTCCTTCTGCCTCCCCTCTCTCACACATGGACGCTACAGGCCCTTGAAATGCAGTGTGTGGAGCCCTGTGGGGTCTGACTCCTTCCACTTTAACTTCCACTGCTATGGGGAGAAGCAGCTTGAAGTCAGATATGCAAGAAATGGGAGTGAATGGCAATTCCTTAGTAGTTTGTGCTTCAAACTATCGTTTGGCCTGGATGAGATGGGGAGGAGATGTGGTGATTGTTGTCCATTAAATGATGTGTTTCTCTATGACAGAACTTTGCCTATGAAGACGAGGATTTTCTTCTTCTTCTTCTTTTTTTTTTGAGAGGGAGTTACCAGGCTGGAGTGCAGTGGCACAATCTCAGCTTACTGCAACCTCTGTCTCCCGGGTTTAAGCAATTCTCCTGCCACAGCCTCCCGAGTAGCTGGGACTACAGGTGCCTGCCACCATGCCCAGCTAATTTTTGTATTTTTGGTAGAGACGGGTTTTCCATATTGGTCAGGCTGGTCTTGAACTCCTGACCCTGTGATCCACCCGCCTTGGCCTCCCAAAGTGCTGGGATTACAGGCATGAGCCACCACACCCGGCCGAAGATGAGGATTTTCAAGACCTGTTCTGGGAAAGACTTGCTGCTGCAACCGGCCATAAGTTTTAATGCTTTATGATTAAGTGTGAGAATGTTAAGTAACACTATCAGAACCATAATGGAATTTAATGTGCTTTAATATGCTCAACCATGTAAATCTGCTGTAGTTCTAATTACTAAAGGGATACCCTTACCAGAGGCTCTCAAAGTGCCTTATAATTACTGGAATATTATTTTGTTCTCTATTATGGGAACCGTCAAAAACATCTTTTAAAGAAAAATTGCAGCTAGAAGAAGATTATGAATTATAACAATAATATTAATAAAAGTAATAATAACTAAAAAGTTCAGTGGTAGGTCCATATGAACAATAATCATCACTTTTTAATCCATGATTTCACTTGATCACATGACAGCCCTGTGAGTTATGAGGTATAGTTCCCATTTTACAAACGAAATTAAGATGCTTAAAGAAATTTTAGGTAAAATAAGCCCAAATCTTGGAAAATGCCCACCTCTGACACAGCCTCCATAGGCAGATAGAAGGATCATGTTACCCACAAAAGAACATTCTCAAAGTGTTAGAGATACATATCCAGCACCAATCCTCTCAAAAATACCTGTCATTGAGCGCTAGTGTTGTCTGTGTTACTGTGTGCTGAGTTCTGCCTTGATTTGCGAGCACAGCTTAAAGATCTTTAAATTTATGTACTCATTTTCCACAGGTGTCACCTCCACTTTGTGGTGCTCAGGGTTCATTTCCCCAGGTGGTTCCAAGCTTCCCTGTGGATGTTTACAGGTGTCCATGAAGCAATCTTTGTCTCTGTTCACCGGCTTCTGTGGCCTCATAGGGCCACGAGCCCTTTGAGGCCACATGACCTGCTTCTGGCTCTTATAGCCTTGCCCATTGTACGATCTTACCAGATCAAGCACAGCCACCTCCAAGCCATTAATGATAGAAGCCAGGTTGTAATTCTGCAGGCTGGATGCTGTTGAATCTGGGTTTTGGTGTCCACAGCCCCTGAGGTTGTCCAAAGGTATTGGTCTAAGCAGAGTGTGCCATATGGCGGGCTTTGCTGCTTTGAACACCTTGGCCTAGAGTAGTCCGCTGCTACTAACTCCAGCTGCACTCTCCTGTAAGCCATCCAGACCATGAAGGTTCCTGTACTCCTTCTCTTTCTCCCTTCAAGTAGCATTCTGGGGTGTCCTATCGTAGAAAAATGGCCTGTAAAATCCCATTACTGGGTATTTACCCAAAGAATTATAAATCATTCTACTATAAACACACATGCACACATATGTTTATTGCAGCACTATTTACAATAGCAAAAACTTTGAACCAACCCAAATGTTTGTCAGTAATAGACTGTATAAAAAAATGTGGCACATATACACCATGGAATACTATGCAGCCATAAAAAAGAATGAGATCATGTCCTCTGCAGGGACAGACATGGATGAAGCTGGAAGCCATCATTCTCAGCAAACTAACACAGGAACAGAAAGTCAAATACTGCCCTGTGGGGTTCATACCATAGATGGTGGTAGCTGTGATTTATTAAGCCTCTACTCCATAACTGACATAGCGCTATACTCCTTGCATACATCATTTCTGATCACAACATCCTGGTTAATGGAATGTCATCACCTTGCAGATCCATTTTTTTTTTTTTAGCTCTTCTAGTTCACACAAAAACATAGTGATTTCACCCCAAGGTACATCCATGGTGCCAGGAGGATGTGTTGAGATGGGCTGTGCTTTCAAGGGCACAGCATATCCTGAGCTCCATGTTTACGTGCTGTCTTCAGAAGATTTAGTCCGTGGCCCTTGAGTCCCAAACAGGACTCCAACACACCTGGGATAGATTGTCTGCAAAAATGGTCATACTTGATGAAAAGAGTTATTATGGAGACGGGTGTTAGTGAAAGTCATATAACCTTTGAGTGTATTTAATACCACTGGCCTGTACCTCTAAAAATGGTTAAGATGATACGTTTTATGTTATGTGTATTCTAACACAATTTTTAAAAATGGGGAAAATAATGGTCTTTTCCTTGCATCTGTGTCCCTGTGCAATGTGACCTTGCAGCTCCAGGCCTTACATGAACTTTGCATGTATTGTCTTGTTCAATGCTCACAGCTGCTGCACATCAAGTACTAAGATTATCCCCATTTTACAGACTAGGAACACAGGCACAGTTTAATTGCCACTCAAGTTGTGTGTGGGAAATGATCAAGCTGGGATTTGAAGCCAGCCAGCTGGGCTCCAGAGCCAGTGCCTGTAACCACCAAGCCACACTGTCTCATAGCATGCAAGAGGACGCAGGAGGGAAGGAGTATGTGGATAAGCAGGTGAGGCACTGAGGAGTGAGAGAGTGAGCACACGAGTGCAGGAGTGAACCGGTGGATGGCGATGAACAGCTGATCCAGTGAAGGAACCCTGAAAACATGGATGCATGAGTAAAGAAGAGTGTGTAAATGCATGCTGAGTCCAGGCACTGATGCCTGAATGACTGAATGGGTCCCTGCAGGGAGACTTTTCTTTCGGGCTGTGCACAATTGGACAGCCTGAGTGACCTCTGGCCACCAGGCCCAGCCATGTTTTGCTGCTGTGGCTGCTCATGTAGCAGGTTGTTCACCAGCTCATGGAGTTGCAAATCTGATATGCCAAAATAGTCTCAGATAACACAGTGTACAACGACACTGGGGCATTGGAGCCCACTCCAGGGAAGGCAAGGTGTACTTCAGAGGCTCATTATAATCAGCAGACGGATCTTGGCACAGGCTGTTGTCTCCTCTTACAGCTCCTGACTTTCAACAGGCCCTTGGCTTCCTCCTTCCCTGAGTCTCCGCCTCAGCAGGAGGCTTAGCTCAAGGAGACTGCCTGCAATTCTGCGTGGCATGCTGATATCTGCCGTCCCCAGCAACTCCTACCACGGCCAGCTGATTTCTAGGTTATGTTGGGGATCTCCATCACCTTTAACACAGAGTCCAAGTGCTTTAGCTGACTTTTCAAAGGGCTTTCTTCCCTGGTCCCGCCTCACTTCTTCAGCACCCTCTTACCCTGATTCCCATCTCCTCCAGCTCTGACCTGGATCATCAGTCAGGCTTCTGAAGCCCATCTCTTAAAATCCCCTGTCTAACCTCATTTGAAACCCTACTCACCTTTCTAGCTCTAGCTCCTAACATGTGCTTTGTGCTTTCTGCCTCCTACCTAGTGATTACCATGCCTCACCTTCCAGCCTAGGCTTAGAGCTTCTTAAAAGCTTATTATATTTGTATTCTAGTTCACTGATTGCTGCTGAATATGTACCTTACAAGCCACAATTACCAACCATTTTATTACAACTATCATCTGTTTTTCCAGTGGAACACCGTTTCTGAAGTGATAGGCATGGTCTCTGAGCTTCTGCCTCAGCTCAACCCTGTCTCACAGCTTTCCCCTGCCATTCGCTATGTGGTCACAGAGCAGTGGCTTCATCTGAGTTTAATTTCCAGGCCAGCCACTACATGTTGTGTAAACTTGGTGAATTTCTGAACCCTTGGCGAATTTCTGAACACTTGGCACCTTGGTTTTCTCTTCTGTAAAGTGGGAATAATGATAATTGCCATATAGTGCTGTTGCAAAAATATATTATAAAATAAGTAAAGAACCTGCTCAATGCTTGGCCTGTACTGATGTTAGAATTATTGTTATGGTCATGAAAGAGTCAAATCAGTTTAAACATTTAAATAAGTTGACTCATTACTAAATGCCAGGCCCCGTGCTGGCTTTGTATTCATTATCTTACGCGCAAGGGAGACACTGCTGTTTCCACTCTCCTAATTTTGTCGTTGTTAGGGCTTTAAGGAACGTGTCCAGGGTCATTCAGCTTCAGTGGGCACTAGACCATCACTTCGTAGATGAAATTGAGCTTTACGTAAGAGGTTTGCCAAATGTTATTCCCACATTGTAGACCAGTTTCCTGTGGATGCAGATATTTGTCAGAAACTGTGAGGTGCTCTCTTGTACACCGAAGGGTTGACTTTCATTCCTAGAATTCCAGCTCACTCCCTGGTTTGCTTATACGGGTTTGAGATTCCTAGTAAAAGCATGCATTTCAGGCCAACACTAGCTTCAGTAATGCCTTGTAATGCTGGGAGGTCGTTCCTTGTCCCTTTTGTCCCTTGATGGCTCCTTTTTTTTTTTTTTTCAGAATTGTTCACAATTTGTTGAAAGGTGACATTCTTTTCTGATACTTTACTTTGAAGGTCCTTAGATCATCAAACTTTTACAGGAAGGAACTGGAGAAGTGACATTCACACATTCATTGATTCATTTGTTCAGGCCACAAAAATGCATTGAGACCTTCGACACTGCGAGGATGCAAAAATAACTGGAAAAAGGACCTTCCTTCAGTGAGTTCTGAGGCTGGTAAGAGGGAGCAAAACACAACATAACAGATTTAACTAAATGCCATCCTTCACATCTTCCCAAACATTTCAAAATGAGTTTCTATTCTTGGATTAGGTAATAGTGTTCTAATCTTAAAATACCTTGCAGGAAAAAATGTGTGCTGTTCATTCATTCATTCATTTTTCTGTTACTTACCTGGCATCTACTTTGGACCAAGCGTTGTGCTGGGTGCTTGAAGCAGTGCTTGTAGGCCGTAGCACCTGTCCTCAAAGTGCTATGGCCTACAAGGGGGTGGTGGTAAGGGGACCAGTAAGCAGATGGAGCAGTGCTGCGTGACAAGGGCTTTGCCAGTGGGAAGAGCAGGGAGGTGAGGGCATACACACGACGCCCAAGGCTGGAGAGTCCACAAGGCTTCCTGCAGGAAGAAAATCTCAAGGGAAGTGAGTACAGAAAGACACCATGACTGAGGGAGAGGATGGAAAGGGTGCGAGAGGAGCTAGGGCATGGCTTCCTGCAGGAGCAGTTGAGAGCAGCTCGGGAGCTCCACAGAAGAAAGCTGCAGTCACTCCCATCTCTGTTCCCTGTGAAGATGTGATGTGGTCACTGCACTTAAGCGATACAGCCCCTTCTTGAAAGCCACACATAAGGACATTTCTAAAAGAAAGCATTTTGCACAGAGAATATTTGTAGTCAATAATGTCTAATAACTAGGATGTTCTTAGCTAGCACTTTCTCGAACATATGCAGTGACTTCTTGCCCTACCCCCAGGAGTGTTGCTGGTGATGGTGGAAGACCTGCCATCATGGCTGCAGTAGCCTTGCTGGAATGTTCTGGAAACAGCACCTTCTTTATTGGATAAAGTTTTCTGATGGCACCTTAGGCTGTGAGGTGAGACCGGGGCTCCCAGCTCACTCTAGAGAAGGCGAGGTGTACTTCAAAGGCTCCTTATAATCAGCAGACGGATCTTGGCACAGGCTATTGTCTCCTCTTACAGCTCCTGACTTTCAACAGGCCCTTGGCTTCCTCCTTCCCCAAGTCTCCACCTTTAGATAGCAAAGTAATCTCTCTATCTATCCCAAAGTCCTTTAGATAGTAAGTAATTCTCTACTTTGACTAGTTTTTACTCCAGCCACCCCCTGCCCTTACTCTTGTTTACTATAGTTGCCTAATTTTAGTATGAATTTTTCCCTACTTGCCACTCTGCCTTCTTTGGAGTTCAGCCTGCTACAAGGCCAGAAGTTCACCTTATTTGACGACATTCTGCTCCATAAATCTCAGAAACAAGTATCTCATAAGTACCTTTTTTTTCATGAGTTCCTACATAATTCTCATAACCATTACATTTTAGGTTTTTTTTTTCTGATTACCAACTTACCACATGCTTGTTGTAGAAAAATTGGAAAAACACAAAACATTCAAGAAAAAAATGAAAATCTCCTAGACATTCATAACCCTGAGAGAACCACCACTGATACATCAAGACCATTATTTTAAGCACTAATATTTTATCACGTTAAAACCATCATTTACTTAGCAGCCCTGATCGCACAAAGGTTATTTCCATTCTTTTTTTTTTTAAATCATAAACTCTCAGGGAACAGCTTTTTCTCACACTTGTATTTAAGAAAAGATCCATCTACGTATAGAAAAAAAATTGCAGCTGCAACCCCTGATCTGTCAGCAGGTTTGTGATTTTCCTTGTACCTAGTAGATTCTCTTTATAAAGAAAATGAGAGGAAAAAGAGGAAGGAAGAAAGGAAGAGAAGAAGTTGGGAAAGACAGAGATAGAGAGAGGACAGGAAGCAGGATGGATAAAGGCAGGAGAGATGAAAGCAAGCTGGTGATTCAGATCCCCAGCCCGAGGCAGATGGAAGTGGAGCGCGACCCCTCATCTGCTACCCCTTCACTGAGGGGTGCTGACCCTTGACAGCGGCTCTGACTCCAGATCCCCTCTCTGTAAAGTAGAAGAATAACATTTACATTACAGAGTTTTCGAGGGTATTGAATGAGATAATACAGCTCAAGTGCTTAGCAAGGTACCTGGGGCATAGTCAAAGGCTCTGTGAATATTAGCTGTGATTCTGGATGACCCACTGACCACAGGAAAGTCTGGAGAGGCTTTCTCTCTCTGCCCTCCACCTCCGCATAACCCCCTCCATGCTCTAAGAGTTGATGCCCAAGCCTGCAGGGGCAAGACAAAGTTCAGGGCACCCGACTCGTAGCACACATGTCTTCCAAACGTCCTGGGGTTCAGGTTCCTCCTCCTTAAAATGGGCGCACAGGGATATGGTCAAGGTAATTTGTACACTGGATGAATGAAGTCTTTTGGAGGCTGCAAAGCTCTGCAAACAGATGTCAGATATGGTGGAAAGCATGAGTGTGTGGGGATCTGACATCCCTGAGGTGCATGCCATGCAAGTGAGGAGGCCTTGCCCCTCTGAGAGCCTCACTTTTCTTCTCTGGAAACCGGGGGTTTTGTTACCTGCCTTGAGTCTATGAGAGAAGTAAGCACTCTGGGGGACTCCAGGCCTACAGCGGAGCTCAGGGCCCTGTGATCATTTCCTGTGCAGTCCCTGGGGCAGCCCATTCTCTTCCATAGTGCAGGATCACTTGCCAGAGCAGCTCAGGGGTTCATCTGCTCCACACAGTCCTAGTTCCAGAGACACAAGTCTTAGGCCTCTCTGATGGAGAGACCACAAATGAAGACCAACATCATTCCTGGAGCCTCCATAATCTGGGTAGATGGCAGATGATCCCTGGCAGTCTCTAGGGAGAGTCTGAAGCCTGTACTGAGCCTGTCTTTGGTCCGCAGGAGAGGAGTTGCGAGGATGGCTGCTTCTGCGCATGGAGGCCCTCCTCCCACTGTGCTCTGAGGAGGAAATCACCTTTCTTTTGAGGTGTAGTACTTTCAGTGCATAAGACTTGACAGGTTCACAGGGAAGCCTGTTGTCAGGGCCCAGGAGAGAAGGCAGTGGAGAAGACATCGCTGGCAGCTGCACAGACAGGGCCTTTGGGCAGGAATTGCCGGCCAGCTTAGGGGAGGTTGGTGTGGCCCACCATGCACAGGGCTGCTGGAAGCCAGATATGTCTGCCTGGGAATCCTTCCTTCTCCCTTCTGGGAGTGGGCAGGGGCAGGCAAGGAAGTGCTCTTCACAGAGGAAGATAGGACACAGATGGCAAGTGGTGGAGCTCCCAGGGACAGCCTGGCCTTGCCCAGCTGCAGACAAAGATACAGGGACCCTACAGGCTTAGCCCAGGTAAGCAGTAACCCTGGGGTGGAGTTGAAGGGCTGGACTGGGGTGGGATGGGGAGCCGCTGTTTTCTCAGCACTTGTTATGAAGCTTTCATCATGCTGCACACTTCAATACATTTTTAAAGGCGTAGTCCTTAGAAAATATTGCAAAGTGGATTTAAGCTCCTTTTAATCAGTGGAGAAACCAAGGCTCAGAAGAGTTCAGTAAGTCACCCAAGGTTACCAGCTGGTCAGTGGCGAATTGGAATTCAGATCTGGGGTTCCTGAGCCAGTGCCCTTGTGTCCCGTGTTGTGCTTTTCCAGAAGATCAGTGAGACCCGCACCTTAACAAGCTGCCAGCTCATCTTGCCCAGCCATGGCCTTCCTGGAGTCCCTCAGGAGCCTCCTGTCCCAGCTCTGCCCCATGCCAGGTGTCTGACCATGGACAGGTCCACCTGCCCCGGTGGCTCCCTTCTTAGTAACAGGATCCAAAGCTGCCAGTTTGTAAGGTTGTTGGAGTGCCCGAGGAAGAAAGCAGGGAGTGCTGGGCAGGGAACTGCAGAACCCTGATTAAAATGCACTTCCTCCTTCTCACCTATCAAGGTTTGGGCTCCCCAGTAAGCTGACTGAGAGATGATAGATAGTGTGTGGAGGTTCAGTAGGGACCACGGATCACCTGTGGAAGGGAGGAAGGGAGCAGAACTGGACAGAGGAAGAGTCCTGCTGAGATGCGGGCACCAGGACTGCTGAGTTGTCCCACCCTCACACCCCTGTGGCCAGCCTGTGGGTGGGAGTTAGCCCAATAAAGCTGTGACCTTGCTCAAAGCAGCCCTCTGAGGTGGAGGCAAATCTGCAAGGGCCCACAGTACTCCCAGAAGCTGGCACACTGAACAGACACCTGGGCAGGGTGGCCCAGGGTCAGCCGCAGCCTGGTCCCATGCTCTGCACCCAGCCCCTCTCCGGGTGGCCTTTGACTCCCTCCCTCTGATTTGGCTCTATTCCCCTCCCTGTTGGTTCGTCCCAACATGCTGCTTAGCTCTTGTCTTCTTCCCCCAGCTTCACAGCAGACTGTGCCTCCTGAGTTGCTCAGTGGAAACAGATGCTTCCTAAGACTTTCAGGCCATTTTCTTGGGACTTCTTCTCCCTCCACCCAGCATGTGTCTGGCCTGAGGTTACTGGGCCCCTTGGAGTTGCACCTGCACCCTGCCCCCATCCAGGCCTACCACCTGGCCAGCACCTCCAGCCCTACCACCTGGCCAGCACCTTCAGCCCTACCACCTGGCCAGCACCTTCAGCCCTACCACCTGGCCAGCACCTCCAGCCCTGGCCTCTTGTGCTCCACCTTCCTTGGCCTCCCTGCCAGCCTATGTCGCGACCATGCCCTCTACAGTCCCAGCATCCAGCATCTTCCCAGTGACACAAGGGCATCATCCCTGTTTAAATAAAGGAACGGAATGTGTTGGAAGGTGTGAGTACAATCACCCGATCCATGTTTTCCTTTAGCTGTAACAAAGACATACACGCCAATAGCAATTTCTTCTCCTTACATTCTCGGCGCCTTTTGCTCCAAAGGCAGTCACCTCCTCCCATGCGGACAGCCTCTGTGTAATTGGAAAGAATGGAGCTTCAGCTAAGCAGAGACATGGGAGCTAATGTTACTTGAAATGAAGAGCACTTAGAGCCCCACTTCCACAATGGTGCCCCGAGCAAGATACTGCTGAGGATGGCTAATAAGACCCAGCAGGGACAGAGGGGAGGGGCGCCTCCCTGGCAAGGGCTCCTCAGGTAGAAAACAAAGCCTGGGCCTTTTTCTTTGAGGCACCAGCCCAGCTCCAGGCTGTTGGGAGTTTTGTGCAGCCAAGAACTGCCCTCATAAGACAGCATCCCAGCTACAAGCTCTGTGCTGAGTCTCCTCAGCCACTCAGTTTGTTTGGCCATTATTTTCCTGGCCTGGCTCACACAAGACTGGCCTTCTCTTGGCTCTGACGATGGCCTGCTGTGTTCCTGACCCTTGAATCTCACTGCAGCAGCCTCCAGACAATCCCTGCCTCCCTGCCTTGAGGGCCCTCCTCATGGTTGGTGTTTTGTCCTGGCCTCCATGACAGGGAATTGGACATGCACAGCCAGTCTCCCCTCATCCTAACTGGCTCTGGAGGGTGGGCTTCACGAGCTCTCTGTTGCTTTCTCTCTTTACCTGATGCTGATCTTGACACTAGACTTTCACTAACAACTCCCTCAGTCTCCAGGTTTATCTTAGAGGGAGTGTGTTAGGTGTGAAGTTTGAGTGAATATGGCCTAGGAGAGAGGCTGAAGGAATGGCCAAAATCAGGTTTATTGCTTGGCCTTTGTGGCTTTATGTATATGATTATCTTCTGGTCCTAAGATTTTGTGACTCTGTTTTTCTGCCTAACTATGAAATTTCAAGTCATTAACATTGAGCATCCATTCTGGGATGGGATGGAAGGGTGGGGGGCAACTTTAACCTGCTGGAGTCCACCAAAAGATTTTGATGCTAACAGCTCCTAACACAAATGGAGGACATTGATTAAGCTAATAAGCTATTAAGTGGAGTGAGATTGGTCATGTCAGCTTAAATTCAACCTATTTCCTAGGATTGTAGGATGTTAACCATAGCCACGCACTTGTATTTGTCTGCTTACATTCCTTCTATGCAAAAATCTATAAAACTAATCCAACTGGCAAAGAAAGTTTTGTGCTAATAAGGTTGCTAATGGAGCTTAGGACTAGGATTTAAATAACTAACATTGAATGCAGAAAAGAAACATTTTAATTATTTAATAGGGCATGAAAAGGAATTCCAAAGTATTTCTACAGAAGCAATCCCAATGGGTATAATTTTGGTCCCCAAATTTTATTCTTATTCTTTGAAGATGATGGCCTGAACTTCTTATTTCATTGGATTAAAGGAATTGAAATTCTCAAGGGGAAGTGTTAGGAGGATGGGCTAATTTAGAGACCAGCAGGGGAGGCTGTATCCCAGCAAAGGGAGGCATTTAGGGGAAGATGAGGTGTCCCAAAGAAGAGATGGAAGAACTGAGATGTGGAAAAAACACGTCTTGGGACAACCCTTGGGTCCTTATAAATAATCATGATAATTTGCATCTCAGTCGTGTTTTATAATTTATAGTCTACTTCCTACATTTCTTCTCATCAGTTACTCATTAGAGCCCTCTCCAGAAGTTGTTATTATTCCTGTTTCACAGACAAGGAAACCGAGGCTCAGAAAAAAGATAGGTTATCTATGTAGTAAGCCCAAATTCTGCCCTACTCTGCTCCAGGATGTAGGAGACATCTGTGTCACACTTGGAGTTCTGGCCATGAGTACCATCCCTTCCATAGAGGCAGGCACCCAGAAAACTGGGGTGGGGGCAGAGAGAAGGCATCCTCCAGGGATGCTCCTGATCTTGGTACTCGTTTCCTGAGTCTTAGTGCATTGCTGTGTTGCTAGGTTGTTCAAAAAGTCAGCTTATTAATACTGAAGATGAGATACCCCCACAGTTGAGAAAGACCTGAGTCTAAGTCTAGAAGCAAAGGGTCACTGCTAAGGAGAATGTTCTCAAAGCAGGCGCAGGTGTCTTGTTAATTTCTAGGAACCTCGCCATTGTAATGCTCCCCTCTAACTGGCATCCCCTTCCCACTTGGCTCGCCCTGGTGAAGTTCTTGCCTGTGCATTTGCCACTTAGACTCTTAATTTAGTTTCCCCCACCTGCCCCACATGACCAAGTACTCTAATTCACTGAAGTCATCTCAGAAGAGGTTCTGTCTGGACTTCAGTGCCAAGTCATGGCCTTCACGTTTGAAAAGTTTGGCGGAAACCATGTTGATAGGAAATATGTCTGAACTCTTTTGAAGTTCAACATTTTAGAAGCAAAGCTCTCCCTTTCTGTATACTTTCTATCTATAGCTGGACAAACAGATCTTTAGGAAAGTTATTTTGTAAGTAACAAAGTCCCTTAGATAGCAAGTAATTCTTCAAAACCATTTTGATCAGTTGAAGTACATCCTATGTTGGATTGAATGTTTTGGAATGTACACCCAAGTTTATGAAGTTTAAAGTGCTTGAAAAAAATGCATTTTTGTTTCTGTTGAATCTTGAATGTTGGAATAATTTATGCAATGCCTGTTCTTATTGCACACCTAATGCTGCTATTTCTTCTGTGTGCAGCAAAAAAAAAAAGTATTCAGCAAGGAATTCCAAAATGTGTGTTCATCCACCTGTTACCATCACATCTAACTCTAGAGGTGAGTAAACTCAGTAAACTCCATGTCAATCAGTCTGGACTCTCCATTTAAGGAGGGGTTGAGTTTAGGAGGAAAAAAGACCCACTAAATATATGTGTAGATATAAAACAGATATTCGAGATGACTTAGCTGGTAGTTTTCAAAGCTAGGTTTTAAAAGCCATTTACCGAGACAATTTAGCAATTCACCAAAAGAGAGGTTTGGAATTGGAAAATCAAACACACAAAAGGTCATAGGCTCCAAGATGTGAAGATTATGTCATTTTACCTGAAATGTTCCCTGAAAAATTCATTTCAATGTGAAAATTATTTTGTGGTCTGTGTATATTTATACACGGGATAATGATGATTACAGGGAATTTAGTAATATCTTAAACCTGGGGTCACAATTCACATTACCTCTGAAGTGTAGAATCTCAAAAGATGGTTTTCCGTTTTGAAATGTATGGTGAATGCTTGTGCCAAGAAATAAGCACCAGCCCAAGGCTTATCACAGGTGTCTTCCCATGAGGCTCTGACTCTGTACATGGAATTCCTTCTCATCATTCTGGTAACTCTTCAGGGTGATGTTGATTATTTGGCACTAACACATACTGGTGCTGAATGACATTCAGGTTGACTAACCATTTAATTCCTTCTAGGTTGTTTTAAAAGGAGATTAAAATCCACTGCCTGTGGATGACCACCCGAAGCCTGTGTCCATGTGGCCCTCTGCAGACTCCTTTTTGACCTCAGCCCTCGCTACCCAACCCTGAGCCATGTGGAGCCTCCCGCTGGCCCCCCATGCACCTTGTGGCACTTCATGTGTCTGGCTCTGTTCTGGCTACTGGGCCCTCCCCTCTGCCTGCTGTTCTTCTCCTTGCCCATGGGCTGCACAGCTAGCTCACGCCACATACTTCCTTCCTGCAGTTTCCCAGCTGGAGTGAGTCCTTCTGCTCTCCCTGCCATCTTGTCCACACTTCTATTTTTCTAGCTTGTTTCTGTCTACCTGTTTCTGTTACCCCGTAGACTGTGTACTTCCTGAGGACAGTGACTGATGAAGGCATTTCTTGGTTTGTGTGTTTTCTGTCTTGTGTTCTTCTGTCCAGGGGAAACCACAGGCAGATATATTCAGCGAGTCCAGGAATGTGGAGTGAAATGACCACGGGACCACAAGCTCTCGGAGCATAGAATGGGGGCCTAATTTCAGAGTCAATACTGGGTTCTGATGCCTCCGATTTAATCCAAGATCTGAAGAGGAAGGAGTGTGTGAGTGATCAGGGCTGTAACCTTTAAGTTCCTGGGAGACCCCAAGTGTCTTGAGTAAGTTTGATGCCCAGCAATGGGGAAAGTGGGAACCCATGGATGAAACATAGGAAACGGTCAAGGTCACAGGTGCAGGGAGAGGGGTGCAGGGGGAAGAGAGAAATTTGATCGATTTTGCCCAGTGATACCTTTTTACCTGTGGTTTCCTCTATTCCATGGTGTGCAAACTGGAGTCCTCTGGTATTACAAAGATGTTTTTGGTATCTGTTTGTATTTTCAGTAAGTTGCTTCTGACTTCCATGGGTGTTTCCTTCCATTGGGTGAGTTCATTTTTTCATTCATTTATTTATTCATTCATTCATATATTCAACAAAGATATGCCAGACGCAGTTGCCAGGCTGCATGGGGGATATGGGGAGAAGGAGACGGGGACTTATCTTCATCCAGCCTCTGATCTTGTGGTTGAGACCAGCAAGGCAGCAGAAGGCAGGATAGAGAGCTGCAGGGGACAGAGGAGGACCAATCCACCCTGGGGAGGCTGGGGCCAGGGAAGACTTCCAGAAGAGATGACATTTGAAGTGAGTCTTAAACAAGCAAGATGAGGGTTAAATGGAAATGCTGGGGGAGGAGGGCCTTGCAGACAGAAAGAACTGCATGTAGGGGTATGTGAGGGAGTCTGACTGAACTTGAGGCTGCATCTGCAACAGCGGTGAACTGCTGGGCCGAGGGGCCGCAAGGCTTGAAGCAGGGGTGTCGGGATGAGATGTGTGTTTTAAAAAGGCCCCTCAGGCAGTTACATTGTGCAGGAAGATTCACTGCCTGTAGAATGAGAAGCAACTTTGTTCATGCTGAGACACTTCCCAATTGCACCTTGTGAAGCTGACGCCCTGTGGTTCTAATGGACCCCGTGAGCAGGTGTTACTGAACTCGTGGAGGTCTTGCAAACAGGACAGTCTGCACCTCCTGCCTGAAGGCGAGACAGGGAGTGGGTTAGAAATTTCCAAGCAGTGTTCCAGAAGCAGAAGCCACCAGCTCCTAGTGGGCATTTCTTATGTAGACATTGGCTTTGAGACTTGTGTAAGAAAACTGTATTTTTGCAGAGTTTAGGTTGACATGGGGAATCTGTCCTGAATCAGGACGTTCTTCATGTCCTCAAATAATGCTCCCAACTCCACCTCCCATAAGGGCTTTCAAAAGTCCGTGCACCATTGATTTCCAGCCACAGGGCTGTGTACACCTGGTGCCCACAGGCAGGGGACCTAGGACATCTGTGGAAGGGAAGAACTTTCTTTTAACTCAGCTAGTAGAGAATGGAAAAGGCTGCTCATGAGGACGTGGCTTGCACCCTTTGAGACCGTTGAGAGGCTGGGGGTGGGGGCAGACACCCACTTACGTGCACCGTGCATGGACACATATGAGAACTGTGCAGTGCGCACTTCTTCACAGAGGGGAATGGAGTAGACTCTGTAAAACATTTTTTTTTTTCAGATGGAGTCTCGCTCTGTTGCCCAGGCTGGAGTGCAGTGGTGCGATCTCGGCTCACTGCAACCTCTGCCTCCTGGGTTCAAGCTATTCTCCTGCCTCAGCCTCCCTAGTAGCTGGGACTACAGGCACATGCCACCACGCCTGGCTGATTTTTTGTAGTTTTAGTAGAGACAGGGTTTCACTGTGTAACCAGGATGGTCTCGATCTCCTGACCTCGTGATCCCCCTACCTTGGCCTCCCAAAGTGCTGGGATTACAGGTGTGAGTCACCGCACCCAGCTTATAAAATTTTTTTAAAGTTAAAAAGTAACACTGGATTGCAAAAATGAAAACAAAATAGAGAAACATATAGAAGGAAAAGTCTTTCATTATTTCTGTTTTCTACTCTTCCCTCTTCTACTCTTTGAGCTGCCCCTGTTTATATTTCTATACCCTTCTAGAAAGATCAACCTGGGAAACAGAGACTTGCAACCTGGGAAACAGAGATATTCAATTGGCATATATTTAGTAGGAATGAATAAGCATATTTATATATGCTTTAATTGCATGGATATATAGCTGCATATATATCATATCACATGCAATATAATGCATACACTTGCATTCATCAATGCATAGATGGATGCACATATATCAA
Organism: Pongo abelii; assembly: GCF_028885655.2. Classification (NCBI taxonomy): domain Eukaryota; kingdom Metazoa; phylum Chordata; class Mammalia; order Primates; family Hominidae; genus Pongo; species Pongo abelii. Next base: position 103,023,020 of record NC_072000.2, on the reverse strand, counting down.
TGTATTTCAAGAGTATATATTTTATATTTTCCTTTAAATTGCTTTTCTCACTGTATGTATTTTAATTTATATTAGTTTTTTTTGCTTAATAACATAACAAATGTCTTTCTATGCCAATTTCCATGAAGCACTTTTTTTTTTTTTTGAGATGGAGTCTCACTCTGTTGCTCCCCTGGCTAGAGTGCATTGGTACGATCTCAGTTCATTGCAACCTCTGCCTCTCGGGTTCAAACAATTCTCCTGCCTCAGCCTCCTGAGTAGCTGAGATCACAGGCATGTACGACTACGTCCAGCTAATTTTTTGTATTTTTTGTAGAGATGTAGTTTTGCCATGTTGGCCAGGATGATCTTGAACTCCTGACCTCAGGTGATCCACCTGCCTCAGCCTCCCAAAGTGCTAGGATTATAGGCGTGAGCCCCTGCACCTGGCTTGAAGCACATTTTTTAATGGCAGCAAAAAAAAAAAAAAAATCCCATAGTTTAGATTTAATTAACTGATCCTACTTTTAAAATTTTTATATTTTACAAACATTGCTAAAAATATCATTGTATATACTAAGTTGCATATTATTTTAAATATACTAGTTTAAATGCATGAGTATTTACATATTACAAAATATACAATTTCTTGGTCAACAGTAAGAGTATGTTTTAAATTATTATAAAAAATCCCTTTTATTATAAAATATACAATTTCTTGGTCAACAGTATGTGTATGTTTGAAATTATTATAAAAAAGCCCTTTATTATAAAAATGGCCCTTTTAAAATGGTACCAGTTTTCACTTCAATAAAGTTTGTTAAGAAGTGCCTGCTTTCCAAAACTTTTGCCAATTGCATTTTAAAAAATTATTTGTTAATCAGAGGGTTGAAAATTGTACCACAACTTTTAAGTTTTCATTTCTCTGGTTAATAGCAGCCCTATTAATCTTTTTTATAAATTCATTGGCTATTTGTGTTTACCTTCCTTGCATTGACTGTACATAACTTTTGGACATTTTTTTCCTTTCTCATTTGCCCTTTTGTATTAACTTTATGAAGAGGCTTTATAATTTACTGAGTTACTAATGTAGTAAAATAATCTATTGAGAAAGTAACTTTTATGTTTCTTACCTGTAGGCACTCCTTAAAGAAATGATAGATATTTCCCCAAATCGTGTCTCCACCCTCAGGCTTCTCTTTCTACCAGGCATGGTGCCAGGTTTTGTTCTTGGTGTCCGGGCCCTCCCTAACCCCATGGCTGGGAGGGTTTTGTGAGTTGCAGGCCCAGGGAGGAGAACACACCAGGTGGCAGGCACCCTCCCTAAACGGGTCTTTGATTTCCATGCCTGGGCCCACTGAGGCAATTAAGCTGGATTTGTCTGATGGGGCAGGGGATCAAAGGTTGGATGTTTTGAAAACTGAAGAGGTAAAAAGCTCAACTTGAGAACGGGAAGGAAAATTCCCCTAGGACAGGAGTTACAGGCTCCTCAGAGGTAGGAACCTGATCTGGAGAGAAAACAGCCCCTCTGGCATGGAAGACCTTATTGTTGGGAGCCCTGAGCCCTTGGCCCTGTGGCCTGGGAGCCCCAGCTGTTGCTGGGACAGCAGGAGGAAGTCAATCAGAATTGCCTGTCCTAGAATTGAACCACGCAGGCTTGAGCCAGGAACTGGGCTGCAGCATTCATTCATCTTGGAGGGAGACCCAGGGTTGGGCCCCATTGCCCAGGACAGGTTCACGTGTGATAAAAATACCATGGAGGGGCCCATGGCTGACTCCTGGTAATGAGTCCACTGGCCATCTTGTTTTGAATTAAATACACAGAAAGGTGGCATTGGCATCACAGCAGAGCCTGGTGGAGAGGAAAATGGGCTCTGGAGCCAGGCAGCTGGGGTTGGGATCAGGTCCTTCTACCTACTTGAGCAATCTTGACCAAGTGACTTCTGTCTGTCTCTCAGTTTCCTCATCTGTTCAATGGGGATGACAACAGTGCTTGCCTCATGGACTACATGTAGCTAACTTTTGTAAAGCATGTATCAAGTGCTCTATGGGTGCTTACCATTAATAATATTGTGATCCTCATTAAGACATGCTGCAAACATGTTCTCCATTTTTTAACTTTGTTTATGGAGAATTCTGTCATCTAAAAGTGTAATGGTGGTAGTAGTTGTTTTGCTGAAGAATTTCTGTCTATGTCTGTGTGTGCTGCTATAACAAAATACCACAGACTGGATGGCTTAAACAACAGAAATTTATTTACCACAGTTCTGGAGGCTGATAAGTCTAAGATCAAGGTGCTGGCAGATTCGCTGTATGGTGAGGGCCTGGTCTCCGTCTCTGCTTTCAAGATGGTGCCTTGAATGCTGAGTCTTTCGGAGGGAACGAACACTGTGTGCTCACACGGCAGAAGTCAGAAGGGTGAAAGAGTTGAATACTGCTTGGAGCCTCTATTAGTCTGTTCTCATGCTGCTGATGAAGACATGCCAGAGACAGGGTAATTTCTAAAGAAAAAGAGGTTTAATGGACTCACAGTTCCACGTGGCTGAGGAAGCCTGGCAATCATGAGACTTATTCACTACCATGAGAACAGTATGGGGGAACCACCCCATGAATCAATTATCTCCCACCCCACCAATCCCCCCCATGACATGTGGGAATTATGGGAGCTACAATCCAAGATGAGATTTGGGTGGAGACACAGCCAGACCATATCAGAGCCTTTTTGATAAGGGCCTTAATCCTACTCAGGAGTGCAGGAGCCCTCATTACCCAATCACCTCTTAGAGCCACTTTATAGGCCGGGTGCAGTGGCTCCTGCCTGTAATCTCACCACTTTGGAAGGCTGAGGCAGGTGGATCACAGGGTCAGGAGTTCGAAACAAGACTGGCCAATATGGTGAAACCCTGTCTCTACGAAAAATACAAAAATTAGCCAGGCAACTACTCAGGAGGCTGAGGTAGAAGAATCACTTGAACCTGGGAGGTGGAGGTTGCAGTGAGCCGAGATTATGCCACTGCACTCCAGCCTGGGCAACAGAGCAAGACTCCATCTCAAAAAAAAAAAAAAAAAGCCCCTGTATTAGTTCATTTTCACACTGCTGTAAAGAAATAAGGAGAAAAAGGTTTAATGAACTCACAGTTACACATGGATGATGAGTCCTCAGGAAACCTACAGTCATGGTGGAAGGGGAAAGAGGAAAGCCATGTCTTACATGGTGTCAGGCAAGATAACCTGTGCAGGGCAACTGCCCTTTATAAGACCATCAGATCTTGTGAGACTTATTTACTATCATGAGAACAGCATGAGAAAAACCTGCCCCCATGATGCAATTACCTCCCACCGTGTTCCTCCCATGACACATGGGGATTGTGGGAGCTACATTTCAAGATGAGATTTGGGTGGGGACATAGCCAAACCACATCAGCCTCCACCTCTTAATAACATCACATTGGCCATTAAGTTTCAACATCTGAATTTTGGAGGGGACATATTCAAACCATTTTTATGGCAGGGCAAGCTACGCCTCCCATTATTCTTTATTTAAAATATTGTCTTTGCCAGTTCATGTACATTTTCTTTTCTGAAGGAGTTCAGCACTATCTTGTCAATTTCCATAAAAGATTCTTTCGCGATTTTGATTGGCGTTGCATTGTTTTTGTAGTCTAAATTGAAGAGACTCAACATCTCTATACCATTCAGTCCACTCATCCATGGCATTGTGTCCACTGTGTCTCTTCATTCATTCATGTCTTTTTTTTTTTTTTTTGGAAAAATCTAGACATCTCTAGCTTTCAACATATAAGTCTTGGACATTTCACATTAGTTTTAGTCCTAGATTTTTTATATGTTGTTTTTGATAGTGTGAATGGAAATTTTTTCCATTACATTATTTTGCAATCTATAGTAATATAAAATTAAATAATTTCTAAGCTTATACTTTTTATGATATGGTGACTCTGGTACTGAGATAATAGTAATAGTAATGATAAATCATAATAACAACCTATTATCAAATGCCTACTAAGTGTCATGTACCGTGGTAGAGATTTCTATCATTTTATCATATAACATTATATATAATAATATATAATATGCATATATATTACAGATTGAGCAATCCCAGTCTGAAAACCTGAAATCTGAAATGCTCCAAAATCTGAAAAATGATGCTCAAATAGAATGCAAATTAAAGCATTTTGGATTTCAGATTTCTGGATCAGGGATGCTAAGCAAGCACTGCAAGTGTTCCCAAATCTGGGAAGATCCATTATCTGAAACACTCTGGTCCCAAGAATTTTGGATAGGGGATACTCAACCTGTATTAGATTTTATTTCATATATTATTTATAAATAGCATATTTATATGTAATATATTATAATGCATTAGATATGTTAGTATATCTTGTTTAATCATATAAAAAATGCTATAAAGTTGGTATAGTCACCTTGCTTATGCTACATAATATAGGAAGCTAAGGCTCACAAAGCCAATGTGGCTGGCATATACCACAGGTATGTCTGATGCTGGACATAGCCTTATCCCACTGTCTGTGCCTCCCAGGTGAGAAGCTCTATTAAAGGCAGATGTTTTATTAGAACTTATATAACGACTATAATCAGTAATTATATTCCCTAATTTTCAGAAATTACCAGAATTGTAATGAATCTTCAGGTTCATCCAGTCCAACTTCTTTGGCTGGGGCTTGCCCCTCCTTGGTAGTGTCTGTCATGAGATAGTGCAGGCACTGCACACACACCTCCATTAATGGGGGGCTCGTCACCTCACATGCTGCCCGCAGAGTCTTTGAATGCCTATGACTGTCTGAACATTCCTCCTTGGGTTGATTAAAACCCATCTCCTGGCCGGGCATGGTGGCTCACGCCTGTAATCCCAGCACTTTGGGAGGCCGAGATGGGCGGATCACGAGGTCAGGAGATTGAGACCACCCTGGCTAACATGGTGAAACCCCGTCTCTACTAAACATACAAAAAATTAACCGGGCGTGATGGTGGGCACCTGCAGTCCCAGGTACTCGGGAGGCTGAGGCAGGAAAATGGAGTGAACCCGGGAGGCGGAGATTGCAGTGAGCCGAGATCACGCCACTGCACTCCAGCCTGGGCAACAGAGTGAGACTCCGTCTCAAACAAAACAAAACAAAACAAAACAAAACAAAAAAACAAAAACAAAAAACCGTGTCTCTCTGATTTTCACTCCCTGCCATGGGGTCCCATTGCTCCCTGAACCCACTAATTTTAGCTGGCATGTGTTCAATAGAATATTTCTGTGGAGGCTTTGAGCTGAATAAGGACAAAGGCTGTTTGTCTTCTATTTTCCACTGAATCCCCAGTGCCGCTCTTCACCCTTGACATGGACAAAGTCCTCAATAAATATTTGGTGAATGAGTTGATAAATTGGCTTCATTGACTTATCCAGAGCAAGCTTGTTCCCACCTCCTCATGGAGCTTTCTCCTAAGAAGAGCACTGAAGAATACCCTTCTAAGCACATTTCTTTGGACATGGTGCAGGTTACTACTGTCCCTATTACAGTATGGTGTCTTGGGCCACTCCATTTCTCTAGCTTTCACCTGAGTGGACCAAGGACAGGATCATCTAATGCTCACTGCCGACACACTGGATTCCATGTCTCTCTGACAATGACAATATTTTTCAGCTTTCTTCACTACAATCTCTGGCCTCCATGTAGTATTTATTTTACTTTATTCCAAGTGATATAAATATCACTAGCCTTGTACCCTTGGGGCTAGGGCTAGTGACCTTCCTTCCCAAATGCACAGAGCCTGACTCATCAGGAAACTTGTAGACTGCACAGGGCAATACCTAACGGTCTGTTTCAGTTTTATGCATGTTTTAGAGATATATGTTCTTGGGAGAGCTGGCTGACCATTTCTCCACTCAGATTTCTCCACGCAGCAGGACCATGATAGTCCCTAGAAATAATACTAATGAGACAGGAGGCATTGCTGCTGCTGAGTTTTGGCTCCCTGTTCTCTGTGGGATGTGAAGCTGACTGGAGCTGGTTGGGTCAGGCAGCTGTGGAGGGCTGGGCTCCCAGACATAGCAGAACAATGAGGGCCAGTGGAGGAGGCCGAGCCAGGGCTGAGAGGGACACTCGTGCCCCTGTCTTCATTTGGCTCCAAACCCCCAGGACAAAGCAAACATTGTGCAGAGGTCAGGCCGCTCTGGATGAAAGGCCCTGCCTTGTACAGTGGGAAAGAGCCCCCAGGGAGGGAATGTGTATGGGGTGGGGGATGGGGGTAGAGGGCACAGGAGACGAGCAACTAGAGAGGCCGCGCTGACACCGTGAATGGAGGCGGGACACAGAGAACAGGGGACAGAGGAAAAAGGGAGAGGCCGCAGCCCAGGCAAAGGGACACAGAGGAGGGGCAGGGAGGAGAGGGAAGGAGGGGGGAAAAAGGTGACGGATAAAAGGCAGAGAGAACACAGCCTGGGAAAGCGGGGTGAAAAAGAAGAAGAAGAAGGAGCCCGCAGGACTTTGGAAGGGAGAGGGAAGGGGATGGAGAAGGGGGCCTGAGGGCTGGGTGGCACTGCAGGGACCCCATGGGAATTGTGTCGCCCTGGGCTGTTGCTGCTGCTGCCTTCCTAGGCCCGGCTCCTCACTGAGCCCATGTGGGGTGTGTGGAGGGGCTGCGATCCGGGCCCCAGGGGAGCCGCTGGCAGGGAGGACCAGCCACTGTCCCGGTCCTCCTGGCCCTCAGATGGCCTCCGGGATGGGCGTGGGAGGCCAGGACCAAGGACGGCTACCACCAAAAGAGAAGCAGAGATCTGCTTGAAGTTGCAGGGCTGGCTGGGTCTGAAAGGTTGACTGGAGGTAGCCGAGCACACAGGAGAAGAGCTGCCAGTGCCTCCCACGGCGCCCAGGAGGGTGGGACCAGCGCCCCCGCCCTGTTCCCCCAGGCCAAGCTGGGCATGCGCACCTGCACATCCACCTGCGCTGGGCCACCTAAACTTGGAGGGAACGACCACAGCTCCGCGTGCCCGGCCCAGCTTAGTGCTTTTTACACATGGCATCTTTAATGCTCTGTGGTTGGGATTAGCCTCTCCATTAAAAAAAATGAGAGAACAGGTGTGTTCAGTTGATCTAGAAAGCAAAGCATTAAGTGAATGCTGAAAGTGCCCGTTGATTATCTGATAGAAGCAGGATGTCCTGTTAAGAATTTGCGACTCCATATCAGTTGATCTGGATTTTAATGTTCCTTGAGACCTTGGCCAAGACATTTAGCCTCTACTAGCCCCAGTTTTATCACCTGTAAATTGAGGGGAATATTCTCTGTAGTGGAGAGCCCTTCTTTGGATGACGTGAAATTACTTGGGAGGCCGTAGAAGCACTGTCTTCCCATGAGAGAAGATGTCTGCTATTTGCCTGTGCTCCCAGTCTCTACTCCTGGCCTTTCTGTTTATTGTATTGGAGTTTCCCAGGTAGGGCTTTATTTTTAATTACCAATACATTTTCTAACGGTATAATTGAGGGCATCTTGCCTATGAAACACTGTGAACTCCACTCCTAGATCTGTTATTTTGTACTGTGTGGTCCTGCATGGGACACAGCTCTGGATCTCTTTCTTCATCTGTTTAAAATAGCATTGCTGGCCAGGTGCGGTGGCTCATGCCTAAATTCCAGCACTTTGGGAGGTGGAGGCCAGTGGATGGCTTGAGCCCAAGGGTTTGAGACCAGCCTGGGCAAAATGGCAAAACTCTGTCTCTACGAAAACTACAAAAATTAGCTGGGCTTGGTGGCAAGTGTTTGTGGTCCCAGCTACTCAGGAGGCTGAGGCTGGAGACCACCTGAGTCCAGGAAGGTCGAGGCTGCATGAGCTGAGATTGTGCCACTGCACTCCAGCCTGCACAACATGAGAGACCCTGTCTGAAAAAAACCAAAAATAAATAAATAATAGGATAGTGCTTCTAACACCGACTGCCCTAAAGTGGTGTTTTGAGATTGAATTGCTGACATGAATGTGAATGCGTTTTGTCCACTGGAAATGGAGGAGCAACTGGGAGGTAGATCCAATCCCCGGGAGAGCTGGCCCATAGTGGGTTCCTAGTTTTTCCTAAAACAGTAAATGAATGATTCTGAGAGAGATGAACTACTCCCTTCTGGAGTTTCTTGGACAATAAGGTAGCATCTCTCTCTTTCTTGCCTTTTCTCTTTCTCTCTCTCTAGGCCTGGTGTGTTTATGACATTTCCAACATAACATAGGAAGACTGACCAAGGTTAGTGAGAGCAGCTCCCCACAGCTGAAATCTGGATATCGCACATAGCTGACTGCTGAACAGCAGAAACCAGTGTCCTGCCAAGTCCTCCGTGGTGCTCTGGACCCAGAGCCAGAAATCTGCTCACCTCCAGCGTCTTAAGACACTGAAATGAGAACCTGCATAGCTTGGAAAACCAGCACATAAAACCAGGCTCTGTGTTCCCCACCCTCTCCACTTATTTAGCCATGTCAGCTCTCAGGCAACTGGAAAACATGAAAAAGGCCTCAGGATGCCTCCTGGAATATGTTCTACATTAACTCACAGCTGGTAGCAGTTACAGCAAAATTAGAAAACATCGAAGCAAAATTGTCCTTTCTTTCAAGTTAAAACTCTTCGAATTCAAGGTTGTGAGCAGTTGGGGTGGTGGGGGTGGGTGGCTGGGATTGAGAGAAAGCGGGGGAAGCTGTGACCTCAACCTTCCAATCATGCTGTGCTCCTGGCTGGGTGATTCCCACTCAAAAATAGACATATATTCTAAACTCTGACCACATCTCAGTCTCTCCCCAAGAGGAGATTCAATAGAGAAGATGCTTTGGGACCCCTGAAATTCACAGAGTTCTAATAAATAACCCAGATCAATTTCACCGAGGGTGAAAATGTTTCATATCCCTTCATCCTTCTATTTATTTATTTTTAATTAATCTTTTAATTGAGAGAATTTCAGATTCATAAGCAGTTGTGCGGAATAATACAGAAGGATCTGGGGTAGACGTTACCCAGTTTCCCATGATGGCAGGGTTTTGCAACACCATCCCATGATATCATAACCAGATTATGGACCTTGATGCAGTCCACTAGTCTTACTCACATTTCCCCAGTGTGACTTTTAGTTATGCTTGTGTACATTTCGTTCAGCTCGTTCTTACATAATTTTATTACATGCCGTAGATTTATGTATGCACCACGTCAGTCAAGATACTAGAGTGCCATCACCACAAGGATCCCACATGTTAACCTTTAATAACTACATCATGCCCATCTCCCTTCTTCTCCCATCTCCCCATCACTAAACCCTGGCAATCACTAATTGATTTTCCATGTCTATAACTTTGCCATCTCAAGAACACTATATAAATATAATCATATTGTATGCAATTTTTAGGTTTTGACTTTTTTCCACTCAATTCCTTTGAGATTCATTCACACTACTGCCTGAAATAGTAGTTGATTTCTCTTTATTTCTCAGCAGTATTTCATGGTATGAATGTATCAGAGTTTATTTAACCATTTACCTATTGAAGGACTTCTGAATTGTTTCCAGTTTGGGGATATTGTGAATAAAACTGCTGTGAATATTCATGTCCAAGTTTTTGTGTTAATGTACATTTTCATTCCTAATTATTTTTGCACTGAAGGTTGAGGTTGTGCTTAGTGGGAAGGAATTAAGGCTGAGGACATGGGTCAAGGACTGCAGTCGACCAATTGAGGGGTCAAAGGGAAACTTGGAAAATGAGGCTAACCATTCTCCCTTTAAAGTTGTTTAGTGAATGGAAGTAAAGATTGCATATAAAATGTTCTAAGTTAGAGGCCTATAGAAATGTACATTAGTGCCTGGTGCAGTGGCTCACACCTATAATCCCAGCACATTGGGAGGCCAAGGTGGGTGGATCGTATGAGCCCAGGAGTTCGAGACTAGCCTGGGCAACATGGTGAAACCCCATCTCTACAAAAAATACAAAACTTAGCCAGTTTTGATAGAGTGCACCTGTAGTCCAGACTACTTGGGAGGCTGAGATGGGAGGACCATCTGAACCTGAGGAGGTCAAGGCTCTAGTGAGCCCACTATACTCCAGCCTGGGTGACAGAGTGAGATCCTATCTCAAAGAATGTACATTAGCACTACTATTGCATTTCTTTATTGTTTAACTTTTATTTTAGGTTTGGGGGTACATGTTCAGGTTTTTTATATAGATAAACCATTGTCACAGAGGTTTGTTGTACAGATTAATTCATCGCCCAGGTATTAAGCCTAGTACCCAGTAGTGATTTTTTCTGTTCCTCTCCCTCCTTCCACCCTCCATCCTTAATATGTCCAGTGTAATTTTTTTGACCAGAGACAAAGAAGGGCTAATAAAATATATTATTACAAAAAATCCCCCCCCACACATATTTAAGGGAACCAGCTGGAAAGGTCCAAACAAGCTAAGGTAATTTTGTCCACAACAGATGACAGTGTACATGAATGGGACTGGTTTTGGAAAGCAGGATAAGGGTTTTGTATTAGTCCATTATCACATTGCTATAAAGAAATACCTGAGACTGGATAATTTACAAAGAAAAGAGGTTTAATTGGCTCATGGTTCTGTAGGCTATATAGGAAGCATGGTGCTGGCATCTGCCCAGCTTCTGAGGGGGTCTCAGGAAACTTATAATCATGATGAAAGGTGAAGGGGAGTGGCATGTCTTGCATGGCTGGAGCATCGAGAGAGAGAAGGGCGTTCCACACGCTTTTAAACAACCTGTTATCACAAGGACTCATTCACTATTTTGAGGACAGGGCCAAGGGGGAAATCCACCCCCATGATCCAGTTACCTCCCACCAGGCTCCACCTCCGACACTGGGGATTACATTTCAACATGAGATTTGGGTAGGGACCACATCTAGATTATGTTAGGTATTTGTTGTTGTTTTCTTTCTTTCTTTTTTTTTTTTTTTTTTGAGATGGAGTTTTGCTCTTGTTACCCAGGCTGGAGTGCAATGGCACGATCTTAGCTCACCGCAACCTCCTGGATTCAAGCAATTCTCATGCCTCAGCCTCCCAAGTAGCTGGGATTCCGGCATGCGCCACCATGCTCGGCTAATTTATTGTATTTTTAGTAGAAACAGGGTTTCTCCATGTTGGTCAGGCTGGTCTTGAACTTCCGACCTCAGGTGGTCCACCCACCTCAGCCTCCCAAAATGCCTGGACCACAAGCGTGAGCCACCACACCCAGCCTAGGTTTGATTTAAGAACAGGCAGGCTTCAGGGATTTTGACCAGTTGAAAGCTGTATGACATGGGCACATGGTGGACCCCTCTGAGGCTCCGTTTCTTTACCTGTAAAATAGGCATAGTGACTTTGCCCTCCTGAAGTGCTGCTTTGCTGATTAAATGAGGTAATATTGATAAACCCCTCAGCATGGTGGTGGCTGACATGGTCAGGTCTTAACAAGTAGCTTTAGGGTATGTATCAACAGCTATATATAGGTTTACCTCTGACAACTATGAGGCTGAAAATCTGCCATCAGTAAATCATTCAAAATTAAGAGAAAGCTTCATTTTCTAAAACAATTTAAATACCCATTCATATATTGTATTATGCTATTAATATAGATGAATAAAGATGAAATACACAGACAAAATATGTTGAAATATTGGATATTTCTCCGCCCTCTGTTTCAGGTGAAAACAGTAAGATCTGCATTTATCTACAGCATGATATTATCGGTGTTCAAAAACAGTGTTCAAAGAAGAAGAGAAAAATATTTTAAAAACCCATCAATGATAATATCTAGATGCCAGAATATTTATTCTTATATCTACAATCTTCTGATTTTACCTATTTTCTACAATAGGGAGTGTTAATTTTGCATTTGGAAGGAAAACTTACTTAAAATATCCTACAGCAAAATCTATTTTTTTGGAGGCATGAAATTGTTCTAAAGGAGGTTGTGGAGAGTGAGTGGCTGTTGGAGGATGCAAGTGGACAGGTTGGAAACACCCACTGCCAGCCTGAGATGGACATCAGCCACTGCTGGAATGCTTTAAGGCACCTGGAGCATGAAGCAGGGGGATACACACTTTGTACTCAGTGCAGACTCAGGGACAGGGTCTTTCATCTCCCCTGTCTTCTGTCTCCTCCCCAAATGACGGTGGTAACAATCCCTGCTTCAAAGGTTGCATTGAAGAATAGGCATAAAGAAATTAATACAGGCCCAGTACGTAACTGTTGCAAAAGTGGGATTTATCATAGGCCAAGCAGAAAAAAACTGAGTGAATTGTCTCGTAATTAGACCCACATATGTAGAATTGAGATCTGAGAGAGGGAGGCAGAGAAAGTCCAGGTACTGCCAAATACCCTGATGACAGTGAGAAAAGAGAATTCTAAAAAGAGGATGCAAAAGTCACAGGCTTGTGGCTGCTCTTCTCCACCAAGCTTCCTCCATTCCTGCCCCACTCCCTGGATGCAGGGCTTTGTCCCCTCATTTGTGGTTCAAGGGAACGTTTGTTGTGTTCCGCCATGGTCACTTGATTTGTGGTTGCAGTGCCTCCTCCAGTCCTCATCTGGGGGGTCTGAGGTCAGGTAGGCTGAGTGAGGGCCCCCTGAACTGCTTCCTAGCTCTGTGGCCCTGACCAAGCTACTTCTGTATTCTTTCCCCAGTTTTGAGGATTAACATCAAAAGCAACTCAAACATTTTGTGGTGGGGATGAAATAAATTTAATCCAAGGAGAGTGCTTAGGCCAGGATGTATCACATGGTAAGTGCTCCACACGCATGATCCATGTGTGATCATTTGTAATAAGCCATACTGAATCAGTTATACATTATTGATCTCCAAGTCCCTGAAGTCTTAGGGTCTTAGGATGTGATGGTACACGATTCATCCTTCACACATTTAGGTAACATCTACCATGTGCTAATTGCTGTTCTGGGCACAGATATAAAGTAATGACACACGAAGCAAAATCTCTTCCTCGTGGCCACATGTTCTCAACAGTTACTTAAACAGACATGGCTACCATGTCAGTTGGTGATGAATTCTGAGAAGACCGGTGGGAATTGGAGAGGAGGCCTCTCTGGAACCCTGATGGAGGATGTTACATAGGATGTTCATGTCATATTACCTTTCTAAAACCCTAGACATCCTGAATTCTAAACATGCATCTCCTTTCCACACTAGACTATGCAGCTTCAGAAACTTCTCTTAGAGTGAGGCACATGCACAACCTGAACGCTCATGCTCATGGCTTTCCATTGTCCTATTTTGACTGCAAGCCTGGGATAGAGGTAGGAGTTGCAAATGGGTCACTTAGAAGCCCTCAAACTCAAACAGAGCAGCTTTCATTACTTACCATAGACAAAAGGAATCAGGGTCAGTATTAAATATAATTACCATGCATGGGGCTAATAAATGGCATTTTTATCCTGGGTGCACTTGTGGGGGTGAGAGGGCCCCACTGCGGCCCCTCAGGTCACCTAATCCTCCCTTTGCTTTTATCCTCAGAGTCTGAGCAGATGGAGGCCAGGGCTCTCAAATTACCTTTCTTCCTTTTTCACTCTGAGTACATTCTGCAACTGCTGCGGCTTTCTCCTTCTGTCTCGTTCCCATGTCCTGCCCCTCCTCATTCTTTCCTTGTCTCTCTCCTCCTCTCCTCACCCTAGCCCCTGGCCTTTCTACACTGGGACATCTTAAAGTGTCGCTTGTGCAGTCTGGGATCTTTGTGATTTCTCCCTTTCTGACCTCAGTATGTATGTCTGACTTATTTGCCCCAGGCTGCAACTCTGGGCGAGGATAGAATTTTTCAAAATCCTGTTGCATCACTCACAGCCACAGAGCCTTTGAACATTGACCAGATACTTTGCACAGGCTTCTCTTTGGTCCTCAGAGCAGTGTCTGTCTTGGACACACTGTAGAGAATAAGCAGGTTGCTGAATCTCTGTGTCTGTTGTCCTGTGTCATTGGTTATGCTGAAGGTCATAATGACCACCCTGCATGACCCCACTGATGAAGTGACAGACACTCCTCCAAAAGCTAAGTGAGGGTGAGAACCAGGCCAGCCCTGCCTTCCAGGTGCCCCAGCACAGACCACAGGATGGGTACGTGGTAGTTGCATATGCTCAGCAAGTGTCGAGTTCGTGGCTGGCATACGTGATATGGTCAATGAGTGGATAGAATACAGAGTCTTGGGCTGCTCAGAGATCTTAGTGTCCATGCCCCTTTGACGGCATTGTAAACCAAGTATCAGACTAGCAGTTTGAAAATCTGACTCAGATTGGTCTCTGCTCTGCCACATGGGAAGGTTTTTCCCTAGGACATGGCCTTGCATTTAAGGAATAAGTGAGGACATGAGGTGAGTGATCTCCAAAGCCCTTTCTACACCATAACTCTGAGATATAACAATGTATAATGAAATTATTTGTGCCTTTGCATGAGTTCATTGGTGACAGAGGGCCTCAGCCTCACATTTCATTACTGCAGAAGGCAGGAATCCTTTTGTCTTTTATTTCTCAGTGAGGGTGGATTAAGCTTTCATCTGAGTGTGTCGAAAGGAGGTACAGTTGGCCCTGCTTCCAGCATGTGTCCCAGAATCTCATCACTTGCCCCCATGACCCAGGGGAGTCCCTACTCCTGGCCACCATCTCAACTCTCATGAGTGTTTTCCTGGACTCCCAGTCTCCTTTACTCACATTGGCCTCCAGTCCTTCTCCTTGTGGCCCCCAAAGATGCTCTCTATCACCCTCATCACCCACCGCCTTCAACCTCCAACACCTTCCCAATGCAAGTCCAATACACTCCAAGCTCCTTTCTTGGCCCAACGTACTCTACTGGGACTGGCCCCAGCTCCTCTCCACACTGACCTACCTGTAATACAAGGAGCTCTTTGAACTGATCGGCCTTTTTGATGGAAAGCATCTTCCCATAAAGGCCACCCAAGTAGCTGGGATTACAGGCATGTGTGGCCACGCCCTGGCTAATTTTTGTATTTTTAGTAGAGACAAGGTTTTGCCATGTTGGCCAGGCTGGTCTTGAACTGCTGACCTCAGGTGATCCACTTGCCTTGGCCTCCCAAAGTGCTGGGATTACAGTATCTGCACTTTGAATTTGCTGTGTAAGCCCAGGCGTAGGTGAGTCCTGGCCTTCCTCTGTGTGTGGGTGCAAGTGAGCACACCTTCTCCTATTGGGTGAAGGCTCTCTTAGAGTTGGGATAGGGCATTCAGCTTCAGAGAGGGGTGCCTCACCTCTGGTGAATGACTTGGGCAGCTGAGAGCAGAGCTTCTGCCTTGTCATTTGAGGTCAAGTTGTGATTGACTTATACAAACTCCTGAATAATTAGATAGAATTCTCTATGAATTGGGCAAAAACAAACTGCAGCCCCAGTTAGGTTGATGAATAATAAAAGTCTCATTTCTGGAGCCTGCAGGACCCAGGTCTGGGTGTGGTCTTTGTCACATACAGCCATGTGATATTGGACAAATGAATTAGGTTCTTTTAAACCCTGGCTTCTTCATCTCTAAAGAGAGAGAAATCATAGCACTCTGCTTGTTGAGATGTTGTAGGGATTACATGAGGTGATGCAAGGTACTTGGTGCCTGGTCCATGTTGAGAAGACCTTACTGAGTTGATCATGGTTGTTCTTCCATCTCCACAAATGTGTAGTGGCAGCAAGGCACACTTTGCACTGTGCTGGGGAGAGCTGCAGAGGCAAACCACACAATGCAGTGCCTACAAGCACAGGCCATGGGCCCAGGCAGTCTAGGTTGAGCACCTCTGTGCTTCTCGCTACCTGTGTGACTCTACATTCTGCTTGCCTCATTTTCAAAAGGGAGCATGGGCATGATACCACCCTGGTATTCTTGCTGTGAAGATTTTATAGGATCTTTTATGTTAACACAAGGCCTAACCTATAGCAAGAGCTTAATCAATGTTAACAACCACCACAATGGAAAATTATTGAGTCTTGAAGAGCCTATCTTCAGTGTGGGCAATAGATGTGTAGATTGCAAAACCCACAAACCCACACAAAACAAAGCCACAGAAATTCTGATACAGTCCTAAAAGTAATAAAACACACGTGGGTCAGACAGGGTAGCTCATGCCTATAATCCCAGTACTTTAAGAAGCCAAGGTAGGAGGATTGCTTGAGGCCACGAGTTCGAGACCAGATTGGGTGACATAGTGAGAAGCCATCTCTGCAAATATTTTTTTTTAATTTAGCTGTGTGTCGTGGTGTGCGCCTGTGGTCTCAGCTACTTGAGAGGCTGAGACTGGAGGATCATTTGAGCCTAGGAAATTGAGGCTGCAGTGAGCTATGATCACACCACTGTACTCTAGTCAGAGCAAGATCCTATCACAAAAACAAAAGCAAAAGCAAACAAAAACCAAAACAACAACAACAACAACAACAAAAAGGTGTTTGGGCAAGGAGCACAGAAAAAGGGATTCTTTTCCATGGAGGTATCAGGGAAGGCTTCAGGAAGAACATGATACATAAACTGGACCTTGAATGCTTATTGTTTTCCATGAAAGAAGAAGCATTGGGATTGTGAGTTCAGGCAGGTGGTGTCTGGAAGGGGCTAAATCAGGCTTGTGTAGTAGTCCTTGTGGCAGGCTCTCCTGGGGTCTGTTGGAACCAGAGAAGGGGGTCTGGGGAGGAGGGTGAGGCACAGGAGGGGAAGAGAGGGAGGCTGGCTAGTCCCTCAGGGATGTTGAGTTTCAGCCTCATTCCTGGGGGCTGCCTTGTGTCGAAGGGGCTTTGAGCTAAGGAGCAGCACCAACAATCAAGTGAACTTGATTGTTCACTGTTGTGTTGGACACGTTGACTCATTTCCTCACTCCTTCATACAAAAAGGACTTTTGTAGATAACAGTATAAGGCTACTTTCATGGAGTGAGGTGTTGTTCAGCCGTCTGTGTTCACAGTTCACCATGGGAGAAAGGATATAAATCATGTTATTTGGAGGCATGAAAATGCCAAGGTTTGGAGAAGACAGACAAAGTGCAACAGGCTTCAGGGATGGGAGATGACTTCAACTGGGAGATTGTGGAAGACTTTGCAAGGAGGCTGCGTTCAGCAGGAGGGAAGGGTAGGTGTGGGGAAATAATGATAGCAGAGCTGGGAATTCTGGGGGAAGGAACCTGTGGGAGCAAAATTCAAAAGGTAATGCCGGAGGAGACCGGCACTGGGAAGGGGGAGCAGAGAGAGGGGGTGTGGAAAGTGCAGGCAGAAAGCCAGGCTGCCCCTAGATCTTCAGAGGCACTTGAAAGGCAGACAGAGGCATTCGTATTTTTCCCTGTAGAACTGGTACAAAACAGAGAAACAATAGCATGCAAGGAGGCTAGGCTACAAAAAGACTTGTTTCAATCAGCATTTTTAACCTTATCTTCCACATTTTTTAATTTTCTGATTCACTTTCTCAACTTTTAATCCAAAGCTCGGCTGGAGAAG
Organism: Pongo abelii; assembly: GCF_028885655.2. Taxonomy (NCBI): domain Eukaryota; kingdom Metazoa; phylum Chordata; class Mammalia; order Primates; family Hominidae; genus Pongo; species Pongo abelii. Next base: position 103,005,598 of record NC_072000.2, on the reverse strand, counting down.
CTGCTGTTTTCAATTTGTATTATCATTTTTTTCACATTTTAATCCTCTTAGATCCCATTTCTGCTGGGTTAGTGAACCCACTAATCAGGTAAGCAGCCAGCAGCAGCCGGTCCAATTATGAAGAAAAATCAGGCAAAGATGGTTCAGGGCACCAAGGGGTTCCATGCTGCCACAAAAACCACCCTGGGGCACTTAGGTCCTCATCGCAGAAACACTGAGACACCCCCTGAGGGTGAAAGCCAGGGGCTGCTCATCCCCAGGTGAGAGTCCCTCTGCCTCCTCTCTTGGCTTGGTTTCCTCAACATCCCTGCCACTTCACAGGTGGCAGCATGACAAAGTCCTACTTATTCTTCAAGGCTCAACTCAAATGCATTCCTCTCTGGAGCATCTTGGAAGGGGGCCAGGCTGAGTTGAAAAATACCTGAAGCAGAATGAGGTTGAGTTCCAGTTTTGCCATGTGCAGCCTCTGTGACTTGGAGGGGGAGTGGAACGTTTTTGAGCCTCAGTTTCCCCTTTTATTGTCAACTTCATGAGGTTGTTATGAGTATTAAAAAGTGAGCACTTAGCAAATTTTGAGCACATGTGAAATGCTCAATATACGTAGTGGCTGAAGCACATTTCAGAATCCTCAACACATGGAGTTGGTTTTCCTCTGAGTTCCCATAGCACCCTTTCTTTCTCTTTCAAGTAAGTTATCACACGGTGTTATGACCACCTTTCCATACCTGTGTCCCCACCTGTCTTGACTGTCTGTTGCTTGATGGCAGACTTTATAACACTTAGCACTTTATAACACTTAGACTTTATAGCACTTATAATTCCATAGCACAAGTCTCACTAACTAAGCTATTATTCAATTAAGAGGTGAATAAATAAATAATAAACAAGGCAATCTTGTGGCTTGGGAGGTTTTTAAAGGACTAGGAGAGTTCCTGGAACATAGTAGGTGCTAGATAATCATCTGTTGAATAAATAAATTAATCAATTGATTTACAGGCAGGAGGGGCAATTAGGTTGGTGGGGGAAAATCAAGCCCTTGTTGTGGGAGAGTTATCCAAGGAGGTGAGAATGAGGATGAAGTAGAATCTAAGGACTTAGTCCAAATTAAGGCAAAGGAAAATAGACACCAGTAAGAAGAAGTCATTAGTCTTAGCAGTACACACCTCTCCTTCCATCTCTTGCCATGGTCCTCATGCCATAGGATGTGTTCTGTGCATGGGCAGGACTCCACCAAATCCTGCCATGTTCTTGCATCCCAGCTCAGCCCCCTCCTTTGTTCAGCCTTCACCTGCTCTTCAGCCCAGCTTCTCTCTTCCTTCTCTGAACACTCTTTTCATTATATTGTGACTTACGTTTTAATAGTCAACTTTTTTTCCACATGGAAATTGTGCAATGCTTCACTCACTGTGTTGAAATGATCTAGAATCCATTGCTTATTTGAAGGTCTGACTGTAGACTTTATACACAATCAGCCCCTGTAACAAACAATCAGTGATTCTTCAAATGACAGATTTTTTCTTGCCATTTGAATACAGCTGTATACATATCCTGATGTCTGCTGTAGACTCAGTTTTATGGTTCAGAGGTATCCTGACTTTGATATGGACAGTCAAATGGCCACAAAGTGAAGGCTATCTCTCCTTTCTATTCTCCACTACAGTAGCAAATTTAATTTGGAGCTGTAGATGCTATAGCCATAATATGGCTAGAATGTTTGTGTACTGGGGCTGACGTGATACTGTCCATGGTGCTGAAACACCATGTGTTTTTGTTGTTGTGGTTTCCCTCCTAACTGTAGTGCATTGGGAGACTCCGGTTGAATTTTTCCCGAAGAGCATTTCACTGATGTATTTATTATTATTATTATTATTATTATTACTATTATTATCTTTTAATTTCTAATACGTTAAATAATTGAAATTATTTACCTTCATAAAATGGTTTACTCTTATGAAATGGTTTACATTCATGAGATTATTTACCCACCCCCCTCCATTATGCATCCTTCACCTTCTCTTCAGACAGCCCTGGAAAGGTATAAAGGGAAAACCCAGATATAATGCTCTCTGAAACACATAACTCTGGTCCTGTCTGGTGCATTAGGTGCCTGGGGAGGATACAGGTTACCTCCAGATGAAACCCATAATCAGCGAGACTTATAATACTCTCTGTATGCACGCGTGTGTGTGAGTGTATAATTTTTATCATAATTCCAAAAATGTTGTTTTACCTCTTGGAAGTGAAGAAGCATGTGAGATACGTCCACACTATGCTCCTTCAATGCTGTGTTTTTTGTAGGTGATTCTGTTTGTGAGGCTCTGTTTAAGTGGGGTTAGGTTGGTGTCAGAGAAATGCACTTAATGTTAACTCTTTAAATTAATTTTAATTGACATTTTTCATATTTTAATGAATTAGAAAACAAGTTTGGAGGCTTATAGAGAGGAATGTCCTATAGTTTCTGCATTTTGTAGCTTAACACACATAGGCAGGTGCTTAGCTTAACAAAAATTCATCAAGCACGTGCTTTTACTGTTTTAAGCAAACATTTTATAGACACTTTTTCTAAGAAGCTAATAGACTACTGGCAGATGAGTACATATGAAACAATAAGTTTAGTTGGTAAGATATTTGAGTAACATAAATATATATGAGGCATAGATAAAATCCAAAGGAGGGAGTGTTTAGTTCTTTTCAGAAAGACAAGAAACCTCCTCAGAAGATGTTTTGAAGGAGAATCAGCAGTGCCCAAACCAGATGAGACATACTGGGGCAAGTATTTATGGATGAAATAGCAACATTCATAACTGTCTGGAGGCAGGTGATGACTCCAGACAGCCTTGGAAAGGAGTAGAGACCCAGGTGCAGTGCTCTCTGAGTCACATAACTCTGGGCATAAATGGCACAGGAGCTGCCTGGAGAGGGTATAGGTTACCACCAGGTGAAACCCATAATCAATGGGACTGTCAGCCCCTGGTGCTCAATCAGTGCTCATTGAGCAAATGGAGACATACACAATTCATTACCTGAGATTCCTTCACTTGTAAGAAACCAAGTATGGCATTGGGAAGGTGTGGAAATCCTAAATTTACCCACAAGTTATGACACTTCAAAATAACTTCTGTAGTTAAACTCAGAAGTTCCACTTCCCAAACCACACTATTTAATGAGTTAAAATTTCAAGAATACATGCTATTTTGAAAAAAGGTACAATATCTGCCTTTTCAGTCCATAATGAAAACACTGGGTTATGAAATTTTACCTTACAGAGCATTATGGGGATTATGAAATTTTCCCATTCCTCTTTTAAAATCTGAAGATGTATTACTTTATCTGTAGGACCAATTTCATAAAAATCATAACATTGTTTTCTAAGTTCATTTTTAGTCATTGGGATGCCTCTCTTTGATAGTTTTAGAGACACTGATTATTTCACAGGCTTTTGAAAATCCACATTCTCACATACACACTGTATCAGTCATCAAGTGTTACAAAAATACTCTGTAACAAACCACCCCAATCCTAGTATTTTGATATAATAAGCATTTACTTAGCTAATTAAAAGTAGCTTTTCTAGAAATAATTATTCTATTTCTAGTTATGCTAGTCTTGGACAGTTATGCTAGCTTTGGATGGCTCTCTTGCTTGTCTGGGGGTCACTGACTCTCAGCTGATCAGGGACAGCCTCACCTACAATAAGTGGTAAAATACAATTCCAGGTGATTCATCTGTTAGTCCAGTTGGGCATGTTCTCATAACAAAGGCTGAGGAGTAATAAAAAAGCAAAAATGAGCAAATACTTTTTCAGATCTTTGCTTGTATGACAAATTCTGACTCATGAGCCAAAGCAAGTCACATGGCTGAAGAAACCTTGGCCGTTTATAAGAAGAGTTCAAAAATCACATTGCAAAGGGCATAAATACAGGAAGGATTAAGATATGAGGTCATTCAATGCTCTCTCTGAGTTTCAGGGAACTTAGCAATTCTTAAGTTCATTCATGAAACTTAGTTCTGTGAGTACCAGCAGGCTTCAGAGTTTATGCTCCACTCTTCTGTGAATAATTTATTGAACTAGGGCACAGCAGATATGCACAAAATATTACAATAATCAGTTATTTTTGCAGAAGAGTGTAAAAATTCATATGTAGAAAAAACAACATAAAAGACAAAAAATGGAAACCAAAAAGAAATAACAAAATATAGTACAAAGAAAAGAAAAGTCAGAGTAATAAATCCAAACATATCCATAATCACAAAAAATGTGAACAAACTAAATTTATCATAGGAAGAGAGAGAAAGGAGCTGAGTTAAAGAAAATATAAAAAGAAAATTTTACTTATAGATAGCATTTAATATAGTTAAAATAAAAGAGCATATGTTATTTGAAAAAAACTCTTGAAAATATGTATCAGACAAAAATAAAATGTATTTGTACAAAACTATTAACACATGCTAAAAAGTTAATATGGAAGGTAGTTCACAGGACAGAGTGATACATTTTATGTAAATAAGATACGATATGCTAAGAAGATATAATAGGCATAAACCTTTATGCAGATAACAACATAGGCTTGGAAATATAAAGCAAAACTATTAGAAATGCAAGGTAAAAAGTGAAAATGCATAATCACGGTAGGTGATGTTAACATTTCTCAGAAATAGAAATAGAGATAAATATGGAAATGGAAGATTTGACTAACACAATTAGTATGCTGAATAAAACACACAGATTATATAATGTCTATATGTATGCACATATACGTGGATATACACACGCAGTCACACACATATACATATATAAACATTTAATAAATTAATTTTGGTCCATTGAATATGTACATAATATTAAATGGACCAAAATAAATTTGGTTCTGGGGTTCTTGGACACACACACACAAGCACACACACACACACACGGAGACGTACACACACACACACATATATATATATTTACTGGATCAAAATAAATCCTGTTAAAACACTTACTAAACCTTCTCAATATTTTGAATATGTAATGAGTAATAAAGGAAACCTCAAAAATTTTTAAAAAGCAGGTAAATTACAGATTTTATTCACTGACCATAGTGAGCATACTACTCAACTAAAAAATACACAGCCAAATTTTCTTCAACTTAACTTTCTTGTCTCTCCAATTAAACCGATTTACCTGAAGAAAAAGAATATCTTATACTTCTGCATTCCTTGACTTCATATTTACAATCAAAACAGTGCTGATGTTCTGAGTTGATGCTCAAAATATTTCTTATCAAAGCGTTCAAATGTATGAATAGTAATGTTTGAGATTAGTTTATTTGCATATTTGACATAGAGTGTGACCAGATATAGTTGTAGTCTTTTGGAGCTTATCCTAAAGCTGTAGGGACTTACTATGAAGGTCAGGAACTTAGGCTCTGGCATTTGAGCCCTATGATGGTTATTTTTCACTTGGTGAGGTTACCATACCCAGTTATTTAATCAAATATGAATCTCGGTGTTGCTGTGAAGGTATTTGTTTAACATACACAATCAGTTCACTTTAAGTAAAGGTGAGTACATTTTATAATGTGGATGGGCCTCAACCAATCAGTCGAAGGCCTTAAGAGCAAGAGCTGAGGTTTCTTGGAGAAGAATAATGCCTTAGTTTCCATCCTGCTGGTCTATCCGATGGTTTTCAGACTTGCCAGTGCTTACCATTGCAAGAGTCGATTCCTTGAAATAAATAAACTGTGTGTGTGTGTGTATGTGTGTGTATCTAATATTGGTTCTGTCTCCCGAAAAATCCTGGCAGATACAGGCCCCAATCCCCTTTCAGGTATCTTTCTTTCTAAAGCTCTAGCTGGGAGTCAATGCACTGGGGCAGAAACAGCATGGTCTTTGGAGTTGTATTTTCCTAGGTTTGAATACTGTTCACACTACCAAAAAGCCACATGGCTACATACAAGTCACTTAGATTTCCTGAGGCTAGTTTCTGCATGAACAAATTGGAAATAATAATCTTCCTCATAGTTTTTTTAAGTAAATAAGGAAAATTAACATAATGTATATGAAAGTGGTATTATGTTTGGGGTTCAAGAACTCTTTGTTTCTTAATCTGGCCTTAAAATCTGCTCTGAGCTTGGTTTTAATATATAAAAGTCTTTGTATTGGGGTATTTGGAAAGTTAGGGCATGAGATAAAAAGGACATCACATGGGAGGGCTGCAGCTTTATATTCATGTGATGCAAAACCTGAAATCTGGATTGTCATCATTCCGTGATATGGTAGGATTTGTTTCCAGCATATGGAATTAAAAGAAAGCATGTGTTGCAGCTAGTTTTCTTCAGAATTCTCAAAAATGTTTTTCAAACAATGGAATGAAATTGCTCTTATAAAGTCACCACCATCTATGGAGTAATTAATATACATATTAAACATTTTCAATCTATATGTCATCAGAAGGCAACATAAGTTGCCTGAAGCACTATATGCGTTTGCACTCACCAGGCTGGGATGTTCGGAAAAGTTGTGAAAGTCTATTTGATTGAGACTGCTCTGAAATGTTTGGGAAATGCTGCTAAGTAGGTACAATGCAGGTCAACTAATAGAATCCTTTCTTCTCAGTACCTGGGAAAGAGGCAGCTTGATCTATGTAGGTAGGACAGCAGGGAGAAAAGATGGTCAAGTGAGAGATGAAAGTTTATTGTTTGTGTTTTGCTTTGATTTTGATTTCTGAGAAAAGAGATGGCTTCTGAGACTGCAAGCGGAGAGTCCAGCCATGATCAAGGAGCAAGAAAGCAGATAAAACCTGGCCACACTGCTGCTGCAAAAGCTCAGTGTCAGGCTACACCAATAGCCACCTAACTCACAAATAAGGTATTCCTTCATCCTAATAAAGACCACTGTCATTCAAACCCCTACAGATGGCCTTGTGTCAAGTCACTTGCAAATAACATGCTAGGTGAAAATGCTGGGTGTGGGTTTAAGGAACTTGACAAAAGATGTCAATGGTTCAGGGTTCAAATTCTAGACCTACCCAATGCCAGATCATGACACGGGCTAGACACATGGTCTTCAAGTCTTGGTTTCCTCAAATATAGCACAAAAACAATTATCTTAAGAGCAAATGGCAAAAGTGCTAAACTGTAACGCATGTATCATAAACAAAAGTGTCCCAGGGGCAACTTGGAGGGAATTTGGAAAGCATGAGGGCACTGCCTCCTGGGCAAATATACCAATCCTGAACTCATGACTGTTTTGCAGGTAGATATTAAAATATGGGTTGGGTGTGGACAGATGAATTTGGGAGACCTGGAACAGAGAAGACCATGCACTGGAGCCTGGCATTTGGATTATACCTAGAAATTACAAGGGACCTCTTCTGATGCTCAAGTTGGAGAAGGGAACTAATACGAGGTGTGTGGGCCTGAGAAAGTGAGAGAAAGGTGAATCATCAAAGCCTTGAATGTTGGGCTGAATCCTTGAGCAGGATCATGGCCATATATTGTATCATCTCTCCGCTCCCTGTGTCTGGCAAGTTTCCGGTCCTCTCTGGGGCCCAGGTGAATTCAAGAGAACCTCCACTCAGGTTCAGCAGGAGAATGATTGGGGTGAGTGCTGGAAAGCAACAAGCCTGGCTTCACTAGCAGGCGTGAAGGAGGAGGAGTCATTAATTACTTTGAAGAGCAGGCAGTGTGTGTGTGAAAATTGAGCTTGGGAGGGTCCAATATTAATGAGAAGCCATTCCTGCTGGGTGGAGGATGCTGAGTTAAAAATCACACTGCCATTCACTCAAATATGGATTTATTAAACTCTTCCTGAACCCTGGAAACTATGGGAAGAGATTTTGTGCATCTCATCTTATGCTAAAATGTAGGTACTATTGTTAGATTACACTCTTGAAAATTAATGATTAACTCAGTCTTTAAAATCAATAGCAGGATTTTGCCTTAAAACTCGGGATTTTTATGAGCTTTAAGTGACTCAATCACACTGCACCTCAGTTTCTCCTTCTGTAAACCTGGAGTATTGGGGAAAAATCCCTCATTTGAAAGCAGGAATTCAGTGAATTAGGTCTAGATCTATAACCTACTATGTCTCTTTCAGTCATTGATGGCCACAAATCACCCTCAAACTCAGTGACTTGAAATGATATTTATGATTGTTCTCAATTCCATAAGGCAGCTGAGTGGCTCTTTGGGTCTCAGCTGGGCTTACTCAAATATGGACTGTCAGCTGCAGGTTGGGGTCAGCCAGCTGTCAGCTGGTTTAGAATGGCCTCAGCCAGGACAACTGGGGCATCCTGGATTTGCCCGATGTATCTTATTCCTTAGCAGGCTGGCCTGACCATGTTCCCAGGGCAATTGTAGAGGAGGAAAAGAGGAAGCAGAAGTGGGCAAGGGCATTTGAAAAATCTGGGCTTAGTTCTAATGTTCTAATATCCCATTGTTAAAATATGTCCTAAGTCCAGGAGTGAGTCCACCCATGGAGAGAGGGTACTGCAAATTTGTACAGCAAAAGGCATGGATTCTTTAAGTAGGAAAGAAGCACGATCAATCTACCACAGTCACATTGAGTGAGTTTCTTTCTCCACCCCACCCTCCCTTCTCTTCTACCCTCAAGACAGTGTGCCAGGCAGTAGTTTCCCTTTATGGAGAATGCATCGTGTGAAAAGGGCTGGAAACATATAAGGCATTGCTGTTTTTCCGATTATTATAGTTACAATAAACAGTTTCTTTATTCTCTTACTCCTTACATCTTTGTCTTGGAAGATAGCATTCAAATTGAAATTATACTTGCCAAAATCTTGTCAGTAACAGGAAACGTAGAAAATAAAAGGGATTCTATGAGCTGGTATAACAATGCCAAGGCCCTGGGCATGACTGTGTTTGTGTCAGTATGTATGGCACTGAGCCTGTCATGGGCTTGCATTTGAGCTCCCTGTGTGTGTACGTGTGTGTGTGTGTGTGTGTGTGTGTGTGTGTGTCATATGCCACACATTACTGATGCCTTTTATCTCTCCCTTTATGTGAGTGGTTATAATTCAATAGCCATTGCAATGCAGCTGTCAGCACCATCATCTGATGAACAAAGCCATATTTTGCAGCTATGGCATGATGTAACCAGAACACTATATTTGCTTATGTATGAACCCACACCCCTCTTTTGACCATAGCAACTAGGAACTATTTACAAAATTAAAAACATAAATTGCACAAGCAACTATAGTGAGTTGCACTGAATAAGTCCATGGCTGGTGCCAGAAATACATTATAACTGACTAATAGTAATGCATCAAGCCCCTCTGAACAAAAAATGAGTAGTTGCAGAGTTTGGAATTTCTGTCTTAAAAGTGTTAATTTGCTTCATCAGAGTTTGGGAACTCTGGGAGGGTCTTGTCATCCTGAGTTTCAACCTAGGAGTGAGACCTCAGCCTTGGATGGTCAGAGCCTCTTATAGGAACACTACATTCAGGGAATTCAAAATGGCTGAGACTCTGATGGCAGGCAGATCTGGGTAAGATTTCAGCATTTCAATAGCTCTGTCATTTGGGCCTATTTGAGTTCCAGGTGTCAAAAGGGGATGAAGAGTTGTACCCAGTATTGATCATGAAGTGAACATGAGATCATGCTTAATTCTAGTGTGTTCTAGACAAATGTTTTGCTTACCCACTAAAGATGTATTTCCTGAGCACCACATGTCAGACACTACCCCACATTTCTTCCTAAACATTTTACCTCACCTACATCTAACTATAGAGGCTGCAAAGCCTTATAATCACATTTCCATCCACTGTTGCTGCCAGAAGGAGCTGGTCAACCAGTTATAAAGAATAAAATACAAGGGGAAGCCTACTGAATGGCTCCCAGGAAAGAGAATTCTGCCTTGATAAAAGTAGAGAGGTTCGTGAGGGGAGCTCTTCTTCACCACCTTGGTCGTCTCTTGCTTTCTATCTTTGACTCTGCTTGTGTGAAGATATGATACTTACAGTTGTTGTAGCCATCTTAGAACCATGAGGCAACAAGTCTAGGCTAGCCATGAAAAACCCATCATGCTGAACATGGTAGAGATAGGGATGAAACATAGCGGGTTTCTGGTGATCTCACTGAGCTGGCAAACCAATATAGGAACAACCTACCTGCAAATTTTCTAATAAATAAAGAATAAATTATTTCTGGCTTAAACTACTGCTTATTACCTATAGACAATGATATTACTAACCAATGTAATCTTACTCTGTCATAAGTAGTGTATCAGGCTCATAGCAGTAAGCAAGGCACTTATATTCTGTCTTCATGAGAGCTTCAGGCCTGCAGGAGATGCAGATGCTATGGATAATGGGCAAAAATTTGAGGTAAGATAGACAGGGATGTCTTCAAGCCAGGTCTTGTGATTTATGGTAATTATTTTGAACTTTATCCCCAATCAAACAGAAACACATTGAAGCATTTTAAGCAGACCAGCAGCTTGATTTGATATTCTATAGGAAGTCAGATGGTTTTTCACAGGAAACACTGTGGTATTTGAACTCCAAGCAGAAAATTACTAACCATCCTCTCTATAACCACAGCACATGGAAAGGACAAGGGCCTCTTAGAGGACCTCCTACAGGATGCCAGACACAGAGAGCTGCAGCAACATGCATTCAACCCCAACACTGCACTAGACAGACTGAGGGCATCTGCAAGCATCTATAGAAGCAGACTCGACGTTTACAGACTACAAGAGAACTAGAGTGATCCCTGATAAACACTATCTCTGCTGGGTGATCAAAGTCAAAATCAACAGTGAGAACTCACATTGATAGCATATACCCTTGAAAAGGTGTGATGAAAATGACATTTTATCTCTGTGCCTCCTCCCCTAAGTCCACAACCCTAGTCTAATTGTGAGAAAAATGTCAGACAAATCCTACTTGGGGACATTCTACGAAGTATCTGACCAGTACTTATCAAAACTGTCAAGGTCATCAAAAACAAGGAAAGTCAAAGAAATTGTCACAGCCAAGAAGTGCTTAAGAAGATATGGTAATGAAGTAAAATGTGATATCTTGGATAATATCCTGAAACATGAAAAATACATTAGGAAAAAATTAGGAAATTTTAATTAAATGTAGAGTTTAGTTAATGATAGTGCATCAGTATTGGCTCATTAATTGTAATAAATTTACTGTACTAATGCTAGATGTTAGTAATAGAAAAAAATGGGTGTGAAGTTTGAAAGAACTCTCTGTACTATTTTCACAACAATTTTGTACATTTAAAGCTGTCCTAACATAACATTTTATTTTTTATAAAAGCAGTGTGAGCAACTAGACAAAGGAGGAAATTGTAAAATAATCATTGAGTTTTTGTCAGAGTTTATGCAACCCAGAAGACAATTGAGCGGCATATTTAAATTCTGAAAGAAAAAGTAAATCAACCTAAAATTCTATATTCATAAAAAATACTCTTCAAATGAAGGTGAATTAAAGACAGAAGGATAAATATCTCTATCAATGGAACAAAATATACAAACCAGAAATAAATATACATATATTTTATCAATTGATTTTCAACAAAGATCCTAGTGGGGGAAGGATTGTTTCTTCAACAAATGGTGCTCAAACAACTTTAAAATTTAGGATAAGGGGTGGAAACTTGATGTTTTCCTCACATCACAAGAAAAATTAAATTGCAGCAAATTATATAAATCAATGTAAACTACAAAAATATAAAACTTCTAGAAAGAACACAAAAACAGTATTTGCAAACAGAATGGGCAAAGATTTCACTGATAGGATACAAAAAGCACAGGCAATAAAATTTAAAAAGTAATAATTTTAAGACCCTGCTATTTGAAAGAAATCATTAAGAAAATAAAAAGGTAAAGCACACTCTGAGAGAAAACATTTACAATACATATGTCTGAGAAAGGACTAGTATGCAGACAATATAAAGAACACCTACAACTAAATTATGATAAAACAAACAACTTGCTTCATAAATGGGTACAAGATTTGAACAGATATTTCATAAAATAAAATATATAGAGATCTAACATGCACATGAAAAGAAACTCAACAATATTAATCATCAGAAAAATGCAAATTAAAACTACAAGGGGATACCACAACACACACACTAGAATGGCTGAAATGTAAAAGAGACAATGCCAAATGTTGGCAAAGATGTGGAACAACTAGAGTGCTCATACATTGAGAAAACATTTTGTAAGTTTCTTACAATGTTAAACGTAGACTTATGTGCAAATCCCATTTTCCAATTTACCCAAGAGAAGTGAAAACATTTGTCCACTCGAAGGCATTTTCAGTACATTTATAACAACCTTATTGTGAAGTAGTCAAAACCCAGAAATAATTCATGCATCCGTCAACCAGTGAATGCATAAATAAATTGTGATATATCCATACAAGAATATTACTCAGTAGTAAAAAATAACAAAGCACTGATACATGAAGCCACAAGGGGGATCTCAGAAACATTATATAAATAAAGTAGGAAGACATAAAGGATACATGCTCTATGACCCTATCATCTGGAATTCCGGCAAATACAAAGCCAATATAGAGTGTCAGGAACTGGAGCTATGGCTGCCTAGGGCAGAATGAGTCAATGGAAAAGATGCACAATAGAATTTTGGAGTGGCAAAAATGTTCTTATTATTATAGTGGTGGTTACATTGGTTTATTTTTTCTCAAGCCTCGCCAAATTGTGCGTAAATTGGATGCATTTTTAAACACAAATTATACCTCAGTAAAGTAATTCAAAATTATTTTGGGTCCAGATTGTGGAGATCCTTGCACATCAGAATATAACTTCTGTGATCACAATTTTATTTATTGCTATTTATTCAGAACCTTGAGTAGTGTCTGCCACACATGAGACACTGAGTGCACGTTTGTTGAATGCATAGATGAGTGAATGAATTGCTGAAGGAATATCAGGGAAGGGATTTTGAGCTCTTGTTGTAAAATCATTCCCATTTTCCTCTTTTGTGAAATGACATCATCAGATTGTTTTCAATATGGGGCAGGATGACTGTGTAGCAGGTGGATTTTAGAGGCTGTATGCAGTTAAGGTGCATCAGTGAAACTGACAAGAGAACACAGGTGCTGTCTGCCCCTGGGTAGCACCATGCTATTTTTTCTTTGAAAAGGACTCATGGAAATATAAGCTTTTATCCCAACAAAGAAAAAATGAGAATGTTCTCATATGTCCTGCCAGGATGCTTCCTAAAACAAAATGAAAGATGAGAAGATGGCAATGTGGAAAGAAAAGGAATAGGAAACACGTTCCTTCAAATTCTAAATGAACTGTTAACATGATCTTCTCCTTCACCCTGGATCTTGAGTAATGTGGTCAGAAGGTTGATGACTCTGGAGAAACATGACCCTTGAGGAGGAAGCACTCTCTCTCTCTCTCCCTCTGACTGATTAAACTTAACACTGTTATTACAACTTTCTTTCCAGACGAGAATTCAAAACTTTGGGCACCTCAGCTCCACCTTTAAGAGAAACTGTGTTATTGCCTTCATAACTGGAAGCAGCAAATCAGAAGTTAGGAAGAAGGCACACTGACAATGATTGATGCCCAAGGCTTCCTCCTGATTCGCTGATTAAGCTCGTCAATCTATATGCAGAAGATGCATCCAAGGCAAATGGAGGCAACCAGCCTTAACGAATCTGGCTGTCAGAGCTGAGGGGAAAAGGAGACTCTCAGCTTGGTGGTGCACAGAAAATACAGGGAAAAAGTAAGGAGCACCGGGAGAATATTTACCTTCAAGTAGAAGAAGCCCTAGGGACAAAAGGTGCCCCCAGGAGGAGCTATGAGTGTCCTTGTTGAAGGATTAGAGAAGTGAGGAAAGAATGATTCCCTAGAGAATCCAAAAGATTTGCCAAGTTTCTTCTTGGGAAACTGGAAGGTCTCCAGAGAATTCAGGGACAGACCCTTACCTTCCTTGTTTGCTCATTAATTCCTTCTCAGCCTATTAAATATAAGCCAAGACTCATCTTCTGAAAGCAGCTTTTGCTAATATAGTTTCCCTCTGTCCTGCTACCTTCATCATCTAAAAGTCTGGGTTAGGAGACCCTTCTCTATACTTGCACTGGGTTCTGTCCCTCCCTTTCTGACAGCACTGTCACCATTGTGTTGGGGTTTTCTGTTCTTTTGTTTGTTTGTCTAACTATTAGATATTGGGCTTTTTGAGGACAAGGACTTTGTTTTGCTCATTACTCTATTGTGAGTATTAAAATGATTCCCATGATAGGGGTGCTTGTTGCCATTTGGCAAATTGTCTTTCAGAGGCTTCTCCGTACTTCACAGCTATGAATAGGTCTTGTTGGTGGGTTGTTCCTAAGTACTTCTCCAGCCTCCATTATTCCTGCTCTCGCCATGTTCATTTCATAAGGTTGCTGTAACCAATTACTGCAAACTGGGTGGCTTAAATCAACAGATATTTATTGTCTCATAGATCTGAATGCTGGATGTCTGAGATCTTGTGTCATCAGGGCCTCACTCCCTCCAGAGGCCCTAGAGGAGAATCTCTCCTTGCTTCTTCCATCTTCTGATGGCTCCAGGCATTCTTTAGCTTGTGGCTTCATCTCTCCCATCCCTGCCTTCACACAGCTTTTTCTTCTGTGTGACAGTGTGTTCTTTTCTTTCTCGTATAAGAACAACTTGTTATTGGATTTAGGGTCCACCCTTATCCAAAATGATATCATTTCTTGATCCATACCTTAATTACATTTGTAAAGGCCTTTATTCCAAATATGATCACATTCTGAGGTTCTCAGTGGACATATTTTTCAGGAGTCTGCCATTCAACTCACTACACTCCCTTAACTGCAGTCTAAGATGGTTCCATCCTTTTCAGCCATGTGGTTTGGCCAGCACAGAGCCCAGTTGTGCACTCACATGAGCTTCAAGACAACCCACATGTTCTATCCTTTGGCCAACATAATGATTCCAGACCAGAGAGGGTCACATGACACTGTTCAGGCCAAACAGTGGCAATGAGAGACAATTCCAATTGATCTTTATAGGAAGCAGATGCTTTTGTTTTCATGGGAAACGTGGAGGAAAACCTGTAGCCCTGGAAGTTGCTATCAGCCCTATTGGACTATGAAGAGAGAATCTACAGAAGAATGGACCCAGGAGGCAGAGGCTAGAGATGGAGGGGAGAAGGAGGGAGGAGAGAAGAAACAAGGGAAATGGAACAAGAGAGAATCAAAATGCCAAGTCACTGCCACATCATTCATTGTGGCCCAGGATAAAACCTCATTTGATTTGTAACTAAACAGGTTACCAGAGTTACTCAACCAATAAATAAACTGTCTTTTTGTGTTAACCCAGTTCAAGTTAAGTGCTTTGTTACTTGCAATTGAAGAATCCTAATTTATACAACCATTTGGGGGAAAAGTTAGCTCAAGGTATGGACTATTGCAGAAGGTTATAATGAAATTGAATATGTTTGCATGTTCACTTTATCTTCTTTCATAACATTGGTCACAGATCTTATTTTGAAAATTAATGCTAAAAATTTAAAGTGAGCTGCAAATCCTAGGAGTGGTGCTATTAATAACTTACATTCATTTCTCTTTCATTTACTTCTGCGTTTGTTCCACAATTAGTTCCACAGGCACTGGAGGCATTTTTAAGGTCTCACATCATTTGAAAAGTTTTTCCTGAGATAAGTGAAACTAACATTTAATGCATTTCTACTATGTGCCTTGCACGTGGCTGGAAGTTTTTAATAGACAATCTCAGATGCTCTTCAAAGCCACCTTAGGTATGAGGTACAACTCTGCTCATATTGGCAGGTGTGGGAACTGATGATGTGAATAATTCATTGATGTGCTCAGGATGGCAGAGTTGATATTTGATGGATCTAGGAAACCAGCTCAGGTTGATACCACCTCAAATCCTATCCGTAAATCAGCCATGGAGCCAAGTAACAAAGACATACTTACAGTTCTCAGTGAGCTTAAAGGTTAACTGGGGCTATTAACTGATATGTGTTATGCAATTTAATAAAATGAAAGAGTATTATCCTGGAGATCATAAAATATGGTGTCTTGGCTTGGTGACAGAGCCACAGTTGTGTTTCGAGGGTCTTGAAATCTCCTAAAGGTGTCTATACATTTAGTGGACAAGTGCAAATGTACATTTTTTAGGGAGACCGTTTATAGCTTTCTGTAGAAGCTTTAAGTTTCTATAGCCCCCAAATATTACAGATCAAGGTAGTCTTTAAATGATGGAGTTGAAGGTGGTCTTTAGATGAGTTCAATCAGAATCAAGATTCTGGTTAAGAAATGAATACTGGGGAACTTTCTTATGTGTGCTAACATCTCACAAAGAGAGATGCAAGTGATCTGGAAAAGTTATTTAGGGTTGGTTTTCATGGAAGACAGCTAGTGGAAGGAAGCTACCTTGAGGGTGAAAATGTGAAAGGATTGTGGAGAGATTCACAGTGTGTGGATACTCCTGGAGCTCAGGATTAAACTTTTCAGTTTAAGAGAAACGAAAGGGAAGACTTTCAATTGCTGAAATAGCAAATAATTCACTTGGGGAAGGAAGCGTTATCTCCAGAATCTTTATAATTCAGAAAGGGCTAAATTTCTATCCTTCCTGTTGTCTATCCAAAAGAACATTGGCTTGAACTGGAAGAAAGATTTGGTAAATTGAGAGAAATGAGTTAGTATTTTCTTCTTGAGTGAAAACATAAATTTGTAGGAAATCTTCTTCTCCGTTTTAATGCATGATTAACAAACACAAAAATCACCCTGATGCATTGCCATGTCTTTCTCCAAAATATCTTTTCCCCGGGCCACCCTTCTTCATTACCACCATGCATGCATCCCTCAGGGCCTTGTCTGCTCGCAGACAGGCTCTCCCAGAGCCTTCCAGCTGGTTTTCCCACTTTCATTCTTTTCCCAACTCAAGCCAAACTTGAAATCACAAGTGAATGCACAAGAGATTGCAACTTCCACAAAGAGAAAAGACATAGACTTCCATGATGCTTGGGTTTCAGAAACACTCTTACTTAGAGTTCTGCAGTGGACATAGGATGCCTGTCTTCCAACAGAATCCTAAATGTTTGGCCCTATAGGTCTACCCTGGCTTCCCTCTGATTTCTCCTCTCTATACTTCTAGGGCACCCTCTATGCCCTAATTGCTTCCCAGAAGGCTAGGGGAAGATTAAGTGGGATGCCACATGTAAAGGACAGCACTTGGTTTCAGCATGTGATGGAGCTGTTGGAGTTGTCATTGTCTCTTTGCTGCCTTCCGTCAGAGCTCAGGGAAATACTAATGTAGACTACTCTTCCTTCTGGACTTTTGTTATTTTTATTTTATTTTAATTCCTATTCTAGCTATTTATTATTATTATTGATTTAGGTATCTGTGATGTACGTTATATACTTTCTGTTATCTTTAGCAACTTCCACTGGCACATGTCAAAGAAATAATTACCTGTCCTGTGACTAATCCATGATGGCTAAGATTAAAAGGATATTCTTGCTGACAGTCTTTAAGCACTATGTCTTTATATCTCTGCTGCATGAGGGCTGGTCATGTCTTTGAGGATTATAGCTAAAGTAATAAACAAGGATAAAGCTCATGAGTGGACATTATAAAGAGAATATAAAGCACACAAGCACTTTTGTGAGCAGTGACTCTACATTCAGTATAAAATAAGCATTATGTTTGATTGTCATCGCAATGCTACAGGGTCAATACCATTATTACACATATTTTATTGATGATGATACAGAGGTTTAAAGATGGATGGTTTGGAAGGGCAAAGAGAAAGAGAGACAAAAGCAGAAGGCGGCTAAATCTGTCAGCCTTCACAGGGGCCACTTTAACTCAGCCTCACAAACTTAGAAACATCCCCTTAGTAGTTCATGAGGCTACATGCTGGTGCTAAAGCAATTTCCAACTGGCTTAACACTCTTTCTAACACACCAATAAAATAGCACTTGCCCTCTCCCACCAGGTCTTAACCTTTCAGCTTCATGGCCAGTTCCCTGATTTATGCTTACAGATTGCCATGGGGGCTCACCCTTTCTCTGACCTAATGGCCTGCCTATAGGCCATTCCACTGACAAAGGGACCTTCTGGGGCTTAGGGTTTACTAGGGAACTGATCTCAGATGTCAGGGCTGATTTATCAAGTTAAAAGGACTACGTTAAAGCAATAATGGGCCTCCTTTCTTATCTTTCCACTCTTCTCTCTCCACTCCATGGCCCTTCTCCATCCTTCTGGTGCTGCTGAGTTAATCTTCCTTAAGCACAGCTCTCTCTCTCTCTCACTCACTCACTCTGTGTGTGTGTGTGTGTGTGTATCTTCCTCTTCTCTTCTTCTTCAATTGACCAACAAACTCTTTGTCTACCATTCAAATCAACCTTATAATTCTGATGACCTGCTCAATCAGAATTCTGTTAATTCCAGTTCTTTTCAAGGCTTGTCTGGTTTATTGCCTTCTAACCTGTTCAGTCCAATAGGGTTTCCACTATTTAAATTAATTAAAATTATATAGAATGCAATATTATTCCATAGTACTATTCCTTAATACTCCATTCCTTAATTGCACCAGCCACATTTCAAGGGCTTGATGGCCACACATGGCTAGTGGCTACCATATTGGACAATGAAATACAGAATATTTCTCATTCCAGAAAGGTTTATTGGATTGTGCTGTCCTAAATCCTCTTTCCAAACTATAGGAACCTTCCAAATAGAGTTCAGAGTGATCATCAGCATGTACAGGTTAAGTTTCAGTTTGCTCAGCACGACAGTGGAAGCTTTTCTGTTGGTTTACAAACTACCTTTCTAAGTTGCATTTGAGTTAAAATGACTGGTTTTGGATGGTGCTGGTTTGGGGACACTGTGGGAGCTGGGGAGATTCAGTATGTGCATCTCTCACTCTCTGGTGCCCACAGCTACCTCTGACATCTCTTACATTTATTTTCTCACCCGTGAGTCAGCTTCCAGAGGTACTCTAAAACCTGGTCAAACTTTATCAGCTTTATACAGAGGCAGGGAAAACAATTTTGCACAGCACAGTTATACTTTGTTTTTCCTCTCTTATCTGCCATTCTTCTCCTCAGCCATCCACCTGCTCTTCCTGGCTTCTCTCTAATTTTTCTTTTTCTCAGATGAGCTCCTTCTACACATACATTGTGCATATTGTTCCAAAAGGTGGCAAGTTGTATCCTCATGAAATTATACCTATTTATAGATGTTATAGCTATATTTTTTCACTTCCTATAATAACCATTTATTCATTCATTTCTGCATTTACTCATTGATTCATTCATTCATCCATTTGACAAATATTTTTGAGCATCTATGTGCCAGCCCTGTGGGTTTTCTCCATTTATGCATTCTCTGACCTTGCACGCCAGTAAAAAAGGATAATAGATGCTGTGCACTTATATTAAAAATTAGCACAGCTATTCAAGTGTAGTAAGTGCTAGGACTTAAGACAATGAGTTGATGATGTAATAGGAGAACATATCCTGGTCAGGGGGTTGAGGAAGTGTCATCCTGGAGGCTGCTGGGAGTCAGGAGAGCATCTGGAGGGGGGAGCATGGGGAGGTGCAGAGCACTACAGACAGGGAAGCAACACCTGTGTCAGGAGGGAGCATATACCTTTCAAAGAACTTGCAGAAGACCATTGTGGCTACAAGGCACAGAGCAAGGAAGCGGCTGAAGGAGTAAGCCACACTAACAATATCACATGTAAACTAGGATGATCATAATATTTATCCTTCCAACAGAAAAACTTGAGGTAGCAAACACAGGTGCTATTAATGATTATGCTGAGCTAGCAGGCATAGACTGGATCATACTGGGCAAAATTGGGTGTACAGTCACAGCACTTCACACGAAGAGGAAGAGGAAGTCACTGAGTCATTTAAAGCCTGGGAATTGCATGCTCAGATTTGCATTAGAAAACCATCTCTCTTTGGAAGCTAGGGGGGGCAGATCATGAGGTCAAGAGATCAAGACTATCCTGACTAACATGGTAAAACCCTGTCTCTACTAAAAATACAAAAATTAGCTGAGTGTGGTGGCACATGCCTGTAGTCCCAGCTACTTGGGAGGCTGAGGCAGGAAAATCGCTTGAACCAGGGAGGCAGAGGTTGCAGTGAGCTGAGATCACGCACTGCACTCCAGCCTGGTGTTGGAGTGAGACTCTGTCTCAAAAAAACAAAAACAAACAAACAAACAAACCAAAAACAATCTCTCTGGTTTCAATGCATTGCTGGAATGGAGGACAGTAAGAACAAATGCAACAAAAAGACTGCCACTCAGAGAGCGGTGGAGGAGTCAGGAGGTAGTAAAGAGGTGGGAAGGAAAATCTACACCTTTGGAATCTGACATGTGGGGGACTAGGGGAAGAGGTGTATCCGGGAGGCCTCTGTGGGAGTCATTGGGAGCCGATGGGCCATGCTGGGGGTTGTCCAACAGGGTGGTGAATGGTGGATGTTTGAGATGTCAATGATACTGGCACCTTGACCTCAACACCTATGGCTTCTCGCAGCTTCTTCATTTGACCCCCAACCTGTGTCTTCAACACTAGATTTTCTGACTAGTTACCATAGCTCCCACTACCTTCCACACATACAGTTATGGCCTGTGAGATATTTTTAAAAATGAAACTCATATTGGAGACATTTAATAGAATGCACATCTGTCAAACAAAATTTTTTGAAAGGGAAAAATCAATAATAAGTCAATAGAAGCAAAGCTGTTTTTCTCCTAGACAGAGGACTCAATGGCATGGAAGTGGGTAGGATTAGCATTCTAGCGATAGCATCTTGAATTACAGAGTGCTGAGCAGCTCATCCCATGGAACCTTGTAATTTAGAGTTCTTTATTTTCAGCATTGTGTTTGGTCCTGGCTTCTAGTTTTCTTTCATTTGGAATTAGTCATCACATTTACTGTCTTTCCTGGCATTGTTTATAACGGCTCCAGCTCCTAGCACGGAGCAGATTCATGCAGCACACTGTATTTGGGTCTTAAATCAATCACAGACTGAGAAACTGCACATTATTCAAAGCAACTCATTTAATATTTTATCAAGAAAATGTAATTAGGATTTTTGAAAACAAGTTTCTAGATAATCAGGGGAAACAGCCACAATCAATTTATAAGATTGGTTGTGGGTAGAACTTCTTGGGTAGCTGGGCCAAGATCTTAAACTTCTTTAACATGATGCCATTTTATGACCCTCTTCTATTGACTTGTACATGGGTGAACATGATTTTTCAAAATAGGCAAAAAAAAAAAAAAAGGATAGGTAACAAGCAAACAAAAAAACTTGCTTTAACAGTCCCCCGGTCATTAAAAATAAATTTATAAAGTAATCTTTTTTTTTTTTTTTTTTGAGACAGAGTTTCACTCTTTTTGTCCAGGCTGGAGTGCAATGGCATTATCTTGGCTCACTGCAAACTCTGCCTCCCAGGTTCAAGGGGTTCTCCTTTCTCAGCCTCCCGAGTGGCTGGCATTACAGGTGTGTGCCAGCACGCCTGGCTAATTTTGTATTTTTAGTAGATACAGGGTTTCACCATGTTGGCTAGGCTGGCCTCGAACTTCTGACCTTAGGTGATCTGCCCACCTTGGCCTCCCAAAGTATTGGGATTACAGGTATGAGCCAAGGCTCCTGGCCTATAAAGCAATCTTATTTTGAGACTTACTTTGTGTAATTCACTAGGTGGAGACCTTACTGAAGGATATTAGGATGAATAAAGTCATGTAGCTGCCCTCCAGTGGGGCACACTCTAAAAGGAGAAGTGAGAGTAATGCCAAGACAAAATATACAGTGAGAAAACCAGAGAGAGAGAGATATTCATTCTAACCAGTAGCACCTGGGAAAGTCAAATGAAGGAATTGCCCTTATTTAAGCTTCATCTTCAGGAAATAAAGTGTGAATGTATTACCAGTGGTTGTCCAGGTTCTTGGCATTTTAAACAAAGGATTGGACAAAATGCACCACCAAAGCAACAAAAGAATGAATCAACAAAAGCACAGATTTATTGAAATAAAAGTAATACTCCACAGTCAGAGTTGGAGCAGGCTGGAGCAAGTGACTCAAGAGTGCTGGTTACAGAATTTTTGAGGGGTTTACATACCCTCTATAAGTTTTCCATTGGTTATTTGGTTACACCCTATGCAAATGAAGGAGTGGCCCACGACCAGTCTGATTGGTCATGGGAGGCAACCAATCAGAGGCTGAAGTGAAGTTACAAAATTACAACCTGTGCAAATGTCTGATTGGTTGCAAGAGGGGAAAAATCAGAGGCTGAAGTGAAGTTACAAAGTTACAGCCCTATGCAAATGAATACTATGCCCCTGACCAGTCTGATTGGTTGTGGAAGGGGACCAATCACAGGTACTTTTCATTTCTTATCTGTCATACAGAAAGTGGGGGGTTGCAAAGGGAGTAGCCATTCTTCTTTTGTTATATGGGCACGGAAAGTTGGGATTTTCCTTTTGATGTAGTTCTAGGAAGTCAGTGTGAATTGACTCTAGGTTCCCAGCATCCAGACCCTATTCTCCTACCTCAAATGCTGTGTCTAGGTCAGAAAGGACACACTTCTGTGTGTGTGATATGATTTGTTTCTGTGTCCCCACCCAAATCTCATCTTGTATCTCCCATAATTCCCACGTGTTGTGGGAGATGATTGAATCATGGGGGTGGATCTTTCTCATGCTGTTCTTGTGATAGTGAATGGGTCTCATGAGATCTGATGGTTTTACAAACCTGAGTTTCTCTGCACAAGCTCTCTCTGCCTGCTGCCATCCACATAAGATGTGACTTGCTCCTCCTTGCCTTCCACCATGATTGTGAGGCCTCCTCAGCCACGTGGAACTGTAAGTACAATAAACCTTTCTTTTGTAAATTGCCTAGTCTCGGATATGTCTTTGTCAGCAGTGTGAAAACAAACTAATACAGTGTGTCTTTGGGGATGGAGCACAGAGACTCATGAAGACCCATGCCCACTTTTCTCTGGGCACACAGTGCATCCTCAGCTAGGTGCCTGCCCTCAATGCAGTTAGGATAACTACAGGACTGGTGCCAGCCAGTGGAATGTGAGCAAAAATGATGGGTGCTGCTCCACACATCTGACCTGTAAAGACAACTTTCTTTTTCCTCACTCTCTGCATGAAGGGATGGCAAACAAAGGCTCCCAGACAAATCTAATCCACAGCTCGTTTTTGGACCACTCAAAGGCTAAGAATGGTTTTTGCAGTTTTAAACAGTTGAAGAAAGATTTAAAATAGAATATTTGATGACGTGAAAATTATATAAAATTCAAATTTTAATGTCCATGAACAAAGTTTTATCCACACATAGACATGCTCATTCATTCACGTATTGCCTATGGCTGCATTCATGCTCCAGTGGTAGAGTTGGGTAGTTTCCAAGAGAACGTATGGCCCCAAAGACAAAAATATTCACTACCTGACCCTTCATAGTAAATGTTTACCAATTCCCATTCTAGAGAAATGGAGAGAACTTGGCACTGCAGGTGGAGTGACCATTTGGGAAGGGCAGGCTTCTAGGAATATAACATTGGCAGTGGATTTGATATTAGCCAAAATAATAATAATGATAATTTTCTTGTGTTAAGGCAATGAGATTTTGGGGTTTATCTCAATACCTTAAGTCATGCATTGTGGGTTGTTCGTAGGAGGAACAAGAAAGCAACAGAAACTGTGTCTTGAGAGTTTGGACTCCAAACAAGCAAATTTTAATGTGTACTGAACCCACTGCCTGAATGGAACTTCAGACAGTGGACCTCAGACCTGTGCCTTAGTAGAGCAGACTTTGTGTCTTCAAGAAATTGTCAATCCGTTACCTGAAATAAGCAGAATAACACCAGTGCTACCAGCACCACCACCAAGAAAAAGACAATATTGGAAAGCAAGTTACCTTAATATAAATAGTTCTAGAAAAATAAGTGTGGCTAAATTCAGTGCTTTATATTGAAGGCTATTCAATTGACTACTTTTATTTCAGCCACATCTCTGAAATAACCTAAATGTTCAATAATAGGGAAATGGTTAGATAAAGTTTGTTATGTCTGAAGCACTTTTTTCCCCATGGGTCCCTTCCTCCATAAAAAGTACATATTTGATGACTCCATTGGTATGATGTATTATGCATTAAAATGTTTCTTCAACCTAATAGTTTATTTTCTCTTAAATTTTAGAATAAATTAAACTATTTTCATGGGCCCTTAAAAGTATTATGGGCCCTAGGTACTTGTCTGCGGCATCTAATGGGGAAGTTGGCCCTGATTATAAAATAATTTTTTTTTCTTAGATACTCATGGCAAGGAAATATGTCAAATTTTATATGTCGGGGTTTCAATGATGGCATTTTGGGTGAGTATTATCTTATGTGTCTTTTTTATATTTTGAAAAATCATCAATACTCATATTATGATTAAGAAAAAAATAGACAAAAGCTTTCTAAGATGCAGGTTACATTTTTGACTTCCCTCCTCTATTCTCTTCTGTAGATTTCTGTTTCCTATAGCTGTGTTTCTTTATGTGTACAACTAGGGCTTTTGCACCAAAATACTTAGCAGACAAGTTAAAAACATACATTTCAGAATGGTCGCTAAGTCATAATCCATCAAAGTATTTGGAGCTAGGGCCCCAAAATCTGCATTTCAGATTTGATGAACATGAGTGAACATACTCCTTGGCGGTTCTTATACATATGAAATTGGAAAACCACTAATCTTGGGACAAAGCCCCAAATTCATTTGATTTCAAATGAGGTACTTCAAAAACCAGCCTGTGTCTACTCCCACAGTCTCAATTCTGCATTCTCCTAATACTCATCTTCATCCACCCCTTTATCCTGATGCCTTTTCTGCCATTCACCTTCATCAAGCAACCAAGATGGAAATAATCAAGACTTTGCCCTAAGGCAATGCATTTTTAAAAGGGAGTGCAAGATCTGCATGGTGGCTCACGCCTATAATCCCAGCAATTTGGGAGGCCCAGGCAGACCCAGGAGTCTGAGACCAGCCTGGGCAACATGGTGAGACTCCATCTCTACAAAAACAAATTTAAAACTTAGCCAGGCATGATGGTATGTGCCTGTAGTCCCAGCTACTCAAGAAACTGAGGCAGGAGGATTGCTTGAGCCCAGTAGCTCAAGGCTGCAGTGAGCTATGATTTAGGCAGTGCCCTGTAGCCTGGGTAACAGAACAAGACCCTGTCAATAAATAAATAAATAAATAAGTAAGAATACACACATTTGAAAACATTGGGTTTAAAATATTTAAAACATTTAGTCCTTTGCTACATCCTTGCCACTGCTTCTCCTGCTTTGAACTCACCGTAGGAATTGGAGTCTGATTCTTAGAGCTCCTCTGTGCAACAATGAAGAGATCCTCCCTCCCTATTTCTTATTGTTTTTCCTGTTATCCTGTACAAAATTCCTGTTATTTGCCTTGGAGGGATGCACACACACAGGCACACCCACACCTATCTTTGTCACACCTTTGTGCTTTTGATACTCTTCTTTCCACCTGGAATGCTGCTACTTAATCATCCAGTCCCAACTAGAATATCTTATTCTTTGGGGCACTGCTGTATGGGCCTTTGTCATAGTATGGCTACAATTATTTTATACTCATTATGCCTTTGTTTTTACATAGGTATATTTATTTCAAAAGGAATGCCTAAAAGAAAGGTAATTGCAGGAATAAAGGCAGTGCAAATAAAAGTTTGAGGCTTGCTCCATATCAGCAGGGGAGGTTGACAGTGCAAGAGATAGATTGAAGACAAGTTAGCACTGAATGAGGGCTTTCTGTTTGTACAATGCAAAGATGGAGGAGAAGTGAAAAGTGGCACCTTGTCCCTGTGTCATTATTGTTGTTTGAGGCTGATCGATGAGTCACCCGACATCACATGTGGGAAACCCAGGTATGGTGGAAGGAGCAACGAACCCTATCTCACAAGGACTTGGTTAGAATCATGTCCTTCTTTCAGCCAGCCCTCCAGGCCTCAGTTTCTTCATCTGATAAATGGAAATAAGGTACCAGTATTGCCCATCTCACTGGGTTTCCCTGAGGGACACATGACATAGTATTTTTTTTAAATCTGCTTTATTGAACTTGATGATCTAAGCCAGAGAGTTTGAAAATATAGGTGTCCCATGTTGATTGTCACAGTGTTTGAGGGCAAGGGACACTTGTTCTTAGGCAATAGTCAGTTTATGAATGGGGAACAGAGGGGCCAGATACACTACAAGTGAAGTGACATATTGACTAGCAAAAAATAAATTTTCCTGCAGTCTGCAGACTCTCAATGTTCCCTAAACATTCAGGTAAATTACCTGAATCTACTTTACACATCAACAAAGTCAGTCTGCTTTTTTCTTTTCTTTCTTTCTAACTTCTCTTGCTCTTTCCTTCTTCGCTTTCTTCTATTTTTACAGACATTTTAGTTGGAAATAATTTGAGACTCACATAGAAGTTGCAAAAAATAGCATGGAGATTTTATGAATACCCTTCATCCAGTTACCCCTAGGGACGACATCTTATGTAACCAAAGTCCAATCATCAGAGCCAGGAATTTGACAATGGTATAATACTGTATAAACTACAGAGCTTAATTATATTTTATAAGTTTTTGCATAAACCTACTTATTTATTTTTGGTGTTTAGTTCTACAAGATTTTTTTCCATCTGTAATTTCAGGTAGCCACCATAAAAAATAGGATAGAGAAGTATTCTATTCCTTCCAAAGAAACTCACTGTACTCTCCTATTATTCATACTTTTAAAGATATTATTTTAGCTCAATAAACATGTTAAATTAATAAAACAGTGGATTAATATATGGTTGAGATGTCACTTCTTGAACTTTTGGAAGACATAACTTAGTGACATCTTTACCTAAAATAGCCTTCCCTAACCATAGAGCACATTTTTGAGGATCTCAACACTGTAGTGAAAATCAGTAGTTGAGTCAGGACAAACACTACTTTATACAACATATGTAGTTTCCCAATGCCAAATCTGAGTCAAATCAATTTAATTACCTAACTAAGGTAGTTGTTATGGCAACAATGCAACTAATCTATCTCAGCAAATACTCAGTATACTTGACCTGTTGCTAGGCAAAAACCAATACCTTGCATGGTAGGTGATGACAAATTTCATCTGATGCAGATGTTGCTATCAGGTCATAAATTAGTCCTCTGGTCAAGGAGAAGTTTCCCAGAGAACATCATTGAGTTATGAAAATGATATTCCTGAAGACCAACCATAGCACTGATACTCAGAAACAACCAAAACCCAAACTTATATTGGTTTATGGGTTAAAAGTCTAACAAAATAGTAATTATGAAAATTAGGATGAGGACCTGTATACTTAGTATGATGTATCTGAAATGACATAGTTATTTTCATTTTTTACAGGCTTGTTCAATATCTCTGGGAAAAATTCTCTCTCTTTCTTTTTGTAAGGACAAAATACCCATTTATAAATGTATAGTTCATGTATGGAGAATAAATCAGGGTAGGCAGAATTGTTGGGCATAATGCAAATAGAACTGCGTTATTCAACAATTCAGCATCCTTGAAGAACTGCCTCTGCCTCCTCTCTATCCTTTGGTATTCTCTTATTCAAGATAGTCCATACTGCACAATTTAAAACTTTACTTACTTTCATTTGAGGTAGCCAATTAATTGTTTCTCAGGTTGCTAAGTAAGAGACTTGTCTCTCATGATCTGCCTCCTTAAACCATAAATAGAAGCCATGTATTCAAATGAGCTCCAAAGGAAATACTAGTAGAGGTGCCATGTGGGTGGGCTGAGGGTGCCATTACTGTCAGGGGCTGCCTGGACAAGTTAGCCCAGGTGTTCTTGGTAAACTGCCAAGGTCACACTTTAGACCAATGTTTGCAAACTGAGAAGAGTTCAGGTGTCCAGCAGGTAAAGTGCAAGTGTGATGTAGCCATATGCAGGGTGATGAGGGGGAGTGGGCACTGGAGAGCAGGTTATACCAAAAGGCATTTGAGTATAAATATCTTTTTCAACAACACTCTGCCCTTGCACTCATTTACTTCTCATAGAACTGCTGAAGTGGGCCTATTCCGTGGCTGGGTTGACCCCGGGTAGAGACATAGAGTTTGACTCATGTGGAAGTTGCATTTTGTAGCCTGAGGTCACATGGCACCATGGGAGACACATAGGGCTGAGTCTCTGAAGATCAAGGGTGGATTTTTTCTGATGCTCTTAGGTGCACGGCCACGGGAGAGTCATTTCATCTGGGCTCTGGTTCCCCATCTGTTACAGGAGGTGATATTCAGGAAGTCTTTCCCAATCCTTGGGACTAACTGCATGGTTCCAATTAAGCACCTTGTATCCCTGGTCACAAGGGATTCAATGAGAGAGTTTGAGGAAGATTTCACCTGAGCCAGCCTATTCCCACTTCCCACCAGTGGCAGGAAGGAGGACAAGGGAGACCCCACTAGTTGAGAACATTGGCGAAGCTGTCTACAGAAAAGGCAGTGATAATTATGACGAGGGTAATGCTAAATAACTACCTACATGGAAAACTTTGTGAAAGCTGTCTTTCTTCATAGAACTCTGCCTGGAAGATCAAATCTGTCTCCTTGATTCAGAAAGTTAGTAGACCAGACAGCATTGTAATTAAGTAAGAGGAAGAACAGGGGAGAACGTGGAGGAAGAGAAAAGAGGAGAATAAAAAGAGAAAGTGGGGAGGAGGAAGAGAAGGAAGAAAAGAAGGAAAAGAGGAAGGAAGAGAGGGGATGAGGATGGGAAGGAAGGAGAGGAGAAAAAGGGAAGGTGGGAAAGAGGAAGGAAAGGCAGAAAAAAGGGAGAGAGGAAAATGGATGGAAACTTTTTCCGTGGATGTATGATTCAGATATATTTGTAACATATATCAAAGTGTCCTTTTCTTTTAATGTATCCTGTCGATTTGTCCAGTATTTGCTCATATATATATATATATATGTATATATATATATATGATTTTTTGCCGTGATTCCATGCCATCAACTAAAAATTATTGCATAAGGGGAAGCTAATTTGGGAGGAGCAATTTTCTCAGAACTGATTGCAGAAACAGCCATACAATTATCTCAACAGAGCACTTTAGCACAGTGCTGAAAGGGCCGCACTTTAAGATTTACCCCCATCTCCTGCATCCTGGCTGAATTTCGTGCATCCAATCACCCTCCGAATGAGACAGCCTGAAATCTTACCTCCTGAAAATGACCATGGATTAGGGGATGCCCGATAGTTGGCGTCTGAAGTTCTCTTCTCGCCCTCAGGTCCTCCCCTCTCCGGGCTGACCAATTTCTGAAGCAGGTGCTTGGATGGTGGAAAGCTGGTCTCATGCAGCCTGCTTCCATGTAAAAGGTGCCCCTGGTCGAAAGATCTAACTCTTCTAATCTCTGGTTACTCTGTGTTTCTGATGGAAAAGATTTGCAAGCATGCTTTGTAAGATGCTCTACTAATATATGATGGTATTAGAAGTCATAGTAGAAATAATTAGGAAGATATTTGGACATCTTGGACAAGTTGGATATTTGGACAAGCTCTTTGGGTTGAACTTTAGAAATAGAGTGTGTACATATGTGATTCAGGCACTAGAGTTCAGGCAAGATAAAATAATAGTAAAAAATGTGTGCCCTGTGTTGTGACAACCAGAGTTTAAAGGCCAATCTATGAGACCTTGAGAAAGATATTTAATTTCCCTAAACTTCAGTTTATTCCTAAGTAAACTGAGGAAATGAACAGCATTTCCTTTACAGTGTCAATGCAAGGATTCAATGCTACAATCTGGATAAAATGCCTGGCCACAGTTTCTACTCCAGAAATGTTGGCCATTATTATTGCTAATGTCATTAGGCCCTCCTGACAATAATCCCAGAAGGTTGGCACTCTCCCCATTTTCCTAGATGATAAACATGAGGCCCGAAGAGGTGACACGGGTGGCCCAGTGTCACCTCCCTGATAAGGGAGGGCAGGGGCTCCAACCCGGGCAGCTTCCAAAGCCACCCTCCTCTGTGCAGCTTAATGAGGGCTTCAGCTTCATGCTTCTCTCCCCTTGATTAGGTGTTAAATATTTACCATCTTGCTTTTCTTCCTCTCTACCCTCTTTAAAAATGGTTTAATTAAAATCATTCGTTGAGCTCATGATAAAAATATGTAAATGTGATGATTTTTGTGAAATGAATCTATTGTTGCCCTTTCATTCCCAAGGGACTGTGGATAAGAAGGGATGGATAGCTGGGTCTTCCACACATTTGAAAACACACTATAGAACTGATTTCAAGGTCTGGTGGCCACAGGATCCAGCAATTTATGTATGTGAAGCACAACTGGGTTTGCAGGCATGGGGTGGGCATGGAGGGTGAGCATGACCTCAGTATCCCTAGAGAACCAAGTGGAATGAGCTGGAGGAGGTAGAGCTGAGGGGAAACTCGTTTTTACTTCCTTGCTTCTGCTCTGAGTGGCCTACCCTCCTCCAACTTGCCCACCAGAAGGCAGCCTGGTGACCTCTGCCTCCTCCTTCTCTGATGCCACATATGGACATTCATGCCTCCCCCAAGTTCCTACCTGGCACACGCCCTCAGTAGAACTCAGTGTGGTTCTTTTGTTCATTAGGCAAGTGCTCTGGAGTTCCAGCCTTGCATTTAGTATGTATTTCCTTACTGAGATTCAGTGGGCCAGGCACTGGGATAAATGAGGACCCCCTTGCTTAAGGTTTCAAGAAACCTAGGAATGGTCACGTCTACTTCAGAATGTCTGGCCTAACACAAGTCAGAGGAAGGACAGTCTCCTATACCAGCACCTTTGACATATTCCTGCTCCTTGCCAACCATAATAAAATGCTCCTCCAATGTTTGCTCCTGAGTCTAACCGAGCTGGATTAGGAGCTATTTTTAAATTTTATTTTATTTTATTTTATGCTCCAGGATATATGTGCAGGACATCCAGGTTTGTTACATAGGTAAATGTGTGCCATGGTAGTTTGCTACACCCATCAACCCATCACCTAGGTATTAAACCCTATATGCATTAGCTATTTATCCTGATAGGAGCTGCTTTTTAATGGCCCCTATTATCCCACAATTAGATAGGGTTAGTTCCATAACAACAGCCCCCATCTCAATGACTTAGCACAGTGAATTTTATTCCTCACCCGTAGATTAGGAGTGGATATTGGTCACTTGGTAGGGGGACTCTGCTTGTTGTAGTTATTCAAGGATCAACATCTCTTCCATCTGGTGACTCCAGCTTCCTTTACTTCTTAACAAGGATCCTGTGGGAAGTTTTATTGGGCCAGAAAGTGGTGCAAATTTCTGCCCATGTTCCATAGCTCAGCCACATGGCTGTACTGGAAGGGAGGTTGGCAAGTGGAATCTAGCTTTGGGTCCAAGAAGAGGAGTATGTGGCATATTAGTGAGGGACACGTCTGCATGTTTTTGGGTTCTGTGACAGTGAGGTGCTTTAGGACAGAGACTATGTCACACAACCACACATGCTCTGTACTCATGCCTCCTCCATGCGTGGTTTAGTTAAATAATAAATACTTCCTGGGAAAAAAGAACAAAGGAGTAAATAAATAAATAATGTATAACCATAATGTAATGGCCAATGTGAATAGGTTTACCTGAAACCATTAATAAAACATTGTTGCACATCACAATTTGCTTCTAACATATGCTTTATTCTACTTTGCTGTGTTGGACATGGCAGGAAGTGGAGTACAACCTGGATGTTTCAGACTCCTTCTCAAACTTTTCGACATTTCAATTGGAATTTCTATCATTTCACACCAAATCTTGGGGAAGTTGGAGGTTTAGCTCCTTTAGGTGGTATTTGTTCTGTGGCCTCTTTTCCTCCAACTCCCCCACTTACTCTCCATTGTGCCACTGTTTTTTGTTTGTTTGTTTGTTTGTTTTCTTCCTTACCCAGTGTCTTAGTTTGTTCCTGCAGCTATAACAAAACATTTTAGTCTGAGTAATTTACAAACGACAGAAATTTATTACTTGTAGTTCTGGAACCTGGGAAGTCTAAGATCAAGGAGCCAGCAGATTCTGTGTCTGGTGAGGACTCACTCTCTGCTGTGTCCTCATGTGGCAGAAAGGGCAAACAGGCTTCTGCAAGCCTCGTTTATGAGGACACGAATCCTACTCATGAAAGTTCTACCCTCATGACCTAATCACCTCCTAAAGGCCTCACCTCTTAATACTTTTGCATCGGGACTTAGGTTTCAACATAAATTTTGGGTGTGCACCAACATTCAGACCAGAGCAACTGGTCACAGATAAAATAGTCAGAAGTTCTATCTTGTACCACTTTCTACCATACAGCTTATAGTAAGCCCCTCAGCTCAGGCCTTTTATGATTGTTGTTGATATAGAACCAGACTATTTTTCTTTATAAGAAGTTTATGAAATTCTTTTATACATGAAAAAATTCACCTGTTAAGAACATTATTTTTCTTTAGACACACAAAAAAAGTGTAAATGGAAACTCAAAGTTGAGTCCTTTGATCTACATGGTATCTGCCTTCTCTGTGAATATGTCATTGATGTAATGGGGGTGCACACAGCATAATTGGAAAAGGAATGGAAAACAACTAATTTAATAACTCAAAATATGATTGCCATTACAATGGTTTTGCCAAAACAAAGGGATGAAGAGCAACTTTATATTTATGTATGACACTTGTTCCTCTTTCATCACGAGTCTTCAACACAAGGTCCCAAGGAAATCTCAAAGGGATCCTGGAATGGTTAATGTTATGTGTCAACTTGGCTGGGCCATGGTTCCCAGATATTTGGTCTAACATTATTATGGATGCTTCTGTGAGGGTGTTTTTAGATGATATTAACATTTACATAAGTAAACCCTAGGTAAAGCAGATTGTTCTCTCTGATGTGGGAGGGTCCATTCAATCAGTTGAAGGCCAGAATAGAACAAAAGACTGACCTCCCCTGAGCAAGAGGGAGTTCTTCCAGCAGACAACCTTCAAACTTCATCTACAGCATCAGCTCCCTGGGTCTCCAGCCTGATGGCCCACTCTGCGTATTTTAGACCTGCCAGTCTCCATAATCACATGAGCCAAAATCCTTAAAAAAACTCTCTCATATCTATATATACACACACATACATATATTTGTGTGTGTACAGGATGTACATGTTTGTATACAAGTATGTAAGTATACACACATTCTATCGGTTCTTCCTCAGGAGAACCCAGACTCATACAGATCTCAAGGGAAAGAGGATTGTATTAGTCCGTTCTCATGATGCTATAAAGGACTGTCCAAGACTGGGTAATTTATAAAGGGAAGAGGTTTAATTGACTCACTGTTCCACATGGCTGAGGAGGCCTCAGGAAACTTATGATCATGGTGGAAGGGGAAGTAAACATGTCCTTCACATGATGGCAGGAAGGACAGGTGCCAAGCAAAAGGGGCAAAAGCCACTTATAAACCATCAGATCTCATGAGAACTCACCCACTATCATGAGAACAGCAGCATGTGGTAACCGCCCCCATGATTCAATTATCTCCCACGAGGTCCCTCCCACAACACGGGGGGATTATGGGAATGACAATTCAAGATGAGATTTGGGTGGGCACTCAGCCAAACCATATCAAGGAGCCATCTGGAATCCCCCTTAGGATCTTCCCTCTTCTACTTCTTGCTTTAACTTCCTCCCATCTAAGCATGAGGCTTTTTCCTCTAGAACATCAGGCCATGAGAGCCAATATAACTATGTCAATCTACACATAGTTCTCCACTAGATGAGATTAACATTTTGTCAGTAGTCTGAGTAAAGCAGATTACCTTCTATAATGTGGATGATTTTCACCCAGTGAATTGAAGGCTTTACGAGAAAGCAGATGAGTCACCTGAAAAAGAGAGAGAATTCTGCCTCTAGACTGTCTTCAGACTCCAGACTGCAACATCAACTCTTCCCTGGGTCTCCAGCCTGCCTACCAGGCTGCCCTGCAGAATTTACATGCTTCAGGGCCCAGAATCATGCCATCCAATTTCTTAAAATCTCTCTCTACCTCTGGCTCTCCCCACTCCCACTCCTCTCTAAACACCTGGTAAGTTAGTGACTCCAAATACCCTCTTTTTTCCCCAAATGAAAAGATAGAAGTACAAGATTTTTGTCACCTTGAGAATATAAACTTTTAGGAATGAAGATGAAATAGTTAAACGTCTACTTACATTCATTTCATTAATTTATTTACACATACATATTGAAAATACCTGATAAATACAGCACTAATGGAAATATTGTGAATGAAATAAATCTTGAAAATATTATAAATTAAAAATAGACTACTTGGAATTTACCAATCACTTTGTCAATTTGCCTTTTTTGGTTTTGATTTGTTTTGAATTTTACAAAATCAGAAAATTTTTAAAAGGTGTCGCGTCAATAGTACTTACTTTAGTAATTCAGCTCAAATATTATCCCCTTGATAATTCCTAAGGAAAATGAATGTTTTCAGAATCTTATTTCTTAAGAATTCTTCTTTACTCCTTTTAATTTTGAGCAATACATGAATAATGAAAGCAATCATTTAAAAAACTTGAGAATTCCTGATTTCTACTTATACCACCAAAATTATTTTCTGAAAGAAATTTTCCATTTTAATAATTGTAGTTAAGATGCCTCTTTAGCTTTGGGAAATTTGTCATAGCTTTAAGGACTACTGACCACACTTTTTGCTGTTTTGCAATAAGCAAAAGAGCTTCTTTTGGACAGTCAGACTAGATTCAAATATGAGCAAAATATCTAAAAAGTTTGCTTAAACAATTTTTTTTTTTGCTTTATACTAAACAATGGAGAAATTTTTCTAGGTGCCTAAAAACCCAAATGTAGAGCAATTTCTTCTTTCTGATGGACATTTTTGGGGAATATATATTATCTTCCCCAAATAATATAATCCTTTGGGGAACAATCCTATAATAAAATAATCTTTGGGGGAACAAAGCATTTTCTGCCCAGAATGTTAGTGGGATGGGAGGAGAGACTGACCTGGGAGCCACTTCAGAACATCCTTCCTCCTTTTCTCCCGCCCACATCCTCAATCTACTAAACTTAATGCAGTGGAAATACAGGAGCAAGTTATTTCAAAGTATTGAGACATGACCTATCCTCAATTGAACAATGCTGCCCAATTGAAATATAATTTGAAATGCATGCAATTTTAAGTTGTTCAGTAGCACTTTAAAACATGCAAAAAAAAACCCATCTTCAATTAATTTTAATAATGTATTCATTCCACACAATGTATTATCATTCTAACACATAATCAATATGAAAGATATTAAGGACATGTTTCATATCATTTTTTCCTAATAAGTCTTAAAAATTGGGTGTGATTTTTACACTTACAACGCATCTCTGTTTGGGTTCACCATATTTCAAAGCTCCCTGGGTGTCTGTGGCTAGAGGTTAACATACTGGACACTGCAGTTTTAGATATAAGATGTATATATATACATATATGTATGTGTGAGTGTGTATATATATATATAGTTGTTCTTCTGTACAAAGGAACAGAAATTCTACAGTTGCCAAGTGATTGAGTACTTAATTTCAAGGGGTGAGTTAGGGAAATGAAACATTTACTTCCAGGCAGTTCTGTTCCACGCACGTAGGTGTGATTTCTGAAGCAGACACTTTATCTGCTTGGAACTTACCCTTGACATGTTCTCTGCTGGGCTAGAGCAAGCTGGTCTTAGGTTCTCCATTCCCACAATTTGTATCATTCTCTTTCTGCTGCCATCCTGGGGTCATGCTCCAAAGGTTGTGGAGAACTCATTGTTTTGAAATCTGTTATTCTACTGTCTCTTAAAGGCTTTAAACTTTAAATGAGAAAAAATACACATAATAGAATTCAAGTTTTCACATATTAGACACTCATGAGGAAAGACTACTCGGCTTGCTATTGACTATTTGATGCAATATTAGTAGCAATCCTAACAGCGGTAATTTATTAAAAGCCTACTTCACACTTCACATTGCCAAGATATTTAAAAATATGTCTCACTTTATTTAATCCTCATAACAACACCATGAGGGTAAAAATACCTGTTCTATAGATGGTAAAATGGGCCTCAAGTGAAGGCATGTGTTCAAGGGGACAGACCCGGTAAGGAACGAAGATTTAAACACAAGCGTTTTGCTTTTTGTTCAGATTCAGATATCTGATTCCAAAGCTCATGGTTTTGCACTGTTAAGAGAATTTCTTCCAAGTACCATTACCGAACCTTCATTTCTCATAGGCCAATTGGCCTTGAGGTGAAAACACTCATGTTTGAGTCCTGCCTGTTTTCTTACCACATACTTTATGGTTTTAGGAAAATCATGAATTTGACTTTTATTTCCTCTACTCCAAAATGGAATTAAAAAGTCACTCTCCCAAGGGGACTCATGCAGCTTAGACATCAAAGCATGCTATAGCCAGGAAAACTAAAAGCAACTTAATTGTTTATTAATAGTGGAGTAACAGATATAAAACAAAAATATATGTCATGCTAAGGCCAAATGATGATTATGTAGCCATTAAATGCCAAGTTTTCAGAGACTATTTAATATCTAGACTCTAGATGCAATGCTAAATATATTTTTAAAAACACAGTATAAAAAACAATATATACCATATGATTCTAACTTGGTAGTTCACAGATGCAAACATAAACACTTAGGAAAAAAGACAGTCTTGCCAGGCAACACATTTCTTGTGGTTATCTTACAGTCATAAATTACAAGAGATTTTTTTGGGTGGAATGCATTTCTTTATGTTCCAAAATTCCTATAATGATCATATATTAATTTCTCTCTCAATCAGAAAAAAAATGTATTTTTAAGTGGAATTTCTAGTTCCTTGGAAAAGTTCACTTTTAATGAAGACCATTTGATTCATCAAATAAAGTTTTCTACCTCCTACACCTAATGAACTATTTTAAGTCTCCTTTTTTCTTAGACTCCCACTGTTCCTATTAATTCTAATACACTATCAGCCCTCATTATAACACCCCTAAGGGACTGTAGGAACAAGTGCATTCTCCGACAGGCATAAAGTGAGGTCACGGGGAAAGTAAGGAAAATCTGTGACTTTCACATTCCCCTGTGACGTGATCTCAGTGATTCTCCCTAAGTAAGTAAGACTTCTGTGAATGACCTTGTGTGTATCATTAGAGTCCTAGAAAAAATTGATCTTTTATGGAATAGCAACGTTCTGCTTTAGTTAGAAATGTCAGTGCATCTCACAGAAAGTAATTTAAATGCCTAGCAAAACCTAAAAGCTCTTTAAAGGGGTATGGACCCTAACTGTAACTCCCCAGTACTAGAGATTGAGCAAGCAATCCTGGAGACATGTATTTAACTCTATGGCCCTCCCCTGGAAAGATTTTGAGCTAGTCACTGAACATCTCAGAGACTTAATGGCCTCATCTATAGAAGGGAGCTGGACTTTCTCCTCTTAAAGTTGTGCGGGTGAAATGGGACACCTGCTCACTCTGTGTTAGCAAAGGTACCTTAAAAATGGGAATTTTTGCTTTTCAAATGCCAATGGGGTTCCTGATTTCTCTAAGACTATTAGGAACCTGCTCCCCAAATTCTCCAATGGAAACTAATACTACTTTGCTAGAATTTGCACAAAGTGTGAGTCCCTCCTTGTCTGCAGGAAGAATGGAGCAGAGTGAGAAAGGATTATGATGTCAAGAATAATGACAGTGGAGGGACTGGGCCAGGTGTTTGAGATCCATTGTGGTTTGACTGTTCAGCCTATGAGAGACAAAGTGTGTATGTGTGTGCTTCTCTGTTTGAGTGAATAACTGAGTTGAAAAAAAAATACATTCCTAAAAGTGTTGCCTGGTGTATTTCTCGTTTTTTGTTTGTTTGTTTTGAGACAGAGTCTCTCTGTCGCCCAGGCTGGAGTGCAGAGGCGCGATCTCGGCTCACTGCAAACTCCGCCTCCCGAGTTCAAGCGCTTCTCGTGCCTCAGCCTCCCAAGCAGCTGGGACTACCGGTGCCTGCCGCCACGCCCTGGTTAATTTTTTTTGTGTTTTAATAGAGACGGGGTTTCACACCGTGTTGCCCAGGCTGGTCTCGAACGCTTGAGCTCAGGCAAGCCCCCACTCCTCGTCCTCCCAAAGTGTTAGGATTACAGGCGTGAGCCACTGTGCCCAGCCTGCGTGATGTATTTCTATTGGAATAGGCTATCGAGGAGGGAATGTGACGCGGCGGATGAACACTGGATTTCAAGTCAGAACCATGTGGTTCTACGTCTGTCTCTACTATGCACAGATCTCTATCATGGACCTGTGTTAAGTTACTTTAACTCTCCAAACCTTTCTCTTCTGTCAAGAAAGGATAAAACCATCTGTCTCACACGGTTATGACAATGATACACTGAGAGTGAACACTGCAAAGAAAGCAAAGCGTTCTGACTATTACATTCTAGTTAATGGATAGATTCTCTAACTGATATAGCAAAAGGTGACATGTTACTTAAACATTCTTTGATGGCAGACTAGAGTTTAAAAAGTGTCACATTTCAAAAAGTGCTTAAATATTTGGAAAATAATACATTTGTCCTTGGTATAATTATTTGAGGCACTAAAATTGTTAGAATTTTAAAAAAGTGTCCTCACTGTGTTTTCTCACGTATGGTCATACTTAGAATTGCTCATGGTGATAAAATATAAAATCGTGGAATAGATCAGGCTCAGAATCTTATCTGAGAGTCCCAGGGGCCTGTCTCTTGGGTGCATTCTAAGCTCTCATTGGCAGGTGCAGGGCAGAGGAAACAGCAAGTCCAGATCTGTAGCTTCCCTTTAACTTTTTTTCTTAGGCACTTGATCCTCCACTGCAGATGCCTAGAGGAAGGTTTACAGGAGAACTGAGAAATTCTTTTCGTGTCTTGAGAAAGTTTTTTGGGGAGGGAGTAAGGGGGAGCTTTATAGGGCAACATGAAATCCAAAAAAAAAAAAGTACTTTTATGAAAGCTATCCATCAAATGTCAAGGATAATAATCAATTTTCTGTCACAATGAACTGATAAAAGCTTTCAGTAATAATGTCATGGGGAGAAAAATTTGTGTTGGAACTCGAAACGCACAGCCCTGATATCAAACGAATTCATAAAAGCTCAATGCCGCTGTAGCCCTCGGAGGCATGACAAAATACAATTTCTCATCCACAGGATATAGAATAATTCCCCTTTTTTATTTTTATGCTGAGAAAAAGCAGAAGGAAATCTGAATTTCAAAAAAAAAAATATTACACAATCCTGCTTTTGCAGGTGAACATTAGTGATCATTTTGGCCGCTGATATCAGAAACGTTCTGGTGATTTCTCTCACATCATGCAAATGGCTGCATAATGCCTGCTCCTCTTGGAATGTACAATCAAATCAGCATTCTAATGCTACAAGCCGGTGATGAGCTTGGGAATAAATATGCAGGAGCGCATAAAAAAATCAAGGCAATCAAGAGCAGCCAGCGTCCTCGCTCGGACTATAAATCTTTGTCTATTTCAATCGTAGGGCTGGCCGAATCAGTGTAAAATTCCAGAGGGGATGTCATCAATTTCTGTTAACCTCTCTATTCCTCTTTGTGTTGGCTCTGGGGTGATGGATTGGTTTTGTCACTTCTGCTCGGTTCACAGTATGTTAACATGGAAGGGTGCAGGCAGGTGATGAGCAAAGGTTATTGCTGTCCCAGCCTTGACCCTCAACGTGCTCTTTTCTGTAGGGTCTTGGGTACCTTTCTGTCTGGGGACACGGTATCTCCTTCTGGTTCCAGGATGCTCAGCTCAAGGACCACATGTGGGCTGGGCCAGTGTTGAATCGCAGGTCATCCTTTTGAAGTGGAAACAAGTCTATCTATACAGCTCGCAGAGGAACAGACAACAATGAATGGAAAGAGTTAGGAACCTGGGCTCCAAACGGGACAGAATCTTCTCTGTGCTAGCAAGGGTACCTTAGAAATCAGGATCTTTGCTTCTCAAATGCCAGTGTGGTTC
This sequence comes from Pongo abelii, assembly GCF_028885655.2. NCBI lineage: Eukaryota > Metazoa > Chordata > Mammalia > Primates > Hominidae > Pongo > Pongo abelii. The sequence goes on along the minus strand of NC_072000.2, from coordinate 102,965,547 downwards.
CTGATTTCTCTGAGACTACTAGGAAGCTCCTCCCCAAATTCTCCAATGAAAACGAATACTGCTTTATTAGAATTTGCCCAAAGTGTGAGTCCCTCCATGTCTGCAGGAAGACTGGAGCAGAGTGTGACAGGATTGTGATGTCAAGAACAATGACAGTGGAGGCACCAGGCCAGGTGTTTGAGATCCACTGCGATTTGATTGCTCTGCCTAAGGGAGAGAGAGAGAGAGAGAGAGAGTGTGTGTGTGTGTGTGTGTGTGTGTGTGTGTGTGTTTCTGTTTGAATGAACAATTGAGTTGAAAAAACATATTCCTAAAGGTGATGCCTGATGTATTTTATTGGTATAGGCTATCGTTGGAGATCTTGACTCACTGACTGGTCCAGGGCATAGTCGTGTCTCTCTGTGCCTCACTTTCCAAGCCATAAAAGGCTGTTCCCGGCCATCATGTTATAGTTCTCTGCAACAAATTTAACGTTGTATTGAGGGTCTTTGTTTCCCCTAGAGATGCGTTTTAACAATCTGCAATACATGGCCTGTGTACAATACGTGACAATAAGCCTAGTGGCTAACTCCATATTCTCAGAACACACACATGTGCTTCTGAGTATTTATCCAAAGGAGTTGAAATTAAAATCTTAAAGTGCTATTCGCACTCCTGTGTTTGTTGCAGCACTATTTACAACAGACAAATATGAAAACAACTTAAGTGCTTACTGATGAATGAATGGATGATAAAAATGTGGTGTATACATACAATGGAATAATATTCAGCCTTTAAAAGGAAGGAAATTCTGCCATATGGGACAGCATAGACGAACCTTAAGGACAATATACTAAGTGAAATAAGCCAGTCAAAGGACAAATACTGCATGATTCCATGTATATGAAGTATCCACAACAGTCAATAGGCTGAGAGTGTTTGCCAACGGCTGGTGGAGGGGAAGTGGGGAACTGCTAATCAAATTTCAGTTAAGTCAGATAATTAAGTTCTAGAGATCTGCTGTACAACATAGTGCCTATAGTTAACTGTATTGTGCACTTAAAACTTTAAGAGGGTGGATCTCATATTAAGTGTTATTACCATGATAAAATAATTAAAAAAAAACCAAAAACAGGTTACAGAATAGGTTATTTTTGTTGCAGTTGCTACTGTTACTAACACATAGCTTATACTATGTGTTATCCAGTCTAGTAACAACTAGCCAAAAGTGGCTGTTTAAGTTTTAAATTCATTAAAATTAAGTAAAATTTAAAATTTTAACTCTTTAGTCTCACTAGCCAAATTTCAAGTGTTTAACAGTTACCTGTGACTCGTGAGTATTGCATTAAACAGCATAGACATTGAACATTTCCATCATCATAGAAAATTCTATAGGACAGAGCTGGCTTAGGTTGCATTAATCTAAATGAGTTTATGCCTTTCAAAGTAGTCACCAAGGGAAGCCAGATATTCATTTCATAAGGTTGCCATTGTTGAAACATGGGAGCTTAGTTATGCAGCTATTAATCAAAGATGAGGCATGCTCCTAAGGTAATGGCCTGCTTGGAAATTGACTAAAGAAATTCCAAAGAAGTTTCATGATTGTTTTGAGTGATGGCAAAGTTATTGAAATAAGCATGATAGAAAGAGCCTATGGACCTTTGCTTTAGGCTCATCTGGATTCCAGACACAAATCTGACACCTCCCTGGGTCTCAACTTTCTCATGCACAACAGAAGAAATAACACTTACTCCCTAAGTTCTCTTTTTCCTGAAATTTAAATTAGATAACATTGTAAAAAAGTCTAGAACAGAAGCTTAAAACATATTTGTTCATATGAACTTAAAAATTATGTAGGCATAACAAGATCTCCAAAAAGTTTTATGAAACAGTGTATAGTAAAAAGCAAAAGTGAAATGGTACTTTTAAAATCACTGGAACACAAAACGAAGCACAAACTACCTACCTGGGTTGTTTTTTTTTTAATTGTGGGGTGAGCTAGAGCAAGTGGGTGTCTCCTGGTTCATATTTACATCCTTTCTGCTGACCACTTAAGTTTTTCTGGGCTTCTAGGACCTCCATTTGCAAACTTAGCCCTCCATGAAATGGCATATCAGTCACAACTTCTGCAGGGCATGCATTGGCAGATAGCAATATGAGTCAGGGAACAGGATGCTGCCAGTGGAGGGTCATATTCCAAGCCTGGGATCCCATGTGGGCATATTCATCAGGTTTTCCATAACCCCTTCCCTGATATCTTTCACTTTTAATTAGAATGGGGAACCTGTGTGCAAAGGGTATGCTTTTGAGCAAAGCTTTCCTCCTTTATTGAGGGCCTTGATTCTTCACACTGGTCTTTGCACTTGGAGCCTGATTAGTGGCACACTAGCCATTCCTCATTGCCACCCTCAAAGAGACAAGATACTACTCTAAACCCAAGAATATGGGTGGGGCAGAAGCATCTTGCCAAGACTTGAAGCCTAGCAACCTATTGTTTCAGGCCATCAGAACATCTCCACCTCTGAACAATCTGCTCATGTTGTTTGTATCTCAAGGCTATAGATCTTTGTCTTGTACATCATGCTAAGTGCTCCATAAACATCTGATAAATGGTAAGTAAATGTGGATGAATGTTACATGTTAACATTATGATACAACATATTGCCAATGTCAATGAGTCTAGTTTGCTTAACAAAATGGCAGCGTTATTTTATAGCTATATTTAAGACTCATCAATTAACTATTAACCAATTAACTTATTTGTTGGTGTATTAGTCCATTTTCATATTGCTATGAAGAAATACCCAAGACTGGGTAATTCATAAACAAAAAGAGATTTAATGTACTCACGGTTTCATATGGTTAGGGAGGCCTCACAATCATGGGAGAAGGCAGAGGAGGAAAGGCAAGTCTTACATGACAGCAGGCAAAAGAGCGTGTGAGGGGAACTGCCCTTTATAAAATCATCAGATCTTGTGAGACTTATTCACTGTCACAAAAACAGCACTGGAAAGACTCACCCCCATAATTCAATTACCTCCCATAAGGTCCCTCCCATGACACATGGGGATTATGGGAGCTACAGTTCAAGATGAGATTAGGGTGGGGATACAGCCAAGCCATATCAGTTTGCATGTTACCTTTTTCCAACATTTACGGCCAGTAACAAGATATATGGAATGAACATGATAAAAAGAAAGTAAACAGGCTGGACACAGTGGCTCATGTCTGTAATCACAGCACTTTGAGAGGCCGAGACAGGCAGATCACCTGAGGTCAGGAGTTCAAGACCAGCCTGACCAACATGGAGAAACTCAGTTTCTACTAAAAACATACAAAATTAGCTGGGGGTGGTGGCGCATACCTGTAATCCCAGCTACTTGGGAGGCTGAGGCAGGAGAATCACTTGAACCCAGGAGGCAGAGGTTGTGGTGAGCTGACATCATGCCTTTGCACTCCAGTCTGGGCAACAAGAGTGAAACTCTGTCTCAAAAAAAAAAAAAAAAAAAAAAAAAAGAGAGAGAAAAAGAAAGTAAAAAAGTAGAAGAAAGAAAAAAATCATGTCAGTATTAATGCACATTAGATATAACACACACTAATAAACAAAGATGAAAAATGCCTGTGAAATTGTATTGAATTTCCACTGTGAGTTGAAGTATTTTGCTATACTATTATTTCTAAACCTCAAAACCAACTTGGTTTTTAAGTCAACTAATGCACAGAGAAACTAATTGATTTGCTCAAGGTCACTCAGTGAATGCAAGATTCTGGATATTAATCCAGGTGGTCTCCCTTTCTACTCCATGGGGCTACAACCATAAAATCCAGTTTGGTGAACATCAAAATGTAGGAAATTGGACAAATAACAAAGATTGGTGATTTCCATGATTTGGAAAAGCTATTGTGTTTAGACATGAATATAAGTATATCAGACAAAGATCTGACAAATAAAACCTTTAGCTGGAATCCACAGTCTGGCAGCCCAAGTGGTATGGAGAGTCTTTGATCTATCCCAGGAACATTAGAAACTATAAATTAAAAACCAACCACTACCAACCCTATCTAGGGAGGCACTACCATGTGGTGGTGAGGCAAAGAGCCACTGAAACTAGATTATCTGCAGTGGAATCTCTGCTCTGCCATTGGCAAGCTCAATACCATGAAGCAAGCTATTTTCATCCATTAAGGTCTAGGTTTTCTCATCTATAAAGTGGGATCTTGTTATGTATGTCACAGGGCTACTATGGAAGTTAAATCTGATAATCTATGTGACGTGCTTAACACGGTGCTCCCTCGGGCTATGTCAATGGCACCTGTTTATATTTTTGTAGTAACTAGTGCTCTCACAATGCACTGTGGTGCACAAAGCTCTTCCACAAGCACGATTTCACTTGGTCCTGGGCTGTTTCGGTCAGATGTGGTACCAGGATCACCACACTCATCTTGTTGATGAGAAAACTGCACAAAGACAATGAAATCTATCCTCATGACCACACAGCCAGGAGGCTGCAAGTCTAGCTGATTTCAAGCCTATAGCATTTAGAAGAGAGTTAAGACATAAATTGAAATAAAAGATTAACATTGCTATGGAGACCAAATTAATTAGAAAACAGTGTGATCTCAGCTCCAATTTGAACCATATCTATATCTGTGTGCCTGTGTGTGTGTATAATGGGGATCTTGTTACACACATGTGCAGACACAGACACACATGGGCGTACATGAGATTGGATAACTACTTTTAAGGATTCAGAATAATCTGACTCTGAGGTGGCAGTAGCAGGAGGGTATAGGAAAGACAAGGTAATGGGCAAAGGCAAGTGAGAGACATATCCATCCAAGCAGGTGTTAAATTGTAAGTTCTACAAGCACAGGAGTGGACTGCTGAATTTACTATGTTAAGAAAATATCCATTAGAATGCCTGATATGCTAGAAGTTTTTGTGATTAGTGGATAGAAGAATAATTGAAAGCTTGGATGGAGAAATGTAGGAAGTCAGCAGGAAAATCATTCTAACTAGTCCAGTGGTTCTCAACAGAATCATGATAGAATCACTTGCAGAGCTTTTAACAAACTGTGGTGCCTGGACCCCATCATAGACCAATAGAATCAGAATCTCTGGGCGTGGGGCTTGAGCAAAAATATTTTTGAGTTCCCCAAGAGAGTCCAGTGTCTAAGGAGGTTTGAGAACCATTGATTTGATACCACCCTTTAATTTTACATACGGATCCATGTGCAGAAAGGACTTGCCTAAGGATACAATGCAAATGTGTGGTGGTGTGAAAGCAAGGAGCGTGTGTGTGTGTGTGAATGTATACTGTGATTTCTTGTGCTATTCCTTTTATGCATGCTAGTGATTCTTTGGCTTCTGAAAGTCATTCTCCATTTGTCCTCTTTCTATAAGTTTCCTTCTCCTATAACCCTAAATGGGTTTCCCCATTTAGAAGCCTCCATTGACTTCTTGCATCCACAGGTTCAGTGACTTCCTCCAGTTGGTGCTCTCACAGTCCCCTGCATTTCCCAAAGCACATGGATCCCAATGCATTGTGCTTATGAGTTCTTACTCCTATGTCCTCCACTATATGATGAGCTCATCAAGGGCAGAGAGGATGTCTCCTTTTTAGCTGCAGTCTCCAGGGCTTGACACGCAGGCTTGATAGATAATGAATAAATGTAGGCCGATTGCTTTACATATATAAAAGTGATTTGTATATGCATATTTGTGTGAGCATATGTCATTTGTGGAAGACCTAGTTAAAGGATACATTTTGCTTGTACATATGATTAAATGTAAATGAGATAATTTCATTTAATTTGACAGAATCTGTTGAGCACTTATATCTAAAACAATTTGTAAAAACAGAAGATTAATGATAGGTAGGACTGAGTCTCTGACCTCATCAGAGCTCTCAGGCTAATGGGTCAGTCTTACCTGTTCTAACAGTGCATTCTTCAGAGTGTGTTAACTGTGGTGACGGACCAGGTATAGGTCTTTGTCGGACCTTGATGAAAACTATGGACACTCTTGATGAAAACTATGGATGCATGTACACAAGGAATACCATTTGGAGATTCACTGTGAATTTTTCATAGACCCTTTGGCCACCCACAGATACAGAATAAAATGTTGGGCCCTGGTCACTACCTCCATGTGGTTCAATGACATCCAGCTTTGAGCTTTCTGTGCCATGTACTGAGCCAGGGTTTTTCCCATTCAAGACAAGTTAGCAACCTAGGGACTAAATATGTTTATGTGTTTCTTACCTCCACTTTGCAAGGGCTGAAAGGATTAAGAAGGAGGTTCTTTCACTGCAGAGGTGCCAGACATGACAATACCCAACTGAATTTCCTCTTGATGTGGCTGTGGCTTGGTGCATGACCTGGCAAAGAAAACCCTGGAGCACCACTGGCAAGGTCAGAGTTCAGCCACTACACTGTTCGTCGAAAGAAACAAATTCTCATTATTATGATGGGTAGCGTCACTTCCTGATTTGGGATCAGCATTTCAATGGATTCCTCACTGTGCTGAAACAAGTGTGCCATTTCTCCTGTAACATCATTCACTATTTCCTGGGCTGAAACAACTTCTGAGAAATTTCTATTAACTACCTGGCATATTATTTAATGCAGTGGTTTTCACACTTTGGGATCTCACTTTATAGTCTGAAAAATTATTGACGACTCAGAAAGCTTTGCTCATGTGGGTTATATATATTAGTATTTACCATATTAGCAATTAAAACAAATGTTTAGAATACATACGTCTTTATTCATTTAAAAATAACAACCACATACTCATTACTTGATAATGAAAATAAGATATTTGTAATAAAAAATAATGAAGTGTTCTCCCCAAAAAAACCTCTGAGAAAAATGACATTCTTTTCTATGTTTTTGCAAATCTTTTTTAATGCCTAAATTAGAAGACAGCTGGATTCTAATGTCTGCTTCTGTATTCAATTTGTCATGATCTATTGTTTTGATTGAAATGTATGAAGGAAATTGAGCCTCACATAGTTATGTAGTTGGAAGTGAGAGAAGCATTATAATAGCTTTTTCAGATACTTAGGGATAGTCTTCTTTAACACTACAACAAAATTCAACAAGTGGTAGTTTCTTCAAGGTTAGTTGTAATGTAAAATTTGAAACCATATCAATGAGCTTTTTATGCTCTGTTATATTAAATTCTATTGGTCTGTTTAAATGTAATTAATGATAGACTCATACATAATTTTGGAGTACCATATATCTGTCATTTGGGAAGTACAACGTTGGTTCATGGAGTTATACAGATCTTCCAAATGCTGACACATTTCTTTACCCATTACCAAAAAAAAAATTCACCTTCATTAAAGATGATTTTCAGTGATCTCATCAGAAAAGTCTTTAAGTATTGGGAAGTTGTCAGGATTATGATAGTAGATACAAGTTTTTCAAAATTCTAATGTTAACTTGAAAGCTCTAATTTTATTATTGGCAACACATACCATCGGTTGTTGTTTGGGGCTTTCAGAACCTGAAGGTGGGCATTTAAATTGTCTTTAAGTCTTCCTATTAAGAGACATGTTCTTAGGATTGATGAGACTGTTGTATTTCTGTATGCAGCAGAGGGGCTTTAGGCATACATCCCACCGTGTCAGTCAGAATCCCATAAAAACTGTGCTAGAAAGAATAATGACCCGCAAAGATATCCACATTCTAATATCCAAAACCTGTGAATGTTACCCTAGATGGCACAAGGGACTTTGCAGGTGTGATTAAATTAAGAACCTTGAGATGAGAAGATGATCCTGCATTATCCAGATGGACCTAGTCCCATCACATAGGTACTTGTAAATGGAGAACTTTTTATGGCTGTGTTCAGAGCAGAGACAGAGATGTCACCACAGAAGAAAGACCCAGAGGGAGGCAGTGGTGCTGACTTTCAAAACGGAAGAAGGAGGTTATGAGCCAAGGAGTGCAGGCAGCCTCAAAAGCTGGAAAAGACCAGGAGATGAACTCTCCCATAGAGCTGCCAGGCAGGGAGGTTGCCTTGCTAACACCTTGATTCAAAACACAAAATGAGACCTTGTTAGATTTCTCACCTATAGAACTGTGAGATAAATAAGTGTGTGTTGTTTTAAGCCACTGTGGTAATTTGTGTGGCGGTGGCAGAAAATTAATACAGACCTGTACTCCTTGGTTAAGATATAATAACATTAATTATTTTTACTGTTTTATTAAAGACATTCTTAAGTAAACCTAGGAGGAGAGATGACTACCAATGCATTTTGGGGCCACTGCCTTGATCAGGGCTAGGACTCCAGGAGTTTTGCTCACCAGTGCTTTGTATTGCCAGTGCAAATGTCAACACAGAGGAAAAGGCAGATAATGCCTGGGTATGATTATAAACATAGTTTTGGCTGAGTGTGGTGGCTAACGCTTATAAACTCAGCACTTTCAGGAGCTGAGTTTATAAGGCAGGAGGATTGCTTGAGCCCAGGAGTTCAAAGCCAGCCTGGGCAACATAGCAAGATCCCATCTCTAAAAAAAAAAATTAGCCAGGCATGGTGGTACCTACCTGTAGTCCCAGGTACATGCTGAAGCAGGAGGATCCCCTGAGTCCAGGAATTCCAGGCTGCAGTGAGCCATGATCACACCACTGCATTCCAGCCTGGGTGACGGACAGACCTTGTCTAAACAAAATTATTTTGTCCTCATGGATCCCTTGAAAATGTCTCAAGGACCTTAGGGTCTGTGGCCCACACTAGATTTTAGTTGTACAACCATTTTTCATAGCATCATGATAATCCCCCATCAGTCAAGTTCAATTTGTGAACTACCTAAAGAATTAAACTAAACAGTTATGAGTATCAACAAGTAAGGTGAGATGGAAATTTGGAGCTCTTGAATTTTATCTTTTGAGAGTTCCTTCCATAATATTCAGATTGCTGGGAAATTTTCAATGCAACTTTGAGTTTTAACACATCAATAACCTGTACATAAGCATTTTCAGTGATTTAATTTTGGTTTCTCTCTATCTAATATATCCCAGTATTTACTAGTTTAATTAAAATAAAGACATAAATACATACAACCTTCCATTTCAGTACGTGGTTCCATCTATTTCAATCAAATTATTCACTTTCTCAGAGAATTAAAAATGATGAAATTGATGAAGTTTTCCCACGTGGGAAAACTTTTTTGGGGAGAAATTCAAACCATCTAAGCTGGAATACATGGAGCTAAAAATGTACACTGTGGGCTTTCAGAACCTGAAGGTGTGCATTTAAAATATTTTAAGTATTCTTATTAAGAGACATGTTCTTTTTGATTGATTGATTTTCAAAAAAAGAAATTTGCCAGTGAAGTAAAAAATTTAGCAATAGTTAAAAGTTAACAGCAGTAAAAGTGATTGGACTGAGGACACCAAAACCCTCTCTGGGAGGAGATCCACTCAGCGTCTGACCAACCCAACTGTATAGTATTGAACTAGACACAACAAATAGATCCTTCATTTCTAATTTCCAAAGCAAGGACCGAATGATTTACCTGAGGGGTAGAAACCCATTTAGATTGAGATAACACTTAGAAATTGATGACTTTGCTCCAAATACTAAATCTCTCTAATTGTGGTTCTTTTATATGCATAGAATTTTTATTAATAACCTGATGTCTTCTAAAGTAGGTAGATCATGAAGACTGGCAAGGCTTTTGTTTCCTAAGGACTCTTAGGAAGGTATGGGTGTGGCAGTTTCAAGACAGGGTCAGAGAAAGTGCTGCATTATTCTTCACGATGGAGGGTGGGCCAATTAGGATTTTCAAGGAGAAGATGCAAGTAAAAGGAAACAGCAATAATCAAGGCTGAGTAACGTGGGAGGGAAGGGTAGGAAAAAAGAAACCTTTTGATGATGTAGCAGAGAAGAGGAGATTTCGACAAATAGACATGTTTGATGTGGTTTTTTTTTTAAGTTTATTATTGGGTATGAAAGCTTCAGCACAATCTACAGTTCTCATTAATGCCTTTGGTGCAAATGGATTCATTCTGGGGAACAGGAATAGATTTTTGAATTCTGCTTCAAAATTGGCATGTGCAACCAAGAACAGCTGAGACTTGTATAGCATGTAAAAGAAGCCACAGGCAACCTATGTGAAGCACCTGCCGAGTTGGGTGCACAGTATATATTTTCTGACTTGGAATCAATAAAGTCTATTTGAACACAAGGGAGTAAGTTCAATTTTCATGAATAGAGGCAAGAGTTGGGACCAGAAATAACCTGGTTTTGTGCCTAGGTCTGGGTAGGGCCAAGAACAGGTTTTACACAGCAAGTCAGAGCTCCATCATGGTTAAATTTCTACCAGCAAGGGGAAAGTGAGAAACAACATTTTTCTCTCTGTTCACCTCATGGATAAGTAAGAACACAAGAATGATGATTCTATTTCTTGAGTGTTTACTATCCACCAGCCCTAACCAGACACATTACAGTCATTTTCTCTTATAGCAACTCTGTTTTACCGATAAAGAAAATATGAACCTGAGATCATTTGTTAATATCTCAAGGTCAGTAATTGTTTCTAGTAAATATTTATCCTACAATTCCTGGCATTTGACAATTGCATGAAAACCCCTCTTGTCTGGAGAAACCAATGTACAGTATAGCTGGTGGAGGGGCTTCTTCAGGGCATTTGGTCTGCCCACCTCCTCCTCAGGTAGAAACTCCTACCCCTACCACATCGCCATCATTCCTGTCAGGCTTTCCATTCTATGTCCAAAGAGTGAAGGCATGGAACAACAGGAATTTTGTTATACAAGAGTTCATAATTTAGGATATGGATGTTTGGCCTCAAGTCCTGATTTTTATAGAATGGTGGGTTGATTCTGAGTGGCAGAGATTTTTCTGGCTGTTTAGCAAACCCCTTTTATCTTCTTTCCATATGGCAACTGAACTACATTCCCCAGTCTCCTTTACAGTTAGGAGTAACCACATTGGCCAATGCAATGTGAGCTGAAGTAAAGAATGTCACATCCAGGACTGGTCCTTATAAGCCTCCTTTGCAATGCTGTTGCCCCAGAGCTACCCTGGAAGCCACATATTAAACCTAGATCCCTGAATGACTGCATGGAGCAGTTTTCTCTCTCATATTTACTGTACTGCTGGCTGGACTTTAAGTGAGAGAGAAAGAATTTATCTGGTGTTAAGCTACTGAAATTTAGAATTTTAGTATGTAATTAGAACTGGCATTATCTTAATAAAATTTACCTTATGTTTGAATATTAAATACTCCTGCTACTCTTGATAATAGCTGCTATTTACTGTCCACTCACTGTGAGCTGGGATTGTGCTAAGAGTTGAATATGGATGATCTTACTCAGGTTTTACCCAAATACTAAGAAGTGGAAAATGTCATCTTCATTTACAAATGAAGAAGTCCCACATTGTGAAAGTGAATTGCTTGGGTCACATATCTGCTGGATGATGGAAGACGGATTAGGAGCTGAGTCTTCCTGATTAAAGCCCATCCCTTGTTATGCTGTGATGTTGCCCTCCCTTCTTGACTGGAACCTCTCTTCTTCTTCCTCTGTGTCTGCACAGAACCTAGGAATCACTTGATTCCATTTGGGAATACTTATCAATCAAGTTAAAAGCAACATTTATGTAATCTTATAAACTTAACAGCGGCCAGTCTATGTCAAGCTCTGCACTGACTCTTTGAGGAACATGTGGAGAAGCAATTATGGCACCTGGTCTCACAAAATACATCGAGGTGACATCTGTGATCCCAGACCAGTGAGAAAATGAATGCTTCAGCATCCTGGATGGCTGGACCATGGCTGTAGCACGTCAAAAATGTCTCTGTGTCTATGGCCTGTACTGGGTCTCTTCTGAGTGTGGATACCCCAGCAACCCCAGGTGACCTGCTTAAGTAAAAGGAAATGTATACTCCATGGGAGGCTGTAGAGTTGGAGACCTACAGGGGCAGAACAAGCCCCACTCTTGGCATGGATAGCTCCCCTTTGTTCTTCAGGTCCTGGTTTACGTCACTTTGTTCTGGCATTTCCTTACCCCAGGGTCTCCTCCTGAGTCCATCTCTCTCGAAGCATCAGAGAGCACAGCACCGAAGCCTCAGCCTTGAAGTGATTCTTGATGAAGGATGATAGAAATGAATAAAAGGGGATTTTTTTTTTCAGAAGGAACATTAAGAAGGAAAGTTTGGGTTGGTTCTGAGAACCTCAGGGTTTCTTGATCTGGTGTTCCTGTACAATATGATTGAGGTCCACAGGTCTGTCTCAATGAGGATGCACTGGGATGGCTGTCCCTGTGGTTAAATATTTAAATGTGGTGAGAAATAGCTTCTGAGTGCAGCCACCTCCCACACCTGGACCCTCTCCTCTCTCCTAGAACCACCCCCGTGACCAAGCAACTAAAGAGCTCAGGTCCCACCCCTACACTACCCCCAGAGACTAATCTGGTTGTCCAGGTCCCATTGATGACATACCACCTTTGATGCCCCACTGATGCATGGGGCTAGGTATATGAAGTTCTGGCCATTTTCTTCACTTCTCATTTCCTTCCACTTGGGCCCTTGGGTTTATCTTTCCTGTTCCATGCAAGGCTTGTTCCATGCAAGGGGGTTGACATGGTGATTTATATTTTTAGTGTATAGATACATATTCTTTAATCTAGTAAGGTAGAGGTTGGAGTATAAGGGCCTAGAATGTAAAAAGTGTAAGTTCATGTTGTTAGAAGGAGGACAATTCATGCACAATTGGTCTCAACTTTCAATGGAAAAGAAAACCCAGCACACATGTTTATTGGATAAAGTGCTGTGTGTGTAATACGCAATGGAAGTGCATCTTGTTTGGGAGAGGCACCCCAGTCAATGTGTTGGAGATCACGGAATGCACATCCCATCCTCTTATCCTTGACTTGCTCCTCCTTCTCTTTCATGGCTTTGAACCCCTTGCTTGGTCCTTGGTATTCCCTGTGGATTCCTGCTAGTGAAGACCCTCCTGTCTGCAGTTATGTACCTGCTGCTCACTGCTAGATACTTCCGTCCTTTTGAGATTCTGTGTTTTCCCAGCTTCTGCCAAACATAACCTTGAGCAGAACCTTGCCCAACATAACCTTGAGCAGTAACCCTTGAGGGGATCTGGGAAGGAATCTGTAGGATAAGACCTGCTCTCCATCCTCACAAAGTGTCCACCTCCATGGGGCCAGCTGGGATGGACACATAAACAATTAGACAACTGTAGATGGGAAATGTTGGAGGGATGTTCTTCCGAATCTACCCATCAGGGCATGCTTATGAGAGAAAGGAACATTTAGACTTGGTTTTAATTCTAGTGCAGTGTGGAAGACTTATTTATTTATTTAATTTTTTGGAGATGGAGTCTCGCTCTGTCGCCCAGGCTGGAGTGTAGTGGCACGATCTCGGCCCACTGCAAGCTCCGCCTCCCACGTTCATGCCATTCTCCTGCCTCAGCCTCCCGAGTAGCTGGGACTACACGAGCCCGCCACCATGCCTGGCTAATTTTTTTTTTTGTATTTTTAGTAGAGACCGGTTTCACCGTATTAGCCAGGATGGTCTCGATCTGACCTCGTGATCCACCCTCCTTGGCCTCCCAAAGTGCTGGGATTACAGGCATGAGCTACCGCGCCCGGCTGGAAGACTTATTTTTAAGTGCTCAGTTGATTCTTTCATAACCACAAACATCTTCCAAACCAATCTGTGCATTGAATTCAGGTGACCTCCCTCACTCCACATGGCTGGCAGCCTCTAAAACAGAGCTGTGTGCACGCCTGCCCTGTAGGAGGTGTGGGGCTATGTATACGAAGCTCTGGCTGTTGTCTTCACTTCCCATTTCCTTCCACTTGGGCCCTTGGGTTTATCTTTCTTGTCTTGTCCCTTATACTTGACTGTAGAATTCACCTTCTGTGGCCTTGACCCTTGCTACTTTTTTTTTTTTTGAGTCAGAGTTTCACTCTTATTGCCCAGGCCGGAGTGCAATGGTGTGATCTCGGCTCAATGCAACCTCTGCTTCCTGGGTTCAAGTGATTCTCCTGACTCAGCCTCCCAAGTGGCTGGAATTACAGGCACCCACGACCATGCCCAGCTAATTTTGTATTTTTAGTAGAGATGGGGTTTCTCCATGTTGGTCAGGCTGGTCTCAAACTCCCGACCTCAGGTAAGCCTCTCACCTTGGCCTCTCAAAGTGTTTGTATTACGGGTGTGAGCCACTGTGCCTGGCCTGACCCTTGCTACTTTCTCAGGACATCTCTTTTGCAAATCCTTGCCTTTCTCCATTCTTTTTCCAATTCCTAACCCCCTTTAGATAACATTATTACTGGCCACAGGCTCTAGGACCTCAGTCCTCATTTCAAACAATGTGGGTACAGAGAGGGAGAACACGGTAAGACCATGTGGATGAGACAAGCTTGACCATGGATTGCTGGGCCTGTCTTGTCCAGTGTTGTGTCTTTCTGTTTCTAGAACAATACCTGCATGTCACAGCACTGAATATGAAATGAATAAATGGAAGAAAGTACAGGAAGACGGAGTATGCTTACTAGCAGCTGAAACAAAAGAAAAGTTCATGAGTAGTTGCTCAGTACAGTCCTTAGGTTGACAACTCGGTAACAGCGTGAAAACAAATTAAGCAAAAGAAATACCTCCCCTGAGATGCTTCATTACTTTCCCCATCTAGGTGTGGATGCCATTAAGGCAAATTATTGCCTCTCAAATATTTTTAGCTCGATGCCCATTTCCATCTGCATTTGCCTTAGAGGTATATGTTTTCAACTAAGTAATAGGACATACAAATTAAATGCAATTTCAAATTTAAACCTGTACAAGTGTCACTTACCAAGTCCCCCCTGATAGTCCCAGGGGGCTGCCCATAGCACTGTTGGAAAGTATATTACTGTACTTGGTTCCCATTATTTAGTCCAAGAGATTCTTATTAAAATGAAAGCCAGCAATAAGTTTAATATTTTATATACTGCACAACCACAGCGCATGTTTGGGCCCTAAGAAATAGATTTATTTCTCATATCCTTCTTCTTGCTTATGTTATTTTTTATTTTCTAATACACATACCGACGTATATGTATAAACACCCACCTAGGATATTTCAAGATTAAAAGGTAGCATAAGAATAAAAATTGAAAACAGTTATAGAAAAAGGTTGACATATTCAGAACTCAGAATTCTGGCTGGATCCTCAGCCCCCAAGAACCTGATACTGCAGCCTTAAACTCAGTTGAGGTACCAGCCCGGGTAGCAAGGGAATCTTTCACAGCAGATTTTGTCAGTTGACACTGCTACCTGCAACTCTTTCTTCTCTTGACTTGCTTTTCTCCCAAACCTGAATGCCTAGGAGTTTGGCCGGGTGTTCACATTCCAATTCTGGTTATTATAGACCCTAGGTTTACCACCCATATCACTTAGCACAGCCAGAATGAAGCTGACTTGGGTACTAGACCATGAGCTCCTTCATGGGAGGGACTGTGCTAACTTGTCTCTACTTTCCCAATGACTGTGTACTGCTTGGTGCAGCGTAGGTATTAAGTAGGTGAGGTATTGTTGAGATCAGCTTGGATTTGGAAGCTGGCCTGGACCCTGGCTTTTTCTATCAATGGATTCTTTCCTTCTTCTGCATTATGCAATGGCTCACCTAGCAGGCCCTGGGTGTTCTTCTGGTATTATCTGTGCTTACTGCTGATCTCTCCATCTGTACTCTGGAATCTAACTGTCAAAGACACCTTACTTAATTTTTTTTTTCAAGCAAACATAGCAAGAAGACTTTGGATCTTTAAAAAGTAGAGGTTTGAATGACCCACTGACACAATGAGTTGCTTTAGATATACCAGGTAAAACCTTCAGTCTGTTTACAGATCTGGAAAATGAGAGGACTGGATTAAATAATAGATCTTATCTCTTCCAGGTCCTTGATTCTCTTTTTCTGATTCCACAAGAATTGGGATATATGCTATTAATGCAAACAAAATTAAAATAGCAATCTTTATGGAGTTCCTATCTGACACCCATGGCATAGGGTGTAATTTTCTGTACAAGATTTGGATGAAGATCTTTAAGTTGGTAGAATGATTTCCTTGAAAAAGACCTGTTTTCCATCTGGAGAAGACATGCCACAGTCTTGGAAGGCAAAGCAAGTACTCACTGAACCAGGAGGCTCAGAAAATGTTTATAGGGAGATTGGAAAGCTACTGAGTTCCAGGTTTAGCAGGCAGTGTAGCAAAAACATAATAACTTAAAAGAAAAAAAAAAGAAAGCAACTCATTCATTCATTCATTCATTCATTTAAAATTGCTCATTGAAAATCTGCTCTGTGCTGCACATGTTTGTGCCGTTTAGCTCAGCCAGAACATTTAAAACATAGAGCAGAAAAAATGAAGAGCAAGGCTGCCACCAGCCTTGGAGTGAGCATGTATGTGTGAAGGGGTGTTCTTTAAACTTTTTTTCTCTATGCATACCACTTTTCATATACTTTCAAAGATGGTGGACACATGTTGAGGCATTCTGTTTTGCTCATTTCACATTAATAGCATAAGAGTTTTCCATGTGGTAGCATAGTTTCAATAATTATCATTCATTATACCAGAATTTAATTATTGTTTGCTTTATGATTGATTGTTTAGATTTTCCTTGTCTTTGTTTTATTACAAATAATACTTCAGTGAAAATATCTGTGAACATAATTTTTTTTTTTTTTTTGAGATGGAGTCTCGCTCTGTCGCCCAGGCTGGAGCGCAGTGGCGCGATCTCGGCTCACCGCAGGCTCCGCCTCCCAGGTTCACGCCATTTTCCTGCCCCAGCCTCCCGAGTAGCTGGGACTACAGGCGTCCGACACCGCACCCGGCTAAATTTTTGTATTTTTAGTACAGACGGGATTTCACTGTGTTAGCCAGGATGGTTTCTATCTCCTGACCTCGTGATCCACCCGCCTCAGCCTCCCAAAGTGCTGGGATTACAGGCGTGAGCCACTGCGCCCAGCCTGTGAACATAACTTTTATTCATCTTTAGATTACTCTCTTTGAGTAAATCTCCCAAAATATTAAAATGTGGGAACCATTTTTTCTCTTTAACTATTTGTTAATTTTAGCAGTATTACTTAGCTCCTTTCCGTAGAAGGTAAAGTTCATTGTTTTGTCAATGCTGAGGTGCTGCGCAGGCCTTCCTGCCATCATAATTCCCCTAGCTTTTTGTCCAGGGTTCTTTATTTAAATGGATTCAGTACTCATTTTCAATTGTTTTTCTTAAGATTCCCTTTTCCTGAATATATTGTTTTGATTCTGTTCTTGCCTTGATGGATTTTATCATTGAGTCTTTCAAGAGGCTCACTCTGATCCTATCTTCCCTGAGTTTTTTCACGTTTGAAAGTGTCATCTATTTTAATGCCAAGCTTATGGCTAATAGTAACTCATATGAATCATTATTGGATTTGAGTTAACAAATCACATTAATAAGAGATAATAAAGAAGATCAAATTTGGCATTATGATTAAGATCCTAGACTTTGGAGACAACATTTGCTCTTGAATCTTGGTTATGCTACTTAATTGGCTGTGTGAACTTGGACAAATAATCTAACCTCTCTGAGCCTTAAAGTCCTCCACTGAAGAATGGGGCTTATAATGGAACTTGCTTGCTAAGGTCGCCATGAGGTTTAGGTGACGTGATGCGTAAACAGCACTGAGTGCTTGACATACAGTAAGCAGTGAATAATAATACAAGATTTCTAAACACATTTTCTTTAAACAGTTATTGAGTATTAGTAGTTTATTAGTATAATTATTGTCATTCAAATCAAATAGAATGTCTTGAGCATGTTCTATGTTCCAGGTAAAAATAAGTTATAGTATCTGGGGTCATTACGCAGAGAAAATAAAATATTAAGTTTCCAAGTTTGAGAAGGGAGGTATGGGAGTCACAGTTAACAGTCACCTGTTTGTAAAGCTTTTGATCATGTGCTTTCTTATGCTGGTGATGGAAAGTTATGTATCTACCACTCACTGCTAGATACCCCCACTGGTGACACCACTCGTGCCTCTATACTGTGCTACTTAGAAATGATTGGAACTGGAAAACAAATGAGGATTTACAGCTGATGTTCTCTAACAAAATGAACAACATTGAGAAAAAAACACTTCAAAAAGAACATTTTAGCCCCGATCCTTTCACAAACTGCTGCAGAGAAACTCACCAAGCTTTGGGGGGCGGGGGGACACTTGGAAGTAAATGGAACAAAACTTGGAAAGCACTCAATGGTACTTTCTGGATTAAGTGTGAGGATATTTCATTTCCATAAAAGCATAGGTGGAATTCTACTAATTTAGATCTTATTAAAGCATCGCACATAATGTGCTGAACTTTGTGGAAAGGAAACCTGGGGGAAATGGGTGTTACCTTGTGAGGCACACAGCCCATCAGTGTGTGAGCCCAGAACACAGTGCAGAGCATGTCTCAGCAGGAGAATGAGGAAAAGAGCTGGGTTTCCAGGGTCCTGAAATCATAAGTTTGAGCCCAACCATAACAAAGATCGTAAGAAAGAGAATCAGAAAAGTCACATTACCTACAAATCCTAGATGACCTTCTTGACACTTGACATTGGGCCGTTGAGGTTCAACCAAGCTGATTGTGTTGGACAAGCTGGTTGTGTTGTGTGAGTTTCTCCCCTCTACTGAAAGGGCTAAAGATTAGCAGGTGACCACGTAGAAAACAATGATGATCTGGACTGAGCTCTCAGCTCTAAAAGAAGAAGTTTCCCACTGCTTGGAGGAGTGCCATCACGGGGGTTTGGGACAGGAGAAGAGTAGGGATATTCAGGATAAACCTTAATTTCCAAGAAATACTGAAATTGCATTTCTTTACCTACTCTTGCAGCTGCGTGGGAGCCTTGATGGTATCAATGGGATCTTCTAGCCCCAAACTCAAAGTACAATCTATGTCCAAAGTTGGCCCATGAGTTTCTGACTGGTGTCTATGAAGGATTCACTTTTTCATTTATGTTCCAATAAATGACATATGTGGGCCTCTGCAGTTCATTGGACAGTCTTGGAGGCCCAGGTAATTGAAACAAAATCTCACACTCCAAATAAAATAGATACTCTATATGTAGATAGCAATAAGCCTAAAAAGATGGACAGTGCGGCAAATATTTGCTAGATATAAAGGGGTCAATTTAAGATTTATCTATCATATGATCCAGCAACCCCACTGCTGGGTATATATTCAAAGGAAAGGAAGTCAGTACCTCCAAGAGTTACCTGCACAGCATGTTTATTGCAGCACTATTCACAGTAGCCAAGATATGGAATCAACATAAGTGTCCATCAACAGATGAAAGGATAAAGAAAATGTAGTTCATATATAGAAGGAAATACTGTTCAGCCATAAAAAAGAATGAAATCCTATCATTTGCAGTAACACGGATGAAACTAGAGGACATTAAGTGGAATAAACCAGACACAGAAAGACAAATATCACATCTTTTCACTCATGTATTTGAGCTGAAAAGGTGATATCATGAGGGTAGGGATAGAATGGTGTTTACCAGAGGCTAGTAAGTGTTGTGTGGGGGAAGAAAGAGGGATCAATTAATGTGTAGAAAAACACAGTTAGATAGATGGAGTAAGTTCTAGTGTTCAATAGCACAGTGGGGCAAATATAGCTAACAAGAATTTATACTATATTTCAAAATAGCTAGAAGGGAAGATAGGGAATGTTTCCAACACAAAAAAGATGATATGTGTTTGAGGTGATGGATATCCCAATTACCCTGATTTGATCATTACGCATTGGTATGCATGGATCAAGAAAACACATGTGCCCTATAAATATGTATGGTTATTAGGTATCAACAAAAACAGATCTATATGGAATATAATGAATTGGCTTAAAAAGCCAATATCTCAGTTTGCTTTATGATGTGCTCTGTTAGTGAGTCATTCACCCAACAGGGCAAATAAGAAATCTAGAAAACATTCCTAAAACCTCTTCCTCCCTAGTCCCCTTTCTCCCACCTCAATCGTTTACCAACTTCTGTCAATTTCATACAGTAAATATACTCTGAATTCATCTCTTTCTCTGCCTTCTTCCAATGTCCTGGTAGACCAGGCTATCTTTGTCCCTGTGAAACCAACAGTCATGTTACTGGTGGTCTTCTCTATTGAGTTTTCTCAATGACGGCAGGGGCCCACCCTAGTATCTACAATCTACACAAATCTGATCACATAGCTCCACCACTGAAGAACTTTCAGTAGCTTCCTCTTAGTGAAACTTGAGCCTTGTATTATGATCTGGACCATCTCTCACCTTTCCAGCCTCATCTTGCTATTCTCTCCCTTCTCTCTTTCTGTTCCAGATAATTGACTTTCTTTCAATTCTTGGAGTCTGGTACATCCCTGCTCACCTCAGTGCCTTAGCACATGGTATTCACTCTGCCTTGAGTGCTTGACCCATCTGTGCCCCTCTCATTCACCAAGTAGTCTCCTATTCATGTCAAGATCTCAGCTGGGCTGTCATTTCTTCAATAGTGAGACTAGATAAGGTCTCAGGAGACTGTCATGGCAAACTGTATTTTCACAGTGCATATTTGTTAATCTGTGTGATTATTTGATCAACGTCACTTTTCTTCACTGGGCTGTAAGCTCCCTGATGGCTGACACTGTCTATCTCATTCTCTGTGGCATCCCCCACTCACAGCACAAAGCCTGACAAATAGCAAACATTCCATAAAAGTGGGTTGATGAAAAGGAAGAATAATTGAACTAGTTTGATACTTAAATTAAACACTTAGCTTATTAAATTTTATAATTATAAAACAAGCTGACTTTTCTAACATCAGCCAGTTCATGACTATGGCATGCATGAAGCACTATCCCAGGCATCTGAGGCTGAACCAGGAGATCAAGCATGATCAGTTTACTCCAAGCACTGACATGTGAAAAACGGGAGAAAGACAGGCAAATGTGTTTTTCATGGGAAGGACAGTAGTTTTTTCCACTAATCATAGTCCCTCTAATAAACTAGGTATTATGTTGTTCTGTAATGATCTCTTTCCATGCTTGTTTTCCCCATTAGGCTGATGACTCCTCAGGGGCCAGAACTATTTGGTATTAATCTCTGTGGTCCCAAAACCTTGTAGGGACCAAGCACAACATGAATTGTCAATAAATATTTTACACATAATTAAATAACTATAAATAAATAAAAATCTAGGAATATTAAGTAATAGTTAAAGTATCCCTGTTTATTTTATGTATATGTTTTTAATCTGGAGGAAGTCTACAAATTTCAAAGTTTAGTTCTGTGCTGCTAAGCCCTCAACTACAATCAACAGAGTACCATAGACCAGCTCTCATCCCACAGTAAGAGTGCAGATGGCATATAATTAGCGTATTTTAAAATATACATTCCTAAGTTGGGGGTATTTTTATATATATATATATATAAAATAAAAGCTACCCCTCATCATCTCATAAGCTCAGAGCCACTGTCTGTGCTGCCAAACTCTCTCCTTCAAGTGGTGTCCTTGAAACTAAGGCACAATCAGGGTGCTTGATAAAGTCAAATGCTTCACTGATCTAAACAAAAGGCAGTTTGAAGATGTCTAGTTGGCACCCAGGGAGGGGGAGGATCCTTGGAGAGACTTGTCACATCCCTCCTTCTACTTTTTAAAAAATTTCTTGGCTGGGGGAGTTAGGATATGTATGTTGGTTAGAAAGAAGTTATTTATTGAGAATTTTTTTTTTTTCCCAAGGACCAGGGTCAGGAAGAATCCACCCCAAGGGTGGTTGGAGGGAAGAAAAATAACAAGGCTCATGGGTGTCTGGGGACCACAACATTGTTCACATCCTCTATAATCATCAGTGCATGGCTTGGCTGTCTTGGTAATTTACATAATTCCATCCTGACACCTTCACTTCAGTTATCTATCACTACTGCAATGGAGCTTTCTCTCCTGGCATGCTTGCTTCATTCTCTGTCCCTTGGTCTCTCTCTGGGTCCCTATTTTTTTCTTCTCCCTTCCCCCTGCCCTCTTGTATGTTTCTGCCTCTCTCTCTCTCTCTCTTCATTTGTGCTTATGTTGATAGAACCAAGAAAAAAAAGATGGATTTCACATCATTTCTGTCCTTCTTGTTCAACTCATATGAATTTGCTAAATGATGAAGCATCAAGTCAATAGAGATAGGAACGATGCAGAAGAAGAGAGTTCCCTTTTTCTATAATAAATAGTATCACTGAGGTGGGGGGAAGGGAGTTGCTTTAATAAATTTATACATGAACACGCTGGGGGAAATGAGGTTTTCAGTTTATATGTTGTTTTGAACATAAATCAGTTTATACTTTGCACTGAACATAAATTTGCAAATAGAGAAAAATTGGACACTGAGTATTCAGTTCATCTTTCAGTGTAATCCAGAGAGTCCATAAGTAAATAAATCCAAGGATTGCATGCAACTAGGAATATAATCAAGGCACAGTGCTGATGATTTTCTGCAAATATTTTAATTGACTGTTTTTATGGTTTAGGTAGCAAGAAAACAGGCAAATAATCTGAAGAATCTATAGTTGGTTTTTTTTTTCCCTCACGGTACACTTTAGGAAAAATACATAGTTAGGAACATTAGGTAAAAATACCTAGAAAACCTGTTGCACAGAATACATGCTCTCTGATCTTACCAATATGCAGCGCAAGTTATTATGAAATGTTTGACAAAGACTGAAGAAAACCAAGGTCACTAGGGATGAAATGCTATGAGAGGGCAATTTATGCATATCTGATTTTTAAAGATAAAAATTATATAATTGAATTGATTCTAATGGTTTTTCATCAATTTCATTTTTTTAAACGCCCGCACTACCCCATCATTCTTTGTTTTTTGTTTTTTTTCTTTTTATCCATGTCTCCTATTTATAGGAGCACGTGGATAGGGCACATGGATAAATAGTACATGTGTACATGCTTTCAATAGTTGTTTTCTGAAAGGCAAGCTCAATGTTTTAGCCCTGCTTGTAGAGTTTTTTAAAAATAAATACTGATGCTTAGATTCTCACCTAGACATACTGAATTGGAGTTTTGAAATAAAGAACAGCCACTAGGTTTCTGTACATTCTAATGGTAAACTTTCCATATGACATCTCTATTCACCTTCTAAATTTTCACCCATGCCCTTATGTAATTTTCAAGAATCTTTTCTACTGATGATCTGATGCCATTAAAATAGTCTTAGATTGGTTTTTTAAAATGTAAAATGATAAATCATAAGAGGCCACATCCTCATTTGTAGGGACTCTGTGGCTACCTGAGCCGGGCACTATGCTAAGAATTTCATTTGCATGATCACACATCCTCACCACAATGCCACATGGTAGGAACTGTTATTGTCTCCGTTGTACAGATGAATACATTAAGGCTCACAAAGGGAAGTAACTTGCTCAAGGCCACTCATCCAGGACAATGCAGAGCAAGTATTGTAAGTAGGGAAAAAATAGACAGGGTGTTGTAGGCATGAACAAATGATGGCTGTTTATGAGGTAATCCCTGCTCTTTTAGTCTGTGGGTCTTGCTAGGAGATGCTATTGATATTTTTAAAAATGGGAGATTAAAAGCATAGAGGAATAAATGTACCTGCAGTCAGTGGATAAACTAGCCTGAGAGCTTCCTGAGGCCAGAGGTTGGATTTATTTCCTTTGTGTGTCCTACGTCCCTTGATAGGGTTCAGAGGTCCTAACTAGAATGCAGCAGTAATTTGTTGAAGTGAATCCCATTCTAATTCCACAGAATTCTACTACTGGCTAGGTTGTGCTTGGAGAGGTGATACAGTCATGTTTCCTCAGTGAGAAGAAGGTGGTACCTGGCCCACCAGCTGCCACTTCTGCTAGCAAGGGACAGACCCTGGATTACGGCAAAAAATTGTAACTATCTCAGAATATTGAACTTGGATGCTAATGCCTCTGTCTCTATCACTAGAAGGACTGCCCAACCACCAGGACTGTATGCTGGTCCTCTCAGCATCTCCCTACTGAGCAGCGTGCACGGAACAGAGGAAGTATTGAATGGCTGCTGACCTGGACTGGCCGAACTGTATTGGCACCTGCTGTTTTCCTCACCCTTGTAGCCTAGGATCTAACACAGAGCTTGGCACATGGAAGACCAGATTATTACTTGTCGAATCAGTGGATAAGTTAGTAGAGGCATGGAATGCATTAACATTTCCAAGTGTGATCTCACTGGCAGAATTCCCTTTGAACAAGTCTCCTAAGAGCTCCCTCTGGGGCAAACTGTATGACTCCCTGAAGACGGATAATGCATATACTCTCATTCCTAGCTTTCTCAAAGGGCAAGACTTTACATTTCCACTGCACACCCAGATGACAGGCATCCCAAAGAAAACACAGAGTTTGTACAGTAAGAAGGGAGAAATATGAGCTAGGAAGGCTAGAAGCACCATAGCCAAGCTGAAGGGAAGTCTTCCTTGGAAGTCCTGCATACCAAGTCAATAGAAGATTCCAATGCTTTATCCTTCTTCGAGAAACTTCCCACTGATCCTGACATCAACTCATATCCTCCTGCACTACTCTCTTGTTGCATCCTCGCTCCTTTTTTCATGACACCGTCTACCTGAATTGACTTTGTGTATATGTATGTGTTTACTTTCATTTATTCACCTAACAAAGACTTAGTTTCAAGTCTCTTTGCTAGGTGTGATGCTAGAGCCTAATTACTGCCTTTTGTCCTGAACAAAATGCAAAGTCTATAAGCTCAGGGATCACAAGTATGCCTTGTTCATCAATGCATCCCTATCATCATCTGCTACATGGTGGGTCCTCAATAAACATGTTGCTGATTAACACATGATGAATGAATGAGTGAATGAGCTTGGCTCTGTGCTAGACACTGGGGATGCAAGTGATTCAGCAGCGGCACTTGTCTTACCCTAAAGGGACTCAAACTCTGTAAAGTAGCACTTCTACCTGAACGACAGCACACCGGTCTGCAGCAATGCACCTACTGTCAGTGTAGAGACATGCCATCAATATGCAATGGATGGTGTTTGCAAACACTTCCCCCAGAGCTAATGAGCCCGTGGGAGTCAGGGATCATGTCAAACTCATCTCTGAATTCCCTACAGCACCTACTCCAGGATGCTGTCCCAGTGGGCACCTTGTAAGTACTGGTGGGTTTGACATTTGAATGGAGACTTCCAGCCCACTCCATGTCAGAACCCCCAGGGCTGAATGTAACAATGTTGACTGAAGAGAGCAACAGGATAATAGGGCAAGAGTAGAGTCGCCATTTATTGAGATCTTAGTGTGTACCAGGAATGACTGAACACTGAACAGAGGTGTCATTTATTCCTGACAGTAACCCAAGGGGCTAGATTCTCATGTCCTCATTCTATAGGATCAAACACTTGCCCCAGTTAAGACATGATTGTTGGGATTACACAGCTGGGTAGTTACAGACCCCAAACCCCAAACCAAGTTGGACTATGCCTGGAGCTTTTGACATTCATGTACCACTCAAAGACATTGGTTCTCTGCACAAGCATAGACAGATGGAGAGATTGCTACACAATGGGGTGACCCACTGTTGCCAGCACTTGTAAAGCTCCAAATTTTGTCTCATATCTTCATCTCCACATAGTATCTATGAAGTGCTTTTCAAACAATCCTATTTTCACAATGGTTTGGCATTTGATATAAAACTCCTAGCTCCCTACAGGAATGTTCATGAACCAACTGTGCACTGAAAAAAAGTTATTTTTTTTTTTGGTAACACATTTACAAGGCTTGGCAGAATCCACCTGGAATTTACATGCAGAGAGGAACTCTCATCAAACAACTAATATTGTGCTTCTGTCAATTATCATTGTACTCGCTTCTATTAGCACTCGATTAAACTACAGGGACGGAAATCTTCTCCACACCCCCATATACATCAAGAAGTAAAAAGACAGGAAAAAAAAAAGGAAGGAAAATCAGAAATCACTTGAGCCATTTGGGGCAGGTGCCTTCTATTTCCACAAAGTTACATTTAAATATTGTTTTTCGAATCTACCACCTGCAAATCCAGAAAAATTGGTGGCCCCTAGACTTTCACAGTGGCTTTTTCTTTTGTTCTATGTAATACTAGGAAGTTACTTTATTAAGATTGGAGTTTATGGTATAAATTGAATTAAGGCACAAATATATACAGTTCGTTTTGTCTTTTAGCACTGCCCACTCTTACTTTCTCTTGTGATAAAGAAAACCATTAGCTCCTGTCAGAACCACGAGGAGGGAGATCATTTTTATTGAAATAAGAAGGAAATGATAGTGTCAGGCACTGAGTCAGAGAGATAAAATATTACATCTAATAAACATGCTACATATGGGATTCGACAAGGGGTCCTTGAATTACAGAACAACAGAAGCTTCAGGAAAACAATAACATTAATATTGAAAAATAATCACTAACCCTTTCATCTTGGAGAAACCTGCATTTTAATAAACAGGAGAGAAATTCAGGAATCTCTGAGAAAGCACCTTAATGGTATCCAGTGCATTGGAAGGACTATCAAAGGTGGACCAGTGGAATGATAGCAGGAATGGATGTTCAAGACAATCAGTAATTAGGGCACGGGAGGTGGGGGGCAGCCAGGAGACTTTGTTGAGAAGTAGAAGGTACTTCATATGCTGCAGAGAAGCAAATTAAGGCATGGACAGGAGGAGTCTAAATTCGAATGGGTAAAAAGTTTCAAAAGAATAGATCCACAGTAGCTGTCTGGTATGCTGGGTGGACACAATATCTAGGTCTATGCTGGGCTCAGCAGCATATGGTGCCAGGAGTGATAAGTGGCACTTGCTTTAGGGATGGGGTGGGGGTGGAGGCTGAAAGGACAGTGTGTGGTATTGTTGGCAGAATACTCCATATTTGCCATTATTTGTTCAAATCACTAGTCCTCAACTGGGGGTTATTTTGGTTATGTCTGAAGACACATCTTGGCTATCACACTAAGGGCATGGAGATGCTATTGGCATTTAGTGGGTGGAGTTCAGGGATGCTGTTGCATATCCTACGGTGTCCAGGGCAGGTCCCTATGGCAACAAAGAATTACCTAGGCCTAACTGTCAATAGTGCTATGGTTGAAAAATCAGGTTTAAAAGTTGATGTTTTCCATTTCCCAGTGGAGAGTCCACCTCCTCAATGACCCCATATCCAGTGCTCTTTTGAGTACACTTTCCCTTGGCAGTTTCTGATTTTTCACACCAGCCTCCTAAGTCAGAATTAGTGTTTCTCCACAGATTTAGATCTTCACTTGGTTTATCAAAGTTTCTAAAAAATAAATTGAGTATTATTATTGACAATATCACAAACTACAACAATGAATGAGAAATTTCAGTAGTTGCCACTTATTGAGTGTCTACATGTTGTCAAGTACAAAGTTCAACACATTCTACATATTATCTTAGATTAAGCAGACAAAGCTGTAAAGGTATTCTCTTCCCCAAATTATACAGAGAGAAATTTACAGAAAGTTGTCCAAGCTAGTAAGCCACAGAGTCAAAATTCAATACAATTCGGCTGACCTCAAAGCTTGATCTGTTTGGGGCTATCCAAAGGTTTTTTCAGCCTCAGTACTAGTGACACTTAGGGCTATGTAATTTTCTGTTGGGGTGGTGGTGGGTATTTCCTGTGCACTGTAAAATGTTTAGCAGCATCCCCGGCCTCTACCCACTAGCTACCACTAGCCACCCTGCCCAGCCCCAGTTATGACAACCTAAATTGTCTCCAGACATTGTTAAATATCCCCTGGAGGGCAAAATTGCCCATGATTGAGGCCCATTCACCTAGACAATATGTGTTAGAGTTTCAGCACTGAAACCCCACAGACCTTACAGAGATTGTAAATAGTTAACTGTTTGCTATGAAATTAGAAGACAAAGAAATAAATTCTATGCAGTCTTTCCCTTCCTCTGCCATTAGAAACGCATCTGTCTTATTTGTAACATGTGCGAACTTGAGGCTTTTTGGCATAGATTGTTTCCATGAAAACATATTGGGAAAATCCCCTACCTGCCAGATTCAGGCCTCTGCCTGACTTGGCCTGGGTTAAAATATCCTGACTTTCCCCTGGGCTTTTATTCCTGTGAGATGATTAACTGACACGTCTCAAGACAGTGATCATTGTGGTTGTACTAAGCACCTGCTCTGGGACTGGTTCTATACTTCTTATTCGATTTGTATACAATATGATTCTGTCACATAGATACCTTCATTTATATTG
Source organism: Pongo abelii (assembly GCF_028885655.2). Lineage (NCBI taxonomy): Eukaryota > Metazoa > Chordata > Mammalia > Primates > Hominidae > Pongo > Pongo abelii. Next base: position 102,937,292 of record NC_072000.2, on the reverse strand, counting down.
TGTAATAAGTAAAGTCGGACTCTGAAATTAGGAAACTGGCTGTAGTCATACCCTGTGAGAGGGTGCTGAGGACTTTGAATCCAAAGTCGATCCCTGCAAAGCCCATGTTGCTTTACCTCCAATTCCCTGGTGCCCATGACATGTTAGTCATATATATTGCTCCTTCCCTCTAATTAAAAAAGTAAAATTTTAATCGTTGTTGAAACTAAGTGATTAATGAATAAGAATGTTTATGCTTTCCTCTTTATTTTTATGTATGTTTGAAGATTACCACAATAAAAGATGTTAAAAATTCAACTGCTCACCTCTCCACAGAAAACAAAATCACTCCTCTCACGCTTGATTTTAATTTAAGTGCCTAAGTTCTGTCTTTCAGTTGCCTGGAGTTTGTTTTGAACCCAAACTTTGAGTTGAGTCTTGTAGGGGAGCTCGGTGCTCAGACGGCACAGGGAGCTCTAAGCTTCCTGAAAGTCCTTGGTGGAGAAAATCATCTTCTCCTCTGCCTTCCTGGGACTCCTCCCTTTGCCTCCCCCAGCAGCCCAAACCCCAGCAGAGCAGCGTGGGGTGCTGGCTGCCTGGCATTCGGTCTTCCTCATGCTCAATGGCCCAGTTGTCTGTTGCTCGGAAGTGCAGATAGCAATGTAATTCAAGCAAAGATTTCAAAAGAGACTCACAGACACGTTGCCTTACACCTTTTTTACCTGCTCACTGTTTAAACTGAGAAAAGGACAGAATTGGGGGACTTCAGCTCCTGAATATTTCACAAGTGTGTCTCTGTTCTGCAACACAGCCAGAGTCACCCTCAGAGAAAAGGTAAGAGGAAAAGTACTGAGATTTCCTTGGGTAAAGGGACCTGAGAAATTCTGTTTTTCCCCATGAAAATGAAAGCGATAGCATGGGCTTGGTTTTATCAGATGAGAATTTTGCTATTAATCACCTAAGCATAACTCTCATCTCCACCAGTGTGCGAAAAATAGACATTTTGAATATAAACCACATCTTTTTAACCTGACAGCTGTTTGGAAGATTAGAAAGCGTTGTTTGCTTTAAGTTGCCTTGGGAAGACCGAGATTACCTCCTCGTCTTCTCTCTCTCTTTCCACCCCTTCTTCCATTAACAAAGATTCTCCATCTCTAGATTGATCTGTGAGCCCCGGGAGAAGAAACGTAGAACTTCCACAGGCCATCCTGTTTTGCTCTCTGCAAGAATCTAAATGTGACCATTTCTTTTTGGACATATTCTAGGTCCACATATTCTGGGTAAGCTAGGACATATTCTGGGTAAACTCTCCAAATTATCTTTTTCATATATTATTTCAAAAATATCCATTGCTCCTACCGTGTACTCAATACTATGCTGAGCACAGCAGGACCAGAAAGAAATATGACTACCATCACTACTTCTGCTACTGAAGATCACAGTGATAAATAAAATCGCACTCTCATGTAACCCACAGTAGAGTGGGATGGGACAGATGGGAAGAATGCAGGAAGCTGTGGAAAGAGGTATGAATCTCCCACTGTGAAGAGTCGAGGCAGGAATGAGAGAAGGGGATTCAAGACAATTTGCAGAGGAAAACTAGAAGTGAAGTCTGAAGGTATGTAGGAGTTAACTGGAGGTGCGGCAAAAGCGCATTCTAAGAGGGAACAATAAAGCAATGGTGGAAGAGCAGCAAAGTCATGGTCCAGGACCTGACAAGTGAGTGAGTTTCAAATAGGCTGAAAGTGAAGGTGTATAGAGGAGCAGCCCAGAAACGGTTGTAGGGAATGGTCAGATTGTTCCCCCAAAGCCCAGCCTTCACTCTGACAATTATAGAAAGCCACTAAAAGAATAAGACTGCGAGGAATAGGGCCATATTGGGTGTGTTTTTAAAAACACCTTTATGGAGACTTAATTGACCAGAATTAAACTGTATCTTTTTTGTGTGTGATTTGATGAGTTTTGACACCATCTATAAAACCATCACCATAATCAAAGTACTCCTCTTTTCCTTCTACTCCTTACACATATATTAGACTGATTGAAGTCATCCCACAACTCACTGATACTTGGTTTAATTTTTCCCCATTTTGTTGCTCACTTTGTTTAGTTTGAAAAGTGCCTATTGTTTTGACTTCAAGTTTAGTAATACTTCCTTCTTCAATATCTAATCTTTCCTTAATCCTATTTAGTGTATTTTTCAACTTAAGCATGGTAGTTTTTACCTCTAAAAGCTTAATTTGGTCTTTTTGTATGTTCTGTTTATCTACTTTACTTTTTGTCCACTCATTCTATTATGTGTGTAGTCTCCAGGTTAATTTTGACTGGTTTTTCTTCTCATTACCATCTGTATTTTCCTGCTTGTGTGGATGCCTGGTAATTTTTTATTAGATGCTAAACATTGTAAATTTAGTCTTGTTGGCTGCTAGACATTTTTGTGTTTGAATAAGTATTTTTGAACTTTGTTTCAGGTCCTGGCTAAGTTACTTAAAAATAGTTTGAGTCTTTTAAATCTTGCTTTTAAGCTTTGTTAGGAGGGACCAGAGCAGTATTTAGTCTAGAGCTAATTTTTCTCTGCAACAGAGGTAACACTGCTTTGAGAATTCTACCCTATACTCCGAACTGTGTGTTTTCCACTCTGGCTGGAGAGAACAGAAATTATTTCTGGAAGTATCTAAAGACGGTTCCCTGTTATCCTTTCAGGCAGCTCTCTCCTTGAGGAGTTTTCTTGCATGGATGCAATGACCAGTACAATAGTCTTCTCTTACTCTTAGATGATACATTCCAAGACCCCCAGTGGGTGCCTGAAACACTGAATATTACCAAACCCTATATATACAATGCTTTTTAATACATGCATACCTATGATGAAGTTTTATGTATAACTTAGGCATAGTAAGAGATGAACAAGAATAATAAAAATGGAACACATAACAATATACTGTAATAAAAGTTATGTGAACGTGATCTCTCTCTCTCAGAATACCTCATTGTACTTCGGTAACTGAAACCATGAAAAGCAAAACCATGGATAAGAGAGACTACTGGATTCTGTTGAAGATTAGAGAAAAGCCTTTCTCAGAGTTTTTCTTTCTGTGTAGCTCTTTCCTTTCTGCTACTTCATTCTGAAAACTCCTGCAGTCCTTCCCTCCATGGCCTCCCAGCTCCATTGCTTCACCTCAGGAAGACACTGGGCTCTGCCTCTGTTCCTCAGTGTTCTAAAAACTCTCTCTAAGCAGTAAGCTGGGGGGAAATGATAGGGTTTACTTCTTGTGCTGCCCATATTTCAGGGAACCCTGCTTTTTTGCCTCATGTTAATTTGATTAAAACTGTTGTTCTAAATATTTTGTTGTTTTTCAATTGACTCAAGTGAGAATGAGTGTGTGGTCCCTGTTAGTACAAGTTAGCTGGAAGTGGGAGTCTTCTCATGTTGTTTGTGAATGGTCTCTGACTGGGACATACATCCGGGACTGGGATTGTCAGGCTGGAGGCTGGACATCCTTTGGAGACCATTGCGATGTCTTCCCAGGGATGGAGGATCTGCCTTAGACTAGGGGATGTAGGGAAGGGCCAGTGGGAAAGGAATCTGAAATACTAAGAAATTAACCTCTTTCTGTGATGCAGTGTATGTAAATAATGAGTGAGAAGAAATACAGGTGCTCCCAGTCTTCTGTCTCCAGTGACTCAATGAATCATTTCCTGATTTTGCAGGATTCTCAAGGAACTCACTGGCTTCCTTCTGGGACAAGCCATAGACGTCACTGTTTCCCTCAATATGGGCCTTTTGCTTTCTGATTATGCCATGGAACCTGATAGGGAAGTGTCAGAAAAGTGTATTAGGATGTGAGAAAGATATAAAGTCCTAAAAAGGAATTGGAAAATAGGTGAATGTTATCTAAAGTGGAAAAAAATGCAACCTCAACAATAGAACTAATCAGTACAGTCCCCTCCAAGAGTTTAACAAGATTCTTTCTGTTTTTAGATAATCACTTCATCTCAACCATTGTTGGGTATTTTTTATTATATAATTCATGTTCTTCTGCTATTCTTCTTTCCAGAGACTTAATCTTATTTAAATTAAAAAAATCACACACCTTGTTAATTAAAACACCAGATGAGAGCAATTGATAATTCATGCAAGGGAAAGCAAACAACTTTTCTATAAATATTTCTCCTCTTGGTCCTTTAGGTGCTTATTATTTAAGCTTTAGGAAACCACTTGATGCTCTAAACCAAACTAATTAATAATAACCACTTACATGTGCACAATAGTTCACAGTATAGAAAGTTTTGCTTTTATCTCTTATTTAATTTCATCTCTTTAACCATCCTACAAAGGGGCAAGGCCAAGAATTAATCATCCTTCACATGACAGAGGAGGAAACCAAGGTTGTAAGACACGACATGATGTGCCCAATGTCTCAGTTGGCAACTTTCAGCATCCGACTCCAAATTCAGCAGTTTTACCTTTCTATCATGCATTGGGGTTTTCTTGCAAGTGAAGAGTGAAAAAATTTCATTTTGCAGGTGGGATCTAGCTCTTGACATAATTTTAAGCTGTTGAAACAGGTGAATAGTATCTCTCAAAACAAGAGAGTTTAGGGAAGGGAAAATACTGCTTCTTTCAGATGCTTTGAATGACAGCTTGATGGCTGTATCAATACAACTTCAAAAACAAAGAGGGAAGAGGGAAGCAGTCCCATCTCACCAGTTATTTGGTGTCATCTAAGGCAAATAAGAATGAACAAATCTCAGTAATTCTTGAAGTGAATTAATTTTTTAGCACAGAAGTCAGCCAATCTGGTTTGAGTCTACAAAAATAACTTCAATAGTTTTGCCTGAAATAGCAGGGTGATGTTTTTTCTTTTGTTTAATGCCTATCTTCAATTTGCTCATTACCAAATGGGCCTGGGCAGTCTCTGAAATTAGAGAGCTTGGATGGAGATATCGGATCCAGACTCTAGGCCCAGCTGAAGGCTGAAGGTAAGCTGTTAAGGCTGTCCTTTTCATCCCATGTCACAGAGAGTTCTCTCGACGCTGCACCACCTCAAGTCAAGTCCTCAGGACGGTGGAGTCAAGGTTCATGTGAGTTTTCCCCAGGAGTTTTTCATGGGGCTGACCTTCAATGTATTCTTTACTAGGGATGTTGTGTAGCACAGTCACCAGAGTATGCATTGGAAGTCTGAAAAACTTGGAGTCAAATTCTGAAATGTGCATGCCTTTTGGACACCTTATCTAACCTATTCGAGCCTTAGTCACTTTACGATTAAAATGAGTTTAATATCCATTATATCAGTGCCTCAGTCTGTTCAGGCTGCTATTGCAAAATACCTTAGGCTGGGTGGCTTATAAACAACAAAAGTTTATTTCTAACAGATCTGGAGGCTGGGAAGTCCAAGATCAAGACTTCCAGGGTTTGGTGTCTGGTGAGGGTCTGTTTCCTGGTTCACAGATGGGGCTTTCTAGCTGTGTCTTCAAGTGGTGGAAAGGCAAGGCGGCTCTCTGGGCTATTTTTATAAGGGCACTAATCCCATTTATGAGGACCACAACCTCATGACCTCATGACCTCCCAAAGGACCCATGTCTTAAACTATCACATTGGAGATTAGGTTTCAACATATGGATTTAGTGGGACACAAACATCATCACTGCAGCAATGAGATATTCTGTGTATAATCCAAATAAATCCCAGGCCTCCTGTGGTACTATCTCAACATAGCACTGCATTCAAACAGATACATTCCAGCAACCAAAAGGTAGCTGAAAGTACTTAACAACTTATTTATCTTGTGAAAGAAATGTCAAAGAAAGAGGAAGAATACATAATTAATACACATCAACCATCTAAAAATTCATCTTTTCTGATCTCTGTCACATTTAAAATCCCCAATACCTAATTCTCAACACTTCCATTCTCTGCTTGCAATTCCAAACAGAGAACTCCTAGCTTATCTGTTTATTCTTCTCCCTTCTCCCTCTTTTTCTTCTCTGTATTGCGTGGATACTATGGTCTTTATGGATTTTTTTTAAATTTTCTCTCTTCCTTGCTTAATTTCCAAATTCTTTACAGCAGTGGAAAGCCCTTGACCTGACCTAGCATGCAGAGATCTTTCTCTTATAGAAGTCAGAGGAGTGAGTAATACTGTAATTATTCATCTGTCGACAACTTTGGTCAAAGAACCAACTGATTTTTGTACATATCTCATGTGCCAAATGCCTAGCACAGTGCCTGGAATTCAATACTGTACGTGCTATCCTTTTCATACAACCTTGGAAAGAGTTCCAATCACTCAGTATGAGTGTTCCTCATCTCCCCAAGTGGACAGCAAATTTCCAGAAGTCTAGAATCCTATCTGGTAGCTTATTAAATTCTTAGAGTCCAGAATTATTCTCTAATGATTATAGGTCATTCTTTTAAAGCAATACAGTCACTTATTTAAAACAATATAGTGCTCCTACTACATTTCAAATATTGAGCTAGGCTCTCAGGATTTAATATAAAGAAAACATATTCACAATTTCCATGAGTCTCTCAGGTTAATGAAAGGGAGCCCTGTACAAAAAATAAAAATAAAGGAAGCACAGTTTGTAATAAACCTTCAGATCACTTCAACCAGACTGGTGCAGTCATCCTTCAGCCACTGAGTATTGGCTGCCAGTGGCTCATAGCTTTACACTTCCCAGGAAATTAATATGGCCAGTGGGGCTGCCTTGCCCAGCCCAGTGCTGCCCAGGAGGTCCTGTCTCCTCATCCGTTATCCAAAACATGGCCTATAGCCAATGACTGGCTGATAGGGAGCAAAGAAGCCTGCCACTGATTTCAAGGCAGAACAGGTTATGCCTCAGAGCTCCCCTCGGGATCAGGGTAAGGCTAGACTTCAGCTGAACCCATGTCTTCTTCCCCAGCACCATCTTGCTATTCACTTTTCTTACAGGTTTTACCTGAGAGCTCTCCCTCAATAAGTTACATACAAAAGAGTCTTCATTCAGGCTGTGTAGTTAGGAATCGTGACTTAAAACACAGTGCTATTATAACTCAGGATATGATGGGCAGGGAGAATAGAAGGCTACTCCTTGAGACACCTGGGAAGGCTTCACTGGGTTAGGGGCATTGCATTTCATCTTGAAGGATGCATTGGAGTGAGGATAGTAGGAAAGAGATGATGTATGTGGAGTGCTACCAAGCCCACAGTGCATACTAATTGCTGAAGAAATGATAATTTCTGTCGCTTCTTTCCTAATATAAGCAAAAATAACTATAGGAGCAAAGACATCGGAGTGTGAAAGATCATGGCATTGTTAGACAAAGCAGAAAAGTTCCATGGCCTGGAGCTCAAGGAGACTGGTGGAGACTTGTAGGAGAGCCAGGTCCCTAAGGCATCCAGGTACCATGCTTTTTCTCATACACATCAGAAAGCCAGAAGTTTTAAATCAAAGGATGATATCGGATCTGTGCTTCTAGAAGCTAATTCTGGCGGCAGTGGGAGGGTGCATTGGTGTAGTGAGACAGGGAGATGAGATAGGCAGGAGAAGCTTGAGAGAGAGATGGAGAAAAGAGGTTTTAGAGTTGGGGATACATTTAAAGGATTCTTAAAAGAGTGACACTTCAGCATGAAGAGAACAATTTAGATGGAGCAAGGAGCCAATATTAGAGTGAGTAATGATATTCTGGTATCTTGCAGTGATAAAATACTAAACTTGAATAAGGATTATTTTATTAACTATATTGGTAGAAAACAATTCTAACGAATGGTGCCACCCAAGTAAAACATATATTATCCTCTTATTTGAAACCTCCCTGTCATTTAAGACATCACTGTCGTATTTAAAAGAATGCATTATTGCAAGTGCTAGTAGGTCAACATTCATTAGCAACCCCACAATAATAGCCAACAAGTGTGAAGAGTGAGCCTGTGCTTGAGGAAAACAATTTCAGTTAGAAAATAGACTCTCATTTCTATCTCTTGCAAGGTTATTATAGCAACAAGAAAATGAAAACACTTTTATTTTTCAAATTTATGAAAAAGCCTTCACCACCACTGTCATTCTAGGCAGGAAAACATCTTTAGCCAATGTAGCCTTTTCTTCTCTGAACTTAAATAAAGACACACAGCTATCAAGCATAAGGAGAATGGGAGATTTTGATGACTTCTTTATAAAATGCAAATGAAAACTAAGCTGTTAATGTTTAATACAGATATCGGATTAGATGTATTTTCTTGCCGTTGGTGGATGTGTTTGTGTGTGTATGTGTGTGTCTGCCTGTGTTGTCTGAACTGAGTATATGTGTGTGGGTGTGGGTGTTGGTGTGCTTCTGTTGTCTGAACTGTGTGTGTGTGTCTTGTGTTGTCTGAAGTGGGTGCATCTGTGTGTGTGTGCTTGCATTGTCTGAAGTGTGTGTGTGTGTCTGCTTGTGTTGTCTGAACTGGTGCATGTGTGTGTTTATCTGAGATTGCTGGAGGTAAGTGGTCATTTTAATTCAGCATACTTTTTTAACAGATGACATTTTCACATAGTTTATTTCCTTTACTCTTCATAAGAACCCTTGGATAAGTATTAGAAAGCCATTTTAAAGGAAAGAAAACAGAGCCTCAGAAATATTGGGTGGCTTCTTCAAGATCACTGAGTAAATAACGAAGGAAAGGGTGTTGGGGCAGGAGAGGAGACACAGTCCTGGAGCCATTGGGTAGCTTGCGAAGGCTTGCAGGTGCCATTAAAAGGCAGAACCAGGATGTAAACTCAAAGTGGAGGGGCTTATCTCTCTCCACTCCCTGATCGTCTCATCCCCGAACCCTAGAGTAGGGGGAGCTTTATAGGCTGATGCAGAAGTTCCCAAACTTGTCGGCACACTGGGAACACCAAGGGAGCTTCCAAGAACACGCATGCCTGTATCCTACCCTAGAGATGGCGAATTAATGGGTACAGGGTATGATCTTAGCTTTGGAAATTTTCAGATTCCCAGGTGATCCTAATTTGAGACAAGCTTGGGAACTACTGGTAGAGTCATAAAGAACAAGTTCTCCGAAGCCCACAGACCTAAGTTCAAATTCCAGATTCTACACTTCCTAGCTGTGTGACCTTGGGCAAAATGCTTGATCACTCTCTGCCTTGATTTCTCCATAGCATCTACACCACAGGGATGTTGTGAAGATTAAAATAATAAATAGATTATAAAGCACTTAGAGGTGTTTGCCATTATTAGTTTCTTAAAACAGCAATAAACCAACTAACAAAACATGGACCCCTGACTTCTGTGCCTAGGTGTCCAGGAGGAAGAACATGCTGAAAAAGACCACCAATATAGAGAGACCACCAATCAGAACTTGGGCTGGGAGGAGTTAACGGAATCTTCAGCCATCAGAGCTGGAAAGGGGCCTTAGACAGCATCTCCCTCCTCACCAGGTGCAGGTTGTATAGGTAATAACAGAGGTCCAAAGAAGCTAAATGACTTGTCCAAAGCCACACAGCGATAATACACTGCTTGAGATAGGACCAAGGTTCTTCCATTACTCTCTGGAACAAGTTCTGCTTTATGGTGGCTGCTCTTGGAGGGTTCAAGGCGTTGGGTAGGGCTCATGAGTATGGGTTATGTTGATTTAAAGGCAGAAGCTCACAGGCTTCTGAGAACCCTCTCTGACCTGCAGTGACCTCGATTCACATACTCTTGAGGGACAGGTCTCAATTGACCAGCGGGGCTGGTGCTTGTCATAGCTTCTCTGCGTGTCTCTTCAACGTGCCCTGGCTGGTGGGGAGAAATTCTCTTTAAAGCCTCTTTGAATTAGAATCATCCAAAAAGGGTTTGATTTGCCTTTCAGCATTTTAAAGGGAGGCATTTTCACTTGTGTACCTAAGCAATCAGCACATCCCCTCTGTCTATGAGGAGTCTACTGGCATTTTGCAGTCACACAAACTCTAATCACAGCGGCAGTACTTGACTCATTCTTTCTATGTTTGCATTTTTAAAGGCCATTTAACTGGAACACATCTTTTCAAACAAAATCCTTGGGAGAATGTTGGCTTTTGTGTGAGTATGAGGTAGTACGAGAAAGGTGTTCTCTGGAATCAAACAGACATGAGTTGTCTGCTGACATCTGACACAGGAATTTCTCAACCTTGATGCACCTTAGTTTCCTTACCTTTTAAAGTGGGGGTTATGAGAGCCTTGTAGTGAACTTGTGAAATCAAATCAGACAATGCACAAATCAGATCATTAGTATGATGATCAGTGCCTGACAATTAACTGGGAAATAGTTTCTTTTTGTTCTGGTATTTTATGTGGAGAGAATGAAGTGAATTAATCAGAGTGCATCAGAAACAAATGTTCATGGCTCAGTTTCCCGGGAAGCACCCTGTGGGCTGTCAAAGCTGAGTCAGGTAGCATCTCTGCCCTGGAGGAATTTTTGATGTAGTTAGAGGCAAGAAATTAATGAAATATGTGTTAATGTATCAGGTAGATAAGGTAGGTTACTCAAGTAACGTAGTGTGTTAGAGGCGGCTATCAGTGTTGTAGAACAGGTCACCAGCTAGCAATTTCAGGCTAGTTCAGGACTGTGAACAAGTGCTATTTGGTTTTTCTTGACAAATAAACAAATAAAATATGAAAACAAGGAACAAAAACCATTTGATTTAATTGCCAAAATTGTAAATTCAGATTTCACTTAAAAATCTTTATTGCCCAATTATCTTTAAAAAGGGAAGAATTTGGAAATCTGGAAACAATCCACTGAATTTTAGTCCCAGCTGTGCCCTTTAGATGAAGTGTTAATATATTCTCTTTAGTTTGGTGCAGTCCCCACCAGCCCCTGCTGTCTCTCCAGTTGGGGTGCCCCTTACAATCTGACCTGCATTGTCATTTTTGTCACAGTAGAGTTAAGAGGAAAATGAAATAGACCATGCTCCAGGAAAGTGTTGCAAGGAAAACAGAAGAGAGCATAATGGAATAAAAGAAAGAACATTCTTATATGAGTAACATCTAAACCAACAAAGATTTGTGTGTCATAAAAATAAAACATAAGCTTTCATTACAAAATAAAATATTGCAAAACAACACAGGTGTAAGGGAAAAATGCATGAAGAAAAGCACAAGTGAAAATTGGTGAAAAGAAATCCATCCTGGTCTAATGTGTTGATTGCCATTAGCACCTTGGCAATTGTCTCTAGTAAGTGTGTTGGTGCAGAAATGCAAGCATGAAATTGAATCCTTAATTTACCGTATGTTTGTTGCGTGGCATGAATCTTTCTGATATTTACTTTTGCAAAATGAAGATAATAACATTGACCTCCTAGGATTTGGGGGAGAACTAGATGAACAATGTGCAGAAAAGTGCCTGTGGTTGTGGCTCATGGCTGATGGTAATACATGTTAGTTAAATCTGAAAATGCAGAGGGCTGGGGGAAGAATTTTGAGACCTTGAGTAATTGAGAGATGTCATTGAGAAAGGAAGACATCACTGGACTTCTCAGAGAAAAAAGTAAGATGCAAACAGGCCTGGGGCAGGGAGATGTCCTAGGTAAATTGCACAGCACACATCCAGTTGGGGATGTGGATGGGGACAGGTTGGGCATCGAGCTTCTGGATTCTGCTGGGCTGAGGGCCCAATCCTTTCTTGACATTATGAAAGGCAAGACCAAGACAGTCTTTCTTCATGGCACCCTTTTCTGAGGTTCCTCTCTTCTCACTCTGGCACCCACTGTTTAAACCTGTTTCTCCACATTTCCATATGCATAGCTAGGACTTGTATGTGGCTGTCTGTATTTACAAATATATCTCCACGTGCTTTTAGGAAATTAGGGATTACTTTCCTATATTTAAAAGATAGGGAAACTGAGGCTCAGGGAATTGATCTTCTAAGTTGAAGGTCTTTAAGAGTCAGTGTTTGAACCCAGCTCTGGTGACCCCGACTCCTGTTCTTTCACCAGGCTTCCCTCAGAATGAGTTCTCCCCTGGTTCCCATTGTGTGTTTGTCTTTGAATTGTGAGTAGAGTAAACCCTGTCCACACAGGAAGGGGAAGCAGAGAGTAGGAAAAACCACAGTGCAGTGGAGAAAGTGAACTCCTGTGCTATTCAATATGGTAGTCACTAGTCATGCATGGCTTTTTAAGCACATTTAAGTCAAAATTAAATGAAATTAGAAACTCAGTTTCTCCGTTGCACTGGCCACATTTCAAGTGCTGAGCTGAGTCATCCCACGTGGTGTGTGAGTCAGGTCTTCAAAAGCCTGGCCATGGGGTCTTTAGGCTTCTTATCCCTTCAGACCTAGGGTCCAACCCACCGTATGTGTTGATCTCTTACGTGCCAGTCGTTGAGCTAGGTCCTGGGAGCAGAGAGATGTTGAAACTCAGATTCTAAGTGTATTCTGCCTAAAGTCAGACCACAGATCCATCACGTGGAAAATGTGTTACCCTGGACACATTCCTTAACCTATCTTCATCTCAGTTTTCTCATCTGAAAAATGGAAATAATAATGGTGGCTGCCCCATTGCATTTTGTGAGTGGGGGGTTGTGAACAAAACAGACTTCATACATGTGCGTGAAGGTTTTTTATAAGGCCTGGACCTCAAGTCCAAACTGTTCATTATCCAGTGCTCAGGGAAATGGATCACTGCAATGGAGTAAAACACGTGCAGAGACAGAGGTTAATCCAGGGCTGCTGGAACAACTTGTAGTATGACTGGCCCCACCCGGGTGACTCAGGACAGAGAAGGTGATGTGAGGCTTGGTCAGGGCCTGCAGGTTGAGGAAGCTCTGTGGGAAGAAGAGCAGGCAGTAGGGAAGGCCTTAGCGAGAGTAGAGATTACAGAAGCAAGAAGGTAGTGAGGGATGCTTGGGAACCACAGACAGACAGGTAGCTTGGAGCCAGGGAGGGCTACAAGGAGCCAGGAGGATGGATCTGGAATTGTCCAGCTGAGCCTAGGATAAGAAGAGCCTTAAGTGTTGCATTGAAGAGATTTTATTTTCTTCTATAGGTGATCAGTGGCCTCTGTGTGACTTAAGAATACAGGTTGAGACCATCTGGCTAACATGGTGAAACCTCGTCTCTACAGAAAAAAAAAAAAAAAAAAAAATTAAACTGGCATGGTGGCCAGCACCTATAGTCCCAGCTACTGGAGAGGCTGAGGCAGGAGAATGGTGTGAACCCAGGAGGCGGAGCTTGCAGTGAGCCGAGATTTCGCCACTGCTCTCCAGCCTGGGCGACAGAGCAAGACTCCATCTCAGAAAAAAAAAAAAAAAAAGAATACAGGAATGACACTATTCGGCTAGAGGTAGTGTTTTTTAAGCATCCACACTGTCAGGTGCTTGCAAACAGGAAAACTGGACAAACCTCTCTTTGTGAGACAGGGGAAAGTAGGTGGCATGAAGTCCGGGGTTTCTCTGGAACAGCGTCTGGCCTTTGCCCCTGCCAGTTGTTTAGCTCTATTTAGTATCTTTTATGCATTTAACACATCACACATTGCAAAACATTGCTTTTCAGGGTTACTTGAGTTTTTATAAAGAGATAACAGCTGTTGTTTCAAGTAAGACTGATCCAGGCGTTGCTGCCAGCCATGTACCATGCTTGTGGAAAGCATCACTTCAGTAACATCCAGCGGTGTGGAGTCTCTGGTTTGGATTGGATGTTTCCCAGAAGGGAGAGCTGGATGGAAAGGGACTCATTCCTGCCAGAGAAGAGAAAGGCATGCCCCATGGGGTGTCCTTCAGAATGAAGGATCTCAAAGGCTGGATATATGGTGAGCACTTGAAAAATATTCATTCAATGAATGAATGGATGAATGAATAAACAAATGAATTAATCATCTCTCTCACCTCAATGATACATAGTATGTTGGGGGAGAAGAAAATTAAAACAAATGTATTCCAGGTTTTTTTTTTTTTCTTAAATTAGCTTTTAAAAAATTTCACAAGTACAATGTTAATCCTTTCTTGACATTATGAAAGGCAAGACCAAGACAGTCTTTCTTCATGGCACCCTTTTCTGAGGGTCCTCTCTTCTCACTCTGGCCCCCACTGTTTAAACCTGTTTCTCCACATTTCCATATGCATAGCTAGGACTTGTATGTGGCTGTCTGTATTTACAACTATATCTCCACGTGCTTTTAGGAAATTAGGGATTACTTTCCTATATTTAAAAGATAGGGAAACTGAGGCTCAGGGAATTGATCTTCTAAGTTGAAGGTCTTTAAGAGTCAGTGTTTGAACCCAGCTCTGGTGACCCCGACTCCTGTTCTTTCACCAGGCTTCCCTCAGAATGAGTTCTCCCCTGGTTCCCATTGTGTGTTTGTCTTTGAATTGTGAGTAGAGTAAACCCTGTCCACACAGGAAGGGGAAGCAGAGAGTAGGAAAAACCACAGTGCGGTGGAGAAAGTGAACTCCTGTGCTATTCAATATGGTAGTCACTAGTCACGCATGGCTTTTTAAGCACATTTAAGTCAAAATTAAATGAAATTAGAAACTCAGTTTCTCCGTTGCACTGGCCACATTTCAAGTGCTCAGTTGTCACATGTGGCTGCCAGATTGGACAATACAGATATAGAACATTTCCATCACCACTGAAAGTTCATTTGGACAGCACTGCAGCTAGACTGTAAAGCATCATAGCAGAGTGAGAGCTTATTCACATTATGCAGGAAGAATATTTTTCATAGCTTTCCTGACATTGAACTAATACATACACACTGACTAATACATACCCACTGAACTAATACATACACCATGTCATACACACTGACATTGAACTAAGGTATTCTCCCATTGCTCTCCAAAGACACTGAAGTGCAGGCTTTTCCATGAATCTCTTTTGCATGTTCTGGTGATTCTATGCAGCAGAAGTATCTCAAATGGTCCACAAACACCTCCTGGACTTCAACTTTATTCAAAGTCAAATTAATTCAGACCACTAAGGGTTCTGCAGCATTTTCCTCATGGAAGCCCTTTAATGGAGCTGAACTTTGTGTTACAACCTTTGCTTGACATAGGTGTGCTAAGAAATAGGCTTATCTTGTAGAATTGACAGTTGGGGATATCATTGATTCTACCCACAACTCACACCTTTTTATGAGGACATCTTGAATAAATTTATTTTAGACTTGAATTCTTCTGGGTGACTTCTGTTATATATTTCCTATCTGGTTCTCACAACTGACTGTTTTCTTCTTTGCTTTAGCTACTAGAGAGCTCAGACTTAATTTTTTAACTCAACTTTAACAACTATGAAGTACTGTCTATCATATGTTTCTGTGAACTAATTTTTCCCTCTGTTTATTTCACTAACCTCCTGTCTGTCTTCTTTCACTTTGCCTTATCTATTCTTCATCCCATTGTGTAATAGGATTTCTTCTTCTATCCCCTCACATTGCCTGCCCTCTCTCCCTTCTTTCCTTCCTTCCTTCTTTCCTTCCTTCCTTCCTCCTTTCATCTTTCTATTTTTTCTACATCTTTCTGTGTCTCTCCTTTTTCTTTTCTTCCTCTCTCCTACCTTTCTGGTATCCAGTTTCAACACCTTGAGATGGAGTACACATAAATAAGTCAGAGGTGGAAGTGCAGGGCGAGCAATGGCCCAGCTCACTCCACATCAAATAAAGGCCACTACTTCAGAAGCATGTTGTGTTTGCCCCTGAGGCTGGCCTTGACACGTGACCAGTCCTCACCAGGAAGGGGAAGGCTGGAGACGTGTCTGGGCAATTCAAGCTTCTGGGATCTGAATTGGGATGGCCCCACCTGTCCCCACTCCTGATCATAATCAGGAACATCTAAGCTGAGTCACTTGAGCCTTTGGCCTTTCTCCTTGCAGGGAGTGGCTTTCCCAGAACACTGATGTCCCACCACCCTGCCCTCTCCTTCCGGTGAGTGACAGCCCCAATTATGGGTCAAAACAGGGAGTCATTTGTCTCTCT
This sequence comes from Pongo abelii, assembly GCF_028885655.2. Lineage (NCBI taxonomy): Eukaryota > Metazoa > Chordata > Mammalia > Primates > Hominidae > Pongo > Pongo abelii. Next base: position 102,921,422 of record NC_072000.2, on the reverse strand, counting down.
GGCCTTCCCCATTTCAGGAGCTGATCTACTCCTTGTATCAATTATTCATTTTCCTTGTGGAGGAGGCTTTTATGAGATCTTGGTCAGCAGCACCAAGCTAGCTGGAGGGTGTGTCCTGCCTGAGGGCTGAGCCAGGCAGCTCTGTGCCTCTGGAAAACAGCAAGTCCCAGCCAAATGGAGGCGATGGATTGCAACCTAAATGTGCTTCCATCATGTCTTGCATTAGGATTTGATTTAATTTTTACCTGATGCTTCACCTATTACAATGAGACATAAAAAGGGAATTTGCAGCTGCCTGCTTATCAGAAAAGATCAACTGTTTCTGTAATTAATATGGAAGATAACAATGTAAAATAATGAAACACCCATAATATGCTTAGGGGAAGCAGCTTGTTGCTATAATTAGAACGAGAATCAAATTGTTCTGATGGCAAACACATCATTTATTGAACTGAAGCTACTCTATGAATGAAAGTAAATAGCACAGCAGGAAAAAAAAAAGACAAGTAAGAGATATTTCATAAAACTCTGGGTCTGAGAAAGATATTACAAGCACCAAGGATAGGGCTTAACAGAACCAGACATTCCTGCAGTGCCCCGCGAGTCTCCACCCAAGCTCCTGTGTGGTGTTTGTTCAGTGTCTTTTGAGACCCTTGAGAATTTTCTACAGTACGTCTCTGATTATGTCACACCTGTGCTTAAACATCCCCCCACAACATTAAATATAATAAGGTTTATATCTGTAAGTGTGCGTGTGTGTGCACACACACAAACACACACACACATCTTCCATGACACCTGTGTAGGACTTTTTACCCAGGGAACTGTTGTTTCCTCTTCAATACAATTTTGGCTGGGAAGGGAGGATTGAGGATGTACTTTCAACTTAACACATCATTTTTCACTCTTCTATCTTAAAAAAATCCATCAGTATATATTATTTCATGATTAATAAAGAAATTGTTATTTCTCACAGATAGCCAACCACGTCAGTCTCCTCTCCTGCCGATGTCCTCCTGTACCTGCTCCAGCTCGCTAGGCTGCAGCTTCCTGGAAAACTCCTTGGATTCATCACTTACCTGTATTTTTAGGGCTTTTGTTCCTATTCATCACTTGGCTGGCAACTTTCTCCCTCTCCTTTCTTGCCTAGAAGGCTCTGACTTTTCCAAAGAGGCCTGACGCAAATGTTACCTCTTTGCTCTGTCACTGAGGCTGGAGTTCGATGTCACGATCTCGGCTCACTGCAACCTCCACCTCATGGGTCCAAGTGATTCTCCTGCCTCAGCCTCCTGAGTAGCTGGGATTATAGGCACACGCCACCATGCCTGGCTAATTTTTGTATTAACAGGGAAGGAAGGAAGGGAAGGTATTAACCATGTTGGCCAGGCTGGTCTCAAACTCCTGACCTCAGGAGATCCACCCACCTTGGCCTCCCAAAGTGCTGGGATTACAGGCATGAGCCACTGCACTTGGCTGTCACCTTTTCTTAGTAGCCTTCTTAGACCAATGCTCCACTCTGGGATACAATTTATTTCTTTCTCCTCTGAGTTCTCATGGTATTTCCCACAAACATGTATCAATACATTATTTTGCACTACACACTTGCTTGCATCCATTCACATCTCCTGCTCTCAACGTGTGTGTGTGGGTGTGTGTGTGTGTTTATGTGCCTGGCACATAGTAGGTATAAATGTTTACTAGAATGGTGTTAGATTAATTTGGGTGAACAAGGACACATTTTGGGTTCATTAGACATGTTACGATATTTTTAAAGTTTTGTGGTTTGAGTAAAATTTGAGATGCATCTTGCCAAGTATGTTTCTCCCTATTTTGTAAAGCCCATATGTCTATTAAGGGAGGAAAAGCCATATGGTTCTGATTTCTTTACTCATAGATCAGCATTTCATTTTGTAGGATATCTGATGTTCAAGATGCCGCCTGTACTGTGTGTATTGGTCCCTCTTTTTGAATGTTTTTCTTTGAACCGAGGAGATCGTCTTTCCCCAAAATAGAAACTTAACTCTCAACAGTATAGAGGATATTTTCGGTCCTGAACTTGTGAGGCTTGGGAGATGGGTTCTCAAATGAAACCACTTTGTGTCTTTTCTTGCAAAGAAGAAGGTGATGGCCCTTAAACAGGATCTTTTGGTCAAGATGAGCTGAATTAAGGTACAGTTCATATTGGGTCATTTGGGTTTATTTTTGATGTTGCTGAAGGTAATCCATATGCAGTAAGAATATGTTAACCAAATGGATTAATGAATTAATAGATGAATAATTGAATGAAAGCAGTCTAGAGAAGGGTGATGTCATAAACACAATTTTAAAGTTAGAAACCCTGGATTTAATTACTGTTGCTCTTGACTTTGGGCCTTAATAACTGAGAGCCTTTTGCCATCTCTGGCTTCTCTGAATGTGGTCTCCTAATCAAAAGATGATGTTAGTAATGTCTTGAATGCCTTCAAGTTTATTTTCTTCTTGCTGCTGCTGCTGCTGCTGCTTCTGCCTCTTCTCCCTCTTCTCCCTCTTCTCCTCCTCCTCCTTCCTCCTCTTCCCCTTCCCCTTCCCCTTCCCCTTCTCCTTCTCCTTCTCCTTCTTCTTCTTCTTCTTCTTTTTTGACAGGGTCTTGCTCTGTCACCCAGGCTGGAATGCAGTGGCACGATCATAGCTCACTGCAGCCTCCAACTCCTGGGCTCATGTGACCTCCCACTTCCACCTCCCGAGCAGCTGGAACTACAGGTACACACTAGTGTATCTGGCTAATTAAAAAATTTTTTTTTCCTGGTAGATACAGGAGTCTTGCTGTGTTTCCCAAGCTGGTCTCGAACTCTTGGCCTCTAGCCATCCTCTTCCTTGGTCTCCCAAAATGCTGGGATTATAGGCCTGAGCCACTACGCCATGTCTTGAAGTTTTCATGACAATTTCGTGAAGATCTATTTGAGCAACATTTGCCAAACTTTAGTCATTCATCCAATGCCTTTGCAATCTTATCACTTAACATTTTTTTCTAAATGAACTTTTCTTCATTTGATAAAGTATTTAAACAAATATATTTACAAAGAAGACATTCTGTCACTGCTGTGTGTGAAGAACTCATATTCCATACTGTAAAAAAATTTCTTACTGTGGAAAAAAAGAGATATTTATTAACCTGTGTTCTAAATATTAGTCTGTGTACCACCTAAAATTATCTCACTCAGCATCAGTGTTGCCCATGCCCACCTTTGGAAAGCATCCATGTTGAGAGTATATCTGGGAGCATTTTTGTAAAGTGTATGACTCTATAAGCATTTTGAATAACTATTATTGTTGTTATTGAAAGGATTAATCTAGGAGCTGTCAGAAACTATGGCTTAAACCTTAGCCAAGGCATTTTAATATATATAATTATAGAACTACAGTATCCTTACCTGAAAAGCAGAGTTGTTTCAGCAGTGTGGGCCACATTTTATAATTATTTGTGGTTTTCCGTCCCTACCTCTATGTAGAAAACAGAGTCAGTCGTGCAGATGTGTGTCATTTTCTGGCCCTCTGCTGCATCGTCATCATGCACTTTCTTCAACGGTGACTCATCAGATGATTGTGCTACCCTCATGAGGCAGGCATGGTCATGACTGGGATTCCCATTTTAAGAGTGAAGAAATCAAGGCTTCAAGGAAGTGACATGCAGTTCTCAGGGCCTTGCAACTCACAAAGGGCTGAACTGGTTCTAGAAGGACACAGGAGCTTCTGACCAATACTGGTCATGGCTGCTTATTTCTGTGCCACTGAACAGGCAAAAAGTATGACCTAGAGCAGGTCAGTGAGAAATAATGGGACCTGAAACTCTGCTGAGAAGCTTGAACGTGTGAAATCCTAAAAAAATCTCCTCTGTCTTTTTATTTGTTTGAGTAGAGCTCAGAGAAGAAACAGCCCAGAAAGCCTACTTGTGACTTAACAGGCCATCTTTTGAATTTGGGAAATTTAATGAATGCTGTACAGAAATAGAATGTGTCAGGTCCTAAGATAGTTACTGGAGAAACAGAAATAATTTAATTTCATGTCTTCTTGAAAGTGTTCATAGTCTAGTGCGGAGATCCACTGATTAGAAAATCCACCCAAAAAAACCCCAACAACAACAAACCAAACAAAACAAAAATGATGTAAGGTCATGGCTAAAATGAAGCTATGTGCAAGGTATCCTGGAAGAAGAGAGAAAGTAGTAATTATTTGAATTAAAAAGTATGAATGTGATGCTATTTGAATGTAGGTTAATGGAGTCCAAGCCCCCAAACTATTTTGTTTTGTCTTTAAAATAAGCCACTTATAAAGAAATCTATCTTTTTTTTTTCCTTTTATCTTGTTAGTAATAGACTGGCCACCAATCAAAATCTCTTTCAGTAGATCCCTAAAACTTTCTTGGTTCTTATTTTAACATCTATCTCAGAATGCAACTTGTCCCCAAAGCATACAGGCTACAAACTTCAGGGGGCCCCTAGCATTTTACAGCAGATATTGGAAAAAGCTCAGCAATCAGAGCTACTGAGAAACAGAATCTTAAATTTGGCAATGAGAAGCAGAGGAATTCATTTTTAGACTTTAAAAATAAAAATGTCCATCTTCAAGTCAACACATTCCCCTGTTCTGGCATCTTGAATCATCTTATTAAAAAAAAAAACAGAAATTTTCAGCTTACCTTTGCATCTATAAAACGGCTTTTTTTAAAATAAAAAAATTCCAAATTCCACATTACTAAACCCTGCATGACTTGCATTAAGAGACAAGATTATGACTTCCGCACAGACTTACAGACTGGCCAGCCGTGGGGGGTTGATCAGCCATAACAGGGTCAGATACTGGGCAAGAGCAGGAAGAGGCCAATCTAAAGTGAAGCCAACTGCTTTGCATTATTGCAACAGCCCCTGGGAAAACAGAGGAGCTGGAAACCCACTGACTCCTGGTCAATGGCTGAGAATGGTTGCTAGTGGGACACCCATCTCTGCAAGTGGAAAAGGCTATTTTAAAAGTAGCTTCCGAAGCTTTGACCAAGTAGAACAACCTGGTATGCAAGCAAAATTAAGACAGGCCTTATCTTTTTGTGCTGACTTTGGTTATATTTTCCAAACACTGGCTGTTTTGTTACAAAGCCATGAGTGATGAGCTCACTGAGGTGTGTGGGAGCTCCCTAGACCCTCTGTGCCTCAGTTTCCTCATCTGTTAAGCAGGGATGGGAGTGGCATCTCTTTCGCAGAGCTGTGTGAGGATGATTTGGACAAAACATACATAACATGGTGCCTGGTGCATTTTAAGTACTCAGAAAGTACAATATATTATTACTTGTGAATAATGATAACAGTTATTGATTCCTGCTAATCCTCACCAAAAAACTGTGCAGAATAGGTTTGATTGTATCCATTTTTCAGATGACAATAACTGAGGTTCAAAAGCTAAGCTATTTTTTTCTAAGGCACTGTCAGAGACATTTCAGAAGTCAAAACTGAAACAAGAGCTATTTGACTTCAAAGTCCAGTTTTACCAGCATTTCATGCTGTTTAACATAGGAACGATTTTTGAGCTTCTTAGGCTGTTTGCAGGATTTGGGATTGAAAGGTGGAAACCTGAGTCATCCAACCTTTTGTTTTAACTCTATAAAGCCCATATATCACATATTTTTCCTTCTTGGTTTGACGAGATATCACAAGTAACGATGGCTATATGTGGAGGACACGCCTTGCCAGTGCATCTGAGATTTACCCTCCTTGACAACAGAGTGAATAGCGGGTAACATCATCCCCATTTTACTCGTGTCTTACTGTTCAGTGGTGGAGGCTGACATACATTTCTGGTCTGCCCTATTTGAAAAACTCAAGCTCTTTGAAACAACTGGCTTTTTTATAATTTGCCCTAAGTCTTGAAGCACAGGGTCCAGAAATTCTTTTATATTTCTCTGGAGAGCACATGAGGACTCTGGAAAAAGCACTGGCAACATATGAAGAAGTGGAAACTTTTATAAGCTCAACACGCCTCTTGGGCAGTTAGAAATGTCGTCTATAATGTAGCCAGAGAAGCCGTTTCCATTAGAAAGTGATATAGTGTCTTCATTTCCCGTTTTCCCAATCTTTTGGTCTAATTATTGTTGACATTCCTCTCACACTGTGAACTCTTTGGGGACAGAGATAAGTTTATCTCTACTAAAATATGAACCAACCAAAGGCAAACTGATTTCAAAAAGCTCTTGAAAATAAAACATAATGAAATGCATTTGGAAAACTAAAAACAGAAATTGTAAGAATAACTTTATAATCTTGCAAAGAGTTCTACTAACTACATATACTGTGTCAAGTTTTTAAGTATTGATTCCTGGGGATTAGCTGTGAGGTACTTTGGTGTCTAAGTATTCATTCCTTTGTTTAACATATTTACTGTAGAAAATTAGGAAAAGTGGAAAAGACAATGAGGCCCCAATAATTCCACACTTAGAGAAATACACTTTTACCTTTTTCTTCTATGCTTTTGTTCCATGTTTTTAAAAAATGTATGAGATTACAATACATACATTTATTTGTACTGAAAATTTAATTATTCTGGGGGAAGAAGTCAGAAAAATATAGAAAATTTCCAAGATGATAACAACAACTGGCCATGTTCTATAAACATTGAGACACATTTTCCAGCCTTTTCTCCCACCATAAATATGTGTCAGCTGGGCATGGCAACTCACATCTATAATCCCACCACATTGGAAGGCTAATGAGTGAGGGGATTATCTGAGCTCAGGAGTTCAAGACCAGCCTGGAAAACATAACGAGACTTTGTCTTTACAGAAAATAATAATAAAAAAAGTTAGCTGAGCATAGTGGCGTGCATCTGTACTTCTACCTACTGAGGAGGCTAAGATGGGAAGACCACTTGAGCCCAGGAGTCCAAGCTGCAGTGAGCCAGGATCACAACACTGCACGCCAGCCTGGGCAACAGAGCCAGACTCTCTCTCAAAAGATAAATAAATAAATAAGTCAGGTAATATAGGAATGCATTCTCTTTAAAATGAATAGATAAAATGAATTAGAATGGCTGAAACAGTTTCACTTTCATCCTAAGACAATAATCTTCATGCATGTTTATTTCCATTTGTCCTCCCCCACAGTCAGCTTCATATTTTAATTCCCCACATTACTCTTGCCAGTAGCTTTAGCTTTTATACATTTATAATTTTTATATGTATAAATTATAGTTATAGTTATAATGTATAATTTGTACGTTATAATTTTTATGGCCAGTAGTTATTTATAATCACCAATGTCTAACTGATTTATTAGTTCATTTTTTCTTCCCACATTCCACTATTTCCTTCTGGTGAATTTTTTTCCTTGCTACAGAAAGTTCAGAAGATGCAGTGGCTTTCTGAATGATTTTGTGTCCAACAAGTATATTTATTTTACACTCACTTTAAAATGATATTTTTCCTGGGTATAAAATTTTAGGCTTTAATTTTCTTTTCTTATCAACGATATTTAAAGCATTGCACCAGTGTCTTCCTGCATTGCAGTGTTTCTAATGAGAGTCTGAGATAAATTGTGTTCTCAGTTCCTTGTGAATAATATAATCTTTTTCTTGGGAACATTTCAGGATTTTCTCTTAATGCTTGATTTTCATGGGTTCAATAGAAAGCATATAGGTATGGTTATATATGTTCTTTTATTAATTCTGCTTGATAATTGGTGAGCTCTTTCTTTCTGGGGTATCTTGAATTCCTTTAATTCTAGGAATCCTCAGCCATCTTGTCTTTAAATGTTGCCTGTTCAACTGGAGCTTCAATGGGATGGATGTTAAAATTTCTGGATTTATTCCACGTGAAACACAGCTGTACTGTCGAATTTTCCATCTGTTTGTGCTATAGTCTGGAGAAATGTCTCAAATTAATATTTCAACATTTGTTATTTAGTCTTTCTCTGCATCCAGTTTGCTTTTAACATTTCTACAGAAGTATTTCATTTCAATCATTAGAGATTTCATTTAAGGAATCTCGAGTAATTACCTTTTCTAAACCTGATTGAACTTGTAATTAAATTGTTTTTATGGCAGTATACATGCATTTAAATGATTAATTTAATATTAATATGTTAAAATAATTTTATAATTTATTATTACATAAAATTTAACAAAATTAAGTTTTACAATAAATTGAAATACTTTAAAAATACAATTAAAATCTTTTTCTGATGCTTTATTTGGTCTGTTTCCAGAAGGTATTGTGCAGTGAGTTTTTGCATTTTTTTATGGAACGTGTGGAAGGAATTTCTTTTTTCCTGACTTCATATTGCCATCTGAATCCACTAACAAACATCTGACAGTGTAATGTAATGAATCTATCTTTTCTCTCTGGTTTCTTTGAAGACTTTCTCTTAGTCTTTGGCATCTAGAATTTTATTATGATGTGTTTAGGTACAAATTTGTTTTATTGTGGTATTCTTTATATAAATAGAATGTTTAGATCATAAGTGTTCAGTGTGATGAAGTTTGTCATTTTTATACAGCTTTTTGTAATACACACACACGAGAACATTTTTATTGCCCTAAGAAGTTCCCTTATTTCCAGAGATACTTTCGATTTTTAATATGATAGACTAGATTTGTTTGTTCGTGAACTTCATGTAAATGGAGTCATACAGCATAAATGGTTTTGCCTCCAACTTCTTTCACATGATATAATATATCTGAGATTTATCATGTTGTTGCATGTATCCGTAGTTTCTTCTTTTTTACAGTTGAATAGTGTTCCGCTGTATTACCATATAACAATTTATTATTCTATTCAAGAGTTGACAGATTTTGGGGTTGTTTACAACTTTCCTTTATTATGAATAAGGTTGCTATGAACATTCTTGTATAAGACTATGTAAACACGTTTTGTTTTTCTTGGATCAATATTTAAGAGTGCATTTTCTGGGTCATAGGATTGGTGTACATTTAACCTTATAAGAAACTGTCAAAACATCCTTCTAAGTAATTGTGTCATTTTACACTTCCCCCAGCAATGCGTAAGAGTCCCAATTACTCTGCATCTTCACAGATGTTAGGTATTGTCAGCAGCTTTAATGTTAATTAGTCTACTGGATATGAAGTGGTATCTCACTGTGTTTTCATATCACATTTCTTGAATGGCTAACAGGGCTTAACTTATATCTGAGTACTTACTGGTCATTTCTATGTTTTCATTGTGTAGTTTTTGCTCAAAGCTGTTGTCCTATTTTGTTGGATTTGTTGTTATTATTACTATTACTACTGATTTTCAGATGTTCCTTGTATATTCCAGATATAAGTTCTTTGTCAAATATGCTACAATTATTTTCTCCCACTCTGTATTTTTCTTATTCATTTTATTAATGGTGTATTTTGGTGAGACAAATGTTCATCTTGAAGACTTGTAATTATCATTTTTTTCTCTTGTGGTTAGTATTTCTTGTGTCTTTTCTAAGAAATGTTTGCCTAACTCAAAGTCACAGAGTGATTCTTTGATTTCCTTCTGAAAGTTTTATGCTTTGAGTTCAAATCTATGATCTATATAGTAATAATTACTAAGGTATTTTCCCCCCATACAAAATTTGTTAATTACTTGCAGTTTGGAAACTAGATGATTTTTTTCTTTTTCAAGATAACTTTGGCTATTCTAGATTCTTTGCATTTACATATAAATATTTATATCAACCTGTCAATTTCAAAAAAGAATAAAAATAAAAAATAAAAAGGCTGCTGGGGTTCTGATTGGGATTACATAGAGTCTAAACAATTTAGGAAAAATTGTCATCTTAACAACATTGAATCTTCTAATTCGTAAATATGGTCTATATCCCCACGAATTAGGTCTCCTTTAATTTCTCTCTGCTCAAACCTTCTTTTTGAAGCATAGAAATCTTCCACATCTTTTGTTAAATATATTCCTTGTTTGATATTTTGATGCTATTGTAATGGTAATACATTTTTAATTTCATTTTTAAATTATTTTGGTAGTGTATAGAAATACAATTAAGTTTTGTGCATTAACCTTGTATATTACAACTTTACTAAATTTATTTATTATTTTTAGTAAATTTATGTATATCCCACAAGATTTTCTGTGCACACACTTATATTCTCTCTAAATAATGATGGTTTACTTCTTCCTTGTAATATTTACTCATTCATTTATTTATTTTCATTTATTATTTTTTTTTTGAGATGGACTCTAAATCTGTTGCTCAGGCTGGAGTGCAGTGGTGCAATCTCAGCTCACCATAACCTCCACCTCCCAGATTCAAGGGATTCTTATGCCTCATTCTCCCAAGTAGCAGGGACTACAGTCATGAGCCACCAAGCCCAGCTACTTTTCAATATTTAATGTAATATTTTCTTTTCTTTCTTTTTCTTGCCTTATTGCACTGGTAATGACAGCAGACACTTCTGCCTGTCTCTTGGTCTCAGGGGAAAAGTGTTTAATGTTTTGTCATCTATTATTATAGAAGCTGCAGGATTTTCCCAAGTGTCTCTTATCGGAATAGGGAAGTAATTGTTGTGAGAATTTTTACCAGAAAGGGATGTTGAATTTTATCAAATACTAAATAATCTTATAATTTTTCTTATAAATTTATGTGGTACACTACTTTAATTGCTTTCCAAATATAAATAGTCAAATAATAACCAACCTAGACTAAATTTCACAGAATTATGATGGATTTAATATTATTTGTACATATTCATGGATTCAATATATAAAAATATCATATGATATCATATTAGGGATTTTTGCATCTACATTCATGAAAACATTAGTCTATAATTTTCTTTGTAAAAATGTCATTGTCAAGTTTTGGTATGAGGGTTATTCTGATGTAAACAAGATGAGAAGGGTTTCTTCTGTATTTTCTGGGACTGTGAGATTGGTAGTTTTTTTCCTTACATTTTCTGGAACTCACCAATAAAGCCCTCAGAGCCTGGAGTTTTCTTAGTGTGCAGGTATGGTAGGCAGAATTATGGCATCTCAAAGACATATGTACATCTTAACTCCCAGAATCTGTGAATATATTATGTGCCACTTGAATATATGAATATGTAACTATGGCAAGAGGAATTAAAGTTGCAGATACAATTAAAGTTGCTAATTTTTAGCCTTAATATATGGAGATTATTCTGGATTACACAGGTAAATCCAATGTAATTACAAGGGTTGTTTAAAGTGGAAAAACAGCAGAAGAGGAAATCAGACTCAGAAAGATTTGAAAATGACACACTGATGGTTTTAAAGATGGAAGATGAGTCCAAGCCAAAGAATGTGGGAGGCCTCTAGAAGCTAGAAATGACAAGGAACTGGATTCTTTCCAATACCCTCCAGAAAGATTGTGATCTAGCTTTCGGATTCCTGACTGCCAGACCTGAGAACTCCAAAATCTAATGGCTGAATAATAAAACATAAGCTTCAAAGGAGACAGAGAATGAATAGCAGATTAAGATAATAAACTTGTGTTGTTTTACGCCACTACAGTTGTGCTTATTTGTTATAAGCAGCAATAGAAAACTAATTAGAAAGTGTTAGGAACAAATTCAATGTATTTAATAGACGCAGGGCTTTTTAGGCTTTCTATTTCTTCTTGTAAAAACTTTTGCAAGTAGTACTTTTTAATGCCCTTTTTTTTCTAAGTTTCCAACATTTTTTTTTACAGGACTTTACATTTATTTATATGTTTAGTCTTTCCAATGCTCTTCCTTCCTTTCTGAAGATCCAGAGTCTCATCTGGATCAAGTCTTCAACTTGATGAGCTTTTTTGTGGTATTTTTTAAAGATCATGTCTATTGAAGGAAAATATTCTCAGCTTCTGCATCTTGGAAATAGATCTGTTTGATCTTCATTTATAAAGAACATTCTTGCTGGATATAGAATGCTAGTTTGATTGATTTGTTTTTCTTTCAGCACTTTAAGATGTTCCAATGTTTTTTGGCCTCCATTGTTTCTAATTACAAGTTAGTCATCATTCTTATACTTGTTCATGTATGTATATGTCCTTTTTTCTACTTATTTTATGATTTTTATTTTATTTTAGGGTTTTAGCTCTTTGGTTACAATGTGCCCAAATGTGGTTTCTCTTCAATGTATGCTTCTTAAGGTTTGGTGTTATTCTTGAATTTGTTAGTTGATACTTACATCAGTGTTATTTACAATCTCTTTACATATGTATTTTGTTTAATTATCTATCTCTTTTACTTCTGGGACTCAAATCAGACTTGTGTTAGACTACTTAATAGTGTTCCACAGATTTAGGGCATTCTGTTCTTTTCTTTTTACTCTGTTTTCTTTTTGTGTTTCAGATTTAATGATTTTGATTGGCTGTCTTCAAGGTCATTGATTTGTTTCTTCTGCGATACAGTCTGTGCTTAATATCATCTAATGAATCATTTATTTCTGATATCATACTTTTCATTTATAGAATTTCTATTTGTTTTTTCCTCTATGATTTCTATTTCCATCACAATTCTTCCTTCGTTTGTACATGTTATATACCGTTCTGCCAGATTCTTTAATGTATTTACAATTCCTATTTTTCTCTTATCATTCCAACATCTAAGCCCTCTCTAGTATGCTTCTATTTTTTGTTTCTCTTCTCAATCACACATAATCTTTTCTTGCTTCTTCATATTTCTCATAAACTTAAATTCTATGTTGGACATGATAGAGGCTAAATTACCTCTAGAATTTTTTTTAGCCAGAAAGATTTTTCTTCTTTCAGACTTCCAGTGGCCAGGGTTACACAAATCTAACACGAAGGTAAGTGTAGTTTGGGTTTTATTGCAGCTATTTTTAAATTTAATTCTTACCACTGGCTTTGAACTTTATGTTCAGCAGGCAGGAAATCTAAAAATTTGCAAAATTTGAAGATCTCTTTATGTTTATCATTCAGCCTCCAGATATCTGAAGATCTCTGCTTTAAATTTTGGCTACTAGCTTCATTCAAGATTTCTTTGCATTCAGAGATTTCTTAATACCTGATGTTTTGTATCCAGTCTTCATAGGGCTGCTTCACTGCTCTCATTAAAACCTGGAGTATCTCTAAGGGTTTTCTCTCAGCCATGCTTTCTGCCCTAGTCTTTCCAGCAGCTGCTGTCTTACATGTGAAGAAGGCTATGTGTTTTTGCATTTAATTGTTCATGTTTGATAGTTCTTGTTTTCTTAATCTGAAATTTCACATCTTTCAACAATTGGGGAAATTATTGTATGTGATTGCTTTATATATTATTGTTTCCTTATTTTATATAAACAATTTGTTTGGACTTTGTATTGGAGTACATTTCTGCATTTTATTCTGTTCTCTATGTCTTTTTATGTCTTTCTCACATTTCCAATTTTGTTACTACTCCATGCTATATTCCAGATAATTTCCTCCAGCGTATCTTCTAGTTCATTGATTCTCTCTTAATCTGTGTATAGCATGCTGTCAATTCCTCCCATTAAGTTTTTTTAACTTTATTGATAGTATTTTTTCATTTCTGGAAGTTCTAGTTAGTTGCTTTTAACTAATTTTTCCTTTTCCATAACATCTACTATGCACAATGTCATTTCTGTTCCCCTCCGTATTCATATGTTGAAGCTTCAACCCCGCAATGTGACGATATCTGGAGATGGGCACTTTGGGGGATAATTAAGTTTAGATGAAGTTATAAGGTTGGGGCCCCCCTATAATGAGATTTCTGTCCTTATAAGAAAAGACACGGAGAGTATTCTCTCTATCTCTCTCTCCTCTCCATGTAGGAACACAGCAAGAAAGCAGAAACAGAACTCTCATTGGACACTGAACATGCTGGCACCTTAATATTGGAATTCTGGCCTCCAGGACTATGACAAGATACATTTCAGTATTTAAGCTACTTAGTCTTGTATTTTGTTATGGCAACCTGAGGTGACTAATAGAGCATCTTATTATTTTCCTGTAGTTTTAGTTTGTTTTTAATGTCTTTAATCAATTAAAATATATAATGCATTTATTTTATAGTTTCTATTATCTAGATTTTCTATTTTATAAACCTTTAGGTTATTGAATCTAGCCATTTTTGTATTTTTTAACTCACAGTGAATTGTTACTTTTTTATTTTATAGTTTTAGATCATGAACTCTTCTTTAGTGGGATTATTTGAGAACATTGCATGGCCTAGGAAGAGGAGAGTCCCTCAGAGAGGCTCTGCCTTTATTTTCATCATAAACGCAAAAGGTACTAACAATGTATATACACATACACACATATTTTTAGCTTGTGAATGTTTAATACTACATTAAGTTGATTCTATAAATACAAGCCTTCAATATATCCATAACAGCATCATGTTTACAATCCTCAAAACCAACATTTCCCTAGTCTCCGATTCCTATTTGAAACAAACATAACTTTATCATTAACTTATTGTAACTACAGGTAAATTTATTTCTAACTTTTCTTTGAGGAATTTTTTTTCTGGCATAAAATCAGGTAAGTCTCAATTACTCTTATTTTAAATACACAATAGTATGTCCCCTGTCTCTGTATAGTCATTCAAATTGAAGTATCTAAATTACGAAAATGGAAATTACATTAATAGCTTATTGTCAGCTTTTCTTATAATTTGAGGTTTTATTCTCTCTTTGTATTTTGTTGTTTTGTTTTGTTTTATGTTATTGGTGGTTTATCTAAGCATATAAGGGATGCTTGTTATAGTGTATGTTTCATTTTTATGTGTTTTTGTAATGAAAGGGTTTTAAATTGTAAGTAGTTTGCTATATTGCCAAAAATGAAAATTGAAACTCATTTTACAATGTCACTATAACTTGATGTCAAAAATGGATATTGATAGTAATGTAAAATAAAATTATATACCAATCTCACTAATGACTATAATAGCAAAAGTCCTAAGTAAAATTTAATAAAGAGATTCCAGTAATATATTAAAAGAATTATATATCATAATCAGATGGGGTTTATTTAAAGAATGTAAGAATTGGCCAATATTGGAAAACTGTACAAATAATTGCTATATAATAGTTTAAGATAGAAAAGTTATATTTCCTCAATAGACAATAAAAGTCATTTAAGAAAACATCTTATAATCCTGAATAAAGAAAAAGATTCTAGCATACTAGAGGTAATAGCTTTCTAAAATATAATTATCAGAAATCTTCATTGTGCCATACTTAGCAGTGAAACTATTAACCAATAGCATTCACTTTCCATTCCTATAGTAAAAATATATTAATCACTTATTAATGTATTGTTCTAACTAAACATTGTTTTAGATATGGGGATATAGCAGAGTAGATAATAAAGCCCTAGATTTTGATGTTAAATAACAAAAGAAAATAAGTTAATTACATTTTATTAAAAAGCAATAATATTGTCATAATTTGCAAGTGAGGTCCTTAAGAATCAACTGACCAAACACTAGTGCTAGTGAAGGAGTTCTACGAGGTGACCTGAGTAAGCTTAGCATTCAAATGTTACATTTTCCTATTGGTATATCAATTATCAATTAGGAAAGTTAGCCAAAATATTTCCCAGTAGCTATAATATCAATACTGTGTGTAGTGCCAAATTTAAATAGAAATGTGTTCAGCCTGGCTGGGTGTGGTGACTCATGCCTGTAATCTCAGTACTTTGGGAGGCCGAGGCAGGCGGATCACCTGAGGTCGGGAATTCAAGACCAGCCATGGTGACCAAAGTGGAGAAACCCTGTCTCTACTAAAAATACAAAATTAGCTGGGTGTGGTGGCACATGCCTGTAATCCCAGCTACTCAGGAGGCTGAGGCAGGAGAATCACTTGAACCTGGGAGGCAGAGGTTGTGGTAAGCCAAGATCGCGCCACTGCACTCCAACCTGGGCAACAAGAGTGAAGCTCCATCTCAAAAAAAAAAAAAAGAAAAGAAAAAAAAGAAATGTGTTCAGCCTTTTTGAAGAAATGTATAACATTTTAATGAGAGACATAAAATAATTCAAATAAACTGAGAAAATATCTATGGTTATAAGTGAAAAGAATAAATATTAACATTTTACAAAATCAATCTATTATTTAGATAATTTAATCAGTCCATTATTTGAATGCAATCACTCAAAACCCAACAGGATTTTTTTGTCCAGGGATTCTAACAAATTCATTCTAAATTTGTTTTGGTGTGTAGAAATTCCAAACAATTTTCAAAAAACAAAAATCAAGAAATAATTGGGTTTTTTTTAGAACAATTTTGAAAAAAATATATACAATATAAATTATATTTCAAATTCAACAAAGAATCTAGAAGTAGACTCACAAAGATAAAACAATTTGGTTTACCTTAAAGGTAGCATTGCAAATGGCTGAGAAGAGGGTAGACTGTATCTTCCATGGTATTGGGTGAACTGGCTATATATTTTAAAAGATATCATCAGTTCTGACCTCAAGCCATTTAGGAAAATATGTTTCAGATAAATTATTCTTATATTCTCATTTATATCATAAGGAAATTTAGGTTAATATGTTCTTAATATTGATGTGTCTTTTCAACAAGACACAAAATCATAAGGGACTGAAGGAAAGATTGATTTCCCCTGAAAATATCAAAATTTAAAAGTATTTATTTAAAAAAGTTAAAATGTGAATGATAATTCAGGAGAAAAACCTTCTTGCATATGTAGAAAATATATAAAGAAATGATATCAAATATCTAAATATATGCAGGACACGTGTTAATAATTAGGGTAGTAATAACATAATGAAGAAGATAAAATAAATAAACTGGCAATGAAGAGTAGAGGAAATTCAAAAGGCCAATAAACATGGGAAAATTGATACTCTTCATAAAACAACATCAAGCAAATGTAAATTATGACAACAATTATATACTATCACCCATTAGATCAGAAAAAAATAAACAGTAAAGAGTATCAAGCATGGGTGACAGTTTGAGGAGACATCATTAAATTGCTAGTAAGATATTAGGTCGGAATAGTTGTTGAACTACCTCCATGCCTATAAGAAGGGGCATGTTCAAACTAAGAGGTAGTCTTATAATAGAATCATACACCATACACATCAGTTAAAACTAGTGAGGTTTTACTGTTTGCAGAGATTTGGAAAGCACTTTAATATGTCTTATGAAATGAAAAAGAAATGTGCAGGTTTCTATGTAACCTATGATACTATTTATGTGAAACTATCATACACGCACATATATATGTGCACACACACATGTGCACACAGTGATGTATTTCCAACAGCAACATATTACAAATAAGCAGATGCATAGAAAACTTTCTAAAAAGATACATTTAAAATATAGCAGCGATTAACTTGGGGGCAGAGGTAGACTGTTTGCAAAGGACTTAAATCTTATTCATTTTTAAGAGACAGGTCTCTCTCTGTCATCCAGGCTGGAGTGTAGTGGTGCAAGCATAGCTCACTGTAACCTCAAACTCCTGGCCACAAGCAATCCCTCCACCTTAGCCTCTCAAGTAGCTAGGACTACAGTCATACATCACCATGCTCAGCTAATATTTTCATTTTCATTTTTTTTTTGCAAAGACAAGGTCATCCTGTGTTTCATAGGCTGGTCTTGAACTTCTGAATTCAAGGGTTCCTCTTTCCTCAGGCTCCCAAAGTGCTGAATTACAAGCATGAGCCACCTCACGTGGCCTTGAGTCTTATTGCAATCTTCTAATTTTTATCCCAAAAATATTTTTATGAATTACTCTTATTTTATAAAGAACTAGATCATGTAAGGAAGATAGAAGAAACTAATTTCCTTATTCCAAAAAGTAGTATTTATTTATTTCCAAAAATGTTTTGCTCATATATCATCCTTATGCCTGACTCATTTTCATAGGCGCTATCTCTCGCACAAGCAGTAGTCTTCCACCTACATATGTGCACAGAGAGCTCTTCTGAAGTCCCCATGGAGCTTGAAAAAAAAAAACATTTCTCCGCTAAAACCTTGTATTCTGTCTAGAAGAGACATATAATAACACAGGGAATAACTGTGGTAATTACTCAGTAAATAGTAGTGACCCTAATTATGATGGTAATAATAATAATCTAAAAAAGCATGTTTGTGATTGCATCACTGCACTCCAGCCTGAGCAACAGAGCAAGACTCTGACACTGAACAACAACAACAAAAAAGCATGTCTGTTTTGGGTCATGTCCAGATCATATCTACATCTCATATCTTGTCAGCTTCCATGCAGTTTTGTTAGCATCCACTCTGTATTAGGCACATGGTAAGATGTAAATGAATCATGGTAAGATGTAGATGAATAATGCTTGGTGCCTGTCTTCAGTCACTCTCTATTTCTCAGATAAATGTTGCATAGGTTGAGAAAATCTGGAAAAGGTATCCCTATAAAATGAAATAAAAAGCTCTATGGAAATTCTCAGCAGGTATCTTATATTTCAAGGGCAAGAACGGAATCACCTAGCAGACTTTAGCTGCAAGGGAGGCTGAAAAATGTAAGTTTTAAGTTTCCTAACTTCTGTATTAAAGTAAGGTAAGCAAAAAAAAAAGTGGGGGATTAAAAGTGTATTGGGAATGTGTGTTGAGTGAGAAAACACTTGGCAAGCTGTGGGTATGCAAAGAATAATTGTGATATCACTTTTTTGTAAACATGACCAGAATTCGGTAAGAGCCCACTGTGTGGTCTTTTGCAACAGATTGACCAGCTCATGTCAGCACATGTACAGCAACAAAATGACTGAGTATTTTTTCTTCATCATCATCATCATCATCATCATCATCATCATCATCATCATCATCAACACTTAGTGCCTGGAATGGTGGTTGGAACAGTTACATAGTAGGCACTCAATATGTGTTGAATGAATGAAGCAATATAACAAAATCGTTATCGTCATTAACACAGCTGCCAGTTATTTGGCGCATATTTTATGCCAGACTGTGTAATAGGACATTTCATACACACTATTTAATTTAATCTCATGGTAACCTTTAGTAAGTGGCAGAAGTTCAGATTTAGAGAGGTTACATAGCTAATTAAAGATCAAATAGGTACTAAAGTTGAGAGCCAAGGCTCAGTCCCAGTTGTCTCTGGGTTTGTTCTCTCTAGTAGCATTAACTCCATCCATGTGGATAATGTACATACATGAATTATTAGTATTTTGTTGGCTGTAATCCCTTTTTGTTGCTGGGGACCTCAAGAAATCTATTTATTTAAAAGACATATGAAAAAGATGAAGTTTTTGAAGACAGCAGTCGATGCAATTTTAGTAAATATCATATTTATAGGACTCTGCCATTAATTTACAAATTTTTTACATCAAAATTTGCCCTGATGATCTTATTCTTTGGGGACAACAATTGTCTCCTCCTTGATGTTTTCCTACACTAAAGGCAATTATTGTTGCTTCTAGCTGTAATAAAAAAATAACCGAAACAGATAGAAGTGTCTTCATTGAAATTGAGCTGAAACTCCCACTGTGGAAATAATCAGAAAATTAAAAGCTCTGCAATCTTGCAAATAACATTGCAACTTAATATTATTGGAACATAACATTATTATCTCTTTTTATAGAGGAAACAAACATAAATATATTTTCAAATGACATCGTAATATTAGTTTTATTTTATTGGATGGGGTGGGAGGGGAGTAAAGAACAATAACTTTTTAGGGTCGAGCAAATGAAACAATGGGGATTTATGAAAAATGATCAAAAGCACAAAGCTATGCATGCTGCAAGTCTCATTCTCAGGCCAAATCTTTCAAATACAATGTGGCCCTACCCCAGCATGTCCTGCGTGATTTTCTGGGATGACTTCATCTGCAGTTCTCCATGGCAGCAACCAGGCACAGGGTCTGCTACCAGCTGTGCATTCAATCAATGTGGGTTAAATAAGTTTTTAATTATTATTGAAAAAGATCAAAGTCAGGTTCTTCCTTTTTCTATACCTTACCCTTCCTTTCTGCCTGTCTTCCTCTATCTTAGTTTGAGTTATGAGAAGGTGTAAAATATAATAGTTCATCTATACAAGTAAAATACATCATTTGAACTCAGAAAAGCAATTAAACAAGTATCCATTGAGGACTCAGCCTGTGGAAGATAATCTACTGGACACTCAGGATGAAACAATGGATATGACTTAATGTCTGGCTTCAAAAAATGTTCAGTACTGCCTGATTTTGTCCCTGTACCATACAAGGATCTGGGGGTGGGGCTCCAGACATGAGTCAGCCTCGACAATGCTTCACAGGCTGTGCTGTCCCAACACAAGTGGATTGGCAGGCACATTGCCATTTGCAGAAATGTTGAAGTTGGTGTAAGAGACTTCTTGGGAATTGATAGGGGAAGGAGTTGATGATTCCAATTTTAGACAAGTTATGTGAACATTGGGACAGGCGAATGGAGCCATTCCCAAGCATCTAGGAAGTTAAAAATTCCTAGGCTTGGTGTTGCAGTGTTTTTTTTTTTTTTTAAATAATGATAAAGTAAATCATAAAGTGGTCAGCCATTATTTTCTTAAACAACATGGAGTGAATGTGATTTTCTTTTCCTCAGAATATCCTGATACTCCTTGAAACAATTGGAAACACTCTTCTACATTATGGGTGGGTAATCAGGGAAAAGAAAGCATGGTTCAGCATACCTGGCCGCTTAGCTGCTATTGGGCAAGCTCCCACTTTCTTCCCAAGATGCTCAGAATTAAACCCAATCATTGGCTGCTTCTTCAGGAGAACTAACTGTAATTGCTTCTGGGCATGATTTTGGGGTGAAACAGTAACACTTTTGTGGGGAAAGTACAACGACGTGGAAAGAGTACGAGCTTTGGACTTGGGTTTGCATCCCAGATCTGCAACTTAACTAGGTCTAAAATGCCACACAATTATTTTACTTTCTTGTCTTAATCTGTAAAATGGAAATGAATTCAGGGTCAGGTGAATATGATCTAATACTTAATGCCTGGCTCAGGGCTTAGTTAAGAATACAGGCCAGATACAGCCTAACCTAAGTGATCTCAGTTCTCTGTACTATAGTTTTGGGTCCAAGCTCAGTCTTTAAATCAAGCATCACTTTCTTTCCCTTAGTTATAGTCCTTTGTGCATATTATTTTCTCTACAGAAACCTGCAGTCGAATATTCCTGGGTTCCTCAGCTTATTTCTACCTAATGTCACCATATTCCAAATATGATGAATACAATTAATAACTGGACCAAGACCTGGGTCAGACTGTCAATGGCTTGATTTCTGGGGTTCCCTGCCTCTGAAATAGGGACACAAGAAATTTAGAAGTCACAGGCTGCTTCTTCCCTCCTGGAGACTTGCATGGCCGGCGCAGATGATAATACAATCATGGAGCTTTCTTTTCGTTTTCTTTCCTGACTTGGTTTCTGTCCAGAGTTTAAACAAATAGGCTGGAAATGGAAGTTATACAAAGTACTAGCATCTTTCTTTTGGGATTGCTTTGTTTAAAGAGCCTTTTTATGATAGATAAGTTCTGTGATATATATGTTTATATGAGGGGTTTGAATATAATTTAGATCTGAACATCCTGCAGAGTGAAAGAGTCACTTCTCTTTTATCCAAAATGTTCAATATTTAAATTGTAAATTAAAGATATGCTCAGCTTTTGCCTCACTTGGTTGGGGCATTTTTCTTCAATTTAATTCAATCTAATGCATTCCACATAAATTAAAGCTTATTGAGTACTTACTGTATATGTAGTGCCATGGAAGGACACAGGGACACAGAGAGATATAGCACTCATTCCCCACCCACCTCTTCCAAATGTGCCCTGGACTTGTCCACTTCTCTCCATTCTCCCTGTTGCTTCCTATGCGGCCTCCATCATTACCTAGACTGTGGACATAGCCTTCCAAGTAGTCTCCCTGCATTGGGTGGTCCCGTCCACATTCTCCACAACAAACTAAATGATGTTTTTGAAACGGAATTTAGATGACAAGATTCCCTTCCTTAAAATCCCCCAAGGCCTTAACTGAATTTAGAAGAGCATTCAACTTTTTTTTTTTTTTTTTGCAACCTCTTTGCTCTTCTTTCATGCCTGTATCTCCAAAATCCCTTTAAGCCAGACCCCTCTTTGCCACCAGTCTTCCACCCCAGCCTTCTTCTTGTCCCTGGTGTATTTAGTGCCTTGGTTCTCTCCACTACTATTTCCTTGGCTGGAATGCTCTTCAATTGGATCTGGTCTGTGGCTCTCTCCTCTGATGTCATTAAAGTTGTCTTCTCAGAGAAGTCTTCTCTGCTCACCCAGTCTAGAATAGCCTCTCTATAGCATTGGTCACTGCCCGATATTGTTCTCGTTTACTCATCCATCATCTTCCCACTCAAAGTTTCATCGAGAAGGTGCTGTGTTTGACTTTTTTTAATTATTATTTTAGATGGAGTCTTGCTCTGTCGCTAGGCCGGAGTGCAGTGGCACGATTTCGGCTCATTGCAACCTCCACCTCCTGGGTTCGAGTGATTCTCCTGCCTCAGCCTCCTGAGTAGCTGGGACTGCAGGCACACATCACCATGCCCAATTAATTTCTGTATTTTTAGTAGAGATGGGGTTTCACCATGTTGGCCAGGATGATCTCAATTTCTTGACCTCATGATCTGCCCACCTCAGCCTCCCAAAGTGTTGGAATTATAGGCATGAGCCACCGCACCCAGCAGTGTCTGACTTCTATGGCTCTCTTCCTAGTGCTAGAATAGAGTACCTTCAGAGGTGCTCAATAGATGTTTTTTAAAAGAACAAGTAAATCCATTCAAGATAGTCACGGGCCACTGGAATCTGAAGTGCTGCAACCTAACTGATGGAAGGGAGACATGGAATTCAAGGAAGGGGTGCACCATTATGGGACCATTAACAAAAGCCAGTGGATGGGAAGATGGGTCTTTGCAATATGGCATCACCTTTGGAAAATGTTCCACTGCTTGTCCTCAGAAATCTGACATATAAGTATGACAATGTCTTCTCTTTTGTGAGTAAACTTGCTCATAAGAATGATCTATAAACATGAATGAAACCATATCAACTTTAAATGAGACATGCGGCTGTTAATGAATGGGATTAGGTCATAGAATCATGAAAACAGCATATTTTCAGTCTCCAGGTTGAATGTCTGGGAGCTAATGTATTCTCAGAAAGTTACTTACGGAGCTTGGAGTCATATCATAGCAGTTAGTAATCAGTTTACCGTTTCAATAGAATTGCCAAGTCAAAAGCTAGGAAAATCCCCAGCTGTTTAGCAGGTGGAGTCCAAATGGGTCAAGATAAATGGTCAGGCCCAAGATCAAATGCAACACAAGGGTTGGCAACCCCCTTCCCTGTGGAGCCTGCTTTGTAACAGTGCTGAAGTGTGAATAGTTAGAGGAGCCGAAATACACAAGTTTTCCTATTTGCTGCACTGCTTCCAACTCAGACCCAATCAAAGAAAACCAGATGTACCCTGTAAACAAATGACATAAGATGCTGCTCGTAGTTTATTTGAGCTCCCCATTGCAAACAGTCTCCAATCAGGGCACACTTTAAGCCATCCCTGTTTTGACTATAAATCTCCTCCATTCCCCTGCCTGCCACAGGTGATGGTGCCTGAGTCCTTTGCTATAGCAAGTTCTGAATCAATAGCCTCTGATTGTTCTCCTTTGGGTGGTCTATTTATTTCCTCATTCCCAAGACCCTGAATAAGAGACGTTAATATTTTCATTTTACTTTAAGGCAACTTAGGCTGAGAATGGTTATAAAACTTGGTCAAGTTCTTACAGCCAAATGGGACAAAGCCAGCATTTGAAGTCATGGCTCTCTGATTCCAAAGCAATTGCTCTTTCTATTCTGCAGTGACGTCTCTTCCAGGACCTATACCTGTTATGCACTTGTTGAAGGCAAGGCCTTTGTCTTATTTCTCTGTATAACCCCAGTGCCTTCCACAGGGACAGGCCAATGCTGATCAAATAGTTGAGGGCTTGCATTATTGCTAATGTTCCTATGACATTGTTCTAGATAGTTTTTAACAGGTCTGTATTTCTTAAAGCAGACAATGTAAGCAGGTTCTGGTGAACGTTTCTGTTCTTAGGATAAATGTGAGCTGTTATTTATTGCAAAAAATACCAAGACTCATTTTTTAAAATACTGCTTAATGTAATAATTCCTGGAAATGGTTCCCCTGTGGTGAAATCATGAAAAGTAAGTGAAAAGAGCTGCAAATATTGCTTCTGAGCAAAAGATTAGTTGAACGTATTCCTCTCCTTGGGTTTGCTTCACATGTTTGAGTAATAGAATTTGCTGGTTGGCTTCATATTTTAAATTACAAACCCAACCATTGTGGGGCTCTTGAGTGACAGCCTGGGTCATGTGGCTTTGGTATGTGCAGGTCATGTTATCAGAGCTGGGTATTCTTGGGAGAAATCCATTCTGAAGCAACCATGTTGCCAGTGTCCCAAACCTCTGGCTCATTAATGAAACTGTTCATAAAATCATGTTTTGTAGGTGTGATCTCATGGAAGTAGAGACTAGAATGATGGTTATCAGAAGCTTGGAACTTGGGGAGGGGAGGTGGGGATGAATGGTTAGTTAATGGGCATAAACATACAATTAGAAGAACCAACTTCTGGTGTTCAATAGCACAGTGGGGTAACTATAGTTAACAATGTAGTGTATATTACACAGTAGCCAGAAGAGAAGATTTGAAATGTTTCCAACACAAAGAAATGACCAACGTTCCAAATGATGAATATCCTAAATGCCCTGATTTAATCATTACACATCGTATGCATGTATCAAGATATCACATGTACCCCATAAATATGTACAATTTTTATATATCAATACAAATATTAAAATATTCATTTCTGTGGAAGTTCAGTAGTTCTGGGAGTACTTTAAACTAGGAGCAACACACAGAAGAAAACATCCATTATGGAAAGCATGCATATTGGCAGCAGTTCTTTTACAACAGTTTGCAAAGGTTGCTGAAGCAATAATTATATAGGATGTTGTTAAGAAATGAATTTTCTCAGAGCAGCCGAGGAGTAGGAATGGAACAGTCTGGATTTTACAGAGGACTAGGTGTTTTGAGCAGGAGAGGCTTTATTAATTTTCAGAAGCCTCAATAATCTGATCCATCAACTAGGTATAAGGGCTGTTTGCTCTGTTTTAAGTATGAAAAGAGATAATAACAAACGTAAAAGTACTTTGTACATTCTGAAAGGTCATACGGATATGATCATTATTATCACAAAACAAATTATCCAAAATGATTCTTGTTATCCACAGAATATCCTAGCAAAATAAATCTTAGTTTTAGAGAGGTGAAGTGTCACTGTCAGTTGTGTAAAACCTAGAACCTTACATTTGCATCAGTGATTGTATTAGTTTGTTGTCACGCTGCTATTAAGGACATACCTGAAACTGGGTTATTTATATAGGAAACACTCATAGTTACACAGGGCTCTAGAGGCCTCAGGAAACTTACAATCATTGTGGAAGGGGAAGCAAGCATGTTCTTCACAAGGCAGCAGGAGAGAGAAAAATGAGAGATGGGTGAAGGCGGAAGTTCCTTATAAATCCATCAGATCTCATGAAAACTCACTATCCCAAGAATAGCGTGGGGAAAACCACCCCCAGGATTCAATTACCTCCCACTGGGTTGCTCCAACGACACATGGGGATTATGGGAACTACATCAAGGTGAGATTTGTGTGGGAACACAGCCAAACCATATCAGGGATCATAGAATTGCTAGTATTTGTCAAGCTCTGAAAGATCAGATCATTTAGTTCACCCTATCTATTTGAAGTCTAAAGAGAATTTGCCCAATGTCAAAAGCCTTTGTTTTAGGGAAAGACAAAGTGAAAAGGCCTTGAGGGGATGGGTCTATATGAGAAAAGAGAAAAAAAGGAGTTGAGCCTGATATATATGCTTAAATGCTTTTTCTAGGTAGGAACGTTAAATTCCATTAACCCACCACTTGTGAAACTAAGGAAGCAAGATGATGACTGGAGGCCACATTGGGTGGTCAGTAAGAAAGATGGTAAAGAGAAGACAAATATGTTGTCTCTCTATGGTCTTATCCCTGTGTAGGTGAAATGGAGCTTTTTCAGCAGAAGATTGGCTAACTGTGAGTTTCAGTATTTTTGTACAATTTGTTACATAGACCATTGGTATTTTTGCATTCTACCACAAATCTTTGGCATAACATAATTTAGAAAATTCTGGTATATCTCAGTTGCACTGGAGGAACCAAGGCAAGATGGGTGTCTGCTCAAACGAGGACTCTTCCTGATGAGGCAGAGTCTTGTCCTTGGAAAATCTGATTTTTCAGAGTGACTTAGAAATCGCTGGCACAGGATTATGACTCCTTGGGACTTATTGATCCAGTTGCCTTGTTACAATGTTGAATCTTTTTGAGTTCTGTTTTCTGCCCTAACTGCAGAGTTCTGTGCTTTGTTTTCCAACAAGGTTGGAAAGAAGGGCTGGGTTCACTGCTTTCAGTTAACTTTGGAGGGGTCATTTCTGAGCAACCCGGCACACACAATAACCTGTCCTTTGACTAGCGATGTGGCTCCCTGATAAGAGCCACCTGATACATCCTAATGGATGCACACCTCTTCACAGGAATAGGCACATTCCTCAGATGTCTGGCTCCAACCTGACATCCTTTTGAACTTCCTATATTCTGAAAGCCCATTATTTGACTTAATAATTTGGGGGAGATTTCAGGGCTTGCTCTTGCCAAGGTTTTTTCAGACATTTGTCTAAGGACAGGACATGATTTGTAAGAAAATATTCTTGAAAACAATCTCTGTGGAAGATCAACATATTCAGATCTCACCTTGACCCTTTGACCCACCCACTCCCTCTTCCAGTATTTTTTGCCTCCAAGGAAAGATTGTAACTGGTTGTCTCCTTTTTGCCATACTCCATTGACTTACCAAATATCTACCCCAAAGCTTCCCTATTGGTCCTGCAAAACTGTGGTTTCCATGGGCTCCATGGCTAGTTGCTGGTCCAGCTGAACAACTTCTGCCTTTATCTTGACCTTTCTGCTGTACTTAACTCTGACAACTCTCTCTACTTTCTTGGAACTCTATCATAAGCTTCTATTCTCACCTAGTCATCTAATTTTTTTCATATTTCTTTTCTCTCACAGGTCAGGTTCTCCAGAAGCAGATGCAGAAATAACATCTAGAGTGCGGGGTGTTGATTAAGGATGAATTTCTGTGAGCAGAAGAGAAAAAAGAGGAGATAGAGGAAGAAGGTGAACTTCCTCGTGGGAACAACCATGCCTCAGTAACCCCAGGATCTCCGGAGAGAGGACTGGACAAATCACACCTAACAGCATGTCCTGTGTACAGTAAAATGGGCAGGTGTTTATTGCCACCTGGCTCAGTCACAAAATGCCTTGGCCCTGGGAAGGACAGGAGAACTGCAGGCAGAGCAGTTCTCTGCAGGGCAGGTGGAACCTGAAGGAGCTGACAGCCAAATGCTGTTTACAGACCACACTCCCTACTCCTGGGCAGGCAAGTCTGGACTTCAAGGGGAAGGTCAGCGACTCAGCCTCCTATGACTTCCACACTTCCTTGCAGGTATGACTTTGCATCAGCTGGTCATAAACACCCCTCACAGTGATGAAAGCAATGGACTCTCTCTCTGAAGAGAAATGTGTGAGTGCCCACTGATAAGTATGTCACCAACAACTTCAAAAATTGTTCATAAGTGTTCCAAAATCCACCCACGAGTTTTTACAGTGGATAAACCTAATTAGGGTTAACTTGACGTTAAATTTTATTTTCTTACTGCATTTAAATTCACATCCAACTGCATTTCAATAATATCTCAAAATCAAAATGATGCTGGACACTTTCTCCTGTATTATTTTATTTAGTCCTGACTACATACCTTTGAGTTGAATATTGTTAATCCTGTTGACATATTAGGAAACTGAGTCCCCGAGAGGGTAAATGATTCACCTGAGTGCTCACTGACATTGAGTGGTGGAGCCAGGATGTCACAGCAGCTCTGTTTACCTCCGTCACTCACATCTCTTCCACTCAATCTCCCTTCCTCAAAGAGTTTCTCAGCTCTCCAGGAGTTTGTTCCACTGCAATGCCACAGAGAAGTGGGTAGTGTTTGCAACATGGAATGGACCTAATGTTTTTGTTATTCTCTCTCACTACCCCTTGTGTGGGCTCATTTAAAATGGATTTAATTATAAATGCTTATTATGTAGGTAGTACATGTGTTTGTTATACACAGTATAACATACAGAACTTTTTATGTTCTTATTGAGTCAACATTTACTAAATCTATTAAATAACATTTCTGCTAGTTAGCCTGAGACTGATGCAGGACTAGGCCCACAAAAGGTATCTAATTAGTAGTCTAAGGGAATGCGTAAATGATTCAGCAGAAGAATGAGTGAACAGATTTTTTATTGCCAAATCCTCAGGCCTTCTCTAAGATCTTTTCCTACTGGGTACCACTTCTACATTTGTAATTGTTGGAAAGCATGCAAATCCATCTGGCTGCCTCTTCTTTCATTCTGAATTTGGTACTCTCAACCCAGCGGACTATTGGGAATCACTCTTGTGTGTACATCAAGCCCCCGAAAGCCAACATCTGCACAGCTCACTCTGTGGCAGCAATTTTGTGGTGGTTAACAGTGAGGCTTTGAAACCCCAAGTGCCTGGGTTTGGATTCTGGCTTCCGCCACTTCCTGGCTGCTGACGCCTCGGCCAAGGCGTTTAAGCCTCCATTATTGTGAGGATTGAGCATGTGAGCTACATGCAAAAAACACCTGTCACATATGAAAACTCCGTCAATGAGAGCTCGCATCATCCTGACCAACTCAGCTTTTTCTGTAAGGCCCATCAGATCCCTACCTGTATCTGATCGGTACCCACCTGCACCCATCAAATTGGATTCCCCAGGCTTCCTCCATCCCTACATTCAAAGTCACCTCAACAACATCTCTCAAATCCACTCCCAACTTCTCCTTCCCCAGCATCCTGCTCTGGCTCTGGCCTTCCTTCTCTGGAGTCTTGACTGTGGAAGTGTGTTCCCACCTGACCTCCCTCCCAGTGGCCAGACTTGTTTTCCTGGAGCCCAAGCCACACACTCCATTTAAAGTATAGATTCAGTGATGTTGATGTCCTTGCCTCAGGGACTCCTGCTATCCTCAGACTTAAGTTTAAATTCCTTCCTTGCCTCAGTGACCCCCACTACCCTCAGACTCAACTTTAAACTCCTTAGCATCATGGCATCCAATGTCCTCTAGCACCTGGTATCACTTCTGTCCCAGATTCTTCTTTCCCTGTTTTTCTTCCAACTTCCAACTATGCTAAACCTATGAGTTTCCCAGACATGTCTATATTTTCCTTTTCCCCTTGGCCTTTGCATATGCATTCCTTCTTTCCTCTCTGGAACACCCTGCAGTTTCCTTAACTCTCATGCTTGCTGTCTTTCTCTGGAAGCTGTCCCTAAATCCCCAAGATTGACTGGGTGGCTCTCTATATCCTATCACTGCATTTTGGTAGGAGCTGAAAGCCTCACACGAGGGGAAAAGGAACACAGACCATGTAGGACTGATCCATGCTCCAGGCAGAGTAAGGCTACATACTTACGTGACTGGGGCCTCCTAGACACCTGTGCAGCTCACCTGAACTTAATCTTCCACAGGGCTTGGAGTTGGCCACCTCATCTAGGGCCCCAACGTCAGACCCACTGCAGCCTCTCTGCCAGAAAAAGGCCTCTTGGTTCTCCCATTACTCAGCTGCACCAGAATAGATAGGGTCCAGGATTTTATAAAGTTCTTGGAGTCACTGGGGATTACTGGCCCTACTAAAGGAAGTAAATCCTGTTATCTTCCTGGACCCTTGGAGAGGAAACAGGGTCAGTGTCTGACTCCAGGGCCCAGCAGCTCAGAAAACAGTCTCCTGGGCCATCCTCCCACATGGACTTCCTCTTCCGCTCTCCCTACCTCCTTGAGAGCTTTGTGAATTTTATATATGTATGTGTATGTGTGTGTGTGTGTTTGAAATCATACAGAAAACTGGTCAATGTGTGTGTGTGTGTGTGTGTGTGTGTGTTTGAAATCATACAGAAAACTGATCAACTCTGTGTCCAGTAGGGATGATGTGGAACCTGGACCTATACATGGTCTACATGGCCTGCATTACAGGGGAGGAGGGTCTGGGTGGGCTGTGGTTAAAAGACAAATTTGATGGTTAGACCATTTGGGTTCACCTTCTTAGGTCTGGGGCTCCCAGAATGTAATTTATCAGTGTTTCAGTTTCCCTGTCTTTTAAATAGGGGTAATAACAGTGCTAACCTTCACAGCAGTGAGTAGTATTTAGTGCAACTCCGGCACAAAGCAAGCATGTGCTTAGACTTAGCTATCACCTGAGGCTTCTGCTATCCAGTTAAAGGAGGAAATCTATGCAGAGAGGCATTAGAAAATTGATCGGTTGGGGGCTTTGGGGTGGAACTTTTGTTTGAAACCCAGTCCCATCATTTAAAGAATGCGGTGCCCATCCTCATCGTCTTCACCTCCAAAACATGGATCATACACCCGAGAGAGTTGTTGGGAAGTTTAGAAATAACAGTATATGTCAGGGGGTGCAAAACTCCTGTCCCATTTGTGCAGATCCTCTTCTCCTTGAGTTCCTATAAAGATTAAATAGAGTACCTGTGACCATAGACAGCACTTTCCCTCAGAGGAGCTGAAAGATAGGAACTAGGTCACTGATCCAACTTAAGTGAGGGCAGCCAGGCCATGGAAGAAATTACTAAACCCTGTCAGAGACTTTCATGGACAAAAACTGGCATGGGGAAGAGAGAGGACCTTCAGCAAACCCCACACAGGCACAGGGAGGAAAGACTTGGGAGCTGTGCTGCTAGGAAATCGTGAAATGCAGCCACAGGAGTGTGGGAGCTGAGGCTGCTGTCCCCAGGGGGCCCCCAGTGGGCTTAGGGAGTGTGTGGGTCCCTCCTCCCCAGGAGCAAACCGGGGACTTCGGTTTGGCAGAGACAGGCAGGAGCCGGCGCCTGGTACCTTCTCTGTTCCAGAAGGCATGCCAAGCCAAGAGAGAGTGGATTAGGAGGATTTAAAGTACCAAAAGTAAAACAAGTTGTTTTGTTTTTTTCTTAGACAATCATCCTCAAAGACAGTGAGTGGAATTTGTGTCACTTTAAATAAGCAATGTATCGGGAGGAAAAATGAAGTAGAAAGATCCCCCATGTCTCTCTTCTGGAGACAGTGAGACAACACACCGGTCAGTGTGCCAGACACAGCCACACCCGCCCCTTTCTCCGCCATGCATTTTTTTCTGTGATTCACTCCCCATCCCTCACGCTGCCTAAAGTCTATTTTTCTTGTCCTCAGGAGTTCTTTAGTTCAAGGGAAGCCAGCAATTCCCTGCCAATGATTTCTCTCTATTATCACGAATGTGAGTGATTCAACCGAAGTTCATTGAGTGTCTACTTAAGCTCAAGAGGAAAGCGCAAAAACTTTGTACAAAGGCAAATAGTTGGTTCTATTCTGGAGGGAAGGCTGATTTCTGGGATGGAAAACACTCCCAAAAAGCACTGGAATATAAAAATGACAACTAATGAAGTTAGTCCAGCAATCCTTTATAAAGAGCGTTTGCACACATTACCACATTTCACAAAACAACCCTGTAAATAGGAAATGAGTGTTAACAAGCCCCACTGCATGAAAGAGGGGAAAAAAGGTCATTAAAAGGATGTGAATTATCCAGAGTCACTCAACTAGAGAGATGATTGGCCTATGGTCCCTGGTCCCAGAGGGGGAAGGTCACCTTCAAGATGCTTGCTAAGACACTAACTGTCTTCTCTTTAAGTTACACTTCCATGGCCCTCTCAAGGACAGCCCACTGTCAACTACAGTGTTACTCCATGGTCCTGCTGAACTTTGGGAGTTCTGGGAGGCTGAGGCGAGTGGATCACGAGGTCAAGAGATCAAGACCATCCTGGCCAACATGGTGAAACCCCGTCTCTATTAAAAATACAAAAATTACCCTGGCGTGGTTGTGCACACCTGTAATCCCAGCTACTTGGAAGGCCGAGACAGGAGAATCGCTGTGAGCCAAGCGATTGCAGTGAGGTTGCAGTGAGCCAAGATCGCACCACTACACTCCAGCCTGGGTGACAGTGTGAGACTCTGTCTCAAAAATAAAATAAAATAAAATAAAATAAAATAAATCAGAAAGGCCAACTATGGCTTGTGTGCTAATTGTGCAACATACACAGGGATCTGGCCCTGCTATTTCCTTTTCGATGGCTTCCAGGTCACTTCATGCTCATAATTTGGTGGCTGAAGCTCCAGCCTTCTCTGAAGTTCCAGGTAGAGCCAAAGGGAAAGGTGGAAAGCAAAAATGACGTTATCTGTTGCCTCAGACCCTTGCAAGCAGATTCTGTTTGCGCTTTACTAACGATTGTGTTCATTGCTGCATACACGCCAGTCAACCAGTGACACTTCAAAAATCATTTTTCTGCAATTCTGTTTTCTCTCCACCTGGGTCTTCTTATAGGGAAGTTTGAACTTCTGTATCTTTAAACTTATCATTCATATATTCCATCTTTTGATCCTTCTGACAGATATACTTTATATTTCTTTATCTCCCAATTTGCTAATTCTCTAATTTTCTGTGCTACAATTACTGTTTTACTCAGTTATTGAAATTAAAATTAAATTCTTATTTTTATTTTATTACTTGCATATCTAGGCTTTCTAACTGGTTATTGTTACTATCTAGCTTCCTTTGTTGGTTCTTGCTTTATGTATGATGTTCCCTTTTATCTTTGAACATATTAAATATTTTTATTGTAAATAACTTTCAGACTCCTCTATTTTATATGGCCCCATGGGTCTAAGTTTCCCATCTTTCAGTCTGTAGACTATTATTTCTGGTGGTGTATGTTTGCAGTTCTGGAGTTCGAGGTCGCTTCTCAAGGGCATTATCTTCAATGGACGTTCCCTTCTCTTGAGCATGAAGTTGTCCTTTTGAGAAATTTGGAACTTGCCTCTGCTTAGATGATGCAGAGTTCGCTGGCTGTGAATGAATTTCGGGGGCCTTGGGTTGGGGTTTCTGTATTTCATGGGTTACTCTAATTGAATTCTGAACCTACTGCTGTGCACTTTTTGTTTGTCATCTTTTTCACCATGGCTTTGGGTCGGCAGCAAGCTTCTAGACAGGGGGTTAAGATTTTCTAGTTCCAGTTCACAGAGGGTCAACATACAAAAGACCCATGGTTTCATGCTTATTTTCCTGGTCCTCTGCTTTTTGCTCTTGGGTTTATATCCCTTGGACTCTAACTCCAACTTTCTAATTCATCTCCCTTACTCCATGATTTCTCTGTCCACTCTATGCAGTGTCCAGTGCCAGCTTTCTAGAAGGCAACTCTTATACCTGCAGCTAAAGGAGTGGTTTCCATGGCTCCACATGTCTGGTCCAGAGCCCCCCGTTTGGGCCATATACTCAGAACCCTGAGTTTCTTCTACATGACTGGCCCCTGCATATCTTCTTGCTTGCTTTGAAGCACAGCTAAATATGTGTTTGATAATTTATATGTCACCTAACATTTCCATGTGTTCAGAGCAGGAAGGATGGTATTAATATATGCTTCATAAGTCATCTTGCTGTGAAGTTAGAGTCTACAATCTATGGAAAAGAGAGTTTGTACAAGGGGTTGAGAAGTGCTGTTCGCTCAGGGCAGGGTGCTTGGATTGGTACCGTGTACCTTAGGAGCTTCACAACTCTCCTGCATGTTACGCACTTGTCTGAAGATTTAGCTGCAGAGGGAGGGATGAATAGAGCCCATTTGCTAACTGGGGTCGAGTCAGGAGGGGAGCCTTCTGGCTTCTCAACAGCTTTCCAACCTGTTTCCAGTCCCTTACATAGCTATCTGACACTTGCTGTCTTTGATTGCGTAAGATAATTCGCCGTCCTTCAAGTGTATGCTTTTGTAGAAATTCATTGAAGTGGTTCTCTCTACGTGCAACCAGAGGAGCTTTCGCCAAAATGTGGAATTCAAGCTCAGACCCATCAAAAGCCCAGCTCAGATCCTCCAATTTCCTCAGAGAATGGGTTGGCCTGTTTGATCAAAAGTCGAGGCTTG
Organism: Pongo abelii; assembly: GCF_028885655.2. Lineage (NCBI taxonomy): Eukaryota > Metazoa > Chordata > Mammalia > Primates > Hominidae > Pongo > Pongo abelii. Next base: position 102,887,334 of record NC_072000.2, on the reverse strand, counting down.
CGTAGGTCATTTTAAGTAACACAGTACTGAAATAAGAACATTTCAATAAGCCATAAACTGTGGTCCTCCAAGTGAATTTCTCTCTCTCATCACAGAATGCCTGAAATCAGTTGGAAAAATTGCTTTGGAGATAGGCAGTGTCTCATTGTTTCTTAGTGGTTGAATAAGCCTGAGTCTGTTAGTAGACCTTTCAAACTCTCGGACTGGTAATTTGTGAATACTCAGGCTATTTGGAACGTTAAAAGCATCAGTGTAGTCTACAGGGACAAAGCAGTAGACTACAAGCAAGTTTGTCCTTGTAATCTACAAGGACAAAACATCTGTCGTCTCATCTTCTCTCTGCTTACAACGGGCAGGTACTTAGAGAAAAAAGAAGTGGTGCTGCCATAGAAGAAACTCTCTTTGAGGAAAGATCTGACATCACTTTGGGGCAGGGAGCCCTTTTGGCCAAGGGAGCATGTGCCTACTTGGAGGCATGACCATGTCCAGTCTTCAGCTACTCTTGGAAGTACCCTTCATGGTTTGGTTTTTGGAGGCTGAGGCTTGCATTGTCTGATGAGTGTCAGGAGCAGTAAGTTGACACTGCATGTTTTCCTCCTCTGAGTTTAAATGCATTATGAGGGAGGCAGGCAAGTTCATATGAGGAAGGTAATTAAGTTCCCATTGATTGTGCCTGTCTTCATTTCCCCAACTTGTTTCATGGCTTCACTAGTTGGTGTTCAGGGTCCACAGGGGCAGTAATAGACATTGCTACAAGATCAAGATTTAAATAGGGGCAGAGGGAGATGGCCCTTGACATGATTCTCAGGGGAAGGACTTGGCATTTTTTGAATATTTTGCTTGTTTTTTTTCCAAATTATTCATATTCAAAAGGCCCCCTTTTATTTGCCAAGAAGCACTGAGAATGCAGTTTGGAGCAGGCAGAAAGAAGTTGAGCTTCCACACTGCTTATTCTCTCAAATGACACAGAGATTGTCTCTTTTCAGGCAATGGGTGATGGGACACATTGCTTAAGAAGTGCTGGAGGGATGCCTCCACGTCCAAGCCGGACGGCATTCCTGTGTGTGATATCTCATGGTGAGGCGAGGAACTGGCATCTTCTAAAGAAAAGCCTCATTTAGAAGTGCAGGCCAGGTTGTGGGTCCCTTGGATTGTAACTCCAGCTTTCTAATTCATCACTCTTACCACACATTTGCTCTGTCTATTCCATGCAGTGACCAGTGCCAGCTTTCTAGAAGGCAACTCTGACCATGCCTCCCTGTAAGCTGCCACTTAGCCCTCAGGTCAAGCTCAGGACCTAAATCATGGAGTATGGGGCTTCACACAGCCAGCATGACTTCTTTGTTTTCATCTGTGCTTAGAGAAAAAACATTAATACAAAGATGGTTTAGTTGGGCCATGTGTTGGTCTGTTTGCATTGCTATGAAGGAAGGCCTGAGGCAAATGCTTTATAAAGAAAAGAGGTTTATTTTGGCTCACAGTTACTCAGGCTGTACAAGAAGCATGGTACCAGCATCCACTTCTGGTGAGGCCTCAGGAAGTTTCCACTTATGGCAGGAAGCAAAGAGAAGCCGATGTATTACATGGTGAGAAGATACAAGCAAGAGAAAGGGGAGGTGCCAGGCTCTTTAAACAACTAGCTCTTGTGTGAACTACCAGAGTGAGAACTCCCTCTTTACTATGGGGATTGCACCAAGCCAATCCACCCCCATGACCCAAACACCTCCCACTAGGCCTCACTGCTAACACTGGAGGTCACATTTTAACATGACATTCAGAGGGGACACATATTCAAACTACATCAGGTCATGAACTCAAAAATACCTGTAGGAGAATGAGGAAGTGAGTTAGAGAACAGCGTGTTAACAAGCTGTTTACCACCAAGGCAACAGGAGCTTAATCCATCTAAGATCCCACAGAGGTGGCGAGAGAGGCGGGGTATGGATTCCCCAATGGCTATAGGTGTGGGTGGGTGCTGCTGAGGGGGCAGCCCCAGGCCCTTCTGGCCCTCTGCCCACGTGGTCCAAGTGGGTTCTGATGGCCAGAGGAAGTCCTCAGCAAGGAAAGAAGGTACTGATAATCTCAGTAGGGTTTATGAGCACGGACATGCTAATGATGGGAGGGAAGTGAGGGTCCACCTATCTCTCTCTTTCTCACCTGCAGAAAATGTATAATATTAATATATACATAATGCAAGGTTAATGAAAACACTGTGCTCTTTACCATGGCCTTTTTCCCAGGTCCATCCCTAAGATGCTAAAATATTCCAGATGGTCCTGTTTACCTGATGTCTACTTATTCACTAAGTAAAATCATTGAATTACTTTTACTAACTGATTATTATATACACTGTGGGGATGTCTGTGGATTTCTTCTTTAATATGGCACAAGATTTTTGTCCTTAAAAATGTATAATTTCACAGTAAGTGGTGGAGCAAGTAACATGCAGACCAGAAACCAGGCAATTACACTGCATTGCATCAAGTCCAATGATTGGGGAAAACAGGGTAATATGAAAACTTTTTATTTTTTTGAGATGGAGTCTCACCCTGTCACCCAGACTGGTGTGCAATAGAGCGATTTTGGCTCACTGCAACCTCCACCTCCCGGGTTCAAGTGATTCTCCGGCCTCAGCCTCCGGAGTAGCTGGGGTTACAGGTGCGTACCACCAGAACTGGCTAATTTTTTTTTGTATCTTTATTAGAGATGGGGTTTCACCATGTTGGCCAGGCTGGTCTCGAACTCCTGACCTCGTGATCTGCCCACCTCAGCTTCCCAAAGTGCTGGGATTACAGGCATTAGCACCGTGCCCACCATGCCTGGCTGAAAACTTCTTTTTTTAATGTCCCCATCTTGGATGATGAAAAATTCCAAGAGGAATATCGAGGCTCATCTAGAGAGGGAGTGAAGACTTTCCAGTGAAAGTGTTGTTTAAGTCTAGACTCATTGGACATGTAGGAGTGAAGTGGGGTAGGACATGAGAGGCCATGACTGGTGCCATCAATGGCACTTGGCAGATGACCCACCAAGGTCTTGCATGAAAATGGTTAAAAAGACCACACACACACACACACACACACACACACACACACACACACACACACACGGTGCCCTAAGACAGGTGACTTTGGCAGATGGTGCTTTTGTATGTGCCTCCCTGCCAGGGTCTTGAGCATCCATTAGGTTTCCTTTAGCAGCACTGTCTTGTCCCTCCCAGAGACCACATTGGGATACTCTTTTCATTCAGGGCATTCTTCTTTGTTGGAGACTTCTCTGGAAGAACATGGCTGCTTGCTTTAGCTGGAGCCAGACAATGCCTCCCCGGGAAGACATTCTTCATTATGGGGTCCAGGGTGGGCTCTCCTTAGAAAGATTATGGAGAATTTTCCTTGTCTTTTTTCTTTTTCTCTTTTTTTTCTGTTTTGTTTTTGTTTTTGTTTTTTGTTTTTTTAATGTACTAGAGTTGTATCATTCTTTCCCTTCTATGCTTTTGGTTCAAATGCTTTTATTTCTTTTGGTTCGAAAGAAATATGCACATCCTGAGACTATACAATAATATAACAGTTACTAATTTTTAATGAACAGTTACTAATTTTTAATGAACAGTTTAGTACCTGGCCATCTAAATATCTATCACCCTTCAACATAGCCACTTTGGGATGCTACATATTTGTTTGAAATATACTGCTTCCTTGGGATTTTGCTTGTTTGTTTTAATGGCAGAGTGGCATGGCCAGGGACTTCTGAATCAAAGATCTGGGGTTTGGGGTCTCTCACTTGTGATGTTGAGATCTGTCAATGAAATCATTTCCTCTGGGAGCCCCAGTCTCCAACTCTGATAAAAGGATGGATTTTGTCTGAGCCCCAGAGATGGAGCAAGAATTAAGGAAGTAATAAAGTGGCAATTATTGGCATTTGGTAAATGCCTGAACATTGTTGAATGCAAAGTCAAATGCTATGAGGAGATAATTTTGCAATTTCAAAATGTTAAATTATTTTTAATGCTAGAACCATTATTTAAAGCAAAACTATATAGCAAGCACAGCCATATAATGCTGACTCAAGACAAACAGCTCTGGTTTCAGAGGGGTGGGTGATGAATGCAGTCTCCTTGGAACATTCATCTCCCTGGGACAAACTGTCACCTTGTCCAAGAAACTGCTGGCTCAAAAAAAGACATCTGCTTTCTTTAGGTTCCACCATAAGAGACTAAGATTTTTGGGGTCGCATAGAAAGCCCCAGTTAGACTCACAGCAAGAAAGGAAGGGCTTTGGTCCTTGCTACTAAAAATTGTGAAAGCCACACCATCTGATCATCCATGAAGAATGAACCCATAGGCAGATTGTGGGGTTGCATGCTTAGTCCCCTTGGTTTTGCATGCTTAGTCCCCGTGGTTTTGCAATTTCCAAACCAATTTTGCAGATGCAAAGACTCAACAAAGAAAGAACAACGAAGTTTACTGACTGTGTGCATTTGTGTGTGTATTTCATTTAGCTTCCCCTTATTCTAACATAACCCAGTGGAGATACTCCCCTTCTATAAAGATCTCCCAGCTCCCTTTCCCCAAAGACTTAACCTTTCCTCTTCAGTGTCTTCTTTTGACAAGCCTGTTTGCTCCAGTAGACACTGAGCTTCTTGGAAACATAAACGATTGTTGAGCTCATTCAGTGGCCTGGAATGACACATGATGTGGACAAGACATTGAAATGAAATAACATTGAGCCTCTGGGTGTGCAGCCAAGCTTTTTAGGCATGTTTTTATTCTTCCCAAGGAGAATAAAGTCATTATCTCATGAAATCCATCTCCACTTCATTTATTTGACAGAGTCTATTGCTCTACCAGTTCTCTCTGCCATTGAACTATTGTGCCTGGCCAAGTGGCTGGGAGAATGAGACGCCCTGGCCCTCTGGGCCGGGGAAGGCCACTGTGAGCTCTATGATGTGACTTGAGGATTTGTAATTGCTCTTAAAGCTTTCACTGATGACAGGTCATGCTCTCCAGTGGAAACATAGCTGTCAGAGGAGGAGGACCTCAGCTCTACAGTGAACCCACTGTATAGCCTGGGGACGGCCATATAAAAACTCTGGCCTCAGCTGAGTCATCAGTCAAAAAAAGAGTGGGGCTAGATCAGTGGTGTCGAACTTTTTTCAGAGTGTATGAGAGTACAGAAGGTAGAAGGTAGAGAAGGTAGAAAGGTAGAGAAGTCTGGTTCAAAAGAAGGCAATCCTGGGAGACTAACCTGAGAGCCACATGAGAGTAGGACTCTTCTCCTTGAAGTTGGGGCTGTGCATGTGAGGATGTGTCTGAGGTGGGGTTTGCTCTTGGTCCAGCCCCCTACCTTGTAGCACCACTATCACATGCTTTCAAGATGCCCGAGGGCTTCTAAGAAACCCCAGTGGTTCAGAGTAGGATAGTTTGGGAGAACCAACACAAAACAGTGGATTAAATTACTTCTAAGGCTCCTTCCAACTCTAATATTTCATAAGCTTTGCATTAAGTCAGATGCTGGTTAGTGTTCTTATAAGAGTTACTTTTCCTGGAGAACTTCCTGGACAACCAGATGGTACCGGTTTGAAGCAAATATTACCCATGGGAGACAGAACGTGTTGACCGTGGTGCCTGTGGAGCACTTCAAGGACAATTTGAAAGCCAGCTCCATTAGGGTGTGGCACCACCCGCATGGGGACTGCTGACTCCCCAGCACCCAGCACAGGTGTCAGCACATGGTGGGTACTCATAAATAAATACTAAATACAGTCATAAAGAATTTATTTGTGACCTGAGCCTTAACCTTGACTTTGCCTTGAGCCCTTGTTTTCTTACCTGTAAAATAGCAATGCTAATACCTACTCATCTATTCTCTCAACACCTAATATAGTAGCCTGACAATAAACAGTTGTTGTCTTCCTGATTAACAGAACGAGGCATTCTGACCCACCAACTGGATCCTATTTAATGAGCCTCAAGGTTATGAGAAGGTAGGGACTTCCCAAGGCCCAGTTAATGCTGACTAGGCCAGAAAGGATGAACGGGGAGGAGAGCAGGGGCTTTTGGAAAGGGAGAGAGGTGTCTGGCAGTGGAGACATGTAGCTTTGACAGGGTCATCATTATGTCAAGCACCCAAGATGTGGCCTGGGATGCTCCACAGTCATTTTTTTCATGAACCCTTGCAAAGACTCCAAAGAGTTTATTAACTTGACCTGCCAGTATGAAAGCAGTCCCCAGAGGACTTAGAGGATGGGGCATGTCTTTGGACGCATCCTTGGATTTGGAATGTTTGCCACCTTCACTGGTGGATTTTCCCTGCCTGCCTGGGTCACTGTGGAGCAAGAGAGATTCATCGTGTTTCCCTTGACTCAAACGTGGTGCTGAGATAGACTCATAGTTCCATGGAGATCACGTCACCCCCTGTTGTGACCCCTCTCTGCCATCTCTGTTATTGCTGGCATGTGAACCACTTGTTCCTGCCAGAGGAGTCAGTTGTGATGAGAATGTTAATTTCCTTGCATGGACACGTGTCCATGTCACTTGAAAAGAATAACGCTATACCTAACACATGCTCACACAGGAGCAGGTGACAGCACTCCCTTCCAGCACACATGATGATGCCTCGAAACCACATCACACGTGCCCATACCATGGGGAGATGACTCTACATAATGATTGTTTATCTCATTCTCACCCTCATCCCTTATGTTCCAATAGCCCTCCATAGCCCAGAGAACATCCTTTAATATTCTTTAATTCACGTCCTTTCATTCACTTAATCCACAAAAATTGCTGCAGGGAAGAGACAATGAGTCTCTGTGTTGAGGCAAGGAAACTGAGGCTTTGAGAAGGGATGGGATAGAATGTACCCCAGGCAGAAAAGCTGGCAAAAATTGAAAGCAGGATTTGGCTCCAGCAACCAACAGCTGGTCCCACGCTGCTCATGAGTCCTTCTGTCCAGAAGTCCTGCTTCTTTTCACTGGATTGTAATCTCGAGGGACATGTCCATTCACACAGAAAGTCACATTTGGCTTCATGTGTGAGGTTTGAGGCACTAGACAGGGGAGAAAATATATACAGTCATTCATTTACACGTAACATGCAAAAACAGGCAAACATAAGCTACACATTTTAAGACATTTAAGACAACATTCTCCTCTAAGACTAAAAAATGCCTCTTAATTTAGGAGGTACCAATGCAAAGGCTGAGGCTTATTTTGCGTCATTCATAAAGCAGGGTCAGAGTAATCAGGGGAGGTTTATATTGATAATTTTTAGCATTAATATAAGTAAATAAGTGTGTGTGTATGTGTGTGTGTGTGTGTGTGTGTGTGTGTGTGTTGGAGAAAGCGGTTTTCACTGGGTTAGCCAAGACAGAATCTGGGGGACACTGACGAATGCTGTTGATTTGCTTCCTATTTCAAGTATTAAGTATTAGTAGAGTCTCTTAGATTCAAATGTTAGTTATAATACTATTTTATTGAGCATCTATTATGTACTAGGCTCTGCCCACAGCATATTTTATACAATGTTTCCCATAAACTAAGCATCTAGCAAGAGATAAGTTACAAGGTATTGCATTCTGTCTGAATTTTATTTATATTTCTATTAAAGTATTTATTTTTACATAATTCTTTTTCTTTCATAATTTGGTTTGAGGCTTCAGGGAAATGGAAGTACTGACTACTGTTTTATAAATTCAGTATGATAAATGTCTTCTTGCCTGAGGACATAGGGCATAAAAAAGTAACAATACCCTTGGATGATCCTGGCCGTGAGGGTTGCAGAGACGGCATGGACACATAGAAGTACCTGGCTTAGATCAAGCCCAAAGAACTTCCCAGCTGTGTGGTCCTGTGGATGTTCCCTGACCTCTGAGAGCAGCAGTGTCCTCACTGAATAGCTTCCTGCTATGACATGATATATGCACTCCTGAAAACGCTTGCATTCTGCAAAATCACACACCAAAAATAACAGGGCTTATGGCAGAAATAGCATGGAGACCTAACAACTCAAAAGGTAGGTAACATTGCCGCCAACCCCCTAAAAATACGAACAAAAATGATAGTGCCATTTAAAGAAATGTGTTAAATGTTAATAAAAGCATTCTACAGTAACTTTAGTTCATTACCTGTAACACAGAGAAAGTTCCTCATGAAAGCAGGTGTAAGGAAATATTATGGCTGCTGAATTTAGACAAGGACAAAATGTTTCAAGATTGGGGAGAACCTGGGCATAAGCACTTCCAAGAAAGAGCATATGGGGAAACTGAGTCAAGACAAAGACCAGGGTGAAAACTAGCATCAGTACAGGACTGTTCTCTTCCCCAGCTTGCTATGACCCACTGGACTAGTGCACTTTGTTTAGCTGCTGTTACTCATTGTGCAAAATCTAATATAGACAGAAAATTAAATCTCACATGAACCAACTCTCTCTTGTGCATTACACACACAGTTTTTTTATTTACTCATTCCTGCCTTACGAATATGCTTCATAGAGAAGCAAATCATCGTATGTCCCAATGAGGTTGTTTTGGTGCTTGGAGGTAGGAAATATAAAGGGTTTAATGGTGTCAAACACTTAGTAGAGCATTCCTAAATTCTGACTCTCATTCATGCGATGCCATTATTCCTTTTAGGAGGAAAAGTAGTAGTTGTAGTTTTGCAATAATGAGTGTCTGACTTCTGGTTCAGTCGTTTTCCAGACACACTGCTCCTTATTTTTTTTTTAAGACTATTAATCTGCACAGAAGGGGCAGAAAAATAACATCCTGAAACCTTGGGGAAGCTTGTGTAAGCTGATATTCTTGTAGAGGGTCATCCAGAGAGAATGAATCAGGAAGGGAGGCTGCAAAGAAATGCAAACACAAACTTTCACATGTAAATCTCGTTCAAATAGCATCTTTTGAAAAAGTAAATTTATGTCCTGTTGATTGACTCTGTGGTATTTGGTGAGGTTGTAAATAGAACCTCTGTCAGACATGACCAGGGGCTGAATGCAACATAAATAAAATATTAACCTAATTAAAGAGTGTCTTTTCTATCTTGATGAACCTTGTGAGGTCTGATACCTAAGTGCAAAATACCCCACAGAAATAGTCATCCTGAGCACAAAGAGTAAACGCAAGTCTGGGATTATGGTTGTCTTGGTCACCCTTGCTACATGGACTGTTTAAATAGAAAGGCCAAGTCATTCAGAGGTGTCAAAGAGAGAGGCAGAGGGATTTAAAATCATACCACATGAGAATCAGTTAAAGATCTGGTCTCATTTAGCCTCAAGAAGATAAACTCAGACTCAGAAGCACTTATGATCAATGATATCATTTGCTTTCTAAGTCTTTGAAGGTTAAATAGGAGCCATAGAAGGGAGGTGCAGGAAATCAGTGTAGTGTAGACTAATGAAGAACTCTCTAACAGTGGAATCTGCTCAATTCTTGAAGGCTGTGTTGCCAGAAGTGAGTGTGTAAGCAGAGAAGGAGGGTCTCCAGAGATTATAGGAAGTTAATCAACTTAAGCCATCATCCTGTTTTACAGCCTTCTGCCCTGCAGCCTGTTTTTCCAAAAGCCTGTGTGGAATGTGGTCACCTTTTTGGTTGGAACCAGCTCCTGACAGACCCTGGCAGCTTATAGATGAAACTGAATAAGATTTCCTCATGACCATAATAAAGTATCTACCCCTGGAAGAGCTATAGCTTCTGATACGGTTTGGCTGTGTCCCCACCCAAATCTCATGTTAAATTGTAGTTCCCACAATCCTTATGCGTCTTGAGAGGGACCAAGTGGAGATACTTGAATCACGGGAGCAGTTTCCCCCATCCTTTCCTCATGATAGTGAGTTAGTTCTTATGAAATTTGATGGTTTTATAAGGGGCTTTCCCCTTCACTGGGCACTCATTCTCCTTGCCGCCATGTGAAGAAGAACGTGTTTGCTTCCCCTTCTGCCATGATTGTAAGTTTCCTGAGGCCTCCCCAGCCATGCAGAACTGTCAGTCAATTAAACATCTTTCCTTTTTAAATTACACAGTCTCAGGTATGTCTTTATTAGTAGCATAAGAATGGACTAAGACAGCTTCATTACCATAACACATGACCCGTATGCTGGCATGATGACTCACTGCCTCTGCCCAACTTGGAATCCTGCTCTACATTTGATGCTGCACCTTCTCCCCTCCCCATCACCCCATGAGATCCTCCTGTCACTTTCCCTAGGTGAGACACTGCTTTAAACAATACTCCCGCTGTCCTCCTACTTTGGGCCAAGTAATAAAACTCCATCAATTCTGCCTTCTCGTGGAGGGTCTTTATTACTTGCCAGGCAAACCAACCCCAGTTTTTTGGGTGACAAGTGTGCTGTCTCTGGTGGGCCTGACCACTTTGTGAGCAGGTTACTGTCAGGCCTCTGAGCCCAAGCTAAGCCATCATATCCCCTGGGACCTGCACATACACATCCAGATGGCTGGTTCCCGCCTTAACTGATGACATACCACCACAAAAGAAGTGAAAATGGCCTGTTCCTGCCTTAACTGATGACATTACCTTGTGAAATTCCTTCTCCTGGCTCAACCTGACTCAAAAGCTCCCCTGCTGAGCACGCTGTGACCCCTGCCCCTGCCCGCCAGAGAACAATCTCCTTTGACTGTAATTTTCCTCTACCTACCCAAATCCTATAAAATGGCCCTGCCCCTACCTCCCTTTGCTAACTCTCTTTTTGGACTCAGCCCGCCTGCACCCAGGTGAAATAAACAGCCTTGTTGCTCACACAAAGCCTGTTTGGTGGTCTCTTCACATGGACATGAGTGAAATTTGGTGCCGTGACTTGTATCGGAGGAACTCCCTTAGGAGATCAATCCCCTGTCCTCCTGCTTTTTACTCCATGAGAAAGATCCACCTATGACCTCTGGTGCTCAGACCGACCAGCCTAAAGAACATTTCACCAATTTTAAATCCGGTAAGCAGCCTCTCTTTACTCTCTTCTCCAACCCCTCTCACTATCCCTCAACCTCTTTCTCCTTTCAATCTTGGTGCCACACTTCAATCTCTCTCTTCTCTTAATTTCTATTCCTTTCATTTTCTGTTAGAGACAAAGGAGATACTTTTTATCAATGGACCCAAAACTCTGGCACCGGTCACGGACTCAGGAAGGCAGCTTTCCCTTGGTGTTTAATCATTGCGGGGACACCTCTCTGATTATTCACCCACATTCCATTGGTGTCTGATCTCCTTGAGGACACCTGCCTTGATCATTCACCCACATTCCCTTGGTGGCAAGTCAGTTGTGGGGATGCCTGCTTTGGCTCCTCACCCACCATGCAGCCCAGGGCTTCTCCCCACCCCCTTCTCCATGTCTCTACCCTTCTTTTTAAACTTGCATCCTTCACTATAGGCAAACTTCCACCCTCTATTCCTCCCTCTTCTCCCTTAGCCTCTGTTCTCAAGAAGTTAAAACCTCTTCACCTCTCACCTGACCTAAAATCTAAGTGTCTTATTTTCTTCTGCAATACTGCTTGACCCCAATGCAAACTCGACAGTGGTTCCAAATAGCCAGAAAATGGCACTTTTGATTTTTCCATCCTACAAAATCTAGATAATTCTTGTCGTAAAATAGGCAAATGGTCTGGGGTGTCTGACGTCCAGGCATTCTTTTACACATCGGTCCCTCCCTAGTCTCTGTTCCCGATGCAACTCATCCCAAATCTTCCTTCTTTCCCTCCTGCTTGTCCCCTCAGTCCCAACCCCAAGCATCGCTGAGTCTTGCTAATCTTTACTACAGACCCATCTGACCTCTCTCCTCCTCCCCAGGCTGCTCCTCGCCAGGCCGAGCTAGGTCCCAATTCTTCCTCAGCCTCTGCTCCCCCACCCTATAATCCTTTTATCACCTCCCCTCCTCACACCCAGTCCCACTTACAGTTTTGTCCCGTGACTAGCCCCCCCAACCTGCCCAGCAATTTCCTCTTGAAAAGGTGGCTGGAGCTAAAGGCATAGTCAAGGTTAATGCTCCTTTTCCTTTATCCGACCTCTCCCAAATCAGTTAGCTTTTAGGCTGTTTTTCATCAAATATGAAAAACCCAGCCCAGTTCATGGCTAATTTGGCAGCAACCCTGAGACGCTTTACAGCCCTAGACCCTAAAAGGTCAATAGGCCTTCTTATTCTCAATGTACATTTTATTACCCAATCTGCTCCTGACATTAAATAAAACTCCAAAAATTAAATTCCAGCCCTCAAACCCCACAATAGGACTTAATTAACCTTGCCTTCAAGGTGTACAATAATAGAGTAGAGGCAGCCAAGTAGCAATGTATTTCTGAGTTGCAATTCCTTGCCTCCACTGTGAGACAAACCCCAGCCACATCTCCAGCACACAAGAACTCCAAATGCCTGAACCGCAGCTGCCAGGGGTTCCTCCAGAACCTCCTCCCCCAGGAGCTTGCTACAAGTGCAGGAAATATGGCCACTGGTGAAGGAATGCCCACAGCCTGGGATTCCTCCTAAGCCATGTCCCATCTCTGCGGGACCCCACTGAAAATCAGACTGTTCAACTCACCTGGTAGCCACTTCTAGAGCCCCTGGAACTCTGGCCCAAGGCTCTCTGACTGACCTTACCAGATCTTCTCGGCTTAGCGGCTGAAGACTGATGCTGCCTGATCACCTCGGAAGCCCCCGGACCATAACGGATGCTGAGCTTTGGGTAACTTTTACAGTGGAGGGTAAGTCCATCCCCTTCTTAATCAATATGGAGGCTACCCACTGCACATTACTTTCTTTTCAAGGGCCTGTTTCCCTTGCCTCCATAACTGTTGTGGGTATTGACGGCCAGGCTTCTAAACCTCTTAAAACTCCCCAACTCTGGTGCCAACTTGGACAACATTCTTTTATGCACTCTTTTTTACTTATCCCCGCCTGCCCAGTTCCCTTATTAGGCCAAGACATTTTAATCAAATTGTCTGCTTCTCTGACTATTCCTTGGCTACAGCCATACCTCACTGCTGCCCTTTTCTCCAGTTCAAAGCCTGCTTCACATCCTCCCTTCGTATCTCCCCACCTTAATTCACAAGTATAGGACACCTCTACTCCCTCCTTGGCGACCGATCATGCACCCCTTACCATCCCATTAAAACCTAATCACCGTTATCCAGCTCAATGCCAATATTCAATCCCACAGCATGCTTTAAAAGGATTAAAGCCTGTTATTACTTGCCTGTTACAGCATGGCCTCTTATAAGCTTATAAACTCTCCTTACAATTCCCCCATTTTACCTGTCCTAAAAGCAGACAAGCCTTACAGGTTAGTTCAGGATCTGCGCCTTATCAATCAAATTGTTTTGCCTATCCACCCCGTGGTGCCAAACCCATATACTCTCCTATCCTCAATACCTCCCTCCACAACCCATTATTCTGTTCTGGATCTCAAACACGCTTTCTTTACTACTCCTTTGCACCCTTCATCCCAGCCTCTCTTTGCTTTCACTTGGACTGACCCTGATTCCCACCAGGCTCAGCAAATTACCTGGGCTGTACTGCCGCAAGGCTTCACAGACAGCCCCCCATTATTTCAGTCAAGCCAGAGTTCTTACACAAGAGCCAGGACCATGCCCTGTAGCCTTTTTATCCAAACAATTTGACATTACTGTTTTAGCCTAGCCCTTGTGTCTGCGTGCAGTGGCTGTCACTGCTTTAATACTTTTAGAGGCCCTAAAAATCACAAACTATGCTCAACTCACTCTCTACAGTTCTCATAACTTCCAAAACCTATTTTCTTCCTCCTACCTGACGCATATACTTTCTGCTCCCTGGCTCCTTCAGCTATACTCACTCTTTGTTGAGTCTCCCACAATTACCATTGTTCCTGGCCTGGACTTCTATCCATCCTTCCACATTATTCTGGATACCACACATGATCCCTGTGACTGTATCTCTCTGATCCACCTGGCATTCACCCCATTTCCCCATATTTCCTTCTTTCCTGTTCCTCACCCTGAACACACTTGGTTTATTGATGGCAGTTCCACCAGGCATAATCGCCACTCACCAGCAAAGGCAGGCTATGCTATAGTATCTTCCACACCTATCATTGAGGCTATTGCTCTGCCCTCTCCACTACCTCTCAGCAACCTGAACTCATTGCCTTAACTTGGGCCCTCACTCTTGCAAAGGGACTACACGTCAATATTTATACTGACTCTAAACATGCCTTCCATATCCTGCACCACCATACTGTTATATGGGCTGGAAAAAATTTCCTCACTATGCAAGAGTCCTCCATCATTAATGCCTCTTTAATAAAAACGCTTCTCAAAGCCACTTTACTTCCAAAGGAAGCTGGAGTCATTCACTGCAAAGGCCAACAAAAGGCATCAGATCCCATTGCTCGAGACAATGCTTATGCTGATAAGATAGCTAAAAAAGCAGCTAGCATTCCAACTTCTATCCCTCATGGCAGTTTTTCTCCTTCTCATCTGGCCACTCCCGCTTACTTCTCCACTGAAACTTCCACCTATCAATCTCTTCCCACACAAGCCAAATGGTTCTTGGACCAAGGAAAATATCTCCTTCCAGCCTCACAGGCCAATTCTATTCTGTCATCATTTCATAACCTCTTCCATGTAGGTTACAAGCCACTAGCCCACCTCTTAGGACCTCTCATTTCCTTTCCACTGTGGAAATATATATCTTCAAGGAAATCAGTTCTCAGTGTTCCACCTGCTATTCTACTACTCCTCAAGAATTTCTCAGGCCCCCTCCCTTCCCTACACATCAAGCTCTGGGATTTGCCCCCGGCCCAGGACTGGCAAATTGACTTTACTCACATGCCTCGAGTCAGGAAACTAAAATACCTCTTGGTCTAGGTAGACACTTTCACTGGATAGGTAGAGGCCTTTCCCACAGGGTCTGAGAAGGCCACCACGGTCATTTCTTCCCTTCTGTCAGACATAATTCCTCGGTTTAGACTTCCCACCTCTGTATAGTCTGATAACGGACCAGCCTTTATTAGTCAAATCACCCAAGCAGTTTCTCGGGTTCTTGGTGTTCAGTAAACTAATGGTCTTTTAAAAACACACCTCACCAAGCTCAGCCACCAACTTAAAAAGGACTGAACAATACTTTTACCACTTTCCCTTCTCAGAATTTGGGCCTGTCCTCGGAATGCTACAGGGTACAGCCCACTTGAGCTCCTGTAAGGACGCTCCTTTTTATTAGGCCCCAGTCTCATTCCAGACACCAGACCAACTTGGACTGCACCCCAAAAAACTTGTGATTCATACTATCTTCTGTCTAGTCATACTCCTATTCACCATTCTCAACTACTCATAAATGCCCTGCTCTTGTTTACACTGCCAGTTTACACTGTTTCTCCAAGCCATCACAGCTGATATCTCCTGGTGCTCTCCCCAAACCGCCACTCTTAAAGTAAATAAACAATCTTTGCTGGCAGGGCTATGCTGAACCTCCTTAGGCACTCACTGTTTGGATGTCCTGAGTCCTCTCAATTCTTAGTCCTTTAATACCTGTTTTTCTCCTTCTCTTATTCCGTTTAGTTTTTCAGTTGATACAAAACCGTATCCAGGCCATCAACAATAATTCTATACAACAAATGTTTCTTCTAAGAACCCCACAATATCACCCCTTACCACAAAATCTTCCTTCAGCTTAATCTCTCTCACTCTAGGTTCCCACATCACCCCTAATCCCGCTTGAAGCAGCCCTGAGAAACATCTCCCATTATCTCTCCATACCACCCCCCAAAAATTTTTGCTGCCCCAACAGTTTACCACTGCTTCATTTTATTTTTCCTATTAATATAAGAAGACAGGAATGTCAGGCTTCTGAGCCCAAGCTAAGCCATCATATCCCCTGGGACCTGCACATACACATCCAGATGGCTGGTTCCTGCCTTAACTGATGACATTCCACCACAAAAGAAGTGAAAATGGCCTGTTCCTGCCTTAACTGATGACATTACCTTGTGAAATTCCTTCTCCTGGCTCATCCTGACTCAAAAGCTCCCCTGCTGAGCACCTTGTGACCCCGCCTCTGCCCGCCGGAGAACAACCCCCTTTGACTGTAATTTTCCTTTACCTACCCAAATCCTATAAAATGGCCCCGCCCCTACCTCCCTTTGCTGACTCTCTTTTCGGACTCGGCCCGCCTGCACCCAGGTGAAATAAACAACCTTATTGCTCACACAAAGCCTGTTTGGTGGTCTTTTCACACGGACACGAGTGAAAGTTACCATGCTTGGTCTTGCTTCCCACTGTTATAATAGGTAGATTGGCAGATAAGAGCAGGACAAGAAAGGGCCCCAAAGAATGTCAGATGATTCCCAGATGACTGTCTTGTGATTGTCAGGTGGGCTTCTCAGGCATTATAAGGTAAGTGATCACAACTGGGGGAAAAATTCCTGACAAACAGGAAACATCTTGAGCTTGTGGGCAACAACTTCCCAATAAGATCCTAGGAACTGAATCTCATTGGGAACCTTCATAACAAGGGTACCTTCATAACAAGGTACCACAGACTGGGGGGTTTACACAAGAGAAATTGATTTTCTTGTAGCTCCAAAGTCTAAAAGGTCAAGATTAAGGTGTCAGCAAGGTTGATTTTTTTCTGAGGTCTCTCTCCTTGGGTGGTAGATGGCTGTGTTTTGTCTGTGTCTTCACATGGTTTTCAAGTCTTCGTGTCTTTACATGTCTTCAAGTGAGGTTGAACTAGGGCCCACTCTGAGGACCTCATTCTAACCTAATTACATCTTTAAGGCCCTATCTACAAATACAGGCACACTCTAAGGTCATCTTCATTCAACATATGAACTGGGAGGCAGGGGCACAATTCAGCTCGTAACAGGTGTCATTACTCCCATTTTACTAATGAGGAAACTGAGGCAGCATATTTTGCCTAAAGTCACACAGTGAGCTGGGATTGGAAGCTGGATCTCTCTGAGACCAAAACCCACATCCAACCCTCCAAGCTGTGTCGCTCATCCTGAATAAGACAAAGTCAGGGCAGCCATCCCAATTTGAATCTTTAAAGGGGAAGCTGAGATGGGCCCCAGAGGACAGGAGATAAAGGGAATTGCATGCTGAGAGCTGGCAGGGGTGTGGGAGGAGCGGCAGGACTGGCATTATGCAAGCAGAAATGGGAACACGGCTGTGGATTCCATATACCTTTCCAGACCAGCTGGTGCATGGTGCACGTGTGTTAGAGCTCCTTAAACATCCTAGGTGAAGACAGATCTAAAAGAAAGCTGCTCTTCTTGTATTCCTGTGAAAGAAAGCTGCTTGCTAGCTGGAAAGACAAGGGATACTGTGGAGGGAGAGTGAGAAGACCAGTTCCTTCTCCACATCACAGACCCTACGCTAATACAACAATGGGAGGTCAGCCCATTGCTAATTGTTCTGGGAGAAGAAAGAGTGAGCATCACACGAGTGTACAGGCACACAAAAGATGTAATAAACACAGTCTAAAATATCACCAACTCCCATACGGGGCTGATTTGCAATTGTAAATCCATTAGTA
The DNA here is from genome assembly GCF_028885655.2 of Pongo abelii. Classification (NCBI taxonomy): domain Eukaryota; kingdom Metazoa; phylum Chordata; class Mammalia; order Primates; family Hominidae; genus Pongo; species Pongo abelii. Next base: position 102,869,834 of record NC_072000.2, on the reverse strand, counting down.
GCGTACATGAATACTAAGAACGTCGGAGTGCCAGGCTGTGAATTTGCCAAGGAAACTGACGTGCTTTTCTGCAAGAGAAGAAGTATATACCCTGTGGAAAATTATTTTTTTTCCCATGCAATTAGGTCTGTCTCTCCATTTAAATCATTTTTAATAATCTCCTGATCTGTGGTGTATTTTTAAGTGTGAATAATGAAACTCTACATTTACACTAAACATAAACCATTAAACAAAAAGTATTTTATAAACTGGAACTTACCTTCCCTTAAATAATGGCTACAAATACATGATTTCATGCAAGCAAGACAATCCAATTGAGCTTCTATCTTTGGAGCAGTAGGACTACATTGTTTAGCCCCACAGAGCAGGGATCGCCACACTACATCCATCGGGCCAAGTCCAGCCCATTGTTTTTGTAAATAAAGTTTTATTGGAACAGAACTACATCCATTTGGTTGGGTGCTGTCTACAGCTACTTTTGCATTACAACAGTAGAACTGAGTAGTTGCAACAGCTGTAGTATGGCTGGCAGAGCCTTGTATTTCTAGCTAGCCCTAGAGAAACTTTGCCCATCCCTGCCCTAGAGCCTTATGTCAGCAGGGTCCCTTCTCCATCCCAGGAAGCTCTTCCAGTGGAATCATAAGAGGATGTGTCCAAGGCTCTCTTGAATCTGGTTCTGGTTCTGGTTGGCTCAGAACATCCAGTAACTAACAATACTGTGACTACCATGGTTTGTTCCTGATGGTGTATTGGACTCAACTATCAACAGCAGTTCCTAACTCAGAAGTGTCAGGGAAACCACTATAAAAGGACGAAATTGATGTAAAATGAGCACACATCCATGCTGTTGGATGTTGGCGCTGGTTCTGGGCCCACTTTGTGCTTAGACCCGGTCCTCACTTGGGCCTCATTGAGCTCTCTCTCTGGGATGGTTGACTTTTGCTGGTTCTTCTTCAGGTTTTACACTGGTCAGCTGCTTTCCACCTGAATGTGGCCATTGATAGCCCTGGGCAAGCGACCTGGCAGCAGGTGGAAGGGAGAAGCTAGGCTACTTCTCTTCTTTCTCTCTGTCTCTTTGCCTTGGGTATATCTGTGGTAACAGCTTTATTTACTCTCAAGCAGGTTAAGCATTCATCAAAGACTTTCTATCTAGGAAATGAAAGAGCTGAGACTCCAACTCTGCCATGGCTGTTTTTAAAGGCTCTGTTCTTTGCCACACCTGGTTGTCTTTCAGAGAGTGAGTGACCTCAGAATGCCACCCCCACTTCCCGCCCAGAGGTACCCAGCAAAGGTGAGGTAAAATTACCATGGAGGGAGAGTAGAAAGGAAACTAGAGCAGCATGCAGGTTGGAGGCAAGAAGGCAAGTCAAGGTTCTCCAGAGGAACTTCTGGAACAAAGCTAGGACCATCAGTTGCACCCAGGCACATGTATTGTTCTATGCACTTTGCTTCCTTTAGCTTCCTTGCCAAGATGACCTTCAAAGCATGATTATCAATGAGGTGGGGCAGGGGGTGTGATGTCCCCAGGGGTGGGGAAGCAGTCTTGCCCCCAATCCTGGAGATATTTTGCAATGTCTGGAGACATTTTTGGTTGTCACATTGGGTGGGTGCTGCTACTAGCACCTAATGGGTGGAGGTCGGGGATACTGCTAAACATCCTGTAATGCCCAGGACAGGCCCCGCAGCAAAGGGTCCCATGCATTTGGGCCCCAAATGTCAATAGTGCTGAGGCTGAGCGACTTTCGGATTCAGAGTATTCACCTGACAGCATAAAGTAATTGTGGCCTGGCAAGATTAATGAAATGAAGATTCCTGGAATAGCCCAGGAAAATATGTCCCCAGTGGAAGATATTCTTCCTCTATGGTTTACATTATCTGCCAGATCCCCTCCTCACACATATGTAAATTGTTTGAATCCCTTCTTTTTCAGTAACTTCAAGTGGCTAACGACATTTCATTGTGAATTTCAATACCGGTTTACTTAGGAAAATATATTCCAGATACATCAAAAGAAGCTGAATGAAAAATATCATGTGTATCCTTTTTATATTTTTAAGGTCAGATTGTAATGTATTAGCAATACATATAATACTTTAGACTTTTCTCTTTTGGTCAAATCATGTTTGATTTGGTTAATCTCAGTTGAACAGGAATTTAACACCAGGTCTTCTAAGTGAAATCATTTCTATATTAATGAGATCCAGACTGATTCAACTAAAAAAATGATTAAAAACCTAAAATGTCCCCTTGCTGTTATTCAAATGAATGGAAGGAAAGAGGTGGTATTTTTGAAGCTCACTCTCTCTCTCTCTCTCCCTCTCCCCACCATTTTTTTCCTGGCCTAATTGACTTGGATCTGGTTCATCTTGAGTAGGTTATGTTTTCTTATTGTAACAGCCTTTCCCCAGCAAAATCATTCCCCTCGCTAATGAGCTCCATCCTTCTATGATAGGGAGAGAGTTTTAAAAACACCCACTGTTCTCACTCGTTCATTTGAATAGCACCAAAGGGGCACCTTTTCCCATCATTTCTATCAGAGAGATAGGGTTGGATCTCATTAATAAAGAGATGATTTTACTCCAAAGAGCCCTCAGCATTGAGCCCTAACCTAGATTAGAACTTTGTTAAACACTGAGCCCCAGCCATTGAAAGGTCCTCCTGAGCTGTACCTGCACCCAGTGTCACCAGAGCCGAGATTTCTCTCGTTGAAGGAATGGACAGCCAGGGTCAGCCTGTGCCCTCAGTTCCCAAAGTTGCAGATCCTATGATGCTGTTTGCCTGACAGGTCTTTCACTTTTAATTAGCTGTATTTCACCTGTATTTCACAGTGGTCTTCTCAGACCTGACCCTTCAAACCCAAGGGCCTTCCACAAGCCATGCAGCTCAGACTGAGATGTAGGCGAAGGACTCCAGCAGAAGGGTTTCTCAGCTCTGCCCTCACTCCCACTCTCTGCTCCCTGTCACCATGCCTTGCCTTCATTCTTCTGGGTCTCAATTTCTATTCCTTCATAGCCCAGTTTACTCCCAAACTCCCGTCTCTGGCCTGCTAATTGCAGCAGACCCTCTGCCCCTGGGGTAATGAGCTGCAGGTTAGATGCATAGCCCAAGACACCTATGGCCCCAGAGAGCCCCTGGCTTTGCATGAGTCCTCTCTTAGCCACCCTCGTCTTTCAGGTGCCCTGAGAGCTTGGGAGAAAGCAGGGCCTGGTGGTTAGCATGTGGGCTCTGCAGTGTCCCAATTTGAGTCCAATCTTGCCATTCATGACCTTAGATACATGCCTAATATTGGAAAAGATTATGTGTTTCTCATGTTTCTGCACATCTTATGAATAAGGCACTGACTGCTCCTTGTTCTGGTCTATCTGTCTAAAGTTGTTTATAGGATAGTGTTTCCCTCTAGAGGAAAGAGCTAGCCCCCTTACTGTTAATTATAAAACATTTGGGTTTCCTAAGCTCAGAGATCCTCTCTTGTAATACAGGTAATTGCATATGAAGGTGTTACTTGGCTCTCTTTGTGTCATCCTGTGAGAATTGGAGCTCATGGGGAAGGTGCAAGAAATACTGATACTCTGGCTACTTCTATAACTGTGATTAAAAAACTGTTCTGTATCTCTGACCCAGGAAGCTTGTGTCTTCTGCCAGCACCTATGAAACTGTGACAGGCTCACTTGTTAGCTGTTTCACAGTTCTTGACAACTTGCTTATTCTGAGCTTCAGTTTTCTATGTGTAAAATGGGAGAATAATAAGAATACTGCTGTAAACTAAACGTTTACATTTCTCTAAAATTTGTGTGTTGAAATCCTAACCCCTAATATGATGACGTTAGGAGGTGGAGGTCTTTTCAAGGGTGGAACCTTGAAAATGGGATTAGTGCACTTATAAAAGAGACCCTAGAGAGCTCCTTTGCCCCTTCTGCCATGTGAGAAAACAGGGAGAAAGTGCTATTTATGAAATAGAAAAGAAACATTCACTAGACAGTGAATCTGCCAGCACCTCGATCTTGGACTCTCCAGTCTCGAGAACTGTGAGAAATTGATGTGTGCTGCTTATAAGCCATCCAGTTTATGGTATTCTGTTACAGCAGCCTGAACTGAAGAAAACAAGTACCTCTCTTAGAAGGTAGTTGTAAAGATTTAATATGGTATCAATGTTAATGATTATAAACATTGGCAAATAGTAAGCATTAAATTAATATTATCTAATTTTCATTATGTGACCTTTGCCTGTCACCTTATTATAGCAGAGAAGGCTGATCAGAGGATTTGAGAGATCACTGTGGTCAGAGGGAACCCTGATCTCAGCAAAATAACCTAGTTCTATTGTCAGCTACAATGATCATACAGATAGGAAACATTCCTCTTTGGATCACCAATTGGAAGGAGATTAGTGATCACTTTCCCCTCCTTTGAGTTTCCATCAGTAACTGCAGTGGACTGCGTCTTATTTTATTATAGTCCCTAGCCATGTGTAGGTACTTACTCATAAGATGGAACATATAAATATGAATTTAGTTCCCATCACCAGGAGGAAATACCATATTGGAACAGTGTGCCCATTCCCTTGCATTTACAATCATATTTATCCTCTCTTAAAATCTCTCCCTAGCTCCTTATTGCTCCCGAGATAAAAATCTAAACACCTTCCTCTTTAGTGCACTCTCTCACCCCTACACACCCATACTTTGTCTAGAGAGACTAAATGTCCATCAGTTATTCCAACGGGCCTCTAGACAGTCATACATTCTGTGTACTCTGCTTACAGTTCTCCATCCTCCTTTGCCCTCAGTCTTAGTCTGTTTTGTGCTGCTCTAAGAATATACCTGAGACTAGGTAATTTATAAAGAAACGAAATGTATTTCAAACACTTCTAGAGGCTGGAAAGTCCAAGATCAAGTCACTTGCAGATTTGGTGTCTGGTGAAGGCTGCTCTTATGGTTTGGCTCTGTGTCCCCACCCAAATCTCATCTTGAATTCTAATCCCCATGTGCCAAGGGAGGTACCTATAATCCTCACATGTCAAGGGAGGGAAGTGATTGGATTATGGAGGCAGATTTCCCCCATGCTGTTCTCGTGATAGTGAGTAAGTTCTCGTGAGATGTGATGGTTTTTATAAATGATAGTTTTCCCTGTGTTTTCATTCCCTCTCCTGCTGCCTTGTGAAGAAGGTACTAGCTTCTTTGCCTTCCGCTATGATGGTAAGTTTCCTGAGGCCTCTCCAGCCACATGGAACTGTGAGTCAATTAAACCTCTTTTCTTCATAAATTACCCAGTCTCAAGTATCTCAGGCATTTCTTTGTAGCTGTGTGAGAATGGACGAATATAGCTGCTCTCCACTTTCAATATGGTGCCCTTTGGAAGGGGAGAAATACTGCATCCTCAAGTTAGAGAAAGTGGAAGGGCAAGCCAGCAGAAGACTGCATGAAGCCTCTTTTATACAGGCATTAATCTCATTCATTAAGGAAGAAGCCCTAACGACCTAATCACCACTTAAAGGTCCTACCTCTTAATACCATTATATTGGTCATTATGTTTCAACATCTGGATTTTGGAAGAAACCCATTTATATTACAGCCCCCCAACTCTCAATTCCTGCATCTGTTAACTCCTATTCATCTCTAAAATGTCAGCTTAATATTACTTTCCTGGAAAGTTCTTTCTTCCCCAAGTCCTATGGGCCCGGAGTAGCACAGTATCCTTGCCATGCAGTCCTCCATCTCTCCATCTGGCATTATTTCCTCTATCTCAAGTTCCATCACATAATTTTGAGGGGTATTTATCACTAAACCTGATTTAGAAAGGTCAAAATCAGAAGATTAGGCAAAAGTATACCAGAGTAACATAAGTTAAGATAAAGCAGGTTTTGCTGTGGTAGATTTAAAGCATGTCTGTAAAGCATTTGATACTTCTTCCATCAAGATATGAAACCCAATAGCTGACTCATCTAATACAGTCTACTCTTCGTAACTTACTTCCTGTGAAAAATTTAGGAGAAAGGGATTCTGAGAGACTATTGAAGGAAATTCATGAAGGGAAATATAATTTCTGCTTGGCTGTTTCTTGGGACGCCTAATCTTGGAACCCACACACCAGGCACTGAGGAAGCCCAAGCCACATGTAGACACAATGTGCAGGTGTTCTCACTGAGACCTCCAGGTGAGGTCCAGCCAATTTTTGTCATCCACTGCCAGTCATGAATGAGGAAGCTTTTGAGATGACCTTGTCCCCCTTCTGGAGTCTGGGAAGTCTAAGATCAAGTTGCTTACAGGTTCGGTGTCTGTTGCAGGCTGTTCTCTACTTTTAATATGGCAACCTCTGGAACAGGAGAAATGCTAGCAGCGCAAACCACTCTCTGCCTTCAATAAGAAGAGATACCCTGAATGAGAACTACCCAGCAGATCCTTGTCAAACCCAGACCCATGAGAGATTCGTAGTAATAATAATAATAATAATAATAATAATAATAAATGTTTGCTGTCTTACAATTCTAAAGCTTGAGTGGTTTTTACATAATTATAAATAACCAGAATACTTGGAATATTTTTGCCTTTTATGAGGCTAAAGATTACCATTCATAATAAAGATATAACCATTCTCAATATCTATGCAAAATAGCATGTTAGCAACATTCATAAAGCAGGAATTTATGGACTCTAGTCAAATATACGTGAAAACCTGAATAAAGTAGATAATTTCTCAGGAAAATATCATTTATTAAACTCAGTGCAGAAGAGAGAGAAAATGTAAAGGACTTAATGTCCATAGAAGAAACAGAGAAAGTTGTCAAAGCTCCAGAGAAAAGCAGCAGACCTAAATAAACTGTTAGAGAACACTTTTAAATTAATATTTTATTTTTGTTTATTTATTTTTTATTTTGTATATTTTGTATATTTATTTTTGTCAAATAAATATATGCAAATGTTTTTATATAAAGTAGCATTAACTTCTTCGCCGGTTTCTTCTGAAATTTATCTTCTCATTCTTAGCATGTATTATATTGCTAATTCTTGATTGATCACTTTGGACATCATCTATTGATAGCAATTTTTTTCTCTATGGAATTTTGAATATATTTTTAATTTTATAACAGTTTTAGATTTATAGAAAAATTGCATATGTGGTCAGAAGTTCCTCCATGCCCCACACTCAGTTGTCCCTATTATTAACACTTTGCATTAGTATGATATATTAATAAACCAATATTGTTATATGATTATTAATTAAAGGCCGTGCTTCATTAAGATTTTCTTGCATTTTACCTAATATCCTTTTTCTACTCAAGGATTCTATCCAGGACACCACATTACATTTAGTTTTCATTTCTCTTAGACTCCTCTTGGCTGTGCAAGTTTCTAAGACTTTCCTTGTTTTTTTGTTTTGTTTTTCTGTCTGTTTGTTTGTTTTTTGGGATGGAGTTTTACTCTGTTGCTCAGACTGGAGTGCAGTGGAACTATCTCAGTTCACTGCAACCTCCAATTCCCCTGCCTCAGCCTCCCGAGTAGCTGGGGATTACAGGCACATGCCACCATGCCTGGCTAATTTTTGTATTTTTAGTAGAGATGAGGTTTCACCATGTTGGCCAGACTGGTCTTGAACTCCTGACCTCAGGTGATTCCATCTGCCTTGACCTCCCAAAATGCTGGGATTACAGGTGTGAGCCACCACTCCTGGCTGACTTTCCTTGTTTTTGATGACCTTAACAGTTTTGAAGAGTAGTGGTCAAGTATTTTGTAGACTGTCCCTCAATTGGGATTGGCCTAATGTCTTCCTGTGGAAAGACTGAGGTTATGAGATTTGGGGAGGAAGACCAGGAAAGTAAAACGCCATCTTTATCACATCATATGAGGTGTACCTACCATCTACATAATTTATGACTGCTGATGCTGACCTTGATCACCTGGCTGAAGTAGTGTTTGACAGGTTTTCCCATTATGAAGTTATTTTTCTCCCTACTTTTTAACACTGCACTCTTTAGAAGGAAAGTCCCTGTGCACAGCCTGTCCTTGAGGAGCTGGGAGCTATGGTCCACCTACTTATGGGTAGAATATTTACATAAATTGTCTGAAATTCATATGCATCATGTATTTGCCTCTTCTGACCCTATTTATTTATTCAATCACTTATTTATATCAGTATAATTCAATACTACTTTATTTTGTTGCTTAAATTTTTAGAGCTTTGCCTATTGAAAGAACTTTCCACTGGCTTGCATACTTTCATCATTGTGCAATTCTTTTTTTAGCACACTTTCTGGCACTACAATTTATTCCAGGCTCATCTTATATATTTCCTGAACCAATCTCACTTTTCCAAGGAGCAGGACAATTTTTAAATGGCAGATAATGCCTCATACTACTTAAACTGTTTCTGATAATATTGAAAGAAGCACAATGTCCCAATTATTTTGGAAATGAATAACTCACTAATTGACAAGTGAATAAGACTGTTGGCAAAACATGACATATATTGGACAAAAATATAAATTAACAATGTTACTTATCAAACTTGATGTACTTATCTTAAACAAAGGGGTGGAAAACTGATTTCAGCAGCATGATATGTAGCATTTATTCCAGGAATGCAAACGTCCTTCATTATTAGGAAATTCATCATATTAATGGGCCTAAGGGATGCGAATTATGTAGTCATCCCTATAAATGTTGAAATAAATTTGAAAAAATTTAACATATAGATCTTATTTTAAAACTCTCAACAAAAATTAATAAGAACGCTAACAACTTCACTAAAAATGTGCAAAAGGTTTGAACAGACACTTCACCAAAGAAAATATATGAATGGCAAATGCACATAGGAAGAAATTGCTGCATCATAAATCACTAGGGAAATGCAAAGTAAAGTTGTAATAAGACAACACTAGACAGGTTAAAATTGAAAGACTGACATACCAGGCGTTGATGAAGATGTGGAGACACTGTAACTTTTACTCATAGCTGATGGAAATGCAAGAGGGTAACCACTTTGGAAAACGTCTTGGTAGTATCTCAAAGCATTAATCCTATGCCTACCATATGGGCCAGTAATTGCACTCATAGATATTTACTCAGGAGAAATAAAAACATATGTTGACATGAAGACTTGTTCAAAACTCTTCATAACTACTTTCTTTATAATAACTAAAAACTAGAAACTATCTGTCCATAAAGAGATAGATGGATAAATAAATTGTGATATAGCTGTAGAACGGAAAACTACTCAGCAATAAAAAGTAATAAGCTACTGATGTACGCAACATAAAAACCCAGATGAATCTCAAAGTTATGCTAAGTAAATGAAGTTGGACTCCCCCCATCACCAATAAAGCACATACTGAATGGTTCTCTTCAGATAAAATTCTGTAAAGGGCAAAGTAACCTATAGTGATAGAAAGCCTTGATTACGTGGGGAAGAGGGTGGGGAATGAGCAATTCCAAAGGTGTTTGAGTACACACTTGGGGGTGATGAGTATATTTATTGTGTTATTGGGATAATGTATAGTATAAATACATCTAAATGTATCAAATTGTATGCTTTAAATACGTGCAGTACACCAATTAGACCTCCATAAAGTTATAAAAGAAATTTTTAAATCCTCAATAATGTTGCAATATATAAACCCTTCTTCAATATGATATTGACATAGAAATATTAGAAATATAGATAATTATAAATAGATACATGGATATAGATATATATCTTTATATATAAGATATACATACATGTTTTTGGCTATGGATACAGATATAAATGTAAACATATATAGGTTTACAGATTATGTAGCTACAGATAGAGAGTTACAGTAAGTTCACTCATTCTTCTACCCAAAAACCAGCATCAACTTATTGGAGAGGCAGTAGAGTCACATCACTATATTCTGAAATATGACAAGGATGCCTGCTGTGACCACTATTTTTCAACACTGTACTGGAGTAAAAATAAAAGGAAGGGAAGAAAATACTTTCATTACAGCAGTGAGAGTATATAATTGATTACCAGAAAATCCAAGAGAGTCAAGTTAAAAAAAAAAGGCTACAAATAATAATTCTACAATGACATAATAGTGAGATACAAATAATAATTCTATAATGACATAATAGTGAGATAGTAGGCTTTGAACCCAATAAACATAAATAAATATGTACAAACAATGAATAATCGGAAAAGATAATGAAAGAAATCACTCCCATTAATAACAGAACCAAAAAAGATGAAATGCCAGGGACTAAACTTAATAAAAGATACGCAAAACCTTTACAAAAAAACTTTAAAATGCTGTTGAAAGACATAAATAAGTTCTGAACAAATGAAAACAAAAGTTCTGAAAAAGATTTTAGAAAGGAAAGCTCAACATAATAAAGATATCTAATCTCCTTTATTTTATTTATATATTAAATGAGATTGCAATTTAAAAATACTAAAATTGTTTTGTTTGTTTTGCTTTTGGAACTAGACAAAGGTGATTCTAAAATTCACACAAAATAAATATAAAAATGTTTTAAAAATAAAAGAGTGAATAATGATTGACCGTACTGGATATGTAAAACTATATTTTAAAGACTATTAAAACATATGACATCAGCACATCAATGTATAGATTAATCAAAGGAAAAGATTTGAAAGTTCAAAAATAGGCACAGATAAATTCAGAAATGTAGTATGTGACGTTGGAATCTCAGAGTTAGCCAAACAAGATCTCTTCAATAAATGATGTTGGAACTTCTGAGTAGTGATCAGAAAAACAAAAAAACAAAAAAACGTTGAATCCATACCTCACTCCATTTACCAGAAGAAAATCCAAATACATTAAAGATTTAAAGCATAAATATGAAAGTATAAAAAAAAAAGAAAAAACAGGTAGATTTCTTTATAACCGTGGTATCACAAAGCTGTATCTGTCTGATTCGAAGTCCACAAACTAAGCACACGGAAAAAGATTGATGGGTTCAATCACATTGAAAATAAAATAAAATATTTATTAGGGGTCAAAAATATCAAAAGAAAATCAAATGATAGATAACAAAATTGGAAAAATGTTTACAAGTCATATTATAGATAAAGGGCTACTTTCTCACAATCAAATCTGTAAGTTAAAATAATCATGTTATTAAACTGCACTCTAGCCTGGCGACAGAGCAAGACTCTGTCTCAAAAAAAAGCAAGATGCCAAAAAAGTGATAAGAATAAACCCTTTGCAGCAACAGCGAGAATCACAAGTCACTCATAATCTTAGAAACAGTGATGCAAATTATACCGTGGTGCCATTTTTTACCTATCAGATTGGAAAAATTTATGAAGTTACACTAACACACTCTCAAGCATACCTAGTAGGAAAAGCCAATTGGAATGATCCCTTTGGAGGGAATTTAGCAATGCCATCAAATTTAACAATGCACCTGCCTCTCGATTCACTAAGAAATAATTTTTTTTTGTAGTCTAAGTATGTCCCAAATATTGCATGGGACATACTTACACTGATTATTTATTGTTCATCTGAAATTCAAATTCTGCTAAGTATCTTATATTTTTATCTGGCAACTCCACCATAAAAATTTCTGTCTATGTTCACATGTTCATAATCCCTGCTCAAAATTCACTCCCTATCTTGGGGGCATTGTTCTAAGACAAATGGGCGACAGCCTGGTGTTCACTTATCGCAAAGCTAGTGGTCTTAAGCAAGCTGTAATGTCTCTTCTTATGTAAAATGAGACCATTAGCCTGGATGATCTTAATGGCTCCTTCCAGCTGTAATTCTCAGGATTTCTTCATCACACTGGTTCCTGTGACCATTTTCTTGATACTCTCCCTGAGAGACAGAACTTTCACAGTTTAAGTTTTGTTTGTATGTTTTAATACAAAATGATGAAGTTGGGTCACTGGGGCCATGGATTTTGGCAGTGGACCATCTCAGTGATTTCCTGTGTCATACTTCCTAGATGAAACTGGCAAACCCTCAAGATCACAACCATGACAAACCAGAGCTACGTTTGTATTTGAATCCACTCATCTGAGACAAAAATTACAGTCAAAACTCTAAATTCCAGGAAGGAGGCTTCACTGCACGTGGGAACAGTTTCAAGAAATCAAGATCTTGAGAACAGAAATGAAACAAGTGAAACAGCGTTTTTGTTTGTTTGTTTTGTTTTGTTTTTCGAATTTCAAGAACTGTACTGTTGAAAAGAAACTGATGATAACAATACCCTTAACAATTAACAATTTCACAAGTTATTTTTCACATACCTTGTCTCATGTGACTATTCTACCTTCCTTGTGGGCAATGACAGATTTGGTTATTATTTCCCAGAGAAAAGCAACCAAAAGACACAACACTTATGTGTGGGGAAACTAAGACTCACATTCTGGATTTCCAATTCCAAGCCTGGTTCCACCACTCCTTATGATCAAACAGACTTGACTCCATGCAGCTGACATTAGAGTCACAGAAACTAAAGAAAGAGAAACTTTCTGAATCTTCAGGGAGAAGAATATTGCAAGAATCGTAACTGTCAGAGTGGGCTGGGGCTGCTTCTAGAAGTAGAGAGTTCTGTGCCACTGGAGGATTTTAATCAGAAGCCAGGAAAATTGTCTTGGGGAGTGGTTAAAAGAGACACATGAAAAGCACAGAAGTTGGGACCAAATAATTTGCAATACTATTTAAAATTCAGACCTCTTAATCGAATGCTAAACACTCAGCCCATTCCCTCCCCTGCCCTCAACACCAATCTATGAAGGAGAATGAAGGAAGGAATCCTTTTCTTATTAATTCTCCCCGGGCTTATTCCTACTCCACTCCCGAACTTCTACAGGTGCATTTTCTATGAAAGTATCTTACCATACTTCACATCATTGTCTTTACCTGCCTGTTTTTCACACTAGATGTGAGATCTCAGATGGCAGGGGTCCCTCTAACATATGCTGTATCCCCAGCACTTCCCATAGAGGACTGAGGATGTCCTTTCTAAGCAAATGCTTGCTGACTAATTGAACTTCTTGGCTGAACTGACAATGTGCAGACTCACTCTGTGTCTTTTTGACATGCTTTTGTTTATTTTACCAAATGTTCCTCTCATATCCTCTCATCAGTTTCTCTTTCACTTCTTCACGCATAATCTATCCTGCATATTCTATCCTTTGAAAAAACATTTGTTTGTTTGTTTTGTCCCAGTCACAGTCCTCTTGCCCCTTACAAGTAGGAAATGACAGGGAATATGGACTTCCCTTCCCCCTGGGAGAGTCTTTTAAGCTCAAAGTCAGTAACCAATTGGTACTATTTATTTAGCAGAGGTAAATTACGAATCATGTTTCTGAGATATTGATAAAAATAGTGATTAGCAATTTCTTGCTTAATAGGGAAGAAAAAGGTCTGGCCTAGTCCTAGTGGGAGTTGACAGGGTTGTTTTATTAATGTTGCTAATTGATTCTTGATTTAGGTGGAAGCCATCTTATTTGAAAAGATGGCCTCTAACAGGTATGGACAGCTAGTAATGAAGACCTTTCAATTAACATGGCAGACGCTTTCAATGTATACATTTGTCAAGTTCCAGAAAAATTATTCAAACTGAAGTACTGATTTTGAGCAGACCTGCTTAAAAGAGTCTATAAAAAAAAAGAGAGAGAAAGAAAAAGAAAAAAGAGCAAAGCGATTGTCTTCCGTTGTTACCTAGTACTCACATTTATTTCCATGATGAGTTTCACATTCTTGGCCTCATTGGTACCTTTGGTGTATTGCTCATACATGTATACAAAATAGAACAACAAGAAAAGGCTACATGAAGCACATAACTCCAGCATATGATTCTTTACAGAAGATTTTTACCTGGGCAGGTAAAGGTTGTAATTCTATAGCTGAGTGTGCTACATAGACTTTACTTAGTTATTAAACATGCATATAGTGTTTATCATGAATCTAGCTTGTCAGCTGAATTAATCATTCTTAACACAGTCATTGTGAGGTTACATTTACTTACCTGATTTGTAGATCAGGTGGCTGAGGCTCAGAGAAGTTAAGTAACTTGCCTAAGGTCATGCAACTAGTAAGCAATGGCAGTGAGGTTCATCTCCAGGAAGCCTGGCTCTAGAGCCTGTACTCACCACCTCATTATCTTGCATCTCATATTTTCACAAACACTTTCCCATTGCGTACCTGTTCTTGGAGGATAGGCATTATTGTTAGTTCTACTTTGTAGATGAGCAAAATGAAGATTTTTCGAGTGAGGACTTCTTGTTTGGGCATTAACTGATAAAATTAACAACTCTGAGACGTGAATGTCAGCAGTCTTTCAAATTAATCCTATCTTTTGTGTTTCCATCCAAAACTATAGCTTTTTTGTTGTTTTCTGATTATAAAGTGAATACATGTTTATGTCAAAAATCAAATATATGGAAAAATAGAAAATTCACCTGACAATTCACAAACCAAAGGTATGACTTTAACACTTCGAACGTATTTTCAGGAATATATTTTTTTCATCTGTGTGTTTATATAAATGAAACCATATTCTCTCTCTCTCTCTCTGTCTACTCTCTCTCTGTGTCTATATATATATGTGTATATATATATACACATATATATATATATATATATTTTTTTTTTTTTTTTTGGGACGGAGTTTCCCTTTTGTTGCCTGGGCTGGAGTACAATGGCGTGATCTCTACTCACTGCAACCTCCGCCTCCCGAATTCAAGCGATTCTCCTGCCTCAGCCTCCTGAGTAGCTGGGATTACAGGCTCCCACCACCATGCCCGGCTGATTTTGTATTTTTAGTAGAGACAGTGTTTCTCCATGTTGGTCAGGGTGGTCTCAAACAACCGACCTCAGATGATCCGCTGGCCTCAGCCTCCCAAAGTGCTGGGATTACAGGCATGAGCCATTACACCAGGCCTTCAAATTAGTGCTATCTTTTGTGTTTCCATCCAAAAATGTAGCTTTTGTTGTTGTTGTTTTCTGATTATAAAATGAATATATGTTTATGTCAAAAATCAAATATATGGAAAAATAGAAAATTCACCTGACAATTCACAAACCAAAGGTATGCTTTAACATTTTGAACATATTTTCAGGAATATATTTTTGTGATCTGAGTGTTTATATCAATGAAACCATACTATATTTTTTAAATGCTGTTTTATAACCAAATCTATCCCTCAACAATGGGTCACTGAAATCTTCATTGTCATTGTAGAGCTATATCTGCCCTCTCAGTGACTACATATTAGTCTATTGAATAGACACACCACAATTTATTTAAACAAAATCTTCCGGTAAATATTCATGTCATCACCTTATTTTAAATTATAGAAGCAGTCCCAGACTGCTTATGATTTTTAAGGCCTCAATGAATTCACTTTGCATATATAGATGACCCTTGGAGAAAATCCCCCGTAGAAGAGACCTCCTAACTGTTTTCAGGAGTAAAGAGGAAAGAGATGCATCTTCCGTGGTCCCTTCTGAGGCTGAAAACTGATTAAACTGTGTCTAGAGACCGAGTTGGCCCTTCTTATTGCCTAGCAGGTTGGCCCCTGGGTCCTGCAGTAGATGCAAGAGGGAATGGCTAGATGGGACAGAAGGAGAGATGGGACAGAAGCGAGGTGTGGTCAGTGCCCCCACCCCTGCCCAGCTCTGTATTTACATCCCCGTCCTGCCTAGTTTCCAGCACTTGTCACTCGATGCAGTTATAGGGGTTGAATGACTTTCTTCACTTTAGCAAAGACTGCATTTGAAATCTGATTCCAAAGCTGGGAGGCATGTGTGTTATATACCTGTTATCTAACGAAAGTTGTCAAAGTAAATTTCCTCATGGAAACACATGACGGTTACTGCTGTTCACACCAGGAAACGTCATACCCACAACTTAAATAGAACACTGAGTGGTTATTATGCCAGGCTTTTTTTTTTTTTTAATTAAAGCATCATGGAAACACCATCTTCTAGTGAAATCAGTGCACTTACAGATCTTTAGTATACAGAAAGAATCAGGTGACAAAATTGGGGCAGATAGGCTTTTTTCCACAATAGAGAATAAAAAGAGAGATTTCCTATCTTGAATGCATTTAAAACTTGTATTCTATATCTATGTATTTCTTTCATTTTATCTCTAAGTCTACATCTACCTTAAGTTGCATTATTTTTTGTGTATATGTATGTTTATGTATATATGGAGAGAGAGAAAGACAAAAAGATATTGAGCTCCTTAGAGTATCTTATATATTAGCAATTTGATTTTGTCATCAAGTCTCCTCAGTGGCCAAGACTAAACAGTTGTCAAAGAATCCAGATACTAAATTAAGTGCTGAAATAAAAAGGGCCTGTGAACTTGCTCACTGTTCACTGTTCATAATTCTAAAATACTTTGGACATGAGTGGTGACATATGAGATGTCCTAGCACACCTAAGGTGGAAATTCAGACCTTAGTTGAGTAATTTCATGTTGCATATAAATCTTAGGGAAGCAGAGAATAGACATGGCTTTCACAAAATTGTCTGTTCTTGATATTTTCTTTCCTTAAGAAGAAAAAATATATAAATACAAATAAAAATATACATATATGAATTCAGTTATATACACACACATACATATATACATATATACATGTATCTGTTTATATATACACATATCATATATATAAAATATAAACATACTTATCAGGATACAGTGGATGGACAAATATATAGGTGGATACACCTATATATATTTATCAGTCTTTAGTAGTCATCTGTATGTGGTGAACTGAAATGAGTCATCATAGCAAACTAAAGTTACGAAGATAACTTGAGAGATAAGATGCGTTTCTTAATTGACTACACAGAACACATCTCTGAAACACTGGAGTAATAGCATGAGCTCTCACTGTTTTAAAAAATAGTGAAGTTCTTTGTGATCTGCTGTGTGGTTTACTGTTTGGGACTCACTGCAAAAACTGTGTTTATTCATTCTTTCCATGATCAAAGGAATGGAGTTGATGAGTGTAGAGATGTTGTTAGTGAATTCTGCTTAAGTATGGTGGGTTGAAAATATGCATTTCTGCTGCTTTCCTGAAAACCAAGAAAAGAAGAGTAAAAATAATATCAAAAGTATACAGTCAAAGGATGGAGAGAATTAGAAATTCAGTGTCAGCAAATGCGATGTGTTCAAACATGGAGGATGAACACGTGGCCCCTGCTCCTCCAAAGCAGAGAGGAGAGCCTCACTTTCTGCACAAGGATGACACTCAGAAACAGGCAGATTCTTGCAACAAGAAGAAGAAATGAAAAGAAATGTGAGCGTCCAGTTATCTCTGGAGGCCAGAATGTGGGGTGGGCTTGAAAATTGGAATGAAATTGTAGCTGAGAAAATAGCAGCAGCCCCCTCATTCTTCTTCCTTACTCTATACAGCCAGACCATTCTCTCCACCCACCCTCAGAGAAGATGGAGCCACAGCAGTCCAGGATTGTAGGATTCCAGCCACAGGGGTCAGGCATCAAGCTGAATAAAAAGGGACAGGATAGGTAAGTAAAAACCACTACAGAACTACGAGACCCCAGGCAAGACTTTTCCTCTCAACTCCCAGACCACTGAAAGCCTGACTTGTATACCTAGGCAGGAAATTGGAGAAATTAATCTTTAGAAAACTGACCAGCCTGAAAGAATAGAGCTGCAGTTAAGGACATTTGAGCATCTCCCAACTGTGCATAGTGAAAGCCCAGTTTGCAAGCCCTGCTTACACACAAAAGGTTTCAGTCAATATTTCAGTGCCCTGTTCTTAAATATGAATGAACAATCAGGGTCTCCAAACATTTTAAGAAATTGGCTAATGTGAAAGACAGAGAACAAAGCATAAAGGAAAAAGAGTATAGAGGAAATAGAGCAAATAGAGTGACTAGAAAAACACCTTAATAAAACTACAAATAAAGTTATAATTAATTTCCTAAGAGAAACTATTGTTTGTCTAAAACTATTGAGAAATAGAGAGTCCTTAAAAATTAAAAATATAAAGGAAATAATTAATAATTCAATAGAAGGATTGAAAGACTGTTTAAAATTCCCCCAGAAAAAAAAAGTTCCTTCAAAGAAGATATACACATTGACAGTGAAAACATGAAAATATTCTTACACCATGAGTCGCTTAAAAATGCAAATAAAAGCCACAATAAGAGGCTGCTTTGCCTTGACTTTATGATTGAACTTTTTAAAAAGACAATAAGAAGTGTTGTTGAGAATGTGGAGCATGTTGGAGCTATGACATAGTTTGCCTACTTTGGAAAATGGTTTGAAAATGTTTAACATAGAGTTACTATATGGCCTCTGATATGGTTTGGCTCTGCGTCCCTACGCAAATCTCACCTTCAATTGAATAATCCCCATGCATCAATAGTGGGGCCAGGTGGAGATAATCGAATCATGGGGACAGTTTCCCCCATATTGTTCTCATGACAGTAAGTGAGTTCTTAAGAGATCTGATGATTGTATAAAGGGTTTTCCTCTTTGCTTGGGTCTCATTCTTTCTCCTGCCACCTTGTGAAGAGGTGCCTTCCACCGTGATTGTAAGAGGCCTCCCCAGCCATGCTGAAATGTGAGTCAATTAAACCTCTTTTCTTTATAAACTACCCAGTCTCTGGTATGTCTTTACCAGCATCATGAAAATGGATTAATTCAGCCCCCAGTTACACTCTCAGATGTATACCCAAGAGAATTGAAAAAAAGAATGTCCACAGAAAAACCTGTGCATGAATGTTCATAGCAGCATTACTCACAATAGTCAAAAAGTGAAAACAACCCACATGTCCATCATCTGATGAATCAATAAACACAATGCGGCATACCCACAAAATGGAATATTGTTTGGCTGTAGAAAGAAAGGAAGTAACTTGAGCCACGAAGACATATGCTACATAAAATACACCGCCCAAAAGGACACACATGGTATGATTCTATTTATATGAAAAGTCCAAAATAGGCAAAGCTATGGAAACAGAAAGGAGATTGCCTCTTGCCAAGGGCTTGGAGAGCGAATACTATTAGGTATTGATGGGGTTTCTTTAGGAAATGAAAAAAGTATTCTTAAATTAGAATGTAGTGGTGATGGTAGCACATCTCAGAATATACAAAAAGTCACTGAATAAGGATGAATTTTGTGGCATATGAATTATATCTCAATAAAGCTGTCATTAATAATATTTCTATTAGAAAGCACAACAAACAGACAAAAATACATGTGATCAGAAAGAATAAGGAGGCGAGAAAATCAGTCTAGAAGATCAAACATCCAAATAATACAATCTCTAAGAAGAGAGAACCAAGGCAATAAAGGGGAGAAAATAATCAACTAGTTAGACAGTAATATTTCCTGGAAAGGAAGGACATAAGCTTTTAGATGGAAAGGCTCACTAAGTATGGAGCACAATGGGTGAGAAGAGACCCAACAGAGGCACACGATTTTCAAAACTCCCAAACATTTAAAAAGGTTTTTCTAGAGGGCTTCTGATGAGAAAAACTCAGATACATCCAACACCTTGGGAATCAAAATGTTATTGGGATTCACAATGGAAGTATTTGGACTAAAAGAGAATAAAAAAGTAATTTGAAAATTTTGACCAAAAATAATTAGTAACCTACAATTCTATAATAAGCTAAACCATCAAATAAATACATGTAGTATAAATATAGGCACCTCTCAGAAGATTTTTGAGGATGATTAGAAAAACTTTTTTAAATGATAAAAAACAACAAAGAATGATGACTATGCAGAATTCAGCATGTGAGATCTAACATAAAATATATGGGATTTCCCAGAATGAAGGTGATAGAGGTCCCAGGTGGAGAGCTATGAAGTAGCTCTTGAGAACAATCAGTCCATTGCAGGAGAAGAATGAAGGGCTCTAGAGTATTGCTTGCAAAAAATAAAAATAGTACTGATCTATTTTATTTGGTATTTGACCATAGAGAGAAGAGTTTCATAGTTTTGTGAAAAAGTGGTTGGCACTTAAAAACCAAGAAAAATGGAAACAAATTATAAGGCAATTATCATACTCAACAAAGGGCTGTACAGAAAATGTAATCATAGGATTCTAAGTGACTCAGCTGTGAACATTATTTTTACAGTCCTAAGGAGAGCACCAAATATAGTTAACCTTTGAACAACATGGAAGTTGTGGTGCTGACCCCCTACACAGTTAATAATGTATGTATAACTTTCAGGTCCCTCAAAACTTAACTACTACTATCCTACTGTTGGCTAGAAGTCTTACCAATAACAGATGAACACATATTTTTTGTATATGTATTATGTACTGTGTTCTTACAACAAAGTAACCTAGAGAGAAGAAAATGTTAGGAAATCATAAGGAGAAAATATATTTGCTATTGGAATATACTTTTTACAAAGTGGAAGTGGATCATCATAAGGGTCTTCATCCTCATTCACATTCATGTTGAGTGGGCTGAGAAGGAGGAGGGGTTGGTCTTGCTGCCTCAGGAGTAGCAGAGGAGGAAGAAAGTCAATGTGTAAGTGAACCCAGGCAGTTCAAACCTGGGTTGTTCAATGGTCAGCTGTATTGAAATTGAAATAACCCCAGATTATGCTATAATACTACTTTGAAAATGTAGAGAACAGAGCTGTGTACAGGAAGGACCACATAAGAGAGAAAATGTCAAAAAAGTGAAAAGCATTTAAAGAAATGGCAGCAATATAAGGTATGTTACTTTAAAATACAGAGGTATGGCTGGGTGCAGTGGCTCATGCCTACAATCCCAGCACTTTGGGAGGCAGAGGAGGGCAGATCACTTGAGGCCAAAAGTTCAAGACTAGCCCGGCCAACAGGCTACTTAAAAAAAAAAAAAAAAAAAAAAAAAGACAAAAATTAGCTGAGCATGGTGGTGCATGCTTGTAATCCTAGCTATTTGGGAGGCTGAGGCAGGAGGATCACTTGAATCTGGGACGGCGATGTTGCAATGAGGCAAGATCTCGCCACTACATTCCAGCCTGGGCGACAGAGTGAGACCCTGTCTCAAAAATAAATGTATTAATTAATTGAATTAAATTAAATTAAATACAGAGGTAGAAATACCAGCAGGGACAGATGAAAAATGGTAAGTGGACATTCTTGGGAGCTGATTATGGAGTAGCAAAATGCGGTAAAATGGACTGCTTTGTTGTTACTAAGTTTAAAACACAGTTTAACTTTTAAAAAGAGTCTGTGCAATAATTTGTTCAGAACATTAAATAAGTAAAATAAATTGAGTTGGCCCCCACAAAAGGTAAGGAATAAATGGGGCACAGATATAGAGGTCAGAGCTATGGACAATGCTGGCCTCTTCTGCTTGTCACACAGGTGGCATTGGAATTAACCTGAGCAGCAACTTAACCTGGGCAGGTTTCTCATCCTCTTACCTGCAACTTCTAAACTCACATTGTTGCAAAGTGCCCGTGAGGTAATGCATGTGTGACTTCTTGTAAGCTCTACAAGTGTGAGTGGACATTATCAATAACTGCTACAATTTATTTATTTGTTCTTTCATTCATTTACCCATTTATTTTTGAAATATGAAATGCCTAAGATGACATTAGATAGAGTTACCATAAATAGGTAATTTTATATAGTATACAAATATTGGCATCCCAAAGAACTGACACCAGGAAGTCAAAATGAATATAATTCCCAAATTACCATGCAAAGGTATTGATTTTCTCTTTCGGGCTTCATGCGGAGACATTGTTGCACAACTCAGAAGTGAGAAGTCTCCTAACTGACCGATCATTTTCTACTTTTCCCCATGTAGTTCACTCTCCAAAAAGCTCATTTTGTAATTTGAAAGGTTATACTTGAAGTTGCCTTACTGAATTGTTTAGTAGATTGAGATCCCAATTTTGGCTGTAGGGTCTACAATCATTGATGAAATGAATCATTTCTCACTCCCCTGGAAGATGTCACTTGGAAAACAACTTGCTCATTTTCTTAGTCTTTTAGACTTAGGACTATCAATCTTCCCCAAGGATTAGATCAATGGGATTAATAGAAGGTATAACATAATAGTAATGAGATCCCTATAAGGTATAAGAGATTATATATTTGAACAGAGGCATTATGCATTTTGGGTGGACAATTTGCCATTGTAGTCATGGAGAATCCCTCATCTAGTCAAATTCTCTCATTTTGTAGGTGAGGAAACTGAGTGTTGGAGAGGTGAAGTGATTTGATTTGTTTACGGCCACTTACTTTTTTAAATGAATGAGCGCTTCAGTGCCAAAAACTAGCCAGGGCATTTTTAAGAATTTTTGATAAAATGCATTTTCAAATGTAAGTATATAAATGATGATAAATGAATAGCCAATGATTAGAGTTAATATTGATTGTAGATGCTAATTAATTGTGCTAAATGCTTTATTTACAATCAACTCTCCAAAGCCCTCATGTGGAGGTACTATTAACCTTTTTCCAGAACGAGACAGGTGCAGGGCAAGGCTTGCTGATTGAGAGGAATTAAAACTTGTCCAGTGTGGGCGGCTTTACTGAAGTCCAAAGCAAGATTCAAACCCAGGCCTGCTGAGCGCCTTGCCACTAAAGCCTCTGTCCTAGATCCCACTGTGACATAGTGTACTGAGAAGTGAGCAGGGCAGTCGTTAGTCACCCGGGCCTGGAGAGCATGCTCAGGCATGGTAGGTCTGTGGAAAGAGCTGCTCCGGCTGAACACAACAGGGCTGCAACATAGGATACCCTCCAGGAATTCTGATAATTTGATGGTGTGCTGCGCACAGTGCTAACTGCTGCTGATGCAGTTTTGAGCAACGCAGACATTCATTCTCATTTTGTCTTCATGGAGCTTATATCACGTAGTTACACATCCAATATGTATATTTCAAATAGCATTAAGAGCAGTGAAGGGAACTGCCAGGACCTGGGAGAGAGCAGATCAGAGGGTGGACTGAATGTGGCCATCAAGAAAGGTTTCCATGAGAGCATGGCATCTGTGTGGGGACAGTGGCAATGGCCATCTGGGTAGTTTGGGAAATGATGAAATAATCTGGGTCTTGGAGGTGGCGGCAGGTGCAGTGACTTTAGCAGGAGCCACCTTGAGTCTGGGAGGGCCTGGGTTTCCCTGCAGCACACGCTTATGTGCAGCACGCTGGCGGGCATCCCAGGAATTCCTCGATTGTTCTGCTTCAGGAGCTTGAGGAGAGGAGCCAGGATTGGCACTGAGAGCTGAGTCAGCTCCTCTGGGAATTTCCTCAGCATTCCATAAAGGAGGTCCCTAAATGGGAGGGAGAATTGGATCACCTCCTAGTGTGGGCAGCTTTGTGACCCCGTTAAGCAGTGTAGTGGCTGAATTCCCAGAACCTGTGATTACTATCTTATTTGGAAAAGTAGATCTTTGCAGAAGTGATTAAATTAAGGATTCTGAGATGAGGAGATTATCCTCGATTATCTGGGTGGCCCCTTAACTTAATGACAGGTGTCCTTATCAGAGAGAAAAGCAGGCGGTTAGATGCGGAAGACGAGCAAGCAGCCTGACCCCAGAGTTGGAGATCAGAGGGATGTGACCACAAGTCAGAAGCTGGGAGAAGCAAAGAATTCCTTCTTTCCTAGAGCCTCCACAGAGAAGTGCACACAGCCCGGCCGACACGTGGAGTTCTGATTTCTGGCCTCAAAACTTTGAGTGTATAAATTTCTGTTGCTTTAAGCCACCCCTTTGTGGTCATTAGTTACAGAAACTTCTGAAAATTAATATAGCAGGTGACATTTAAAAATATTCCTGTTAAGGTGGACTCACCAGCTACTGTAAGAATATTATGCCGTTACTGTATTGCATTTTATTTTTCAATTGCACTTCGAGAGTGGGAGGCTAAAGTAATCATACCCTATAGTATGTTCATGGTCCGTTATTGCTACCTGTCATTCATTCATTCATTCATTCTTCTCTTTCATCCCCATACTCCATTCTCATAGTCCCCATCCATCTTCAGTGTATTCAATGAATTCTTGTAAAATGAATTTTGCTTTCTGTGCATGTATTTTAATTTGCATAAATGTTGCATTTTAAAACATTTTCTATTTTTTTCACTCATGTTTTAAGATGTCCTCCCGAGCCAAGATGGCCGAATAGGAACAGCTCCGGTCTACAGCTCCCAGCGCGAATGACGCAGAAGACGGGTGATTTCTGCATTTCCATCTGAGCTTTGAGGAGAGCAGTGGTTCTCCCAGCACGCAACTGGAGATCTGAGAACGGGCTGACTGCCTCCTCAAGTGGGTCCCTGACCCCTGACCCCCGAGCAGCCTAACTGGGAGGCACCCCCCAGCAGGGGCAGACTGACACCTCACATGGCCGGCCAGGTACTCCAACAGACCTGCAGCTGAGGGTCCTGTCCGTTAGAAGGAAAACTAACAGAAAGGACATCCACACCAAAAACCCAACTGTACATCACCATCATCAAAGACCAAAAGTAGATAAAACCACAAAGATGGGGAAAAAACAGAGCAGAAAAACTGGAAACTCTAAAAAGCAGAGTACCTCTCCTCCTCCAAAGGAACGCAGTTCCTCACCAGCAACGGAACAAAGCTGGATGGAGAATGACTTTGACGAGCTGAGAGAAGAAGGCTTCAGACGATCAAATTACTCCGAGCTATAGGAGGATATTCAAACCAAAGGCAAAGAAGTTGAAAACTTTGAAAAAAATTTAGAAGAATGTATAACTAGAATAACCAATACAGAGAAGTGCTTAAAGGAGCTGATAGAGCTGAAAACCAAGGCTCGAGAACTACGTGAAGAATGCAGAAGCCTCAGGAGCCGATGCGATCAAATGGAAGAAAGGGTATCAGCCCTGGAAGATGAAATGAATGAAATGAAGTGAGAAGGGAAGATTAGAGAAAAAAGAATAAAAAGAAACGAGCAAAGCCTCCAAGAAATGTGGGACTATGTGAAAAGACCAAATCTACGTCTGATTGGTGTACCTGAAAGTGACGGGGAGAATGGAAACAAGTTGGAAAACACTCTGCAGGATATTATCCAGGAGAACTTCCCCAATCTAGCAAGGCAGGCCAACATTCAGATTCAGGAAATACAGAGAACGCTACAAAGATACTCCTCGAGAAGAGCAACTCCAAGACACATAATTGTCAGATTCACCAAAGTTGAAATGAAGGAAAAAATGTTAAGGGCAGCCAGAGAGAAAGGTCGGGTTACCATCAAAGGGAAGCCCATCAGACTAACAGCAGATCGCTCGGCAGAAACCCTACAAGCCAGAAGAGAGTGGGGGCCAATATTCAACATTCTTAAAGAAAAGAATTTTCAACCCAGAATTTCATATCCTGCCAAACTAAACTTCATAAGTGAAGGAGAAATAAAATACTTTACAGACAAGCAAATGCTGAGAGTTTTTGTCACCCCCAGGCCTGCCCTAAAAGAGCTCCTGAAGGAAGCGCTAAACATGGAAAGGCACAACCGGTACCAGCCACTGCAAAATCATACCGAAATGTAAAGACCATCGAGACTAGGAAGAGACTGCATCAACTAACGAACAAAATAACCAGCTAACATCATAATGACAGGATCAGATTCACACATAACAATATTAACTTTAAATGTAAATGGACTAAATGCTCCAATTAAAAGACACAGACTGGCAAATTGGATAAAGACTCAAGACCCATCAGTGTGCTGTATTCAGGAAACCCATCTCACGTGCAGAGACACACATAGGTTCAAAATAAAAGGATGGAGGAAGATCTACCAAGCAAATGGAAAACAAAAAAAGGCAGGGGTTGCAATCCTAGTCTCTGATAAAACAGACTTTAAACCAACAAAGATCAAAAGAGACAAAGAAGGCCATTACATAATGGTAAAGGGATCAATTCAACAAGAAGAGCTAACTATCCTAAATATATATGCACCCAATACAGGAGCACCCAGATTCATAAAGCAAGTCCTGAGTGACCTACAAAGAGACTTAGACTCCCACACATTAATAATGGGAGACTTTAACACCCCACTGTCAACATTAGACAGATCAATGAAACAGAAAGTCAACAAGGATACCCAGGAATTGAACTCAGCTCTGCACCAAGTGGACCTAATAGACATCTACAGAACTCTCCACCCCAAATCAACAGAATATACATTTTTTTTCCAGCACCACACCACACCTATTCCAAAATTGACCATATACTTGGAAGTAAAGCTTTCCTCAATAAATGTAAAAGAACAGAAATTATAACAAACTATCTCTCAGATCACAGTGCAATCAAGCTAGAACTCAGGATTAAGAATCTCACTCAAAACCACTCAACTACGTGGAAACTGAACAACCTGCTCCTGAATGACTACTGGGTGCATAACAAAATGAAGGCAGAAATAAAGATGTTCTTTGAAACCAATGAGAACCAAGACACAACATACCAGAATCTCTGGGATGCATTCAAAGCAGTGTGTAGAGGGAAATTTGTAGCACTAAATGCCCACAAGAGAAAGCAGGAAAGATCCAAAACTGACACCCTAACATCACAATTAAAAGAACTAGAAAAGCAAGAGCAAACACATTCAAAAGCTAGCAGAAGGCAAGAAATAACTAAAATCAGAGCAGAACTGAAGGAAATAGAGACACAAAAAACCCTTCAAAAAATCAATGAATCCAGGAGCTGGTTTTTTGAAAGGATCAACAAAATTGATAGACCGCTAGCAAGATTAATAAAGAAAAAAAGAGAGAAGAATCAAATAGATGCAATAAAAAATGATAAAGGGGATATCACCACTGATCCCACAGAAATACAAACTACCATCAGAGAATATTACAAACACCTCTACGCAAATAAACTAGAAAATCTAGAAGAAATGGATAAATTCCTCAACACATACACCCTCCCAAGACTAAACCAGGAAGAAGTTGAATCTCTGAATAGACCAATAACAGGAGCTGAAATTGTGGCAATAATCAATAGCTTACCAACCAAAAAAAGTCCAGGACCAGATGGGTTCACAGCCGAATTCTACCAGAGGTACAAGGAGGATCTGGTACCATTCCTTCTGAAACTATTCCAATCAATAGAAAAAGAGGGAATCCTCCCTAACTCATTTTATGAGGCCAGCATCATCCTGATACCAAAGCCGGGCAGAGACACAACAAAAAAAGAGAATTTTAGACCAATATCCTTGATGAACATTGATGCAAAAATCCTCAATAAAATACTGGCAAACCGAATCCAGCAGCACATCAAAAAGCTTATCCACCATGATCACGTGGGCTTCATCCCTGGGATGCAAGGCTGGTTCAATATACGCAAATCAATAAATGTAATCCAGCATATAAACAGAACCAAAGACAAAAACCACATGATTATCTCAATAGATGCAGAAAAGGCCTTTGACAAAATTCAACAACCCTTCATGCTAAAAACTCTCAATAAATTAGGTATTGATGGGACGTATCTCAAAATAATAAGAGCTATTTATGACAAACCCACAGCCAATATCATACTGAATGGGCAAAAACTGGAAGCATTCCCTTTGAAAACTGGCACAAGACAGGGATGCCCTCTCTCACCACTTCTATTCAACATAGTGTTGGAAGTTCTGGCCAGGGCAATTAGTCAAGAGAAGGAAATAATGGGTATTCAATTAGGAAAACAGGAAGTCAAATTGTCCCTCTTTGCAGATGACATGATAGTATATCTAGAAAACCCCATTGTCTCAGCCCAAAATCTCCTTAAGCTGATAAGCAACTTCAGCAAAGTCTCAAGATACAAAATCAATGTACAAAAATCACAAGCATTCTTATACATCAATAACAGGCAAACAGAGAGCCAAATCATGAGTGAACTCCCATTCACAATTGCTTCAAAGAGAATAAAATACCTAGGAATCCAACTTACAAGGGATGTGAAGGACCTCTTCAAGGAGAACTACAAACCACTGCTCAAGGAAATAAAAGAGGATACAAACAAATGGAAGAACATTCCATGCTCATGGGTAGGAAGAATCAATATCATGAAAATGGCCATCCTTCCCAAGGTAATTTACAGATTCAATGCCATCCCCATCAAGTTACCAATGACTTTCTTCACAGAACTGGAAAAAACTACTTTAAAGTTCATATGGAACCAAAAAAGAGCCCGCATCGCCAAGTCAATCCTAAGCCAAAAGAACAAAGCTGGAGGCATCACGCTACCTGACTTCAAACTATACTACAAGGCTACAGTAACCAAAACAGCATGGTACTGGTACCAAAACAGAGATATAGATCAATGGAACAGAACAGAGCCGTCAGAAATAATGCCACATATCTACAACTATCTGATCTTTGACAAACCTGACAAAAACAAGAAATGGGGAAAGGATTCCCTATTTAATAAATGGTGCTGGGAAAACTGGCTAGCCATATGTAGAAAGCTGAAACTGGATCCCTTCCTTACACCTTATACAAAAATCAATTCAAGATGGATTAAAGACTTAAATGTTAGACCTAAAGCCATAAAAACCCTAGAAGAAAACCTAGGCAATACCATTCAGGACATAGGCATGGGCAAGGACTTCATGTCTAA
The DNA here is from genome assembly GCF_028885655.2 of Pongo abelii. Lineage (NCBI taxonomy): Eukaryota > Metazoa > Chordata > Mammalia > Primates > Hominidae > Pongo > Pongo abelii. Next base: position 102,841,339 of record NC_072000.2, on the reverse strand, counting down.
AACACCAAAAGCGATGGCAACAAAAGCCAAAATTGACAAATGGGATCTAATTAAACTAAAGAGCTTCTGCACAGCAAAGGAAACTACCATCAGAGTGAACAGGCAACCTACAAAATGGGAGAAAATTTTTGCAACCTACTCATCTGACAAAGGGCTAATATCCAGAATCTACAATGAACTCCAACAAATTTACAAGAAAAAAACAAACAACCCCATCAAAAAGTTGGCGAAGGATATGAACAGACATTTCTCAAAAGAAGACATTTATGCAGCCAAAAAACACATGAAAAAATGCTAACCATCACTGGCCATCAGAGAAATGCAAATGAAAACCACAATGAGATACCATCTCACACCAGTTAGAATGGCAATCATTAAAAAGTCAGGAAACAACAGGTGCTGGAGAGGATGTGGAGAAATAGGAACACTTTTACACTGTTGGTGGGACTGTAAACTAGTTCAACCCTTGTGGAAGTCAGTGTGGCAATTCCTCAGGGATCTAGAACTAGAAATTCCATTTGACCCAGCCATCCCATTACTGGGTATATACCCAAAGGACTATAAATCATGCTGCTATAAAGACACATGCACACGTATGTTTATTGCAGCATTATTCGCAATAGCAAAGACTTGGAACCAACCCAAATGTCCAACAATGATAGACTGGATTAAGAAAATGTGGCACATATACACCATGGAATACTATGCAGCCATAAAAAATGATGAGTTCACGTCCTTTGTAGGGACATGGATGAAATTGGAAATCATCATTCTCAGTAAACTATCGCAAGAACAAAAAACCAAACACCGCATATTCTCACTCATAGGTGGGAATTGAACAATGAGAACACATGGACACAGGAAGGGGAACATCACACTCTGGGGACTGTTGTGGGGTGAGGGGAGGGGGGAGGGATAGCATTGGGAGATATACCTAATGCTAAATGACGAGTTGGTGGGTGCAGCACACCAGCATGGCACATGTATACATATGTAACTTACCTGCACGTTGCGCACATGTACCATAGAGCCTAAAGTATAATAATAATAATAATAATAATAATAATAATAATAATAAAAAGAAAATAAATAAATAAAAAATAAAAAAAATAAAAAATAAAAAAATAAAAAAATATGTCCTCCCATGTGTACGTCCAACCTGTTGGTTTTAAGTGCTTCATGGTCCTCCACAGTCTATACAGCCCCTCTTGACAGTCTGCTTTGCCTGTGATGGCCCCATGCTGCCTGCAGTGTTTTCCCAGTACACATGCTGCTGGGCTGAATGTCTGCAGGCCAGTCCCCTTGTGGGTTGTAAGAATCTATTTGGGCCATAATACCTTGGGATGGCATTTATTAAGCACGCATTATGTGCCAGGCATGGTGTAAAGCACTTTCCACCTCTTTTAAGCATTTATTTTTCCAACTCCACTTGATATTCATGTAATTAAGGAGTGGAGGCTTTTAAGACCATGGCAAAACCACCCTCAGCAAGAAATAAAACAGATTCAGATCAGATGTGTTTGACCCAGGAAATAAACGCTGCTTTTCAAACTTTCGAACTTTAAACACAATTCTTTAAATTTCAAGTCATTGAAACTCTATATCCAGCAGATTTGTTGTTAATGATTGGATGATAATACTTCCTCATATTTCCATATGATGTATGGTTTAAAGAGAACATATATATCATCTTATTAAATCTTCGCAGAGAAAACGGAGAGAGAAGTTACAAGTTATGTCCAGAAACACACAGCTGATAATAGGATTCAAACCCAAGATCAGGTCCTCTAACCCCGAGTTCAGCCATCATTTTTCACAGTATAAAAGCAGAAAGTATGTTCACCTTTGGAGACAAGGTTGATTTTTGGATCATGAAAAGTAAATAAATATCGTTCGTGATTGACGTAGTCCAACATTTCCCACATGATGCTCAGTTCACTGAGAGGCACTGTGTCCATCAAAGACCAATAGTCCATCCCTCAACCTCTATGGCTGAGGGGGATGAAGTCCTCCCTGGACATGCCCCCCTGTGTCTGCTCACACTGACTTATAAGCCAGGAGAGACCTCACTGCTGTGTACATTTCTCATGGGAACATTGGAATAAGTAAACTAGAGGCCTGGTGGAAGCAATGGCTGTACTAAACAAATTAGTTGTAGAACCAAATTTCTGGGAAAATATTTAAACTACCTAAGAGCACATACTGTTTTCAAGCATCCTCAAGCACTTCCCAAGCATCCTTTGCCATCCAAACAAATGATGGACTAATTACAAGCCATTCTTATCTATTCATTAAGCCTCATCCTCTGAAGGCTGCTACTTAACCATACGCTGGCCTACTTCTGGCTAGTGTGTGTCCTTGAAGGAGATAAAATTGGATTTCTTTAAAGATATTTTCTAGATCCAATTTCTCACCATTCAGTGGGAAGGTCCTTCAGATAATGAGTCTGAATTGGGGAGGTTTTGTGGTCACTGTGCTTTAATGTCTTATTCACGTTGCCCAGAACTCACCAATTGAAGAAATGCGAATCTGTGATGGCATTCTCTCAAATTGTGCACCACTTACGGATTATTTGGAAGAGCTTAAATTGTAGCCTTGATTGAGGTTTTACTTGAAAGTAAGTATAACAGGGGAAAAACAAGAGATGGCCAAATACTTGGAAAGGAAAATGCCCAAATGGAATTTGAGTTTTGGGCAATTTTAGGATTCTCTCTGCTTCGTCGTTGGTCCACTAACCAAGGCTACTCCACCCGTGTCTCATGCTCAGCCAATAACTACAACCAACTCAGAAATCTCTGCTGTCCAAGGCACTCCTGGAGCTCCCTGCTCATCCCCTGCCTGTGGAACCCGGCCAGCATGACCTCAGCCCATCACTGTGGCCCACGTCTTTTGGCTTGGGACCTGAACCTGGGCCCCAGGCCTGTCTTCTCCCCATTTTCGATTATGTTTGCTATCTTTTCCCCTGCTTTTGACAAATCAGTTCTTCATTGCCTCACTGCAAAGCTCCAGGACTCTCCGGGCTTCATACAACGTTTAGGCTCCCCTGCTAGAGGGAACACTCCTATTTTGGGTTCTTGGTTAAAGCCTCGCTAGATGTGGTTAGTCCCCTCTTTGCAAGGTGGGTTCTTGGAGAGTGCATTAGTTTCCTAGGGCTGTAATGACACAGTGCCAGAAAGTTGGTGCCTTAAAGCATCAGAAATTTATTCTTTCCCAGTTCTGGAGTCCCAAAGTCAGAATTCAAGGTGTTGGCAGTGCTATATTCTCCCTGAAGACTGTGATAGAAGATAGTTTTTTGTTTTGTTTTGTTTGCCTCTTCCTCACTTTTTTTGTGGTTGCTGGTAAACTTTGGTGTTCCTTGGCTTCATTCTCTGCCTCCATCTTCACGTGGCAGTCTCCCTTTGTGTGTCTCTTCTCTTTAATTCAGTATAACCTCATTTTAACTTAATCGATTATAACTGCAAAGACCCTGTTTCCAAATAAGGCCACACTGTGAGGTTCCAGATAGACCTAAATTTTGGAGAGGCACTATTCAATCCAATACAGAGAGATACCAATACTTATATCACATAAGATGACCACTCTGGGATACTGGTATATATACAGGATGGGAGAGGATGAGTTTTCCTTTATCCATCCACCTATTCATCTACCCGTCTATCCAATGTATATTTGTTAAACAATACTTATGGACTGAGTACAGTTTTATACCAATAAAACCAGCAATCCTAGACCCTTCTCTCGAGATACTTATAGTTCAGAACTAGTGATAAGCAATGAAAACAACCAAAAGCGTTTCAAGAGAAGATGGCCACAAATCAGGTGTGATGTGGATTCAGGTCAGGAAGCGACCACATCCAGCAAAATAAATGAGGTAAGACTTTGTGGAAGAGATGCATTTTGAACATCATCTCAAGATTTACAAGCATATAAAAAGGGCTTAGGAGAAAGGAACTACAATGACTGAGATCTGTGTAAACTTGAGTCAAAAGTATCTCATTACTTTATCTGAACAAAGTTTGTTTCTTAGAAAATTCTGTGTGCAGTTGGATGGTAACATTTTCCTTCACACATCAGTATTTTCAGAAGAGCAAATGTGCCCAACCACTTCTCCTATTGTCCGCCCACAGAATATAAAGGTCATGATGTCTGCTGTTGTAAATTTCCTAGGATGAGAGATCCATCAAGATATTTCCATGTGTATAATAAACTACCAAAGACAAAGTTCAAGACTGAGAGTAACTTGGGCTATAAGTGACTTACTTTCCCACAATCAATTATTAAGATGATTATACCATGTCTTGAGAATACATTGCTAAATGAAAGAATCTCTCAGAGAATGTACAGTCTTAATTTTTCCATAAAATTACACAAAAATCGAGCACACAGAAATCTTATCCATTAGAAACTAGCAGTACAGCTTGGATGTCTAGTTATTAGAAACAGCAGTCTTTTTACAAGGCTCAAAGTATTCAGATATCACAAATATAGCTTTCTTAAATATGTACACACACACACACACATACACACTCTCTCACACACACGCACACACACAGAGGAAACCTTTGGATCCATGCCAGACTTGGTGAAAATACCCATTCCGTTCCAAGCAGAATGCTCAGGCAGCGAGTTAAAGACCTCACTGTTGGGAGCATCTTAGATGGATTATCCATGTGCTTACAGCTCAAGTTCTACTCCCCAGTCTTCTAAACAAATAAATAATTGAAGCCCATTACCACTTTTTGGGCTGTCTTCACTTGCTTCTTCGGCTCCCATCAAAGCCAAGCTCCATGTCAAAGGCAGCAGCCACCTTGAGCAGAGTCTCAGGGAGATGACTGATTAATTGCTTTTGCATTTTGGAAGTGCATCCAAAGATGTTGTAAAATAGTGTTTGTTTTTGCTGTTGCCAAACCTTGTTTAGGAGGGCTCTGGAGGGTGACGATGATGTACACAAGATGGTGAGAGAGGCGAGAGTAATCAGCTCAGGTATGCTTGCCAACTCTGCTTCCTGTGAAGTTTCTAAACACAGGTATGGGAGGGGCTTGATGAGGTGGGAAGAAGTGGAGATCCACACTGGTGACTCTGGCTTCAGCAACTACAGGCCTTCTTCCGTTGGCATTGCTGGGAACTCTGCGTAAATCAAGACAACCAATTAGCGTTTCAAAAAAATCCTAGATTTGCTGGCAATCAGGAGACAGAAATAGGAAACCAAGGAGAGGCTTACCCTCCTGGGCATCGTGGGTGCCAGAGACCTTACTGAAATTCGGTAATAGATGATACGGAGCACGGACTCATTTCGTTACGGCAAATTCTGTCAACATGAGCAGGCCTCACACTGCGCTTTGCCTCTCTGCCTCTCGCTCTATCAACTCCACATGTTGCCCCAGTGGCCGTCTTTGTACTTAATAGAACTTGTCAAAACATATCTATCAGTTGTGCGGAGAGCAGACTTGGGTGGTCACGGGGGCGCTGGCCAGGGATGGACTGCAGTTCCTGGCAGCCACATGCCTCCTCCTGCCCAGTTCTCCCCCAAATTAAGGGGGAATCAGCACATACTGTTGAGTCACTGGGTTTTTAAACCGTTCTCACACCAGCAACTGCTTTAACAGCACATTGGTGTTTATTTGAAGTCCCTGATCCTCTACTTTCATGTGGATATTTGGTGGTTCTCGAAACTGTGAGAGGAACAAAATGTGTTTCCATTTGCTTTGAGGAGTTTTTAATACTTCGAATATGTTTACAGACATACACACAAATATATAAAAGTATGTGGATATATATTAGCTTGTATCTTTGCATGTGTATATATTAAGTAGAATGGATGTACTATATATATGTGTGTACACACACACAATACAGCAACGCTTTACATACAAACTGATATGGACATATTATGTACACACACATCCACACATGAATTCATATGTAAACGTGTGATAGTACTTATGGGCCAGACTGCATAAACACATAACCATTCCTGTCCTTGGACTCTCAATATAGCATGTCCTTCCAAGAAATTGGTCTGTGTGGTTCCCAGTGACATCTCCCTGCCAGGCGTCCGACTTTCCCTGAGCCATGTCCAAGGCCACTGGAATGCTTTGCGGCTGGCATCCAGCGGAGTCTCCCCCATCCACTGCTGGCCCAGGGGCGAGGGAAAGGAGTTTCTGGAATAGTTCAAGAAAATAATTGGCCAAGGAGAAATCCAGCAACACTCACCTCAGTTCCTTCCCTTCATGCCACTGAGAATCTTCAGGGTTCTCAGATGGGATGGCAAGGTTCATCTTCATGGTGCTATTCCGTCATTTCATCTGAAACATGTAGTGAGCACAAGGGTGTAGTGGGGCAGCTTGCTGTGTGGCAGGGAGCATGGGGGTGCAGCCTGTCAGGCCTGGCTTCTGCAATTACTAGCTGCGAGGTCTTGAACAAATCAGTTTCCTTATTAGCAAAATGAGGCTAATAATACTGTGTTATCCAGGGAAGTAATACTAGCTGCGGTAACAAACAACCCTCAAATGTCAGTGGCTTAATACAAGCTTTACTTCTTGCTCATGTCATAATCCAATGGGGGTGAGCACAGCAGGAGGTGGGACAGAACATTCTGCTTCACAGAGCTGTTCGGTTATCCAAGCTTCATCCTTTCCTGAGTTCTGCTTTGTGGTACAGCCTGAGTCTCCCACTGGGTCCTCTCCTCCAGCCAGCCAATATGCAAAACAAGAGGGCATGGAGAAACAGAAGACTTGTTTTAGAGGACAAGACTGGGAGTGGCGTGTGTCACTTTCAGCCATGTTCCAGTGGCCAGAAATTAATCTCAGGGACCAACCTTTCTGCAGAGGAATCTGGGAAATTTTTTAGCTGAGTGTCAGGAGACAAATGAAAGGAGTTGTGTCAGCAACAGTCTGGCAGGTTGTGAGGATTGTATGAGAACACGTATTTAAAGCTTTCAGTGCCGTGCTTACAGCAGACACTCAAGTCATTTTATCTACATTCATTATTATTATATTCAGTATTTGTCAGCCAGAAAAGAAATGTTTTGTAATATTTTTAATGTCATATTTTAAGGTGATATTTACACACAGACATACACTATGCTATATTATATTGTACTTTAGTTACTATACTATGTTTACTACAATCAGGAAATACTGTTTGTTTACATTGTGCTACATTCTGGAAGTATAATACAAGCAAAAGAAATAATACCTTCTCTCTAAAAAATATAACTTATGAAATATGTATTCCTTGTTAGATTTTTTAAATATATATTTCGTATTTCACAAGTCAGATATGAATATTCAATATATACACATACCTGTTTGTGTGTACACACACACACACACACACACACAGAGTTTATTCTTGCTTGAGGTCCAGGCATCACCATCTACAGCATACACCATCATGTTCTAGGCTTGTGGGGTGGGTCTCTTCTCCTATATTTGCAATCATATGAGAATAGTTGTTGAGTCCTTCATACCCCACATCTCTCTGGCTGGGATCAGAGTAATAAAGGTCAAGAAAATAGGCACAAATATTGAACAGTGTGCGAGCTACCAGGTCTGGGCTGGAATTCTGATTCTGATATTTACTGGCCGTATGATGTTAGGTGAGCCACCTTCCTTCTTTAGCTTAGTTTTCTTGTCTGTAAAATGCAAAACAGCAGAAACAAACTTTAGGAGAATAATCTTGAGGATTAAATTGATAATGTAAATAAAATCCTCAGCATGAAGTACAGCACATAAAAAGGCTTGACTTAAAAGTACAGAAAACAAACAAGCGAAACTTAATGATGGCTTCTGGCATTAAGGGGCGGGGAATACACAGACCTTCGGGGCAACTCTGACACCTTCATTTTCCATCTCAAATGACCTACTAACTCCAATACCAACAACAGAGGTTGGTGTCTGGGCTGACTCCTCCCAACCCTTTTTCAGGGTGGGTTTTACTGGGACAGAATGTACATTATGCCCAATTCACTGATCCTAGGGGCTTGTAATTTAATAGACCGTATTTTGCTTTTGGAACTAAAGGCCCCAGGGCTCTCTTATTCTAAATCTTAAGTGTTCCCTGATCTCTCAGACCTGCATGTGCTGTGTCCCCATCACTGAGAATATAAGCAGATAAAGTAGCTTCCACTTTTTTGTCTCATGGAAGACTGTGCTTTTGAGTACTCTTCGTGTTTGGATTTCATGCTGCCTCCTTACTTCTCAGCCTCCCATGCTAAATTACTCTTAACTCCCTCTATACCTCAGGGTACCCCAAGAGAAGAGGTGACCATGTTTTTTGTTGAAAGTAGGAATGAATGAATAGCAGCATTGTAAGATACATTCTCTAGTGCATTTTCTTTTGGGATCATGAAAGGTGGATACATTTCTTCCATGTAGTGATTTGTTAAATACATATTCGTTCATTTCTCCTAAGTAACATCTCCTCCATCTGCTTCATAGAGAAAGGAGAACCAGATCACAGAGCAAACTGTGCTGTTACAGGAGAACGTGGCTTTGAGCTGGAAATCCTAGGTTGGAGCCAGCAATGTGCTGCTAATTAGCCATATGAACTCAGGCAAGTTACACAAAGTTCCCAAGCCTCAGTTTCCATATGTGTGCAGAGAGGACACTTGACTTCAGTCTTTAAGGTTGTTTCCAGAGGTGTACTCCAGTGACCACCTGGATGCAGGTTCTGGCTTGCCTCAGGTAATCTGAGTAAGAAATGCTATGGGCGGAACCCACAAATCTGCATTTTTAACAAGTACCTAAAGTGGTTTGTCTGCCTACTTTTTCTAAAATTCCCCTTTTGCAGAAACATTGCAGGATTATAGTCCTGCAGGGTACTTGTCTTGCAAAGAAATTACTTGTAGAAATAGTTTACTACCTCACAATGTATTATGAAATTTGTCAAATTTCTCTTCAAAAAGGTCATCAATATATGTTTTTGGTTACTATTAACAGTCTCAGCTGTTTGGTCCCTTTCCATGGGAAATCTTGCCATATTTCCCCCCTCCTTTGCCTTTTCCACCTCCCCTGCATCCCATTGGTGTGGCTTGCATGAACTTTTATATTCCAATGGTATAGCGACAAACTGCAACCCTTGATCAGTAAAGAATTTGTTGAGCAAGCAAATTAGTGCCATGTTAAACCCATTCAAGATTATCTGGTTAGAGTTATTTTTAGCTTTTATTCTAGAAAATGCTAGCCCTACATCATAACAAACATTGCAGGCAGCATTCATCCATTCTTTCACTCAATGTTATCACTGATCTATTATGCACAAATAATAGTGATCCTCACCTTGATAAACTGTAAGGATACAATAGCAACAAAAACAACTTTGTCCCTGTTCTCAATGAGCTCTGGCTGCTGAGGAAGACAGAGATGTAAACAGGCAATGCAAAATGCATAAAATGAGCCAAGTCTGATGTGCCTGGAGAGTACAGAACCAGGCCCTTAACCCTATCTCAGTAGTCTTGGAGGGTTACCCAGATGAAATGACAACTAAGCCAAGACCTAAAGAATTAGAAAAGCAAGGCAGAGACAAAGTTGTGCTAGGTGGGTGAAAATCAAGTGTAAATGCATTTGCAAGTTGAAGTTGGGCATCTTTATAATTTGTCCTTGACTTACTCTTTAGCTCTTTTTTACATATACAAGTTTTGTTTCCTGGCCTGAAGTGTAGAACAACCACAAGAGTCTGCTTCCTCTTCTGTGCTCCTCAATAAACCTAGTCCAAGCTTGGGTGTCTTCCTGCTATGACACTCGCTGAATTCACAGTAGTTGTGCATTTGCAGATCCAAACACTTGTTGGTACGTTCCTAGTGTGCTCTTTCACTGCACCATTCTCCCTTTCTGTTCTGTTTATGCAACAATCTGTGCTTCCTTCTATAAAACTACTCACTAGCTCAGGGTCACAGACTCAAAAACCTCCCTGGGCCAGGCCAGTGATATGGATGTGCCATCAATCTGGGAAGGGCTACAGCATAAGGGCATGGTGGGGCCTGTGAGCATCTAGACTGCACATGCCTGATGAAGGAATTCCAGTTCTTTGTTTTGTTTTTCTGAAACACTGAGCCACCCAGACAGAACACCTCTGTTGGATAGATCTGGCCCACTAGTCTCCCATTATGACCTCTGTCTGTGAGGTCCCTAGGGGCAAGATGATGTGTTATTTGTTTTCCAGTCCCCAGGGGTTGGTGCAGAGTAGGTGTCTGGGAATTGTTTGTGGTTGAATCAAATCACACTTTCCCAGGGGAGCTTTGGAAAACACCAGCTGTGCAAGTTCTGATCCACCCTGAATGATTCCTGGCTCAGTCAGATAAAGGTAACTTGGTACACGGATGTGTAAGAAAGAAATGAAACTCTAAAATTACAGAAAAACTTGCCTCAGATTATTCACCTAGTAAGAGACTGAGTTGGAATTCAGACATAGCAATGCCTGACCTCAGATAACACAGTGTTTCATGTAATGTAAGAAAAAACATAAATTGCATATTCTAACAATAAGACCTGATGATTTTTTTTTCTTTTCAGTTGGCTAAAATATTTATTGAAGGTCATTTTTATCACACCATTCTTTTGCTTAAAACTTGTCACATTGTTCTCAGTGCAAAGAACAGTGTGGCCCACAGGGCCTTGAAGGACCCTGCAGGACCCAGTACACACAACTCCCTCACTTGCTGATCCAACCACACTGGTCTTACGGCCTTCACATTTTTCTTGTTAACTCTGAATTTGCAGTTATATACCCTCTGCTGCAAATTCTTCCCTGTACAGCTCATTGCTTACATCCAACTTATTCTCCAGCTCTGAGCTTTATAGTCTCTCGTTAAAGAAAGCAACTCCTTGCACCTCAGGGCAAGGTATAGTCCTCTGTCCATGCTGTCATTATTCTCCCTACTGTCCCTTTAAAGCATAATTACTGCTTGTGATTACACAATCCTGTGATTAACTATCTAGAGTGTTGCTTGGGCCAGCAGGGACAATGTCTATCTTGTCCCTGTTACAGCACCAATGCCTAAGGCAGAGTTTGGCTCAGAACCAGGGATCAATACATATTTGCTGAGTGGATAAATGGAGGAAGTAGGAAGTTGCCCATGACCAAGGAAGCATGGGTGTCGGCCAGTTGGCCACTCTTCAATGACCCTGCAGCTGAGTGAAGCTCATAGATGGTGCGGAAGAGGAAGAGGTTAGCATGTCTGACCCTGAAGCTTTCTTCAGAGATTCTGAGTCTATGCTGTCTCTACCCAGACATTCCGAGGACACTGATGGGGTTTGTGCACTGCTTGTACCGCAGTCTGAGACTTGTACAAAGTAGGTCAGGTATCATAATATAACTCGACAAGTCACTCACGAGAGACCTGGCTGTCCCAAATAATTCAAGTCAGAGAACCAGGCTATGGCTGAATAAGCAGAGGATGAGGGTTTTTATTAAGGTGATAGAGCATAATGAACCCAGGGCAACAGAGGGATGTCTGACTTGCTGTTAGATCAGTTATCAAACTGCAACAGTGTCCCCCCTCCAGAATGGAGTGACATGAGCCTGTGACATGTTAGGTCAGTCAAGGCCTGCAGTCGTGGTCCCTGGAAAACAGGCACTAAAATCTCTTTTGAAGTCTAATTTAGTGCTTGGATTTATACTGGACCTTCAGGATCACCTTGTATAGAACTAATGACAAGGTGACTTTGGGACCTCCCTTCTCCCAGCTTTCTTTTAACCATCCTGGGCTATTTCAGCCCTTCCTATTTTGAGACAAGTAGCTTCAAAAGTCAACAGAAGTTAAATACTGAATAATTTTAGTGAAACAGACAAACTTCAGTCTCACCAAAGAGGTTTTAGCAAGGGACTGACAAAACAACCTTGAGATAATGGGTTGCTCAAAAGTAAATTGATTATGATGCTTCTCCTGATTACAAACTTCTGTAGGATCACTTTTCCCAACAAGAAGACACCCAAACCTCTAGCACAGTAATAGGTATCTTATTCAATCTAGCACCAACCTGCCTCTTTATTTAGCTCTATCACTTTCCTCTCCAAACAATGTCTGCTGGTGTCCATTTCTGCAAAGAACACTTCCCAAACTACTATCTCCTCACGCTGCCATGGACAAATGCATAAGCAAATGCTATAGCATTTATTAAATTATTAGCTACTTACTTTTCTGCAGGTCTGGGCCTCTCCTGAGGCTAAACAATCATCAAGGGCAGGAGCTTTACTTCAGTCTTTTTTAATAGTTTCTGGCAAACAGACAATATTGCATACATACTGGGGGAGCTTATCAGGGAATGAACGAATGGAGGAATGAATGCAGGACTGGGAGTCAAGGGGGTTGATCCTGTGTAAAAATGTGGACTTTTCTCCAAGGGTGAAGTGAAACCACTGGATGGCTTACAAGAGAGAGTGACAGATTTGCTTTGGAGAGATCAATCTAGTCACAAGGGTGGGGCTTAGAGGGACCCATGCAGAAGGTCTAGGGGAAGCAGCTGTAGGAATCCACTAAAGACACAATGGTGGCCAGATGAGGGCATGAAAAGAAGTTAACAAACAAGCAAGATAATTAGGGCCAATATCAACAAGACTTGGTGAATATTTGGTCATGGGTGGTAAGGATGACTTCTGGATCTCTGCCACGTACGACTGGGTAGATGGAGACAGTACTTAATAAAATGGAAAATTGTTTTAAAATATGTAAGGACTCTTTCCAGAATTACTTTGGATATGCACATTTGATCTCATAATCACATTAATATTTTATCAGTTGACTCGAGTGGCTTTTTTGGTACTCAAGGATTTGTGAGTTACATGGTTTCAGAGCATTTGCTTGTCTTTCAGTTGCCTATGAGTTTTAATTCATTAATTTTATTTATCACAATCTGCAGTTCTTTTGGTTTTGATTAGGTTGAGATTTATTTACTTTATGAGACCTTGTCAGTCTGACAATATATTTATTTGTTTCATTCATAAAATAAAGTTGGCTACATGAAATTCTTTGAGCAACATACTGTTTTTCACGTCAGAATCACATGAAGATTGTATATTTTGGGTTGCAAAGGAAAAGTCTAAGTTTTCTCACCCACATTAATAATATAATTAGATTTGCAATTCAAATTAAAAAAATACATAGACATAGCTACACATATTCATATACATTTGTATTTGATTAGGGCTTAACCTTCCTTTGTTTATGGGAGTTTATAAAGCCTATAACATCAGCCCTGGCTTCCCCACGATGAAAGAATGTTACACCAAAATGCAGTCTGTTACTGCCGCCAGGGTACTCAGCAAAAGTAAGAAAATCAGTTTGAGCAGATGTATGTTTATGGAAAGTAATAAATGATATTTTTAAATGTGAAATATTCCCTCTTTATTTGGCATTTCTTTATTATGTGCTGTATTGTCATTAAATTTTATAAACATTTCATCATCACATACTTTATCCTTTGAGAAACAGAAGAAAGATGAATTTATAGTTTATCAATACATACATTTTAACTACTGATGTGTGCATCCCAAAATACTGTTCATTAAATCTCTATTCATTCGATCATCAAGTACTTTCTTAATTCCAATCAGAAAACATTTTATTGTCCCCAGTTCTGTTCTTGACACTGGGGATACAGGGGTGGGTTTGGTTCAGGTCCCTGACTCGGAGGACCTCACAGTTTGGGGGTGAAGACAGACATGCCGACGATGACTCGTGCTGAGTGAGTGTGGCACAGGGAAGTGAGAGGCAGCCACAGAGCAGGAAATGATTTATGCTCTCCGGAGTGGTTGAAATGAGGTATGGGAGAGACTTCTAGGAAGAGGTGGTTTCTGAACTGAAATGTCACAGGGGCATGGGATTTTAAGATGTGCCCATAAAACTGTAAGTAGTTCCTTATTCCTGGATCATAACATTCAAGGTAGGAGAGACAGGAGGTGGTCCGGGTTAGAAGCCCCTGTGAGCCACACGAAGTCCTTTAAAATATATTTTGAGGGCTCCTAACAGATAATCATTTGAGGCAGAGCAAGGAAAGCTGAAAATCCAAGGTGGCTGCTGAAATATATCCCACCCTGCCTTCCCCATCCTTTTTGGAAGAGAATACCAAGATCAAATATATGATAGCATCAGGATGACATTTTGGAGTTTGTTTGTTTGTTTGTTTATTTATTAAAGGAACATCATCTCAGGCACCATGGAGTTACAGGAGGAGAACAGTGCCTTCCTGCATTCATTGGTGCTGGGATCGTGAGTCAACGCCAGGGTGATGGTGCCCCCTCATCAGAATACGCCCACCCTAAGCTAAGTGGGCTGCCAAAGCAGGCAGGAGCTGGCTTTCCCCTTCCAGGCTCTGGGTTTTTCTATTCACAGAGGCAATGTGATTCCAAGTGAATTGTCCAGGAAGTGAGGAAGCTGCATCTCTTTTCAAGCTGTGGCCCTGAACACCCAGGCCTGAACAATGGCTTGCCTGATAGCAACAGGCTGTGGAAGACTTATTGTGCTCTCTGAATTTTGTTTCCTGCACCGCACTTTTTCTTTTCTGTGAGAAGAAAAAGGATGATTCTTTCCAGAATCCAGCACATTTTTCTCCTCCACAGAGTCCCTCAACAACCTTGAAATTTGAAGCAGTTATAAAAACAACTTTGCTTCCTCAATCTGCCCTTCCGAGGCCAAGGCATGCTTTCTCAGGAACAATGGGCTAAAAGCACCCCCAGCCATCAATTCTTCTTGTTAAAAGGAATAATTAACGCCAGTTGCTGAGCGTCTCTCTTGTATGTCAAATACAAAGTCAAGTTTGTTTTTCTATTTAATTAAAAATGTTCAAATTTTGAATTTTGAAATAATTTAGATGTATTGAAATTGCAAAAAGAATGCAAAATTTCCTTATACTCTTCACCTACCCCTTATACTCTTCACAGCTACCCCGACTGTGAGTGTCCACAGAACAAGGTTCACAGGCAGCACTTTTACATCCACATGGTCCTATTAGTTCATCTCCAGCCCTCTTTCAGATCTGTCAATCTTCCTTTCTCTCTGGTCTAGGATCTGATTCGAGATCTCAGGCTGCATTTGCTTGCAAGATCCCTCATCTTTAATCTGGAACAAGTCCTCCAGTCTTTCCCATTTTTTCATGATTTTGACACTTTTGAAGGGGACTGGTCAGTTATTTTGTAAAGAACCGCTTAATTTGGGTTGCTTAATGTTTCTTCATGATTAAATTCCAGCTATGCATTTCTTGAAGAAATATTATGAAAGTGATTTTGTGTCCTTCTTGATATCAAGAGCCCAGAATCACGCTACGTGTCATTGCCAGTGATGTTCACTCTTGTGAAGGTCACCTAGTATCTGCCTGGTTTATCCACTATAAAGTTAGTATTTTTTTTCTTTATAATCATTAAGGGTTTTATGGCACCAAATTTTGAGACTGTGAATATCCTGCTTCTCGTTATTCTTTCACCCACTCATTTTGGCAAGCATCAATGACTCTTGAGTGAAAGAATTTGTACTGCAGTGTTTGCCAAACAATGATTTTAAAAAGGTTTACATTATTTTATACATTTCTAAATTGAGATTCTACAACAAGGAAGAGCCTTCCCCTTTTCTTATTTACTTATTTGAATATTTATATCAATATGAACCCATAGGTTCTTATTTTGCTTAGTTGATAGAGCCTGTCATGACTGTCATATATCCTGTTGTTTAAATTGTCCAAGGTGTGGCCATCAGGAGCCCTTCAAGTTGGCTTCCATGTCCTTCCAAAATTTCCCCATCTTTTCTATCTTTCCTAAGCACATCCTTACTTTCAGACACTACAAGATATTCCAGGCTCATCTTGTACTTCTCTTGCCTTAGTGCTAGAATCACCCACTTCTCCAGATCAATTCCTTTTATCATAGAATGATACTTAGAAATTAAAATCTGGGTTCTAGGAATCCTCGTTGTTACTCATGGACAACACAAAGCTAGCTTTTACATGCATTGCCTTGTTTAATGTTCTCAGGAAAGAATAATTGTGATGATCTTACAGATAATGAAAATGAGAGCAATTGGCATGGATTAATTTGGGTTTCACAGCTAAAATGTAGAGGAACTAGAATTCAAGCTCAAGCGCTTTGGCTTGAAGAGGTAGCCTCCTTCCTGCTGTGTGATGCTAGCTCTTGGAGGATGAGGATAGGATGGAACAAGTCGGTTCTGGGAGAGCCTGCCCTCTCCAGTTGGCCCTGGATCCTCTTCCCTATATGTTCTCCAGCTAATCTGATGGGGAACTTGAGGCTGTCTCTCTCTATAACTGCAGTTCTTATCCCTCTGAGGCCAGTGCCATCTACTTTTTGGACCCTTACCTTAGACCCTGATGTAATCTTTGATTTGCCTACAAGTTCTCCTCTTTTCTAGTTGATTCCTGTTCAGCCATCCAGTCCTTTATTTCCCTAGGAGGCCCACCTTGATAACTGCGTGTTTGTAGCATCTCACTTGTAGCTAATCAATCAGTTGGTTTTGTGACTCTTTGCCTAATGTATAGCTTTTTTTTTCTGCTGGAATTTAAAATCTGAGAGAATAGAAAGAGTGGTTGACACTTTGCTTGGCGTATAATAGGAGCCTAACCAATATTTGTTGAGTGAACCCATTAAAGGCTGAATGACTATTGATGCCTCTCCACACCCCTCTCTAACGTGGAACTCTTACGGAGGCTTCTACTTGTTGGACAGAGCTCTCTGGGGTTCCCAGGCCCACGTTGAGGTTGAGCATTTCTCTCTGCACCCCACTTGAACTGCAGAAAGATTAAGTACTGAAAGCAATTACACTCCTAAATGAAGTGGCCATCTGTAATTAATTTAGGAGGTACAGGAGCTGTGGATCAGGATTGTGATTAGGGAATGGTGTGGACAAAAGTTGACTGTGCACAGCTGGTGGTGAGGAAAACAGTTGAGGCTGGTGAGTGTATTGGAGCCTAGAAGAAAGAGAGGGTAAGGGCCTGTGAACTAGAGAGGGGGTGCAAAGAAGGTGCCAGCTGGGAGACACTGGAGAGTGTGAAGCCCAGAGGGAAGGGCTGGTCTCCCAGTGAAGAAAGAAGCTCTGCTGTTGAAATATTCACCCAAAGTTCTCCACTGGCTGAGCTCTATTTCCTGAAATGTCACCAACTTATGTCAGGCTTGACTGCAGCCTTGGAGACTGACTGGGCCTGGGCTCACAGAGGGGTATTTGTGAAGCCTGTTGTGCAGGGAGATGAGGGCAAGTTGAGGCTGTAACTCAAGGCCAGAGTCCATCATAATCTAGGATATCAGAGGTGGTTGATCACCTGGAATTCTGCCTGCCAAAGAGTTTCGTTTATGGACACTGAGGGAAGGCTCTTGTGCTTCTCCAGGCTCTGAGGAAATGCTTTCCCTTTCTCTGTCTCTTCTCAACAGAAGAAAGGCAATTCGTCTATCATCAGCAGGGATTCCCTTCTGCTTTAACTGCTTAATTGTTTAAATAAGCCTAATTGCTTAATTGGATTAATCCCTTATTCCCCGAAGGGGTATCAGCAGTGGACAAGCTGTCCATCCAATGGGGAGACGCTTTACTGCAGCAATATCTGAGTAGGGCTGTGGCCTTCTGGTCTTTTCTATGTGTAACCTCTGGAGGGAGATAAGAATCTCTGCAGATTAGCAGGGCTTCAAGAGAAGATTAGTTGATGGGCCTTTGGAGGAAGCTACTGGGGCAAGGGTAAGTAACTGCATTCCAGGATGACAGCTAAGATTCCAGGTCCAGTGCAATTTATCCTCAGTCTCCCCACAGCATACCAAGAGATAGAGGTCACATCCAAACCCAGCACCAGAGGGACAGTGCGTGGACAAAAAGAGCAGCGCCATGAATAGAAATGGTGCTTCCAAAGCTGACCTGACCCCCAGCCTTGGCTTCCCTTCCTCTCCTTATAAAGTTGGCTTCACAAAATCCTCCCTGTGAGTCCAGCCCCCATCAGTCCCCAAGGGTGCAGTCAATCTTGATGTAAATTGGAGACATTTCAGAAAATAGGCTCAGCTAGTGGACAGGTTTGGATGAACATTCCAGCAGCAGAGCTTCTTTCTTCATTGGGAGACGAGCCCTCACCCTCTAGGCTTCCTTGCTCTTACCATGGATCCCTGTTGCATCCTACAAGCCTGAGTCCATGCTCTGGTCACTGTCTCGATGTGTCTTGAAATATGGAATGATTAAAATCCATGAGGGTAGGGCTTGTGTCTTTCTGTTCATGGCTATGTCCCCAGAGCCACACCCAGGCTCTGGCATATAGCAGGGGCTTAATAAATTTTTAGAGAATGAGTAAATGGAAGGCCTCCTATCTTTATGGCTGACAGATACACACTGTGTGACTCAGGATGGCAAAACAGGGAGGTGAGTTTTGGTTCATAACTAGGAGGGTTGGTTTAACAGTCAGTTACAGAGTCACAGATAGTATCTCCATCCCTGGGGGACTTCAGGCAGACTGCAGGCACAGCAACGAGGGAAAGAGAACTCTACAGAGTTGACCAGATGGACCTCGAGATCTCTACAGTTCTAGGGTATTAGCAAAAGCATGATAGTGGGTGCACAGAGCTTAGAGTCACAGAACTGGATGTGTACATTTCAATTTATTTATTTTTTGAGACAGGGTCTCATTCTGTGGCCCAGGCTGGAGTGCAGTGGTGCATCACAGCTGACTGCTGTCTCCACCTGCAAGGCTCAAGCAGTCCTGCGATCTCAGTCTCCTGAGTAGCTGGGGCCACAGACATGTGCCACCACGCCCAGCTAACTTTAATTTTTTTTTTTTTTTTTTGTAGAGATGGGATCTCCCTATGTTGCCCAAGATGGTCTTGAACTTCTGGTCTCAAATGAACCTCCTACTTCAGCCTCCCAAAGTGCTGGGATTACCAGCGTGAGCTACCATGCCAGGCCTAATTTTCATTCCTAATGTTACTATTTTCCAGCTTTGTGATTGGAGCAAGTCACTTACCTTTCTGGGCTTCCACTGCCTCTGCTGTTCAACAGGGCTCAGAAAGCCTAATTCAGAAGGTGGATGTAAGGATTAAAGGGGCTAATGATATAAAGTGCAGGGCATAGTAAGTGTTCAAGAAATGTTAGTCTCATCACTCTTCCTCTTTACCTGTGAAACAGTGGAATGATCAGAGACCACGGCTGAGAGAATGGTGTCTACTTAATCGATTTCTACTCTGCACTTTGCATTTGGGAGGTTTTCCCCAGTGTCTATTTTCCACAGGGTCCCAGCAGGATGGCCACTGTCCTTCCTTGTCACACACAAATACATGCACACACATACATCAATTCAGACTGGGGATGTTTCTCTCATTTTGATTTTAAAAACAACATGAAAATCCATCATTCGAACTATTTTCCTTACATGTGAGGCTCAGGGGAGAAAGTTATTTGTACATAGTCAGAGGGGGCGGCTTGACACGAGGATTCCTGGAGCCCATTTCCATGGTCTCCACCAGGATGCTGTGTGATTCGGGATCAGCTGGTCTCCAACACTGAATGAGAGCAAAGCCAACACCGGCCTCTTCCCAAGGGGCAGGGAGTGTTTGTGAGCGTTGAGAATAGATGTGCAGATTTCTGCTAAAATGTGCTAGAGGCCTCCTGGCACGGTGTTCACACTTACCTGTTCTTGGACTATTTTTAGGATGTTCTGATGCTGGAGGCCCTGTAAAAGTGTTACTTTTTTTGACAGTGAATTTTGCATTTCAGCACATAAAAATTTCAAAGGAGAAAAAAACTGGCTTTTAACTTTTCTCCCTTTGCAACTTTTCTAGTCTTTACTATAATTTCCTGGGAATCATATTTATGTCAGCAAAGCAAAAGGGATTGTTTGGGAGTCTGGGGTCAGACAGCATTAAACAATACCACCAATTGACCCTAAGGGCAGGGGGCAAACATGGCTAGTCTAGAGGAGATTTCCCAGCCCCCAGGGCTTCATGTTCCGCAGGGCTCAATTCAGCCAGAGCACTTTGCAGTATCAGTTGCCTGGTGCTAATCTACTTCTGTTTCAGATGATTTGGGAAGAGACACTTCGTAAAGTCACTGAAACATTTTGTGCTGTGATTCCCCAACTGAACAATATTAAAGACCCAGGTATGTGTTAACTCTATAAGGATTCTTGTGCATAAAAAAAAGTATTTTATTTCAAATCAGACCTCTGAGGCTGCAGAAAAGTAAAGATTTTCTAGCCTATGCCTAAATTCACTCCTAATATTAGATAAAAAACAAATTTTTATAATAAATTTTGAGCACCTTTTATGTGCCAGGAATCATTTAAATCACTTATTATGCTTTTTAACAATTATTTTAGAGGGGCCAATTGAAGTTCATGATGAGAAGGGGGCTGAATTAGTTGGCCAGGAAAAGAATCACGGAAAAGGGTAAAGCAGGATTCAAACCAAGTGCTCCAAAGCCCATGTTGTCATGTTTTTCACTATTACAAAATGACTTTCATTAAAAAAAAAACTCAAAAAAAACTTTCACATCTTCTGTTATAGTCAAATGAGGGTTTGAGACATTCATATTAGGCTGAGTGACTGAACATGACCCCGGCTTAGAAGCAGGTAATTGAGCCACGCTGGAGTTCATCAGGATAGAGGGGTCTAGAAGCCCATGGCACCACTAGGAGCTCAATGACACAGAATTACAAAGATTGCATCACAGTGATGGGCAACTGAAATACATTCAGGAGTTCACTCTTGGGGCTGGAAGAGAAGGTCAACAAGTTTTAAGGCAAAGAGATATGGGTCAAATGCATTTTGGACATTTGCTAGATGAGTGACTTTGGAAAGCCTAACAAAATCCATCAGGTTCACTATCTTGTCACATCTACCTCCCAGCATTGTTGCAAGAACTAAAGTGAGTCTGGACATTTGCTCAAGAGGAAGCACCAAATTTTGATCCCCTCCATGCCCATTTTTCTTGGTGTCTCAGCTGTAACTGCCAAGTCCATTCTTTACTCTTCCTTATTCTGGAAATATCCCATTGGCCCAGGTGGGTGACTGAAGGTTGATGAAACAACAAATATTTACTTTAGCCATGCACAGCCAAGCAAAATTATTGGAATTACTTTGCAAATAACTCAATCTTTTCCATTTTTTTCTTGTATATATTTCTTTTTATTGTATATATTTAAGATATACAACATGATGTTTAATACACACATACACAGTGATTACTTCAGTCAAGCAAATTAACATACCCATTATCTTATATAGTCTCCCTTCCCTTCCCTTCCCTGCCCCTTTCTCTTTTTTCCTTCCTTCCTTCCTTCTTCTTTCCTTCCTTCCTTCCTTCCTTCCTCCCTCTTTCCCTCCCTTTCTCTCTTCTTTCTTTCTTTCTTCCTTTCTTTCTTTCTTTTCTTTCTTTTTCTTTCTTTCTTTCATTCTTTCATCTCTTTCTTTCTTTCTTTCTTTCTTTCTTTCTTTCTTTCTTTCTTTCCCTTCCTCCTTTCCTCCCTCCCTCTCTCTTTCTCTCTTCTTTCTTTCTTTCATTCTAAATCTGCTCCTCTGGGAAATTTCCAGTATACAATAAAATATTATTAACGCTAGTCCTCATGCTGTACATTAGATATCCAGGCTTATTTATTCCTATATAGCTGCAACTTTGTACTCTTTAACCTATATTTTCTGCCTCCTCACCACCCCTGGTAACTGCCTTTCTATGTACTCCGTTTATTTTTTTTTAGGTTCCACATACAAGTGAGATCATACAGTATTTCTCTTTCTGAGTCTGGTTTATTTCACTTAGCATAATGTCCTTCAGGTTCATCCATGTTGTTGCAAATGGCAGGATCTCCTCCTTTTTAAAATATACATACTTACACACACAGGCATATACACACACGTATATACATGTATATATGTGTATATATACACATACATACACAATGGAATATTGTATATATGTTCCATATATTAACTTATATATATATCACAATTTCTATATCCATTCATGTTTTAATGGGGATTTGCTACATCATATGGTAGTTCTATTTATTTTATTTAGGAACTTCCATACTGTTTTCCACAGTGGCTGCACTAATGTACATTCCCACCCATTGTCCAAGGATTCCCTTCTCTCCACACCCTCTCTGTCACTTGTTTGTCTTTTTGATAATGACCATCCTAACAGGTGTGAGGTGATGTCTCATTGTGGTTTTAATTTGCATTTCCCTGATGATAGTGATTCTGAGCACCTTTTCATCTATCTGTTGACCATTTCTGTGCCTTCTTTGGAGAAATGTCTATTCAGGTCCTTTGCTCATTTTTAAAATTAGGTTATTTATGTTTTTACTATTGAATTGTGTGAGTTTCTTATATATTTATGGTATTACTCCCTTATTAGATATATGGTTCATAAATATTTTCTCCCAACCCATAGGCTGTCTTTTTATTTGGTTATTATTTTTTTTTTCTGTGCAGAAGCTTTTTGGTTTGATGTCTTACCACTTGATTACTTTGCCTTCTATTTTTCACTGGCTGAACAGGTGTTCAAGTTTGAACTTCTTTGTTTCTTCGTTGAAAAATTAGACTTAAAATTCTAACTTATGGAAATGATCAATTTTAAATAGTAAAAATTGTATAGTCTTCACTTATGCTATAGACAGGGTACATGCCATTATTACCTTCATTTAATGATGACTAAACTGAGATTTATAGACTCAAAGCAATTGGCCCCAAAGCCAATGACTACAATTAAGTAAAATCTTTTGAATTCAAGTCCAGTGCTACTTTCTTAGATCGACTTTTGAACAACAAAATACTAACAGATCAACATTTTATGGATGTGTTCGTTCTGAACAGACTCTAGCTTTATGACAGACACATTTTTTAATGTGTTTCTCTATTGTTGATTAACATGAATTAGCCTACAGTTCACAGTTAGTTCATAATGAATTTAACAGCCAAGTTGGTGGCCTCAGAGGACCTGAACCAAGGCGGGTGGAAGTTGATCGTTTAAACAGCTCTCCAGCAATTTTAAGCCATGTAAGCCAGAGTGGGGAATATATCACCCTACTCTTGGGGCAGTTCGACATTCAGTAAATCAGCTCAACTATTTCATTCCTCTTTGTTCTGTCCTTACAAGTTTTAAAAATAATAGTCAACATTTTTACTTTAAAACTGACTGTGCTTCAACCGGGCACGTTGGCTCATACCTGTAATTCCAGCACTTCGGGAGGCTGAGACAGGTGGATCACGAGGTCAGGAGATCAAGACCATCCTGGCTAACACAGTGAAACCCTGTCTCTACTAAAAATACAAAAAAAGTTAGCCGGGTGTGGTGGTGGGCACCTGTAGCCCCAGCTACTCGGGAGGCTGAGGCAGGAGAATAGTGTGAACCCAGGAGGCGAAGCTTGCAGTGAGCCTAGATCACACCACTGCACTCCAGCCTGGGCAACAGAGCGAGACTCTGACTCAAAAAAAAAAAACAAAACAAAAAAAAACAGACCGTGCTCCAACCATGGGACTTTGACCTTTCTGAAAAGTCTAGACTCTCCAAGTTCAATGAAGGCAAAATGTATGTGCCCAAAGGGTATCGTTGAGACTGTTTGACCTTGAGAAAGTTACTGGACTCTAAGTCGAGTTTGTTTATCACTTGGATCTTGACGAGGGGCCTGAAATGTAGATGTAAGTTTATGCTTATTAAAACTCAGAGGACTCTCAAGGCCTACTGTGCTGCAGCACTGGAAAGAAAATGAAAAATGATATCGTGTTAAGAAGGCCTATTCCCAGCCGGGCATGGTGGCTCACACCTGTGTTCTTAACCATGATTCTCAACTGCCACCTAATAAATTTAATGCATAGTCTACTCTTTATTAGCTCTGTGATTGGTACTCAGGAGCCACCACACCTGGCCTTTATTTTATTTTTTGAGACAGGGTCTGGCTCTGTCTCCCAGGCTGGAGTTCAGTGGCACCATCATGACTCACCACAACCTCTGCCTCCTGGGCTTTAATGATCTTCCTACCTCAGCCTCCCAAGCAGCTGGTACCAAGCCACTATGCCAGGCTACATTTTTTTGGTATTTTTTGTAGAGATAGTATTTGGCTATGTTGCCCAGCCTTGTGTCGAACTCCTGGGCTCAAGTAATCCTCCTGCCTCAGCCTCTCAAAGTGCTGGGATTATAGGCATGAGTCACCGCACCAGGCTTAAGCATTTTATTTTTAATGCACATGTCTTTGCAACAATATAAATATTAGTTAAACTCATGCACATGTATTCTCTCCTCTTAATACTAATTTTCATTTTCCTGTACTTTTTAAATTTGTCCCACAAATATTTATTAAGCATCTACTATGTTGCAAGCACGTGAGCTGGGCATTAGGTTTAAATTCACATGCATACTTATTCCAAGTATATACTTTATTATCTACATTAATTAGTTTATATCATTTGTAAGAATTTGACTGTATTTCTACAGCATTCATATGTTGCATTCATTAATGTGGTCTGATAGTCACTGAGATCTGTCTAAATAATTCTATTGTTAGATATTTGACGATTTTTCTCTAAATTATACACCTATTGTCATACACATTGAATTTAAACATTTCTGATGATAGCGGGAGCAACCCTTGTTTGCTGGGTCTTTTTAAAACATCCATTTTATTCAACAAACATTCCTTGAGGAGCAGTAATATGCCTTGCAGTCAGCTTGGTGCATGTAGACAGGAAGGGCCAACCGGCAGAAGGTTGGAGACATGTCAATCAGTCACACAAGTACATGTAAAATTCAAGGTCCTGAGGGCCTACAAGGGCCATCCATGGTGCGATGGAACTGAGAAAATGTGTTTCCGAGAAAGCGAATTAAGGGAAAGTTGTGGTATTAGATGCTGGATCCTACTTCTTTGACTTAACTTTAGAAAGAATGAAATGGGGAAACTAGTAATGAAAAACACCATTTTTAGGTCTCAGATGGTCATTGTCTAACCCTCCGCCTGCCTGTAAATGTAGCTGATGCATGGTGCAGCTGATTTCTTTTTTTAAACATTCATTGTATTATTCTATAAGGGTACTTCAAAGCACAATTTGGCTAGATACTTTATTGGTTGAGTTAACACAACAAATACCATAAGTCCAGTAATTACTTAATTGTCTCCTCCATTATCAAGAAAGAAATGAATCATAAACCTTTTATTACTTTACCAGTGGACTACAGGAAGGATTAATCTCCCAGAGAGGCATTTTTCATCTTTACCTGGTGCCGGCTCCTGCCCTGCCCTCATCCTACCATCCTGGGCTTCCTGCTTAATGCTCTGCGGTGGTCTCTGTTAGGATCAGGATGCTTTGAACTTATCAGCAAGGTTTGGCAACTGGTGATAAATCTCTGCAGGCTTCAGTGTCTTGGCAATTACTCTCTTTCCTTTGTTGGGAAGAGGATTAAACAGAGACAGTGGTTATACAGAGCCCTTCACCACCATGCCCCTTGCCTTGCTGTGAGCTGGGAGTGTGGGCTATTTCTCCGGGCACCCAGGGGCAAGAACAAGGCTTTAGAAATACCACTGTGTAGCTGGCAAACTGTGCTTGAAAAGAATGGCTCTTCTCTGGCAAGCTACAGCTTTGACCTGTGTATTGATTTTCCAAGTATGATGCCTTGGGCTTATTATCTCCTGCAGGTTAACTAACACAGCCAAATACCAAGAGCCTATGTGACAAGAACTCCAGAAAAAAGGAAGCATGCAGCCATCATCAATGACAACCTCATGCTGTTTTTAAAGCCTTTTCCCACAAATCACATAGGTGGGTCTCTTGTCACTCTTTGTTCCTCATGCTCCTCCTCTTCTACATCCACTCACCATTTATCAGCACTCAGGACAGCATGATGTGGTATGGCTTCTCAAGTCCAGGAACTGGGTTAGAACTTGTGGTATTGACTCAGGCATGTTATTTAATCTTTCTCTCTGAGTCTCAGTTTTCTCAATCACAGTGGAAGCCCAGTCATATCTATCTTATAGTAGAGGGACAGGTGTGTATGATCAGTCCTTATTATGTGAGGTTCCCAAGGGCCTTGGACACAGATCTTCTCTACTCTGGCCTTTTTGTGCTCTTCCCAGATGCCCACCACAATGCCTCTGTATGGTAAGAGTTCACTGTTAGATGAACAATTATACTTTGTAAAGGCGAATGCAGCACATGTTTTTGAGCACCTCTTATGTGCCCAGCTCTTGTCTTGGCCCATGGGATACACTGGTGAACAAACAGACAGAGGTCTCTGCCTGCTAAAGCTAACATGCTAATGAAGGATACAGACAACAAGCAATAGATACAATAAAGAAATGAATCATATAGGATGTTAGAAAGTGATAAAGGCTGGAATTTTTTTAAAAGAAGTATTGGGGGTGGGGAGTGAAGAGGGTTGCCATTTTGTGTGGAGAGGTTGAGAAGACCTCATGAACGAGACCTCTGCTCGCTGCAGAACAGGTGCCTGCTGACTTTCCACTTCCCAGCAGCCCTATAAAGATGGGTTTTTATCCACAGTTTATAGGGACAGGAACTGAAGCTCAAATAAGTTAAATAATATGCTCCATCCAGCTAGCAAGACTCAGGCCGGTATTGAAATCTGTGCTCTTAACCATGATTCTCAACTGCCACCTAATAAATTTAATGCATAGTCTACTCTTTATTAGCTCTGTGATTGGTACTCAGGAGCTAAATAGGTTTCAGAAGTGGCCACACGGCCTCCTAAAAGCTAAAATCTGAATAACTGTAAAAAAATTAACCTTAGTGGCCATAGATGTTCTGGGACAGAAATTCTTGGAGGAAGCAGAAGTAAAAAGCAATTGGAGCAGAAATCAGAAGTGGGCTGATGTGTAATTGCTTGTTCAACAGTCCTATGTCCTGTTAGAAACTTTTCTGGGCTGGGGTGTGTTGCCAGTGATAGACTGCCTCTATCACTGTCCAGCACACAATATACATTTGTTAAACAAATTTAACACTGACAATGTGTTTGGAAATTCACAATGAGCCTCAGTATATTTAAAACTCCCTGAATGCCAACAACAAAAAAATTGACTTTTTTTAAGCCGTCATTTTCCAAACTTGTTTGAGAGAACTCTTTTTCCGTGAATTCATCATGAAACTAATATTCTAAAAAAAACTAAGCTTAGGAAAATACAGCTCTAGAGAAATAGAAATTTCTATAAAATTTACTGTAAAAATAAATGTATTTGAGTGTTCATCGACACTACTATGTCTTGTGTTAACATAAATACATAATAGATATAAGGAGGATCTTAGTTAGAGTTAGGAATAAAAGTTGGATTCAGGAGCCTGAAGTTTAATCTTGAGGTTACCATTTCCATTTTTGTGACCTTGGGCTTGTCACTTAACTTTTTCTGAGATTCAAATTTCTCACCTGGAAAATTTTGTAGAGAAAGTAAATGCTATAAGGGATAGAGATACTTCTGAGAAAGTGCCTTGCATGGAGAGACATTCAATAAGTACAATTTGCATGCAAATTAATGATCTCCTTCTGCTTAGAAAATGCTTCTATGACACTCAGAATGTAACTTTTCAATGTCCTTCCTCAAGGGAGCTGGAAAAGAAGTTTTTTTTGTTTGTTTGTTTTGTTTTTTAATGCCAAAAGTAATAACTTCCTAGCCCCACCAAATAAGTAAAATAAGGAAATATAGGAAATAGAACTCTGTGTTTCTGCAGGTTGTCCCCCATCAATTACCCAAGATAACATCTGAGCTTCCCCAAACATGTACCAATGTCCTCAAGGAGAAATGAAAAAAGAGAAGAACATGACATTGTTGAACATCTGATAGAAGGTCCATAAATGTGACCATAATCTATTGGATGGCATACAACAGGTAATGGTCCCATTTATGGACCTGGTGAAACCTGATTCTCCTATTTTTACATGCTGTGAAAAAGTGACTTATTTTCAATCACAATAGATACAAAAAACAAACATGCAAATATATATATATTTATCTAAGTATTTGGCCCTTGACATCAATATCATTATCCTTTTGCATTAGAGAAGAGATGAGGTGGCTTTCTTTCCCCAGTGTCATTTTCTGTAAGGATAATGCCTTTAACTTGAAAAAAAATTAGTGATTTCTGATATTATCACGATCTAGGTTGGATAATGAAAGTTTTCTTCTAGTCAACATGAACATGCATAAATTACCTTCAAATACCTTCAGATTCTGTGCTTTTAGAATACAATACTACAATGCTATTCCAAAAAGGAAAAGATGGTTTGACTGCAACATTCTTGATCCTGTTCCCTCTGAAGGAATTTCAAACGGACAGGTTGGAACCACTCAGAAAATACAAGAGTTGGCTGATCCCCAAGCTCATCCTCAGGCAAACATCTTCACAGCTTTAGTTCCAGCTTGAGTCTCTTGCCCTGTAAAGCCTGCCCAGACCCATCCATGCAAAGCTGGCCACTTATTCTTGTGTTTAGACATTTTTCTTCTATTTACCTTCATTGTGGTGGTTCACCCTTGTCTTTGTCTAGCTACTATAACAAAGCAAGTCCAAAATGCAACAGAGTATATTCCATGAGATCTTAAGGCCTTGAAAGTAATCCTCTTTGACTGAGTGCTCTGCCTTCCAGGTTTCCTGGAGCAGAGGCCTTTTCTTCTGGACCCATTGGGATCGTGGTCCTGCCCCCACAGCTTTGCCAGCCTGTGGCTGGGTCCCCAAGGTTCCAGCTGGCCCTGACCCATGCTTTTGGGTGGCATCAGCCCCATATATGTTCTGTGCCTTGGCCCCACCCAGCAGCCATTCACCGCCTGGCCCTGAGGCTCTCCAGGGCTGGGATTCTGAGCCTGCAGCTCTGCAGGAGGCCCCACCGGTTGAAATCTAGTGGAGGCAGCTGTTCCCCCCTGACTTTGCTGAACACAGCTCACACACTTCCAGGGCCCTACAGAGACACACAGGGATCCATCAAAGATGCACCTGACGTGGCTGAGGAACAGTGCAGGGCAGTGCACCCTGAGACCCCACAGACACCAGCAGCCCCTTCTTTAAAACTGTTCTGCCTCCAGGGCCTTTACACTCTGGGCCTGTGATAGAGGGCAGCCCTGATGGTTTCTGAACTTCCTTCAGGGTCTTTCTTCCATAGTCTTCAACAATAGCTTCTGAATCAAGAAGATAAGGAGATAACTGACTAATCTCCTTATCACAGGTACCTTGGCTACCCCAGAAAGTTCTCTCCTGAATAGACTTTCTCATTTTTCTAATACAGTCTGAAAATTTTTCAAATCTTTAAGTTCTGCTTCCATTTTGATTAACAATTCATTTAAATCATTTCTCTCTTCTCACATTTTTACTGTAAATTGTCAGAAGAAACCAGGCAATTTCTTCAACACTTTGTTTAGAAATTTCATCATTCGTGACCTGCGCAGCAAATCACCATAGCACACATTTATCTACATAACAAACCTGAACATCCTCCACATGCACCCCTGAACTTAAAATAAAAATTGGAAAAAAAAGAAATTTCCTTCATCAAATATCCAATTCCATTATTCCTAAGTTCTACCTTTCAAAAAACACTTGAATACAAACACAATTCAGCCAAATTATTTGCCACTTTATGAGAATGATTCTTTTGCTACATTGTCCAATAACATGTTTCTCATTTCTACTGGAGACTTTATCAGGATGGCTTGTAGTTCTACCAATATTCTGTTCAGGATTACTTGGATATTCTCTAAGATTGAAACTTTCTCTGTAACTCTCTTCTCCTTTTCCTTATATCTCACCAGAATAACCTTTGAAGGTCCATTCATGGCAATGTAAATTTTTCCTAGTATGCACCTCAAACTATTCTAGCCTCTAGTTATCACCTAGTTTCAAAGCTACTTCCACAATTTTAGGTATTTGTTTCAACAGTACAATATTCCCAGGACTAATTCTATCTTAGTGCATTCTGGCTGATTCTATATTGGCATACATTGGGTGGTCTATAAACCACAGAAATGTATTGCTTGCAGTTGTGAAGGCTGAGAAGTCCAAGATCAAGGCACCGGGAGATTTGGTGTCTTGTATGAACCTGCTTCCTAGTTCATAGATGTCTTCTTACTGTATCCTTACATGGTGGATGGGGTGAGGGACATTTCTGGATCTTTTATAAGGGCACTCATCCCATTTATGAGGACTCCACTTTCGTGACCTAACCACTTCTCAAAGGCCCCCATCTCCAAATAGCATCCCACTGAGGATTAGGTTTCAACATGAATTTGGGGGTCACACAAACATTCAGTCTACAACAACCCTTTTTGCTGAGATCTTGAGCATCTCTTCCTTCTTGCTCTGAACTTTCCACCAGAGCAAGGACTATTTCTGATCCACCTCTTGATCCCTCTATCCCTCATTCCTGGAATGCTGCCTGGCATAGACAATGAGGAGTGAGCTATGAAATCCAGGGTCCCAGTGCATACTCCAAGGTCTACCAGCTCTGTGCCCCAAATAGATTATTACTGTTTTTGTTTTTTGGCTAGATTATTACTGTTTTTGTTTTTTGGCTTCCCCAGCTACAAAAATCAGAATAATACCAGTATCTTTCACATAGGGTTGTGGTGAGAATCAGATGCAATAGTGTATAAAATGTTAGAGGAAATTCTTGCTGCATGTTGGTGAAAAGAAAGCTGTATCTCTGTTGGTAGTGAGCTTAAAAAATGTTCTTCCACATTCAGAAATGTCTATAGTGCATTTGTGGTCTGGGGATTTGAACTTTTTTCAAAAAATGCATTTGCTTTGAGTGTTCAGACACAAACAAGGGAGGATCCACCTCACCTTGTGCTATCTGCATGGCTATAGGGTTGGGAGACTTGATAGCAGAATGAGCCCCATGGCAGGGCAGTGATTCATGAACCAAACCATGATAAAGTACAGCTGTACCCCCAAAAAGTTAATTTATATACACACATATATATATATATATATATATATATATATATATATTTTTTTTTTTTTTTTTTGCTTTGGAATCAAAAGGCCCATGGATGAAGAAATCTGCAGAAATTATCTAAGGCCGCTTCAACCGAAGCATTTATTATTCAACACCTCACTCATTGCCCTGATTATAAATATTTAATCACTCAACAACTGTAAGTGGTTGAGTCTTCCAGGAGGACCTGTGAGCATTAAGGGGAAAGTAGGTGGGGAGTCGGGGGGAGCAAGAGATGAATATGACAACATGGGGCCACAAACCTGTGTCTAGGTGATGTAGGGCCAAGAGAGGAGGCAGGAAGGACACTGCTGAGTCGTACTTTGAAAGCAGCTTACCAAGGGCCTGGATACTATTTTGTTTTTTATTTATCCACTGGAGTTCAAAAGCCACTCCCCATCCTCCACTGCTCCACAGTCACTGTCAGAGGGCACCCTTGGAAAGCAGGCAGAAAATGTTCTTGATAAAAGAATCCCTAGCAATGAGAGGTGCCTTTCTTGCTCATGGCTTTTGTCTTTTCCCTTCTCTCTTTGTCTCAAACACACACACACACACACACACATAAAACCAACATGCTTGGCAAGCTTAGGGGTCTATCAATAATTCATGGACAGCATTTCATCAACCCCCAGGCCAGGAGAGGGAATGGGGGGAAGAGGTTGTATTACTTCTGAGCCTTGCAGAGGTTATGTCTGTGATTGGTTCATTGAGAGATGACTCCTTAAGTGCAAATGTGTGTGTGTGTGTGTGTGTTTGCCCAGATAGTGTAAGTGGCACACACTCAGAAACAAATGACACTAACCAAGGTGTCATGGGTTGAATTGTGTCCTTTCAAAAAACGTTCACTGCAGTCCTCACCCACAGCCCCTCAGATTATAATCATATTTGGAAAAACGGTGGCTACAGATGTAATTAGTTAAGATGAGTTATACCAGAGTAAGGTGAGGCCCTCATCCAATATGCCTCTGGTGTCTTTATAAAACATGGACATTTGGACACGGAAAGAACACCACATGGAGATGAAGGCAGAGATCAGGTGATGCTTTGACAAACCAAGGAAGGACAAAGATTGCCAGCTGTATTAGTGTCTTCTCATGCTGCTAATAAAGACATACCTGAGACTGGGTAATTTATAAAGGAAAAAGGTTTAATTGACTCACAACTCCACAAGACTGGGGAGGCCTCACAAATCATGATGGAAGACCAAGGGACATCTTACATGGCAGCAGACAAGAGAGAGCTTGTGCAGGGGAACTCTCCCTTATAAAACCATCAGATCATGAGGTTTATTCACTATCATGAGAACAGCATGGGAAAGACCCACCCTATGATTCAATTACCTTCCACCAGGTGCCTCCATGTGGGAATTGTGAGAGCTACAATATAAGACGAGATTTGGGTGGGAACACAGCCAAACCATATCACCAGCAACCATCAGAAGCCAGGAGAGAGGCAGGGAATAGGTTCTCCCTCACAGCTGCAGAAGGAACCAACCCTGTGGACACCTTAATCACAGAGCGCCAGTCTCTAGAACTGTGAGACAATAAATTTACATTGTTTAAACTCCCTAGTTTGTAGTGCTTGGTTACAGCAACACTAGCAAAGGAATACACCAAAGCAGGTGTATTGGGAGAGTTACCTCCCAGAACCTTGGCAATGCCATCCTGCAAGGAGACACTCTCCAGGTATTTTGCCTCTGATTCCTCTACTCACTGTGGCTTCATCTCAAGACTTTATGGGCCAAGAAAAGGGCTATGACTGAACCACAGAGTGGGCTGCTGTGTTAGAGTTCTCCAAAGAAACAGAAGCAGTAGGCGATACATATACACATGTGAGTGGCTGTGTATATATAGAAAGAGAGAGTGGGAGGGAGTAGTGGGAGAGGGAGGGAGGGAGGGACATTGTAAGAAACTGGTTCTCAGGATCATGGAGGTAGGCAAGTCCCAAGATATGCAGAGTGAGTTGGCAAACCGTAGACCCAGGAGAGCCGAGGGTGGACCTCCTGCCCAGTGACCACTAGTCTTGAGACCCAGGAATAGTTGATGTTTAGCTTGAGTCCAGAGATGAAGGTGTTTCTAAATGTTTCTAACATTTAAATTAGCAGACAGAGTAGAGAATCTCCCTTCCTCAAGTAGGTTGATCTCATACAATCAGTTGAAGGCCAATATAGAACAAAAAGTCTGACCGCTGAAAGTAAGAGAGGATGTCTCAAGTCTAACTGCCTTCAAACACTCAAACATGGCAGCACCATTCAAAATAGCCAAAAGGTGGAAGAAACCCAGGTGTCCATTGATGGATGAATGGATAAGCAAAATGGGGTCTATCCATACAATGGAATATTATTCAGCTTTAAAAGAGAGGGACACCCTGTCACATGCTACCACATGGTAGCCACTTGCAGAAAGGCAAAAATGGCATGATTTCACTTACATGAGTTACATAGAGTAGTCATATTCATAAAGACAGAAAATGGTAGTTGCCAGGATTGGGAGGAGCGAGGAATGAGGAGTTGTTGTTTAATGGAGACAGAGTTCTGGTTTGGAAAGGTAAGAGATCAGGAAACGGATGGTATGATGATGGCACAGTACGGTGAATGTCCTCAACACTACTGACTGTACACTTAAAAATGGTTAAGATGCTAAGTTTTATGTTACATGTATTTTACCACAATTTTTTAAAAATTAAAGGCTATTGTGCATCTTGCAGAACAGTTGGGAGGTCTGCAGAATTAGTTTCTGTGTTAAGTTTCCAGAACTGGCCTGACGGGAAACAGCAACTGCAGCCTCTGCTGCTGGTGCCCTTGCCTTATGGGGGCCACGAAGCTGGTCCTGTCACCGTGAGGCCACTCTTGTACCAGACACCCAACCCTTAAAGCAGCTTCCTTCTCTGATGCCTAGTGTCAGCCAACAGCTTCACTAGCAAAGTGCACTGGGTATGATACAGCTCTCTACACATTGCTTGCTTCCTGTCTTGGCATCCCAGGGGCACGTCTGCAGGAATACGTTCCAAGTCTGCACCCTGGCTGTAGTGAAAGCAGAGGAAGAAAATATCCTGGGTCCTACTGCAGAAACCAAGCTCACAGCAGGCCAGGCATTTCTCCCCAAAGAGCAAGAGTATCTTAAAGGCACTGAGCAAACAGAAAAAGGGAAGCTGTCCAAAACAAACACCTCCCTTGCATGTTTGTCATTAGGATAAAAAACAATGCTCAGTAGGTAACCACCACCATGCACAACATGGAGAAATCCAGCAATGTATTAGTGCAATTGTTTTTATTGTTGTTGCAATAATGTTATGATCCCTTTTATTGCTAGTGTAATATACTCTATTCTAGTAGATCTTAATGGTTGTTAATAAAATATTAATATATTTTACTTATTTTTTCATATATTTTACTGCAAACATGCACTGATTCTTGTCACGTGCAATCATTAGTCTAATGATTGACCTCCCAAGAGAGTAACCTTTAGTCTACGATTAAATACAGGTTTCAGGAGGTAGAAGTGGAGGCTGCAAAATTCCAGCCACTGTGTATTGGAGATCACTGGAGGGGAAAATCATGTGAAAATTGTCTTTTTTTTTTTTTTTTTTTTTTTTTTTTTTACTATGAGAGGCATATTGCTGTCAGACAAAATGAGAAGCATGCATGATTTGAAGCAGTATCCTCATAACCACGCTGCTTTTCTAAGTTATCGTCTTCTTGTCTACAAAATTGGTTAATCACGTTCAGTGCTCGTTTGACGGGCTTTGCAGTATTCCACTCTCCTTACTCCCCAAAGCTCTTGTCTCTCTTTTTCTCTTCCCCAAAGCTCTTATCTTTCTTTCTCTTTGCCAACCTCTACTCTAATGCTGTGTTGGCATTTCTCCTTTGTCGTTTAGAGTTACAGTGCACAGTTCAGCCATTTCTAAACTTCCTAAAACTTTTAAAATATGTCTGAAGTAATAAAGGCTGCCTTATCATTTGACAGTCTTATAAACTTGTTCCCTATTTGTTTCCTGCCACTATTGGTTGGAAAGAAAGAAGAAAAGAAAGAAAGAAAAAAATGCTTGCAGTTACATAAAGCATTGTTAATTTTACAGTGTACTTAAATATGAAAATGACAGAGTTTGGGGTTATTCTAATTTCCCTTAATATTTTATGATTCCAATTAAGACATAATAAATTTTTTCCACTCTCAATCCCTAGAGGAGGAATACACACCTTTAAAAATAATACAGTGTTGCAAAACAGTCTTCTGATGCCAAATGGAAACTTCCAGATCTCTAGCTGGAAAATGAGCGGAAAATGTACCTATTCTGTTTAGAAGCATTTAAACCCCAAGAAAAAGAGGTCTTTGGATTTGCTCCTCCACTCTATGAATTGAACAGGATACCTTTGAAGATAAAACTTATATATTACCATAGTTTAGAAGTAGTGGCTTTTTTCATTTTTTGAAATTCCCTTTAAGAAGGTTAGAAAGCCTATCTTCACTAATGTTGAGACTTCCTGAAGGAAGCCAGTGAGTTTTGGAGAGCTTCCCTGGGGACATAATGAGACTTCTGTCATTTGTTTACGAATGGATATCTCAAATGTATATGGTGCATTTGTGGTAAGAAACCAAAGCTACCTGGAGTATGATTTTCCTGCCTTTCCATTCATGAGGTACACAGTAATGATTTATACAAGCATGCTTGGATTCTTGCACCTAGAATCCAATAGAGATAGTCATATTGTCCATCCTATAGAGATAGTCATAATGTCATTTCCCATGCCTGCTATATCCATAGAGATAGTCATAATGTCATTTCCCATGCCTGCTAGGTGCCCTGGGGAAGAAAAACCATCACTAAAATAAAAATGTTTAAGTATTTTTATTTGTGATGTTACACATGTTATATCTGTAACATTTGATCAAAATATAACATTACTCAAACATGCCTCTCTATTTAAGAGCTGGACAACGGCCAGTCCCCCTCCTTGTTGGCCAATCTTCTACTGATTCACCACAGAGTATTTCTGAATTTCTCAATTAAAAGAAAAAGAGACGCATATCATTTGTAAAACGAATTTGCAAGTCTTGCAAAAGATGTAGAATTTCATAAAGTTGACAAAACTGTTGGAAGAATGGCTCAAATTACATCTAAAGACACTGATTAATAAGTATCTGGGAGGAAAGATAAGTCAGTAGTCTCATTACAGACTTACTGCTACAGGATCTGTGGGTTGTCAGTTTTCTGGCTGGAAACCTCTGTGTCCACAGTGTCTTTGCCCAGTTCTTGTCCTGCATCCAAGAAGAATGAGGTATGCAGACAAGTGAAAAGTGAACAAGACAAAGATGAGCTTTATTGAGTGTTGCAACAGCTCAGAAGAGACCTGCAGTGGATAGCTCCTCTCTGTAGACAGGTCATGCATGGAGTATTCAGTTCTCAGCTGAAAGGAGGCACTGGAGAGGGTGGCCCCTTTCTGCTAGCAGGTTGTCTCTGCAGCTCTTGGCAGAGAAGGTAGCTCCTCTCTGTAGCTGGTTGTCCCATCATCTCCAGATGTCAGCGGAGAGAGTGTTCCTCTCTGCAGCTGGTCATCCCATTGTCTCTCTACTCTCTTCCTCCTCTGGCCATCCTCTCCTGTGCTCTGGCTGAGCCTGGGGCTTTTATGAACCCCAGAGGGGAGGAAGTGCTTGTGATTGGTTCATGGGTGGCCATGGGCAGGCCTGGAAGAGGCACCATGAGTCCCCACTCTGGTCAGCAGGACTGGCAGCTCAGCCCCCAACCTTCAGGACCTCCCTGGCTGCCTCCAGCTGCCTTTCATGGCCCCTGGGGCTCAGCCCCAACCCCTGCTCCAAGATCAGAGCAGGTGCTCTGAGCGGAGAGAGGCCAGGCAGCAGGAGCAGATCCCCCAGCTTGCAGGAATGGGTGGGAGGGTCCTTCCTGGGGTCCCTGAGGGTGTAGGCTGCAGAGATGCTGGGGTTCTGTGTCTGGAAGAGCAGCTGCAGTTGCACCTGGGAGCTCCTACACCACCAACTCAGAAGGAGCGGGGTTCCCACTTGTCCCAGGATCCTGCCTGCTCCATGGAGCTGGAGGCCCAGGTCTGCAGCTGTGGGTTGGGCAGTTGCAGCTGCACCCAGGAGAGCAGATCCTGCCCCCCACCCCAAGAGCACAGGAAGGCTCCAATCCACAGCCACAGTTTGGGAGGCTGTAGCCCTGCCCAGGAGGGTAGGGCTCTTGCCTGCTCCTTAGAGCAGGAATCCTGGGTCTGCATTGTGGTTGGGGTGGCTGCAACTGCACCCAGGGAGCTCCTGCCCCAACTCAGACAGGGCAGGGCTCCCACTGGCTCTATAGAGTGTGCAGCCCCAGCCCTGCCTCCCTGATGCAGCCTGCAGCCACTGCCGTCATTACCATATGATATTTTTTTCCAGAGTAGTTGTCACCATACATTAGATTCTATTTATTTATGCTTTGGCCCTGTTAGAATGGATGTTTCATGACAGCTGATATCTTTGTCTTTTTTTGTTCTCTGATAAATTCCAAGCACCTAGCAGTGTGCTATGGAACACAGAAGACGTAGATGTTCTAGCAATATTTATTCATTCAATTAGTGAATGTCTTTCTTTCCTTTCTAGGATGTTAGTGAGGGTGAGGGCTTGGTCTGTTTGTTGTTGTTGTTGCTGTTGCTGTTACTCCTCCACCCCAGGTCATTGAAAAATGTCTGATTCACAATAGGTACTCCATAGACAGCTGTTGAATAAATAACAACACATGCTTCCAATGAACAAGGTTTGAATAAGAAAGAACTGAGAGACCCTTGGGAAAATTAATACAAATCTTGAGTATTTTTGTAAAAAAAAAAAAAAGGCTTTCTTTATGAACAGTTTACAAAAGTGAAATATCATATAAATCTTGTTGTAACATGCTATCAATCAATTCTATAACTAAAAATTGCAAAACAAATCACCACGTTTACTCTTTTCTCACTTAAAAATTTATTCAGATTTATAATTATAAACTATATGTGTGTATGAATACAAATCTGTAATGCATAATAAATTTATTTTCATAATGATATTTTTATTTTTTCAAGATAAATTGCCAACTAAACTTAGTTTATTCCACTATTGACTATGAAATTGTTATCTCTGTTTTCAAATAGATGACTTTAAATGTCTTATTGCCAGTGCCAACTCACCCTAAGCCAACTTGGAATTTCTTTAATATTTAATTTTATATCCTGCATTGGCCACCTGTATTACACGTCTACTGCCATATCATTTTATTAAAACTCTTCACAACCAAAGTTAGCTGCAAAATATTTTATTTTGCAGATGTGAAAAGTTTTCTTAAACTATCTTCAATTTAAAAATATTTCATTTCCAACTTTATGCTCTAAATCACATTGCCATGAGGCTTCCATGCACAGATTGTGATTTTTCTCTTTTTCTCCCTCTCATCTCAGATGATTTCCTTGAGAGTCAAAGAATAAATATATTTAAGACTTTTAACACATTTGCCAAATTGCTTTCCAGAAGGGTGACACCTAGTATATTGCCATAGCTAATGCACGAGGATGTTTGTTCCATTGAAACCTATCATTTTACTCATTAATTTCATAGGCTTAAAATAGTTGCTCATTGTTTAAATTTCTGTCTTATTGCTGATGAATGAATTTGATCTTTCCTCCATCACTCGGTGGTTACTCAGTTGTATTTAATCTTTTGTATGAGGTTCTGCCTACCTAATCTTTCCCATTTGAGGTAATCCATATTCAAATCCTGGCTTTTGCACTTAATATCAACTTGACATTAGAACTCACTTAAGCTCTATGAGTTTCCATTTTCTCACTTATTAAATGGGAAAATCCACTTTAAATGGAAAATCTGGTTTCTTTCTTTGTTATATAGACTCATTATCCACAGCAGGAGAGTTCGAATTTAATATGAAGTAGAAAGTCCTTCTTAGACTACCCTTACCTTACATCCCAGAGTAATCATTTGAAACTTCCCTCCCACTTCATGCTCCCTTGATGAACTCCTCACAATTCTCAGGAAAGGATGGCATCACTTTTGCTTGGCCCCAAGTCTGTATACATGCTCTTCCCTCTCTCTGAGCTGACCTGCTGTGCCCTCCATTCTTTGCTTGGATAACTTTTCTTCATTCTTAAATTTCAAGTGAGGATTTTCCTCTTCCTATTGGTATGCCACTTCGTGTCTTCCATTCCAGGTTAGGTGTCCCACTTCTCTGTTCCCAAAGGACTTTTGCAGAGATGCACAACCCCCACCCCCCACATCCTTGTTATTGTACTCTGTAGAAATTGATGACTTCTACCACTTGCTACCAGACCAGGGGCTCTTGCAGGGGTAAGGGATTGTTTCAGTATCTTAGTCCTATACCTTGCAAAAGGATACTCAATAC
Source organism: Pongo abelii (assembly GCF_028885655.2). Classification (NCBI taxonomy): domain Eukaryota; kingdom Metazoa; phylum Chordata; class Mammalia; order Primates; family Hominidae; genus Pongo; species Pongo abelii. The sequence continues at coordinate 102,802,080 of NC_072000.2, read as the reverse complement.
ATTTTGTAGTAAATAAATAGATTAGTTGAGTCTCCTATGAGCCTACTTAAAGAAGATTATGAGATACAACCGGAAATTCAGTTTTCCAATGCCTTGATAAGCAGGAGATTACCATACTGTGGAGCAGTTTTTGCCACTGAAGGGTCAAACCATCTACCACCCATGGGTCCACTCCCCTCCCCAGCTCGGTATACTTTTGTGATCCAGGGCTCCTGGTGCTTCATTCTAACCTGGGGAAGTTCCCTGCTGCCAAGAATAGGCAAGCACAGAAGCCTGGGATGCAGGTCCTGCCAACAGAACTAATTGTACAGCAACATTCTTTGGCAATTCCACAAAGAACGTCAGGACTGTCAAAGGTATGGACAGAGAGGCAGTGCCTACGTGCCTGCTGGTGGGTGAGTGTTTATACCCTTGGGATGCCAGGAGGCAGGGAGCTGGCAGGAGGTGCCTTTGCCCTCTTTTACTCATTAGACTCATAAACTGTGCTTCTGCACAGACTTCCTCAGGCACTTCTCATCAGTTAGGGGAGCAAATCTGGGCTGCAAGGGGAAGTCTCGGGAGCCACCCAAGAGCTGTTCCTTCAGGGCAAGTTCCTTGCGTCAGCTTGAGCTTGGACCTTACCCTGTGAAATATATGCTCTGTTCTGAGGAACAAAAGCCATTTTAGACGTAGCATCCAACCCTCTGGGGCTCAAAACCTGGAAAACAGCCTGCGAGTGAGAGTGGTGAAATAGGAGATTCTCCAGCAGACTCATCCATGAGATCACCAGCGCTGGGAATGAGGTCCTCATGGGCCCTCCACATTCCACCAAAGGACCACCCTGTGTGTTGATACAAAGGGACTGGAAAACCCAGAACTCCAACGCTATCTCCCGAACCCTGCTTCAAACAAAGGAAAGACTCGGCACTACGTCCTGGGCACTGTCACACCTATGCTGTCCTTCTATCCTCACAACACCTTGCCATGTGGGTACCTTCCCAATCAGTTGTTCAGAAAGAGCAACCTGAGATCTGGTGAATGATCTCTCTCTGTAATGCCACTCTGTGAATGGATTCTGGAGCTCTATTCCATTCCGATCTAGACGATTCAAACATGTCCTCTCTAGACGCCCCCTCCCCCCACCCTCCTACAACTGACTGTGGACTTCCAGGGAGCAGCAGAACCACCTCAAGTGTCACAACCCAAACAGAGTCACTGCTGAGCCCAGCCTGATCAGCCAAATTTCAGCCAATCCGAAGCTTCCTGAGAATAAATTATTATTGTTTGTGCCAAGATAGTAATAATAATACAAATTCAATGTGTGAACTTTGCTTGACCCTTAATTGAAACAAACCTACTGGAAAAAGTATATATTTTTGAGACAATGGAGAAAACCAAACAGGAGTTATATTGCGTGAACTAGCTGGTCCATGATATTAAGGAATTGCTGTTAATACTGGTAACTGTGACACTGTTCTGTGAGTTTGTGAGTGTGTATGTTTTCTCTTTGCTGTTAGAAATGCACACTGAAGAAGTATGCCTGGTAAATAAAATGGTACAATAGCTGAGAAGTGCTTTAGAATATTCCAACATAAGAAAAAAAATGGGAAGAGGAAGAATGAAACAAGAATGACAAATTTTCTGTAACTGTTAAAGCTGGGCAAAGCCCCCATGGGTACTTTTCTGCACGTATGAACATTTTCATGATTAAAAAAAAATAATGTTAACAGTATTATCTTTGAGAATTGGGAATTGGGTGACTTTTCCTTTTCCGTGCCTTTTAGGAATTTTCAAATTTGATACGGTAAACATGCATTCCATTGGTTATATTAAAAAAATGCACGTTCTCATTTCACATCTTGAATTTTCTATATAGCTGATGCTTAATGCTGAATTTCTCTCATCCATTTGTATGAAAACTCTCTAAAATGTTTCACAAACCTTCCTGCTTTCTTTGAAAGATGAGATGGGAAAATATAAACTAAGCCTTTCTTTGTGACTGTGGCAGATTGCAAAAATGCCCCTGAGCTCCACTCTTCTTGATTCCAGACCTCTGCAACTTGACTGTTCATCTCCTCCCACCATGGGGTGGAGTCTGTTTCCCATTCCCTTGATAAAAGTTGGGCCAGCCTGTGAATTACCATTAGAATATGGCAGAAGCGAAGATGGGCCAATTCAGGTCTAGGCTTTGCAGACTTTCTTTCTCCCTCTCCCTAACATTGCCAGGAGAACACACCCAGGTTAACCTGCTGGAGCAAAAGAAACCACTCAAAGTATAACCACGCTGTCCTAGCTGAGACCATCTCAAGGTCAGGTCATGACCTATACCCTCCAGATGGGTGAAGATTTATGCCCAAGCCCAACTGAGAGAAACCAGCCCAGCCGCATGCCCAGAACTGCCCGGTGCCAGGAGACCCCTGGAAAATACTCATTGCTTATTATTGTATGCCACTGGGGTTTGTGGTTATTTGTTATGTAGAATTGTTGTGGCAGCAGATAGAAGATACAGTGTTTCTGAGTCCAGTTTTATGAAAATAAACCATGGCACTTGCTGAAGTGAAATGGCAGCATTGAGGAGTGGAGGTACATCTGCCTCTGCCCTGAAGAATCCCATTGTCTGGTGCGTTGGAACTTTGTTCTTTTAAAGAAATATTGGGCAAGCTTTTACTATGACAAAGGTACTGTGCAATGCAGTGCTAGGAGTTCAGGTTTACAGTCCCAGTTTCAGGGACCCACACTTAGCCAAAGTCATTCACTCTTTTGCCCCTTTCCCCAGGACGAAGACATAGGTGACCTCTTGTGCTTTGGATGGGGCTGTACTGGGGGTCTCACAGAGCTGCTCAATTTTAGGAGCGGCACATACCTGCTTTAAGGCTGAGAATGTTTTTTTACAGGCTGAGAAATCCCTCACTACATTAAATCCATTAAATGATGCTGAAGATCTGCCTTCTTTCCAACAAATCCCTAGAGTTCCAGGCAGGAACTATCTCATGCAATTAAGGAGATAGAATCAAACAAGAGATATTTACTACAGATTTTTTTTTTTTGCACATACAGACATAATGAATTAAAACCTCTGAACAATAGAAAAACCAGAACAGCTATCTATAAATCTATTCTAGAGAAATAAAAGTACAAGCTATACAATTTAATCCTAAGTGCTTTTTTTATTAATGAAATCAAGCACTGTCAAATATTCATGTACATTAAATTTCTTATAATTAAAATGCTAACATACGCTTAAAATAACAGTATTCAAAAGAAATGACGAGATCTGTGATGCCAATTCAAAATGATGGTGTTTTCACTCCTGACTTAATGCTAGACCACTGATCTGAGTACAAGTTACAGTTTTTGAAAATGTGTACTTTCAAGATTTTTATAAGTTCGTTCAATTCTGTTGAGCAAGTATGTTTTCAGTGCCTATTCTAGGCCAGAAAGTATCAAGCTAGAGAGAAGACACTTCACTGCTACCAAAAATTCAACTGGTTAATGACCTTACAATGCCCTCCCATAGCAATAACCCCAAGAATCTGTACAAGCCTAGAAAGGATACTTAGCCCAGCCTGGGAGAGATCTTCATTTGTGGGTGTAGGTAGAGTGGTAGGGGGTGATTTTTTGGACTCAGTCTTAAACGATGAGCAAGAGTTAACCAAGTGAAGGAATATAGATGAAGGCTGACCTTAATAGAACAGGTTTTTTTGGTTTTTTTGTTTTTTATTTTGAGATGGAGTCCTGCTCTGTCACCCAGGTTGGAGGCTCAACACAACCTTGGCCTCCTGGATTGAAGTGATTCTCCTGCCTCAGCCTCCTGAGTAGCTGGAATTACAGGCACATGCCACCATGCCTGGCTAATTTTTATATTTTTTAGTAGAGACAAGATTTTGCCATGTTAGTCAGGCTGGCCTCAAACTCTTGACCTCGTGATCCACCCACCTCTGCCTCCCAAAGTGCTGGAATTATAGGCGTGAGCCACTGTGCCTGGCTAGGAAATTTTGTCTCTGGTTCACAAATGAGCATGCCAAGCCTGGCAGGAGTTGTAGTCAATCAGGCATGTTCACATTACAAGGGGCAGCACTTGGGATTTGAATGCAGGGCTATCTGATTCTGTTTCTTCCAGGAAGTATCTCCCCTCCTTGTTGGAGAGGTGAGTGGCATGGAGCTCTTGATAACTTTCTATGTGTGAGTATGAAAATCATCTTCCCAGGTCAACAGCAATGTGGACTGGAAAACAAAATGGTTGATTACTTTGTTTGAAAGTCAAGCATGATTCTGAAACATATCTGATGTGCTCGGGGTCAACAAGCCTGCAGTATGAATGATTTCACATATATACATTTTATCATCCCGTGAAGTCTGGCTAATGCTCTATCTCATCCATGGAGCTGTCCACTCTGGTTCTGAATCACTCCAGCAAAATTACATTTGTACTCATATTTGACAATAACTGCTTACCAAAGGGGCCCTAATTCATCCAGTTTCTTCCTACCTCCTCAACATCATCTTCCACAAGTGACTGCTCATTTACTAAGCTCTGAACAAGCTGGTCTTCTTTTCCCTCTTCCAGCCTGCCCATCTCTTGGCCACACTAGTGGTTTGGCATTTGCTAACCCTCTGCTTAGTGTAAACTCTCCACCCTCTTCTCACCATGATCTTTGGATACCTGGCTCCTTCTCACCATGTAGGTTTCAAGTTAATGTTACCTCCTCAGTAAAGCCTTTTCTGATCTTTCAATCTAAACTTTCCTTGAGCACTGTCCATCTACATCACTAGTCCACAAGCTTTATGTCCATTAGCTGTGACTTTCAGCTACTGTTTTTTGAGAGGGGCCCTCAACCTGTTGCCCAGGCTGGAGTGCAGTGGTGTGATTTTGGCTCACTGCAACCTCCACTTCCTGGGTTCTCTCCTGCCTCAGCCTCTCAAGTAGCTGGGACTATAGGTGCAAACCAACACAACCAACCAATTTTTGTACTTTTGGTAGAGACGGGGTTTCACCGTATTGGCCAGGGTGGTCTTGAACTCCTGACCTCAAGTGATCTGCCCACTTTGGCCTCCCAAAGTGCTGGGATTACAGGTGTGAGCCACCATGCCTGGCTCAGCTATTTTTCCTTATTTATATGTTTGCTTGCTCACTTTCTGTGTCTGAGCACATGAACGCATGGACTTTGTCTTATTTTTACTGTTTCTCTGGAGTCAAGACCAGATTCTAGCACATATTAAGTCTTGAATAAACATTGATTGAATGAGAGAACAAAAGCATGAGGATCACCAGCTTGGGTGGATTGGGATGAATGTCTTATCTGACTCTTTACCTAAATGTTAAATTTCTTGAAGAAAAGAACAGTTTCCTATGACCAAAAACACACCATTAAAATGTGGTCCAGTTGGGTTTGCCATCAAGGACTTAATGCCATAGTTTGAGCATCTCTCTTTGAAACAGCCTACTTTTTGGTATTAGGGATTAATTTCTTATTTGTCAATGGAATAAACACTTTTTTCAGTGACTCTCATCATAATCTGCTGTTTTATGGGTCCATAGCCCCGTCTTTGGATCGTTGTAAGTATTTATAATAGCATTTTATGCTTTGCATATTGCTTTAAATGATATCTGTGATTTCCAATCTATTTTCCACTTTGTTTGGGGGATATATGTATTATTATTTATCTCAATGCACAGAGAGGAAACTGAGCTTCGCTGAGCTTAATTCACTTCTTAGGCAGAGTCAGATGTGGCTCAGAGATCACTAGGATGAGGCAGAATCATTGCCCTCAGGGAACTTATAGTCACAACCCAGCTTTGATATGGTGTCAGCTGAGCAAGGCACTTGGCATGGAGTACAAATCTAGTAAGTATTTAGTAAATTACCGCAAAGGAAGCAATAAAATAACAGCACATCGAATTGTCTGCTGTGATTCTGTGACTCTCTACATGATCATATAAGTGGAAAATCAGTATTAAAGCACTTTAGTAAGGAACAAAAGGTGATGCGAGAGCTTCAGATATCTTGATGGAGGTCATTCTAATGGTGTCAAAACAAGATGTACTTATCGATGGAATTGTGTGTACATGTGTTGTCAAAACTTAAAAATGTTGTGCTTAATACAGTGACAATTTCTGATCTGTCCTGTTGAAAATAGCTTGAGCAATTTAATTTGGCTAGAATAAGGAGATAGGCAAGAAGAGATTGTCACCCTTTCTATGTATTGAGTGTTTTCAGTAGATCACTCCAGAGTTCCTCGTTCCTCTCGCCTTCCTAAAGATAAAAGTGTCTCTTTACCTTGCATCACTTTAGCATTTAAGATATAGGATAAGACAAAACAGTAACAAGGGGCAGAGAACAAAAATATGTATGTTGTGAGGAAAAACTGTGGGTGCGTCATGTATATAAAGCTAACAGGCCATTCTGAAAAATGAGCACCGATACCATTTCAGTTTGAAATGGGGGAGCCAGTCCATTTTCTATTAGCTTAATTATTAAGTGAGTCTCTTTGGAATAAATTATAGGCATTTTAAAGCCGATTGAGTTATTATACTGCTTCCCCCAAAATAAGAACAAACAAGAGCGCCACATCGATCGGATGCTGCAAATGGCAAAGGGGATGGTTAAAGGAGTCCTTTTGCAATCAATGCTTATTTCATATTCTTTTTTAGAGTTTAGAGAATCCAAAGAAAGATGTATATTTCCATCCTGTGATAAGATGCACCTCTATTTGGAAACTTCATCAAATAAACCAGTGTGGATCATGTGGACTTATGGATCTGGAGAAGGAGGAACTATCTGGGCTCCCTTGGGTCAGTTAATTCACCATCTAGTGGAAGTACCAAACACACACTCCCTCTGATTTTATTCACAAGTTGCAAGACATCACATAAAAACCCTTTTAACATATATTATTGAAAATCTCTATTATAGTACTCCAACTTAGTGAATTTGATTAAATCTCCATGACAGAAAATAAGGCATTGTAACGTATGCACCGCCTTGCAAAGGTCCTATTATAGTACGGGCACGCTAGCCTTATTATGTTAAAAATGAATGGTCCTGGGAAAATAATTTAGTGAGAGATGAACTTAGAAGAACTAAAAGCATTTAGTATCAAGCAAATTACCAAGTGAAATTGCTTTACTATGAAACTTTGGGCTTATTGTCAGAGATGTTTAGTCTGCTCAAAATGTTTGATCTAGGAGAATGCCTGTGTTCAGAGAGAAATTCAATTTCCACAGTGGGGGCTCCAGGAAGCTACCACAAGTGGTCTTGGAGAGGGGCTGCATCTGGGCTCTAGAGGAACAAGGTCCAGACACACCTCTGCAAAGTCCCAGTTCTAAGTCTTAGTCTCAAACACAATGATGTCTCCACCCATGGCCCCATTTGTGCCGGCAAGGAGTGGGGAATGTATACCTTAGAGCAAACTGACCCAGGCAAGTATCCTTGGCATAAACAGTGCTGTTCTTGCTGCAGGACATTTGATATACTTTCCAGCTCTATGTCTAGCATTGGCCATGAGAAATCAGCAACTACAGCAATAGCTGCATGCACAGACCAGAGAGGCAGCATGATGATTTCTCTGCTGAGCTTACACTTTCAAAGGATTTCACATCACTTACATAGAGGAGGTGTTAGTCCTTAATGGCAAAGATATGGATAGAATCACGGAATACCCTACTATGCCTGGAGTACTGAAAGATCATCTGGGGCCTACAACTAGGTGTGACTTCACATGTATATTAATGAGAAATAGGGGCCTGGCGATGTAAGACAAAGAGTTAAAGGGAAGCTTGAAGGCCTTGACCAGAACTCAGGCCTCCTGGCATTATAATCAAGGCTCATAGTATACAATGAGCCCTCTTAGCCTCAACAAAGAGGGTTGTATATACAGGGCTCCATGTTGCTTTTGCTTTTCACTCCCAGAAAGCAGCCAGACTAGGAATTGATGACTGCAATTTACAAATGGAAAAATGGAGGCTTGCAAAGGCCACAGGTAGCAGAGCAAGGTCTTACTCCAAAATCTCTGGAGCCAATATCTTGGGGCTCATCCCCTGACTATAAACCCTCAGTCACACAGATCAGTTTGAAAGAGATGAATTTCAGAATACCTGTGGCACCTCCTGCAACTAAAATAGGTAAAGCTGCTTCCAAATTTGACGTGCCAAGTTTTATCAGGATTTAGAGTATGAGGCGATGTTGCAAACATCAACCAAGGACAAAGGGCCTTGAGTAGCAGGAAGACTGAGCCTGCAGATGTTATTCTATGGCTGGCTGAGTGTTTTGCAGGACTTGTATGGCTTGATCTAGACTGTGACTGAATAAGATAACTGGTGGAATTAATTGATAATCATATACCTTGAGAGAGACCCAGAAAGGTTTAATCCAGCCAAGAGAAATGCACTGGACACTTCCTACTTCACTGAAGTCCACTTAAAGGTCAATAAAACATAGAATCCAAATTGCCTTGTGACTTGAAGGTAGCAACAGGGCAAACCATACCTCACCTTGCTACATGTCCATCAGAATTTGGTTGGGAAGCACAGCTCAGAAGCTTTTCCTGACAGCCCCAAGGCTGGGGTGGGTGCTGATACCCTTTCAAGTTCACACAGCACCTGGTGTTTGGCTAAAGCATGTGGGATTCTCTGCTATGTCATCCTGTCCATCTCTCAGAGGAACCCAGAGCAGCCTCCAGGCAGGTCCTGCATCTGATTCATGGCTCTCTCTCTCTCCGGTGCCTAGACCCAGGCCCTGGCACACAGGGCAGAAACACGGCTTCCACACGTGTTTGTTGAAGGAAGGAAGGAAAAACAGGATGCGTTACCATTTTTGTCTCAGTAAATATTGACAGACTCACTCTCTCTACTTGCAGTCTGGTGTCACTATGTCTGCTGTTGCTGTATAAATGTGTGTGAGCCTGGCGAAGGTTCATTCGCTGCTATTGTGTATAATGTGTGTGTGTATTTCCCTCTTTAGCTGTAGAAAAAGCAAGCATCTCCATAAATCTCCATACTGATCGTATGCAAAAAAAAAAAAAATTCAACTCTTGTCCAAATGCTGAAGGAAGCGTGTGCAAGGAATCATGGTGTGGAAGGAACTTAAGAGATGAGCCCGACCAACCTCTGCTTTTTACAGATGAAGAAGGGAAAGGCCAGATAAACACAGGATCTTGCTGAAGCTCCTATGGCTAATTAGAAGCAGAGTTTTTACTACAACCTCAGAATCTCTTATCCCAGTCTATTATTCACCCTCTAGGAGCTCTCAGCCTAATTGATTTAATTTGTCACTGACACGTCACACTTAGGATGGGACCAAAAACTGAAACTGGCTATGTCCACAGCAAGGAAGAATAATTAGCAAATTCACATATTGTGCTGATTTTTGTCTCTTCAAAATCAGAGCCAATTATTGCTTTAAGTAAAGCCATAGGTGGAAGAAAAACACAGATACTGAAAACTTTTCCCTGAATCTAACAAAACTGAACTTGTGCTTTTTCTTCTGGGTTATCTAGGTTGGGATAAACTCAGAATTCAACTACTCCTTTTCCCATCCCATTTTTTCTTTCCCCTCTCCCTTGCTGACACACATTGAGTATACAGTAAGGTATAAAATATGACTTTTGCAGATTTCTTAATAACCGTTCCATCATATTTTCCCACTAGTATATTAATACATTGTTGTTCATCGTATCCTCAACAAAGATATGTACATGTCCTAAACGCTGGTATTTGTGAACCAGACCCTGTTATAGATAGGTCTTGCGGATATAATTAAGGAACTCAAAATCAAATTATCTTGGATTTAGATCAGGCTCTAAACCTGCTGACAATTGTCATTCTCTGAGACAGAGACACAGAGGGGGAGACGATGTGAAGATAAAGGAAGAGGTTGGACTGATGGGTCCACAAACCAAGGGATGCCAAGGACTGCAGGCAGCCTTCAAAAGGCAGGAGGGAGGTTAATGTAGGCAGAATTGGTTCTTTCTGAAGGTTGTGAGGAAGAATCTGTTCTCTCTCTTTCTCCCAGCCTCTGGTAGCCTCTGGCATTCCTTGGCTGGTAGGTGACCTTCTCCCAGTGTCTTCCCATGGCATTCTCTCCAGCATGTCTGTCTCTGTGCCCAATTTTTAAACTTTTCTAAGAACACGATCATATCAGATTAGGATGTATTCTAACCGCCTCATTTTAACTTGATCACCTATAAAAGCCTCATATTCAATTAAGATCACATTTATAAGTACTGGGGGTCAAGACTTCAACATTTTTGAGAGACTACAATTCAATCCACAACAGGAAGTGTGGAGCAGATTCTTTTTGCTGACACCTTAATATCAGGAATCCTGGTTTTCAGAACCGTGAGAGAATGAATGTCTATATTTTCAGCTTTCAGTTGGTGGGAGTTTCTTACTGCAGTCCTAGGAAACGCACACACACCTTAACAAGGCTGTGCCTCGTTGGTCTCTCCTTCCCTCTCTCTTCTCCCATGTTGCATGGTCATCACCTCCTTACATGGCAGCATTCCATCTAGGAGTTGATTCTATTTCATTTTAAAATGCTAAGCAGAAATGTACATTCCGTGCTGTTTTATAAGTTGCTCGTGGTTATCAGGGAGACAAAAGTTCTTAGCAAAATGATCGCTTTGATAATAGACATGTAAGCAGAAAAGTCATCGTCCTTCCCTATCAAGGATACACTGTTGTAGTTGAGTGTTTCAGTGATACCACTCTTCTGGGATAGCATCTCTGTGGCCTTCTTGAATTTCTTCTCTGGGTTGCAATCTCACCCTTACACATTGCATTGGAAGTCAGGAACATAGGTGGACATAGACTCCCTTGGAATTTCTCCTATTTTTTTTTTTCTGCTGAGGACAGAAATATTTTCCCCAAAATCCTCCGTGGGTCTCCCCATACATCTCATTAGTCAGAATTTGGTTTCATGGCCACCTTTAGCTGTCAGAGTGGGAAAGAGAATGTCTGACTTTCTAAGTCTCTGTATTGGGGTATAGGCAAGGGAAAAGAATATAAGTGGTCAACCAATAACAGTGGCCACAGTCCCCACTGTGCCACTAAGGGCTGTGGGTGCCTTTGCAGTCATCCAGTCATCTGATTGCTTTTGTCTAGCTCAGTGATCCTAAAAATGAAGTGTGCATTGGAATAACCCAGAGAGTTTATTAGAATCCAGATGTGTAGGATCCTCCGCCGGAGAGTCCACTAAGCTACCCAGGAACCCTGATCCTGCTGGTCCTTGGATACTCTAAGCAGCCCTGGCCCAGAAGCATTGCTGGTACCATTGACCTCATTGTTTCTCAGGAATGTAAAAACACAAGGAGTGGTCAAGAGTACTCTTTTAATACTATTATTGCTACTATTACTAAAATTTAAAAACAGGGAAGAGAAAGGGGAATTTCCAGTTGTTGTTTAGCTAGCAGCAACCTCATTTTTGACCTGCAGTTGAAAGACACTGGCCTAGGAGTTTGGAGAACTAGCTCTAGTGCTTATTCTGGCATGACATCGTTACATGGCCTTGGGTCAGATACTACCCCAGTTAAGTAAGGGTCTCGTTTTTTTCTTTGTGAAGTGGCAGCACTAAACTTTGTTTATTATTACTCCCTTTTCTGCTTTCACATCTATGATTCATTGTTTGTTCACATAAGCAAAACTCACTCTTTCTTTTAACAGAAACTTTTTCAGCATTTACCCAGGGTCATGTCTGTGCTGGGAGCACCCAGTTTGCCTGTGATCGCCCTGTGAATAGGATTTTTAATTCTTTATTTTTGCAGATGTGGGAATCAAGGCTAAATGATCAGTGTATGTGTGTTCAATGGCAGAAAAATTATTGAATAGAGTAACGTGACAAAGAATACTCCTTTTGCCTTGAAAACCTATTAGATCACCCTTCAACTTCATGTACCTTGAAGGACCTGAATGGAAAGACTCAGTGTTCCTGAACTCAGATGCAAGAAAAGACATGCTTCCCTTGCTCAGAGAATATGTTTGTTGTCTTTTGCAAATCAAAGTATGAATTGTTTAATGGATTTGGCTTTTCAGTTTTAGTGTTGAGAAAGAGAGAGAGAGATAGAGAGACAGAGAGAGAGAGAAAGGCAGAGAGAAAAAATGTCACAAACTCATTTAGTTTGGTGGCTGTCCATTGATTATTTCCCAAGTAGATGTAAGTAATTTTAGCACTTAACACATCAGTCAGATCTAATTCCAGATCCAACTGAAAGGAACAAGCTCTTTTCCTTGACCCTCTTGCAGCTCCAGATAGGATGGTGTCCTGTGCAAGAGAGAAGGCTGATTGCTGTGGGCTCACAGTCCAGTGCCTTATGCCAAATCTCTACATTCCAGAAGAATTAAATAATTACGGGGGTGGAGGCACCACTGTCACAAACAATTTTGAATGCATTCTGCACTAGAAAGCAGAGGTCCCTTAATGACATCAGATCAGTATGCCAGAGGCTCTTTCCAAACCCAAGCTGCTGGCCAGTAGCAGTGGGGGCACAGACAAGGACAGCCATAAATGCCATACTGGGGTGGGCTGCCTGTGGGGCACTCGTCTGCTATTGTCAAGATCGGAAAAGACGCAGCCTGGTAATCCCGGTGTTTCTGTTGATCCAAGGATTGTCTTTTCTTTCATTTCCCTCTCACCCTCTTTCAACAGGGCTTTGCATGCTTGCACTTGACCAGGGATTAATGAGATTGTTTGCATAAGCCAAGTTGGAGAGGCAGAAGGAGAGACACAGCTTGCGGACACCACTGAGATCTGAGTTTTCTTGGGTCAGGATTTGAGGATAAAGTAGTGCCCCACAGGACAGCCAATTTACTCATGGATTTGCAGAGTCCTAGGGCGAACTGCCACGAGCCAGCCAGTGTTCCTTCAGCTCTTCCCGCTAAAGGGAAATTTAGCTTTTGTTATGTAAGGGGCACAGCTTTTGTATTTCTTAGAACTTTTGAGTAGAAAACTCTATGAACACTATTATGATTTTAGATCTGGTTATTATTGTTTGGTTTGCAATAACCAATGGAACACCTTTAAAACTTTTTACTTTTCCTTTTTCCTGTTTCTATTTGTCAGTTTATCTCATGGTCTCATATTGATTCTCCATCCATTCTCACCCTGAAGCCAGGGTATAATTAATGCCAGGAGCCTGTGATAGGGCTGGTTAGGTGATATGGTTTGGCTGTGTCACCACCCAAATCTCTTCTCAAATTTCCACATGTTGTGGGAGGGACCTAGTGGGAGGTAAGTGAATTGTGGGGGCAGGTCTTTCCCTTGCTATTCTCCTGATAGTGAATATGTCTCATGAGATCTGATGGTTTTAAAAATGGGAGTTTCCCTGTGCAAGCTCTCTTCTCGTTTGCCACCATGTGAGATGTGCTTTTCACCTTCTGCCATGTTGTGAGGCCTCCCCAGCCATGAGGAACTGTAAGTCCATTAAACCTCTTTCTTTTGTAAATTGCCCAGTCTCAGGTGTGTCTTTATGAGCAGTGTGAAAATGAACTAATACCATAGGGCAGACCACAGACCAAGTTAGAGGAAGCCTTAAATGAGTTTTATGTTCATTCTTCATTTTTACTTAGTTTTTCAATATGCAGATGGAGATGATGATAATCTATCCAAAGTATGTCCTAGAATGGCATGCAAGGAAGTGGTTAAAAATGCTATAAAGTCATTGTCATTGTTGCTGTTGTTGCTGTTGACTTTCCCTTACAGCCACTCTGCAGTTAGTAAGTGCGTCTCTTGGTCATCCTGACTACTCGTCTACTTAGCCCTCTTGTAGGTTTAACCCTCCCCTTGGTGTGACACAGGTTGCAATTTTCCTGAAATCAGCAGAGTTGTATTTTTTCAGGTTTCAGACTTTTCACATGTCTTGAAGCAGTAAGAATGTTCTCTATGGCATGAATTTGGGGGTTTTGTGCTTTAGAAGTAGTTGAATTTACCCTCTACTGTCAAATATGTCATTTCAACCTGAAAACAGGTTATTTCAACTTAAAGCTTAGGGTCACCTGAGGCCACTCTGATTGCTGCCTGGAAAGTGGAAGGATTAAGTACAGCAGGAGTTCAAGGTGTGTTGACACAAGAGCCGGCTGGCAAGCAGGTCTGGACTGGAAGCAGCATTTGTAGGAGAGGCTCACGGGGGTGGTTCCTGTTCCCTGGGCCTGTTGAATTCCACTCCTCAGTCCTCAGAACAGATGCAAAGTCCTGTGGATTCTCCTGGCTAACTTCTCCTGCCACATTCCTTTTTTGACTATGTCTCTCAATTCCTTCTGTATTTTCTGTCATCAGAGTGGTAGGTAGCAAGACTAGAGGAGAAATTAACAAAAGTGAAAAAATGAGGAGATGATGAGGGGAAAATTTAGTATGGCCATTTCCTTCTTACTTTAAATGCTGTTGTATCTTTTTTGGGGGTGGGGAATGGAGCGGTGCTTGTCACCTGCTTCCTATTATAATATTGTACAAGACCTAATTAAGAAGTTAATTTACCAGTTCTCACAGCAGCAATAATAAAAATAACAGTCTGTGTATGGTATTTTTATAAAGTGTTTGTAGAGTTTTCACATATTTTATTTATTATTCCGTAAACATCCATTGAATGCTTGCACTACCGGAACTCCTACAGGCATCACAGGGGAGTTTATCATTCTAGTGTTAGAGACATTAAACACAGACACAAACACTCAAAGCAGAATGAAGTGGACACATGACAGGGTGTGCTCCTCAGTGCTATCAGAGAAGCAGGTGCAGTGGGCTGCCTGGCCAGCAGCCTCTGTGAGTGCCTTGTCATGCCTGTCCAGATATAACTCATCCCTTATTGACACAGACCTTGAGTCCTGGGAGGGCAGAGACTGATCTTGCCCAACACTCACATGCCAGTGCCTAGCTCAGCCTGGGGCTGGAACACCTTTCTGCTTGCTCTTTATTGAGCCCTTTGACAACATTCCTGCCTCCATCCATTCCCCTCTTGTGAAACTCTCTCGTCACTGAATTTCCTTGACACCACCCTCTCCTAGTGTTACTGGATGGGAAGTCTTGACTGCAAATTTTCCAGGTTCTTGGCATATTCAACAAAGAATTGAAAAAAATGCACAGACAAAGCAATGGAAGACAAAAGCAAAGACTTATGGAAACGAAAGTACACTCCACAGAGTGGGAGTAGGCTCCAGCAAGTGGCTCAAGAGCCCTGATGGTAATATTCCCTGAAGTTTTTATTGAATTAAAAGAGCACGGTAACACCCCTAAGTACACTTTAGAAGCCTCTGATACGTTACACTCTATACAAAGGAAGGATTCTGCCCAGGACCAATCAGAGGCGTCCCACCTATGATGTATATGCAAATAAAGGTTTCAGAATGGACCGTTTACAGACCTTCCCTTTAGTGACGTAACAGAGGGGAGGTTTGAAGAGGGAGGGGCCTTTGACCTCTCATTACTTGGTCATAGAAAGGTGGGGTTTTCCTCTTAGTCTAATTTCAAGAAGGCAGCTATGGGTTGGCCTTAGGTTTCCTGTCTCCAGACCCTGTTCTTCTCACTAGTGTTCCTCCTACCTGGTGAGAATGCCCTTTCCATCTTCCAATGTGGTGCTGCCTCAGGAATAACTTCTGGGTCCTCTTTTGTCTCGTCTCTCTGTCATTTCTCAAGGTGTTCTCATTCTCTGTTATGGCTTTAAATGTAAGCTAAAAACTCCCAAATATAGATTATCAGCCCAGACATTTGTCATATCCTTTTCGATAAGTAATGGAAACCCTCAACAATGATGTGTTCAAAATGAGTCTACTTCCACTCCAAATCTATTCTTCCTCCTAGTCTTCCCTGACTAGGAAAATTTTTCTCTCTCCTCAGCTCCCCACATTGTTACTGCTAGATGCCCAAGGATCCTTTGGACTGTTTCCTTTCTCTCAAGGGTAGACCTCAATCCAATTCATCAGTACCTCCTGATGACTCCAGTTCTACTTACGTCTGCAATACCCCCCAGCTCCCAACTGTACCGCCATGATACTGGCAGGTGGTCCAAGCCATCATCGTGCTCTGCTCAGCTTCTTGTTTCCAGGCTCACTCCCTGACCAGCCTGCCCCTCTCGTCAGACAGCCAGAATGATCTCTAAATCGGTAAAACATCTGGGTGTTGTGGCCCATGCTTATAATCTTGGCATTTTGGGACCCCAAGGTAGGAGAATCATTTGAAGCCAAAAGTTTAAGACCAGCCTGGGCAACATAGTGAGACCCCAGTCTTTACAAAAAGTAATTAAAAAATAGCCAGATGCAGTGGTGCATGGCTGTAATCACAGCAACCCAGGCGGCTGAAGCAGGAGGATCACTTGAGCCTGGGAATTTGAGGCTGCCATGAGCTATGATCCTTCCACTGCACTGCACTGCAGCCTTCCACTGCACTGCAGCCTTCCACTGCACTGCACTGCAGCCTGGATAACAGGAAAGCCCCTGTCTCTACAAAGAAAAACAACAACAAAGATAACAACAAAAATCCATAAATCACTAAAGCAAACCAAAAGACTCCAGTGGTTTCCCAGGAAAGTAAGAGTAAAACTCAAAGCCTTCATTGTGATGCACAAGGACCTCCAGGATACGGCACCTGGTCTCTGCTACCTTCTTCTCCAACTTTCTGCAATTCCACTCACTTTGTTCCCTGAGACTGCCAGGCTGTTTCTTACCTTGGCCCCTTTGCCCAGGCCTTGCCTTTCATCCTTCAGGTCTCTTTTAAAAGAGTGCCACCTTGGAGAGACCTTCTGAATCAAGTAGCCTACCGACCAGCTTCCCTCACTCCCTCTGGGTCCCACTTATTTCCTTCACGGCACTCCTCACAGCATCACCTGTACGTTCCTGGCCACTAGCATATCGGTTTCTTGAGGGTGATAACACACTCCACTTTGCTACAGCTTAACCGGCAGGCAACACAGTGTCTGGGTTGGAGCAGAACCTAAATAAGTACTTGTCTACCAAATAAGTAAATCCTTAAAGATGTTTTCTTCAAGGTTATGTGTATAAGTCACCTGCATCATGGTAGCATTCAGTGTGGGGATTATCTCTCTCTTTAAACTTAGTAAAAGTTACATTTGTTCATCTAAGACCCATTTTTTAGAGAAATATGTTTCAGAAGAAGAAAGAGATACTGATTCCTATCCTCTATTTAAATGCCATGGGCGTCAAACCAACCTACTTAGCCACCTTGTTAATCACTGTTATGAATTACTTATTTTTAATTAAGTACTTGATTATTAAATGATAAAATCTATTCACTGCATGGCTAATATGCTCCTCTCTGCTTTGACTCTTCTGAGTCGGGCCAGGTAAAAAGGCTTCACATCATGGATGTTGGTAAGTCCCACGTTAGGATCTGTTCTGTTGATCAGCTTTCTCAGATTCTGTCCCACACATTACACACTCCTGAGAGACCCCTGTGTACACTGAGTAGATAAGAGCTGTTGGGGATTCCTGCAGTAAAGAAGTCTGCTTGCCCTTAGAATTTCCTACACTCACCTTAGTATGTAGCACTTTCATCTCGATGTCTAATATCTTGCTATGCAAAGGTGTAGTTGGCACCCAGCATCACTGGCATTAGAAATCTCAGGCTCTACCCTAGATGCAATGAATTGGAATCTTGATTTTAAGGCCATCTCCATGTGACTCATAAGCACATTACAGTTCCAGAAGCACTGCATCAGACGACAGTGAGACGCTATCCCACTTGATCTTGCCAAGGACCCTTTGCAGTAGTATTATCATCCTCACTTTAGATATGACAAAACTGAGGTCAAGAAAGAGAGTGTGACTTGGTCAGTTTCTCATGTTCAATGAGAAGCAGACACAAGAAAAGAAGAACTCATATTCTGCTTCCCAGTCCTTCCATTATAACAGGATGCAAGAATATCAGATCAGAATGAAACGGCAGGAAAGTATTGATTTCTCAGATTCCAAAATAGAAATTTCATCATGAATCAGAACAAGGAATAGCCACTATCCATATTAAAGAGGTCTGGGGAAGGAGGAAAAGAGACAGAGGAAGTGAAGATGGGAACTCTAATAAGTCTTCTGAAACAAAGGAGACTAATTTGTGTAATGTTTAGTCTGCCAGCTCCATCCTTGCAGGGTTGCCAGGGTCCAGCTGCATACCCCTCTGTACGGCCTCCTGCCAGGATCTGGCAACTCCTCCTGACATGCACTTATCCAACTCTATGGTGCTCCAAGATTTCCATAGCCTCAAGACCAGGTGGTTCAACATCCCTTCATGATTTTCCCAAAGCGAGCATACTTTTATAAACTGTCTCAGCACTAAACTCCCCTCAAATTCTCGCAGTTTTAGTGTGTCATGTATTTTCTGCTGAAACTCTAACAACTGTGTGTACTCTTCTAATCCCCATGTTATATTTTTACATTGACATGCTATTCAAATGAAAATGTATTATTTATGATGCATGTACAATTGAACATGGAGAGAAATGGGAAAGTTCTAGAGAAATTGTTCTGAAACATGCTTTTCTTAAAAAATACTTTATCTTTTGGCATGTATTAAGCCTGAAACTCATTTATCTAGTTTGTTTCTCTTGATATTATTTCATCATATGAGACTCTGTATTTTATTTAAACAGTCCTATATTGATAGACTTCAAAGTGATTGCCGGTCCCTTGTTCTTGCAAACCATGAGGCATTGAACATCTTGCACGGTTGTGCTTGCACAAGGGCTGATGTTGCTTTAGGGGCGCCCTTATAATTGATACTGCCAGGTACTGGATGCATGCACAGTTCTCCCAGATAATGCTATGTTGTACTCCCAGATGTCTCCAGGGTTCTCCCCTCCTGTAACTGGTGGGTGGGTTCTTCAACAGTTGGAATTATCAAACTGTTTTATCTTTGCCAATCTGACGTATGATAAATGGTATCTTATTCTTGTTTAATTTGCATTTGCAGACAATTAAAGAAGTTGAGCATCTTTTCATAAATTTACAGAGCATTTGAATTTCCTCTTCTACTCGCAGCCTTCACTTACTTCCCTTTTCATCATTTGACTTTTAAATATTAATTTGTAGATATGCTTTACATATGTTGAATCATAATACTGCTTTATATGTTGTGAATGTTTTCCTTCCTAGTGTCAAATTATATATTGTATTCTGTTCTCTGAGATTTTGGTATGAGATTTCTTTTTGGAATTTTGATCTGGTTAAATTTGTCATTTTTTTTCTTTAAGATTACTGTTTCATTCTGTTATCCATTTTGTTTGAGAAAGCCCTCTTAATTCCCAAATCAACAAAACATTCTCCTATGTTACTTTTTTATACTTTTAAGTGTATTTTTAATTACTGGGTATTTATTCCTTCTTGAACTCATTTTTCTCTTTTATAGGAATCCAAGTACTAATTATGTTTCATTTTTACTTTATTATACATAACCATTTTCCCCAAGCTACATATTAAATGTTCATTGTTTCCCTGGCTGTTAATTAGGGGCTTAATGCTAACTATTGTAACACTCCTTATTTCTCTTTGACTTACACAATTCAATTTCTACAATTCAATGTGGGTCGGCTTGTCCTCCTGGGTAGCTCTCCTTCATGCAAGGCCACAGAAACCTGGCTCACTCCATTTTGACCTTGTACCATCTTGGAGTCCTTTACTTCTAATCATGCTGCACGAAGTAAGTGGAAATAACCACTCAGGACATTTTAGGGACTAGATATGGAAATGCTCTATATCATTTTCATCTATATTCCATTGGCTCATTTCTAGACACAAAGAAAGATGGAGAATGTAGCTTCCCTGAGTTCCCAGGAAAAAAATAAAATGTCTGGTTACTGTTTGGCAGAGGCTCTGTCATACCCACTGGTTAGCCATCCTTCTTCTATCCTATGCTAAGTGCCCTTATATGCAAGTGTTTGCTTCTGCACTCATCCTTACGGTCCAGTGATCTGTTTATCATTTATTGGATAATACTTTGTCATTTTAATTTCTATAAAATATAATGTATCTACATATTTAGTAGAAAAATCACCCATTTAAAAACATTTTTGACTTATTTGTCTATTTTTCACCTGTATTCATCCATGTGAAATTAAAAATTAATTTGTCATATACCATGAAGAATGTTACTGTGATTCAATTAGGTTGGATTAGTAAATTGTTAACTTATAGGTTAATTGGAAGGTAACATTTAAAAATTTTTTTACTTTCCCATGTTTAATATTATGTTTTTGGTGGTGGTTATAAGACTGTATGCATCTTATTAAAAGTACGCTCTTAAATGGTAAATTTTAGTAAAGCTGACCAAAAAAAACGGATAGAACTGAGGACACAGTCGCTTAATTTTCAACCTTCCTTGATCTGTAATAAATGCTTTACAGTTTTACATTTCCTTCCGAACACCACTTTAAATCCTTCAAGATTTTTCTTAATAAAAATATTCAAACACACCAAAAGTAGGTGATGGTACCATGAACTTCTGATGTCCACTTACCCCAATTCAACAATTATCAATGTTTTACTGTATTTACTTCATCTACTCCCCTTTGTTTGTCTTAGTTGAAATAATTTAAAGCAAATCCAAGACATATCATTTCACTTTTATATAATTAGTCATTTTATGACACATAACAGTATGCATTGTTGGATTAAGTGAAAAATCAAATCATTGTCTTCATTTTTAAATAGGTGAGTTTAATTTGTATTTCATTGCATTTTATATGCTTGGACATATAAAGGTCATATTATTATTATTTTTGCTTTGTTTCATATCCTGCTATTAGGTTTTTTTTCCAGTCTTGTATTAGAGAGACCTTTTTTTTCTTCTTTTGGTGTAGAAGATATACTTTGATTTTATAAATTTTGTATGGCCACTCTTGTATCTTAACACCCATATTTAACTTTTCTTCCTGAAAATGCCTAACTGTATCATTACCCTCTTTGTACTTAATGAAGACAGAGACTGTAATCTATTACTTTTTCCCACCGGCCTCTGCCTTCTAGATCTCATGCTATTTTTTCCTAAAATTTCGCTTCAGATTACTATTAAGCACATCAAGGTACAATTTATTGATAATGATTAGTACTGTTACTACTACACCAGGATGGCAGAGGCTCCAGCGGAGGACCTACGCTCAGCTGAGTTGTCATCTTGGCTGTGTTTCCCATTCTGTCGGTAAAGTTTACAGCCCAGGGCCCACTGCAGTTCAGGCAAATTACCCCTTCTACACATTGGCTATTCTGCTCCCACGAAGGACGCTGGGAGCGTTAACAAGAGTCATGTTTGTCCTCAAAACTGATTATGCCAGAGGTAAACTGTATGATTTAAATATCCCACAAATCACCAATATGAATGCTAAAGGAAAAAGAGTGTTTCCATGAAAACTACACTGAATGATATGAAAGAAGTATCATAATCATGCTGTCTAATTAAATGTAAGACAAATATAAAGGAATGAAACATTTGTAAAATATTAGGAAGATTCTACCCTCAGATTCCTTGTCAGGTTAGTTTCTCACACTAATTAAAAGAAATTAAGGTTTTTTAAAAAGCCAAATGCTGATCTGAAGAAGGTGTGGTGCATACATAAGAAACATATAGAACTTCATTCAGCCACACGTATACAAACTGAAAAGGCTCAAAAAGTCAATGAATCCATCATTGAAGGTATAAATTTTAAATAAAAATAAATTTATTTTAATGAAAATAAAACCTTGTGTCATTGATACATTATTGTTATTTTCTTTTTTGCCTACTAGTCTTATATTTGTATATAGGAAAGCTTCCACTGTATTATTCTTCTTATTGTTTAGAATTATTTTTTATTACAGATTTCTTTATCCTCCATTATTTCTTATCCTTTCTTATATCACTCTATTTATCTTCTTGTTAGTGTATATCCATTAAGATTAAAAAAAAAAATTGGCCGGGTGCGGTAGCTCACTCCTGTAATCTCAACACTTTGGGAGGCTGAGGCGGGTGGATCACGAAGTCAGGAGTTCACAACCAGCCTGGCCAAGATGGTGAAACCCCATCCCTACTAAAAATACAAAAATTAGCTGGGCATGGTGGCAGGCACCTGTAATCCCAGCTACTCAGGAGGTTGAGGCAGAGAATTGCTTGAATTCGGAAGGTGGAGGATGCAGTGAGCCAAGATCGCGCCACTGCACTCCAGCCTGGGTGACAGACCGAGGCTCAAAAAAAAAAAAAAAAAAAAGTGAGATTCTGCAGGTGGTAAATTCTCTAAGACCCTGCACATCAGACAAATGTCTGTACATCGCCTTCCTTCTTCCCTTATTACATGGCTAATGTGAAGTTCTGAGTTCAAAGCAATTTTCCCTTAGTATTTTGTAAACGACATTCTCATAACTTCTAGCATCCTGTGCTGTAAATGGAAAACCTGATGTCAGTTCAATTATCATTACTTATTATGTGATTTATCTTTTCTCACTTGAAGCTTTTCAAACTTCATTTTTGTTTGGTGTGTTGATTTTTTTAATTTTCGGAAACCTCATCCATGCTCATTCAAAATATTGCTCTCCACCATTGTCTTTATTCTCTGTTTTCTCTATCTAGAATTTCTTTCAGGTGACATGTAGAGTTTCTAGATCTATGCCACATACCTCTTAAATTTTCTTTCCTATTTTCTATTTCTTTACCCATTTATGCTGCATTCTGGATGTTTCCCTAAGCTTTGTCTCCCAGTAACTGTTTCTCGGTTCCTGTGCTTCCAAGCTGCTATTCAACTCAGCTATGGAGGGCATTTTCCCACTAATTATCTTTTCTTTCTCAAGAATGCTAACTGGTTCTTCTCTGCAAATGCATGCTCTTGTTTCTTGACATCATCTTCTTATTTTATGGTGCTCTCTCTTCCTTTTCTCTCTTTGAGAATATATTTGTTAAGTAAGTTTGTCTGATATGACTTTCATCATCCGCAGGTGCCTTCTTAGTTATGAAATCATGATGCACTCTCATCTTGGAAATACACAAGGACTGGTGTTTATTGAATACCTACTCTGTGTGATTCAATGTAGGGCGGCCAGCAGTGCTAGTGTCAGTACTAGTACAGTACTAAAGGGTTTCCCAGGACATGGAACTTTCAGTGCTAAGACCAAGGAAGTCGCAGTCAAATCAGAATGAGTGCATCACCCTAGTTCAATGTCCTGGGACCCTTATGGTGGATGAAACATGCAAGAAGTCTCCTGCTCCGTGGACACTGTATTCCAATGAAGAGAGAAATATAATAAACAAGTAAATACAATGAATTACAAAGGTAATGTCAAGAAGTGAAATTTGATAAGAAGAAAATAAAGCAAGGTGATTTAACAGAGGGTGACTGTTTAGGGTGGTTGATCCAGAAGGTCCTTACTTAGGCAGATGATGTTCTTTTCTGTTTCTGAGACCTTTGTAATAAGAAAGAGTCAAATATAAGGACTTCTGGAAACTAAGCTTTTTAATCAGGGTGAATAGTAATTACAAAAATTCTACAAAGGCGTAGGTGTGGCATATTAAAAAAGATAGGGAGAGAGAAAGAAAGAAATCTAGGGCTGGGCACAATGGCTCATGTCTGTAATCCCAATATTTTGGGAGGCCAAGGAGGGTGGATCACTTGAGGCCAGGAGTTCAAGACCAGCTTGACCAACATGGTGAAACCTCATTTCTATGAGAAACAAAAAAATTAGCCAGGCATGTTGGCATGTGCCTGAAATCCCAGCTACTAGGGAAGGTGAGGCAGGACAATCACTTGAAGCTGAGAGGAGGAGGTTTCAGTGAACCAATGCTAGGCCACTGCACTCCAACCTAGGAGACAGAGCTAGACTCTGTCAAGAAAGAAAGAAAGAAAGAAAGAGAGAGAGAGAAAGAGAGAAAGAGAGAGAGAGAAAGAAAGAAAGGAAAAGAAGGAAGGAAGGCAGGGAGGGAGGGAGGGAAAGAAGGAAAAAAGAAAGAGAGAAAGAGAAAAAAAGAAAGAGAAAGAGAAAGAAAAGAAAAGAAGAAAGAAAAGAAAAGAAATCTAATGTGGATAGATCATCATCGTGAGCAAGAAGGTACATTTAGAAAGAAAGGCAAAGGCCAGGTCTGTTAGGGCCATGTGGTGCATGGCAAGGAATGTGGATACCACTCTTACCACAATAGCAAGCTTTTAAAGGGTTTATACAGGACAGTGACACATTGTGATTTATGTCTTCAAAAAATATCTTTCTGGATGGTGTATGGAGAAAGGATGGCAGTGGAGTCTAGTAAGACTAGCTAGGAACTGATTGCAGTAGGGCCCAGCAGGAAGCAACTGAGGTCTGGACTAAATTGATAACAGTAGAAATGGAGAAAGGGTGGTGGACCTGAAATATAACTTGAAGGTAGGGTTGGCAACATGTGCTGATGGATTAGAGAGCTAGAAAAAGAAAAGAAGAAAACATGACTACTGGATTTTAGGCTTCAGTAAGTGAATGGATACTATTGACCCGGAGGGGAAGATTGAGATGCGGTGGGAAGCTCCGAGTTCTGCTTTGGCAGGTTAGGTTTGAGATGTCTTTGAGACATCACACTGTGTCAGGTCGGCAGTGTGTATGAACATTAGGTGTTCGATGGTGTGGGAAGCTCAGAAATGTAACTTTGGAGATTACTAACAAATAGTTGGCATTTAAAGTCTGGTGTCTGGATGGGATTACAAAATGTAATCCCACAGCAAAAAAAAAAAAAAAAAAAAAAAAGCACACTGTAGATGTAGGAGCTGAGGACCTAGTTTTGGGGCATTCCAACACTTTAATGTGTGCCAGAGGACCAGGGCTGAGCATAGCCCTCTACTCAAATATTCTAAGGGGAGGCAGCTCCAACCCTAGACCAAGAGGGTGACCCCGCGTGTGTTTCCTGTCCTTCAACAGTGGCATTTGCCATAGACCCTTACTTCAGCCTCCCACAAATGATATGATTTGGAGACTGAGATCTTGGGGGTGGGAGTGGGCAATGAGCTCTTGGCAATGACAAATAGCTCTGCCTTGGGAGTCCTCCCAAGACAATCTTCGTAGACATTCTTCACGATCAAGAAGCACCTGACCATCTTCAGATTATCTCAGGAAGCACAAATAGAAACATGCCAGCCATAGGTAGCAGCTTCAGTCCAGCCTTCTTTCTTCCCTGGGTCCGGATGCCCCGCCCCTTCCCTCCCTCTCACATCCTGCCAAGCTCTTCTCATCCTGAGTCCAGGCTTCATGTCTCTACTCTCTACTCATGACAATGACCCTTACTTTCTCTCTCTCTTTGAAAAGATAGTTTCATACCTGGACTGCAGAAATGTCTCTTTCTTATTTCAGACCTTATTTGTTTACATATTTAATTATTTTTATTGTATCTTTTCTGTAATATGTTTTGGGACATGAAAATGAGGTTCAGTATATGTTCAACCTACCATCTTAGAAACGGCATTTCATCTATGGTATTTATCATTAAAATGAGTGGGGATTTGATATTAATTATAATTACCTAAAATGTATATTCTAATGGGGAGCTTAGAACTGATTTTAGTATAAACACTCAGACCCCACAAAAATTTAAATTTGGTTAGTGAAAATGCTGAATTTTTTAGCATTCACAATGATACATCTGCCAAGGGAAGTGCACAGTCTCCAATCCTTGGTGTACTGGTCTCTTTTTCCAACAATAAGTGTCATTAAGTCTTGGTTAAAGTCAAAGATACTGATGATGCCACATTATCCAGCAGTTTAGTCTATGAGAAAGGGTATCAATAACCCTGAATGGAGTCAAATGCCTTATTTTCTTTTCACCCGCTGCTCTATTATAGAGAAAACTTCATATACTCATGGTGGCGAGATCTGGGACTTTGTATTAAGTTTAGGTAAAAGGAGACAAGAAAACCACTTAGCTGGATTTCATTCAGGCATGTTTAGCCTGGTGAAAAGTCAATCCTGCTTGGGCCCAAATTCTCTCATCAGGGATGACATCCACATTTGGAGCAAAGTTGTAGGCCATAATGAACCATCTATCTGTCTTTGCACTTCTTCTGTGTGTGCATTCCTGTTGAGAATCCCACATTTGTTCAAGAAATCTTAAGTTCTCAACACCTGTATATTCTTTCCCATTAGCTTGCAGAGAAATGAAATTCTCAAACTGTCCACAAATGGATTTAATGCACTTTTAGAGTCCAGAAAAATTTTGATGGAAGAGAATAACATTGTGCATGTAGAAGTGCATATTTGCTTCAAAATTTTAAGAATTTAAAATAACCTAATTCCATTGCCTCACTCCTGTCATGCATTGCAAAGCACTTCTGAATTACAAGAAAAGAGTAGTGTTTTGTTTTCTTTAGCAAAATTATTTTAGAAGTGGAAAAACATTTCACATGAAACTTAACCATGGGGATACATCAAAATCCTGCATGCAGATAATTGTTTTCAGACATTAAATACATGTACACAACCTCACTGAAGTAAGCCACAAATATAAAAAATACTAATTACTTAGTAAATGTGGAGATAATTTCCAATGGAAAAAAATAAGTTTTTTAAAGCTACATGAAAGTGAACGCTAAAAGTAAGAGACCAGTGTGGAGAAAAAAATGAAAAGATAAAATCTACAATTTCAGTTTCTTTTTTAATGCAATTAAATTTTGGATGCTGCAGGGAATTTCCAAAACATTTTATTACTATTGAAAAATAAGTTTGTCATCTTAGGTCCTGTCACATAGCTATTTGTGTACAGCTTCTAAAGCCTTGACATCAGAACTAACTGAAAGAGTATCTGAAAAGGAAGGAAAAATGGAAGGAAGGAAGGAAGGGAGGGAGGAAGGAAAAATGGAAGAAAGGAAGGAAGGGAAAATGGAAGGAAGGAAAGAAGGAAAGAAGGCAGGCAGGCAGGAAGGAAAAAAGGAAGAAAGGAAGGAAGAAAAGCTGGACTTTAAAGCATCAAATAAGTGAAGGAGAAATAAAATCAGTCCATTGGTCATTGCAGAGAAGACTGACTAAATTCTGTCCTAATAAGTTATTTTACTATTTGAGAAGGTCACAGAAGGGACTTCATTTTATATTATATATATTTTTTCCTAATCTAGTATTCTTACCCTTGTCATCTTGATTTCTGTTGCAAACTGTGCTTGCAAATCATCACCCATGTACCATTTTGCCCTGTGATAGGCAGAAGAGTGGCTCCTAAATTTGTCCTTGTCCTAATTTCTGCAGCTTGTAAATATGTTATCATACTAGCAAACGGACTTTGCAGATGTGATTAACTGAAGGTTCTGGAGATGGGAAGATGATCACAGATTGTCCAGTGGGCCTAATGTCATCACAAGAGTCTTTATGAAAAGGTGATGTGGGGTAATGTCAGAAGAAGAGGTCAGAGGTCAGAGTGTTGCAATTGCCAAGAGGAGACCATGAGCCAAGGAGTGTGGGCAGCCTCTGGAGGTTGGAGAGGTCAAGGAAATGGATTATTCCCTGAACCTTCAGAAGAAATGAAGTCCTGTGGCACATTGATATGAGGATTCTTGATATTCAGAATTGTAAGAAAATACGCTTGTGTTGTTTGTTAGCCCCTAAGTTTGTGGTATCACTTACCATAGCAATAGGACACTAATACACCCACCTTCCATGTGGGACTAGAAGATAGTCATCCCTGGGTTTACCTTGGAACCAAAATCCTCAGATGCTTAAGCCTCTGATATGAAAAGGTGTAGTATTTGCATATAACCTACACACATTCTTTCACATGATATACTTTAAATCACCTCTAGATTACTTATAATACTTAATATAATGTAAATGATAGGTAAATCATTTACATTGTTTAGGAAAAAATAACAAGAAAAAAAGACCTGTACATGTTCAGTACAGGTGTCATTTTTTGGATAATTTTTATCTGCAGGTGGTTGAATCCATGGATGTGGTATCCACAGATAGGAAAGGGGGCCGACTCCATGTGCTGTCTCCGGCTTCCCTTCCCGGCTTCTCTCTCCAACTTCTCAGAAATTGTCCATGAAGTTTTTGAGGTCCTGAGACTCAGAAGGAGTCCCTCTTTCGTAATCTAAATTTCCTTGTAGGTGGACTAGAGCCTTTACCTTTTCTGTAAAGCCAATCCCTTTTAATAAGGTGAAATGGCTTGAATCAAGCCAGCCTAACAGCCCTCCCAGAGCAGAAGGCCTCCTCCAGTTTCCGTCTCCCTTCTAATTCCCCTGGGGCAGACATGGAGGCCTTTACACAGCTGACTGCTCTGTACCCTCCTTGGCTCCCCCACGGCCTCCCATCTGCCTCCTCATGAGTGGCTTACAAGCATGAGCTCCTCGGCAGCTTCACCCGCTGCCTGTCTGCCTTCAGCATCGCTCATTTCCCCCATTCCATGTTCCAAGGATAGGAAAGTTCCCCAGGCCCCCAGACACCCCACACAAGCTCTTCCCTTATGTTCTTCATGGGACCAATGCCCTCCTCCTGGACAGGCTTCCGCTTCCTCCTCTCTCTCCGTAACTCCTTCTCATCCTGAACTTTTCCCAGGAGGCCTTCCTTGGTACTCCCGTTCCCTCAGCTAGGTTCAGTGTTGCCTCTTCCTTGCACTTTGCTCCTTAGAGTCCCTCCCAACATTCCCCATTCACAGAGCTTATCCCATTTTGCAAAATCGCTGATTGAACTGTCTATTCTTTCTAATGGTCTGCCATTTCCTAGGACGATGCTTCTCAAAGTGGAGTCCCCCAACCTGTAGCAGCAGGATCAATAGGGTATTTCTTAGGAATGTTAATTGTGGGTTTATACCCCAAGCCCACTGAAGGAGAAACTCAGGAGTGGGGCTGGCAGGGTCTGTCTCAACTGGCCCCCCAGGGGGTTATGATGGATGCTAAGTCTGAGAACCACTATTCTAGGTAATGCATACCATTTTTTTGTTATTCATCTGAGAATATCCTAGCATGTATTTACTGTTTAATACATCCTTATGGAATTAATACAGCAATTTTTTACGGGAGGGTAGGCTGGCACAAAATTGAGTCACAGTAACTATCAGAATTTTGCATGTGCTGTCCCATTAATCCCCATGCAAATTTTAAAGCAGGGAATATTGTTCAGTGTTACATATGGAAAAACTAAGTCTCAGACAGACCCTTATATGTATTTGCTTATATACAAATATGGTTGCTTATATATAAATATAATTTGCATATATATAAAACACATATATATAAGCAAATTATATTTATATATATATTTGCTTTTTTACAAGTATGTGGCATCAAACCCAGATCTGGCTGATTCCACAGCTGCTGTCCATTTCTGTACCAGGCTACTTCAGATACTTGATGGTTTGCAACTTTGCAAGTCTGGATCTATATGAGAATCACCCAGGAAGCAACAATAAAAATCCAAGGCACTGGCATCAGTGTTTTTTAAAAGCATATTCTACCGTGCGTTCGGGGTTGGAAACTACCGCTGCCTTACCCTAGCTTAGCCCAGGAAGCTGGGGGAGAATAAAGTATTTCTCCCGGATGTTGGCAGATCATGTCTAGAATGAATCTTATCACCTCCAGGCTTGCTTTCCTTACTTGTGGCTTCTTGCTATTCCACCTTAGCCTGGAATTATGTTCCATTTCCTTGGTGTCTGTAATTCATCTTGTCCCTTGATTGACAGCCCATTTGGGGCATCCTTTTCTGACAACACTTAGGAATTCCTTCTGGCAAGGCTGTGATTTGTCTCTTAACAGCATGCACCCTGATAGCAGGTAAGGGGCTCCCCCTCCATCCTCATATCCCAGTCCCTGTCTTCATCTCCTGATTACCCTACTGCTAGCAGAGGGGAAGCTGACAGTTGTAAACTCTAAATTTCTTGCAAATATTTTATACTATTCTTCCAATCAGCACAGTTATTATGAGTACATACTAAGAAGTCACAGACAGGAGGACATCATCAGGTTCGAAATAAACCTTGTGCTCATATGTGAAAGAGCCTAGGCTCCGACGCAAGTGTGTTGGTCAGAGTTGAATACTCACATTCCGTTAATGCCGCTTACAAATTACTTTTCTAATTAAGTGCTTGCTTATTAAAGATGCAATCTGTCACTGCATGGGTGATGCCCGACCACATTTCTGTCTCTTCTTTGCTTCGTCCAGATGTTGTTTACTAAAATGTGTTTCCTCAAAATTCTACTTTGCCATTCCATCCCTGAAGTCCTCCAGCCATGAGTAACACAGCCAGCTGATGGCTACTCAATAAATAACTGTGTGCAGAGGAATTTTTGGGGGGGGATGGGGGAAGAGGGGATTGAGTTAGTATGGCTGATTTGTTTTTCCAGGTAGAATGAGCCAATTGCTATTAATCCGTAGCCCTAGGAGGATTTCTCTTGACATCAATTGATCTACCTGTTCTCCGGACAAAAGACAAATGAGAATGTGCTGGTATTTGAGGTAGGGAGTTCTCCCTCTCTGGGCAAAAAAGCAAGGATATACAGAAATGGTTACCAGAAATGTTCAGGTCATGAAAATGATGGTCAATGAGTATAACTCTTATCTGGAAGGGACACACAGATTTCATTCATGCAGTCTCATTGTGTCCAAGAAGTTTAAAAACCAAAAGTAATTCAAAGGATTTCTATTCTCTCCTTGATGTTCTTGTGCCTGATTAAAAGTGATCTGAGTATAGTTCAGAGAACATTTACCAGCATCGTCTTCATCTCCTTTTCCCCATCTTCCTTCCTGCCTTTCATACAATGCCATTCTTCTTAAACACATCTTCATGTAATAAACTAAATAAAACACCTTCTCATCTGTTCCCTGTCCATGTGACTCTTTTTCTACCTTCTATTCTCTCCCAAATCTCTCAGCCCTTAAAATGTAGACCCACTTATCTTTTTTTCTCTCCGGAAAAAAGATGTCCCTTGACATCTTTCTTTTTGGAAGGAGAAAATTTGGGGGTCACCGATTGGATTCTTTGAGTATAATCAGAAAGAAAGGGATGATATCTGTGAGTATTCTTTTACTAATAACATGTTTCCTATATAATAATAATAAGACATATTACTTATTTAACATTTGCTATATTCATTATAGCAAACATTGTATTGCTTTTCTTAAATCTTCCCAGCAAATCTGACTAGGTCTCAGTATGCCCACTTTCTTAGTGTGTTTGGGACACTGTAACAAAGTACTGGAAACTGTGTGGCTTGTAAATAACAGGAATTTATTTTTCACAGTTCTTGGGGCTGAAAACTCCAAGATCAAGGCACCAGTAGACTTGGTGTATGCTGGCGGCCTGCTTCTTGGTTCAGAGATGGTGACTTCTCACTGTGTCTTCACATGGCCAAAGGGACATGGGAGCTCTCTGGGGCCTCTTTTATGTGGGCACTAATCCCATTGATGAGGGATTCCCCCTTATCACCGAATCACCTCCTAAAGACCACCTCCTACCACCATCACACTGGGGATGCTTCTCTAGTCTTTTGATGGAGCACCACCTGTCCAAAACATTGTTAATGAAAAAGAGCTCTGCCAGGTGTGGTGGCAGGCACCTGTAGTCCCAACTACTTGGGAGGCTGAGGCAGGAAGATTGCTTGAATCCAGGAGTTCTGAGCTGTAGTGTGCTATGCTTATTAGGCATCCACACAAGTTCAGCATCAATATAGTGACCTCCCGAGGACAGGGAACCACCAGGTTACCCAAGGAGGGCTGAACTGGCCCAGGTCAGAAACGGAGAAGGTGAAACTTCCATGCTGATCAGTAGTGGGATCATGCCTGTGATTAGCCACTGCACTCCAGCCTGGGCAAGGTAGTGAAACCTCATCTCTAAATAAATAATAAAAATAAAAATAAACTCTGCAAACAGAGCTAGGCTCAGTTCCTCAATTAGAAAACAATGACATTGAAAGAGGTTTCAGAGATTTTTTTCCCCACAAGGAATAGTTGTTTTCTGTTTTGCAAATATTTATTTATTTATTTATTTATTTTTTTGAGATGATGTCTCGTTCTATTGCCCAGGCTTGAGTTCAGTGACAGTGACACGATCTTGGCTCACTGCAACCTCTGCCTCCTGGGTTCAAGTGATTTTCCTGCCTCAGCCTCACGAGTAGCTGGGACTACAGGCACCTGCCACCATGCCTGGGTAATTTATTTTTGTATTTTTAGTAGAAATGGGGTTTCACTGTGTTAGCCAGGATGGTCTCGATTTCCTGACCATGTGATCTGCCTGCCTTGGCCTCCCAAAGTGCTGGGATTACAGGCGTGAGCCACCGTGCCTGCCTACTGAATGATTTTTAAATGCCAGACAGTATCCTCACTGAGGAGCTGAGATTTGACACCAGTGAGAACCTGGCACAGCAGGAAGATGCTGGGATTTGAAGGAAGACAGCTCAGGGTTTCTCTCCCCTTTCTATTGCTGTTTGACTTTTAGTGTATCCTTTTACCACCCTGAGGGACTCTCTACCTTTGTAAACACCAAGTACTCACGTGTATTATAGAAATGCCTTGAGTCGTTACTGAGTCAGGAAATTCACAAAGGGTTTAGCACAGGGCCAAAGCAGCTCACTTTGGGTTACTCTATTTCTCTAACCTTTTGTTCCTCTGAATACTTGGGGCTGCATCTGCTCTGTGTGAAGGAAGAAGACTGCCTTTCTGACGGCAGGTCACATTTGGTTTCTATAATGGTCAGGCTGGTAGTGAAATATAGCCCCATGAAAACTTGAGTCACAAAAGCGGAGTCATATATCATCATCCTGAGCTGGTGCAGCGACAGCAAAACAGGGACCCATGAGCAATCCAGCCATCCATGGTGCTTCTCAGGTGTCTTAACTTTCTGTTCTCTTGCTCCAATAATCTGTCCTTCTGGAGCAGGGAAATGACTTATCCAAGGCCAGGAAGCAAGTTGTAACAGTGTCAGACCAATGATTCAGCCGGTTGAATGCTTTATTTTCAACTCTGGTTAACCTCACTCCTCAAGGTGAGCTCATCTTCTGATTGCTGATATTTCTATCATCAGTACACGAGAGGGAAGCATTTCCGGAGGATGCAGAGGGACTCTGATGGAGACACAAAGCACAGGTGTGGACTGGGCATTGTGGCTCATTCCTGTAACCCCAGCACTTTGGGAAGCAGAGGCAGGCAGATCACTTGAGGCCAGGAGTTTGAGACCAGCCTAGCCAACATGGCAAAACTCCGTCTCTACTAAACAAAAAAAATACAAAAATTAGCTGGGTGTGGTGGCACACACCTGTAATTCCAGCTATTCGGGATGCTGAGGCATGAGAATCGTTTGAATTCAGGAAGCAGAGGTTGCAGTGAACCGAGATTTTGCCATTGCACACCCTCCTGGGTGATAGAGCAAGACTCTGTCTCAAAACAAACAAACAAACAAACCCAAAACTACAGGTGTAGAGGACCCGCCACTTCAGCAAACCTAGTCACACTAGATCCAGAAAAAGCCAGAGCAGACTCATGAGAACAGCTGGATCATGTGCGCACCTCTGGCTCCATCCTGAATTTCTCCAGAATTCTGAGGTTTCTCAGCTGCTGGCAAGGCCCAAACAAATGTGCAGACCAAAGTGAAAGAGAGTGACCATATGTCCTTAAAGTTCTTCAGGTGGCTTTGGGCAGAGGTAGAAAGAAGGGACTATCAAGAGAGTTTCTTTGGCTCATCGTAGTTTCAAGTCCATGTCCAAATACATCTTCACAGTAAAATTCAAGGTCTAGGCAAAAAACAGAACCCACTCTAGGCATCTCAAAAGGGTGGGATTTAGAATGGAAATTAGTAACCCAAATGACGGAGGGTGGAGGAAGTCATTTTGAACAAGAAGCAGGCACAACAGGGGCTGCCAGGGAGCAGGGATCATAAAGAGAGGATCATCTGCTGGATAGGGAGTCAGCATGAGACACTGCCATTGCTGGAGCTGCTCAGGGAAGGGGAGGGGGAAGTGTGTTCTCCTCTCTCCCTTTTTCTCACCCTCTGGCTCCAATAGTGCCTCCCAATAGAAGATCTGGCCAGGAACCTGAGAGCAAGTGTGTCAGGGACACCCGGAGCATGACAGGGTTGGGCAGGGATGATCTGAATCACACTGGCAGGGGCCACTTGTGACCTCAGGGAGTTTGTCCATGAATCTAAGCATTGCACGTACTTGATAGGAATCCAGACATTGGAGAGAGTGTAACCCCTCTTCTGTACATTCTTCCCAGACCTAGAGGAGAGGAATGGAGGTGGGTAGGGAGCTTGTGGATGTTAGCCACTCCCTTCCTGGACATTTAATTAAATAGATGGACTATTGCCAGAAGGTATTTTTATTTTTATTTAAGTAAAGAGAATGTGGATAAAAGCAAGATCCACTTTCTGCAGGGTTACTCTGTGGCAGCCATTGTGCTAATCATGCTTGACTGATTTTTCACTCATCAGCTCAACAATGACAGGAAGTTGGTCTTATTACCTCCATGTCTCTAATGAACAGATGAAATGAAGCTCCACAAAGAACAGTCGATGTGTCCAGGTCACACAGCTCCTCCACAGGAGATTCTGCAAGGGCTGGACCCCACTTCTGGTTTGAAAGCCCCCATTTTCACAAATAGCCTACGCCCACTAAAACACTGCCGCACTAAAATACCCAAGAGGCAAAGAGCTGTGGTGTGTTGGTTGTTTAGTGTGCACTCATGTATTCTCTGCTTTACTCACGTATTCTCTGCTTTAACATTATAAGAACTAAAAAAGGAAAGAAAATTTAAAAAAAAAAGAAGGCAAAGAAAACAATAGCAGCAACGCCAAACCGGCCTGTGGATTTTGATTCAGGATAAAAGCTAACTTCAGCCAAAGGGACAAATGCAAGTCGCCCCACATTCTAACATGATTTCCAGAACCCAGAAGCAACAGCAGTTCTCGTTTCTGATTCCATTGTTGCAGAATGTCGTGTGCTTTCAGCCCTGGTGCTTCCCTTCCTGTCGTCTCCTGTGAGTTGTGTTTGCTTCCTTCTCTTCCGTGGGAACCTAGGTCCCCTCCTAGAACATCTTCTCTCAACTGTTTGCCTGTTGTAGAGAACAAAGGAGGCACAGTGTCACCGAGGAATGCATGGCAATGTCAAAGTCATAATTACTGAAACCAAATGGAAACAAAAAATGACAATTCATGTGAGGCACCCAACTCACTCAGGATTTCTTCTTAGAGTATGTGAATAGCTTCCACCATAACCCAGCAGGAGCAAAAGGTTCTTTCCAAATTATCCTCAGGCAGAGATCGTCTGTGAGGAGGAGAGGGAAGGGCAGCCATGGGACCAAAGCTCACGGCCTCGTGTCTGCCTCTGACCCTGCCTGGAGCAGGCTGGGGAGGGGGCTTACTCGTCTTTTGTTCTTATTTCATTTTCAAAATACATTCCCGTGGCAGCCAGGACTCTTGAAAGAATATGACTGAGTGGCTCTTTGAGAGGCAGGCAGTGGCAGATGGGTAAGTGTGAAAATGTGATCCATCTGGATCTCACACTAGGCAACATGCACAAAACACCACTGGAATCGCAGCTTTCAAGGGGATAACTCGCAATTTATGGCCAAAGAACTGTGACTAGCATTTGGCTTTGGGAACTGAATGGACAAGGTGCCCAAGAGATTGGGGGTTAAACCTTCATTGCAGGATATCCCCGTCCTCAACACCACCTCATTCATATTATCTTGGAAAACATATAGAGCTGATAAATTCATTCCTATTCATTCTAAAATCATATGCACACAATGGTATTTGCATTAAAAAAGTTGGGGGTGGGAGATGGAGTTGTTTTTTTTTCCCCCCAGCTGGTATCTGTAATTGATATCTGGTTGAGCTATCCTGGTACAATCAAAACCAGTTAAACAAACAAACAAACAAACAAAAGCCATGCCAAGTTGATTTGAAGATACAGAATGGATTTGAAATAGGTTACTGCAGTACTTGTTTCCACAAACATTAAAAAATACAGACCATGTGCCAGGCAATATTCTGACCCTAAACAAAATAAGTAGAAGGAGGCATGTTTGCTTTTCAAAGGAGTCTGAGCTACCAGACAAAGAGAAGGCTGGAAGATGGCCCTGGAGTTTCCTCAGTGCCCCGAGCTGCCCACAGGCTCTGGAACCCTTGGAGCCTATTAAAAGACCTTAGGTCTTTGTTCTCCCCCAGCATTGACCAGAGTACCTGGCTCTAGGGAAGCTAAACTCATAGGACTGGACTGGAAGAAACCAACCTCATTCAGAGAAGGTGATGTTTATGCTAGATCTTGAAGGATAGATGGACATTTCCCAAGTATAAGAAGATAAAAGCACTTCAAGGTGGGAAACACTATTGCAAAAGTCAGGAGGTGTGAACCAAGGACATGAGCTTCAATATGGGAAAGTGGGGCTCTTGAGGGCAGGAAAATAAGGTATTTTTCCTTATTTGTGGGGGCCAGGCTATCCTCATCACCTTCCATGGTCAATATGCTTTATCACTGCAACTGAATCAGATTACTAAAATATCCTAAATGTGAGGGATTGAAGTCTACAATTTGAATCTCTTTACCAGACCCCACACAAATATGAAAACTGCATAGAGCATGCTTCAGACCTTTAGGTTTTCTGTATTATGTAGTTTTAAAAGTAAAGCAACCATTTACAAAAATTTTTGTATTTTCTTAACCTAGTGTCTTTATATTTTAAAAATGAATCTCATACTCCAGAATTTTGCCTTAAGACACAAGATGTCCCAAGATTTCTATGTGGCAAAACTACTTCCAATATTTTAAACAAAATTTCCCTTAAGACATTTTAATACCCCAATAAACATTTACTCAATTTAAAATTCAGTTTGGCAAGGATGTTTTCTTCAATTTAAATAAGTTAAAACTCAGATTTTCTCTTGATATGGTTTGGCTGTGTCTCCACCCAAATCTCATCTTGAATTCTAACTCCCACAATTCCCCTGTGTCATGGGAGGAACCCGATGGGAGGTGATTGAATTATCAGGGCGAGCGTTTTCTGCACTGATCTCATGATAGCGAATGAGTCTAATGAGATTGGATGGTTTTTAAAGTGGGAGTTTCCCTCTACCAATTTTTTGCCTGTTGCCATCCATGTAAGACATGACTTGCTCCTCCTTGCCTTCTGCCATGATTTTGAGGCCTCCCTGGTCATGTGGAACTGTAAGTCCATTGAACCTCTTTCTTTTGTAAATTTTCCAGTTTTGGGTATGTCTTTACCAGCAGCATGAAAATGGACTAATACATCCCTCATTCTTACAACAAGACCATTGATGAGTATCCCTCTTCCTATCAGATAACTGAGTAAATGATGGATCCAAAATCTGCCCACATGCATGGCTGTGAGCAGTGAGGAGAACTGACCAGAGGTCTTTCTCCTTCGTCCTAATGCCATCCCAGGGTTTGAACATCAAAAGGAAAATTAAATAACCTGTCTCAAGAATAAATAAGCAAAAAGTCTGCTAGCCTTTTCTAGTTGATGTCAAGAAGGTTTAATGTGGGACATTTCCTCACCTGCATACCTGGCCTCTGAAACCAAGAAGAGAAAGAGATAAAATTATCATCAAAGCTCCCCCTACCTTTCCATCTGCTTTACAACCATGAGCCAGGAATCTGGTGAAGCTTCAAAAACTAACACGAGTTCTGTAATGTGATTTGTGGGCATGGAGGCATCATTGATCCCCATCAAGGCTGCTGTCATTATTTCTTAAGGGTTAACTCACATCAGAATGCTGGAGAGCAGATGACCACAGAAATCGAACTCCCACAGCCCAGACTGATGCTGAGTTCCTGAAGAATGAGTCATCCAGGAAAAATTAATCACGAAAATGGCCAATTTATAACTGGGCACATCCAAGAAGAGGGTGCATGCATGTGGAAAGATTGGGTAATGGTCATTTTTCTCATTAACAATAGAACCCAACTGAGTGAGTAAACTGGAACAGAAATGAGCTGTTTGGAAGGATCACAGAAGTCACCATCCTGGACGCTGGAGCACAGGCTGGGGAGCTGCCTTCCCTTGTCCGTGGCCCCAGACATCCTCTGGCACCTCTCTGGCCTGCTTTCCCTCCAGCTGTCAGCTGACTGAGTCCCTGGGTGCTTCTCTTTCTTCTTTATTATCTCCCTTCTCTTTTCCCTAGGTTTTTCTCTTTTCGTTTTTTTCCTTTCTCTCTTTTTCTTTCTTTCGCCTTGCCTTGCCTTGCCTTGCCTTCCTGCCTGCTTTCCTTCCTTCTGTCCATCCTTCCTTCCTCTTTTTCTTTTTTTTTAGGGGGGGTCTCACTCTATCACCCAGGCTGGAGTGCAGTGGTGTGATCTTGGCTCACTGTAACCTCTGTCTCCCAGGCTCCAGTGATCCTCCCACCTCAGCCTCCCAAGTAGCTGAGACCACAGGCACACACCACCATGACTGGCTAACTTGTTGCATTTTTGGTAGAGATGGGATTTCGTCATGTTGTCTAGGCTGGTCTCCTGAGCTCAGGTGATCTGCCTGCCTTGGCCTCCCAAAGTGCTGGGATTACAGGCCTGAGTCACCATGCCTGGCCGGTCTTTTTTTTCCTTCTTGTTTTTCTGCCTTTCTCTCTCCCTCTCTCCTTTTCCCTCCCCTCCCCTCCCCTTTTGCTTGGCATTCTTTCTCTGCCTTTCCAACCTCTTTTATTTCTCTCTCACTCCCCTATTTGTCTCTCTCTTTACTATTTCTCAGATGTTCCCTCTTCCTTTTTCCTGCAACCTCCTTTTCCACCCTTTTTCCTTCCTGTTGGCATCGGAGACTTCCCTCTGTTGGCACCAGAGACATAAAACCAAGCCTTGGGACATGAAAAGTGGAAGGACCTTTAACACAGAGCTTCTCAAGCTTTAATAGGTACATGAGTTACCCAGGGATGTTGTGAAAATGCAGATTCTGCTGCAACAGGTCTGGCTGGGACCTGGGATTCTGCAGTTCTCACACTCCCAGCTGAGGCTGATGCTGTGGCTTCTGGGAGCCACATGCTTTGATTTCCAAGGTTTTCCAGGACCTCTGTTTCAAGTGCTCCACTCAGCAGAGCAAAAAAGCTGACCCTAAGAAGGCAGAGGCTTCCTCTGAGCTCACACTTCAGATATTCTGGGAGCTGGTGGCTGGATGGGAGCTTGACCCCCTGCAGGGCCTGTGTCCTTTACCTGAGTGGGTGGGACAGCAAGTACTTCCTTCCCTCTGAAGCTGGCTACACCTTGATATACTTTAGTTTTTTTTTGTTGTTGTTGTTGTTCTTGCTTTTGTTTTTGTGACAGGGTCTTGCCCTGCCCCACGGGCTGGAGTGCAGTGGTGCAAACACTGCTCACCACAGCCTCAACCTCCCAGACTCAAGCAATCCTCCCACTTTAGCCTCTGAGGTTCTGCAGCTGGGACCACAGGTGTGTGCCACCTCACCTGGCTAATATTTTATTTTTTGTAGAGATGGGGGTCTTGCTATGTTGCCCAGGCTTGTCTCTAAGTCGTGGGCTCGAGCAATTGTCCCTCCTTGTTCTCTCAAAGTGCTGGGATTACAGGCTTGAGCCACCAGCTCAAGCATGCTTTAGTTT
Source organism: Pongo abelii (assembly GCF_028885655.2). Taxonomy (NCBI): domain Eukaryota; kingdom Metazoa; phylum Chordata; class Mammalia; order Primates; family Hominidae; genus Pongo; species Pongo abelii. Next base: position 102,762,666 of record NC_072000.2, on the reverse strand, counting down.
TTATATTTATCATTTAGGGTGGAGAAAACCCTATCTTCCAATTTGAGGCAAAGTTTAAAATTAAAACCTTGGACCCAGACAGTCCTGTTCTGGGTTTCAAATTTTAGCTCTGTCACATAACATCTCTTTGAAATTGGACAGGTCATCTAACCCCTTTGGGCCTCAGTCTTCACATTTAAAAAATGATTGATATTTATCTCTCAGGGAGGTTGTGAGAATCAATCTGCAACTGATGTGTGCTAAGTACTGCTCTCAGAGCCAGCACTCCACAAAGTCATGCTCATCTAGGTCCTCTGCATCTCAAAGCCCTAAGCTCTGGATGGGCAGTTCTCATTTTTAACATGGGCACCTGTCTTGCATGTGGAAAGGCATACCGAGGAATGAGTTTCTCACCCCTTCCATTTCTGTGGGCAGCATTTGTCCCAGTGTGCATTCAGCCTTCCAGGAGCGGTCAACAGAAGAGGAGCCTGTGGCCTAGAAAGCAGAAGCAACTTTCCCAAATGCATCCCAGGAATTTGCAGGGAGTTGGACGAAAACTTAAGCCCTGAATGCGCATTCAGGCATCTTCAGGCTGTGGCCTACTGACCTTCAACTCCAATCGATTTCCAACCATATTTTCTTTTTCTTTTTTTTTTTGAGATGGAATCTCGCACTTTCGCCCAGGCTGGAGTGCAGTGGTGTGATCTCGGCTCACTGCAAGCTCCGCCTCCTGGGTTCACGCCATTCTCCTGCCTCAGCCTCCCCAGTAGCTGGGACTACGGGCACCCACCACCACGCCCTGCTAATTTTTTGTATTTTTAGTAGAGACAGGGTTTCACCATGTTAGCCAGGATGGCCTCGATCTCCTGACCTCGTGATCCGCCTGTCTCGGCCTCCCAAAGTGCTGGGATTACAGGCGTGAGCCACTGTGCCCGGCCAACCATATTTTCTTATGATCTCCTTTTCTCAGGACTGAAATAAAGTTTGGAAACTTTCATGGCAAAAAGTAATTCACCTCCTGAGCTACATACCTCTAGTCCAGCTAAAAAGATCTATGAGGTTAGAAGTCTGGAGGTCATTTCACATGGGAATATAAAATGCTTGGTATTTTGATATTTTTTATGTAAATGGAAATTACCAATCCTTGAGCAGGATTCTATTGGCCTTTGCTATAAATTTTGCTGCTATTACAAATAGCTTCCAAATGCACTATTTTGCCTTCCTTTTCTCCCTCACCCTTGCATATTTATCTTCATTTCCAGAATGCACCTTGCTGCTTATAGTCAGACTTGTATACTACAGGATCATTGCCCGTTTTTAGGGTCTCAAGGGAAAGGGGTGGTGGATGGTTTATTTGCATTAAACCCTGTAAATCATGGGGATTTTGAGTTTGCAGGCTTCTGATTCCACTCAACACAGCAGAGCCACTCTGTGCACCATTTCTCAATTGCCCAGGAAGATTTTTCCTGAACAGCCTGAAAACCCAAGTGAGGCTGAAAGATGCTGAGAGTGTCAACTTGAAGATTAGGTGAGAGTAGAGCTTTATTCTGCAGGGTGTGATTGCCGGCTGCATTGTTTGCTGAATCTGTGACATAGAAAACTCATTTTCCCTTTGAACCCTCACTGTCCTCAAATGAAAAATGGGTATGGCAATCCCTGCTTCCTGCAGCACTTGCAAGGGGTATTTGACTCTGTGCATCCCATGGGCCTAGCTCAGTGCCTGGCAGAGAGAGATGCTTAGCTGATGCATATGTGCTTCCTCCCAGCCCCATGGCCCTGGTCGCCACTCAGGTCATTTCTCTCACCCCACGGCCTCTCTGATCTCACATCAGTGTGGCAGATTTTCTGAGTTTGGTGAGACCAGGTTGGACATAGGACCCTCTCTATAGTCGCACCAACAAAGCTCATGCCCCAAATCATTTCAGAGGGTTTTTTGCTTTCTTGTTTCATTTTCATGACACCCACGATAAATCTGAATATGTTTACATTCTGATTTTAGAAAGCAGGAAAGGTAAGATGTTCACTAAAATTTAATTACAGGCCATGGAGTATGATTAAAACAGATGGTTGTAGAAAATATGTTCTATGTGTGGGTTTTTTCTTTTCTCTTTTTTAAAGAAAAATCAACAATATGATTTTGTTGGCCTCCTTTTCGTGGGTCTCTTCTTTCTATTTGGGTTTCTTTTTTTTCTTCTTCTCCTTAATTCACTTTCTGCCTTTCTTATTTTCTAAAAGGCTCTGGATTGCTGCCAGTTATTATTATAAGCTGAATGCATTGGCTTTGAGCCAAGATGCCGATAGTTAAGCACGAAGCCAAAATGGATGGTTTCTCTCCTTTTCCCCTCACATGCTGCCCTCATTGTCGCTTATGGTGTGGGGTCAGGGTGGGTGGGTGGGCAAGTACTCCTGCTGCCCAGACTTTGCAAATATGTTCTGATGGCTAGGAGAGCAGGATCATGTTAAGAACAGAAAAGGCAAGATGATATTAAAGGTTAGCATGAAGGATTTTTAGGGCCCTTTTCTAGTTATTAGTTATTTTGATAATCCAGTTGATGATCTTAATCCAGTTCTTACAGAGGTGTAAGGGCTTACACTGGCCTGTAACATTGGCCTGCAGATTGTTACTGCGTGTCTTTGTCAAGTTTCTCTACAGAGACAGAACCAATATGATGGATGGATGGATGGATGGATGGATGGATGGATGGATGGATGGGTGGGTGGATAGATGGATGGACTGATTGATGGATGAATGGATAGGCAGATAGATGATAGATAGATAGATAGATGAATAGATTGATAGATCAATAGGTAAGTAGACAGGTGGAAAGAAAGGCAGGTGTCGGATAGATAGATAGATAGATAGATAGATAAATAGATAGATAGATAGGCAGGCAGGTGGCAGATAGGTAGATCCATAGATAGATCAACAGATAAGTAGATAGATGGATAGAAAGGCAGGTGGCTAATAGATAGATAGGCAGGTGGAAGATAGATTGATAGATAGATCAATAGATAGGCAGGCAGATAGATAGATCGATAGATTGATCAATAAATAAATAGGTATATAGGCAGGTAGAAGATAGATAGATAGATAGATAGATAGATAGATAGATAGACAGATAGATAAGAGGAGATTTATTAGGGGAATTGGCTCATGTAATTATGGAGGCTGAAAATTCCCAATACAGGCCTTCTGCAAGCTGGAGAAATAGAGAAGCCAGCAGCGTGGTTCAGTTCAAGTCTGAAGGCCTCAGAGCCAGGGAAGCTGATGATGTAACTCTTAGTGGGAGGCCAAAGGTCAAAGAAACAAAGAGGTCAATGATACAGAGGGGTCTATTATACTAAGGGACCAATGATACAATGATATAGGTCCCAGAGTTCAAAGGCCAGAAAACTTGGGGTTTTGTTGCCCAAGAGAAGAAGGGTGTCTCAGCTCCAGGAGAGAAAGACAATTCACTTTTCCTCTGCTTTTTTGTTTTATCCTGGTCCCCAGCCGATTGGATGGTGCCCACCCACTTTGAGGGAAGATCTTCTTCACTCAGCCCACTGATTCAAATGCCAATCTCTTCTAGAAACACCCTCACAGTCATACCCCAACATAATGCTTTATTGGCTATCTGAGCATTTCTTCATCTAGTCAACATGACACCTAAAATTAACCATCACAGTGTGGAAGTGCACAGTTATTTCAACATGCCACTTGAAAAAGAACCAATTTCAGGAAAAGGGACACTAAAATTTCAAAAAATGAAAAATAAATAAGGTCAAACCTTTGCATTCACTGAAATGTTTCTGACCTCATGTCTGAAGAAAGGGTCCTTCAAAATGAAAACTTTGAGAGTGGGTGTATGAGTTTCATGCTGCTGCACCAACAAATCACTATACACTTGGAGGCATGGAACAATGCCAATTTATGATCTTATAGTTCTGGGGTCTGAAGTCCTGTAATCCAGGTGTCAGTGCTGTGTTCCTCCTGGAGACTCTGGGGGAAATATGCTCCCTGTCTTTTCCAGCTTTGGGAAGTCACCATGCATCTTGACTTCTGGCTGCTCCCAGCAATGGGATTACTGTGATCTGCTTCTACCTTCAAGTCCGCTTCCCACCCTTGGCTTCCATCATCATGTCTCCTACTTTTCTCTCACCTTTCTGCCTCCCTCTGATAGGAGCCATTGTCATTATATTGAGCCCACTTGGCTAATCCTGAATCATCTTCCCATCTCAATGTATTTAATCATATCAGCAAAATCTCTTTTGCTATGTAAGGTAATGTATCCACAGATTCTGAGAATTAGGACAGAGATGACCTTGAGGCGGGGCCGTTTCTCCCCCCATGTCAGGGTTTGCTGATTCTCACTTGCTGGCCCAATGGTGAGACATGTGAGACCCAGAAATATGAGATTCAAGATAGCCACAGTTCTGGAAAAGTCCCATTATCTCTCCTAATTTAGCTGAAGAATGTGACTATGTATAAGTAGACACCTATCTACTTATCTATTGATCTATCTATCTATCTGCCTGTGCATCCATCCATCCATCCATCCATCCATTCATCCATTCTTTTAGCTGAAGAATGTGACTATGTATATATGGGGTTTTGTTCTCTAACCCTATGGCCTATCATTGAGGTCTAAGACTTAGCTCTGCCAGTGAAAAACTCAAGGCCCAGCAAGCCAGGACTTGTGGAGCACTAACATTACCTGTCCTTTTCCAGGTGCAGCCAGCTGCATAAGTTGTTGGATGCATCTTGTCTCAACCTCCCTGGTTTCCCCCAAACCTCACTCCTCTATTACTCACTTTGTCCCCATTTCCCTCCCCAATCTTAGTGCCCCCTTCTCCAGTGCACTGGGGAATAAGTGGACACAGTCCCATGCAAATATTTAAAAAGAATTTGCAAAAAATAAGAAGTCTAGGAACTGTTTCCAAACCACATCTGGGCATCTTCAGATTTTCTCTTATCCATAATATAAACACTGAGTTAGAAGAAAAGAACAGTTAAAAGAGGGAGTCTTCAAATTCAACTTCCCACATTCTTTCTCCCCTCCTTATTTAAGCTGTTGTGTGAACAATTTCAACATAGATGGAGTCTTTAAACCCAGTTGTTTTTAGCAGATGGTTTCATAAAATTTCAAAATGCAATGGTATGAAAATCATGCAAAGAAATCCATAACATCATCTATAGAGGACATGCATATCCCAAACCTGTTCAAAACACATACAGAAGCTCAACCATTCTGGATCTTTTTTTTCTTTTCTGAGATGGAGTCTCACTCTGTTGCCCAGGCTAGAGTGCAATGTTGCAATCTCGGCTTGCTGCAGCCTCTGCCTCCCAGGTTCAAGTGATTCTCCTGCCTCAGCCTACCGAATAGCTGGGATTACAGGCATGTGCCACCACACCTGGCTAATTTCGTGTTTTTAGTAGATAGATAGATAGATAGTAGAGATGGGGTTTCGCCATGTTGATCAGGCTAGTTTCAAACTCCCGACCTCAGGTGATCCGCCCACCTCAGCCTCCCGAAGTTCTGGGATTACAGGCATGAGCCACTGTGCTCGGCCCATCCTGGATTTTTAAGCAATACCTTTTCTAAAGTGAGCAAATCAATATATTAGCAATTCAAAGAAAAAATAACCAAATGTAAGTTAAAAAAAAAAGAAACATTAAGCATGGTGGAAGATAGGAAAGAGTTATTTAGATCTTGGCTGCTAAGGACTAGAGTACACATAGAAGAGTGTTGGTTTCATATATAAACTCGACATTATGCCATCGCAATAATCTTTGCTCGATGCAGATATTAAAACTTCATGGTTTCAACATGTTTTTGTACAACTGAATAAATAAAAGAATATTATTTATAATACTCTCCAGAGGAAAGGCTTAATATCTCTTCATTATTGGGGATGTAGGGATGTGTGACTCTAGTTATTTTTTCAGGTCTTTAAATGAACAAGATTGTTGGTCTTTTTGAGATTCATGAATGTAAGAATATGAGGCTCTGTAACATTCTGTGAGAAACATAGGTAACTCAAGAAAGGAGAACAATATTTTTTCTGAAGACTTGCTTTTGTGGTAAGGGAAATTTGGGATCATTTTTTGGCATCCTCCTATTTGCCATTTTTGTTCACTGTTACTGCCTTCAAAGTGAGTGAAAGAGCATACCAGGCTCTCTTTAAAGACAACAAAGGCAAGGGGAAATGAATGGCTTTGCCCAGTACTGCGGCCGACCTTGGGAGGCAAGAACTACAAAGGCTGGGCAGGGGAGGCTCACTTCAGAAAGAGAAGAACGATACGAAAGTGATACTAGCCTGGGGCTGATAATTGGCACTTAGTAACAAGGTACTTCACAGGTACCTTAAGCATTTTATGTACCCATCCTATGACATCAAACACTTCTTGGACTGTGCTTTCCTTGTATACTAGCACATCCCTCATGAACTACAAGTGCTTTGTGGGCTGCGAATATTGTTCCTCTCTTGTTCCTTCCAATACGGCAGATGCAAGTTAGGTCCCAGAGAGCTGAAGAATAAATGAAAGACAAGAATTTCTTCCCCATTAGATTTCATAGTGTCTCACCTAAAATAAGTGATAGATAGATATTGATAGACATCCCTTTTCTGCACAAAGTTTACTTCCGTGTATAGTTTCAAGGGTACATTGCTAAGTCTGAAAGTTGGTGAAATAGGGCTTGTTAGGAATACTAAATGACATGTAGGACATTTTCAATATGATGCACCAAACTGATCATTTGGACTTGAATTAAACTCACAATTCCCCAACTCTTAAAGAGAGAAATTTCAGCTATGATTAAAACTTCATAATTTGTCAGTTGCTTATGATTGATGTAAATACATTCAATTTAATCGATTATAAAAAGCATATACTTTATCCTCAAGATGTATAATCTATATCTCACTGAGGTACTTTCAATCCTTAAATGGTGATATATTTTTCAACTTATTTTTGTTTACAAGAAGTCTCAGAAGAATACATATCAGGCTTCTGTTGGGTTTGAATCTGCCCCTACTCACACTCAGAGAACTGTTTGCCCTCATGCACACATATAATCTCTTTTATGAACTCCTGTTTTTAAAATTTATTAACTGAAGCAAGGGGTCCTCTCTGCTCTTCTTAATAATAACTTTTTCTGCAGCTTCCTCTGATATCATTTTCTTATCTAATAAAAGTCTATATTTCATCAACCTTTTTTCTTTACCTAAAAGCCTCCTTCTATTCACAATGGAGGAAGATTGGCAAGGAATCCTGTACTAGGAGTAAAGTAAAATACAACTTGGCCTCTTCCTTCCCGTGACCTCTGAGGTTCATTCCTTCCTCTCTCTGAGCTTGGCTTTTCCCTTTGCCTAAAGAGGGAGGTCAGATTAGTTTATGCCCAGGATCCAATTCTACCACGCACCCCATGAATTTTTTTTTTTTTTTTTGAGACGGAGTCTCGCTCTGTGGCCCAGGCTGGAGTGCGGTGGCGTGATTTCGGCTCACTGCAAGCTCCGCCTCCCGGGTTCACGCCATTCTCCCGCCTCAGCCTCCCGAGTAGCTGAGACTACAGGAGCCCGCCACTGCCCCTGGCTAATTTTTTTTGTATTTTTAGTAGAGACGGGGTTTCACCGTGGTTTCGATCTCCTGACCTCGTGATCCGCCCGCCTCCTCCTGCCAAAGTGCTGGGATTGCAGGCGTGAGCCACCGCGCCCAGCCATGATCTTACCACCTGGGAGAGCTCTGTAAAAAGAGCTTGCATATTTCACAAGTTTACTATCCAAACTTTTCAACAATGCAATCTTTGGGGTCATATTTTTGGGAAAAAAAAAAAACTATCTTTTCTCAATATCAAGAACGTATCTCAGAGGCATTCCAAGTTCCTTATTTGCCATCCTGTTGGATGGCATTTGTTGGGAGAGAAGGCAGGACATTCAATGGAGCAATTCAGAATATCTCAATTTGCTTGCTTCCTCTGTACAACTCTGAACAAGTTATGAGGCATTTGAGCTTCAGTTTTTCTCTTCTCAAACTGGAGAAATAAATACTGATGTTCTTGACCTGGGGAGATCTAAAAAGGATGAAGTAAATGAAAAGAGTTTGCCACACACAGGTGCATAGCAGTAGCTGTCTCTAATCTGTATCTCTACAATCAATCCACTATGAGGCCACCAGCAGGGTTGTTAGAACACAAATTTGATTATGCCATTCCTGGCTCCCCACCACCTACAGGATGTACTGCTAACTTCTTTATCAACTCAAGCCTCGTCTCCCACCATCTCCCCTCACCCAATGAGAAGCCTATTTTCCACCCACGGAGCCATCTGTAGTCTTGTCTGTCATCCTCTTGTGGACTTCAGAGACTTTGGTAGACTTTTCTCTCTTCCTGGAATATCCTTTCCCACTTTTTCCATCTGGTTAAATTCTTATTTCTTAAGTAGCATAGTTTGTAAAAAGATCTACCCCACCTTCTTATTTAGACAACAACAGCAAAATATTTCAAATACAATTGAAGTCTCCCGGTCCCCTTCATTGATACCATTTCTTTCACTCCTCAGAAGTAAACTCTCAACTCAACTTGGCAATAATCAGTCCCTTGAGTGGTTTTTATAAATGCCTAAATATGCATGTTGCCATAAAACATATTGTGCTGTTGATAGTGTTTTAAAATGTGTATTATATATGTATATGTGTGTGTTATAGTACCCTGGGCATTTTAATCTTTTTGCTAAAATTTTGACATGCAAAAGTTCTGAAAACCAACCCAATTTTTTTTTTCCATAATGTATTTGGCAACAAAGTTTAACCTAACTTGAACTCATTAGGTGGCAAAACATGCCCTGAATTGATGTGAGGCTATCCTTGGCCATGATTTATTCTACTTAGGTGAATCTCTATTTTTTTTTCAGAGGAAATATTAGTATGTTTGGTTTTATAGTGCTGGCCCAGCTTCTGAGGGGGTGTTACCAAAATATAAATATATGCCTCTCTGAAGTATTTTTAAAACATTGAATTCTGAAACACATCTGGCCACCAAAGGTTTTGGAAAAGGAATTTGGACTGAGATGTTTTTGAAATCAACCCATGTTGACTCAAAAAGCTCTAGTGCATTTATTTTAACAGCTTTAACAGCTTGATAATATTACATTGTGTGATACAGCTCAATTTACCTATTCAGTCCCTGGTTGATGGACATTTAGGGTATTTCCAATTTTTAACAATTTTAAACAGTGCTGCAGTATGATTCTGGTGCATGAATACTGCTGCAATGAATAGGAATTTCCTAAAAGTAGAAGTGCTGATGCGTGCTGTATATGCTTTTCTCATTTTATTAGCTATTGCCAAATTGCTCTCAAAAATGGGCGTACCCACATAGATATGAACTGCTAGGGTGTAACAGATTCCTTTGCTCCACATTTTGGCAAACACTTGGGATCAGTGGTCTAGGAAATGGTCAACATTTCTATGTTCTTTATGCATGTTCTAAATGCACATTTCATCTCCAATTTGGGAGATACAGGATTCTATATATCTTATTTCACACTCAGGAATTATGTGGTTCAAATATTCTGGATCTTTCTTATTTTGTTCCTGAGATATCAGTTACTGAGAGAAGTATATTAATATCTCCCACTATAATGGTAGATTCTTCAGCTAGTTTTTTTTTAATTTTGTCATTTCTTTGATGTGATTTGAAGATACATAATTGGGTATATAGAAGTTTTAAACCATAATAATGCCTTTATGTATTTTAGTTCCCTGTAATAATTTGAGGCTTCAATTTTTTTGCCTGATATTAAAATAGTTACACCAGCTTTTTTTAAGGCTAGTTTCTGCCTGGTATATATTTTCTCAATCCTTTACTTCCAAATTTAATGAGTAATTATGTTTCTCTCTTCCTCTCCTTCAGACACTTGTATGGGGCAAACTAAGAACATTTACATTTATTATAACTACTGACATATTTAGGTTGATTTAAAATTTCTTACTTTATGTGTTCTACTGGTTCATGTTTTTTTCATTTCTCCTTTCTTCCTTTCTATTGGATTGATAGAGTATTTTTATATCATCCCCTCCCCCCGATGAGGTATAACATAATCATTCTATTATCAAACTTTGATGGCTGTCTTTAAAATGTTACCTTTCAGATTTGATTTAACATAGTCAAAAAGGAAGTAATAACTCTTTTTTTCTGGAACAAGAAAAGACCCTTACTTTGAGCATTATTGTTCAAAATGTTGGTACTACATTTTTTCTGGATGTGTGTACATGTTTCTTTCTTTCTGACATAAAACTTTCAGTTATTTTTTTCAGGAAGTTTCTGTTTCTGGTAAGTTCTTATTCATCTTATAATGCCCTTATTACACCTTTACCCTTGAATGACACTTGTAGAATTCTTGGTGGAATTCTTATTTTCTCCATCAATTTGGGAGATATGACAACCTCTTCTTCTAGCCTGAAGACTCAATAAATGCTGGTTGTTGTGTGGATTACACAAGTCATATAATGTCTGTTCTCAAATTTGCCAACGCTTTTCATCTGACTTGAATTTGTTATTTAAATCTTTGATTAATTTTTCAGTTATGTTTTTACCTTTTTAATTTTACATTTAGTTCTTTGTCACATTTTTCTGTATTTTTTTCTTAGAGTATGTAATTATTTCAGTTTTTGAATCTTTAGTTTTTATCACTTAAATACTTATTTTTTGGTGTTTAGTAGATATATATATATTTTTTGCTTAATCTCTTTGATCTTTTATCTGTCCCATGACAAAGATGTCACTCCCAATGATACCAAAAATAATCAGTTATTTGTCTGATGTCATATTACGCATACATAACACTCTCAGAATAACATGACTGACACTATCACTAATGACATAATCACCAGAAGTTTAAAATTTTACTTACAGCCATATTTAACTTTTTACTTCCTTTAAAGTTGTTATTTGTATTATAACTATATACGTGAAACAGCACCCAGACAATACTGGAAAATTTTTGTTTTCCACATTCATGTTTAAAAAAATTAAATGGATAAAAACATTGTATTAGATATACCCAAATGGTTACCTTTTCTGTTGTTCCTTCTTCATTTTTACAGCTCCAAGTTTCCCTTGTATATCATGTTTCTTCACTCTGAACAACTTTTATGAATTCTTTAAAAGCATATCTGCAGGTGACTAATTCCCTTAGTTTATCTTTATATGAGAATGTTTCTATTTTGCTTTTATTCCTGATGAATATTTTTGTTACACATAAAATTTTACATGGGTAGTTTTTTAGCAATTGAAAAATGTTCTTCTACTTTCCTCTGGTTTCCATAATTTCTGATGAAAAATCCATAGTCATTTAAATTATTTTTCCTTTATATACAATTATTGGTTTCCTTTGGATACTCTGAAGATTTTTAAAAAGTTATCCTCAGTTTTCATCAGTTTTAATGTTATATTTCTGGAAATGATTTTTTAAAGTTTATCATGTTTGTGTTTTACTGAACTTTCTGAATCTGTAAATGCATGTTTCATAAAATTTGGGAAGATTTTGCCAACTGTTTCTTCAAACATTTTTTTCATATTTATTTTCTCTTGAAATTCTAATGGCGTGGATTTAGACCTTTTAAAACTTTCCCAGGGGTCCCTGAGTCTCTGCTCATTTTTAAGATCATTTTTCTCTATGTTCAGTTTGTATAATTTATATTCATCTATATTCAAGTACTTTACTCTTTTCTATTTCATCTAAATTCTGCTTCTGAGTCCAATGAATTCTTTTAATTTCTATATTAAATTTAATTCTAAAATATAAAATAGTTTCTATTTATCTAATAAGAATGTTTATCTTTACATTCATTTCCAGAGTGTTCACCTTGACTCCATGGATAATTATTACAATAGCTATTTTAAAAGCTTTTTCTGGTAATTCCACCATGTGGTTTTGGTTCATCTTGGGATTGGCACCAAATGATTTTCTTAGCCTTTAGCATTGGTTAGCTTCCCCTGTTTTGTGTGTGTATTTAAGTTCATGCAAAAGTAATTGGGGTTTTTGCCATTACTTTTGATGGCTAAAGCCATGATTATACATATATGTATGTGTGTGTGTGTTTACATACCAAGTAATTTTGAAATGTATCCTGGACATTTTGCATATTATTTTGTGAGACTCTGGATCCTGCTAAAATCTTCTAGAAAATATTAATTTTTGTTTTGTTCTAATAGGCAATCAATCCAGTTAGGCTCAGAGTGCAAGTTCCACCTTACTGCCTGTGATTGGTGGCTCTAACAACAGTTCAGTTTTCAAAGCCTTTGCTGTGCTGTTTGAATATGCCGGCATATGTATATATCACTGAGGGGTTAGGCTGGGATTTAGGCTATGGTTTATTTTACAGTCCAGTTCCTAAGGCCTTTGCTCTGCTTTGCTGGCTCTGCTCCACCCAGGCATAGCCCAGAGGGAAGTCTTAGACTTATGCAAGTTCATGCACAGAAAGTGGGGAAGAGCCTTCTTCAACCTCTCCTCTCTAGATTTTCCTTGACAATAGTTCCCGAAGGCCACTTTTCCAGTCTCTCTGAATGAAAAGATAAGGTTCTTTCTGGATTTTATCCCCCCCGAGACGGTTGGGGAATTCCATGAGACTGGGACTACCTTTAGGGCAAAGTGGTGAGAAAGAAGAAATGGAGAAAAAAATCAGGGACTCTCTTTTTCTGTCTTCTTAACAGAGAGGAGCGTCTTTTCTTAGGGCTTCAAGTGCCTATGATGCCTCAGAAGTCTCAGAATAGTTCTGCTACCAGGGCTATCCTCACAACATGGCTGGGGAAAAAAGAGAAAACAAAAATTTTAAGGGGAGGGGAAATTTTTCCTCACTCTCTGACATGTGGAGTTTTACCTTCCCTTTCCTTTGGCCATCCCTTTCCTTTGGCCAGAAATAGAGTTTTTCTTTCTATGCATGCTATACTTTTTTTTTTTAGACGAAGTCTTGCTTTGTTGCCCAGGTTGGAGTGCAGTGGTGTGATCTTGGCACACTGCAATCTCCCACGATTCTTGTGCCTCAACCTCTCAAGTAGCTGGGATTACAGGCATACACCACCATACTCGGTTTATATATATAATTTTTTTTTTTTTTTTTTTTTTTTTTTACTAGAGATAGGGTTTCGCCATGTTGGCCAGGCTGGTCTTAAACTCCTAACATCAGGTGATCCGCCTGCCTCAACCTCCCAAAGTGATGGGATGACAGGAGTGAGCCACCACACCTGGCCTCACTATACTTTTAACAATTTGACTTATCCTTGAACCAAAGCTGACAGACAAAAAAGGAAGCAAAGCAAAATAAAACACTGTAAATACCATTCCTGAAGTGGAAAATGATTCAGGGTCTTACTTCACTTTCCAATGTCCCTCTTAGTTAGTTTTCAGAATCCTCAGGTAGTTTCCTTCTGTATTCTGCTCAATGATTTTAGCCATAATCAGACTGTAGTTAACTTACCCCATCTTATCAATACTGGAATTATTTTTAAATTTACATTTTATGTTTAGGAATTGCTTTGAAAAGTTTGATTTAATTTTGCTTTTAAGTATGTGACTATCTATATGGTTCTCAAGTATTTATATACCTCCCAGGTAAAAACTGAAAAACAAGGTTGTTAGGAGCTGTAACACGTCCCACCCCAAATTCATATGTTGAATTCCTAAACGCCGGTACTTCAGAATGTGACTGTATTTGGAAACAAGGTCTTTCAAGCTTATTAAATTAAAATAATAAAGAAAAATAAGACCACTAAAGTGGGTCCTAATCCAATCTGATTTGTGTCCTTACAGGAATAATACACTTGTGCACACACAGAGACACTAGGGGTGTGCATGCACAGAGAGAAGACCATGCGAAGGGGCAACAAGAGGGCAGCCATCTACAAGCCAAGAAGAAAAGCCTTAGAAGAAACCAGGCCTGCTGATGTCTTGCTCTTGGGCTTCTGGCTTCTAGAACTGTGCAAGAACTAGATTCCTGTTGTTTAAAGCCCCCTAGTTATGGTACTTCATCATGGCAGCCCTAGTAGACTAAACTTGTATTAGTCTGTTCTCATGCTGCTAATAAAAACATACCTGAAACTGGGTAATTTGTAAAGGAAAGAAGTTTAATGGACTCACAGTTCCACATGACTGCGGAGGCCTCACAATCATGGTGGAAGGCAAAGGAGAAGCAAAGGCACAACTTACAAGGCGGCAGGCAAGACACCTTGTGCAGGGGAACTCCCATTTATAAAACCATCAGATCTGATGAGACTTATTCACTACCCCGAGAACAGTTTGAGGGAAACCTTTCCCATGATTCAATTATCTCCACCTGGCCCCACCCTTGACACATGGGGATTATTATAATTCAAGCTGAGATTGTGGTGGGGACACAGCCAAACCATATCAAAATCCTATTCTCTTTTTGTCCTGCCAATTTGTTCAGTATTATTTACAATTTCCTATATGCCATAATCTACAATATTTCTATCTTCTTCACATGCAACAACTCCTTAAGTTGGTATTTCTGTGTCTGTTTCTATGAATTAAGATACTATTACAGCTGGTGAGCAAGAGAGCTGGTGCCATAGACTGAGCATTTGTCTCCCCAAAATTCACATATTGAAATCCTAATCCCCAAGGTAATGGTATTAGGAGGTAGAGGCCTTTGGCAGGTGATTAGGTCATGAGGGCAGAGCCCTGGTGAATGGGATTAGTGCCCTTATAAAAAGAGACCCCAGAGAATTCCCTGGGCCCTTCTACCATGTGAGGACACGGAGAGAAGGAGCCATTACTGAACCAGGAATTGAGCCCTCATCAGACTCTGAATCGGCCGACTCCTTGATCTTGGTCTTCTCAGCTTCCAGAACTGTGAGAAATAAATTTCTGTCGTTTATAAGTCACCCAGTCTACGGTATTCTATTACAGCAGACGGAACAGACTAAGCCAGCTGTCCTCCAACACATGGTTACACAGCCCAAATGCTTCTTGATGCATGGCACTGCTAAGATAAGCTGGAGTGCAAATATGGAGAAGAAGTTAAATGTACAGGCATGAGATTCTCTAGGTTGTCATTAAACCACAGCTCCAAAGCTGAAGAGTAATGTCATTTTAATTCACCAATCTTTTTTTTTTATTAAACTACTATTCATGCAGTCAGGGCGGTGCATATCCCTTCCTGAAAAATTTTGACAAACTCCAAGTACCATTCAGAAACATGAAGGGTTCTCAGTGGGACCTTGTTACTCTGAACATTAACACAAAGCCATTTCACACAATACAATACAACTTGATTTTGTATGGCACCCCATTCCAGTAGTGACCCCAGTGGAAATTCATGCATCCTGTTTTTAATCCTCCTGGAGGGATTTAATTTCAAAAGTACAACTACTTTTGCCTAATGCAACCTGCATTTGAAGAAATGTTCCTTCTTGACAACTTGTATGAGAGGATGACAAGGTCTTTATTCTGACTGTGACTCAATAGACCACATTTTGCCTCTAATGAGAGTATATGAATACCACCTAGGGAGGGTGGTATGAATGGTACTTGGAGTTTGTCAAAATTTTTCATTTCCCCCCCCATATGAAGTACTTATGGACTAAAATTATAGTATTGAATAACAACAAAAACTACCAAAATGACTTAATATTTTTTCTGTTTCCTTGAAAATAAAAATTCTGTTTACTCACCTATTATAGAAAGACGGCTTGGTCAAGTGGAGCCAACAGCAAGTTGCAATTCTTGGTTTTTGCCCCAGGAAAAACTTTGCCAAGTTGTGTGACCTTAGGCAAGTCTTTTCTCCTCCCTGGTATTCTGTTTCCCTACTCAGGAGAAGCAAGAAGTCCACTTTTGATGTATATACTCTCTGTCCTGTTTATTAACTCAGATTCCTGCTAAGCTCCTTTTTCTTAGGCTTGGTCAATTCACTGATCCACATCCTAAGGGATTTGGGAAGTACTCAGGGAGAAGCTCCTGTTTGAACAGTCCTTTATGAGTTAAACATAACTTGAAGAGTGGGGTGAGGAGGGAGCAGGCTGTGCAAACATATGGTTTAACACACAGCATTGAAACTGATACCAGAAATTAAGAAGAGGGCTTCTTTACCCTGATAGCCTGGCTTCATTTCTAGCTGACCAACAAAGACTCACTAAATAATGGTGAGGCAGCCTCTTAGCAGGCAGGTGTTCCTGTTAATTTAGACCATGAATCAGATAGCTAGGAAGTAGCAGAGATAGCATTTGACCTTAGCTGGCTTGGTTCTAGCATAAGCTTAGCCACCATGCTGATACTCCTTGCAAGCTAAAGTAGAGTCTTTCTGCCTTCTGTTTTCTGAGCTGCCCCAGCACAACAGACTCTATGTTATAGGACACGAGAAGCAGCGCAGATCTCCTCCTGAGTAATACACCCCAATGCAGTCATGGCAATGGCCCTCAGAGTTGGGTGAATTGTATACAGTTTGGTCTACCTAATTCAGAGAACAGGAACAACTGTTTTTCTGTATCATACAGGAAATCTAGGATTTCTGTCTGGTGGTATACTTGGGCTTCTACTTCCCTACATCCCGGATTCTGTGCATTTCAGAATTCTATTCCTGTGGAGTGGGACACAAGGTGACATATCTGAGGACCCTGTTTCCCTAAGTAGGGTTGCTTGTCTGTTGCCTTAATTCACAGATAAGAGGCAAATGACGACTCCAGGTCATTAGGAGCCATTGCCCTGTGTCCCGCTTACCCAGTTCCCAATGGTGCTGAGCCTGGCCTAGATTTTGACCCCTTGGATTAAGCAACCACTTATGGCCCTATGGGTATACAGGTTGGTGCTTGCTTTCACAGGTTCTGATATTTAGCTTATTTATTTATTTATTTATTTTTTTTTTTATGTTTTAGTTGGGGTCCTACTCTGTCACCAGGCTGGAGAGCAGTTGCACGATCTCAGTTCACTGCAACCTCCACTTCCTGGGTTCAAGGGATTCTCCTGCCTCAGCCCCCTGAGTAGCTGGGACTACAGACATGTGCCACCACGCCCAGCTAATTTTTGTATTTTTGGTAGAGATGGGTTTTCACCATGTTGGCCAGGATGGTCTCAATCTCTTGACCTCATGATCCGCCTGCCTTGGCCTCCCAAAGTGCATATTTAGCACTTTCTATGACCTTTGGTGCAATCTCCATTCCGGCTCATTTAGCTCCTGGCTGCTTGGAGCCTAATACCAACATTCTAAGCCAGGCTGAGCTTCTCAGAAGCCAACCCTGGCCACCGACCCACTTTGCTCAGCCTTTGATTCTGGACATAGAGTTTCCTTAGAAAATACCTCTGTTCTACCTTCCTACTGAACTTCCAAGAATTGGCCCTAAGTCTTTCATGGAGAAACCTAAGAACATTGAGCTAATAAGCTCCTCTTTGAAACTTGTGTGGGGTTTCTCCAATATCAATAACCAATTCTCCAATTATTTAACAACTGGGCACTCAGAAATTCAGTTCAATCTCAGCACCAACTACCTGGAATTGGCACAGCCCCCACAGGTGAAGGGTCCAATCCCATGAGGATGCCCCAATTTCAGATGCCAGTGCAAGTGGGATCCCCAGATGACTCACATTTCTGCTCAACCAAGTACAAATTCAGGGGTTCCCAAGACCCCTCCTCTTCAGGTTTGATAATTCACTAGAAGGACTCACAGAACTCAGGACATCACTTTAATGATTAACACAGATTCCTGCTAAGCTCCTATTTAGGCTTGGTCTTTGAGTGCTTAAGAGAATTCATTGATCCACAGCCTAAGTGGTCTGGGAAATACTCAAGGAGGAGCTCCTGTTGCAACAATCTTTATTATGAAGGACACAAGGCAGAAAGAGCCAGATGGAAGAGAAGCACAGGACAAGGTATCGTGGAGATGAGTGTGTGCACAGACCTTCCGTGCTCTCCCCTGCTGCCCACTCTCCCAGCACAGTGATGTGGTCACTGATTGGAGGCTCCTGGAACCTTCTTCTTTAGGGGGTTTTAGGAAGATCACAATACATAGGCATGATTGGTTCAATCATTGGCCATTCGTGATTAAACTCCATCTTCAGCTTCTCTCCTTGGGAGGGCAGAAGATGGAGCTAAAAGTTCTTACTCTCTAATTGTGCCTTGGTGTTTTGGCCACCTACCTCTAACCTGAAGCTATCTAGGGCTTTGTCCACTGTCAGGAGTCATCTCATTAGCCAACAAAAGACACTGTTTTCACTCAGGAGATTGCAAGTGTTTTAAAAGCTCAGGAACAGGAACTAGGGACAAATACCACTTTTTTTTTTTTTTTTTTTCCAGAGACAGAGTCTATTTCTGTCACCCAGGCTGGAGTGCAGTGTGATAGTGTGATCTTGGCTCACTGAAACCTCCACTTTCCGAGTTTAAGCAATTCTCCGCCTCAGCCTCCTGAGTAGCTGGGATTACAGGCGTGTGTCACCATTCCCGGCTAATTTTTTTTTTTTTTTTTTAGTAGAGACGTGGTTTCGCCATGTTGACCAGGCTGGTCTCAAACTCCTGACCTCATGATCCACCCACCTCAGCCTCCCAAAGTGTTGGGATTACAGGCATGAGCCACCATGCCTGGCCCAAAGGCCACATTTTAAAAATTATTATTGTATACCATAGGAACCTAATAAAAATTTGAACTCATAGTGGATTCAACCTAGCCAAGATTCCAAAGAAAGATCTATGTCATAGGGCAGAGGAGAAACGCTTCTTCAATTTTCAGGATCCTGGGGCTGCAAGAGCTGACAAGGAGCTCAGCTGAAAGCCAAGCATGGGACAAAGGATCCACGACTTTAGGATTTTTATTTTCAACTTTACAATAGTGTGAAAGTGATACTCATTCAGTAAGAACCCTACCTAGAGTGCCCATACAATCATTCTGCTTTTTACTTTCAGTACAGTATTCAATAAATTGCATGAGCTATTCAACACTGTTTTACAAAAATAGGCCTTGTGCTAGATGATTTTGCCCAACTGCAGGCTAAGTGTTCTGAGCATGTTTAAGTTAGGCTATGCTATGCTATGATGTTTAGTAGGTTTAGGGGTATGTCTCTATAAGTTGAAGATAGAGATGCTGCACTTCCCATCACCAGGATGTCCTGAACACATCCTATATATTAGATGATAATCGAAGCTGTGAGATGATATCTGGCTCAAGGCCACACACCCATGTTCTGGTGCAAGAGGCATGTCCTACTCATGCTGACCCTTCAGGAGCCCTAGGAGACTCCACCCCAGCAGCAGAGTGAGATGGCTCTGAAGGAAAGGGTGGGATGAGAGGAGAAAAGCAGTAGGAAAGTATCAGGAGCTGCAGGAGAAAGTCCTCACTCCACCAAAGGGGTCTAGTGGGAAGAAATGGGGCAAGTGACCCCACTCTGTGGAACTTGGAAGCCCAAGACAAGAATTTCCATTCCCAGGCTGTCCACATAGCTTGTCACCACTCCCACTACCCCCCATGCACCCACATGAAAAATCGCCATCCTTTAGAGCCACAACAGAGGAAAGGGCTCAGCACTGCTTTCACCATTGCCCCTTGTCTCCCACTCTCCCTTTATTTTAACCACACTGACTGTTCTCACATTACTGTAACCACAGTTGGCCTCTGGAATCTTCCTCCAACCAACCAAGCACATTCCTGACTCAGGACATTTGGCCCAGAGATTCCATTTGCCTGGAACACTCTGCCTTCCAATATTCACATCCTTTGCTTCCCCACTGCACAGAGATCTTGACGAGTCCACAGTGGGGTTCCCTGCCCGCCTTGTGCCAAGTAATCCCTCTGGACACACAGAATATCACCTCTACTCTCTTATTCTGGAATGCATTTTTCTGCTTACAACTTGATTTACGTATATTTCTCCCCATCCCCATCATTTCACAGTAACTGCTACATGGAAAGATCTTTAATTATTTTACTCATGACCTACTTTTGGAGCAGTACCTAGTACTGGGGAAGTGCTTAATGATTGATGAATGACAGTTGATTGAATGAATATAGATAGATATTGTGCCCTATCCTATGTGACCCAGGAACTCAGGACAAAGATGGACTCAAGAGGGAATAGTGGCTTGTTCCTTCCAGACAATCTTTGGGTGACTGGTGACCTAAGAGTTTGGCCTACCTGGAATCATGTACCCAACAACTTTTTAGGTTTGGATTAGAATTGGAGAGGCTGGCATAGAGGCAACTAGTGCTTGTCAAATTTTTGGGTTTGGATTAGAATTAGAGAGGCTGAGATAGAGGTAACTGGTACAGGGAAGGCTTGCAGAAAGATAATTGCTAGGTCCCATAGAGTCTTGGTGTACAAGTTCCTTCTGCTGAGGCATAGAGAGAATTCTTAGTCTCTGGGGAAGCACTGGATCATGAGGCCCAGCTATATTGTGATTCCTCTTTTTCCCACCATTTTTGAAACCCTCTAGAACCTGGACAAGTGGCTGAGAATGTAAGTTTTCTTTTTTGTACATGCGTATTCTTACACCAGACCCTCTTTGCCTTCAGAGACTCGAGAGATTCTCTTGTTTCTTAGAAACTGATAAATTTTAAGAGAGTCATCATGGTTTCTGTGAGTTTTCAGGCCTGGTAACATCAAGATGTGTTTGGGTTGCAGAGAGAAGAGGAAGGAATCAATAAAAATGTAAAGCAAAACAGAGGAAAGAAAATTAAATGACTTCTTTTGAGGACTTAGCAAACACTATTAATTGTGTGGCTGTTATTTATCATATTTGATTTTCATATCTCTATGTTTAGGATATTTTTAAATAGACGAAGCAAAAAAAAAAAAAAACCCTGCAAACTCTCTTAAAGAATAGAGAAATTTGTCTCACATAAGAGGAAGTCCAAGTTAACAGTGTCTATACAGCAGGATCAGCAATAAAGCTCCACTTCTTTCCTATTCTTTTGCCTCCTTTTGGTGAAAGCTTCATCCTCAGGGTGGCTATCTCTGTACTTGCATGATGGATTCTAGAAGCTCCCAGGCAGCATGTTTCCAGAGGGCCAGAGTGAGAAGGCTGCTCCCCCATTCACAGCCAACCTACACGTGGCCTCAAGCTCTGACAGGTGCAAGCCTGGGTTTCTGAACCCCTCACCCTTCAGAGAGAAGGGATGACCACTATTGACTTGGACCATTCAAAGTCTCATTCTTAGATCTGAGGGTGTTGTCCACTCACCTGACTCCTAAGAGCTGAATGGGGGAGAGTTGGCCTCGTGAAAATGGAAGACAGATTCTTCTAGGAAGAAGCAAGTGAGGAATGGATGTCTCATTACCATTTCACAGATAAGAAAATTGATACTCAGTGGGATGAGATATTCTGCTTACATGATACAAATTGGCCACACAACTAAGTAGCATGTACCAAGTCTATTCCTTGGTACATGTAAATACCAAGCCTGTATTTAAAGCCTGTATTTATAGCATAAGAGATAAAGGAAGGAGGTGGTAGAAGCAAGAGAGGAAATGGAAAGAAAAGGGGGAAAAAAAACAGAAAAGAAAGGAAAATAAGAAGTAAGGATGTCACGAGCTTCTTCCCCAGCCAGCCTAACACACGAGGGCCAAGTTAAGAACCGACTGTCACCATGTGGTTTTCCAGTTCATTACTTCCTGGCATCAGCAAGGTCTCATTTGTGAGAAGAAAACAATGACTTTAAAAGACTCATAAGGATTCTTGGACATCAACAGTCTTCTCCAAACATAATTTTATTAAATCTGAAGAAAAGTGAAACTGCTTCTTCCAGAGACCATCTTTGCTTCCAGATATATTAATTTACTAATGAACACAGAACAAGTGTCCTGTGGTTGGCTGAACCCCAGATATTAGAGGAAGAAAATAGCTGAAGCCATTCAACAAAAAGTTAAATGTAATAGAATTTCCGTATCTGACTTTTAAAGAAGCTTCCGGATTTATCATTTTATTCTGAAGTTGGACCACTTAGAGCCAGAGAATAGTAATATTTTAAAAGAGAGGAAAGTTTTCCTCTTCCCTATGGGACAAGCTTGCCTATTCCTTTATGCTGCGATGTCATTATTAGCTGAGTTTCATAGGCTAGGATTCAGTATAGGCCAGGATTGGAAGTGAGGGAACCTTCTGGACTATAGTGCCAGGCCTTAGGGGAAGTGTTTCAAAGGATGTGAGTACATGGGAATTCCCACATAAGCCTAATCAGGGAGGTGAATTGGACTGGCAAGGGTCTGAATAGCATGTCTTACTCAAAGCTCAAAGTCAAGCCTTAAGGTGATTTGGCTGTTTTGGGAAGAGTCGCCACCTGTGATTAGGATTGCAGGGGCCTGTGTTCTCCAGATAGAGATCTGAAAGGAGCCAGGGAGATGTCTGGAGCCCCAGATAATCAGGACAAGATTCTGAAAAGTCCCATGGGAAAACTCTGCTCCCATCAGGATGTCTATATCCAAAGCCAGTCACTACCCAGAGGGAATATTTCGGACCTAATGACCTAACTCCCACTATTATCAGTGCATTCCGTGATTGACAACCATATTTCCTAGCAAACTCACCCAAACTTGAGTTTCAATACTGTTTCATAGGCTTAATCATAGTCTTCAGTTCCTTCTGCTGTATGACTGATATCACAAACCTAACTCATGGGATGGTTAGAGCAGAGCAGTTTGAGTGTTCTTGTCCCCTCCAAAACCCATGTTGAAACTTAATTCCCAAAGCAACAGTGCTGGAATATAGAACTTAGTGGGAAGTCTGTAGGTCAGAAGGGCTTTGTCCTAGTGATGGATTCATATGGCTATAAAAAGACTTCTGGTAATTTGCTCCTTTCTGCTCTTCTGCCATAGGAGGAACAGCATTTCTTCCCTCTGGAGGATGTACCTTTCAGAGAACCACCTCAAATGTGGAAACCAGGCCCTTGTCAGACACCAGACCTGAACACACCTTGACCCTGGATTTCCTAGGCTCTAGAACTTTGAGAAGGAAATTTGTTTTTTATAAATTACCTAACCTCAGGACCTCTGTCATAGCAGCATAAATGAACTAAGACAAGTAGACTAACAGAATGAATACAAGCAAGATATAAAATATTAGAGGGTTGCATGGCACATGGAAAATGATAACACTGAATAACTACACAACTAATAATGAATGTAATTTGTAATAACTAAAAAACCTGTATAAATAAAGGTACCTAAGAATTTTCCTAGCCGAGATTATCAGTTTACCCTAGGCTCCCAAAACTGCCTAGCATGGTGAAATGGAATTATAAGGGTAAGCCTGAGCCTGTTTTCTACAAAGTTCCATCTGATGATTTGCCAAGGTTAGTAGGATCACTGCATCACAGTTGTCGGATACCAACATTGAATAATCGGTAAGCAGCCCTGCTCAGAAGAAACAGTGGGCTAGGCAATTGCAGAAGCTCCCTTCCTTGGTAATCCATGTGAGTTGTCCTGAGATTGTCTTGAAGATCCCTGGTGTTTAAATTGCTCTCCTTGCCTAAGTCTGTTGCCTAGAGAGTTGGACTGACTCAAAGTAAAAAGTGAAATTAGAACATAGAGTCATGACCATTTGCAGTGAAGGTCATCTCTTCCCAAGATCATTGCCATCTTTTTTTTTCTTTTTCTTTTTACTTAAATTAATGAAATATTTTCTCCTAGGAAGGAAAGTCGCATCTAAAACTCATTTTAATTACCTCACACTTGTACTCACAATTCTAGCATTGGTGTGTATGACAGACATTAAGGGACACCAAGAATTTCGGTGGAAGCCAGTATTTGAGGTCTAAGGAACTGAGTAGTGTTAGAGTTGCCCACCACTGGGGAGGTGCAATTTAGAGTTAAAGTCCCACCAGATTAGAGGAATTTCATAAAACATTTGATTTCTCATTGAAAACACAGAAATTCTATGTCATAAGAGCAAGAACCAAAGTAAACTGGTCCTAGAAAGGCATACATCCAAGCTACTACAGGGTCAGGTGATCTAGTAATTTCATTGCCTGTCAGAAAAAAACAACAAAAACCTCAATTTTATTTTGAGGATGATAATGAAATCCAGAGTATCCATATAAATCCATGGTATCTAGTATACAATAAAAATTCACTAAACACACCAAAAAGTAGAAAAATGTGGCTTGTAATCAAGAGAAAATATAGTCAAAAGAAGCAGATGGGCAGCTGACTCAGGTGTTAGAATTTGTAAAAAATAACTTCAATAAACAAAGCTATTATAACTTTTGAAAATAAATTACTGAAAAAAGTGAACTAGCAAACATTGAGCACTCTCAGGATAGAGATAAAAGCTACAAAAGAGAACCTAATGAAAATTTTACAACTGAGAAAAAAATACAATATATAAAGTGAATAGTACAATAATATGCTTAAAAGATTGAATACAGCAGGAGACAGGATCAGTAACTAGATCAATACAAATTATTTAATGCAAAACCCAGAGAAGAAATAAAATTTAAAATAAATTATTCAGAACCACAGTGACATATTGCATGGTTTGAAACAGTCTAATAAGCATATGATTAAAATTTTAGAAGGAGAGAAAAGAGAAGATGGGGTGGAAAAATAAATGAAAACATAATGGTCAGAAATGTTCAAATTTGGAGAAAAATATTCATGTACGGGTTCAAGAAGCCCAGGAAATCACAAGCAGATAAAATTATTTAGCCATCATAGTCAAACTAATGCAAACAATAAATAAAGGAAAAAATCATTAAAGTAGTCAGGGTAAAATATATGCTATATATAGAGGAATAAATAAAATAATTATGATGGATTTTTTATTAAATATGATGAGGGTTAGGAGTCAATGAAATAACATCTTTTAAATGCTGAAAAAATCTTTCAATTCATAATTTTATCAGCAAAAATATCCTTCAAAAGTAAAGATATAATTAAAATTTTTATATTTTTAAAAATGTGAGAAAATTTATCACCAGAAATCTCACCTAAGAAAAAGTGCTCAAGGAAGTTCTTTAGAAAGCAGAAAAATAATATCGGGTGAAAATTCAGATTTAAATGAAAGATGAGTGCCTGAAGCAGTAGTATATATACATGAAGTCAGATATATATATGACTTTTTTCAATTTTTAATAATTTTCAATAAATAATCAAATGGCTAATGCCATATATGTATAGTGATATCTATAACACAGGTAGAATAGAGTAAAATGTATGATAACAACAGCATAAATTGTGTGAAAAGGAATTGAAAGAATGCCACTGTAAGAGTCTTACTTTATATTTGAATTGATTTAATATTTAAAAATAGAATGGGATAAGTTAATTACAATAATTAAAATAATAAAACAGTAAAATAAAGAGGTAGATCCAAAAGCTTTAACTTAAGAAAACATGGAATCATAATAAACACTTAATTAATTCAAAAGAAAGCAAAGGGCAGATAAAGAGAAAGAGCACTTGGGACAAATAGAAAACAAATACCAAGACAGAATATTTAAATCTAACAATATTGATAATTACATTACTTATAAATGGTCTAAATATGCCAAATATAAGGTAGACATTCTCATAATGAATAAAAAAGCTAGAACCAACTATATGTTATTTACAAAAATAACCTTTCAAATATAAAAACACCAACAGATTTAAAAAGAGGAAAACAAGTGAAAATAAAAGAGGAAAACAACTGAAAATAAAAAGTTAAATAAAAATATGTGAAATACAGCTAACATAGTGCTTAGAGGAAAATTTATACAGTCAAATTTCTATGTTAAAAAAAGAATGTTGTAAAATCAATGGTCTAAACTTCTGTAAAAAATTAGAATGAGAAGAGAAACTAAACACAAAGTAAGAAGGGAAATTTAATAATGAAGGGGGAAATCACCTCAATAGAAATAGAAAACAATAGTAAAATTCAATGTAACTAAAATCTGGTGCTTTAAAAAAATCTGTAGCCAGACTAATAGAGAGAGAGGAAGAGAGAGAGAGAGAGAATAGATTACCAATATTAGAAATAAAAGGGGATATATTCTTAAAAAATCTGCAGTCCTACAGATATCAAGAGGACAGTACAGTAAGAAAATATCATAAATAACTTTATTACAATAAATATGACAACTTAGAAGAAAGAGACAAAGATTTTGAAAGACACAAACTACTAAAGCATTCCTTACAAAAGAAGGAATAGGAAATCTATGTATCCCTGCATATATTACATAAATTGAATTAAGAATTTCAAAATTGTATACACGGAAAATTCTATGTCCATATTTCTTCATTGGTAAATTTTACCAATAATCAAATAATAATTAATAACAACTCTATACATACTTTCTCAACACATACTGTCTCTGAAAATAGAAGAGAAGAAAATATTTCGAAATTTATCATATCAAAAATCACACAAAGACATTACCAATAAAATGTCAATAACTTTTATAAACATAGATCCACAAATAGTATCACTTTGACATTTTTCTGGGTTTGTTTTTGTAAATCAATCAAATGCAGCAGTATAATAATAATATAATGTAATATGAGCAAGTAGGATTTATTTTAAGAATGCACTGTTGGTTTAACGTTTGAAAATCAGTTAGTAAAATATCCCATGTTAGCAGTCCAAAATTGAAGTTTTATTTGATCATCTTAATATATGCATAAAAATAATCTAATTAAAAAGAAACTCATGATTTAAAAAAAATTGTAATCTATCAACAAACTAGAAGTACAAGGAAACTTCCTCAATCTGACAAAAGGCATCAGGAAAAATCCTACAGACAATTCTTAATTAATGAGAAATTATTGTTCACTTTGCTACAAAGATTGGTAACACAGCAAGATGCCCATTTTCAGTACTTCTTTTCACATTATACTGTTGATCTTTGCAAGTGCTAGGCCAGAAAATTTAAAAAGTGGCATTAAGATTGGCACAAAAGAAATGAAATGTCTTTATCCAGGGATGATTTGATTATTCACATAAATAATCTTAGAAACTCTTAAACCAATAAGTAAGTTTAGCAAGGTTGCAGAATACAAGACCGGAATACAAAATTAAAAAAAAAAAAAAGAATAAAGAATTTCTATGTACCAGATTCTTATGTACAGTGCATTCTTAATAGAAATAATAGACAATGATACTTAAAAGTCAGTATTTATATTAGTGTTAAAAGTTACAAAGTACTTAATATATATTTTCCAATGATGCGCAAGACCTCTCTTCTTAAAATTAGCAAACATTGCTGAAAGATGCTTTTATAGATATAAATAAATGGAGACATTTACTACGTTCATGAATGGGAAAATCCATGTACGTGGCAATTCCCTTCAGGATTAGATCTTAGATAGAATAAAATGCCAATCAGAATTCTAGAAGGATTTATTTTAAAAATGGACAAGCTGGCTGGGCATGGTGGCTCAGGCCTGTAATCTCAGCACTTTGGGAGGCCAAGGAGGGTGGATCACCTGAGGTCAGGAGTTTGAGACCAGCCTGACCAACATGGAGAAATCTGTCTCAAATAAATAAATAAATAAATAAATAAATAAATAAATAAAAATAGCCGGGCATGGTGGTGTATGCCTGTAATCCCAGCTACTCGGGATACTGAGGCAGGAGAATCACTTGAACCCAGGAGGTGGAGGTTGCAATGAGCCGAGATTGTGCCATTGCACTCCAGCCTGGGCAGCAAGAGTGAAACTTCGTTGTAAAAAAAAATTGACCATCTGATTCTAAAATTTATAATGAAATGTAAAAGATCTTTAAAGAAAAACACAAAATTGGAAAACTTACACTCTTTGTTTTAAAGTGTTCCTAAACAATAATATCATAAATAGTGTAGTATTGGAGTGAGAATAGAAAAACTCATTAATAGAACTGAACGGAAAATTCAGAAACAGACTCACAAACATATGACCTATTAATTTTTGGCAAAGTCACCATGCAATATCATGGGAAAAGGAAAGTCTTTTCAATAAATAGTCTTTTCAACGATTGACCCTGGAACAACTATTATACACACACTCACACACACACAAACACACACACATAATTGAACTTTACCTTATACCACACAAAAAATATTTTGAGATAAACTGTAGAACTAAACGTAAGGTGAAACTCCAAAGATTCTAGAAGAAAACAAAAGAACAATTTTGTTACCCTATTTCTTAGAAAACAAAAAGCACTAAGAGAAAGACAATAAAATCAACAAATTTGACTTCATCAAATTCTTTCCAAGACATCAAAAGACACCAGTAAGAAAATAAAAAGGCAAGCCACAGACTAAGGGGGAAAAAGCATTTTCAATATATATATCTGACAAAAAAAAATTCAGAATATATATAAAGAACTTCCACATATCAAAATAAGATTGCAGCCCAATAAAAACAGGCAAGAGACAAACATATTTTATAAGAAAAGATAAATGAACGAACAAAAAGGAAATTAAAATGTGTTTAAAAATATTAGTCATCAGGAAGCATGCATTAAAAACTAGAATGACAGGCCAGGCACGGTAGCTCAGGCCTGTAACCCCAGCACTTTGGGAGGCTGAGGTGGGCAGATAACCCGTGGTTGGGAGTTCAAGACCAGCCTGACCAACATGGAGAAACGTCGTCTCTACTAAAAATACAAAATTAGCCGGGTGCGGTGGTGGGCACCTGTAATCCCAGCTACTTGGGAGGCTGAGGAAGGAGAATTGCTTGAACCTAGGGGGTGGAGGCTGCAGTGAGCCAAGATTACTCCATTGCACTCCAGCCTTGCCAATAAAGCGAGACTCCATTTCAAAAACAAACAAACAAAGAAACAAACAAAAAAACTAGAATAACAGAAATTTCAAATACTAACAACTTCAAATACTACTGAGGATGTGTAACAACTGTGCCTCATACATCTTGGGGGTTAATGTAAAATGGCACAACCATTTGGGGAAACTGTTCCGTTTCACTGAAAATTAAACATTCAGCTATACTATGAACGCCCCCACTCTTTCTAGGGATTTATAGGAGAGAAATGACTACATATCTCCACAAAATGATGCGTATCAGAATTCTCAAAGCAGTTTTATTGATTACAGCCAAAAACAAAAAGTGATCCAGATGTTTATTGTTAGGAAAACACAGAAACAGATTTTGATATACTCTCAGAACACTATACAACTATGAAAAGTAACAAACTAATAAATACCCACATGGATGAATATCAGAAACATTAATGTTCAGTGAAAGATGTGGCACTGTTCACAATAGCAAAGACTTGGAACCAACCCAAATGCCCATCAATGACAGACTAGATAAAGAAAATGTGGCACATATACACCGTAGAATACTACGCAGGAATAGAAAAGTATGAGTTCATATTCTTTGCAGGGACATGGATGAAGCTGGAAACCATCATTCTCAGCAAACTAACACAAGAACAGAAAACCAAACACTGCATGTTCTCACTCATAAGTGGGAGTTGAACAATGAGAACATATGGACACAGGGAGGGGAAAATTACACACCAGGACCTGTGGGTGGTGGGGGGTTAGGGGAGAAACAGCATTAGGAGAAATACCTAATGTAGACGACAGGTTGATGGGTGCAACAAACCACCATGGGACGTGTGTACCTATGTAATAAACCTACATGTTCTGCACATGTATCCCAGAACTTAAAGTATATTAAAAAAAAAAGAATAAGCCAGATACAAAAGAGTGAACGTTGTATCATTTCCTTCCTGTAAGTTAAATAGATTCAACTAAACTACCGGCATGGAAATAAAAGCAGTGTTTGCCTGTGCGTATAGTTTGGGATTGACTACAAGTGATCATAAGGTAATGCTCTGTGATGATAAAAATATTATGCATCTTTCCTGGTGTATCAGCTATGTTTTGCTGTGGAACAAACCACCACAAGAATAAGAGACATCCGTGTAATTCAACCACTTGTGCAGGGCTTGGCTGGGTGGTTCTTTGGTCCCCTGTGAGCCGCCTTCAGCCAGGAACATGGCTAAGGTTGGAGTGGCCAAGAAGGCTCCACACACCGGTCTGCCATTGTTGCTGGCCATTGGCAATGGCACTCCTGTATGTGGGCTCTCTCCTCCTGTTGTTTGTCCTGGTTTTTTACAGGATTCGGGTACAGAAACTTAAGGGCTAGGTCTGAAACCAGCAAAGTCTTAATTCTGCCACATAGATTGGGAAGTAGACTTTATCTCTTGATGGGAGGAGCAGCAGTCACATATGGGAAAGGAGGGTCTATTGGCAGTTCTTTGGAGATCATTTAGCACAGTTGAGTCTTGGTTACATGGATGCACATATGTGTCAAAACTCATTCAATTATGCTCTTAAGATCTGCATGTGTCACGGTGTAAATTAAAGCAAATGTGCAATGGAGTTGGCTGTGACTATTTAGAGCTCCTGTCTCAACTCTTTTTAGCTGAGCAGTTGAAATAAAAGTAAGGGAGGAAAAAGGTTCTAATAAATAACTCTGATAAAGTTCACTAATTTTCTGAAAATGTATTTGGTTAAGTTTTCTTTCCAGATTTAATTAACCTGATAAAAGACAAACTGAAAACCAGAGGGAAAATTAAAATCACTCATTAAGTTTTTTGTAAAACTCTCTTCTTAAAGAATTGCAATGTGTAATGAAGGTACTTGAACAAACTTGTCAAAGTTTGGTGTAATGTAGTTTTTGTTTGTTTGTTTGTTTGTTTGCTTATTTGTTTTTTACCCTATGCCAGAGAGAGCAGGGTCTTCTGTGGTTTGTACCTCTTTCTCCCTGGTTCCCTTCCTTTCCAGGTATATGGAAAAAACAGCAAAGTCCAGAGTGGGGAGTCAGAGGCTTTGGGGACAGGCTGTTTAGACTGAACTCTACCACTCGCCAGTTGCGTAAACTTGGGTAACTAGATTAACATCCCTGTTACTCATTTTTTCCACTTTTAAAATAAGAATAATGTCACTAAACTGCTAGGATTGTTGTAAGAAAGAAGAGATTATTGTGGCCAGGCACGGTGGCTCATGCCTATAATCCCAGCACTTTGGGAGGCCGAGATGGGCGGATCATGAGGTCAGGAGTTCGACACCAGTCTTGCCAACATGATGTAAATGCATCTCTACTAAAAATACAAAATTATCTGGGTGTGGTGGTACATGCCTGTAGTCCCAGCTATTCTGGAGGCTGAGGCAGGAGAATCACTTAAACCTGGGAGGCAGAGGTTGTGGTGAGTCGAGATCTTGCCATTGCACTCCAGCCTGGGCAACGAGAGTGAAACTCCATCTTGAAAAAAAAAAAATTATTCTAACATGCTTAGCACCGTGTGGGGCATGATAAAAGTTAAAATACTAAAATGTAACAGAAATTCCATAACTCAGTAGCTACAGTCCTCTATGAAAATGAACTCTTGGCAGCCCCTTCCCCCACTCAGGACCCTATCATGTCTCTCTTTTTTTTTTTCTCTCTCTCTCCCTTTGACCTTCTCTGTCTCCTTGGGGCTCAGATAGTTGTAACTAAAATCCAAATATCTAGATACTAGTGATCATAGGATTATGGGTAGAAATGCAAATCTGCCTAAGAAAAAACCTTATAATTATTAGACTTTTCTCTAGGAGAATGGATTGTCCAGTAGAGAGTGGCTTTCTTGTCATGAGAGGTATTAGATAGGAGATGGCTTAATAACTTTCAGGTTTTCCTCCCCAATGCTGCAAGAAGGAAGTGTGCTGGAATCCTAGTTCTGACAGGAACTATCCATGTATCTCTAGCTGGGTCAGTCTTAGTTGAGCCTTAGTTTCCTCATCTATAAAATGGAGATAATAATAATCACATTAAAGAGCTGCTGTCAGGAACAGTGGTGATAGGTATCAAGTGCCTGGCCCACAGTGAATGCTCTACGAAGTTTCCATCGCTAACCTTACTGTTACAAAACCCCGTTATAAGTTACTGTCGCTACACTTACTGTGACAAAAAAACCTCATTACATATCAAGCCCTATGCTGGAATTTACAGTCCACTGGGAATACCCACATAGCAAGACGTAATTACAATACAGAGTGAAAAAAAGTTATATGAAATATGAAAACAATTCTACAAGTACAACAAGAGAAAGCTAACTGCCTAGGTAATTACGAAGTAAAACTGAAGATTAAAAACAAACAAAGCTCAATTGCATTAGATTATTAAATTTGAAAGATGACAGTGGTGTTTGGAAAGCATTCTGAGATGTTTATGCTTGCCATGATTGGGGAAATACAGAAGTGAGATATTAAGCCTAGTGCAGTTTATAATAAAAAGAGAATCAGCTTTGAAGTGAAACAGAATATAGTTCGAGTATTAAATGCAACTTTATCTGTGTGACCTTGGATAGTTACTGTACACGCTCTGTGCCTCAGTTACCAAACCTGTTAGATGGGACTAATACAGGCCCTTCGCTTGTTGTGGAGGTTATGTGGGATAAAACATACAAGATCATATAGCAGTACCTGACACAGCTGGGTAAATGCTTGGTTTCTCCAAGTGCAATGTGACATGGTCTGTTTAGCAGTTACAATGCTGTTAGCTCCAATAATAGAAATATTCATCTAAAAGGGGCTTGAAAAATCAGAATATTCTCGTTATCTCACAGAATGAGAAGCCCAAAGCTAAGTAAATGGAGTTGATTGACTGGGTTGCTCCATGAGGTCAGCAAGAGCCCAGCTGTTTTCCATGTTTCTGCTCTGCAGTCCTCAGCTGACTGGCTTCATCTTTCATCTGTCCCTCAAGATGGCTATTGCAGCTCCAGATACCATGGCCTAATAATACAAAGACATCCAGGAAGAAAGCAGTTTCCTCCTATGTATCTTCTATTTGGTTTCCTACAATGTAGTGGCTTCCAAATATGTTGGTCTCAGGACCCCATTTCACTCAAACATTATTGAGGAGCCCAAAGAGCATTATTTACACGGATTATACATAGTGACATTTACAGTAATAGAAATTAAAACTGATAATTTTCAAATACTAATTTTTAAAAATTAACAATCCCATTTTATGCTACTAAAAGTAACATTTTAAGAAAAACACATTTTCTAAACCAAAAAATTATCATTTTCTTTTAATTTAAAAATATAGTGAGAAGTGGCATTGTGTTTCATTTTTGCAAATCTTTTTAATGTCTAGTTCAGTAGAACACAGCTAGATTCCAATCTCATCTTCTGCATGCAGGCTGTTGGGATATACTCTTTTGGTTGAAGTATATGATGAAAATCTGGCCTTACACAGATATGGAGGCAGGAAAAGTAGGAGAATTTTAGTGCCCTTTTAAGATAATTCTAGACATTTTTCTTTTCTACTGCACTAAACTCAACAAGTAGTAGTTTCTTACACATTGGTTGCCATGCAGAATCTGAAACTATATTGATGAAAATTTTGTCTCATTTTACGCTAACTTTCTTGCACTTTGAATGGATATATTCCCCAAGCACAACCTTATAACATCATGCATTGATTAGTTGAAAAATATTGCTCAGTTGAGTTATTGTGGAACTTTCAAATGTCAACACATTTCATTATACAATATCTAAAACCAAATCACCTGCTATCTCATCAAGTCTATAATTATTGGAAAGCAGTCAAGCTCATGGTAAAAGGTACGTGTTTTCAAAAAGTTGTATTTTTTACTTAAAATTTCAAATTTTATCACAGCAACAAATACTGTCAATTGTTTGTGCAGTGGGAGATTCACTTTGCTCATTTTCACAAAAGTGTCTGCCACATCATCACATTTAATTACTGTAGTTTGTCAATTTCTCATTCAATTGAAAATGGTGCCTTTGTGGAAAGAGCAGTGAGTTCACCTTGTAACTCATAAAATCACACATGGGCCTTCCCAAGCATAGGGCATGCAGAAGCACTGGACATGTAGTTCCTATTTTGCAGCACATAATAATACAAAGAAATAGAATACAATTAATATTTTTACTGCTTCATCAAGGACATGCTTCAGCAAAAAACTGGCTCCCTCCTCCTTTTTTTTTTTTTTTTTTTTGATACGGAGTCTCGCTCTGTCGCCCAGGCTGGAGTGAAGTGGCGCGATCTTGGCTCACTGCAAGCTCCGCCTCCCAGGTTCACACCATTCTCCTTCCTCAGTCTCCCGAGTAGCTGGGACTACAGGCGCCCACCACCACACCTGGCTAATTTTTTGTGTTTTTAGTAGAGATGGGGTTTCACCATGTTAGCCAGGATGGTCTCGATCTCCTGACCTCATGATCCGCTCGCCTCGGCCTCCCAAAGTGCTGGGATTACAGGCGTGAGCCACTGTGCTTGGCCTCCCTCCTCCTTTTTTAACCTCCTTTTTTGTTAGGCTGCAAGTGTGTGGCAGTGAAAACAGTAGCCTCTAGGACAGCATGGTACCACTAACTTACCACCTTACTTCATGTGAAACAGCCACATGAAGCTTTCTTTTCACCCTGCATACCTGCAAATGCTCACACAGTGACAAAGAGAAATAACATATCAGTATCATTATGAAAATAATTTTGCTATCCTCGAATCCAGGAAGAGAGTGACACTTTGAGATCTGCTGCTTATTTTAATAGGTAAGAAAAATCAGCTTTAGCTAAGCAAACTTCTTAACAGAGGAAATAAAATTTTATAGTAAAGGGTTGATTGAATAAATCTCATTAAAACATATTCTCCCTGGATTAAAAAATATATATATTATTTTATATATATATAAAAAATAATATATATATTTATATATATATAAAATATAATATATATTATATATATTATATATTATATATTATATATTATATATTATATATTATATATTATATATATTATAATATATAATATATATTACAATATATATAATATATAATATATTATATATAATATAAAATATATAATATATAATATATATAATATATATATATACACACACACTATGTTTTAGCATAGAAATTTAGACCTACAAAAATGAGAAAATGTAGATGATAATTTTTCCACCTGGAAATAAATCCTGTTAATATTTTAGTGAACATTTTCTTTTCTTTCCATGCATTTATACTATTTTGCAATCTGCCTTTTTTTTAACTTAACAATGTCTCATGAACATTTTTTCATATCCTTAAATATTTATGGACGACATCACTCTAAATTATTCAGCTCCCCTTCTGACAGGACATCACATTCTGCCTGCAATGCAGTGCTGCCTGGTTGCTTGGTGAGATAGTGTTGAGAACCGATGTTGTGGAGCATTAGGAATTCTTCCTTGTGATGATTGTGTTTACTGATGAAGATGCCACCCTGAGACCTGTAGCCTTTGACAGCTGCTGGTTACTCACAGACATCCCACATACAAGCTCCCTCTTCTCATCTTTTCCCTCCATGCATTGCACATTTTTCTTTTCTTAAAATTTCTTTGTTTTCTATTACTTTTTTTTTTTTTTGAGGTGGAGTTTCGCTCTTGTCACCAGGCTGAAGTGCAATGGCACGATCTCGGCTCACCACAACCTCTGCCTCCTGGGTTCAAGTGGTTCTCCTGCCTCAGCCTCCCGAGTACCTGGGTTAACAGGCATCCGCCACCATGCCCAGCTAATTCTGTTTGTAGTTTTAGTAGAGATGTGGTTTCGCTTTGTTGGCCAGGCTGGTCTCGAACTCCTGCCTTGTGATCCACCCACCTGGGCCTCCCAAAGTGCTGGTATTACAGGCATGAGCCACCAGGCCTGGACTTTTCTTATAATTTCTATAGCCACCCCTAGGTTCTCTTACACCCACCTGGCTGGGCAAAGCATCCTCCCGATCTTTCTTCCACCAGCTTCTCCCATCTGATATTCATCCTTTTCATATTGGCACAAATCATCCTCTTTGAATGTTTCCTCCTCATCACCCTTTAAATCTTTAATTTGCTGTGACTCCCTTTAATTCCTATGGCAAACCCGAGTACCTCATCCTGCATGCAAGTGGGTTCTGCAGTTGTCTCTAACCTTCATTCTTGATTGCCTCTTCCTGGACTCCTGATTCCACTCCAGCCAGGCTGCTGACTGAAACGTAACACACAGTGGTAGATCTTGTTTTCTGAAGGTGGCCACAACAGCATTTCCAGTTCTACATGTTCTTCCAGAACCTTCATATTTTCCCACCAAGAACAAGCATTGATCTTCTCTCCTCTTGAAAGTGAGTGGACTTTAGTGACTGCCTTGATGAGGAGAATGTGGCAGGAATGCCACTGTATGGTTTCTGAGGCTGATTTGGAAAAGGACTCACAGCTTCCCCCATCTCTCTCTCGGGGATGCACCTGTGAAGCCCTGTACCAGTATCTGAGAAGGCTGACTGCCCTGCAGTTACCAGGCTGGAGAAGCTACATAGAGGTAGGAGAATGAAATGCTCACAGAGTCCCAGCTAGTGCAGCCTCCAGCTGGTTAAGTCTTTCCAGTCCCGACCTGTAAGTATGCAAACGCTTAAGGATTCCAGTCCTAGGTCTGAAGCTTCCCCGCTGACAGTGAGTGGAGCCATTTCCGCTGAGCCCTGCACTAACTGCCAATTCGCGAGAAACATAAATGCCTTGGCTGTTTAAACCATTCGATTTGGGTATGGATTTCAATGTAACAAAGGAAAACAAGAACACACATCTTGACAGTTGCCATTATTATACAACAGATAAGCTTTTTTTTTTTTTTTTTGAGGGAGTCTCGCTCTGTTGCTCAGGCTGGAGTGCAGTGGTATGATCTCGGTTCACTGCAACCTCCAGCTCCCGGGTTCAAGTGATTCTCCTGCCTCAGCCTCCTGAGTAGCTGGGACTACAGGCACGTGACAACATGCCCGGCTAATTTTTGTATTTTTGGTAGAGATGGGGGTTCACCTTATTGGCCAGGCTGGTCTTGAACTCCTGACCTTGTGATCTGCATGCTTCTGGGATTACAGGCGTGAGCCACCGTGCCCAGCTCCTTCTTTTTAGTAATCAAGACTCAACCAAGCTTTAATACTCTGGCTGCGCTCTGCATTCCTTAAGCAGTTATATACCCAGGTTATTTCTGGTCCTTCTCTTTTTATTTTTTTAAAAGTTATTATTTAATATTTGACTCATACAAAATAATATATTTAATATATGCATACGAATAAGCATAATAATATAATGAACATTCATGAAGCAAATAATTACCAGTGCCATAATGTATATGTCACTCTTGCCCTGTTCTCACACTGCTAATAAAGACATACCTGAGACTGGGTAATTTATAAAGGAAAGAGGTTAATGGACTCACAGTCCCACATGGCTGGGGAGGCCTCACAATCATGGTGGAAGGTGAAGGAGGAGCAAAGGCACGTCTTACACAGTGGCAGGCAAGAGTGTGTGCAGGAGAACTGCCCTTGTATGAAACCATCGGATCTTGTGAGACTTATTCACTATCATGAGAATAGCCTGGGAAAAATCCACCCCCATGATTCAATTACCTCCCACCAACCAGCTCCCTCCCATGACATGTGGGAATAACGGGAGCTACAATTCAAGGTAAGATTTGGGTGGGGACACGGCCAAACCATATCAACACTCCTCTCAGAGAATTTCTGGCTTATTCTCATTTTTAATATTTCATATGTATGTGTATTCCTAAATAATGTATTGGGTTTTTAAATATTATTATTTTGGGTTTGATAAAAATGGCATCATTCTCTCTGTAAGAGTCTATACCTACCACTGATCAATCCACCTTATACTTTAAAATATACCTATGTTGACTTGTGGCAGTGATTTGTGTGTAATAATCTGGTGGGTGGATATACCTCAATGTCATTCATGTTTTCTCCAGTTTATGGGTAGAGGAATTGCGTCCAGTTTTTTTTCCTACAATAAACAGGGCTTATGTAAACATTCTTGTGTATGTGTCCTGGAGCACATACATCTGAGAATAGAATGTGTCATATTTGAAAATAGAAAAGTTCAGTTTTACAAGAAAACGTAAAATTGCTTTCCAAAGGGAAAGTACCAACTTTCACTTCTAACAAGATAAAATAGAGTCACCAACACTTGGCATTGTTGGGTATCTTAGTTTTTACATATCTAGTGGTTGTAAGTGGTATTAGTATATATTTAACTGGTTACTAATTACATATGTGTATTTGTATACTAATTATATATGTGCATATATTTGTGCTTTCTTTCTGTGATGGAACTGCTCAAGGCTTTTGCCTATAATTCTGCTAAATTTTGTGTTTTTCTTATTAATTTGTATTAAATGCATACATATCAATATTTTGGATATGAGCCTTTTATTTGCTATGTGTATTGCAACTCTTATTCCAGTTTGTGAATGGTCTTTTCATAATCTCTATGGTGTGGTGACTTGGGATGAACAGAAGTTTTGATTTTAACACAATCACATGTTTTATGTCAATATGTCTTTCTCAGGGGAGATTGAGGGAATGCTTATGTAAGAAAATCCTTCCCTGTTTAGATATTATAAAAATGTCTAAGATATCCAATTATCAAACTTTTTTATGTTTTCTCTTACATTTGATCTTCAATGCATTTAAGTAATTTTTACTTTAGTAATCAAGCCTCAACCAAGCTTGAATACTCAGGACACACTCTGCGTTCCTTAGGCAGTTATATACCCAGTTTATTTTCTGTTCCTTCTCTTTTGATTCTTTTAAAAAGTTATTTAATATTTGACTCATACAAAATAATATATTTAATATATGCATATGAAGAAGCATAATAATAAAATGAAAATTCATGAAGCAAATCATTACCAGGGCCATAATGTATATGTCACTATTGTCTTGTTTGCAACTGATCCCACAAAAATACAGAATATCCTGAGACTATTATGAACATCTCTATGTACACAAATTAGAAAATCTAAAGGAAATGGATAAATTCATGGAAACAAAATCTCCCAAGATTGATCCAGGAAGAAAGTGAAAACTTGAACAGACCAATAACAAATTCTGAAGTTGACTCCGTAATAAAAAGAAAAACAAAAAATACTATCAACCAAAAAAGACCCTGGACCAGATATGGATTCACAGCTGAATTCTGCCAGATTTACAAAGAAGCACTGATACTAATCCTACCGAAACTATTCAAAAAATTCAGGGAAGAGCAGCTCCTTCCTAACTCATTCTGCAAAGCCAGTATCAGCCTGAACCAAAATCTGACAGAGATAAAATGAGTTAAAATAACTTCAGGTCAATATCCCTGATGAACATAGACAAAAATTATTAACCAAATACTAGCAAACAGAATCAAGCAGCACAACAAAAAGTTAGTATGTCACAACCAAGTAGACTGCATTCCTACGATGCAAGACTGGCTAAACATATACAAATCAATAAATGTGATTTACCACATAAAAATAATTAAAAACAAAAACCACATGACCATCTCAATAGATGCAGGAAAAGCTTTCAATCAATCCAACATCCCTTCATGATAAAAATCCTCAACACACTAGGCATCGAAGGAACACAGCTCAAAATAATAAAAGCCATTTATGACAAATCCACAGCCAACATCATACTGAATAGGCAAAAACTGGGTCATACATCTTTTATTATCCAATTAGACAATGTTTTTCTTTTACCTATCCTATTTAAATTGGTTACATTTAATATAATTATTGTTTTTTTGAGACAAGTTTACCATTTTATTATTTATTATTTATTACCTCTTTTATCCTCTTATTTTCTTTGCCTATTTTATTTTGGATTATTTAAATAATTTGTATCCATCTATTGAGGTTTTGACTATATCTCTTTTGTAGTTTTTTAATGGTTTTTATTTAAAAAACATTCTTTAGCATTTTTTAAAAGACAGTCAGCTGGTGACAAATTCTCTCTTAGTTTTCTTTCGTCTGAGGATGTTTTTATTTCACCTTTATTCCTGAAAAATATTTTCACTGGCTATAGAGATCTGGGTTGACAGCTCTTTTTTTTCTTTTCAACACTTTAAAAATGTTGTCTACTTCCTTCTGGCCTTCAATGTTTTAGATGAGAAATCTCCAATTATTTATATAATTATTTTCCCTAAAGAAACATGTCATCTTTCTCTGATTGCTTTCAGAATTTTTTCTTTAAGTTTTCAGCAGATTTATTATGATGTGTCTGAGAATAAATTTATTTGAATTGGGCCTATATGGAATTCATTTACAAATGCACTGATGCAAAAGCCTGTGAGTGCTGAAGGAAATGAGCAGCTCCTTCTAACCTCAACACAGATCTGACTTCCATAAAAAAAAGAGGGAGAAAGAGGAGGATTGGTTAGAAATGCTCTTTGTACTGTTCTAAGTTCCAAGAAATGTTTGTTCTTGAGCCAAGATCATCAATTGCTAGAGTTCTATATCTTTCAGCCATGGGCCTGAATTAGTACCTTCACCATGCTTGGTTACTGGCTGGGAGCAGCTCTTGAGAATTACAGCTTTGGCACAAATATGGTAGTGGATCCAGAGGAAGAGAAGCTGAGATTGCTGACTGTTTACGCTCCTTGCAGCAGGAGATCTGAATGGTACAGCTTCCTGGCTGCCATATTGGATTTACTTTGTAAAATATCATGCTGACAGCTGCATGGAGAGTAGCATACAGGAACCAGAGAAGGAGCAGGGACAGTAGTTAAACTACAGCGACTACTAATGAAAGAGTACTAATGAGTGATAGTGTCAAAGTTGGCAGAAGAGCTCAGATTTGGAGTATATTTTTAACATAGGGCCGACAGAATTTTCTGAAGGCATAGCTTTTGCATATGGGATAAAAGTCAAGAACAACCCAGATTTTCAGCTGGAACAACTCAGAAACAGTCATATAGTGATAAGCTTCAGGTTATTTCAGAATTAGAGGAAGAAATAAGGAAGATAGAAATGGAAGATATTGAATATGGAATTCAGCAATGTTTATAAACAGTTAAGATTTAGAGGGTGAAAGGAAGAAAGGCTCCCTAAAGAATACATACCGTTTTTAAAAAATGACAGAGGAAAATTAAAGGTTAACATGAATGTGAAAGAATGAGACCCAAGGGAGTGAGGAGACTGGCAATTAACTGGTAGACCTTTATCATAGACAAAGCTGATGTTTTTCATTGTCTGGGTCAACACAGCAACCTTATATGTGTGTGTGACATGACACTTAATTGGCAGCCAAAATGAAATCTAACGTTGGAGTCTTTCATGAAAATGAATCCTTAGCAGCTCAGATTTTTCA
The DNA here is from genome assembly GCF_028885655.2 of Pongo abelii. Classification (NCBI taxonomy): domain Eukaryota; kingdom Metazoa; phylum Chordata; class Mammalia; order Primates; family Hominidae; genus Pongo; species Pongo abelii. The sequence continues at coordinate 102,721,626 of NC_072000.2, read as the reverse complement.
GAATTAAAAGAGTCCTGAGAGATTCTCACTCCAGCCTTTCAGTATATGGGTGGAGAAATTGAGGCCAGGTAGGGGTGAAACATAATCCAAAATCACAAAGCCCTTAAATCTCAAGAAGAGCAATAAGCCCAGCTCTGATGGCTGGTCTCATATTTTCCTCTCACTTCTAAATCCAGGCAAGGCCTCCTATCTCCATCCAATGTATACCGTGTTAGGCACTCTGTTCATGAGAGTACTTCTGGGAAAACAGTCAATCTATTATGACCAGGGTTTCTAAAATTCTACATATAGACAGTAGTTCATCAAAATGAGTACAATCCTAAAGGATTTGCAAGGTAACAGAGGAGAAACAGGCTTTTCTCAGATATTCAAGTCCCACTGCCTCCTTGCCAACTTCCTGCCCCAGCCCTGAATAACGTGAGCATCAGAATCTCTCCCAACTTATTTGCATGTTCAAGTCGTCCTAGATTTCATGTCCAGCTCACGTACCAACGCTTCAGAAAGATTTCCTAATTTTTATCAACAGAAGCAATCTGTTTCTTTCTATAGAAATAAAATTGTGTTTGTGTTTCTCTTAGAAGTCATCAACTTCTGTCTTGTGTTAGAATTGCTTTGTATAATCTTTATGTCCTCTCTATTCGTCAGCTTTGCTTTTTCACAAGCAGCCCCACAGTCTCAACAATGTATATTAACATTTGTGTCTCATTCATGTTATATGTAGGCTGCTGGTTAGCTCTGCTTTAGTTTGTAGCTCTGTGAGTTGGAGCTGAATCTAATGTCTTCTCATTTTGAGAGACAGGCTGATGGAGCAGTATCTCTCTGGGACATACCGGTGTCATGGAAGAAGGCAGAAAAGTGGTGGAAGAAAGTTTCCATGTCTTTTAAAGCATTTGCTTGGACAGTATATACTTTTTGTCTCCCATATCCCACTGGCCAAGTCCAAAGTCAATGAGGTATGAACTTTATGGCTTCCACCAGAAGGAGAAGCAAGTCACATAGAAATGAGCGAAGATGTATGACGAATTTTGCAGAAAAATTATACGATCAATCACATCTTACCTACCTAGTATTGAGCTCTTGAAAAGCAGAGCCTGAAAACAATCCCTTTCTGACTTTCTTAAGATCTAGCACTATGGCTAATGGACAGTAAGTACTCAGCCACTGTTTGAGCAATGAACAAACATTCTTCAAAAACTACAAGGCAGCCTATTGTCATATGAAAAATCTTCAAGCGATCTAGATTTTTTATTCCCGATTTATTTCTATTTCTAGCCAGTTATCACTTTACAATGAAGCAAAATTGTCCTGATCCAAAAATTTATCCAAAGTATTACATTACTTTTACAAAAATATAGAACACAATGATAATAACTAAAATGTGTATGACATTTTCTAATCTATTTAGTGTGCTTTCTCATGGTAAATCAAGTCCAGAAAGCTGTGTTTTAGGCCCTTTATCTCTTTGAGTCTTGGCTTCTTCTATGAAATGCATGGTTTGTCTAGGTGGTCTTCAGGTCTTCTCTGCCCATATCCTGGCTCTTAGGCTGGGGCATTTCAGCAACTTTGATGCTGCCATAGGACTTGCAAGCAGTCAGCTTCTTTGGGAGACCACAGGCACAGGTAATTTTAACAACAGTGGCCACAGCCTGGCTGTGTAATCCCAGTCAAGCCTCTTCCCTTCCTGTGCCTCAGTTTCCCCATGTGTAAATTGAGAATGTTGGGCAAAATAATCTCATAACTGCATTCCATTAGAAATAATTTGCATTCCTAATATAATTTTTGTTGCAGCTAGTCATTTTGAAAAGCCAAAGTGTGGAATTCACTCTGATTGGCTCTATCAAGTTGGCCAAAGTGTTTTATTTTAGTGGCATGACCCAGAAAAAAAGAATAAGTTTGATTGCTCTGCCTCAGTTAGCTGGGTGTTGGAGTCAAATAGCCATTGGAATTCTTTTCTTTGTTTTCAAGCTCTTTGTGAATTGATGGTTCCATTTTTGTCTTGAGAAGATAGTTTTGTCTACGACATGAGCTGGCTGCTCTAGAGACTTCCCGGCTGGGAATTTGGGTGGATTGTTCTTTTCTTCTGCTCCAGTTTGTGAAAAATACTTCAATTCGAGCAGAGTCCTCCATGTCTCTGAGGTTGCATTTTCTCATCCTCGCTCTATTGCCAATAGCAATGGTAATTATTTCTAATTCTGATCTCTGAGGGCAAATTCTTCCTCTTGGTACTGACTGCCAAATCCTCCCATTCCAAGAGCAAGTGAACAGATGACCTGATGAAGACTTCAAAGGAGAAAAGCCTAACATCAGACAATTACATCTGCAGCATGCGCTAGAGCCTGGGCCCTGGCTGTGTCACATTTGGTCTGTGCAGCTGAGGCACCTCTTCCTGGCTAGCTGGTGCTGCAGAATATTCTCTCTGTTGACCTACATACTCCCATGCCCGTGCTCCTTAGCGTAGCCAAAGCATAAGACTGACCCACTTACTTCAGAACAGATTTCATTATCTAATAGTAGGTCTCAGGATTGTCTCAAGAGCTTTATCACATACTCCTGGCCCCTGTCCCAGAGACTGTAATATAATAGGTTACCCTGATAGAAATTTAAGGAATTTCCGATGTAACTTAACACACATCTTTTCATAAGGAAGGTAAAATGTTATGCACTATGTTAATCTAAGTTGACACCCATAACCTCATCTGTGAGGCTGAGAACAACTTCCAGCAGGCCTCACCCCAGATCTGGGTTCAGCCATCTTCTGTGGCACATCCACATCAGTGAGCCTGGCTCCAAGGCACCAGCCCGTTGGCCCTCTACACCCTGCCACTCTTTGCAACACTTCCTGGGCTCTCTGCAACACATGCTTCTAGAAAGACAGCTGCGGTTTCTATTAATTAATTCTTTCAAAACATATGGACCTACCCTTGAGTAAAATTCTTGTGTTTTCTCCGAGGAGCTTCCCAGCAGATACAGGACTTCAACTGATAAAACAGGTAGTGGGAGGAGGAGGAAATTAAAAGGAGGAACCACATTGATGGAACAGAGAGCTGGTGGAGATGGAGAATGATGCAGAGACCAGGAGGATGTGATATTGCAGATGTATAGAGCTGATGCTACCTCTACCAGGGAGCCCTCCTTGATTCTTAACTGGCAGTCACCCTTTACTCAGCTAAATCCTGACAACACTTTATCTGCCTTCTCCTATGGCATTCAAAATGCTCTGTTTCATCATATCTGTGCTCATGGAATGTTTCTACCAATTTTTACTGTACCCTTAAAAAAAAAGAAGCACCATGTTAGTAATGTGGTTAAAAATGTGCATAGATTTGGAATCATGAAGTCCAGGTTTTAGGTGCAGGATCTGCTTCTTAGTACTTTTGGGACTTTAGGAAAGTCTCAATAAACTCTTTAAGCTTTGGTTTTCTTATCTATAAATTGAGAATAACAACGACATTAAATTCAATGATTGTTAAAACAGCATATGGAGACAATGTATGTAAATGCCTCACTCCAGCATCTGCCACATGTAAGCACTAGGAGTTTAGATGTTACTATTTTAAGAAGAATTGGTATTGGTTTTCTCCCTTCACTCCGGAAATAGAAATATTTAAAAACTATTTCAGAACTAATCTCTCTAGAGTTATTTCTCAGACATATCACAGGCCTTTATGTGCTGGGTACCCCTCCTCGGCAGCTGTCTTCCATGCAGTGACTCAGGGACCTACACTGTTTCCTTCTCGTGGCTATGCCATCCCCTTTTTCAGAAGCTACCCACAATTTCTGAATTGTGAAGAGAAGAATGCACTGGACAACAGAGACAGGCAGGAAGGGAGCTTCCACCCACACCCTATTGACCAGGACTCAAGCACATGACTCCACCTAAGAACAGAGGCAGGGCTGGTTCAGGAAATGCTGGTGTGTGCCACTAGCCCTGGAACATCATCCTTTAGGACAATCCACCCATTATTATTTTTCTGTGATAACACTGATGTCTTAGCAGATTAAACAATTTGGCCCAGGGCATGGAGTGAGTAGGTGAGGTGTGTAGCTTCCTTTACAAACACAGAGCCCATGCTGTAGCCTTGGCTCAATGTGATCACTATGAGGTGAACATGCATAAACTGCTCTCCATAAGCTGGGCATGCTTTAACTCCTTCGTGTCCAGGGTACTCACTGAATCCTCACAACAATCTCTGAGGCAGGTGTTGATGTCATCTTCATTTTACAGATGAGGAAACTGAGGCTCAGGTAGCTTAAATAATTTTCCCAAGGTCACACAGCTCAATGAAGCAGGGCAGAGATTTGAACTTGCAAAGCCCTTACCACTAACCACAGCACCACGCTGCCTGAGAGTGGCCGGAGCTTGCGCCCCATCACAGCACCACCCTGCCTGAGAGTGGCCGGAACTTGCTTTCCACCACAGCACCACGCTGCCTGAGAATGGCCGGAGCTCGCCCCCCACCACAGCACCACGCTGCCTGAGAGTGGCCGGAGCTCGCCCCCCACCACAGCACCACGCTGCCTGAGTGTGGCCGGAGCTCGCCCCCCACCACAGAACCACGCTGCCTGAGTGTGGCCGGAGCTCGCCCCCCACCACAGAACCACGCTGCCTGAGAATGGCCGGAGCTCGCCCCCCACCACAGCACCACCCTGCCTGAGAGTGGCCGGAACTTGCTTTCCACCACAGCACCACGCTGCCTGAGAATGGCCGGAGCTCGCCCCCCACCACAGAACCACGCTGCCTGAGTGTGGCCAGAACTCGCCCCCCACCACAGCACCACGCTGCCTGAGTGTGGCCAGAGCTCGCCCCCCACCACAGCACCACGCTGCCTGAGTGTGGCCAGAGCTCGCCCCCCACCACAGCACCACGCTGCCTGAGAATGGCCGGAGCTCGCCCCGCACCACAGCACCACGCTGCCTGAGAGTGGCCGGAGCTCGCTTTCCACCACAGCACCACGCTGCCTGAGAATGGCCGGAGCTCGCCCCCCACCACAGAACCACGCTGCCTGAGTGTGGCCAGAGCTCGCCCCCCACCACAGCACCACGCTGCCTGAGAATGGCCGGAGCTCGCCCCGCACCACAGCACCACGCTGCCTGAGAGTGGCCGGAGCTCACTTCCCATATCGGAGTCTCCTGGCATGGGACAGGTTGTCAGGGAATCCCTGGGGGGTGCAACCCTCCTGGCCTTAGAACAAGATAAAGGCCGCTGAGGAGCCCATGTGCAGGCACCAGGCTCCAGCAGGAGCTGAGGGTTGGGGAGTGGGCCTGGCTGGTGAAGGGGAGGTCACATGGGCAAGAGCCTGGCTTCGGGTCTCCTGGAAGTGCAGCTGCCAGTGATAGACTGTGTGTTCCCCCAGGGCTGAGGGTTGGGGGAAGAGGGTAAGTGATATTCACATGGTTCCTTCTGAAAAGCTAAACCTAGAATCCGGGAGAATTGGGCAGATTAGAGCCTCAAACTCTGTCTTTCTCTTAACTGCTGTGGGATTAAAAAATAGCAATATTGGTTAGGCTGATTTATATGAGAACAAAAACATCTCTCCCCAAATGTCTCCCTAGATTGGGGCTCTTACCCCAGGTGGTCTATGAGTGGGCTTCAGAGGTCTTTGAGAGCCTTTTTAAAAGTTACTGACTTTGTGAGATTTGGGGTGTTTGCATTAATAGCTTTTATCAGATTCTTTCAGGATCAGCAACCGAAAATGAATAGATGAATGAATGAATGGAAATTTTCAATACTACTGCCTCTGTATGTCTTTGAAAGCTACTGAGTAGGTGCTAGCCGCTGCCATGTCAATCATTGATTAGCAGGTTGATCCCAGGTGACAATCGGTCAGGGAAGAATCGGTTACTGATTAGCAGGTTGATCCCAGTGGACAATCGGTCAGGGAAGAAACTTGGGCTCTGTATCGAGCCTTTCCTGCATTGCTATAAAGAAATACCCAAGACTGGGTAATTTATAAAGACAAGAGTTTCAGTTGGCTCACAGTTCAACAGGCTGTACAGGAAGCATGGCACCGACATCTGCTCTGCTGCTGGGGAAGCCTCAGGGAGCTTTCACTCATGGCAGAAGGTGAGGGGGGAGCAGGCACTTCACAAGGCAAGAACGGATGCAAGAGAGAGAGGGGAGACACCACACACTTTTAAACAACCAGATCTCATGAGACTGGCTCAGTATCTCAAGGACAGCACCAAGCCATGCAGGATCCTACTCCATGACCCAAGCACCTCCCACCAGGCCCCACCTCCAATACTGGGGACTTAGAAGGGGCATATAGTCAAACTATATCAGGCTTATACATTGATTTCTCAAATGAGTATTTACAAAGCAACTATTTTGTGCAGCTAGGGGTGAGGGTGGTGGGGATGAAGCAGTAAAGAGGACAGTGAAGTTCCCCTCATGAAGCCTATGTTCTCGTTGTGAAGACAATAAGTACACTTATAACCAAATTCATAAAATAATTTCAGGTAGTGATAGTGACTAATTAGGTGACATTAAAGAAATCAAGTGATAACCTCTGAACCTTCAATTCTTCATCTGTGAAATGGGGATGCTCATGCCTTCCCTGCCAGTTGCAAGACTGTCATAGGAAGCAGAAGAAAGCAAAAATAAGGGGGAACCCCACAGGTGAAAGGACTCCCATTTACCGGGCACTGTGGGCCACTGGGTGCAATCAAAGATGAGGGGGACCCCACAGATGAAAGAGCTCCCATTCACCAGGCACCTGTGGGCCACTGGTGCAATTGGTGCCCTTCAGGGGATAACATATACCTTTCCCAGCAGCAGCAGCTGGGTAGGAGTAGTCTTATTCTATAGATGAGAAACTGGCTCAGAGAGTCTGAGCGATATGTCCAGGGTCACACAGCTGGTGAATGATGGAACCCACGGTCAGGTCAATGTCTATAAGGTCTCCAGTATGTGCCTTTTTTCACTAGGCTTCCGCTTACTGCTTTCAGGATGGAGGTAGAAGTGTGTTCCATGAGGGAGTGAGAAGGTAAGCACGGCAGGGGCAAGTTCAGGTGTTTGCTCACCCCTTGTCAGTCTTGAGCACTAGAACAAGGTAATGTTAATGGCTCAGTCCTTATTTCCACGTTGTAAAGTGAGGGTGCCGATACAGATTAATCAGGGGCTAGGGGTCCCAGATTTTGAATTGTAATATGGTCAGCAGCTTCCAATATGGCTTCCAAAGACATCCACCTCCTGGGGTTCATGTCCTTCTGAAATCCCCTGGTCTTGGGTGTGGGCTAGATCGACTCATTCTCAACTAATGAACGACTATGGGGAAGGTGATGGGATTTCACTCACACAATTAGGTTACGAAGACTGGGACTTCTGTCTTGCTGCTATTTAGCTCTCTGGTCCTTCTTACCTGCTTACTCTGATGGAGAGAGTCACCTGGGAAGGAGCTGAGGGCAGCCTCTGGCCAAGAGCCAGTGAGTACCTGAGGGTGTCAAGTCCAACAGCCAGTGAGGAGCTGAATCCAGCCAGCAGCCACGTGAGCGATCTCAGAAGAGTACGCTGTCCCAATCAAACATTGTGATAACTATGCCTCTGCTTGTACCTTTACTGCAAGCCTGAGAAAGACCCAGGGCTGCTACTCTGATCTCAGCCTCTTAAGAGACTCTGAGGCAGAGGATCCAGTTAAGTCAAGCTCAGATTCTTGACCCATGGAAAATGTGAAATAACAAATGCTAGTTGCTTTACGTTGCTAAGTTTTGGTATTCTTTGTTAAGCAGCAATCAATAACAAACAGGCAATAAGTGCTCATATAGTATGCTGTGTGCTACCTCCAGTGGGGTCTGGGAGAGTGCCCTGTAAACTCATTAATATTTCTGTACTCAAAACTATGCTTAGTGCCATTCCGTAGGATAAACGAAGATTATAAATGACATCACATTTGTTCAGTTCAGATTTTGCCACCACGTATGCTTGTGCCAAATTTATGAACAAATATCTGGCTTTCAGAAGATTCTGAATTTCAGGATTTCAGATAAACAGTTGTGGATTTCTTGCACATCCCCCAAGGATGTTGCTATGATTCAGTAACAATGTATTGGAGGAGCACACTTCACAAGCTGCAAAGACCCTTTGGTAGCTGGAGCCTACTGTGGCTGATGGTGAGCTATCAGCACTGAGTAGACATGAGCTCCTCTGACTCAGACTCGGACCCTCCATCAGGCAGAAGAAACCAGGAATGCAGAGACCCACACAGGCTCAACTGGGCCCACTACGCTCCTTGCCAAGCTGCTGCTGAAAGAAACTTTTATTTAGTAAACATTTGCTCAGCACCTGCCATGGAGCATTGTTTCGACCTAAAAGAAGGCATGAATGATTCACCAAAACCACGATCCAGGCCAGGGCTTGTGTGAGGTGCTCCCTGTTCCAAGGCCTGATTTCCAAGAACAAAATTCAATTCTGCCAGAATATCATCAGAAACCAAATTAGGAACTTACAAGACCACATGGTGTGCAGGAAGGTGGGGGCCACATGACAGGGTTCTTTGTTCCCGTACGGAGCATGTCCACACCAGCTAACCTGCCCAGCCCCCTGGTAGTGAAGTCGCTGAAGGAGAGGTCCAAGCCAGCCCTTATCAAATCCAAGGCTGAGTCTAAAGGGGGTTGTGAGGTTTTCACTGTGTCTGGGCATCATATTTCTCAAAAAGGCTGCCACCACACACTGACCATGTCTATGTTAACTGTGTGATCAAGTATTAGAAGGTAATCTTTACTGACCTTCAGAAACCTTCCCACCTCATCAAGGATTTTATTTTAGGTGCATACATTTTAACGATTTTAGTATTTGGGAGATGAAAAGGAGACCATTCCTGGTATTTTTTTTTTTTAATTCCAAGCTTTGGGCTGAATTTTTGGTTTTTGTTGGTGATTTTTTTTTCAACAAAAACTAGATCTTGTTGCTATCTTCAATGTATCAGTGACTCTCAAATAGCCTTGGAATTCTTTTTCCCATCCTTATAAATTGACATAAGAAAAAGCTCCACATTTTCCTGAAGTCACCCTCAGAATTCACACACTCACCAAAAGCTGACTTGGTTTTTCAACCCAGAGTGATGTTTAAGAGCTCCAAGGGTTGGTTTTGGCAGTGGCTTAATTGTAATACTGTAACGTCGCTGCAGGCAATTTTCTTTGATTTAATTAGATGAACTGTTTTTTTTTTTCTTTTTACAAAAAGGCTTTATTATGTAGAAATGAAATATGTATAAATTTAATTTTTAATCTTGTCACTACAGTGTAGGAGGGAGCAAGCTGATTCTTTTAATTTTCCCTCTTTGTTTAAGAAAAAAATTAAATTAATTCAAGTGTTTACGAATAATTGATTTTATTTTTTGCACTGTAGTCAGAAGTGAAAGAGTTAAGACTGCCCAGTTTATCCCCAATCTAAGACTCCAATATGACTATCTCAATATGTAAAAGCTAACACTTAGAGAGTCCCCTATATACCCATTTCTGAGAATACAGCAGGTTTGCCCATGGCATTGACACCATAGTTTAGGGAGGTATAGAATAATCCAAAACTATGCTTTAGAAGGGAAACTGGGTGGCAGAGGAGAAGGAGTGACCTGGTTGCTGAGTCCTTGCAGGAATATTCAGAACTTACTACCTGTCCTGGGTGAGTGGATTTAACCCTAAACTCCAACTATTGTACTTCTAATCATTGAGTCATTCTTGCCCATTCCTCCGAGCTCAGCCTGGCATCAACTCAGGGTTAGTGGTGGGAAACTGCTTTGTTTCTTGAATCTAGAAGGGCTAACACTGTGCTTCGCCAACTGTCGTGTGCCCGATGATCTGAAAAATGTTGGAAGAATCGTGGGACATCCAGCAGGTCTGGGGTGGGGGCAGGAAGTGGCACCTGTTCACATGTTTTCCTACAGGGGACTAGACAATCAGGCCCACAGGAGGGGTGTGTACTCGTTTTTTTTTTTTTTTTTTAGACGGACTCTTGCTCTGTTGCCAGGCTGGAGTGCAGTGGTGCGATCTCGGCTCACTGCAACTTCCACCTGCCAGGTTCAAGTGACTCCACTGCCTCAGCCTCCTGAGTAGCTGGGACTACAGGCACCCGCCACAATGCCCCGCTAATTTTTTGTTTTTTAGTAGAGATGGGGTTTCACCATGTTGGCCAGGATGGTCTCGATCTGACCTCATGATCCACCCGCCTCGGCCTCCCAAAGTGCTGGGATTACAGGCGTGAGCCACCACGCCCGGCCCCATACTCTTTTCTCTCTGGGCAGAGTCTACAAAGCTGGCCCTGCAGTTTTCAGCAGATCCTTCTACCAACTATTCCTTTCCATCCATGTCTTCCTGACTCTGTTTTGCTGGGTATATAATTATTTTGTGTGCATATTAAAATATATAAACATGTATTTATATTATATGATATAAATTATTTTATATTCTGACATAATTTTATATTATGACATATAATATAAAATAAATACTAAAATAGACTTATAATATACAATGATATTACATATACAGTCTATTATATACATGTATGAGATGCAGAGTAAGAATGCAGAAAAAAACACATTGGTGTTATTTTTGTATGTAAGTTTCCGTTTTTTTGGTAAGATAGTTTTAAGCTTTAGAAAAAAGCAATTATCCATTTAGGTCAGGGTTTCTCAACCTTGACAATCTGGACACTTGGGGCTGGATAACATTTTGGTCACTAAGGGCCATGATGTGCAGTGTGGGGTGTTTAGCAGCATCTTTGGCCTTTACTTACCAAATGCTGGCGGCGCTTTCCTCCAAGGTTTGACAACAAAAAACGTCTCTAGATATTGTCAAATGTCACCTGAGGGGCAAAGTTGCCTCTGCATGAGAACTACTGAGTTACACCAAGTCCTAAGATGCTGACCAGGCCCACCAGAGCCCAGCCATCCTGGGGACACACCTGCTCAGCCTGCAGCCCTCTGTGTCAGGACTTATGTTCCCATATGTTGGACTAGGAAAGGGAGGCCCTAAGAGACCTCTTCTCTCAAAGAAAATAAGATTGCCAGTAAATGGCAAAAATGGACTTCAAAGCAAGGTAATATTTCTGGTACATTCAAAACCGAACTTCAACCAGGCACAGTGGCTCACTCCTGTAATCTCAGCACTTTGGGAGGCCAAGGTGGGGGGACAGCTTGAGCCCAGGAGTTCAGGACCAGCCTGGGCAACATAATGAGACACTCATCTATATAAAAAGTTTAAAAAATTAGCTCGATGCTGTGGTGCATGCCTGTAGTGCTAGCTACTCAAGCAAGGTGGGGAGGCATTGGTGGGGGTGGGGGACTGAGTTGAGAAGATCACTTGATCCTGGGAGGTTGAGTGAGCCATGAGTCACTAAGCCTGCAGTGAGCCATGATGGAGTCACTGCACTCTAGCCTGGGCAACAAGTCAGACTGTCTCAAAAAAACGAAACAAAACAAATACACACAGACACACACACAAAAACAAAAAAACAAAAGCTGAACTTCAAAAATTAGTATCTTTCCACAACAACAAGTAAATACAAATAACAGATGTTTCCTGTGGGTCCAAAATCCTTGAATGCCAAACTCAGAAGCCTTGCAGTTCATTGAGTGAGACATGACATATCACAAATGAGTTTCAGCGGATGAAGCTGGGAGTAGCAGTCAGGGCAGCAGAGAGGTGTTGGGAAGAGTGCTAAGCCATTTGGGCCACTCAATCATTTATGATTTCTCTTGGTAAATATCAGTGGCCTTTGACAATACTGGGCAGGCGGGAGCTCCATCTCCTCCTGTGAGGGCTGGTTGTCAGGAGCTAGAGAGAAGGCACCTCTCAGACTACACCTAACAGGGGGTCGTCAGCAGGAAGGTGCAGTGGACATAGTTTCTGAGAGGTCAGCTGTTTAGCACCGGTGAGGCATGCTGTGTTCCAGGGGCAGAATCCACTAGATCCAGGCTGACTGGGTGGCGGGTTGCTCTGCAACATGGGGAATCAGAATCAAACGCACTGCTAGACTAATCCAAGACCTCCACCTTGACGGTGTACCAGCGTGAGCTGTAGCTTTTGCCAGGTCCAGAAACCGTGCCCGTGCCTACCCACTGCTGCCTGGACAGTCTTTTGAGCCCCAGCCATGTTTTGAACACCTTCCCTTTGAACAATGGAGACTGATCTGTAACTTCCTAATGCAGCTTGGCAAACACTGCAGTGAATATTTAAATAAAGGACTGCCCATGCCGGCTCATGCCTATAGTCCCAGGACTTGGGAGGCCAAGGCAGAACAATCACTTGAGGCCAGGAGTTCGAGACCAGCTTGGACAACATAACGAGATCCTATCACTACAAAAACCACAAAAAATAGGCCAAGGCATGTGGATCACGAGGTCAGGAGATCGAGACCATCTTGGCTGACACGACAAAACCCCGTCTCTACCAAAAAAAATACAAAAAATTAGCCTGGCGTGGTGGCGGGCGCCTGTAGTCCCAGCTACTTGGGAGGCTGAGGCAGGAGAATGGCGTGAACCCGGGAGGTGGAGCTTGACGTGAGCTGAGATCGCGCCACTGCACTCCAGTCTGGGCAACAGGGCGAGACTTCATCTCAAATAAAAAAAATAGCTGGGCATAGTGTCATGCACCTGTAGTCCCGGCTACTTGGGAGGCTGAGGAGGAAGGATTTCTTGAGCCCAGGAGTTAGAGGCTGCAGTGATCTATGACTGCACCACTGCACTCCAGTCTAGGCAACAGAGCAAGACTCTGTCTCAAATATATAAATAAATACATAATAAAGAAAAAAATTAATGATATTTGAAGCTCTCACTATCCTTGGGAGCTAGACTAGAGTGAGCTTACTAGCAAATGCATCTCACTCTTTATACTGGGTTATTTTCAGTAAAAGGCAGACAACTTGATTTGGTGGTTGAGATGAAGAGAAGAGATGAGGAGGACTTGACGAAGCCTGTTTCCAGAAACTGGGGCATTTTAAACTCCTTTCTATATGAGGCAAAGGGGGCCCAGAAATATCCGATGACCTGTCTGGTGTCACATGGCTCATGAAGAGGCAGGGTAGGCACTGGTTCCCAGGCCCCTGAGCAGCCAGCCTTATCCCACCATTTACATCCAACTGCCCTGAATTTCCTTGGAGCCCGCAAGATGGCTGGAACACTCCCAGGCATGTGGATCACTATGGATCACACCCTCCCTGCCCCCTCCCCACCTCCGCATGAAGCTTCTGTTTTCCTAGCCCCTCTAAAGGCCTCCCCCATGCAAGCATCCACATGAAATTACTACACTTATAATCTGTCTCCACATGTAACACTTATCTTTTTAAGACATGGTCCAGTGGTTACACACATGATATTTCCCGCTTGATGCATTTTCATTTCCCACCCTCTGGAAAAATGTTATTACGTGAGTTTGCTGTATTTGGCTAAATATTGGGTTTATTAAATGCATCATGTTTCTCTGACAATCTGATTGGCTATGGGGACTGAAGGGGCATATTTAACCAAATTGAAAGCACACATTATTGACCTAATAGATGAGAAGGGGGATTCTCACACGTTGAAGGAGAGATTGATTGGCATTAGGGTAGAAAACCCCTCATGGTTTTCCTGAAGCCAGACAGTCACTATGTTTCTTGCCTTCCCCATTTGGATTTGAGTGCTTGGCATAAGCAAATTCTAGTTAGGATTTCTTTAAGTTTCTCCACTTGTAATTAAATTAAGCCGTGACTTGGTTTTGCCTAGAGTCCCAGGTGCCAACCCAAAGCATCTTTAAATGACACATTTTACGAGCATACGTGGGGTTTACAGTTAAAAATGTCCATTGATGGGAATCTGGTAAAGAGTTTTCTCTCATCCCAAAACCCAAGACACCAAATCCAAAGGTGGAATGAGGAGCTGTGTGATCCATGGTTGTGTTTCCTGCTTTCTGAGATGCTCAGGGGGAACCGACCATAATTAGTTTGTATTTGTCACCAGGGATGTTGCCACTCAGATGGAAAGCAGTGGAAGAGGGAAGTCACCCCAGTCAAAGCCCCCCTAATACTCACAGGGAATTTGAAACTCTGGGGTGGCACTGAAGACCCAAGAGGAGCAGCCATGGAGAGTGGAGGCCCACAGAGAAGAGGATGTGAGCTGGTCCTGTGTCTGCTGCTGGTTTACTGTGGGGCCTTTGCAGGTCAACTCACTGCAGATTCCTCAACTCACAGAATGGCTTTGGACTGAACATGCAGGCCAGTTGGTCCAAGGTGTGTTACCGCATGTGTAAGAGCACAGATTGTGACTCACAGGCTTGACCCTGGGTCTTCCAACCAGGCTTCAGCTTTGAGCAGATCATGTAAATTTAAGCCCAGGTTTTTGTGTCTTTAAGACAGGAATTAAAATTCTTACCTCAGTAGGTTGGTATAAGAAATAAAAGATGTTTAAATTCAAATCTTAACCCCAAGATGATGCTCTTTTGTGTAGAGTTCAAGAAGATTATTGGAAGATAGTTCTGCAGTGTGAATGAGTCTGAATGAAATTGCCCCCAACTCTGGGATTCCACTGCCCAGTGGCCTCCAGTGCCTTTCCATTATCCAAAAGTCAGGTCCACATATTTTAGTGGGAATGAGAATCATGGTAGCTCAAAGAATGTGACTTCCTCCTGTTCTCAGGCAGGGATTAATTTGAAGATCGGCTAAGGCCAGCTATCTGGATTTTAAGATAACTCTTTTAGGTGCAAATGATCTGCAGACTATCTCCATGAGACACACTTCTAGAATAAAATGCATGGATTCTAAAGCCTCCTGTAACCTGGTCTCACGGTACCCCTCACCTTTACACCCCGCCCACCCTACACACACTCAATATCTGTTTCCACCCTCACTCAGCTTTGCTTTCATCCTCACACATGCTCATGTCTTCTGTACTCATTGCTCTTACACATACCTGAAAATTACTCTGCCCCAAATCTGCCTGGACTATGCCCTCATCATCTAATAGTTTTATGGGGTACAATTTTGTATGCAGGTTTCTTTCTCATTACTATGGTTTGAATGAGTTCCCCAACATTTGTGTATTGGAAATAATCCCCAATGCAATGATATTGAGAGATGAGATGTTTTCTTAACACAAACAAACAAACAACAAACAAACAAAAAACACTTTTATTAAGTTCAGCGTACATGTGCAGGTTTGTTACATAGGTAAATGTGTGTATGGGGGTTTGTTGTGCAGACTATTTCCTCACCCAGGTATGATGCCTAGTACTCATTGGTTATTTTCCCTGATCCTCTCCCTCCCCACACCCTCCATCCTCCAATACTGGTGAGGCTGTGAAGAATAAAGGAAGCTTATGCACTGTTGGTGGGAGTATAAATTAGTTCAACCACTGTGGAAGACAGTGTGGTGATTTTGATTTCTCAAAGACCTAAAGACTGAAATATTAATATTATTCCACCCAGCAATCCCATACTGGGTATATACAGAAAGGAATATAAATTGTTTTATTATAAAGACACATGTGTGTGTATGTTCATTGCAGCCCTATCCACGAAAGCAAAGGCATGGAATCAACTTATATACCCAACAATGATAGACAGGATAAAAAAATGTGCATATACACCTTGGAATACTATGCAGCAATAAATAAGAATAAGATATGTCATTTGCAATGGCGTGAATGGAGCTGGAGGCCATTATCTTTAGCAAACTAATGCAGGAACAGAAAACCAAATACTGCATGATCTCACTTATAAGTGGGAGCTAAATGGTAAGAATACATGGACACATAGAGGGGAGCAACACACATCAGGGCCTATCAGAGGTGAGACCTTTAAGAGATGATTAAATTATAAGGGCTTTGCACTCATAAGTGGATTCATACTGTTATCCAGGCAGTGTGTTCTTTATAAAATGAGACTATCCCCTTTTCTGTTCTCTCTTGCATGTCCTCTCTTGCCCTTTGGTCTTCTTCCATGCAAGAAGGCCCTCACAGGATGCCAGCACTTTAGTCTTGGACTTCCCACCCTCCAGAACTGCGAGAAACAAATTTCTGTTCTTTGTAAATTACCCAGCCTGAGGTATTCTGTTATAGCAGCACAAAACGGACTAAGATACTCACCATAGACATTTTTCTGTTTGCCATTCCTCAGCATTAACATCACCTGTAGGAGTAAAAAATTTTTTGGTCGTGTTTTAATTTTTTTAAATAACCTGAAGTCAGTACTTGCTAGAGTCAACTGAAATGGCCCTGTTTACATGGGACCCAAGGGCCTTTTTTGATGGTGGCAGCTTTTGAGGGCTAGCCTGGAAACCTACTATCACTTACAATATGGTTCTGCTGGGTAATGCATTCTGAGTTCCAACTCATTATGCCAAATAAGGCAGAAACATGCCCTCCCTTTTCCTCTGACTCCCAGTAGTAGGGATCCTATCTTCTCTCCTCACTGCTTCCACACTGCTTGTGGCAGGGAGAAATGGCATGTTGGTCCTAACAATTGCTCTGTCCTGCAATTGCTATGCAAGACACAACAACTGGGGAGTGGGAGAGAGCAAGAAGGTGACCATGGAAAGATTGGATCTCCATGGCCCACTTGTACATCTACTCCTGAGTTGGAAGATGAACATGTTTGTATTAATAGCTCCCCAAGTTTTCTAAATGGGTGAAGAAAAAGCAAAAGTAGTCCAGGTAGCATGGCCAATAAATGGAGAAGGTTACCTGAGTATCTGACATAGGTGAGTCACTGGGCTAGGAGCTTTCTATGGGGTATCATATTTAAGCCTCAAAAAACCCTAGGAGGTAGGCACTTTTACCCTCATTTTATAGAAGAATGGATGGGGACTCCATGAGGTAAAGGAACATGTTTCAATGTCATCGAGCTCTGAGTGGAGTTTGGCTTTGAATCTTTGCCATACCCTCCTCCAAGTCTACACTCATCACACTAACTTAGGAAGTAGATGCTCAAGAACTTGTTCAGTAAAGAATCATAGACTCCAATAATGAAATAAGATGCTGCCTTTAATAATAAGGTATAGAAATTATTTATAAAAAATAATGATGATTTTTGTTTTTTGTTTTGTTTTTTTTTGGAAAGGGGATGATGTTTTTGATTCAGTAAAAAAGCCAGGTTATAAAACAGTCTGTTCTATATAAAACGCAGGTGTGCATTTTAAAGTATGTGAATCAAAACCGAGTAAGGATTATATTGTTAATATGATTTTATATTATTTTTCAATGAATATGTATCATTTATGTAAAAAACCAATAATTTATAAAACAAAATACCACCAAGAAGAAGAACAAAATAATATACATTTGGTAAAAAATTAAGTCATCAGCAACAAAGCAAGCACCTCCCCCTCCAATACTTATGCTACTGATGGGGGTACCAGAACTACCACCACAATCACTATTACCAGCAAAACTAGCGTCACTTCACTCATCACAATCAATACCAAACCACCACCACAAATACCACCACTGCAATTACCACCACCACTACCATCACCACCACCACCAGCAGCAGCAGCAGTCTCACAAACACCAGCACACAAACACCAGGACCACCCCACCATCAACAATGAAGTTACTCATTGTCTTACTGTTCAACAGACACTGGACTTGTAAATGTCAGCAGAGACATATAAAACATAACTTCTGCCCTTAAGGGGTTCTGATGAGCTTGAAGAGGATGGTTAACTTGTGTTAAAAGATAAGCCCTTTCATCTTGGTGTCCCTAAAAATTAGGATGGTTCTTGGCATTAGTAAGTGCTCAGTAAATGTTTGATGAAGAAAACAAATGAATAAACCAGCATGTGTTAACCATAAGTGTTGCTGAATTTCAAACTATTACTTCAGAACCACAGGCTGTGCAGATAGATGGAGTAATTTGTGATGATATGGAGATGCCATTTTATTTTCATTAAAGTCCTCATCTGGTGCCTTTGTAGCTTGCATTACATGTCATTTCTCATGCTGTGGTCATAGAAGGGACCCTGGACCCTGGTCCCATTAAACAAGCTCTGTCTCCCACATGTCCATTTGATATCATGAGAGGCAGTTAAAGCTAGATGGGCCCTTCAAATTTGCTCCACACCTCTAGGGAAACTGAGGCTGAGAAAGCAGATATGATTCATGGATGGCCACATGGCCTCATTCTTCCCTCTGTCGCACACTGTCTTCCTGTCTGTTCTTTTGTTTGTTTCTCCTGTGCTTAAAGAAGGAACAAAAGGGTCAGAATTTCCATAAGGAAAATAACACAAAAGCTAATCATTGCTTATTTCTATGTGAGATGCAAGGCTAGAAATCTTCCACACATGGTCTTATTTTTCTCCCAGCAACTCAGAGAAGTGGGCCATGTTTTGTCCACTGCATAGATGAAGAAAGTGAGACACAGGGTGGTGAAGGTTCTATCAAGGTCATACAATTGATACGGAGTTAAACCCAAGTCTTGCTGGCTCCCAAACCCATTCCCTTTCCACTTCCCTGCCTTTGGTAGTCATTCAGTTATGTTTTGAAGACAGTTGTGATAGCAATTTACTATTTAAATGTATTAATGGTTTCTATTAGCTACAGAAGAGCCTCCAAACTCTTCAAGATGGCAGTCCAAGGCCCTTGATAGTTGGGCCCCAGCAAGTTCGCCCAGCTCCCTTGTCTCCACTCTACCCATAAACATTATCGACTTACTGGTCCTCAAGGCAGTTTTCTCTGATATTGTTTGGCTGTGTCGCCACCCAAATCTCATCTTGAATTGTAGCTTCCATAATTCCCATGTGTCTTGGGGGGGCATCTTATGGGAGGTAATTGAATCATGCAGGTGGATCTTTCTCATGCTGTTCTCATGACAGTGAATAAGTCTCACGAGATCTGATGGTTTCATAAAGGGAAGTTCCCCTGCACACGCTCTTTCTTGCCTGCCACCATGTAAGACATCCTTTTGCTCTTCCTTCATCTTTCGCCATAATTGTGAGGCCTCCCCAGCCATGTGCAACCGTGAGTCCATTAAACCTCTTTCCTTTATAAATTATGTTTTTATTAGCAGCATGAGAACAGACTAATACACTCTGTAATACCCAATACCTTGGGCTTACACAAGCACTGCTCCCCTTTCCTGAAACTCTCCTCCGTTCCTTCTCACCCAGAAGCATCCTTGTGATGTGTCTGATCCTACTGTAAATTCCATCTTTTCTCTGCTATCAAATCTGCAAGCAAAGCTCTGTCCCTATGCCCCATGCCTTCCCAGTGTCATGCATATGCAGTAGCCCGTCATCCAAGTTATCCAACTCCAGTGGATGATGGAAACCTCAGATAATGCTGAACCCATATTGCCTATGTTTTTCCCTACACATATGTATTCATGATTAAGTTTAATTTATAAATTAGGCACAGAAAGAGATGAACAACAATAACTGCTAATAAAATGGAACAATCTCAGTGTCACACTATAGGAAAAGTTTTATGAATGTAGTCTCTCTCTCTGTCTTTCTCTCTCTCAAAGTGTCTTATTCTACCATACCCACCTATTTTGGACCATGGTTAACCTTGGGTAACTGAACCACAGAAAGTAAAACTTTGGATAAGGGGGATCACTGTAATGCCTTCTTCTATACTTGGAGTAGTTGGTTTGTGCCTGCAGTGCTAGACTTGCCCAGTTGAACTCGGACAATTGTTTTGTGTGTGTGTTTACCCACTAGACTGTGAGCTCCTAGAAGATAGGGACCATGTTAATGTTCACACATGGAACCTATGGACCCCTTGGCCCACGGCCCAGTTGGCACAATTGTTGTTGACTAAATATTTGTTACACTCCATCTTCTTAGTGTTTTCGTTGTTTACTTTTGTTAAAACAGTAATTGGCATTCACAGCTGGAGATAATTTACAGTGTATAAAACTGCTTTCTTAGAGGCTTTGTGGGGTAGGTCAGACCGACGTAGTGTTCCCACTCTGCAGATCAGGAAAGAGAGGCACAGAGAGACTTCATCTTAGTCAGGAGGCAAAAGCAGGAAGAGAGATGCAGCCGACCCCACTCAGCTTTCTCCTGTCAGTTTCAGGACCCCTTCGAGAAGTGCTCAACTGCTACAGTGTCCCTCCCCTGACTTTTTTGAGAGATGACAAATTATATTCACTATTGTCCTAAAGTGGTTTTCATTTCTGATTACTTAATTTGCCCAGCGTTTGCTTTAAATGATTTTCCACGGCAGGCTGTAGATGTTTGCGGTTGACTTTTTGACATTATAACACTTTAGTACAAAGGAAGCTACAGAAAGCAACAATGAAAACATTTACTAAGTGTGTTTATAATCAAATATATTCCTCAGTAATTTAATTTGGAGGAAGCAGAGAGCCCGGCATTACAAACAGAGGGCTCGTTAATAATTCATAAGTCCTGAAACAGGGAGGCTGGAACGAAGATTTAGAATCATGCCACAGTGAAGAAAGATTTAGCGTCACGCTACAGTTGGCTTCCCTGCTAGAATGCACCTCTGCCCACTGAGGAGCTGGGATATTCAACTAGCAAGGGCCTCCGACAGCTTCGAAGTTGCTTAGTTTTGAACGGTAGTCTGAGGAGAGCTCAGATTCTGAGGGATCCAAGTCAGGGATGAAGAGGAAATGATGGTTGAGGGAGGCTCAAGAGGCCTGGCTTGCCACCCCACTCATAAGCACCAGGTCTGAGAGGTGGGTCTCCAGGCAGTGGTGCGGCCTGGGCAGTCGTGCCCCTGGCATCCCTTATGCAAGGCCTTTGCTGTGGGTGTTGCCGAACATCTAGGGCACAGAATAAATGGAAATAAGAAAACATGCTTCATTCCGCCCAAGCCTACAATAGGCCGGGCTTCAGCTTGGAAACACACTAGCTATACAGTCTGGAAAAGGCTTTCCCACTCATCGGTTTATTCATGGCTCACTGGCCCCAAGAGAGACAAGAGGTGTCTCTGCCTCTGTGGATTGGATCCCTTGTCAGGGGGAAGGAAGTCTCACAGTGGCCGTGGCTTGATCAAGCCTCAGGCCAAGGGTAGGGTGGAGGGCAGATAGCTACCCCAAGATCCCTGCCTATGAGTGGCTTTCTGTGACCACAGGAAAAAAAGAAGAGATATGTCTCGTGTCTTGTCTCACATTTGTGTATTTTCCAGATTAACCCATGATCTAAAAGATGAGAGAAAGAGGCTTGATCAACTTCTTGGAACTTAGTCATTTAAGAAATTATTTAAAAAAAAAAGTCAAAAAAGCGGGCAAAAGATGAGAACAAAACAGTTTTCCTATGAACAATAATTCATAGAGAAATACAAATGGCTTTTGCGCACAAAAAATATACAAAATTTACTTGTAATAAGATAAATGCAAATTAAAACTATTATCAAATATTAGTTTTCTCCTATCCGATTGGCAAAGCTGAGTCTAAAAACACATTGGATGGGGCAGAGTGTGAGGAGCTATGTAGGGTATTTCATTGCTGTTGGAAGTGCAGGTTACTGCAACACTAGTGCAGAGACGTTCAGCAGTGACTAGTTAGAATAAAGCTTCACAAACACTTTGACCCAGCTATTTTATGAAGATTGTGTAAAGCAAATGTATAAAGAGATTTGTTGCAACATAATCTGTAGAATCAAAATACAGTAAATGCCTGAAATATTCACAATAGTAGATAGCCATTAAAAAGATAATTATTCAAGTGTGTGTGTATATATGTATGTATATATATGAAATTAAATAGATATATTTAATTGTATTATCTATAAATATATATGTGTATATATATGGATGTATACACACACATATTCACAGAGATATACAAGCACACACTGTACTAATATGGAATGCTCTACCTGTTAAGTGAACTAAACATTAGTTAAGAGAGGTGTATGTATGAAGCACTCCTATTTGGGTAAAAGTAATTTGCACACATGCACACACATGCCTGGAGTCCATATATTTGCAAAGAACTAGAGAACTCAAAAATAATAAGGTATCAAGAAGTGACATACACCTTTGTATTATTATCATATGCCATCATCTATTTAAGTAGGTAAAATTGATATTTAAATACATATGTGTATATCGTATAAGCCTAAATTAAAATTAGAGGAGAAGGAAATATAAAATGCTCTGGCAGCCACTGTTGGCTGCCCATGCAACAACCATCCCTCCCATCTCTTCCTTTTGGTAGCCAAATCCTACTTTTGTTTCTACTTCCCCTAAGAGCATCAGGGGAGAAAGAATCCAGCTTCAGCATGGGGGCCTTGGAACACGACAACCTCTGTAGTCCTACTCCACTATTTCCTCTGCGTCTTTCTGCAGTACCTGGAACTGTGCTTGCAACATGCTGAGGAAGGTGGAGTATGAAAATACCACGGAGCCACAAAACCTACCTGCCCTGTCCCTAACCTTCTTGCCGGGGGAACTCACACATCCCTGGGTGCTTCAGCTATCTTGGGTTGGATTTTCCGTGAGCTATAGTAAGAAGTGTCCTGACTCACCCAATGCTCACCCAGCCTGCAAGTCACTGCCCCAGCTGTCATTTGGGTCCATGGTTCAGCATTTCTGGCTAGGGGGCCTATCCCTTTCTGCTTCAGCAAACGCAGTGGCAGAGAATTCACCACTGTCTGTGGCAGTCAGCATCTCTCTGAAGAGCTCATTCTGTTGGAATGTTCTTCCTCCCACCAAATGGGAGCATCCTCTGTGATTTTTCTTTCCAAGAGCCCCAGGTATTTCTCCCTTCCCCTCTGTCCATATTCTCTCATCTATCTGTCCATCCATGCAAGAACTCACTACAGAGGGCCCAAAATGAGCAAGGAATTTGGCGAAAACACAATCCAGGCCTTTCATTATAGTTCTTCAGCTATTTGAACATAGTTCATGCCTCTAATAGTCAAGATGTTTTCTTTTCAAGTTGACCTTTATGTTTTTTTCTGGATAGGTGCTGATGTTTTATGCTGTCTGTGTCTCAGTCACTCCCTGCTGAGGATTCTCCCTGCACATCCTCTGGGAAGCTTGGTGTTCAGAATAAAGACAAAATGCCAAGTGTGGGCTGGCTGGCACAGACCAGAGCAAGGCAGTCACCTCCCTTTCCTGAGACACTACCACTGTTAATATAGCCCAAGTGCATGAAGCTTTGTGAGGGCTCCCATTACCATGTGGATGAAGTTTGATTGACAGCGAACTTTTCCTAACTCTAAGTAGCATCTACCATTTCATCTCAGTACAATTGGTCCCCAGGACCCAAGAGCTGAGCATTATTTGCCTGGGATTTTTGTTCAACTTCTTCACTTTAAACCATTTTCCACTCACAATCCTTGGCCCCTCCTCAGTCCCATTTCAACCATAGTCCCTCACCACCCCTGCGCCATTTACAAAGCACATGTTTCCTGGCTGAGCTCTGATTGTGGTATTTTTTTTTTTCTTTGCACTGTGTCACCCATGGTACAATCAGGGCTCCTCTTTCAGTAAGATGCTGATTGGTCAAAAATGGCTTCCAGTAACTCAGCCTTTGTTTTGTAAAAACATTATTGCAACATTGTATAACACTTTAGAAATGTTTCAAATTTAGGCTGGCTGGTGATTTAGCAGACTAGGGGGCTAGCATATGGAATCTGCTATGCTCAAGAGACTGTGGTTCCATTCCTGGCACCACCAGGCAAGGCAGACTCAGCAGCCGCAAGGACCTTCCCAGCATTCAAGCTGGCGAGGACACCAGGTATGGTTCTCTCCTTTGCATCAGAAGCCAAAGTCTTGTGGGCACGTGGGAGAGAGAAAATTTGGATATCCGAGGCAAGCAGTTTCTAACAGGCTTGGTGCGTCTACATCAGTCATTCATTCAGATTTTACTTAGTATCTACAGCATGCCAGGGACAAAGATGTGGAAGTGTATGAGACAAGGTCCTTCTCTCAAAGCATTCATAGTCAAGTCAAAGATATAAATAAGAGAATAAAAATTACAGATGGGGTTGATGATTCAAGGCAACAGTGTTTGGGGGGTGGGTACTTGGGAGTGGCAGTGAGAGACTGAGGGGTTCACAGAAACGATGATAGCTTATTTGAGTTTAAGATTTTATCCTAAATATATTTATGTAAATATTAACTTCAGTTAATATTTGTTGCGAATCAGGAAGTAGGAGAGGAATACTTCACATAGAAGGAATTCCATGCAAAATCTTTGTGTAACAGTAAAAGCTGTGAATTGAAATAGCAAATATCCTTAACTGTAGCATGTGTGTGTACCAGCTACGTGGTCATGTACCATCAGGTCACCTGGGGAGCCCCGGGGCTTTAGCTTTCTGAAGGGACATTCATTTGCTCTGACCTGAGACCTCGCATGAAGCTGGCGTCTTGTACAAAAGCACCCCTGTCACTGTCTCACTGCCTTCTCGAGTACCTTTGGTAATAGAAGGTTTATAATAACGATACATTTGGAATGTAAAGTCAGAAGTTCCAGCTTGGCTTTGGGGTTTGTTCATGATGAGTCCTTAAGGTTTACATCATTTGTTGTGCCCTGCACAGCCTCGGTTTCCTTGTTTAAAACAAGTGAGTGGAAATTAGTAACTGCTTCATAGAGGTGGTATCACGATCAAATTATCGTGTGGAAGAGGACTTGGTGGTCTGGAACATGCTTTGTAAATGGCAGTTGTCTTGTAATTTCCTTTTCTGTAAGCATGCTAATTATTCGATGTCCATGATGAAGCAACAGGTTTCCTCTTTGGAGATCTCTGAAAAACAGGGAATAATTCCTTATATTGAGCTCCAATATTGCACTCTCCATGATTTCTCAGCCACTGTTATTAGGGCTGCCGTTGGGGCCACATAGAATAAATGGAACCAATCTTGCGTGACAGCCGTTCTCAGCTCTATAGGCTGCTTTCCTGAATTCACATTTTCTGTTCTTTCTTCCAAGTCTGTCACCCGGGACTTTGAGAGCAGAATTTGATGAGCTGAAGAGTGATGTGATTTTGCCTAAGACTCTGTTGAGGTTAAGTGCTTGTCTCGTTCATCTATCTCTTCAGGAATTCTTCTCTTCTGTAAAATGAGAGGTCGGAAAAGCAGATGATGTGCTTTCTGAGATCCTCCTGGTTCCAGCCTACATGTTCTGGAATTTCTAGATTATTCTTGGAAGTTCTCCACAGCTGGAGGGAATCAGGAACGTGCAGATAGAGTGAGAGTGGGTCACTGCATAGGAGCACAGGAAGAGGGAGTGGTCCTGGTCCTTCCCAGCCCTCCTGGAGTGAACTCAGAGCACTGTGCCTCATCCATCCACTGAAAATCCAAGCGAGGCTGAAGATGGCATCAGGACAAGAGGGGAGTCTTCAGGAAGACTCAATTTCTGAATGAGAAGACAGAGGCACACAGCATTAACCTCCTGGTGCACGAGTGTCACCCAAGGTCATGTGACACCTCCTTCTTCAAGAGACTTGGACTGGTCAGCCTTTCATGTATTGATTGATTTCGTTGATTCTCACCCTCTGACATCCAGAAGGAATGAAAAGGGCACAGACAAAAAGAAAAAGGGGGGAGGAATGTTTCACTTTCTGCCACAGTATATCATTGGTATCTCCCTTTTGTAACAATAAAACAATGACAAAATTGCTATCAGCAGTGTGGGAGCTTCCAAAGAGTGGGTGGAAAAATCCCATAGGAGTAGGAAGGGAGGATATTGAGGAACTCAATGACCTTAAGCGTTCGCCCTTTCCAATTGCTCCAAATGCCTCATGTACTCCTTAATAAATGGGCAAAAGAAGGTTTCCCCAAGAGGTTTATAGGGAAAAATATAATCCAGGTACAGAAGTGTTTCACTGGGATCCTTTAGGGATGTCAGCACTAGGGACAAGTTCTTTGTATTCAGAGCTGGGACGATAGACACAAACCACTGCAGAGGGTCAGGATAGGACTGGTAAAACGAATGGGCTTAAGCCAAAATCCTGAGAAAATGCCAAGGCTGAAACCCAGGAAACCAAAATCATACGTTGATGGTGGTCCCTTCCAAACACTCCCCTCTAGCTCTTATACATTTGCATTGGAAAGCACCTCCAGCTTCCAACTGTTTGTTTCCTGCCTCCTGTATCTACACAAGTGGAGTGTAAGCATCAAGAGAAAAAGGAACTACATCCAATCTCTGCCATTTTCTTGCACCTCCTAATAATTTCACAAATGCTTTTTGAATAAATGAATAAAGTGCTGTGTCCCGAGCAAGACTGAAATAGAAAGAGAGGAACCAGGCTTATCTGGACAAAGAAAAGGAACAAAAGAGAGAAAGGTGTGGCCGCCAGTGGGTGAGAGGCTGGGCAAGGTTTGTGGGCTCCCTTCCAACCTATTGAGGGGACAGGCTTGGAGCAGATGCCAGCAGACATTCTTCTGAATCTCTGAAAGCCAGGCTGGCCATGTGAGCTGCCACTGGGCAGGGCGACCACAGTGTCGTTATGTGAGGGCCCAATCTCATTAGAAGAGAGATGTACGGGTCTGCAGGGAAAGGGGCTTTCATTAAGGGAGTGGGGCTGCTGGGGCCTTGTGTTTACTGGAAATTGAGCAAAGTGACACCGTCAGTCCAGAGTGGAAGCGACAGAAGAGACCAGGGCCGGTTCAGAGTTGGAGGGGAGAACAGCCCCACAGCAGTTCGAGCCAATAATGTCTCTACTCGGATGCCATTAGTGGGTTTGGCAGGGAAGCTCACCATTTACTTCAGAGGACCACGGCACAGATTAAGGGAGGCTGGATGCTAATTTGCACATATGGAAATGCTTTTTCTCGCCGTCGATGGCTCTGTTGTGGACAGATGGAATTAGCGAGAACTTCGAAGTCGTGAAGGCAAACACATCAAAAAAAAAAAAGAAAGAAAGAAAAGAAAGCCAGCCTCTCTCTTTTCTTTCCCACTTTTTCTCTTTCTGTCGGCCTGTCTCCTTTCTCTTTCTTTTTTTCCATCATTCCCCTGTCCTTCTCTCTTTTTCTTTTACCTTTCTCTTGTGAGACTTTTCTGACTGTACAAGAGTAAATAAATATTGCCCCAGAATGGCTCCTGGCATTAATAATGCATCGGTCATATTTCAATTGCAAATTGTTCTTTAACAGCAAGTGTACCCCCATCACCCTACCCATAACAATTGTAAGTAGGATTCAGATGCCAGAAAACACCTGACAAATTAAGGCTTAAGGCTGGTCTTCAGAGGATTGTGGTCTCCCCGCCAGCACTGACCTGGGACATCAACACCCCCTTCCCTGAGTTGGTTTCCCTGTCAGCTCCTGTGGATGGGTTCCCTTCTCGACAGCCTCACCACTCTACTGAGAAAGGGTTCTTTAGATGCACTCGGCTTGCTTCAGGGCTGAAACGATAAATCCGATGGGATTACCTTTTATTATTATTTTTCTTTCTTTCTTGCACTCTGTGCCTTTGACTGGGAAGGTCTGTAATATTTTATTTATTTGACAGACTAACCAGGGTTAGTGTCCCTTTGGAAATTGTCACATAAAGGTGTCTACTGAGCAGAGACACCTACCCTGGTAATTGCCCCTCTTCAGGGTTTAGCAAACTTTTTCAGTAAAGGGCCAGATAGTAAATATTTTCATCTTTCCAGTCCAGACATCTTTCTTGCACCCAAGAAAGCAGCCATAGAGAATACATCAATGAATGGGTGTGGCTGTGTCCAATAAAGTATTATTTACATAAACAGATGGAGGGGCTTGGTTTGGACAGAGGGGGTACTTTGCCACCCCCTGGTTCAGGAAATTTTTAATTGTAGGAGTCACACAGTTGGGTCTATAACCCTCAGCCTCTGGTCAGGAAATTTTTAATTGTAGGAGTCACACAGTTGGGTCTACAACCCTCAGCTTCTGTTTTCTAACTTATCCAAGGGGTAGATGAGAAGGATGTCGTGCATTTGAGAAGGATGTTCTAGTTTTGTTTTGCCTCAACTAACTTCAGAATACCTTCACCTCTGGGCTTCAGACAGATGACAGGGCTCAGCAAGTAAGCCACAAGGTTGCTGGTGTCTCCTCCCTTCCCTGACTCTTGGAGTCTGTAAGATCAGTGCCAGGCTGATCATGCACCCCAAATTTGCAGTCCTAATACTTCCCTTCTCTCCTTCCTTTAATGACACAGCTACCTTAAAGTTTCAGGAATGGCAGGAAATTTCAGGAAAATACAGGAAGATTTTAGGAAATGCAGGAGTTTCAGGAAATGCAGGAAAGGCAGATTCAGCTTAAAGGGCAGAATCTGCCTCCTCCAAGGGGTGCCTGAAAGGAAAGTACATTATTCTATCAACTACCTCATTGTATGACCTGATTATTCCAGGTGTTGTTGTTGTTGTTGTTGTTGGGGGCATGGAGACGTGGGGAAGGAGATAAATTCCAAAGTCTAGATGATCCATTGAGTTTTTCCAGTTTCCAAGCAGATATTCTAAAACTGACCCACTGAATCTTGTACCTGCTGCTCCAAGTCCTGACAACTACCACCACTATCATGTTCAGGTTCCCTGGATCAAGTGAGCTTTCTGGGTGTTGCTTTGTCTCAAGGAAACTTTGTTTCCTCTTTCCTGATTTCATGTTCTGTTCACTCTGTGATATTACAAATTCCCTGGAGCAAAGAGCCACCCCTTTTATTAAAATTGCTGTGTGTGATTTGGATATAATCCAGGTCTACTACATGTGCAGCAATGTACAAATCTATATATGATGTGCTTTTCAAACTACTAGACTGGAAATCCAGTGCTGCCAGCAGACTAGTACTAAGTCTCTTAGAGAGACTTAGGGTAACATCTAAACTCCACTCCTTACTAGCTGTGTATCTTTTAGGTAGGTTAACTTTTAACTTGTTTCCTGTTTTTTAAAGAGGAATGAAACTAATTTTGCTGATGTTTTATGTGAATGTTCTCAAGATGTGTTGGATTCTCCTTGCAGTGGGTAGTCAAGCTCAGTGAAGCTATTGCCAACAGGATATTAGTGCAACCCTCAACCACACACTTCCAAACCTCTGGGGCTGGAGGGAACTAAACTTCTACCGAGGAAGGCTAGAAGCAGAGTACATAAACAGAATCTGTGGCCCAGAAAGCTATATAAAGACCATTTGATTTGAGAAAGAATTCAAAGGCTGGAAAATAAGTTAGAGGATCAGAGCTGAGAGAAGCAGCGGCTGTGAGTATTGGTCAGCTCAGGTGAGGGGCTTTGGTTAATGAACCTGCACGTGCTGTGAGCTACAGTCTAGTAAGTGTCTGCTTTATGCTAGGCATTAAGCTCAGTGTTATGCATGCATTATTTCCAAACCTTCTGATATCCATCACAGATAAAGTGCTTTCTTCTCATTTTATACACGCTCAGAGATGTTGAGGGCCTTTAATCAAGGCCCCAGCTCTGAAAGTGTGTAAAGACAAGATTGGACTTTAGTTCTGTCTGGTCCCCAAATCAAAGTGTAAACTATTTCTGCTAGCTTATGTGAAACCTTGTGGCCAAGCGCTGCCTGTGTGCACATCACTTTGCCTACCCATGACCCTTTGACCCAACCTAAGAATTAGGTCAGATGGCCTGAGGTCTGCTTGTGTCTCAGAAGACTCTCAGGGAAGCCTCCTCAAGCCTCTCCACACACTGATGATCTCTGGCACCCAGTGGTTGATGAAGCACATGGTTTCTGAGATGACCCCAGAGTCATATCATGGCCAATATCGTGGTCAATACTCCTACTCATTCTCCTCATGATTTATGTGTTCATCTCCTTTGAGTTCAGTTCTACAAGAGCATGGATAAGGCCAACGCCATGTACACAGTCAATTCATTTAATGAACTCTGACCAAATGTCTCATTGATTGAATAAATAATGGCAGGAGAGGTGTTTTAAAAGTGCATAATACAGTACAATGCAATGGACTGATATAATATTTGTTTTGTTATCTGGAGGCAATGTGTACATTTTTCTCCAGAAAACAAAAAAAAACAAAACAAAATGAAAAAAAAAACTGATCTAATACCTTCCTTACCAACTGATCTAATCTCTTCCTTACCACATTAGCCTGGCCTTGTTTCCTTCAGGTAATTTCACTGGAACATTTCCAGCATTATGGCTATTAAGTTGAGGATATCTGCCAGATCCACAGGCTATCCCAAATCCCAAAGGGAGATGCCAAATCAGTGGGAAAAGAGCACATTGATATCCACATTACAGTTCAGCCAACAATGTCCCAGCCGTTAGATCACTAGACCATGCTCTGTGAGAACAAAGACCCTAAGTGTTCTATATATGCCTATTAAAAATTATACACATGCATATGCACACACATGTGGTTATATATATGCAAAAAGAGAAAAGGTATAAAGATATATAGGCATAGCAGTAAAAGAAAGGATAAATGGATGGCTGGATGATTCGATGTTTGGATGGACACAAGGATGAATGGATGGATGGATGGATGGATAAATGGGTGGATGGATGCATAAATGAACTACAAAAAGGCAAGCCCTAGAAATCCTCTGTATGTCACTATTTCTCCTGTTTTATAATCCATGTTCCTTTTAATTAAGCAAGAATCTAATAAGAATTTTATGTCCTCTCATGTTTTAATTTGAAGAATAAGTAATTTATAAATTCTTAAGTGCTTTGAGAATCGTAATGTGCAATTCAGACATAAAATTGTGTTGTTCTTCACCTTGATCATCCTGATTTCTATTTGAAAATTTCCAAGAAATTTAATATTATGACCAAATATAAATTGCTATTACTATTAATACAATTCAGAATTTATACAAATTAAAGATTGTTACTCAAATTAAAGAAAATATAATATTGAATTTTCTTTTAGGTTCTGCATCTGTTCTCACAGAAATTCTGATCAGCGGCATGTTCTCCCTACCAGGTTAAGATTCATCTTTTTGTATTGCTGACTTTTTAACATTGGTTCAAAACTCTACACTAGTAAAACACTTAAAAAAAAACTTTAGTGATTTTGTAATATGAAGCTAAATTCTACATTACCAAGCACTCTGCAAGCCTGTCTTAACACCAAGTTCGATTCTACTGGATGTTTCCAGCTATTGAATACAATTCCCCATGTAGTCTTTCCAAAGTGGGCAAGAATTGGTTTCAGATAAGTCATTATTGTTTGCATGGCCTAACTTCTATTTAACTTGAAAAATAAACTCAGGAAAGCTTTTTCCATTCATTACTCAGGAATGCCTTGCCTTAGTGGGGAAGAAGCGTTCCATGAAGTTTGAAAAATGGTGCAGAAACTGAGCTCAGAATGTGTCACCTGTGCTCTAGAACATGAATGGTTTTAAAAGGCAGGAGGAGAATGAAAAGAAACACTAACAAAGGAAGGAGAGCATTGCCAGATCACACTAATGGATTGCAGAAAAGCAATGGGAGGTGAGTCCAGGTTGCTTCTAACTAGCTGTGAGATTTGAGTCAAATCTCTGACCATACAAAAATCATTTCCAAGAGGGAGAACAAGTGGGAGACTACAGAGAAAGGGAGAGAGAGGGAGGGAGGAAGGGAGAGGTGGGGGAAGAGAGAGAGAGAGAGAGCGAGTTCAGGCAATTGTCTCAAAGTGGTGGCCTGGAACTTAAAGTAACATCTTCTGATTCCATGTTCTGTTGAAAACCTCCGTGATCATAGCCTAATATCCTAATAGTCATAGAAACCTATGGAATTTCCCATTCCTTCTACCCTCTCCATAGCTTAGTTCTATAATATTATGTCACTTATAATCACGATTACACTCGATACTTCACTCGTGTTACCTCCATGCACTAAAGCACCGCAGGCAGAAAACAACCTTAATGTACATTTTCCAGACTACTGTACCCTAACATTCTGCGGGCCAAGGGAATCACATGGCATGAGTCAGACTGATGCTTTCTGTCGAAACTTGTGCTTTGGCTATATAACAAATGTCTGAATGGTGTAAGTTCTTGGAACTTAAAGCCAGGAAAATGATGACAATACATTTAAGGCCCATCAATCTTTCATAATTTCATATTTTTATAGCTTTTTCAGATTATAAAAGAAATACCTGGACACAATGAATAAAAATAGTTGGACTACAGAATAATAGCGTTGAAAATACAAATCAGCCATAATCTTACAACAAGGCAAACACTCTATCTTCTTGTATAATTTTGTGTCTGTGCTTGTGTTTATTTGCATTATGGTGATTATATTTAATACAAAGTTTTACATTGTACTTTCTTCATTCAACTTTGGTTTGTAAAATTTTTCAAGCACTCAAATTATTCTACAACTCAACATTTTATGGCCAACTGTGCATTATGTGACTATGTAAGAATTTGTTTACCATTCACCTTTAATTGAGCTTTTACATTCTTATTTTGTTGTTTTTATTAAAAGTAATGCAATGCCTGCCTTTTTCCCTGTTTTTCATTCCTTCTTCCTAAAATATTTTTATCTGTTCAGTCATCCTTTTCACTACCTCCCTGGGACTTTTCTCTTCATTGAAGCTTTTTTCAATTCTTCAAATTAAAATCCATGGCTTTTTATATTATGACTTTGATATGTAAATAGATGTCTATTATTTTATGTATGATGTTTTGTGATATATGTTTTATTATCTACCCTAGCTAAATCGGTCACTCTCTAGGGAACATAAACAATTCTCCTTCCCACTATACTCTCAGGGTGTTCATTTTTAAGGTAAAGATAGCAATACTTTCCCCTTAGAGCTGACGTGAGAGTTAAATGGGATACTAGATGTAAAATGCATAGAATAGAAATTGGAATACAGAAAGTTCTCTATCAACCTTAGCTTTATTCCTCTGTTGGTTTATCTATAGTTTCCCAGGATAATATGAACTCTTGAAGAAAAAGGCATACACACACTTGTCCACACATAGGCACAGACACACATACATATATATATCTTCCCCTCCTAGCATAGTGCTTAGTCCTTAGAACTCAGGAATTACTAGTTGAATGAAATGGCTGAAGTTTAATTTTGTTAACATTAACATCACAAGGCCTTTTGGTCAATGAATATGCTAATGTATTGTTACTTATAAAGGGATTTTGCATCTACTATGGAGTATTTATTTATAGATATAACATTCACACGTACTTGAGGATTGTATAAATCAACTTATTTTATCTACAGGAGTTTCATATCACTAGAAAAAAAGATTTTAGAAACGTTCTAATAATTGTCTTATGTTCGGCAAGAGAGGTTCTTTTAATCATACAAAAATGAAGTTAGATAATTGGATGGTTATGATAGCTGCAGAAGGGGTTTATAAGTCACAATTAAGAGGCACCCACTGTAAGAAAAAGCAAAATGTATTTTCTTTAGCCTCCCATAAGCTGCATTTTCAATGCACAGATTTAAGGAAATTCCCTTTCCAAATCCTCTTTTGTCCCACATGAAAGCGATGATGACTTTCTACACAGCAGACTCAGAACTTAAAAAAAAATAGAATAAAAGGAATGTTTACTCTAAGTAGAACATCATGGGCTTCGTCATAGCAGTTTCATGGCATTCCCCCTCCAGATGTTTTGATTTATCCCTCCACTTCCAATAAAACTTGTATTTTATTTCAAGGGGTAATCCATAATTAACTTTTCAACTGGTGGCAGTGGTTTTTTAGGTGCCACCAACAGTGTGTGGAACTCAACCTTAAAAAAAAAAGTAAAAGTAAAAGACCTGGTAGGTATGCTTTCCCTGGTTCCATTGAGGTTTTCTCCCTGAAAAGTTTTACAGTGATAGAGACGTGGTGGGATTTGGCTTGACTGAACAAGTGAAGGAAGAAGGGCCATGGGACAAGGATGGAAGGTCAAGTATTCCATCCTTTTTAAAGACAGGTGCCTGGATCACATGAATATTTCCAATTCCACCAGATAGATAAACAAATAGCAAGATAGACAGATAGAGATATATGCATGTACACCTATCTCTATCTATCTATCTATCTATCTATCTATCTATCATCTATCTATCTATCTATTTATCTATCTATCTATGTATTTATCTATGTCACCTATCCATCGATCCATCCATCCATCCATCCATCCATCCATCCATCCACCTATCCATCCATCCATCCACCCATCCATCCATCCATCATCCATCATCCAGTCTCTATCCATTCATTTATCTATCTATCTATCTATCTATCTATCTATCTATCTATCCATCTTTCTATCCATCCATTATCTATATGTCTATCTACCTATTCATCTACTTATCTCATCCATCCATCCATCCATCCATTCATCCATCCATCCGTCCATCCATCCTCCATTCTCTATTGATCTAACTATCCATTTGTCTGTCCATTCACCATTATCTCTCTCTCTCGCTCTCAATTTACTATCTACCTGAGAGATAAGCATGAAGTTGGACAGTGTTTTTCTCCCCTAATGTCCTCAGCATATTTTGTAAGCATAAAGAGAAATTAGAGAAGAGGAAAGAAAATATTATTTTTTTGTTTACATTATACTTCCATCATTCAACTTTGGTTAGTAAAATTTGTTGTGTTCAAATTATTCTACAACTCAACATTTTATGGCCAACTGTGATTATGCGACTATGTAAGAATTTGTTTACCATTCACCTTTAATTGAGCTTTTACATTCTTATTTTGTAAGAGAAATACTCTTTTTATTGAGAATAAAAAAGAGAAATACTATTTTTATTGAGAATCTACTGATGTTAAGGAGAGAATAAGGAACGGATAAGAAAATAGGAGAGAAAAGTCAAATACGAGTGAAAAAGAAGAGTAAATCTCAATGAAGCTGTCTAACTACTGCCTGGACACAGAGAGATGACATGGAAAGCCCATGGCAGAGGTGTCTTGGCCTTGAAGTGACTGCATGGGTGAATTTGCTTTTCTCTGACACCCCACTGAAGACCATTATTGTTTGTCTTGATGCTGAGCTTGGATTCTCCCCAAGGCCCCTAAGACCTGGGGCAAGGGGCTAAAAGGAGGAAGGTTGGCATGTTGTAGCTGCACCCCAGGGGAAATGGGCACAGGCAGGGAAGACTCAGTCTCAAGAGCTCCCCATGGGGACCCCCCCACATGCAATGTACCCAGGCAGCTGTGGGCAGAACCTAGACAGTGGGAAATGCTCTCTTGGTGGGTGGCTGACATGGTGAGGAAAGGTGGCCCCTGGCATCAGGCCAGCCTGGGTTCTAACCCTTTCCTTGCCCCTCCCTGGCTGGAACACTTGCAGGAACTCTCTCAACTCTCCTGTGCCACAGGCAAATGGAGAGACATGAGTTAGTGCTTCTAAGGTACCCAGCATGGTGCCTGACACAGTGAGCATTTAAGAATGTTAATTCTCCCATCCAATTTATATTCAGAAGGTCCGTGTAACTCAGGAGTTTCCAGGCCTGCCAGCCCTGCAGTTTTTCTCGTGCCCTTTAATTTATGAATAAAATGAGTCTCCATCTCACAAGAACCCAGAAATCCCAGCAGCTATTCAAGCCAGACCTCTCAAGCCTGTCTCTCCTTCCCCTAGAGTTTTTCTGTTTCTTCACACTCAGAGTACAGTTCCTGGCTTACAGTGATTCCTTTCCCTTCTAGCTCTCTCCTCTCTTCTGCTGCCTGTTACTTCTGCTTTCTCTGGTTCCGTTTATATTGCAATATATATCTAGGAGACACCAACATTGAGCTCAACCACATACCGCCTGTGTTATTTTGGGTAGGCTACTCAACCTCTCTGTGGCTCAGTCTTTGCATCTGTAAATTGTGGATAATGACAATACTTACCACATTTATTTTATTGCAGCAATTTTCTCTCTATTACCCATGTGAATTCATTAGCTAGATGCACGGCATCATGTTCACATTCAATGAATAATGATATTCTTACTATATGGCACTGTGGGTAGCACATATACGTTGGCCATAAAATAATTAAGTAGCCATGTGTCCCAGTAGATCCTGAGTTTCAATGTTTGGAGTAGAGCTGTGGGTGGGATATGGCTGATGCTAGCGCACAAGTAACATCACTCACTGACCTGGGCAATGCTATTCATCTCCTCAACGGTGGATCCATTGTACATGGCAGCCCGGAGCAAGAGGTGATTCTTTCATTCAAGAGGGGATTAGACTGTCCTTCCACTTACCCAGACTCTTCAGAACGCTGTTCCCAAACAGAGAGAATGGAACCAAGAAGACACATGGGCATCAAGTTTGGAGACAATTCAGTCCATAGTCCCAGCATGTCTGTTACTAACACATCAAGCAGAGAGCTGGCCATTCACAGAGGATAAATGGGGAAGTAACACTGGCTATGTAAATATACTCTACTAAAGCATGCATTTTAAGCAAGTATTGAGTACAGTGTGGCTTAATACATGAAGGCACTGAAGCAAACGAGCCCTTTTCAGTATGGCGCAGAGGTACTAGGAGAGTACAGACTCAGAAAACAGTAGAGAAGCCAGAGTGGCCCAGCATAGGCATAAATCCCCAGTAACATGTGTTATTTTAGGGTGGAAAATGGAGAGGAAGATTGAACACACTGTGCATCAGAATGTTGAGTAATCAGGTAAAGTTCTCATAAAGAATAGGAGGATAGTAATTCTCAAAGCCTTCTTTTGTTGTCTTTGTATAGTTTCAAGTGAAAAGGGCTCTCCTGATGGTGTGAGCAGGCAGCGTCAACCTAATCACAGCAGTTAGAATGTTTTCTCCAGTAAATAAAAAGATCCCTGACCCAAGTGGACAGGGCAGGGTATGATAACACACTGCAAAGAACCAGATGGCAGGGAGGCTCCGGAAAATTAGGACATTGGCTCAGTCAAGGAACCAGGAATGCAGGTTCCTTCTGCTTTCTCTCTGCCTTCCATAGCAGATAGACTGGCCCCAGGTTAGCTTCTCTCGAAGTTCTGCATGGCTGCATCAGTTCCGGCATTCTATGGAGACCCATAAATGAGAGAGAAATTAGGTTCCTAGAGCTGTTGTAACAAAGTGCCACAAATGGAGTGGCTTAAAACAACAAAAATAGGTTGTCTCACAATTCTGGACTTTAGTGGTCCACAGTCAAGGTGTTCAGCAGGCCGTGCTTCCTCTGAAACCTGTAGGAGCAAATTCTTCCTTACCTCCTTGGCTTCCAGGGTTTGCCAGTGATCCTTGGTGTTCTGTGGCTAGCAGATAGATCACTCCAATCCCTGCCTCCACCATCACATGGCTGTCTTCTCCCTGTGTGTCCCTGTCTTCCCGTGGTGCTCTTCTCTCTGTCTCTCTTTCCCCTGCTTAGAAGGACGCCAGTCATACAGGGTTAGGGGCCTCTACCCTATGACCTCATCGTAACTAAATTTATTTGTAATGACCCTATTTTCAAACAAGGTCATGTTCTGGAGTACCAGGGGTTAGGATGTCTATAAATCTTTTGGGAGACACAATTCAACTCATAACAAAGGGGCATCTCCTCTTTGTATCTCTTTTAATAAGAGAGAAACTATTTCCCAGAAAGAGAAAGAGGATATCTCCTCACAGCTCATCGGCCACATCGGGTTACATGCTCTCACTTCACCCATCACCAGCAAGGGAGATGCTGTTTCTACAATTAATTAGAATTTGTTCCTGATCATTACAGGGCAGAACTATCTACATGGACAGGGCAGCAATGCAAAAGTGGGGATGGTTTGGGGTAGGCTGCCCAAAGTTTCTGCCACACTGACAATTAGAGCCAGATTGTATCATGCTGAGCAAATTACATACATAAATAAAGCAGGTAAAGAGCCATTTTGTATAAATCTGCATACAGGGAGGTCATTTACTTACTTCTGGATATGCAATAGGGTCAAACGTCATCACTGTTCTGCCTGACATGGCTATCTCAAAGCTCTATTCCTTCTACAATGAGCCCACATTGTCCTCACGAAGCACAGATTACTACCCTTCAATACCCTCCAATAAGAACAGATCCTCTGTAGAAAAGAAATCCAAGCTATTCAGTACATCCTTTAACCCTGTCTGATCTGGACCCTGAATCCGTCTTGGATCCTCTTCCAACCATTTACTCTCACTCTTCAGTTAGAAATGCGGTGTTTTGCTTCCTAATGCAAAGCTTCTTCATCCTTCCAGACTTAACTGAGATGCAGCTCCTTGAGAAAAATTGTCATGCTCCACCTTTTTGTTTGTTTGTGATCCCAGCAGCCCCTTTTTGTTTGTTTCTCAGCCTGGCATCTATAACTAAACCCTCGAGGCCCTCGGAGCTCGTGTATCACTTCCTTTAGGTCTGAAACACCTTTTCTGACTGTTTCAGGAAAAGGGAATTATTCTCCTGGGTTCTTGACTTTTGCCAATCACTGTTTTTGTTGTTGTTTGTTTGTTTGTTTGTTTTTTGCCCTGTCTTGGCTCACTGAAAACTCTGTTTCCTGGGTTCAAGCAATTCTCCTGTCTCAGTCTCCCTAGTAGCTGGGATTACAGGTGTCCACCACCGTGACAGGCTAATTTTTATATTTTTAATAGAGACAAGAGTTTCACCATGTTGCCCAAGCTGGTCTCCAACTCCTAACCTCAAGGGTTCCACCCGCCTCAGCCTCCCAAAATGCTGGGATTACAGGCGTGAGCCACAACGCCCAGCCTGTTTCTTCATCTCTAAGAGCAGGCAGCCCTTGCTTTGATAATATCTCCATGTGCACCTGGATTTCTTACACTAGACTGGGAGCATCTAGGGAAACACAAGCCTATGCATCTCTGCAGTGCCTGCACTGTGCCAGGAGCAGGTGATCTTGGTCATCTATCTCTTGGCACTTATAAAGCAGTGTGGTATGTGCAGAAATACAGTCCTGAGAAACGTACAAGATAAAGAAGAAGCCAAGAACAGTGGTTAACTATATTTGCAGGAGAAATTTCCTGGAGGTATCAAAATGGACTTTCACGCACATTGCCTCATTTCGCCCTTATAGAAGTCCTGAGTAATAGAATTGTTCCTTTAGGCAATTAAGGAGTTGAGGCCCAGGGAAGATGTCAATTGCACAAGGTCACAAATACAGTTTGAATGTGTGTCCCTGCCCAAATCTCACACTGAAATGTAATCCCCAATGTTGGAGGTGGGGTCTGGTGGGCGGTGACTGCATCATGGGGGCATAGTCTCATGAATGGCTTAGTGCCATCCTTTTAGTACTGTTCTCAAGATAATGAGTGAGTTCTCCTGAGATCGAGTTGTTTAAAAGTGTGTAGCACCCCCGCCCTTCCCTTCTTGCTTCTGCTTTTGCCATGTGACATGCCTGCTCTCCCTCTACCTTCCACCATGATTGGGAGTTCCTGAGGTCTCCCCAGAAGCAGATGCCAGCATTATGCTTCCTGTACATCCTGAAGAACCTTGAGCCAATGAAGCCTCTTATAAATTACCCAGTCTTGGGTATTTCTTTGCAGCAATGCAAGAACAGAATAATAGAGTCAGGTAGTTTGCAAATAGTAGAACTATGGATTAAACCCGGTCCTCTAGTTCTTATTCCATTGCTCCAACATGCATGTGCCTGCTATGGTTTCAATCCTTGTCCGTTTTAAAACTTATGTTCAAATGGAATTGCCATTGTAATGGTATTGAGAGGTGGGACCTTTCAGAGCTGTTAGACCCTGAGGTTCCATCATCATGAAAGGACTAATGTCCTTTTTGAGGAAGTGAGTGATACGCCCCCTCCTGCTGTCTCTCTCTTTCTCAAGCTCTCATCTCCCACTATGCTATGATGCAGCAAGAAGGCCCTCATCAAAGGCCAGCTCCACAATCATGGACTTCTAAGCCTCCAAAACTGTGAGCCCACAAGTTTCTGTTCATAATATAAACAGTCTCAGGTGTTCTCTTATAGCAGCACAAAACAAACTATCACAGTGCCCAAGACATGGCGGAGCTAGATGTAGGTTTTTTTCCTGGTCTACGTCTTTGAAATTTTGCTCAGTTTTTGCAGGTCTGAGGAACACAGCTGGGAACAGGCTAGGTATTAAATAGCAAGCACGCAGCAAAACTTGGATTTCTGGGCTGCCAACTTGGACTGGCTAGAAATCCACAAGGGTGTGGAAATTAGATACACACAGAAGGTTCCTGCAGTACATCCGCAGAGTTTATTCAAGCAGCTGTTTTCTGGAATCAACCCCAGTGCTATATTTTAGCTCTTGCAGTGAGTGAGATTATTTTTTTTCCTGTAATTCCTGTTTCATCATGAGCAGAGGCTCACACAGGTGACCAGGGTAGAGAGAGTTTTCATTTTAATGTTTCCTAACTCCTATTCTTGATAACATTTTTGCCTTCTCTTACCTTCCTTTCTTAGTGAAAGTGGTTATGACCCCATTCCCCTCCTCTCTTCCCAGGGCTCTTTTTTTCTCATTTTGGAAATTCAGCTAGTTAAACAGCTGAGGGTGCAGCATGGTCTAAGCATCATCACAGGCTTCAGAGAGACATTATCCTACAGGAGGAAGACACGCAGAGCAATATGTAGAGAAGACATCAAATAGGCAGAGAGGGCTTCAAGTCTCAACTGTGTGAGGTTGGGCAATTTATTTAGCCTCTTGGAACATTAGTGTTCTCATCTATAAAATAGGGGTGATAGAAAGCAAGATATCATTGGAAGAAACAAATGAGAAATTGTCATTCAGGCAAACTCTGTTGACAGATGTGTGTTCAGTGCCTGGACACTGGGTTAGTGAACAGCTTGACCCTTGAACAACTTGGATTTGAACTGTGAGGGTCTTCTTATATGTGGATTAAAATTATATTAAAATATTATAATTATAGGAATATACATATATTATAAAATACGTATTTATTTTATAGGAATAAAATATATATACATATCAAAAATATTTTGGAGATTTTTGGCAATTTGATAAAACTTACAGATAAAACTCATAGCCTAGAATGTAGAAAAATTAGAAAAAAGGCATGTGATAAATGCACAAAATATATATAGATACTAGTGTATTTTATCATTTACTACCATATAACACACACCAATCTATTACGAAAAGTTAAAGTTTATCAAAACTTACAAATACAAACACTTAAAGACCGTACTTGACACCATTCACATTGAAAAGAAATATAAACACACATATAGATGCAGTATTAAATCATAACTGCCAAAAATCAACTGCATAAAATAATACACACTGGCTGGGCATGGTGGCTCGCCCCTGTAATCCCAGCAGTTTGAGAGGCCAAGGTGGGCAGATTATCTGAGGTCAGGAGTTCAAGACCAGCCTGGCCAACATGGTGAAACCCCGTCTCTACTAAAAGTACAAAAATTAGCCAGGCATGGTGGCAGATGCCTCTAGTCCCAGCTACTAGGAAGGATGAGGCAGAAGAATTGCTTGAACCCAGGAGGCAGAGGTTGCAGTGAGCCAAGATCGCGCCACTGCACTCCAGCCTGGGCGACAGAGTAAGATTCTGTCTCAAAAAAAAAAAAAAAAAAAAAGTATATATGGTTCTATGGTAATAACTTTGTAGCCACCTCCTGTTGCTATTGTGGGGAGCTCACATGTTGTATCAGCTTACATGCCATGTGAGTGGCATCACCTCCATGTGGGCAGTTCCTCTCTCCAGTAAATTGCGGATAGCAGTAAAAAGTGATTGCTCATGGTTCTTGCATATTTTTCATTCATGCAATATTGTAAACCTTGAATAACACCATGGGACCCATACAAAGTGCCACTAGTGATGCCAGAAATGCTTCCAAGAAGCAGACAAAAGTCATAACTTTACAAGAAAAAGTTGAATTGCTTGATACATAAAGTAGATTGAGGTCTGCAACTGCAGTTGCCCACTGTTTCAGACAGAAGATTTACGTTGAAAACAGATGACATAAACTTATAGTAGAATATCAATAAATACAGCACAGTACTGTAAATGTATTGTCTATTCCTTGTGATTTTCTTAATAATATTGTCTTTTCTTTAGCTTACCTTACTGTAAGAATACAATGTATAATACATATAATATACGAACGATGTATTAATTGACTTTTATGTTACTGATAAGCCATCTAGTCAACAGTCAGCTATTAACAGTTAAGTTTTGGGGGAGTGAAAAGTTATATGTGAGTTTTTGACTACGAACATGGCAGGTGCCCCTAACTTTTGCATTGTTCAAGAATCAACTGTATTTTTTAAAAATAAATGCATATAAAATGCTTTGCAAAGTTTCTGGCACATAAGCACATTTGACGATAATTAGTTAATTTTGTAACAAATACGGTAAAAACTTGATTAAGATAAATGCTAAAATAGGAAAAGAAGTGATCTTTGAAAGTTCCATAAGGGCAGGGCAGATTAAGTCTGACTGGGTCCCAGCTGGGCCCTAGAGGCTCCAGACCAATAATCCGTGGGCAGCTAAACCCACTGACCAATAGTCTGATAATGAATGCAAACCAACCATGCCCCTGCAGCTGCTGGTGATCTCAATCTTTTAAACATAGAAATTAAGACAGATCCATGGCTGAATATACCTGTCCTTGGAGAGTATTCCTAACACTAAATG
Source organism: Pongo abelii (assembly GCF_028885655.2). Lineage (NCBI taxonomy): Eukaryota > Metazoa > Chordata > Mammalia > Primates > Hominidae > Pongo > Pongo abelii. The sequence continues at coordinate 102,679,303 of NC_072000.2, read as the reverse complement.
TAACCATGAATATCTAGTCTGGCTCAACAGATATTTTTCTGGATAATAAAATAGCCTGGCTAACTGAGGTCTCATGTAAACTAATCACAAAATACTACTGTGTGAGGAACCAATACAGAGTTTTGTTGATAAAGTAAAGCAAAGTCCTTGCCTTCAAGGAGCTCACATTCTTATGAGGGAAAGAAGAGAGTAAATAAATGAATTTACAGTATATATAAAAAAATCAAAGTAAAGCAAGAGAGACAAGAGCATCGGGGAGGGGCTGCTGTTTGGTATACTGTAGTGGAGGGTGGCCTCCCCAGTTAAGTGGCATTTGTGTGGGCACTCTAAAGAAGAAAAGAAAGGAACTCTTGGTTATTGAGGTAAGAACATTCCATACAGGGACAACAAAAAAGCCAAAACCCTGGGGAGAAACGTGCTTGAGTGTTTGAGAAACTTCATGGAAGTCAATGTGGTTGAAGCAGAATGAGAAAGGGAGAAACACAGTCAGAGAGGAAGAAACAAGTTAGGTGCTGTCAACTCTCCAGGTTCATTCTAAGGTGCGTGAAGTGGGAAGCTCTTAGAGGGTGCTATGTTTGGGATGTGCTCCCCAAAACTCAGGTGTTGGAAACTTAATCCCTAATGCAACAGTATTGGGAGGTGGGGCTTTTTGAGAAGTGTTTAGCTCATGAGAGCTCCACCCTCATAAATGAATTAATACTGTTATAAAAGGGCTTCACAGAGAATGTTTGATTCTTATTGTCCCCTCCACCTTCTGCCAAGTGAGGGCACAGCATTCCTCCCCTCTGGAGGATACAGCATTCAAGGCACCATCTTGGAAGCAGACAGAAGCCCCCACCAGACACTGAACCTGCCAGCAGGTTGATCTTGGACTTCCCAGCCTCTAGAACTGTGAGAAATAATTTCTGTTCTTTATAAATTTCCCAGTCTGTGCTATTTCATTACAGCGGCAAAAACAAATGAAGATGGAGAATTTGAGTGTGACCTGACTTAAATTAGTACACTGTCACTTTAGGTGCCCTGTGATGACTAGACCAGGCTGATATGGAAGAAGGGGGACTACTTAGATGGAGCCTATTGCAATAGTCAAGGCAGGAGTCATGGTACCCCTGGATGAGCATGTTAGCAATGAAGGCAGTAGGGAGTGGTTGGTTTCGAGACATATTGTGAGGTTGAAATGTGCATCTGGAGGCTGGGCGCAGTGGCTCACGCCTGTAATCTCAGCACTTTGGGAGGCCGAGGTGGGCAGATAATCTGAGGTCAGGAGTTAGAGACCAGCCTGGCCAACATGTGAAACCCTGTCTCTACTAAAAATACAAAATTAGCCAGGCTTGGTGGTGCATGCCTGTAATCCCAGCTACTCGGGAGGCTGAGGCAGGAGAATCGCTTAAACCTGGGAGGCGGAGGTTGCAGTGAGCTGAGATAGCACGGTAGCACTCCAGCTGGGGTGACAGAGAAAAACTGTCTCAAAAAAAAAAAAAAAAAAATGTGCATCTGGAGTGAAGTGGAAGAGGGAACAAAGGACACAGTGTTTTGAATTCAGAGCACAAGGAGCAAAGCCTTGGGAACTTCAAGATACTTGGAGAAAGCTTTGGAATGTCCAAGACCATGGAATTGCCTCCCAATTGTGGAAATGAAAGTTCTAAAATAAATGACCCTTCCTGGGTGTAAAACTACTATTTGTCAAAGTTAAGAGCAGTGCCTGGCTTTCTTCCTCCTTCATCTCCTTCCAGCAGTGAATTCTAGGAAACACCTCCTCCGATATTAGTGTAATTCTGAACGCAGATCAGATGGTGCTGCAGGTTGGAGAAGTGGCCCACCAGCATGTAGAGGACATAGACCTTACACTTGGCTCTATCCTGAAATTGCTGTTTAACCTTGGGCACGTTCACTTGAAAAGCCAAAGAAGTATAAATTTAGCAAGGAGACTTTATTTCTTATAAAAGTTTGTAACGTTCAAGGTGGCTATTCTGACAGGGTGAAAAGCATAGCCTCTGGCAGAGACTGTTATCAGGCACTTAGAAGGAGAAGGGATTGTAGAAGGAGCTTTATGCCGAATGGGTTGGATAAACATACATATGCAACAGGTAATGGGAGGAGCTATGAATATTCATGAAGGGAGTCCTGATGCGTGTGTACTGAGCAAGCATGCATATTACATTCACCATATGTTGACTTTGGTGTGGAGGCTTAACATTTAAATTCATCGAAATTAGGCACTGTATGTCAAAAGGTGAAGGAGAGACATAAGGACGCTTAGTGCACAACCTCTGTAACTGACCAGAACCAGTCCATGGTGGGTGGTCTCTTATCAGGAGAAAGTTATCAAAATCAGTCTCTTTGTCCAATCACAGCTGGGTTGTGGAACAGGGGGTCAGTTCATGTCTGGAGGTGGAAGGACGCCATTGTTTTAATACTGTTTATCTCGAGTCCCGTACTTGTTTAGCTGCTAAAGAAAAAGAAAAATTTGTGGCTGTTAGAAAATAGTTTATTCTTCAAGCATAGGAGTGTGTGACTTAACCCTTGTCTGGCATGGCCTTCAGTCTTGTTTATAATTTGGTGTCTTTTTGCCACAAAGAGTCCATTCTGTCAGTCTTATGGTCTCTATTTTAACATTAATACTGGTCAGTAGTTGTGTCTAAATGGCAAAAGAAAGTGGGTATAATGAGGCATGTCTGATCTCCCTCATGCCATGGTAGGAACTTAGTTTTAAGGTTCCTTTGGGATTCCCTTGGCCAAGAGGGAGCCCATTCAGTAAGTGGGGTGGTGGGGGGGACTTATAATTAATTTTATTTTCAGTTGTCACTTAGCACAACTAACATTGTACTAATATCTTTTTATACAATTTGCCAGATTTGGGCACAACAAATATAAATACATTTCACTGTCTTTAGGTAACATATAAACTAGAAGAAAAGATAAATATGTGCTCTTTTCTGTTCAAATCCTAATGTTGCCCTTTAGCCGAGGTGCATTCACAGGTATTATTATTACTCTTGTTGTTCTGCCTTTTAAGTGAGAGCACATTTTGGACTTAGGGAGCTTAAAATTAGTGACTTTAATGGAATTCATAGGGATGGTAACCCATGACTTGGAAAGGGCTGCTGGGAAAAAAAATCTATGGAGAGTGGGCCAGATTAGAGGGGCTGAGATTGTGCCTCTGTGAGCACTGTGAGATGCTTTTATTCCCCTCTATCTGAGATCTAGGTGTTGCTTCCTTCTGAATTGGCTTCTTCTGAGGCTGTTGGAATCTGTTTGGTGTTTGTTGGTTGGCTGGCCATCTTTGGCATTCCTTGACTTGTAGAAGCATCACACAGATCTCTACCTTCATGTTCAATTCACATGATATTCAATTTTTTGTGTGTGTATCTCTGTGTCTCTTTAGAAGGACTCCAGCCGTGTTGGATTAGGACCCATCGTTCAATTCACATGATATTCAATTTTTTGTGTGTGTATCTCTGTGTCTCTTTAGAAGGACTCCAGCCGTGTTGGATTAGGACCCATCATTCAATTCACATGATATTCAATTTTTTGTGTGTGTATCTCTGTGTCTCTTTAGAAGGACTCCAGCCGTGTTGGATTAGGACCCATCGTTCAATTCACATGATATTCAATTTTTTGTGTGTGTATCTCTGTGTCTCTTTAGAAGGACTCCAGCCGTGTTGGATTAGGACCGATCGTTCAATTCACATGATATTCAATTTTTTGTGTGTGTATCTCTGTGTCTCTTTAGAAGGACTCCAGCCATGTTGGATTAGGACCCATCCTAAGGGCCTCACCTTAACCTGATTATCTTCAAAGACCCTATTTCCAAAGAAGGTCACATTCACCAGTACTGGGGGTTAGGACCTCAAGATCTTTCGGAAAGCACAATTCAAACCGTAATGACTGTGCACAAGTAACCAGTGGTGAGATGCTCTGAGTGCAAGGCTGGTGACATGGTCATGGCTGAATATATGTTGAAGAAATAAAGGAGTGAATAGATGAATGCCATAAACCCTGTGTTTTTTGTCCCCACCTCTCACACCTTTCCCTGACACACAGAGCGTCACCCAATAAAGTTTGTTCTGAAAACAAAGAACCTTTCACTAACACGGTGAGCAACTCTTCAAAGCCAGAGAAGCCTTCTGCCCCAAGAGCAGGGCAGCATCTAGCCCTCCAGGCACCAGTTCAAAGGACCACCTTTCTGCCTGAGCCTCTGCCACACGCGCTTTGCACACAAGCCAACAGCAGGATTCTCACCTCCAGACTCAGAGGGGGCTCCACATGCCAACTCCAGGCCCAGAAATTGTTAGCTTCTAGTTAAACTCCCCCTTGGCACTACAATTCCTATGCGAAATGCCTGTGGCAGGAGCAACATTGGTTGGTTAAACAGGTTTATTTAAAGCAACAAGTCTCAGAGTGCATTTTGCCCTATAAAGGATGGGGTTTGAGGGGTGACTTTAAGCAGAAATAAACTCCATGTTGAAACTCAGAATCCTGCGCCAGCCTTGGACTTCAGAAGACAGTACCAGGAGGGTCTAACTTTGTGCAGCTGCACTTGCTTAAAGGGAGCGTGACATTAAAGGCGGAGAAGGAGAAAACCCTTTATTCTGTCTCCAAGCACGAGGTTTTTAGCTGGAGGTCAGATTTCAGGTAAATATATAGCGAGCTGGCAAGAAGGGCTGGCTGTGCATCCCTGTGCTCCCGACTCCAGCAAACACAGGCCTGGTTCTCAGAGCCTTCATCTTCATAAATTCTTTATAGAAAGAATTTCACAAAACCATTCACCTTTCTTGCTCCTGCTAAAATGAAAGCTTGCTCAGTCACAGAAAGAAATGGAGAGAACAAAATCATTCTCACATTTGGAATATCTATTCACTCAACAAATAGAGTCTGAGTCCTAGGCATAGGACTCACAGGGCCTGGCTTCCGGTGACCTGGGTCAACTCAATAAACCTTATGGGATTCAGTTTTCTTACCAGGAAAATGGGCCCAAGGTTTACTCATGTTTCATACACATTGCTGGAAGGATTATAAAGATTATTGTAATGGGTATGGAAGAGTTTATGAACTGGCACGGAGATGCATTTATTGTTAGTAATGGCATTATGCTGGTCCCCTGAGCATCACAAGGAAGATGTGTCCCTTTTCCTCTTAAGAATAACATAGACACCTTACATTTATTGTTTCCTTGACCAAGGCACAAGGAAGTTTCTCTGGCTCTCTCTGTTTTCATCTCTCTCTCTCTCAAACACACACACACACACACACACATACACACACACATTTTTATATATGACTAAATTGTCTGAGCGGATAAGCCCCATCCTCTTCGCCTGGTAGAGCTGTCCTTCCCAATTCACAGCTATCTTTCAGGGCAACATACTCCACGTGTGGTCTTCAGTCCTGCACACCTGTGCAAATGCTACTAATTCATGAAGAGAAAAGTGCAGAAATTAAGAGTAACCATTTAGAAATTTTTATAGCAACTTCACATGGCATAGATATCCAAGTGCATCTCCATGGACTCATCTCAGTGAATAGAATAAAGACCCACAGAACTGGGTATATACCTGGCGGGACTAGCTCAAGAGGAATTTTAGGACCCCTTGTTCACAAAGTGTGAATAATGTCACCCTGGTGACCACAGAGCATCAAACCATGGGGCCCAGTGCGACTGCATGGGTCACAGGCCCATGACACCAGTCCTGGCTGAGTTATTTGCTGAGCCTCCTGGGTTGCGAGCTGGGTGCCAGTCATGCACAGTAGGACCATTGGAGTGTCCTGCTAAGGGCTGGAGGGAAACTGGTACCCCAGAGAAATTAGGGCTTACTTCTCTAGGACCCAGTTAAGACCCCACCTTGCTCACCAAGCCTTCCCTGATGACCCAGCCAGGAGGATTTTCCCAGCATGGCAGAGGATGTATGCTCCCTTTTAGGAAATTTAGCACTTTCTTCCTTCCCTGACTCAGAGTTATTCACTGACTTGCTTCTGGTACATGCTTTCCCCCCTCCCTTCAGAGCCCCTCTCATGCTGGGTGCCATTAGCAGTTTGTAAACCGCCTCTCCTGCCTTTCCCCATGTGGCCTGAGCAACTCAAAGACAAGGAATTGTGTCTTTTTCATTTTGACAACCATTGCCTTGGCTAACATTTGATAAGCACCAACTGTATTCTCCGCAGTTTGCTAGATAGAGATGAGAGTGGGTGATTCTGCTTATGAGAAGCCCATAGTCAAAAGAAAGAGGATAGAGGGGTGACATGCAAGGACAAAATGGGGTGTGCAGGTCACCTGCCAGGTCAGCACAGAGGAGGGGATTCCTCTGAAGAAGCCACTTTGTTTAGTTCTCTCAAGGGCCAGGAAAAAAGGGATTGAGGAAAAGCAAGAACGAAAGAAGGAAGGGTTGATTTATCTATCTAGAATTGACCCTGGCACCCAGTCCAGTACCGCAGGAGCAGAGCAGGCCGTTCATGCTTACAGACACACCCTCCTGCTTTTCTCCATCTCATTTACAGCAAAAGTCCTTGCCCTTGCTGACCACTGCTGTCCCCTTTGCTGTCCTGTGTTCTCTTCTTGACATTCTATCCAGTCAAGCTTTCATTCCACCATCCTGCCCAGACATTTCTCCCCAGAGTTACTGGATGAGCCTTGTTATGAAATCAGTGGCCAGCTCATGACTTTCCCCGATGAGGCTCAACAGCACGATGACCTGCTGCCTTTTTGCACCTTCTGGATGTCTACTTCATCCTCATTTACTCAATGCTCTGCATCACCCAGATCTCTAGACATGGGCGTGCCATAGAACTCAGTTGCCAAACACTTCTGTTTTCTTTACACTCCCATTCCCTAGGTGGATTCATCTAGTTTTGTGTCTTTATTTTTAATTTTTAAAAAATTTTTTAAAATGTTAAAGTTACGGGATACATGTGCAGAATGTGCAGGTTTGTTACATAGGTATACATGTGCCATGGTGGTTTGCTGTACCCACCAACCCATCATCTAGGTTTTAAGCTCTGCATGCATTAGGCATTTGTCCTAGTCTTGTGTCTAGTCTTGTGTCTTTAAATATTAGTTCTCAAACTCTTACTTCTCCAGCGAGGACCTTCCCATTTAACTCTATAGATAGGTACATACAACTGACTTATTGACAGCTCCATGCCATGCTCACCAGGAAGCCCAAATATACCAGGTTCAGATGCAAACTCCTGATCTATCTTCTCTCAGCCAAACTACTCCTTCCCTAGTCTTCCCTAGCTCAGGAAATTGCAATTCTATCCCTCCACCACTGGGCTAGAAATCTTACAGGGATCCTTTCTCTCTTCTCTGTTCAGAAATCCTTTTTGCTGTGCTTTCAAAATGCATCTGAAATATGGTGACTTCTCACCACATCCTCAGCTCCCTCCCACAAATCCAGGCAAACCTCAATTCTCACTTATATTTTCATAGCCCAACTGGTCACATCATCAGCCTCTCTCCCTCTAAGGCTGTATTGTCCAATATCATAGCTGCTAGGTACATGGAGTTGTATATATTTAAGTTTAATTTAAATTAAATGAAATTAAGCATTCAACTGTTCAGTTGCACTCACCACATTTCAAGTGCTCAGTGGCCACCTGGGGCTAGTGGCAACATTATAGGACAGCACAGATATAAAACATTTACATTATTGAAGAGAGTTTTATTGCTCCAGGGTCTATTCTCATCATAGCAGCCATGGGGAGGTGGTTGTAACATATGCACATATTAGTCCTCCGCTCAAACCTGTTCAGCAGTTCTCTTTCTCACTTGGAGTAAAAGACAAGGTCCATTCAGTGGCAAATGACTGCATCATCTGCTGCTCTTGCCCATTTATTAATCCAACCTGATCTCCCAACTTCACATCATGCTACCACCTTGCTCAATCTGCTGCATGACACTGACCTTCCTACTCCTACTTAAACATGCTGTGCATGCTCTCACCACAGGGCCTTTGCACCTGCTGTGATTCCTGCCTGGAATACTCTTCCCCTGGAAGCCCATATGGCTCAAGCCCTTCATTCCTTCCAGGGCATTGCTCCAATGCTGCCTTCTCCATGAAGCTGCTGCCTCCTTAGGCTTTCTTCAGAGAGTGTATCATCATTTAGCGTCACACATTTTCAGGTGTTTGGTTTTCATTGTGTGCTATAGAATGTAAGCCCTATGTGAGAGAAGACTTTTGCTTAAATGCTATCTCTCCAGAGCCCTAAGCACTGTGTAGCACATAGCAGGTGCTCAGAATATATGTATTAAATTGATGAAGAAATTAAAAGAAGAGAGACACATAGGCGAGAAAATGCATTTCAATCATCCACAGAATTAGGATATAAATATGCTTATTAGGTACTTCATGATAGAAAATATTTACTCTCCACTCTGATTTCTTTATCACATGGATCCATAGATTAACCATGTATTCTATGTTGAGAAATATGAAAAGGAATTCTAATTTTGTGGCTTCAGGTCTAGCTTTTAGTGTAAAAGGTACGCATTTGTCACAACATGACAATGAAATAGTGAGTTTACGCTCTTTGGTTTATCAAACCCTCCTCCAAATCCGTATCTCAGCAGGAATGATTACACACAGCACCAGTGGAGGAAGTCCTTTCAGCAGGGCCTCTGCCCCAGAAAAGCTCACTTCATAAGTGGTGCACGAGGCATCCTAGCTGCTGGAACAAACATGCTCTGGAGTATATGACAGCTCAATCATGATGGAGGTGGAATTCTTACTGTTGGAAAGTCCAATGCAGATACTCCAACTGACAAACAGCTCTACTCCAAGGGAGGATTCAGGCTTTTGACTCCCATCTCATAACCTCATCATCTTGAAAACATGGTTTCCAAGACTGCCAGGTATACCTGCATTAAGCCAGAAGTGGAGAGACAGCAAGGAGGATGTTGCCAGGGAGGTTTTCCTGGACCAGGTCTGGAAGAGGTATACATCACTTCTGTTAGCATCCTCTTAGCTAGAACTCAGTCATAGCCTCACGTATCTGCAAAGAGGTCTACAAAATATCATCTGTCCACATGTGCAGGAAGAAGAGGAAATGGTGAACAGCTGACCCCTGTCTCACAGGTAGCTAGTGCTGAGTACCAGATGAACATGACGAAGGAGTTTGCAGTAGAAAGAAGAGAAGCAAAGTCAATTCCAGTTGACATTTGAAAAGGCTGCAGAGAAAAAGAATTTTGAAGCCGTATGGACAAGAATGTAGAATAGAAAGGAACAACTCAGCATACATATGTTCAGGCCTCAGTGAAGTCTTTCTTTTTAAAAACTGTCTGAAAAAAGAGAAGAATATTCTGTTAGAAAGATGACTTAGGGCAAGAATCTGGAATACTTGGAATGCTGGGCTTGGATTGTCCTGTGTGGACGATGTTCAGGAGTGAGACTGGCTCACTGAAGCATACAGACACACATGCAGGGCAGGAGGTCATCTCCGCAGCTGACAGAAGAGGAAACCAGCTGAGTGAAGGGAGTGACTTACTTAAGGGCACATGATTAGGGTCAGAGTTGAGGCCATACCCCTACATCTAGGGTGTGCTTATATTGGAAGTGCTGAGAAGCAACAGGGTACCTCACTCTCCCTATCATTAAGGATTTGAAGGCTGGAGCTAATCAGACCTCTGAAGTTTATTGCATTTTCATTTGTCCCATTCAGATAATAAGGCAGGCAAAGTAAAACCAAATTAAAATTTGCAGCATGGTTACATTATTAAAATATTTTGACTGCCCTTCAGCTGTTCTCTTCAGCTTCTGATCTTATCTCACAAGCATTTTAATTGCAATGGGCACAGATTTAAAGTCACCATACCTGCCCTAATGTAAATGCCAGCACATTAAAGACACTTAGGGACTTCAGAGGCCAAGCTCCAGGGGATGGACAGAGGGTCCAGCTTTTCTAGACTTCTGGCCTAGGAAAGTTCCTCTCCAGGCATGATGTGGGTCATCTGGGAATATTACCAGGAGAGGAAAGACACATTTTCAAAGCTTATTGTCATGCTAATGATAATGGCTGCTGATCCATTCCCGTGTGCTTTCACATCCAATAGCTCATCTCATCTCCTCTTCACAACAGCCCAGAGCCAAGGAAAGGGCTTGTCACATAGTAGGTTTACAATGTGTATTTGCAATGTAATGGATAGATGACTCTATGGAAATCAGTATAATGTGTTTTATAATTCTCATTGTGGAAAAGTGGAAACAACATCTCAGTGGTTCAACGATTTGCTGACAGACATCGGGTGGCTGACCTGGCAGTAGAAGCAGGTGTCTGAATTTGGGCCCAGAGCACTTTCAGTCCTAACAAAGCTTCTCCAAGTGCACAGGCCTATGCAGATGGGACCCGAGATGGTTTTAGGCAATTCATGGCAATGGCATCAGATAACACCAAATCCCATTATGAGAACCAGTCTATCCTTTTCAACTTCATTTCAAATGCTTCAGGAGGAAGCTTCAAGTTGAGACTCAGATGCATGTATGTCTTCAACAACTTTATAATGCAGACTTGGAGTCTCCCTTCTTAACAGAGATGGTAAGGCATACCCTCAAGCCTCAGCAGGAAACGGCTTCTAGTTAGAACTTCATACCAACGTTCTATTCTCATTGTGTTTATTTTACCCTCATCTCTAATTGACGACAAGGGAGACTGCTGCCCCTTTAAAAATGTAATATAGTGTGTGTACAAAAAACTGAAGTAAAAAAGTGATTCCATTAAAGGAACAATAATGAGACAATAACATGAATAATAGATTAGCTGTGGCAAAAGCCATGAATGTCATCTAGCTTAGTAATATAAGTCTGGAAATCATTACTTTTTATCAAGACACCTTCTTAGACAAACCAAAAGGACCTAAAATCTTTTATGTAAATAAAAGGTAGACAGTCTATGGGCAGGGTGTGAGTCCTACTTGAAGCATGGAGATTAGTCTGTGATATTGATCAGGTCTTGGCTAAGCTAACTGGTTGTCATACCCTTAATACAAATACCACCTCCTTCATGAAGACTTTGACAATTTCTCCAACCAGGGCTGATCCTTTTCTTTTTAAAATCCCTGAAATAATTTATCTGTAGCATTCTTAGGGCAACTGCGTTGCTTTGCTTTTTTTTTCAAGTCATTTACATGTGTTTCTCCATTTTTTTCCGCCAGTCCTCTTGAAGTAAGTTCTAGAGCTGGGCATGGTGGCACAAGCCTGTAATCCCAGCACTTTGGGAGGCCGAGGTGGGCAGATCTTTTGAGATCAGGAGTTCGAGACGAGCCCAGCCAATATGGTGAAACCCTGTCTCTACTAAAAATACAAAAAATTAGCCAGACATGGTGGCAGGCATCTGTAATCCCAGCTACTTGGGAGGGTGAGGCAGGAGAATTGCTTGTACCTGGGAGGTGGACATTGCAGTGAGCTGAGATTATAGCACTGCACTCCAGCCTGGGCAGTGAAGCAAGACTCCCCTCCCCGCCCCCACCAAGAAAAAGTAAGTTCTGTACCTGGCATCCTTGAATTTTCTTGAATTGAGTCAGTTCTACTCCTTCGTGAGTATTGAAAAAGTACTCTGTAGGACTTTAGGTAGAGGGACAATGGTACAATAGATACTTATAACAGGACTTGCTGCTCTGTGGGGAAGCAAATGGAAGCTATGCAAGAAATTACCTTGAGGGAGTGACTGGATTTCTGGGATCCCTAAATGGTATAAATCGCTGGCACAGCCTGGAGTTCCTAGCCATCTCAATTCTTTCCTGAGATAACTCAGAAGACCTAATTCCTTACTGATCTTTAAACTCCATTCAACATTCCGACTCAGCCTTGTTTCCAGGAAACATCTTTTCTTCAGTGCAATGACCTGCAAAAATGAACAGTGTTGGGTATCTCTAAATAAATAGAAATTTGCCAGAGAGGGAATGGAATTCCAGGAAAAAGGAATTGCATGTGCAGACGATTGAAGGCATGAAACGGTTATACTCATCGAAGGGGTATTGGTGGGCTCAATGTGGTAGAACACAAGGTGAATGCGGACATGATACTAAAGAGTTAGGCATGGGGGTGAAGCACATTTTTGCAAGGATGATGAAATAACGTGCTAGTGTCTAAACTTCTTCCTGAAAGTTAGAGAAATCCTCAGCAATGTTGAAGGAAGAGATGGAAGAACATAGTCAAGTTATGTTTTGCATGGAAAGGCTTTTGCAGCGCCATGGTGTAGGAGAGTGGACTGAATGAGGCAAGTCTGGAAAATGCATGTGAATTTCCAGTTTGGAGCAGTAGCAGGGAGGGTAGGGAAGCTAGGGGCAGAGAGATGCACAAGGAGGCCTATGCTATGGAACCCTACTTTAGACCCCCATTCATATTGAGCACATGAGAATATACAGGAAGCATCCTCCAGAATAGAGCATCGATTGAAAAATTTGCTCTGAATAATTAAATTTGCAGTTTTAAGCCCATCACAGTAGAGTTTATTTATAATTGGAGCCACAGTTTGCATGCACTTTAAATGCAAAGAAGGGCTTTAACTGTCAAGTTATTATATTACTCAAGAGTTTAATTAATGACACACTAATTGTAGAAGCCAGCATCAAGAGTCACACCATATTGTCCCTATTACATTTGGAAACTGTTTGAAGTGATTTAGTAATTAAAAAAAGAACTTGAAAATTTAGCCTTAACTTCTCATAGATTTGGAGGGTCTTTTGTTTCATGTGTTCTAGTACTTTTTTAAGATAGAGGGGTCTTTCTTTGGTTTTATGAAGAAGAGCCTCTGAATAATATTTTTAGAATAGATATATGCCTGTATATTAAAACAAGCTAAAAGGCAACATGCTTGGATACTAATGGTTTTTTGATAAGACATCTATCAAAAAGTTAAATCAAACAGTAAAATTTAAAAAATTAAACCTTAGAATTAGAGCCATAAGGGACTCCAGGCTTGATCTATTTTACCCTCAGACCTATTTTCCAAATGTGAAAGTGAGGTTAGTAAAGTCAAACGGTTGGTTTGAAAATGGTCAAAGAACCAAACTTCATCTCTTAATCTCTAAATTCCCTTCCACTTCTAAAATTTTATACTGTATCTATCTCTGACCAAAAAGAATGTCTTCCCCTCTAAAAGACACAGACCTAACTAAAAGAGTGTTTAGACAATTCATTAGCATCTGCCCTTCCTATGTAGAGAATAAACTTCTTCAAGGAAGAGCTCATACCTTTTTCATCTTTGATGGCCGTGAACTTGGTATTCTTAACTAAATGCCTGTTAATAGCTAATCATAAATACCTGTCAAATAAAACTAGATTTACCCCCCTGCTCCGACATTCCCTATTCTAAATACTACATCTACTTAAATCTTAAGTAAGCAATTTAAGTAAAACTTAAATCTACCTACAGCTTCTGGGCAGATACATTAACCACCACTTAGTTAAACCTAGGAGCCACTGACTTAAACTGTGTACCAAACCAGCCAAGGCAATTTACCAAATACTTAATTTACATGCTGCTGTGTGTCAAGATATCAGAAGCTGGGATACAAAGTTAAATAGAGCACACTATTCTGGGGAAAAAGTAAATAAATAAAAATTTCTCTTTATAAAATATATACATTTATAAACATATATAAACATACACACACACACATATATATATAAATGTGCAATGCAGAATTTTTCAAAAATATTCTGTGAATATAGATTTGAGGCCAGCGGACTTCCTGTAAGGAGCCTACTAATAGGTATTTTCTGTTTTGCCAGCCACACAGTCTCTGCCACAACCAAGCAACTCTGCTGTCATAGTGTGGAAGCAACCACAGGCAGTACATAAATGAAGGAGCCTGGCTGTAATAAAACTTTGTTTATTGACACTGAAATTGGAACTTCATATAGTTTTTATGTGTCATTGTCCTTTTTGGACACTGAAAAATGCGAATCCATTTCTAGCTCTCGTGGTCTACAGATAGGTGGTGAGCCAGATTGGGCCCTCAGGGGCTGTAGTTAGCCGACCTTGTTGTAGCTGAGATACAGTCCTCCCTTAATTTTAAGGAGAAGATCTCTCAAACATAGAGGGAAGCAGCAGTTGGGTCTGAGGGTGAGGGCAGTCTGAATTTGGAAGGCCTTGGACAGGAGGCCCTAAAGGCAAGCTGGGCCAAGTTTTAAAGGGTTGTTGATGCCATGTTAAAAAATTTTGAGTCTATCCTATAGACAACTGCGAGCTGAAGGAGAATGTTCTGCAGCAGAATGTTATGGTTACGTTTGGTTTTAAAGATCATTCTAATGTGCCTCTCCCAACCCCTAACTCTGCTGAGAAGGGCCTGGAAAGAGGTAACAGCAGCCAGACAGCCAGCAAGGATGTGACTGCAGTAATCCAGGGAAAGGAACGTGCCAGAATGAGTTATGAAATCAACAGGAGTGTGTTGAACTGAAGGTTTAACACATAGCTAAGCAAGTTTGAGCAAACCTCCCAAGTCTAAACAGCTAACTAGGCGAAATAGACACTTATGGCTTCAGGAAAGTTTTGTCCTTATTTCTTCCTATAGGACACTAAACCCAGAAATACCATTTTGAATGGTTAATGGAGCAAAACCCTGCCAAGTCACCAGTGATTCCCGGCACAGAGAGGTTAAGGCATTTCTCCAAGACTACACAGCTAGTTCATGATCTGCCATGGTCACAAACCCTGGCCTCCTGTTAATTTCTATCCCTGCACTTTATAAGGTTTACATGCGGTTTTATTAGGTTGGTAAAAAAGTAACTGTAGCTTTTGCAATGGCAAAAACCACAATTACTTTTGCACCAACCTAATAGCTTCATAAAATGTCAGGGCATGAACACAAACCAGGAAGTCAAGTATGCTGGCCCCTCTTAATAGCTCACGTATGGGGTGGCTCAACACAGTCCTCCAGTAAAAGTGCAGGTGAAGTTGAAGCTCACAAACAAAATATTGGGTAAAATAAGCCAGGCACAACGGAGTGCATGCTGTATGAGTTCGTTTGCCTGGAGCATGAAAACAGGCACAGCTAACATCAGCTGTTAGAAGTAGGATAGTGGTTAGTTTCTGGGAGCAGATGGGTAGGTAAGGATTGAGAGAGTCTGAGGGAGGTTCCTGAGGATTGATGATGGAAGGTTTCCTGAGCTAAGAGAGGGTTCAATGGGCACATTTGATTTGTGAAAATGCCTTCAGCTGTACCCTTAAATGTGCGCTTCTCAGTATGTATGCTATGTGCCTCAACAAAAGGCGAAAAACGTAGCCATCTATAGATATATTTGTATTTGTATGTATACCAATAACCATGTCTATATCCAGCTCAATATCTATGTCTATATCTGCATATATACATATAGACGGAGGTATAAATGAGTTATAGATAAACAGGTATAAACCGTATCTATATATCTGGGTCTATCTAAAGTTTTTTATGTTTTCTTATTATAATAAAACAAACTGATCCTACACTTAGAAAATTATTTATTCTCCCTGAAACTCAGATTATGAATCTGTAAAATGAAGATTATTAAATACAGCCTGACCCATAGCAGAAGCTCCATAAAGGCCTTACTGAGCTCCCTCCGTCCTGCACACTTTTTTCCATGTGGCCTGGCTGGAGTGGAGGTGCCCAAGATGTAGAAGTCTTCCTGTTGATCAGATGTCCTGCCGAGGCCTGGAGCCTTGGGCAGGTTTTACCAAGCCCCATCCAGAACTCTGCTGGGAGCGTCGTTATCCACCTACCAGGGAGTCCTCTCAGCTCACCCTTAACATCTGTTAGAGGTTGATATAACTGGTCGGCTAGGATTCTGTATTACCAAGTCCCTGGTCCAAATATCAAATACCACAAAATACCATCTTGATTTCTAACAGCTTTCTTGTCTGGTAAATAGGGTTAATAATAAGAGTCTTTCTCATCTCCCAGAGCTACTGTAAAGATCAAATAATATAATAAATGTGAAAGCATTTCGTCTTCTTTAAAGATATACACAATCGTAAGCCTTAGCTAACTTAGTGACTCAATGCTGTGCATGTCTTCTCACAGGTCCATCACCCCCGCTGGAATTTGATCTCTGCAAGGTGAGGGCAGGGTTTCCCTCATCACTGCAACCCTGGAACCTAAGGCACACAGCCTGGGACAAAGCTGTTGTATGACAAATATCTGAATGAGTGAGAAGTCCTTGCATGATCATATGTTCTCAGTGTTTCATGAAGAAATGCCACATGTCAGCAACAACTCCATGGTCGTCCAGCCCTTATAAATTTTCAACATATTTTCACTGAATTTTACAATCTATGCCTTGGATGTCAAAACATATGTTAGGAACCATAAACAGTAATAAATGACAACACCATGATAACCACAGAAAATCGATGATAAAACAGGAAAACAATATCTTATTACTGGCTTGAGTGAAATAGAAATCAGGGTACATTTTCATGATTAGGAATTAGATTAGAAAATTGACAACGTGATAACTTTTAACAAAAATAAGATTCAGCAGTCTTGCAGAATGTAAAAGGCATGATGGTAATTCACGAGCTATAATACGGTATTTCGTGGTGTCACTAATGTTATATGAACCATTTCATCTGTGGGAAGACTACCTGTAGGTTTGAATCTGAAGGTGTGTTTTATTACGTATTTTAAAGGCAACCTGATGGTGTCCGTTTCACAATCTGTAAATACAAAAAAAATGGCCTTTTGTTTAATTTACCAGTTTCTAAGTCACAGATGTGCAATTTGTAGGCTCCTAATGATTTACAAATTCCTGTAATCTTATTTTGTAGGCTATGATGTGAGAAAGCCGTGGAGAGAAGATGAGAAGGGATCTGATAAGCAATTCCACTCACTCTGGGTAGAAGTGGAGTTGATATCATTCGTTGATATCGGTCAGTACAGTTTATTCGCCCTGTGCCAATTTTTTGGTTATGCATTCAGGTTTTAAAATATTCAGCCTCAAAATGCAGTGCACACAATTTTGAAATCCATTTTCCACTGTGGGTCTCTGAATGGGATGCAAAGCCGATAAAGGTCTCATGGGTGAAATTTAAAATTTGTCCCATTTGATGTGAATCCAATAGGATTTATAGCAGCAACAACAAAGATAGTCAAATATTTTCCGGTTTTAAATGGGAATGTTAGTGCTTGTGAAAGACATCAACGTGATGTTGCCTGGAGGACTGAGGTCTTTTAGCCACAGGACTGATAAAGAGAAACGAAAAAAAATCAAATCAAATCAAAATACCAAATGAGCTTCCCCAGGCTGGTCAGGGTTCAAGCTTGAGGACTCGAGGATCGGTCAAAATCAAAGCTTTCGCAACATGGGAAGGAGGTATCACCCGTGTTCCTGATGTCAGCCTCAACGTGGCACTTCAATAGTCTCTCTTAGTCTTCTCCGTAATCCACTTTTCAGAGGGAGTGGGTGGCTTTGCCAGGATCTCACAGCATCGAGGTGGGCTCTGAACTTGGATGTGTCTGACTCCAAAGCCCAGGCTTCTTATAAATTATAGTCTAAAGCAGAGCCCTTAGGAAGGAGAAAGGAGGGCGCTATGAATAATTTTACCGGGACAGCAGAGAGCAGCCAGAACAGACCCAGGTAAACTTCGGAGCAGCATGCATGTAGCTTCTACTCTTGGGAACATGGGACACCATCGCCCCACATGGCACAGAAACAGACAAACAGGAGCACCGTATATTTTGAGAAAATGGAAGGGGCTACAGGACCCTTTGCCCAGAATCCACACTACTATCCCGACACAGAAACAGTTCCTGGATGCTGGTTCACAGGGTTTGCAATACAGATTTAGTATCCCTTATCCAAAATGCTTGGGGTCAGAAGTGTTTCAGATTTCCGATTTCTTCAGATTTTGGAATATTTGTATGCACATAATGAGATATCCTGGGGATGAGACCCAAGTCTAAACACTTTTTTAATGTTTCGTATGCCTCATACACATAGCCACAAGGTAATTTTTATACAATATTTTAAATAATTGGTGCATGAAACAAAATTTGTGTTAAGTAATTATGTGTGGAATTTTCCACTTGTGACGTCATGTTGGTGCTCAAAAGTTCTGGATTTTGGAGCATTTCAGATTTTGGATTTTAGGATTAGGGATGCTCCCCCTGGACACACAAAACAGGGGGCAGGGGCTGGCATGTGCACAAGAATTCCTGGGGGCCAGGCCTCTGCCATGCCCCTTCTCTGGGGAGCAGTCCCTCTCCTCCCCAGCTGCAACCTTGAGAACAGAATGGAAGCTTCCCGCTGGCCACAGGGAATAATCTAATGTCTCTCACCTCCCTCCCCATATATATACACTTCCCAAATGATTGGTCCTGGCCTCTGATCCAACCTGGGCCAATTAGGAACCTTCCCCCAAATTTCTTACTTGGAGTTGGAGCCCTGTAAATTGCTGCTGCCGGCCAACAAGGAGAGTGCAGCAGGGGTGAGAGGCAGGAGGTGAGGGTCCCTTCCAGGAAGTGCCTGGCTCCAGCCTTCCCCAGCTGCTCCCTCACCTTTCACAAAATGTGAGCCAGTACAACCCCCACTTTGTGCTTGGGCTAATCCTCCCTCTGTTCCTATACTAGCACTCAAAGGGTTCTAGATAATGTGAGTCCTATAGACGGCACCTGGCTGATGTGAGGGAC
The DNA here is from genome assembly GCF_028885655.2 of Pongo abelii. NCBI lineage: Eukaryota > Metazoa > Chordata > Mammalia > Primates > Hominidae > Pongo > Pongo abelii. The sequence goes on along the minus strand of NC_072000.2, from coordinate 102,660,699 downwards.
TGTGAGGTAGGGGTGGCAGAGCAGTGAGCCAGGTGCCCGGACAAGTCTGCAGGCTCCAGTAGGCAGAACATTGTCACTACCCAAAGTGTACTCCATCAGCCAATAGTGTGAGCATCCCCTAGGAACTTACAGGAATGTAGAACCCTGGAACCACTGAAGGGGAGTCTGCATTTTCACAAGATTCCCAGGACATTCATATGGCATTAAAGTTAGAAATGCACTTAACTCAAGGACAATAACACCATCTGTTGATTCAGTGGTATAAATTCATCAACAGTGGACCAAGGGCAAAAACCTGGCTTCACTCTCTGGGGCTGTCATTGAGAGAAAGCGGTGTGTATCTGGATACAATGACTGTTAGATCTCATTTTGTCCACATGCAAGTAGAAATACTGAGGCCCAGGAAAGTAGAATGAGGCCCCTGAAACCTCATAGCTGGTTCCATGTGCTGAGTCTAGGACAAGGTGGCTCTTTCATCCTATCGCATCATAAAGAGAGGTCAGTTCTTAGTCTTTCTTTCCCTCTTTCTTTCTTTCTTTCTTCTTTATTTCTCTCTTTTCTTTTCTTTCTTCTTTCTTTCTTTTTCTTTCTTTCTTTCTCTCTCTTTCTTTCTTTCTCTCTTTTCTTTTGTTTCTTTCTTCTTTCTTTCTTTCTCTTTCTTTCTTTCTTTCTCTTTCTTTCTTTCTCTCTCTCTGTTTCCTTCCTTCCTTCCATCCTTCTTTTTATCTTTTTTTTTTTTTTTTTTTTTTCCGAAGTCTCTCTCTGTCACCCAGGATGGAGTGCAGTGGCGCAATCTCGGCTCACTGCAAGCTCCGCCTCCCGGGTTCATGCTATTCTCCTGCCTCAGCCTCCTGAGTAGCTGGGACTACAGCCGCCCGCCACCACACCCGGCTAATTTTTTGTATTTTTAATAGATGGTCTCCATCTCCTGACCTGGTGATCTGCCTGTCTCAGCCTCCCAAAGTGCTGGGATTATAGGCTTCAGCCACTGCGCCTGGCCCTTTTCTTTCTTACTCATTACCCCTCTTATATGTAGAGGGTACACAGCTACTCTAGGTCGCCTTACCTGTCCCAAAGTGACAGAGTCTTCCCTACCATGACAACATGCTCATTTGCTGAGCTGTACGTGGGCTACAATTTCACTCCCCATAATTCACCTGTTGAGAATCTCTAATAGCTTCATATATCTGGGAAGCAAGAAAATCATCAACTTTTCTTAAGCTTAAATTAAGTTCAGATCCTTTTCTCCATTTGAGTCACAGCAAAAGCTTTACTTTTCATTCAGCTCCACACGTATTTATGGGCATCTACCAGTACTCAGTGCTTCCTCCTATCACTCCACATGCAGGCCTCTAATCACGATTCATATTTGGACAGAAACTTGAAGTTTAACAAGCCCTTTTACATGTGTGTCCTCATTTGATCTAAACAAATGATAAATGCAAAAAATGCTTTTGCATTGAGGTACAGATGCTAGTTAATATGGTAATAATATTAATGCTGATAATCATGTTAAATTAACAGTAGTGATAATAATAAGCCTTACGGGACAGGTATTCAAATGTTTGTTGAACTAATGAGCATAAAACTTTCATTATTTGTGGGTTGATCTTTATATCTAGATCCTGTGAGAGTTGCCTTAATGCAAAGTTAAAATCGGCAATGCCTGTGCCCATCACTTCTGTCGTGCTTTGGTTAGTGTGGTAATCAGAATAATGGACCTCTCTTAATGGACCTCTAGAGAGGTCCCTGTCTGAATTCCCATAACCTGTGACTATACTGCCTTATATGGCAGAGGAACTTTGCAGGAAAGATCAGAAATATGAACCTGGAGATAGGATGATTATCCTGGGTTATCCCGGGTAATTGTATCACATGAATCCTTCAAAGTGGAGAAGCTTTACCAGCTTTTGTGGGGATGAAGATGTGAACATTGAAGAATGTAGAGTGGAATGCTACCTGGCTGGCTTTGAAGATGGAGGAAGAGGGTCAGAAACCAAGGAATGCTGGTGTCCTCTAGTAGCTGGAAAAGGCAAAGAAATGAATTCTACCCTCAAACCTCCAGGGTGACTGACTAACAGACATCTTGCTTTTAGCCTGATGAAACCTATGTTGGGTTTCTAAACTATCAAGAAGGTAATACATTTATGTTGTTTAAGCCAGGGCTCCCCAGTCCCCGGCCATGGATGGGTACTGGTCCATGTCTTGTTAGGAACTGGGCTGCATAGCAGGAGGTTAGCAGGAGGGTAAGTGAAGCTTCATCTGTATTTACAGCCAATTCCCATCACTCACAATACCGCCAGAGCTCCTCCTTCTGGCAGATCAATGGCAGTATAAGATCCTCACAGGAACACAAACCCTACTGTGAACTGCACATGTGAGGGATCTAGGTTGTGTGCTCCTTATGAGAATCTAATGCCTGATGATCGGTCACTGTCTCCCATCTCCCCCAGATAGGACCGTGTAGTTGCAGGAAAACAAGCTCAGGGCTCCCACTGATTCTACATTATGGTCAGTTGTATTTCATTATATATTATAATGTAATAATAAAGGAAATAAAGTGCACCATGAATGTAATGTGCTTGAGTCATCCCAAAACCATCCCCTGTACCAGTCCATGGAAAATTGTCTTCCTCGAAACCACTACCTGGTGCCAAAAAGGTTGGGGATCACTGGTTTAAGCTACCAATTTTGTGCTCAGTTTTTACAGCAGCAACAGAAAACTCATGTGGGTACATTATTATCAGAAAAAAAAATACACAGAATGGTCTCTGGGTCTTTGATAAGGAACAGCACAAGTGAAGAGCAACATCGTTTACAATCCTAAAGAGATTCCTCCCCAGCAGCACAGCAGACGAGGAAGGTGCCACATCAGATTCCAATTTGTTCAGTAGTCCTGTGAAGCGATTGGGAGCCAGGCTGGTTGGGTTAAAATCTGATGTGCATCAGTAAGCAGCTGTGTGACCCTTGACAGATGACCCAACCTCTCTGTGTCTCAGTTCCTTACACTAAAAATGGGAATAATAATGATATGAATGTCATAGTCCTGTGGAGGGTGGATTAAGTTGACATACGTAAGCACTAACATAGTGCCTGATACACAGTAAGTGCTATGCACATTTTGGGCTCTCCTTAAATTTACTTTAGAAATTGTAGCTTAGCCTACAAATTTATTTAAGAGAAGACCAAAAAAAAAAAAGATTCAAAGCTTTAGGAATTTAGAAAGAATATAATCCATAGAGTCAGATTCAAGTCACAGCTTAGCTGAAGTGATAGGTAGTTTATTTCACTTCTTTGGCCTTCAGTTTCCACCCTCTAAACAACAACAACAACAAATAAACAAACAAAACAAAGAAAACTACTCAGTGGTATTACTATAATGTTGAAATGCAGTATCATCAGTGGACAGAGCTGTCTCCTTGATTTGAGGGCCACACACAGCTACCCCATGTCTCTTAGCCCATTGCTTCCTCGTCTTCCCATGAGGCTTAAGTGTGCTACCACTGATTCTCCCCCTACCAGGATTTACGTTGCATAAAAATTGCTTCTTCAAAGGCAGGCTAATGTATGCCTGACATAGTTATTATTGAATGGCTTTATTGTACATACCTATTTTTATTATTGCATTATGATAATGAAATATCAGCAGTAGATTAAAGTCCCTGTGCCAAACAGCACACCTTCCCTTTGGCAAGCTTGGTCATGGTTTTGTGTGTGGATGCTCCCAGCTCCTGGAGATTGAGTGGCTGGCCACCTTAAATAAAAAGTCCCTGGCAATCTGAAAGAACATTTACTTTCTGGAGCACACTTTAAAGAATGACTAACTGGCCCTATGAAGCTGTACAATTGGGCAAGGGATTAGCAAAACCCCAAGGGGTAAGTTGCCTCCTAGGTAATTAGCATGTCAAAATAGCCAACTGACCACTGAGAATTGTGTTGTCATTGAAAGGAGAGGGGTTCTTGGGATTCTGTGTGGTTCCCTAGTGCTGCTGAGCCACTGTGGGTTTTCAGAACTGCAGGGATTGTTGCTCTCTGGGGACTGCACAATTGTCACAGTCTATGCCAGATTTCATCTGTGGAAGGAGGCCTGCTTACCTTGAGCATATGCAAGATGGTTGCTGCTTCATCTCGCTCCTCCTTGATTGCCTCACCCTCTCCTACTCCTCTTCTGACAACGTTGCATCTCAGCCCCTTCACATAGCTGACTCTTAGCTGACTTAAAGGTCTTAGCATCCCTGACAGATGCAAAAAGCCAATGGAAGATGGTGGAAGGAAGCCATTGTGAGGGGCTCAGTTCAATTCAGTGGAGATATGGGAAATGTGAATTATGTGGGCATGAGGGCATTAGCTCTTAGAGGAATAGGGGACTTAGAAAGAGCCTGTCTTTTAGTTGTCCAGCTTGAACATGGAGACAAAAGTCCTGGGCTTGAGACTCTCAGTTTGCATCATGGACTCAGTTTCCACATCTGTGAAATGGGCGTGACTAACACTATTTGGAAATGTTATGCACATAAACAGAATATATGTAAACTTTGCAGCATGCTGCATGCCACCTGGCAGGTGGTCAACATCAGCTTCTTTTTAGTGATGGGGTCGGTGGGGGTAGGGCTAGAATTGTTTGGAATATCTGAAGAAAACTTCCCCCACTATCACCATGTGGCCTCAGATTTGTTATTTAATCTCTCGGACCCTCACCTACCAAACCTAAATAACACCCTCCCCTCACCTCCCTCCCGGGAGCTGCTGGTCTGGCTACTGAAACGCAGATGCTTACCTGCTGTCTTCAAGATCTGAAGCCACACAGGGGCCTTTTTCAAGATCTGGAGGTGAGGGGTTTACTCATCCACAAAGGGATTAATTGAGAATGAAGGCACCTACCTACAGAATGATGTTTTGATAAAGTTGACATGAATAGTTACATGGCAAAATTGCATAACACAATTGCAATTTTGGTTTTGTATTAAACTTCAAACTCTTCTTTCCAGTGTCTAGGAAACCTCCTGGTAGTTGGGACTCAGAAAAATGTCTCAGTTCTGGTTCCATTTCAATTCTCTTTTTTGATGTCTGGGTTCTAGGAGGTTGCTGATACTCCTCTGCATCCCTTCCAGGACCATGGAGTTTATTCCAACCAGGGCCTTGAATATCAGTACTGAGAATTCTTTTTTTCTGTATGATTCTGCATTTTACACAGTTAGGTCAGTCTCCATGAAATATACTTCTAGAGATGTCTCTTTCCTCCAGAATGCTCTATTCATGAAATAAAACACTTGGTTTGGCCAAACAGGTTCTTCCTGTAACATCTTCTCTGTCTCTCTCATTGTTTTTCTCTGAACCTTCCTCTCCTACCCTTTCCCAACCAATATGTTTTCCTCTTATCTTTTATGCTTTGGCTCAGTTAAAGCTCCTTTTGGGAGCCCTCTCTAACTTCAAAGGTCAGGGATTGATGGCCTTCCATGTCACCCTGCTCTTTGCCAAATCAGAGCTTTTTTAAAAAAAATCTAACATTCTATCTATCTATCTATCTATCTATCTATCTATCTATCAATCAATCATCTATCTAATCTATATATCTATCTATCAATCATCTATCTAATCTATCTATCTATCATCTATCTATCTAATCTATCTATCTATCTATATCTATCAATCACATATCATTGATGCAACTATATTCTATCTACACATACATATACATACACACATACATACACATATACATCTATGGTTTACAATTAAAATAAGACTAGATAGATCTTAATGGAGAAAAGCAAACCTCTGCCCTAGCCCTGTTCACACCCAATATCTGCCCCCTAGAAGAAAACGCTTTTGAATGTTTAGGTGTTTTTGCTTTTTATTTATCTCTGTATATTTATAATAACCTGCTTACATAGCTACATATTTTATACTTATTGTAGGGAATATCTGTTGACTTTTTATGATACAAAATGAACACTGGAACTTTGCATGCCCTCTCCCATGCACGTGCAGAAATACACAAATTGTGCATTTCTCCCTCCTCTTGTTACTGTTCAGTTTTTGTTTGACTCAGTATATAATGATCCTGACATCATGGCCATGCCTGTGTTGTCCATGCTGAGTCACAGGGAGTGTGATGATTGGATTTCCCTTCTTGTACAGTTTCGCTGAGTTAACCACTACCTCGTCTGTTTAAGTCATTGTTGCTGTTTTCCGTATCCTTACTTCTAATTCATTTCTGAACTCTCTCTTGTACATGTTTTTCCTAATGCAGTTAAGAATCAGATCATCTGTAGGGTCTGTTTTGTTCTAGGAAAAGTCTTTTCTGGAGCTTTCTATACTCCCGCTTTGGTATGGTCTTATTTTTCTGCAAACCACACATATCGTCCTAGAGATTCCTTCCTTCCTGATCCTGGAAATTCCTTTCACTTCTGCCCTTTATTGGTCTTTTTTCCCTGCATTCTGTGTCCTGCTTGTTCTTAGTTATCACCTTTGTTTGGGGTGCATAATCTTCTGTCATTCCTGGAGAAAGGACACAGGATATGTATGGGCATGTCCTTATCCGACCTTCCCACTTGATTCTAGTTTGGCAGCTAGGCATGGAATTCTAGGTTAGACTATCTCTCTGAGTCTAAGGACATTGAGGCACTGCCTTCCCGCTCCCAGGGCTGCTGAGAAGCCGGTGTCATACACAGTCTTAACGACATGCATGCCACTTGCTTGTTCTTGCTCTCTGGAAGCTTTACAAATCTTCTTTGTATCTCCAGTGTTCTAAAAGTGGCCGTGCTAGGTTAATTCTATGTCTTTGCTATCGTGAATAGAGCTGCGATGAACATGCGAGTGCATGTGTCTTTCTGATAGAATGAATTATTTTCCTTCGAGTTCACTTAGTTTACATGATCGTGTAGATCTTGCAAATGTTGACACATTTCATCATACTATATGAAAAACACATTTGTTAATATCACCAATCTCATTACAAAAAGTCCTTAAGAATTGGGAAGCTGTCAAATTCACGGAGAGATACAGAAAACTTTCAAAATTCGAATTTTCACTGGAGATTTTGAATTTTATCATTAAAAACAGATTGTTAGCTGTTTTCCTAACAGGCGCACTTCACTAACTTTTAATAAACTATCTGACAGCAAAATAACAACAAAATAAAAATGACAGTCCTTCCTTGGGTCATTTTACACCGATCGTGCAGAACACTTCGAGGACCTTTTAAATTGTGTTTTGATTATCTTCCCTGTCTGCAATCATTTTTGTTTTATCATTGCTTAAGCCTCTTTTTTTTTCTTTTCAGGTAAAATTTACATTCAATAAAGTGTACAAATCTTAAGTGTCCCACACTGATGAGTTTTGACTGATGCATACACCAGTGCAACCGAAAGCACAGTCCAGATAGAGAACATTCCCATCGCAGAAAAGACCTCTCTGCTTGCTCCTCAAGTAGGGAGAAAGAATCACTCTCTACTTCTCTACCAAAGGAAAGGCGCTTTGGACTTCTTCATGATGCACTAGTTTGGCATTCAGGAACTGTACATAAAAGAAATAATAGTGCATGCTGTCTGTGTCCAGCCTCTTCACCTTGACATGTTTCTGGGATTTCTCTATACTGTTACCTGTAACCATGGCGTGTTCCTTCTTATTTCTGAGTATTATTTCATTTACTATCAATTGCCATTCGAGGAACCCCTGGGGTGTTTCCACTTTGGGGTTATTATGAATAAAGCTGAAGTTAATATTTTTGCAGTTCTTCCAGTAAACATCTTTTTATTTCTACTAGGTAAATACCTAGAAGTGGAATATTTAGGTCATAGGGTAGAACGATGTTCAGATTTTTTTTCAGAAACTGCCAGAAGTTTTTCCAATATAATTCAACCATTTTTTACTACCATTAACAGTACATGAGCATTCTAATTGTTCCACATCCTTGTCAACATTTGGCTTTGTCAGTCATTTTCATTTTAGCTGTTTTGGTGACTATATAGTGGTATCTTGTTATGATTTTTATTTGTGTTTTTCTGATGGCTGATGATGTTGAGCACTTTTTTATGTCCTTATTGGCCATTTGTCTATATTCTTTATCTTCTTTTATGAAGTGTCTGTTCTCCATTTTTTATTGGGTTATTTGTCTTCATATTATTGATTTGAAGGGGTTCGTTTTATATCCCATATACATATGACATATGTATGTATCCTTTCTGAAACTATTTAGATACTTTAAAAATTTTTAATTGTGCAAAATATATATAGTATAAAATTCCCCATCTTAATCATTTTTCAGTGTGTAACTCAGTAGTGTTAAGTGCTAACACACTTTTAATCCCGAGACAGTATTCTTTTGCTCCAAATGTTTTCTTTTAATAGTGTCTTATTCTTTTGCAATAGATGCAGTATCTTCTTTTATTTCTCTAAATTATATAATTATCTTCTGTTCCCTGCAGTGTCTCATTTTCCTTTTTGATTTAGAGTCTGAAGTTCATGCTCTTCTCAAATACATATGATCCTTTGTTGCCCATTGACAATGAACAGCATGGAGCCATAGCTTGTGTGGAGGCTGTGTGTGCTGGGTGAGATTTGTCAAACGCTTTGCTTTAAAATAGATAAAAGACTTAGCTCTTTCACTGGTTCAACTCCAAATTTTAATATTTGTAGGTCCTGGATCATCAGCTGCTCAGAGTTTCCAATGATGATAAAGCTCCAATCCCTTGCCTGGCCTCTCTCATCCTAACCATGTTCTGGTGGCCAAGTAGGGGAAGTGAATTGAGGCAATGGGTGTGAAGGATCTCACCATGCAGTCACTACACTTTCACCAAATCTTGTTGGTTTCACTGGGCTACCTAGGATCTGGAGCCTTCCTAGTTCAGTTCTTCTACAGACTAAACTCCATGTCTCTTGTCTCTGGCAGGGTAGGGTAGAAGGAGCAGTTCATGCTGTGGCAGGGTGAAAGTAGCCTCCTGGCCAGTCATCCTGTATTCAGTCTGACCTTGAATCTGGCCTTCAGAGGCAAGTGGTTGTCCCATCCTCAGCCTCCCCAGGACTCCCCAGTGCACATCTCCCTGGCCCTCGAGGCCCCTCCCCCAAGGCAGACACTTTGGTGTTGTTCTTACTGTCAGCCAAGTGATTTGCTGCCTTCCCACCTATTCTCTAAGGTCCTAGTACTTGACACCCTTGGTCTGTTGTTCCTGCCTCTCAGATTTCCTTATCTTTGTGGATTTGTACATTCCCTACTTTGCGGTGCTATGGGAAGAAGATCAGATGAGGGATGCCCATCATGTGCCTTACACAATGTATGGTCAATGTCAGCTTACCCTTGTCTCTGAGCTCCTTCCAGGGAAGGAGCCATAAACATGTGGTCACATTATCTCCCACATGGCAGGTGCACAATGAACATTTGTTGAGTTGAATGTATTCCTGCACTACTTCCAGAGATGGACCCATCCCATCCTGGTTTGTCATAATAAAGCCTCATTGCTAGGTAATTCAAACCTGGAAATAGCTCCTTCAGTATTCTGAAGTCTGGACTCTGTGAGACATTCCCTATGCCACGACGAGCATGCCCTCTTGCTGCGGCACTTTTCCAGAAGCTGGCTTCTCCACCACCTTCCTTCCACTCTTCCATAGGTTACAGGCAGGCACTCGCGGTCCACATGGAGCTTTGCTCTGCTTTGCAGCCTTCCTGCCTTGAATGTCTGAGCTTGGGGCCCGTGCTTATTTTCATGTTTTCATTGCAGGCTGCCACTGGATTCTCAAAAGGCAAATTGGCCCCAACTCTCTTAAAAAACAAATGGTCTCCCCTAGTGCTTCAAAATAATTATCTCCAAAAGGGAAGGAGGCAGCGCATCCACTGTCAGTCCTAAATGACATCATGGCTGGTGTGCAGCGTTTAGAAGATTAATAACATCTGCTTTTCAAATCACGGTTGGTCGCAGACCCCGGAGCTCACATCAAACATATGGGGTGTTTTGTATGCATGATGTGCAGAAGAACACTCCACAGCCAAGGCCACAGACTAGAGAAAATGTTGTCACAATAACACTGGCTTCCTTTTATTGAGGGCCTTCAATGGGATGGGCACATGCTGACCTCTTATACAGACAACACCTCTATTACCAAAGTCAGCCTGCAGAATTGATACTGTTATTCTGACTTAGTTTAAAGGAAAGCTAAAGATCTCAAAGATTGAAAAATGTAGCTAACTTCCGACAGAAAGTCAGTGATGAAGTCAACAATCAAATTCAAGTAGACATGATTGGGACTCTTTCAACTCTCCCAACCTGTTTCCAATTTTGACCAGCAGGGCACATCCAGAAACACAGAGTTTACGGAACATCCGTGATGAGATGAGACCGTCCACTTATTCGATCATCTTCTTCTACTCAGTTAAACACATTCCAGAGAGCGGAGTTTGAACGGAGAAACCCTTTCATCCCTGGAGCAGCATTCACATTTGTTTCTCGATGTTGAATAAAGTGACTTGCATCACTGCAAATCAAGAATGTACATGATAACCCAGCAACCCCAGCTTCTGATTTATACAGACTGATACTGGAAGACGAAATGGAAGTGAACCACTGTCTGCATTTTAAACAAGTTTGCCTGAGGTTTTATGTTGTTTTCTTTTTCTTCTTTCAGGGTTAGAGAAATTGGCAGGCTGCCCCCAGCCTTTCAAGCGGGTTTCAATGAGTGAAGAGAAGTAAAGGAAAGTTCAAAAATAAGGAGCATGGGTACAATTTCTAAATGTTTCCAGGACGAAAACAGTTGTTCAGACAACCAGAAAGGAAATTAATAAAAAGACAGGAGAGGGTATTCTTACTTTTCTCCTGCATCTGAGAGAAGAAAGCAGAGGCTGCACTGGGGACTAGGGATGTCTTGTTCAGTCCCTAAGAACGAGAGTGCCCAGGACTCCATCAGCCTGAGTCTTCAGGAAAAATCTTCCCTTGTCATAGCTCCAATCCCACATTTCAGACCATCTCTCAATCTCTTTAAGAAACTTGGAGTAGGAAAAAAATACTTTTTTTTTTTTTGAGACGGAGTTTCGCTTGTTATCCAGGCTGGAGTGCAGTGGTGCAATCTCGGCTCACTGCAACCTCCGCCTCCCAGATTCAAGCAATTCTCCTGCCTCAGCCTCCTGAGTAGCTGGGATTACAGGCACCCGCCACCACACCCAGCTATTTTTTTGTATTTTTAGTAGAGACAGGGTTTCACCATGTTGGCCAGGCTGCTCTCAAACTCCTGACCTCAGGTGATCCGCCCACCTCGGCCTCCAAAAGTGTTGGGACTACAGGCATGAGCCACTGCGCCTGGCCAAAAAATAATTTTAGAGCTTTTTTTACCCACAGTATCAAAGCTACTGATATCAGTTAAGGATATGTATCTTCATTGCCAAGATTGAATCAGCTTTTGGGGAGTGGGTGGGAGGAGCAAGGAATTAAGGGATGCTCTTAATTCTGCCAAGGTTGTCAACAGGAGGCCATGGATGGCAGTGGACAAATGGCCAGAGCATGGACTGTGAAACCCAAAAGAAGGGCCAGTGCCTCACTTGCGTCCATTTCACAAATTCACATGGTGCCCCTTCTTTGTGTCGATCAGAGGGGGATATAGAACAAGACGTGTATGATTCCTGCTCTGTGGAGTTTACGCTGATGAGGGAAGTTGATGAAGAAACAAACAAAGACACAAATTAATAAAAAAATTGCAAGAAGATTTAGCTGTTTTGAAGGGGGCAAGCAAGGGAAGTGTAGTGAATCCCAGCAAGTGATCTGTAGTGCTGTCAGGAAGGGCTCTGTGAGGAAGCAGCATTTAACCTGAGACCTAAAGGAAAAGAGAAAATCAGCCATGCAAAAGAGAGCAGAACACTGCAGAAGGAGAGAAGAGATTGACCAAGCTTGAGTGGGGAGAGGTGGGAGACTGAGCACCAGCCAGCGGGTCCGCCTGCCATGGGGAGTCCTGGCTAGGTCCTAGGGTCCTCTAGAACACAAGGAAGTCAGATATAATTCTCAATGGCCTGGGCAATCATGATAGAGTCTTAAGTAGTGGAAGATCGTGCATCAGGGGCCAACAGGTCCAACTCTGCCACCTGCTTTTGTAAAAAAAAGATTGCCACATAACCACACCAATTTGTTTATATATTTTCTGTGCTGTTGGGTACTACAAAGGAAGAATTAGCAGTTGTGACAGAGACCTCAAGGCCCCAAAGCCAAAAATATTTACCATCTGGCCTTTAACAGAAAAAAATTGCCCATACCTGTCCTGTACCACGTGATCTGTGGTGAACTCAACCTCTTTGAGCATCAGTTTCTCCTTTATAAAATGATGCTGGTACACTGGAAACAGGTAAATTTTATGGTATGTAAACTATATCTCAATAGAACTGTTTATAGAAATGAAGATGTCAATGGGACAGGCATGGAACTGCTAGAAAAAGGGTTAAAAGGAATATCAAATAAAAATCACAGAGTGGATTGGCACACAGAGCTCAACAACACTTTCTACTGCTGATACTATGGCTAACAGCTTGGTACAGCAGGTCTTATTATCCTTCCCTTATCCATACACTATGGCTCAGAGAAGTGAAGTCACTACCCTGAGGATGCACAGCACTAAACCGGTCCAGGATTCTAGCCCAGATCTCTGGGACCCCAGTGCTCCTTCCTGTGGATGCACTGTCTTGCCTTTGAGGTAGCTGTGACTCCCGAAATTGAGTTAGGCTGAACGGTGGAAGTAAATTGTAGGGAAGGCAGGCAGTGCTGGTGAGCTGGAGGGCACTCATTAAATGTCTTTTTTCCCTGTTTGGTTTCAGGCTGTGTGAATTCTCACTTCCCCACGTTTCACTTTGAGCTGGGTGTTCATGTGAGCTCTCTACTTCACATGAACTCCGGCCTGAGTTTTGCTTGTTCGAGGCTGAAACTCTCAGAAACCGCTGAGCTGGGCCCAGTTGCTAGGCCCCATCAAAGGCGCTGGCCGGGGCTTCCAGACCTGGGTCTAAGGCCAGCCCACCCACGGCTTACTCTGAGCCAGGACACAGTCAGTTCATCTTGTTTCGAGTTTCGGCTCACCTCCTTTCAAGTTTCGCTCTGAAGCAGTTCACACACCACCCTCTCTCCCTCTTTCTGTGGGCTGGTCTGGGCTGTGAAACGCACCCTGGGAGATCAGCAGCCCTAGCCAGGAGCCATGGTCTGGAAGGCTGAGGGTAGTCCCATCTGGATCTGTAAGCCAGGAGCCTTGGCTCCGTGTGGAGCTCTGTTCCAACCGATGAACCCGGTGAGCTTTGTCAAGCACAGCCACCTCTCCAAGTCTCAGTTTACACCTCTGTCAACTAAGAGATTGAACTATGACGTTTAAGTTCTTTTGAGCTCAAATAATATAGGTATCCTGGTCTAAGGATGTATCTTTAGGATGAGTAGATTTTAGAGTCCCAGGTTTTATTCTTCCCACTTTTATTAAGAGCTGAAACTGTCTTTAGAAATTTTCTAGTTTTTCATCTTCATTTTACAATGGAGGGAACAAAACCCAGAAAGGCTAAAGGATTATTCTAGGGTCCCAAGGAAGTCAGTGGCAAAATGGAGACTAGAACCCATGTCCACAGACTCTCAGTGCAGTGCCCCAGGGACACCTCCCAAGATGCACTCTGAAGCCCCTGAGTCTTTCTAAGATTTGAGGCTTTTTTGTAAACAAAAACATGAGAAAGAGGCTTCATTAATACTTATTACACCTTAGATAAATTAGCAGCAATTTTCTTTGCTGTAGCCTGGCAATTTTCCCAAACATCTGGTCAGGGCCGGGCAGGCCTGGCCCTCCCACCCCTCGGAGGAGCAGTTGGGGCTGCCAAAGCTGGAGCCTCCTGGTTCCCCCGGGACGGATGCTACCTAATGTGCTGTCTGCGATGCTCGCTTCACTTCCACAACACCTGCTTTCCGAAGCTGAGCTGCCACTCAATCCCAGGCCAGTGGAGCATGGGAAATCGGCAACAGTGGGGGGAAGCTGGGGAGGAGATGACACAGAAAGGAGGCACACCAGCCCCTGTGAGGAGGAGCCCGGTGACAGCGGCTTCTAGAGGAGAGTGGTGGGGTTTAACATGCACCATTATTTGGGGGCCATGAAGGATGGTGACTCTGTGGTTAAGACAAGCTAGGGTGCTCAGAAAGCCCTCCAGCCCTGGGCTCAGCTGGCCTGGTGTGTGTCTTAACACATTGTGTGGCTTTTAAGTTCCGTGACCTCTTCTGGCCTAGGACTCAGCAGCAATGGAAGCCATATTCTGAAGCACACAGATCAAAATCCAGGATGCAGATTCTGATCCAAACTTCTTACTGACATTAGGCAAGTCACTGTCTTCCATACAAGAGACACACGTGCCAAATCCCTGCTCTAGGCCTTGACTGGGCCTAAAGGTTGAGAAACAGAATTAAAGGAAACTGGGTCCCCTTCTTCTAGCCCACTATTATCCAATTAGAGAGGAAGAATGAAGGCAGATATTAAAATATATATTTTGATATTTATAAAGGAATGAGGATGGAAGAGCAAGAAAAAGAGAGAGAAGGGAAAAGAAGGAGGGAGAAGAGGAGGAAGGAAGGGAGAGCAAGAGAGGGAGAAACTTGGGCACATGGGGAACAGAGAAAGAACATCTAACACAGCATGGGACACACAAATGATGATCCAAGAAGGCCCAGTGGTGGAGTGGATGTCTGAGCTGAGTGTCACATGAGGGTAGGCATCAGCCAGTGAGAAAGGGAAGGATCAACTGCACCACGTTTAATGCATGAACTTGAGAAATGGAAAACTGCACATAAAACACTCACCATGGTGCTCAATGAATGCCTGCTGCAAATATCAACCTAATTATCAGGCCAGAGGGGCCCTTGGACATGGTGGCCACTTGATTTAATTTTTCCTATGCTTTAAACTTTATTAACTGTTACATATTGGGAATCAACCTTATGGAAGACACAACGCCTAGAGTTAAGGGATTGAAAAGACCATAAATAAAGACCAACTGTGGCAGTCACTGGTAGTCATCTACCCTAACTACACTTTGCCACCTCTTTGCAGACAGACTCAAATTTTGTTTGAGACTGCAATGCACCCATCTGAGGGCATGAATCTTGCTTGGTAAGAGGCCAGTTGGGTCATTTAGTTTTGCCTTGCCAGAGGCACACTTTCCTAGCCTCCTTTGCAGCATGTGGCCATGTGACACAGCCTGGCCAATGGGGTTTCCAGGAAAACATTTACTTCCCGGCCAAGTAATAGTGGCATAAATAGAGCTCCTCAAGAAACTCAACGTTCCTTCTGGTTCCCAAGTACTAATCAACCACTGTGCAGTTTAAAAACAAATATCAGCAGTAATACCCACCAAAATCTAGACCTCAAAGCAAAAGACATGCTCAGAGGCATAGTGTTACCACTTTTAGCTGCAAGACTCTTGGCAAATCACTTAAGCCTGCATTTCATTTTTGGCAGAATTAGAACAAAAATACTCCAACTGCAAAGGTTGACTTTGAGGAATGGCCGGATCATTGCATGTGAAAACACAGGTGTAAATACAAAAGTGCTTTCCAGAAGTGTCATTCTTAATAATATTTTGGTGCTATTCTCTTGACTATTCAATATAATCATTATTATAATTGCTGCTTATATAATTATTCTCAGTTAATTGTATTTCCTTATATTTAAGACTGCTAAATTATGAAATATTATCCAACCCCAATGTTTCCCAATAATTTTTCAAAAACATTTTAGGTCATTTTCATAATATTTATGAAGTAAAAGGAGGCTGTGCATGGTAGTTCCTTTTTTATAGATTTTTATCAAATTTATTATATTTTGTATTATGCTATTTATGCGATGTTATAGTTTTTTATCTAGTGATGTATTTAGTAGACATAAAATTAATGAGTAAAACCAAATACATTTTTAAAGGATAAAATTGTTCTTACTAAATTTTAGAAAAGCATGTAGCCTTCTGACTCAAGGACTTTGTATGTTAACCACATAAGCATGGCGACTAGTGGGGCTTTAGATGAAGTTTGAGCAAAGGTGTTACCACAAATTTGCAAATTTTCTCAATAAAGTTCGATGTGATCATCTCTAGTTTCTTCTCATTTATTTCAATATTTTATTCCTTCTATTTCAATAAAATCGAGGACCTAATACATGCTCAATTCATGATGGGGTCCAATTGAGCACATACTAGTTCCTCAGTTGAATTAGAATCATTTCCATTTATGACATAATACATATTTTTGAAGTATCTACTTCATAAACACTGGAGAAATGCATAGAAACTCTAGATAGAACTTCTAGATGAGAAGGCAGATCTTGAAGTAATTTTAACTATGAACTCTACCAAAAACAGGTACAGCATATAATAGAGCATGCTCTGAAACTCCCAACTCTGGCACTTTTAACTATCTTAGATGATTGTGGCACAGGAAATGAGGCCTCAAATCACATCAGAGCCCTAAGAAACCACCCAGTGCTCTTGGAGGTCCTGGGCTCCTCCCTTCCTTCTCCAGGAAGTGAGAAATCCCTTTCTTCTCTTCCTATCAAAACATCATCTCTCTTGTGACTTTTTTTTTTTTTTTTTTGAGACAGAGTGTCACTCTGTCACCCAGGCTGGAGTGCAGTGGCGCTATCTCGGCTCACCACAACTTCTGTCTCTCAGGTTCAAGCGATTCTCCTGCCTCAGCCTTCCGAGTAGCTGGGACTACAGGCACGGGCCACCACACCCAGTTAATTTTCGTATTTTTGATAGAGACAGGGTCTCACCATGTTGGCCAGCTGGTCTTGAACTCCTGACCTTAAGTGATTCACCCGCTTCGGCCTCCCAAAGTCTAATCTGCCATTTCTTATTTCCCTGTTTTCACATCCAACCTTCCAGATGGATCCAAGGTTGGTAAAACCAGGAGCCTGTCTATCCCATCTGCTACCAGCTTTGCGGAGTCAGGAGGGGATGAGCTTGATTCTGGCTGCTGATCGCCATCTTACTCTTCCCTCTGCACTCTGCATTCCTCCTGAGCCAGCGAGCCTTCTCCTACCCTCACTTTGTTGTCAAGTGTTCTTTCCACCCTGACATTTCCCACAGCTTTTCCAGAGTTGTTTGGATTGGACTGAGATCCCAATCTCCCACATTTTAGCCAAAGTTCAAATAGTGACTCATCTGTCTATTTTAGACCAAGTTGATGTGTAACCTAATATTTCCAGAGAATACATCACTTTGTGTGTGATAACTTCGCAGAGAAAGCCACAATATCCCACAGGCATGATTGGGAATTATCACATAAGTTGGGAAAGTTGGAGTGCCCGTACTTGATAGCTATACTGTCCTTGCAGGGGCCCTCTCAGAGCCTTTACTCATCACCAGGAAAAAGAGCAGAGCAGAGAGATGCGGAAGCACAGAGGCTGTGGGCCTCATTGTCCCTTGCTTGACTCCTAGCAAAGGAAAGACTGAGTGGCAATCTGTTCCCCATATGACACAGGGACCTCCGCAGATATTTAATGACACTGCAGATGAGTATGAAGGCCATGGCAGCATTTTTAAAAATGTACGGGAGAGGGATGGGAAGGATGGGGCTGGGGGATGTGGATGGTTTTCAAAACCTGGAACAAATGAAAGCAATTTGGGAAGAGTCGCAAGCAATTTAAGCTAAGGTACCATATCTCCCTTGAAAATGGCGAGGAACTTGGAAGCTAGTGAGAAATAAAAGAATCCAATCATGACACTTTTCCTTTGCTTAAATTTTTTCAGTTGTTTGGGGAGTGGGAGAAAGATGATTGACTTCATCCATGTCTCTTCCCAAACATGGTTTTGGTATTAATGATTAAATGATAGTTCTCCAAAAGACCTGACAAGTTAAGGGAAGACAAAACATTTATTTTGCCAGGTACTGAGAGAATCTGTATATCAATATGTATAACATGTAAAAAAATCTATTTGTTATCAACGCTTATTTTCCACTTTGCATTATGTGCACTTTTGTAAGGCACTGCAAATCATTTATGGAAAGACACAAAGCAAAATTTTAAAAGATGATTATTAATTAAATGTTAGATCTGAAGTGATGCTTATAAGAACACTTCAAGATACTGTTGCTCCGTTTTCTAGATGACAGAAGCAAAGCTCAGAGAGAAGTGAATTAGCTGCAGCTCAGGGTGGGGTTGAGTTTTGATCTGGAATTGGCTTACACTAAAGTCCATTCCATCTGCCATGCTCCATGCTTCCTGGAAGAATTCCCCTTCTCCCAAGATCATGGCAACTCAGAATTTCACTGTTACGTGGTACTTCCAGAGAAGAGTACACCATCAGCAAAAAATATCTACAACTCTGAAGTAGATTAAATGCTCACTATTCAGTATTGGGAGATTCTCCTAAATATTCAAATAAAGAAATATTTTTCCCATTTATTTTATTCATTCCACAAATAATTACTGAGTGCCTAATATCTGAAAATTAGTAAATCTTAAAGTCAATAAAAATTACCTATTGGAAGTTTTAGGAGATGCTTAATTAGTTTTAAATTTCTGAGATGTTTGGTTTTATATATTGCCCAAGAAAATCAGTCATAGATTTTCTTCATTCTCACCATCCTGGTCTTGGCATCACCTTATGCCTGGTTATTATTCTGTATACTTGTTTAACCTTAAAAATCAGTGTATAACCACTAACAAATAATAGAAAATATTTCTTTTTTTTTTCGGTGTAGTGCAATGCTATCAAAAGAAGAGAGGTTAAACATGCTGTAAGATTCTACTTCTAGGCATGGTTCAACCACCGACCAGACTACTGTCTTTAATTATAGCATTGTATCTTTTTTGAGGCTCTAGATTGCCTTAAAAGGGAATAATAATAATAATAGTAATAATGATAATAATACTGATCTCACATAATTGTTTAGAGGACTAACTTAGATCCTGGTGTTAAAATCTTTAACACAATACCGTGCTCTCTAAATTAGGCAAAAACAAATCCCAGATTTGTTGCTTTGATTAAATGAACTGGTGAGTATAAAAAAATGCAATGCATAATAAAAATTGTTGTATATATTTACTTTTTATGGTAGCTATTTCTATCTGTCTAGGTAGGAAGCTAGTTATCTATCTACCATCTCGTTCCAGAAATAATTTAATGTGGTCTATTTAATATTATTATCGTGTTTTATGATTCATTTTCTAGTCAACCCTATTCAGACACATTATTTTCTAGAAATAATAATTATAGCAATTTCAATATAAAATACAGTATACATGTATTGTTGGTTTCCTTCTAAGAGGCTGTCATCTACTTGTAGGTTTAATTGCTGCCACTGACGGGGATTTACAAGACTGCAAAACTGTAAGGTGAAATCTCTATGCATTCACAGTCTCATACTTCAAAGGATTTAGAGTAGCAAGAAAGTCTACATTTAAACAACAAATCATCAGGAGTTAATATACTACTTTTGCACCAAAACTTCTATCATGTCCCTGGATATAAAATTTCCATGTTCAAGGTAGACTTTTCATATTAAATTCTGCTCAAAGTGAATCTATGGAGCAAGGATTCCATGCCAAAAGCTACAGAATTTCAAAGAAAACATGGGATAGTGGTACTGTAAAGGAATCTTACATATAATCTCATCTTATTTCATCATTAAATCATTCTTATAGCATAAAACGTCTTATAGCATTCTTAGAAGGAAGCTATGCAGATTCTGCTTGGCTGCTTAGAAGTGACTGGAAACTCATTACTTAATGAGGATGAGTCCATTGTGGGGCAACTCTCACTATTAGAAAATGGTCGATTGCCAGTTGGAGAGAGTGTGACTTTGTAGTCAAAAGATCTGTGCATTCGCTGTTCTCAGTCACTTAAATGGCCATGGAAACTTGGACAAATAATTTCTCCAACCTCTGTCAAAGCTTTGTCAACTGTGAAATGAGGACAGGAATGTACTCCTCCAAAAATGGTTGGGAAAAGAGGATAATGAACATGAGGTTCCAGCACAGCTTAGCTGGTACCCAATAGAACATCACTTGTTCCCTCCTGACTTTATTTTCCCTTGAGTTAAAATCTCACTTATTACCAACATCTAGATAGGGAACTTTCTCATAAAATAATACTTATGATAATATTTTTTAGAAAACTGGAGTTTTGCCTACTTCTTGTGGCAAAGACTGGATGGAATCGAGCTGCTGCTGCCCCATTTAGACAGAACATGTGCTCTATATATTCCCCTAGTCTCCACCCAGCCAGTTTGCTCTTTCTAATGTGAACTGAATGCTATAGGCATTGAGGTTTGTGACCTTTATTTAAATGTGTAAAACAGATCAGATGTCCTAGATCACTTCTTCTCCAAACTTCAACTTAGACTGACTTCCACAAACAGCCCACCACCCCGGGGGCCTGCCTTTACAAAAGCGTGGTGGCCGGTCACAGTCAGTGCCCTGGAAATGATCAGAACTACTGCTGGGTGCATGCCCTGAGAGATGCTCAGAGCCCATCCTCTCCTCCAGGAGCATCCCATCTGACCCCTGTGTGAATCGGGCCAAAACACTCCCTAGGCTTGCATACCCTTTGCTTTAGAAGCCGGCTGACTAAGTGTTATCAATTCATACTGAAATTTACACTCGCCTCCTCGCTCTGTTCCCATCAAACACTGTGGAACATTTTGTCCTCTGTTCTCAAGCAAAAGGATGGTCCCTGTGTACCTCCTAGATTGTGATGCTGGGTATCACATGTGGGCCAAAGGAAACCTGGGAGGGTCTGTTTTTCTCAATGTGGAGTTGTGTTCCTTGTCTAGTGCTTTATGAGACAGTCCATGAGGTCAGGCACAGATGGAGTCTCCAGGCAAGTACAAGCCCAGAGGTGAGGTCCCTTCCTGACTCTGCTGCCACAGTGAACCTGGGGAATATATTCAAGGAGAAGGGCACATTGTTTTGTTGGTGGTTTACCCTCAGTAGTTGTCACATTTGGTCTCTAGGAGTGAATTGCTGAAGAAGAGTGACCAAACTTAAGGCAGAAGGAAGATAAGCCTGTGACCCTTGGTGGGAGCTCTGGCTTTATCGGCGTGGCTGACATTCTCAGACTCTAATGGGATTCCTGGATATTGTATGGAATGCCTTACCTTGGGTCATGGTTCCAATTCACCATAATTCCTTCACTTATTCAAATTTGATTGAGCACCTGCTATGCCTCAGCCTCTTTTTAGGTATTCAGAGTACATTAATGAACACAATAGATAAAGTTCTCTGCCCTAGTGAACTAAGACATAAGAAACAATAACATAACAAACTGGTACATTATATAGCAGAGTTCAGACATGCTAAAGACAAAGAAAAATAGGAAAAATAGTGCTGACCAAGGGAGTGTATCATGTATATGGACTGGTTAGCCAAAAAAAAAAAATTAGAGAAGCAGTCGAGTGGCAATGGCTCAGGGCATGGGCTCTGACAAAGGGATTCCTGGTTTTTCAGCCTTGGAACTAGCACTTTCTAGTCAGGCGACCATGGAAAAATGACTTAACCTCTCTGTTTCTGCATCTATAAAAGGAAAATAACAATATGTCTTCTTCACAGAGGTGCAGTGAGGGTTCATTGAGAAAGGTGCCCGGCACACACAAAGTGTTCAGTGAATGTGTTAACTCTTTATTATTCACATCCCCGTGTTGTAATTGAGAAGACAGAGACCCAGAGAAGAGGAGCAGCTTCCCCAGAGGGCAGGCAAGGCAGGACCTGAGCTCAAAGGCAGGCAAGGCAGAACTTGGGATAATCATATTTAATCATAAACCACAATGGCTGTATCTGCAAATCCTCTATGTCTTTTCAATACTGTTTGGAAGAATCCCCTCTGCCTACTCCCTTTGCTCCCAGGGACTGCCCAGACATCTTGGTGGCATGTCTAGGGGTCATCTCTTAGGAACCTCAATGAATCTCGCTTGACCAGTCAACCAGTCGATTGGGTCAGCTGCAGCCCTCACACATGGCACAGTCAGTGTTTCCTCCCACGCCCTGGCTTTGCTGTGAAGCAAGGACAGCCGCCTGCTGATTAGCATCCACATGCCCTTATGCGTAATTGAAGACATGTTAAGTCACCCAACTGAGTTCTCCTCCCCAGACCGCATGGTCCCAGAGCACTGAGTTCCCAGAGGCCTCCCTTTTTAAAGCTTTTATCTTGTCTATCACTCCTAGACTCTTCTTTCTTACTCCTCTTCGAAGGACATGCACTAGGTAAAAGGCAAGAGGCTGCTACAGGAGAGAAGGGGAGAAAGAGGGAAATTGGAAGGGAATCACTCCTTTCAGGCTACTCTCTGCATCTCTAGATGAGACTGCAGGGAGAGAGTGAATCCAAGGACAGACAGGGCAGTGCAGTTTGAACCTGAGATTTTCTCTTCAACCCTCTGATTTGGATTTTCACTTGCTTTCACATCCTTCTGGCATTAGCATTGCCTGGGGGTCAGGGTCTCTGTAAATGTTAGAAAAGATGGTGGGTGCTTTGCTCATCCCAATACTTCATCCATCCATCCACCTCACTGAGTGTCTTCTATGCTCTGGGTTCTGTGGCCCTGAGAAAATACAAAAAACTAGAACAAGGCAGCATAGAGACAACCACAGGAAGCCCAGAACCACAGCAAGGGCAGTAAGCTTTGACCATGAGGAGGAATGCTCAGACAGGGATGTGTAGAGGAAGCAAAGTGTGAGGTTGCAACGAATGGAAGAGAAAGAGCCAAACAGAAAATGAGGAGTACAGACGGAGCCACGTGTGCAAAGACACAAAGGTGAGCAGAACTGAGGCACGCATGTGAGCTTGGAACAGAGTGAACAGAGACAATGGCAGGGGCCCAGAGGCAGGGCCTAGCTAGTGAATGGCTTTGGAAGAAACAGAGAGCAGTTTGGGTTCTATTCAGAGTGAACAGGGAGACATTGAAGGGATTTCAGAGGGAAAGGAAGAGGATGGGTTTTGTATTTTGCAGATTACTCTGGCTATAGTATGGATAATGGAGCAGAGGATAACAAGAAAAGGGGAAGGAAAACCTCATAGAATCCTTTCACAAACCTCAAGGGAGGGTGTGATGGTAACCTGAGTGAAAGCAACCCCGGTTTGGATGGAGAGGGAAGGTTTGATGGCAGGGACATTTATGGTGGTCTCCATAGAAATTGACTACTTAAATCAGTCAGATAAGTCTATGTTAGAATAACAAACAATCCCCAAATCACAGTGGTTCACAGAGAGGCAGGGTTATTTGTAACATATATTGTTGTTCATCAAGGAATCACAGAAATTCTGTGGCTCTGTGATGTGTCCTCTTCATCTGGACAGGCTGGTCTCCTAAAAGAGGAAAATGAAAGAGAGCAGAACCACACAGGGTTTCTCTGTCCACAAGCTGCACCCACCACCTCGACTCATATGCGACTGGCCAAAGCAAGTCACAAGGTCAAGGCTGACATCACTGTGGCGGGAAGTAGTGTGTTTCTGCAAGGGACAGAAAGTGTGTTCACAGTAGTACTGTCTGTCCTCATCTGCCCACTTGGTCACAAGTATTCACCTTCCTCCTTTGCTCATGTACAAGATGCTCACTCCTTCTTAAACAGAGACAAAGGTCCTATCCAATCCATCTTGGACTCAAAATCCAGGATGTCATCTTTGTCTCTGTATAAAGTCTGGAGACTGCCCTCTCCAATCTGAAGTCCCATAAAATAAAAATGTGAGTTGGTTGTGATCTCACCATCACCCCCAAATACAAAGGTGCTATGGGGAGAGGGGAAGAACGAAAGGAAGAAAACTCCTATTTAAGAAGGGAAGAGTAAGCGGCACACAGTGGCCACCAGTCTTTAGCAATTCTGAAACCCAGACAGACATGATGAGGATTCCCCACCCTGGAGTGGGGGAATGTCCTGGAAGAGGCCCAAGCTCTGCTCCCTGGGAGCATTTCCCAGTTCATCATCCTCCATGGCTCTTAGAGGGCAAAGCATGTGTTCAGAGGCAGGGTCAGGGAGGCGGAATTAAGAGTTAAATTTTGGTAGCATGTTAATACAGAAGGCTCTTTGCTAGTTTAGATCACATATGTGATTGGAGTGTGTGTTTGTATGGGAGTGACTCTGTGTGTGTGTGTGTGTGTGTGTATGTATGTGATGCCTTTCCTTCCTACATTGCATTTTATTTATTTTTTCATAATTCTAACCTTTGTTTATATGCTTACAGGGCTCTTGATCTCCCTTCAGCATTGCACGTGAGCATCAAGAGCTCCCTTCTCCCCACAAAGAAGAATTTGATCACCAGTCTTTCAGAACAGCACTTTAAAGACCACCTTGGTCTAAAATCCTCCAATAGCATTGGGAGAAAGTAACAATGGAAAGTAGCATTGGAAAAAGAATCTATTGGTCAAAATTATAACATTTAGGAGAAGGACTAGAACATGGTCCAGTACTTAGGCTCCTGCCCCACACTGCAATTAAAACAAGTACTTCTTTTTTGTTGGTATCTAATAGACCCAGTCACATGCTTGATATCACACAATATTCAAAATTACACAAATGGTTTCAACATCAGCTACTCCATCCCAATTAAAATTAAACTATTTGTACTGCATGCATATTTATACAATCATCCCCTCTGACTAGATGTAGTCATGTGCATAGACATCGGAGCTAAATCATGTATTGTCTGAACAAAATACATGCCGGCAAAGGACAGGCTGGTGTTGGGAGCTGGGGATGGTGTCTCCATTAGGCAGGCAGTTAATTTAAAGTTTAAAAAATGGATTTTCAACAGCTGATACATGGCAGATTTAATAACCTGACAGTTTTTTCTCTCTTCCTAGCTAGTCCGTTCAACTTTGACTGGACCTGTTGCAGGATGATATGATTACCATTGTGTGCACCCTCTGGCATTATTTAAAAAGGCAAATCCCTAATCCCCGCTTAATTTTATGAACTGTCAAAATGATTCTAAATATCTGCTCTGTTTGCATTTTCACCTCAGGACAGAAGTCCAGAGGTACAGATTGGGTGTACAACAGTGGACTTGAGGCAATTTTCATCTCTTAATGCCTGCAGCATGAAAGGCTGAATTTGTAATAATCACCAGATTATCTCTAAAGATTGCTCTGTTGTACCTGCAAAATGGTTCTGCAGAAAAATGCAAAAGATACAGGGAAAAGTAATGATGAGAGGCAGGAGATGATTGCTCTTCCTAATCCCTGATGGAAAGAAAAAAAAACCCTCACACAACACCTCCCCTGCCCAAGACAAACGTTGGTAATTTCTGTTAAATGCTGTTTGGAATTTGCAGTGGCAGAAACCCGCTCTCGAGTCAAAGATGGGCTCCATTCCCTGTGCTCCTGCAAGCAGCTCCTGATGCTGAGGCATAAGAGCTGAGGGTCACTTGCAAAACAGGTCCAGAAGAAGAGGCACGCTCTCAACCCAACTGAAGAGAGAATGAGAAATCAGACAATGCATGGAAGAGCCCTAGTGCATCCCCTGTGATGAGTTTGTTTCTCTTTTCTCCCTCTGCTGGGGACAGGCAGCAGGGGGATGTGGGAGGCAGGTCAGGGCTGGACCCCAGTGTGGCTCAAGATGGCTGTGTAACTTTCATCAAATGTCACCTTGTCCCTGTCCTGGCTTCTGTTTATGCTCCTGACAAACGGGAGTGGAAGGTGGGTGCTGGCTACAAATCCCACCAACACCAACACACACAGCAGAGAGGATGTGCGCACTTCTCTCCACTGGGATCTGGATTCTAAGCAGCACATCCAGGCTTCCTTTAATCCTCGGTATTCTGAGAGGCAGGTGTCAGAAAGGTGAGGGTGTAGAACTATGCTCACCTCTGCATTACAGGTCTCTAAACAAGGAAAAGGAGGTAAGTTTAGGTGTAACTACAGGCAAGAAAAGAGGCAACTTTATGTCTAACTGTAGGCAACAACATGTTACATATCTGGGAAGATCTCATCTTCTCCCCTTCACACACACACACAAAATCTATGGTTTTCAAGATGCCTAAATAATCACACAGGCAAAAGAACATTGTACGACAATCCCTCACCTCAAAGTTTTAAGAATGGAAGTTTTAGGTAATTCGATATTCTGCAAAATTGAGGGAGAAATTCTGCCTTCCCTTTTAACTCACTGGCAAAAGAGGCCAGAATATAAACTTTCTTCTACCTTTTATCTTGAGGACATTAGGAATGGGGCTGGAAAGTAGATTATTCTTTTTTTGGGATTGATAGACAAGGAAAAGTCCGAGTTGAATATGCTCAGTCTTGTTTATGCACTTGTAAAAAATTATGGTAAATTCTAGACCAAGCCTGTCTTCTTGTAGTGTGTTCCTCAAAGAAAAGCCAGTATCCAGTCCTATTTCTCACAATACCTTGGATTGGCTGTGGAGCAGAAGGCAGATTCCTGGAGTCAGAAACCAGAGGTCTTCTGAAGGAAGTGCTCTGCTGTGAGTCCTAATGCATCAGGATATCTTACAGGTTGTTGATTGCATTTTGTTTGCTGATTTTAAATCTGCGAAATCTTTGGTTATTCATCAGGTACTCCTAAGCAGCGGCTTTGATAGTGAAATCTTCCTAGGTGTAAACTGAAATTGACCCCAACTAATCAGAAGTCGGGAGTTTTCTGAGAAAACTGGTGGAATACATTCTCCTTTGCTCTATTTTTTAAATGCCCTGTGGTTTATTAATTAATAAGCTAATCCTCTTCTTCTGATACACTTTCATAGAAAGAAAATATTTAGATCACTTCAACATCAAAACGAAAGCATAACTACCACTTTAAACGCTAGATAATACCTCATGGTGATCCTTTACAGTTGTTTCCACATATTATAGTTCATAAAGTACTTTTAATACACTGTACATCACAACAGTGTGACTTAATATTGTTTTATTGACTAATAAAATAACTTAAATAACATTAATAATATTTAATCACATTAATAACATTTAACATTCCATGCACATTAAAGTAATAAATGAGGAGGGTACAGCCATAAACCAGATACTGTGTAGGTGCTTTACATAATCTTACTCCACTCTTCACAGCAATACTAAAAGGGTGACTTTAGTCACCATGCAAAATAAAATGAAGCCCAGAGAGATAAAGCAGTTGCTTGGCCCAGGTCACACACCTTGTCAGTGATCAGACAGAGCACAACCCTAGGTCCTCAGATGCCAATTGAAATAGTTTTTACAGTGCATAATATTAACCAGGTTTCAAACATATCATGTGTCATTTGCAAATTGCATGACCCTCTCTTACAAGTGCTATCATTTGCAGAAACTTTCAATTGTTTGATTTGATGTCCGAGTACTTACTGGGTACAATGAGGATTTCCACCTTAAAATGAAACCCAAGAAGGAAAAATTAAAAACAAAACAATCAGACAATCTGGAAAGTGAATTGAACATAAGCTCTCATTAGAAGAAGCAAAATCCTTTCTTTTTGGAGAAGGCATTTTGTACACCATCACATGGGAGATGCAAGTGCAAATTTTGTACTGCAGGGGACCTGCGCGAACATATGGGCCCATTAATCATGAAATATTGATTGGGGATTGAAAGTATGAAACAGGTTCCATGACACATGGGTTTGTTTTGTTGGTCCGAAGTGTTAAGTAACACAGGAGCCATGTTAACATTCATCTCCTACTCTTCTTTTGTTAGCAGGTTAGTGCTCACCCAATTCGCATGTCCTCAGGTTTATGAATTATTAATCAAAAGAGCTAAAAAGTCAATCCAATCTGGTTAGATACAGTAGTACTTGTGGCTTCCAAACTTTTAAATAATGAATGGTTTCATCACTTCCCCAGTGGATGTCAAGCAAGGAGAATGTCTGGAATCAAAATCCCACTGGGTAACGAAAGAAACATAGTGAAAAAAGTAGTAATTTTTAATAATAGCAACTCCAATCTATTGTATCATCACTGCCACTCTCCAGAGAGATCATTTCAGAATGGGAAGGAGAGGTGGCTTGAAAAAAGGGCTTTATGGGATCAAATATTCCCAGAAAAAGTGTTATAACATAAGGGAGTAGGTAGAGAATAAGAATACATCCATACAAATAAGTTGTAATGTTAAAAATGCATGCGTTTTAGTGTTCCTAATTCTTCAAAAGAAAAACACATCTTTAATTATTTTTTATGTTGGAGGAATTCTCTAATAAACTTCTCCTCATGATCGGGAACTGGGAGAAGAAACATAGAATAAAAGGCAGAAATAAATGGTGTATTTAGATTGACCAAATTATTGTCAACAATAGGACTTAGTGCAGAAAGGGAGGTGTTTAGTAGGTAATAATAGAAAGAAAAGACCAACTCAGAAATAATGGGTTCTATGAGTATGGGAATGTGATAGAGAAATGGGGGTCGTAATTAAGACCTAAGAGAAGAAGAAATAGTGTTAGAAAGTGTTGATGCATGACAAAGGATGAATTGGTGAAGCCATGCTGGAAATAAACAAAAAACAAATGGTTTCAGAACTCTCTGCTGGGTTTCAGATAATTCTGTTGGGTCACTTTTGCCCTTAGGTGGGAGCACAAATGAAGATTAAAACCAGGGTTGGCTGAGACTTGGATCATTTGCTGAATGTTTGGTATTCAATTTATTCTGCCCATTCTAATACATGCTAAACATCCTCATTCACTTGGAATATTTCATTTCATTCTGACATTCCTATTCACATTGAAACTTCCAAATCCCTCCAAAAGTTCCAAGACACCAGCGTTAGAAATCATTGGCTATATTTAGGCTTCTATTATATGTATTTGACTAAGTGATTGGGTTGTCCTGGGGGAAGATATCTGTACAAGGAACATAGAAAACAGGAAGCAGAGTGTGCCTTTATTGTTAACTAGGCTTTTGCCCCAAATCCCACTGAGGAGCTCTTTGGTGAAATGTGCTCAAACACTTGTAGGTTAATGACAAGTCCAAAGGCCTGTTATTTTTTTTCTTCCCCCCAAAACTAGGGTTACCATATAAAACACAAGTCATCCAGTTACATTTAAATTTCAAATGAGCAAGATATTTTTGAGTACAAATGTGACCTAAATATTGTGTAGGCATACTGAGAAAAAAATATTTGTTGGTCTTCTGAAATTCTAATTTAACTGGGCATCCTATATTTTTATTTGCAATCTTACTCTAAACCCAAACTCAGATCTGAAGGTATCACCATACTCCAAAATTAATCCACACAGAAAATATCTTAGTGACAGTGCCTCGTATATAAATAAATTTGAGGTTTAAAATATGTTCCCATTGCATCCTCTTCCTCCTTTTCTGTTATCCTCCCTTTTTTCCTTCCTTCCATTTTTTTTTTTTCTGAGCAGGTGCATCTGGAATTGTGCTACACATGAAGATTTACAAATGAATTAGACCCATCCCTTTTGTTGGAATAGCTCCTAGTCTTTTGGGAAAGAAAGGCATGCATCTATCCAGTGTACAAAACAAAATGCTTTAATAGAATTTCTATCCATCCATCCATCCATCCATCCATCCATCCATCCATCCTCTATCTGAACTCTGATTCATGGAAGAACAACTTACTGATTCTGCTCAAGGAGAAACCTTGGCACACTCTGACAATGTATCTTGAAAACAGACCTCCCATTTTTTTGGATGGTAAAACTGAGTCTTAGAGAAGTTACTCAACTGCAGAGTAGCCGGGTAAGTGGCAGATTCAGGTTATAAATCCCAATCCTTAGCCTCGATATTGCAGGACAAAGCTCAACCTGCTCAGCCCCACTTTCCTTCTGCTGTTTTTTTTGTCCCCTCTTTCTCACAGAACCTCTACTCCCTCATGTGCCAAGGCTCACACGTCTCTCTTGGGTGACATCTGTGGTGGGCGCCGTAACTCCTGTCACCTGTGCGGGGGACTGGGCTGCCTCCTCCCCTCCCCCGCCTTCCTCGCCCTGGGCCTGACCGCAGGGGTTGAGTGTCTGGCCTCTGCACACCACTTTCTCAGCAGGGCACTTCCTCCCTGCATGCTGCTCCTGCAAGTTGTTTATCTCTCACAAGGATAGTAACAAAGATCGTATCGGTGAAACTCTATCTGTCTGGGCACAGATGTCTGGCTCCCTGGCAGCTAGCTCTTCATTGCCCTGCTGTGCCTCACCTTCCAGAAGTCTCCTTCCTCCTCCTCCTGGAGCCCCCTTCTTCCACACTGTGGATGATTAGTTGAAACACAGCAGGGCAGAGCAGGCGGCTGCACTGCTCCACTGAGAGTCTTGGAGCTGCCAGGAGCCCAGGCCCTTCCAGGCCTTCCAGCAACTGTTTAGACACTGGTTGCCCCGGGCCAGGCATTAGAAGGGGACAGACAGGGAGGTCACAGGGACCCCAGATGGTAGTGAGGATAGCAGCTTGTTGAAGGATGGAAAGGAAAAGAGAGATGGGGCGGACCACGTGACTAATTTAAAATGCCCCAAGCTGGTGGTCTGGGTGCAGAGTCTTCAGATGTGCACTCTCCAGCAAGGCCTTCAGCAGTGATGGAAACATTCCCTTTCTGGGCTGTCCAAGATGGCAGCCACCTGCCCCAGGAGGCTATTGTGAACCTGAGATATAGCGGGTATGACTGACGATTGGGATTTTTAACTTTATTTATTTGAATTACTTTGAATGTAAATAACCACATGTGGCTAGTAGCTAGCAAATTAGAGAGCACAGTTTCACAATGTGCTGCCAGATGCCCATGTCGAAGGAGCAACCCTTCAGGCTGACGGACTAGCTCCTTTCTGACCTCTGCTAACACAAAGAGAAGTCCTTGGCTTCTTTGCTCTTGATTTATTAGTTCAGTTTCTCCATATTTAAAATAAGATTAATAATTCTTGCCTCACCTTCTTCACAATGTGTTGGGAAAATCCAATAAAATAATGAAATAATTGATCATTTTAGCTCACAGCTTTAATAGAAGCATCACCACCTTGGGAGGATGCTGCTGTGTGATCTTCCTGTACATTTCTCCCTGGCAACGCCCACAATGATTGTTTAAGATATTTGCACATGTGCAAAGCTCAAAACAAATGCAAGAAACATTCCAATACTTATGTATTGTTTTCTATTACTGAACGTGGAAAGTTGGCCTAGTGATGTGGGTGGAGTGCCCAGGGTGTCTGACCAACCTGAGTCTCAATCACGTATTTTCAGAAGACTACCAGCAGACAGGTCACTTAACCTCTTGGATATCCCACCCCTCATTGGTGAAA
Organism: Pongo abelii; assembly: GCF_028885655.2. NCBI lineage: Eukaryota > Metazoa > Chordata > Mammalia > Primates > Hominidae > Pongo > Pongo abelii. The sequence goes on along the minus strand of NC_072000.2, from coordinate 102,629,553 downwards.
GCAAATCCTGATACTCATGGCATGGAAGCTGTCAGGAGAAATGAGAGGAGGTCCTGTCTTTGAAGAATCAAACGCAGTACCCAGGGTACCCACTAAAGGTCAGTCCCTGACCTTCCCGTTGGAAAACAAGGGGATTGTGATGAAACATTTAGGACAAATGGTAGCCTTTGAATGCCTCAACGAAGGGCTACTGGGAACATTGCGAAGGCAAGTTCTGCAAATCTGAATGCAGCTCTTATTGGGTGCAAAAAAGACTTCTACTGTTTTCAAACCCCTGTCAAATGCCATGACATTTCTAGACTTAAGTCACTCATCTCCACTGGGTTTATTTACAAGCAGCAAAGCAAAGTTTCCGGCTTCTAAGGAAAGAGGCTTCTAAAATCATATTAAAAAGACCTCAAAAGGTTTCCTAGACATCAAACAGCCCTTAAAATAATATTTTGATGATTTAATTGTAAATAAATCAGGAACATGTGGATTAAATTTCAATCAAAATATGCATGACTTTTAAAATCATGGGATCGGACAGAGGACTTGGCACAACGCACTTTGGGGCTTTATTGAACTTGGAGCATTTGAGAAATGCTTTGTGACATGGGACAGGGCTCAGATGGGTGCACCAGCCCCTGCTTCTTCATATACACCAAAGGAAATTGTAGCTGGGAAGGGAGTTTCCAGCTTTCAGGAGATCTGATTTGGAATGGCCTTGATGTCCTCCTACCCAGGGGCAGCCCCAAAGCACAAGAAGCCCTGCACATTTTCTGAAAGCCGAAAGGGGAGCACCAAAGTCCACCTCGATGGCAAAGCAAGCAAGAGAAGTGAAACTTTGGGGGTAATTTTGTTTCTTCAAGTCCACAAAGAGGACAAGGCTGTCTGTCTAGTCACTGGGTAGTGACACTGAATTCACCTTCCAGCTGTTGCTGAAAGCAGACCTGCAGGTCTAAGGGACCCATGGACATGGGTCCAGGATGACCAATAAGTCTCTTCACACACATGAGCAGACACATAGGGACACACTCTCACACACACACAGATGCATAAGTGCATACACACAGGCAAATGTGAGCAAAGGAGGAAGTAGATTTGGGAGACTATCCACATGCTGCTGGACCCAATCCACTCTCTTCTTCCTTTTGATCATGGGCCCTTTTCTCCCATTCTCTAAATGAATTCAAGCCAGCAAGTTACAGTGGAAATGAGGGATCTTTCCTCTTCTCTCCTCCCCTCCCCTTCTCTCCCTTACCTCCCCTCTTCTCTCTCTTCCCTTGTTTCCCTTCCCTCTCTCCATCCCTCTCTCTCTTTCCCTTTCTCCCCTCTGCCCCTCCCTCTCTCCTTTCTTTGCCTTATGCACTCCATTGCTTCTTATGAGCCTTTCTCCTATGCAAACCCAGGCTTTATAATGCATCCTGTTCAAATCAATCCCAAATGTCCTTTCCTACTCAAGGGAAGCCCAGGTTCCTGCTAGTTCTCACCCCTACTGCTTGACACTGGCCGCTCCCTCTGGCAGGCAGTTGATGGCTATGCAAGCCGCGTGGCACGCCGTGCACAATGGGAGACCCTAGGTTCAAGCAAGAGTGCAGCTGAGTCTGAGGCTCCCAGCAGTGAAGCTGACGATTGGACTTTCTCGGTGGGGTGAGACTTGTATGCACACGGCTGGCCTGAGGACGCCAAGCCTCAGAGCCTGAGCGTGATTTGAGAGGAGGGACAGGGTTGAACTAGACCAGCTACATACAGGCTCCTAGGCACCTGAATGAACCCAACCACAGGTTGCTCGGGAGAAACCTGTGTCTAAAACAAGGCAGTGTATAGTTGTCAGCCATTACCGTCATGGGTGGTGTGGGCAGGGTGTCCATGTGACAGGGGCCTTCTTCAGCTGCCTGCAGTGGGGATCCTCACTGCAGGCACCACCCCTAGCCTCAGCAGGCCAACCAGGGGTGCTGGGGTTGGTCTTGCCCTCAGGGTGCCTGAAAGTGCCAGGAGGACAGCACTGGAGTGGTGGCTGGGAATTGCCTGCTGGGAAACTTGGCAATTGCAAGACAGTGGCCCAATGAGAACAGCCCAGAGCCCTGACCCTAGTACATAGCAGAATAAATAGCCCCAAGGTGACAGTGACAATGGTGGAATGACGGTTATGGCTACAAAATCACCACCACCACCATGCTGAGTGCTCTGCTACCTCCTTTTATCCTCCAGAGAATCCTGGGTCCTAGGCAACATCATCTGCATTTCACAGAAGAAGAAACTCAGTTTCTGTGGCATTACTGACTCACAGAAGGACACACTGGGAGAAAGTGATAGAGCTTGGACACTAAGAATTAGGGTCCATACAACTGTCAAGGAAGTTTGCTTATTGTAAGCATGGGATGACATAAAATGTATCCAAACAATTTGACAACGCTGAAGATCTATTCGAAGATTCTTTTAGTAAGTTGAATACCATAAAAATCTAACATTAGCACTAAGATATCAATATTAATTCTATTGCTACTAATATAATCAGTAGTGATACTAATTATTACTGCTGATGATAGTGGCAACAGAGCACCAGAGCTGGTTCAGTCTGTTTCAGCCCACGTTTCCTAATGGAGATCTGCTAAGCTTTGGGCGCTGCGTGTGTTGACATATCACTGATTTATCTTGAGTGCTATATTCACAGGGATTGGGATGCTGAATCTTGAAACATGATAGTATTTGATAGGTCCGTATCTCACTTGTCCAGTAAGACCAGGTATCCCCAAGTTACTTTGCTGGTCCTGGGAACCCCTCCAAGGATGATTCATTGAGGACCGCTCCCGTCCATGCATGCTACAAAAAACCATCCTGAGGACAGAGTGGCCTCTTCACTTTCGACGTGAGCAGCAGTTCTCACTTGGCTGAGAGGTCCTGTCTTCTGTCACTCCTGTCCCTGCAGATATTTCAAAGTACCTAGTGGGCAGGAAATGGCCAATGTCTAGCTCTGCTGTTGTAGTTAAGCAGCATTGAACAAGCTGGGAAAGTGCTCTACTCCTTGGTTTTTTCATCTGCCCCATGTGCAGCTCTATTTCCACCATGAAAATTGAAGACATACTGTATGAATGATGGCTGCGCAGGCCCTGGCTCTAGCTGTGGGTCAGGGCCTATTTGCTACTCTGAGCTCCCTTCCAAGCCTGGGGCTGACTCTGAGCATCAGTACCCAAGGAAAATGCTCTAGCACACACCCACCAGCGTGGGGTGGACTGGGGAGGGCGTGGAGGTGGATGGGCAGACGTGACTTTAGCTCTTGGCTCTGTATGCACTGAAGGGCTGAAACCAGGCCAGGCTCAGAATATTCTAGAGCTTAGTTTCCTTATCTCTAGAGAGAATAATATCTGCCTCTCAGGACAATGGCAAGAATTAAATGCAAGGAAGTGCTAGCATATTAGGAAGACAGAAGTTGTTTTTTAAAAATATTTATTTTCTCTTGTCCTTCCCAGAGCGAATGTTTCAACAACGGCGATGGAGTTGGGGTTGGGGAGGAAAGAGAGTTGGGGGAAGGAGCTGGCCTTCACACTCATGGGTTGCTTTCCAGTTTATGGAATTCTTTAACAAGTCTACCCCTATATGACAAATTTACAACAATCTGAGGGGGGAGGTGTTATTATCACACCCATTTTATAGACTTAGAAACTGAGGCACTGTTGGCTTAAAAGAACTGCCAAGCTGCTCAGTTGGGCCTGCCAAATGCCTCTATAACCTTTAGTGGCATTGTTCCTCACAAAATTCCCACCTTTTTGGGAAGTCCCAGTTAGGGTCCCTTAGGTTCAAAGCCAAGGACATAGACATTGAGAACATGCCCTGTTTGTTCAGGTTGTACTTAGAGAAAGGAGGCGGGCATGGGGGTTAGGGCTTGACCGAGGATTCCTTCCTTCTGCAGGTTCCTCTTTGAAGATGAAAACAATTCAACAACCTTCTTCTCCATGCCTTTCAGAATGAATTTCTTCTTCTCCCGGATTTTTCTTTCAATTCTTGGCTGAAGTTTCAAGCTGTGATCACTCCAGGTAAGAGCGGAATTTGAGTTAACTTTGTGCGTCAGAGAGGCCAGGCACGCAAGGTGAAGGAAAAAGATTGCAGCATCCCCGCTGCGTTCCCAGCCCTACCTCCCCTCGTATTCTAGTTTCTGTGTCTTTGTTCACACTGATCCTGTAGCTGGATGGCCACTGTCTCTAATCCACCGGCTTGTCTACACCTCTACTTTCAGACACCCTTTGACACACCTTTCCAAGGAAGGCAGACATCCCCACACTCCCTTCTCTCCACTCTCAAACTCCTGAATGCATTTCTATGAAATTAATGTGCTCAAGCTTCTGACCTCTCTGCAAGGGGCCCCAGGGGTCTCTCCTCTGTAGTTAACACTCAGCATTTTATCTTCTCCAACTCAGACCCCCTAAATGTCTCTGCCCCAATCTCTGTTGCTATTAATTCAGTGTTGGCCACAGGCAAAGCTGTTATTCACCCCTAAATGCCTCCATCACTCCCACTCAGGCTCTCTGACCTTTGGCCCCACACCCCAGTTACCACTACCCAGCCCAGTCTCCTGTTGGTGTTCTGATCTTTTAGGCTTCTCCAGCTCAAAAGCTCAGCATGAGTCAGAATCAGAATTCACTCCTGATTCCTAGGCACTGCAGCCAGAGGGCAAGTCTCCCCACCTTCCACTCTGGCCCCTGTAGGTGCAAGAAGGCAAGGCCAGCCACTACTGGCCATGAGGTGTGGCCTCTAGCTTCTAAGCTTGACTTTCCCACTCACCAGCCACACGTCCTTCCCTGGCTGCTCCTCTGCATGTGATAAACTTCTCTCTGGATCATGGTTTCTTCATCTGGAGAATGAGGGAGTTGAACCACATATGTGTAAGGGTACCTTCTGCTTCTATGATACCTTTTCAAATGGCTGAATATTTGGAATATCTTTCTTTAAGGGACCTCAGAAAAGCTCAAGACCCAAGACTAATTTTATTAATAAAGCCAGCCTTGTGGGATCTCTAAGAATTAATCATTAGACTCTTTTCAAAGTATCTATTAATGACCCAGAAAAAGACAAAGACAACCTCATCTGATGGGTTCATAGCCCAAGGGAGAGGCAATGGGAGATGTTGTAATGCAATCCCCCAGACCCCAAAAAATATGCTGAGGAACTAGAATGATGAGCTACATTGGAGTGGATTTTCCTTATAGAGGAAATTAAATCTGAGCAGAATCCGAAAAGATACTTTTCCTGTGAAGAAAATGAAGACATTTAAGCTGTTGTAGGGATTGGAAACACTGGGGAGACCTGATTTCTGTGTTCAAAGATGAGAAGGCCACAGATCCCCCATTTGGCATCATAAAGCACACGCTCATGGACAAAAGAAACCAGATTCAACTGCAGAATTACAGCCTGCAGTGGCAGTGGTAGTGATGGGCATTGTGGTGAGGCTGACGTTCGCTCTCAGTAAGGGACTTTGGACAGCAGGTGTGGCCTGCCAGGTTTCCTTCATTAGGCAGGGGTTCCCAGAGGAGCTACTCTACCTGAGAAGCAAAAGTGACCAAGACAGAGGAACTTCTTCTCTCCTAATAGTGCACTTCAGAGAAGGAGATACATGATAGTACCAAGGTAAATGCATGCATAAACAGCCCATAATAGTACAGAGATAAACACAAGCATAGATAGTACAGAATCACATATAGGTAAGCACATGCATATCCAGTACATAATAGGACACAGGTGCTGTGGTTTGGAGGTTTCTGTCCCCTCCAAAACTCATGTTGAAACTTAATCCCCAGTGTAATCATGTTGGGAGGTGTAGCCTAATGGAAAGTGTTTAGGTCATGAGGGCTCTGCCCTCATTAATAAATTAATGCTTCTCTACCAAAGGATTGCAGGAATGAGTTTGCCCTTCTCTTCTGCTCTTGGATCATGTGAGGATACAGAGTTCCTTTCCCTGAAAATGCACCAACGAGGCACCATCTTGGAAGTGGAGACCAGGCCCTTAACAGACACCAAACCTACAGGAATCTTGATGTTGGATCTCCCAGCCTCCAAAACTGTGAGAAATAGATTTATGTTCTTTATAAATCACCCAGTCTGTGGTGCTGTGTTATAGCAGCACAAAACAGACTAAGATAGCAGGTACATACGGACAAACAGTATATGATTGTACACAGGCGAACACGTACTTAAACAGAATATGGTAGTGCACAAGCAAACACGTGCATAAGCAGTAGGTAGTCACACACAGGCTAATGCATACATAGGCCAGATCATTTCCCACATTGGCAGTGCTGTGAAGGGGATAAAGATGGGCTCAGAGGACCGGGAGTGGATAGAGGTCCAGGGCAGTAAGAGCCACTGTAGATGAGGTGGTCAGGGAAGGTGTCCCTGAAAAGATTCCACCTGAACTGAGACCAAAGGGCAGGGGTGAGCAGTGATGAAAAGTGCTCCTCTCTCAGGCAGGGAGCAGCAAATTCACTATCACTGAGGCAGGATGCAGCTCAGCATTGCTCAGGACAATAAGATCAGTGTGGCTGGAGATCAGCGCACTTTCAGAGGTGACATGGATTGAGGTTAGGAAGACGAGCAGGTGTTGACTCCTGCAGCTCTTAGTTTATAAGGGTAGCAGATCTGATAGGCTACTTGTGATATGGTGAGCTCCCCATCAACTGGGGAATGGAAAGAGGGGCTGGATGACCACTGATCAGGAATGTCAGATGTGGGAGAGAGTGAGGAAGAAATTGAAGTGGAATGCTTTAAAGCACTGTCCATCTTTGACATCAAGACACTCACTTTCCTGGGCTCAGAGACATCTGAAGTTTAATCACCTGCAGATTTGATTGAATGCGTTTTGCCAATATTGAGGGACAGCCACCATGAGGAGAAGTGCCAGTGCAGATGCCAACTGAGGAGAGGCCAGGACCTCCGTACCACGGATACAGCGAATGTGGACAGAGCCAGTGCTGTGACTCATTTAGAGCCAGACATGAAAGGCAGCTGGCTGTGCCTCCTCGCTTTGACTGCTGAAAACCATAAATAAATACATGTAAAAAGTTGGATGTTAGCTCTGTCATTATTTTACAATGATGATAGGACGTTAGAATATGAATGCAGTTTGAAAGATAGCACTGTCTTTGATAAATCAAAAAGCCCTCTCCACTTGACTAGAACTTTGGAGGGATGCTACCAGGATAAACTCCTGCCTGTTCTCCTGATGTCATATTACAATGACAGAAGCTCTCAATGTATCAACTTAATATCGGTTCAAAAACGGTCTTAGTTCTGCCCTAGTGAAGTTAAATGGAGTTTTATCATTTTTTCTTGGGCATAAGATGCTCAATTTTCCAGAGAGAAAAAATGCAGAATGGGGCTGAAAATGTAATCATATTTGGGAGAAACGGGTAATCATATTCTTGTGGTGTTAAAGACTTCCCTAAGAAAACTCTGCTACCAAGAATGGGGTCACAGGGTTGAGAACCCATCTGACACTGTGGAAGAAAGGCAATGTTATCCCTATTTACATTTCCAGAATCTGATATCTATTTTCTCCCTGTTTACTTGCCTGTGGTATGGCTACATCTGCATCTATACAGTGGATTTTCCATCTACTCGTCCTTCCTTGATCAGAGCTCAACCTCTGTGAGCTTTGATTTCCAATTCCTAGAATAGAGACAGGGTACTTGCCCCCAAGCCCCTCAATACCCGGTGGCTGAATTCCCTCTGTTTTGGCTTTTGTGACACTGTCCAGGTACACTCCCCTTTAATGGACACTTCTGAGTCTGCTCGGGTTCTAGAAAGGCAGTCTTTAAGTTAATTTCCACAATTTTCATTGTATTGCCAAAGAACTTGAGGCTTTGTTGTTCAATAAACTTCCCAGGATCTATTAAGGAGCAGATCTATTTATCAAACCCAGACTTACTGATGCCAGTGTCCAGGCTTTGCCCTGTTCCCCATAATTGCCCCTAAGAACCATCTGTAGCACATCTGAGATGAAGCCACGGAGTCCTAGTCTGGCCTCCTGGAATCCATCCACCCCTGTCTGGGGAGCTGCCTGCCCTTTGCTGGCCCTTCTGATGAAGGCTCCACTCCATCTGGTGAGACCTGGGAGCCTCTGGTCCTGTTACCAGCTAGCCCTCCCATCTCCCATATCTTGAAGTCTGCTGGGAGGGAGGACTCGGGTAATAACCACGCTAATGACAAAGCGCTAACTGAAGACCCCAGTAACCTCTTGGTTTCCTCCCTTCCCATGGCCGTGGTATAATGAAGCCGGGCAGGCACTTGGGGAGTAATCAGATCCAGCTCAGGGTTAGCTAAGAGGTGGTTTGTGGTCAGGTGCCCAACAGATGGGTTCAAATTACCTGACCTTAATTTCGAGTAATTGGCGAGGCTGGATTACCCTCCAGCTCGGGGGACCTGGAACTATATGTCTTTTGCTCTCAGCCGTGAAGGAAAAGGAGAGTCTGCTCCATGGGGGTGGTGCGGGCAGGGGTGGGAAAGGCCAGGGTCTAGACACAGGGGTATCCAAATGATTCCAGAGGCTGGGCCAGAGTCCCTCAACCTTCAAAGAAGTTTTCTAATAATAGGTTAAGATTCTATTGCAGAACTTGCAAAGACTTCTCTCCAGATGATGGAAGAGAGTTAAAATCATAAAGGGTGAGATTTGGTTATGTAATTCTCTCTCTTCTGTTTTTTTTTTTGTTGTTGTTGTTGTTGTTGTTTAATTACCGAAATGTTTATGCAAATGCACATATTTCCAAATGCTTGTTTAGTCTGCTTGTGCATCTATTTATACTCTTAATAATCACTAGACTTTACTGGGGATGTCCAGGCACTTGGCTAAGTGTTTTACATATCAGAGCTTCTCCAATGTTCCAATGACCCTTATGGGGTAGAGACTCACAGCTATCACTTTACAGATGTGAATAGTGATATTGAAAGGGGTGGATGGGCCTGCCCCTGGTCCACGGCTCCTCATGGAGAGCTGGATCCCAGCACAGTAAACCACCTCAATGGCTGCATCCCTTTGTCTCTGCTGAGTGCAAGCTCTTCACCTCCTCTCAGGAAGATGACATGGACTTTCACTGCAACGCCTCCACTCCTGCTCTCTCCCTAGTCTCTTCATCTTGTGTTCATTCGTTTATTTATTCTTGCAAAAATCACATCCCCAAGTCTGTATTTAGCCTGTGCTTGGCCTATATTAGACACTCAATAAACATTTTGAGGGTGAATCAATGAACACGAATGCAAGGGTTAATAAGACAGGGCTCTTCCATCAACAGGTTATGCATACCTGGTGAGAACAAAACTATAAATACCTCCATGCACACCAAGATGGTAATTTCACAATATATAATGATAAAAAGAATTGTGAGAAAAAAAATGAAGCCACATTTGCAAAAAAGTGAAGTGCCTTACACAGCATTGGGTGCATATGTAGTAAGTGGTCAGCGAGCAGGCTGGGTAGCTTCCCCAGTTGACTATTGTTTCCACAGGTGGGACATGTTTGCGTGTGTGTGTGTGTGTGTGTGCATATATGTGTGTTTGTGTGAACGAATCTGTGCATATATGTGTATGAGTATTTGCCGTGTCTTTAATCTTCTGCATTTTCAGCTGCTGGTCCATGCCTGGTCATATTCTTGGTACTCAGACTATGATGGATGTTTAAATAAATAAAAAACAAGGCCTGAGACCAAGTGAAGAGGCAGTTAAGATGTCACCCCAAAGCTTCCTGAGGGCTCTTGAAAGGCGGTCTGAGTAATTTTGTATCGTGCATTTGTGCTAAGAAGTACTGTCTGACAGAGCATCCGGGAAGAAAACCAAGAGAAAATATAGCCATCTTGATCCTACCTGCTTGAGAGCTGTAAGCCACAGCTTTCAGAGAGATGTTCCAGTGAGAAAGAGGGGCTAGCTGGGAAAGAATTAGACTACAAACAGGGAAGTTTCATTGTCTGCAAAGTGGGGAGACTCCAGGGCTGTGGAATAATAATCTGACATCACCTGTGGAAGGCTCTCAGTTGTTATCTGGTCAGCTGGACAGACCCTAAGCCTTGACCATCCTCACTTTCCACATCTGCAGCGTGGAACCCACAAGGCATCCAACAGGGTTGCTGTAACTCTCAGATGAGGCGATGGATGTACCCGATTGCTTTAGATTCACTGTCACGTGCCACAAGAGGGCTGGTGTATTTATTAATTTATAATGTATGAACTTGTAATATCTTACTGAATAGCAAGCGTGGTCCTTGCACCTCCAGTGCATTATGTAATCGCCATGGCCAACTGAACAATTCTCACATCAAGCTTGTCTACGTTACTTAGGTGGCCACTGAGAGAGCTTGGGCCCCCAGACAGTTAAACCACGCTGGGGCCACCTGGTACTTGAAGCACCTTAAGGGCCTTCATAAAACTGCTTGGTGACCACAAAACTAACCACCAGTTCCTCTGGAGCCCAGCCCAGCAGTGTGCACCCGAACCGCGGGAGAAAAAGGTGATGCAGCACTTTGTCACTCCCTGTCTCAAGCAGGCAGGCAGGCCGGCCAGGGGCAGCTAGCCCAGTTATCAGTTTCTCACAGAAACCTGCTCCGGTCAGCCTGCCTGGAAAGTCCCACGGGGTGAGGACACTGGTGCCCTGCCTCCTCTGTCTATGCCTGGG